>NC_090035.1:21395491-22727991 GCF_037176765.1 Anolis sagrei | reverse complement strand
TATCCCCTGTCCAGAGATATTGTTTGGCCACATGACGTGTCTTTAATATTGGTGGCAGTGGTGGGATTGTTTGACCCCCCTGCCCAGACAGCCATAAAAGAGATTTTATAACTAGGACGCGGAACAATGGCTTCAAACTACAAGAGAGGAGATTCCATCTGAACATTAGGAAGAACTTCCTGACTGTGAGAGCCGTTCAGCAGTGGAACTCTCTGCCCCGGAGTGTGGTGGAGGCTCCTTCTTTGGAAGCTTTTAAGCAGAGGCTGGATGGCCATTTGTCAGGGGTGATTTGAATGCAATATTCCTGCTTCTTGGCAGGGGGTTGGACTGGATGGCCCATGAGGTCTCTTCCAACTCTTTGATTCTATGATTCTATTTATTTATTTATTTATTTACAGTTCTTATATTCCGCCCTTCTCACCCCGCAGGGGACTCTGGGCGGATTACAGTAAACACATATATGGCAAACATTCAATGCCAGTTTGACAAACAACATTTAACAGACAAAGGCTATTTAACTTTTTTCTGGCCGCCGGGGGAGCTGCTGCTTTTCATCGTCCATCAACGACACCGATGAAGTTCTTCCGCATTCCACATTCCCCGGAGTCTTCTTTCTTTATGGCCTCATAAATTAGTTAAATTTGATTCTATGATTTATGTATCGTGTCAGGAGTGAATTGAGAATACCGTTATAATGTATAGGAAAACCACAAATAAAGTTAAAAACTTGGTATTCTACTAAATTTCCTTTGGCCCTTGGAGAGCCTCTGGTGTTGCTCTACAAAGGTCCTCCATTGTGCATGTGGCAGGGCTCAGACTGCATTGTAGTAAGTGGTCTGTGGCTTGCTCTTCACACTTGCATCTCGTGGACTCTATTTTGCAGCCTATTTTGCAGCATCTCGTGGTGCCAGAACACAGTCTGTTCAGCACCTTCCAAGTTGCCCATCTTCTGTGTGCCCAGGAGGGTGTCTCTCATCCGATCTCCATCACCGATTGAGGTTCTGGGTTTTAGCCTGCCACTTTTAGACTCTCGCTTGCTGAGGTGTTCCTGCGAGTATCTCTGTAGATCTTAGAAAACTATTTATTGATTTAAGTTGTTGGTGAGCTGGCTAATATCCAGACAGAGGATGGGCCGGAGATGTTAATGTCTTGGTCCTTTCATTACTGGCTGCTACTTCCTGGTGGATGTCAGGTGGTGTAATACCAGCTAAACAGTATAATTTCTCCAGTGGTGTAGGGCGTAGACATCCTGTGATAATGCGGCATGTCTCATTAGGGTGATCCCTTATTTACACACAAATACAAGGCATCCAGCCACAGCTCTTGTGTCACTTTTGTGCTGTTACGCAAGAGAAAGCAAGGTTCTCTGCTTAGGGGTCCCAAAGGCCCTTTCTATATCTAAATCCTGGTCTCAAAGCACTCCTCCAGGCTGTATACAGTGTCTGCTTTTAAATAGCTCCCAAAGGACTGTGTCTCGTCCTCTGGCAAACAGGTTCAGACTGGGGAAGCTCACTCAAGGCAAGGCTCAATGACACTTGCAGGTCTCCTGTTCTCGGGTGTGGGCGCTCCTTCGTGGAGCACATTGGATGCTCCTCCAAGCTGTTTGTCTTCCTCCTGACAAATGCCCCGCCAAGGTGATATCTAGCCACTTTTAGGAGGATCTCCCCAGCCGAGGAGATCCCGAGGACTGCACCAAAGAGGATCCCGGAACCTTGGTGAGGGCAGCGAAGCCAATTCCAGCAGCGAAAATATTAAAATAATAAATCCTCTCCAAAGCGGAAGAAACTGGCGACTGAGGTGTCTTTATTAGCGATTTAGCTGAGATCGGATGCAAGTGTAGGGATATTTCCTCTACAAGCATACCGCTATAGAATTTACAGGCATTTTTATAGCAAAAATACAGAAAAAACATTTCAAATTTCCCGCCCGCTCCTCTCCACCTGGCTTCACGCTGATTGGTTGACAGCCTGAACAGCTGGGAGGAGGCTTGGTGGCCCGCCTCGCTCTGGGCCAATCAGCAAGCTTCTCTGCCTCTGAGGAGCCAATCGGCGTGCTTCTCTCACCTCCGAGGATGGACGAATCAGATGAGAGAAGGTGGGATGACCGTGGACAATGGGGGAAATGATGGGATTATCGCTAGCTGGCCAGCTGTAATTTGAGGCATTGTTTTGGCCGGCAAAGTGTGATGTTTCTTAAGAAAGGTTTTCCTGTCCCGGATCTGATAAGGAGTGTCCTTAATGGGTTTTGGCAGAAGAAACAAACAGTCAGGACAAGAGGACCCCGGGGGTCGTTCTTGTCCCTTTGTAATTTAATCAAAGTGTCCAAATAGACTTCCTCACCCGCCAGACAAAAAGCAGGCAGAGGAAATCTCAACTTGTTATTGTCCATGCAGATGTTGAATAATCAAGTAAGTTTCAAGGGAGGCGGTGGTCCTCCCTCAGGCATTTCAACAGTCCTTGGTCACATTTTTCTAGGGCAAAAGTCAGGAGGCAAGACAGGAGGGCAAGTAATATTTCATACATATTTAAACAATATTATTTCATACACAGAAGATCCCGTCCCCCTCCCAGATATTTAATAATAAAATCATTTCTTTATTTGAAAACTCGGCACTTCCTTGGAAGAGTTTGTGGAAATGTGCATGGCTGGTAGTCGAAAACAGGCACCAGAAAGTCATTTTTCCTTGGTTAAGGTTAGCAGATGGGCGCTGAGTTGATCGGTAACAAAGTCCATGGCTTGGTCCCTGGGGAACTATAACTCCTTCCCAAGGACCAGACCTCCTGCCCGGCCCCCTCTCCGAGGTCTCCTGGGGGCAGCCGCAGCAAGTCCCTGGCTACAGAGCTAGGCAGTAACGAGCATCAGCAAGGAGAAATAGGCTGGTTTGCATGGAGCCGGCGAAATTTGACAATCAGCTGTTTTCTGTCAAATTATATTCTTTAAAACAAAAAGATTATTTCCCGGACCTAGGGATCCGAAATGAGAAAAGCAAGATAGCAGTTTGGTTAAGAATTACAGAAAAATATGGCATTGAAACGGGGCCGATCCGCCATTTTGAGATTTTGGCGGATACGGGGATTCAAAAGGGAGATCTCCGTATCCGCGGTTCCAATTGATGCAGATTCGGCCTCCCCAGGACGCCAGAAAGGCATCTCAGGCAGGCTCATGGTTCCCTGGAGCCTAGAAAAAGGTTTATTTCATGCATAGGTTAGCTTAGGCAGTGAAGGACACAAAGTATCAAGTGGAAAGGTTAAAAAGTTGCAATTTTCAAGTATCTTTATTAGGGATTTGTTACAAAGTCAGGGCTTGGGAAAAAGTAAGGAAGGCTGAATGCAGTCCTAGTTTTGAGCTGTCTGCTGGGGCACATTTCATCAGTTGGTTCCAAACTTGGCTCCCAGGAACTGCAGAACTCTCTGCTGAGGTTTATACCAATTTGAAGGCAGGGCCTCCGCCGCTCTCAGGGTCAAAGGCCCTCCTGACGTTCCCATTTTGCATCCCTCCTCCTCTCCTTCCCTCACGGGAAGGGAGGCATTCCCTTTTCCAGCTCTAGAGCGGAGCCTTGTTGGCCTGATCACTTTTTAATGCACTGCAGTCCTTTTGGCTTATAGAATATTGATGGGCCCCGCGCTTATTTATCAAACAAGGTGGCTGGGGCAGGGAGCCCTCCATTCGCAGAGAAAAACAGGCAGTGTCCTGGGCTTCCCTGCATTTGCCTCCCATATTTCCACACTTAAGAAGGAAGTAAAGAAGGGAGGAAGGAAGGGGTTGTTTTGGAGATGGTCCTCTGCAATTGTGACCTGGGCGTGCAGTGCACTCTGGGTTATGTTCCCATTCAAGGCAGTGTTGCATAGCATAATCTGTGCAAAAGGCCCAAGGCAGATCTTGGCTGTTCTGGGGTTGTCATTGCCAAAGCCGCTCCTAGCTTTCTGAGCCAAGTGCCACCAAAATAGCATATGTTGGGGTCACACTTGATTGAGGGAGTAGGCCTTGAGTATCCAAGGTGGCCAAATGGGTCTGTTAGATGGATCCCATCTCATTCTGTCTCTTTGGTCATGAGCAGATGAAATTGTCTACTAAGTCCAAGGGAGAAAGGGAGCTGGTAGGTGCCTTCATGGCATGATGGCAACACAATTATATTGAATGGTGGGCTCATTGACCCCTGAACCCTGTCTGGCCTAACTGATCATTCCTGTCATTGAGCCCCCAGGAACATCCTTACTTGGGAGGATACAGAATTACATCCATGGAAGGTTTCTGTAAGTAGATGTTGTGCTTCCAAGATATTTCTATGAAAATCATAGGATTCTAGAGTTAAAAGAGATCATATGGGCCATCCAGACGCAATTCAATCCCTCCTGACAGACGGCTATCCAGCCTCTTCAACGCCTCCAGAGAAAGAGATTGCAACACAACCCAGATCTTAAGAGTTGGAAGGGGAACCCAAAGACCATCCAGACCAACCCCTTTCTGCCATGCAGGAAGACACTATCGAAGTCCTCCTGACAGATGGCCATCCAGCATCTTTGTATAGAATCCTACAATTATAAGGGACCACCAGGGAACATTCAGTCCAAACCATCCAATACAGGAAAGGCACACTCCAATCCCTCCCGACAGGTGGCCATCCAGCCTCTACTTAAAATCCCCCCCCCCCAAAATCCACTGCTAGACAGCCCTTAATGCAGTGGTTCTCAACCTTTCTAATGCCGTGACCCCTAAATACAGTTCCTCACATTGTGGTGACCCCCCCCCCACCATAAAATTATTTTCATTGCTACTTCATAACTGTAATTTTGCTACTGTTATGAATCGTTATGTAAATATCTGATATGCAGGATGTATTTTCATCATTACAAATTGAACATAATTAAAGCATAGAGATTAATTACCAAAACATGTTTGGGGGAGTATGGACAATGGATGATGGGCTTTGCAGTACCTTCAACAGATTCAGCTCTGACTTCCACAGACAACTGAGACCCCCAACGAATGAAAGACCTGGAAGAAACTTGGCACACAGAACCCCCATAACCAACAAAAAAAAATACTGGAGGGGGTTGGCAGTGATTTAGAAGAGATATAGTTCACCTACATCTGGAGAGCAAATGTGAACCCAAAAAACCATGGATCTGGTCTAAACTTGGCACAAGCACTCATTATGCCCAAATGTGAACACTGGTGGAGTTTGGGGAAAATAGACCTTTTTTATTATTATACATTACTATTTTATTATTATACATTACTATTAGTAGTAGTAGTAGTAGTAGTAGTATTCTCAGTTGGAAGGGACCCCAAAGGTCATCTAGTCCAGCCCCTTTTATGCCAGGCAGGAAAATAAGAGTTACTATTTTATTATTATACATTACTGTTATTATTATTATTAGACTCAGTTGGAAGGGACCCCAAAGGTCATCTAGTCCAGCCCCTCTTTTATGCCAGGCAGGAAAATATGAGTTATTATTTTATTATTATACATTATTGTTATTATTATTATTCTCAGTTGGAAGAGACCCCAAAGGTCATCTAGTCCAGCCCCTCTTTTATGCCAGGCAGGAAAATATGAGTTACTATTTTATTATTATTCATTATTGTTATTATTATTATTCTCAGTTGGAAGGGACCCCAAAGGTCATCTAGTCCAGCCCCTCTTTTATGCCAGGCAAGAAAATAAGAGTTACTATTTTATTATTATACATTACTATTACTATTATTATTCTCAGTTGGAAGGGACCCCCAAAGGCCATCTAGTCCACCCCCTCCTTTATACCAGGCAGGAATATAGAATGTGTATTGTTATTATTATGTAGTATTATAAGACTCATACAATTGAAAGGGAACCCCAAAGGTCATGTAGTCCAGCCTCTTCTTTCTGCCACACAGGAAGATAGAATTACTGCAGGAGCGATAATAATAATAATAATAATAATAATAGTCAATGGAAGGGCATTGGCCTTGAGTTTTGGAGTTGTAGTTTGCCTACATCCAGAGAGGGACTGTCACCTTGTCGTGGTGAGGGGGCTTGCGTGTTCCGATGAACCTGTAGGCACAACAACTGGAGTCGTGCACTCCCAGGAGTGGCCGCGGGGGAGGTTCCAGACCAAGCACAGTCCGAAGACCCAAAGACCTCAACGGCGGAGCAGGCGGAGGATAACATGGCACATATTACAACGGCTGCAAAGGCGGAAGAAGGCTGCAACAGACTGAGAAGCCACAGTCATTGTGTTAAACTACATCACCAGTGGAACCTCACTCTGTGAAGTCTGTGTGTTGATCAGTGTGCACTGACCTCCACACATTAAAAAAAACCCACGCACAGGCGTCTTCCAAAGAAAATAAAAACAAACCAACCAAAGTCCCATGGCGATCAGCGAGTGGCGACGGGGGCAGGACTGTGAAATCTGGAAGCCCCTAGTCACAGACTGGCACATGGGCGGTGGGTACGGACTCAGTCGTTCTATCTCAAGGTCCGAGGCAGTTGAGTAGTTCGGCAGCTGTATCCGCGACTGAGCAGCCCTTTTTAGGACCCACTCTGCTCACCCCACACGGGGAGGGGGCTAGAAAAGGTGCCCTAAACATAGTCTGCCTCACTTATTCCTGACTGGGCTGCCGCGTCCAGTGGGGTCACCACCCTGCGGCCAAAAAAGAAAAATGAACTTCGGTACGTGGAACGTACGGACTCTGATGGACAACAGTGGCATTGTAAGGGAGCTGGGATGCTTCAACATCAACATAGCAGCCCTTCAGGAGACCCGGAGAGCAGGAGAGGGACAGCTGAAGGAAGAAAAAGGAGGCTACACCTTCTTCTGGAAGGGACTGCCCGAAAAAGACCAAAGAATGCACGGAGTTGGCTTCGCCATCAGAAATGATCTGATGAAACATCTGTCCGAAGCACCCACTGGCATCAACGAACGACTCTCAACCCTCCGAATCGATCTTGCCAAAAACCAACGGGCAACCATCATAAGTGCCTATGCACCAACACTAGATGCTGATGAAGACATCAAGGAGAAATTCTACTGTCAGCTGGACACCGTCCTATCGGGGATACCTAAGGAGGACAAAATCATCCTCCTGGGGGACTTCAATGCAAGAGTCGTGCGAGACTTCGACCTGTGGCCAGGGACCATAGGAAAAGACGGGGTTGGAAACAGCAACTCAAATGGCATCCTGCTTCTCACCAAATGTGCGGAGCACAACCTTATCATCACCAACACGCTCTTCCGCCAGAAAAACAAGTTCAAGACATCATGGAAGCACCCCCGGTCAAAGCATTGGCACCTCTTAGACTATGTAATCACACGCGCCAGAGACCGCCGTGACGTGCTCCTCACAAGAGCCATGACAGGTGCTGACGACTGCTGGACTGACCACAGGCTAATTCGATCCTCGATGGCTATCAAGATCGCTCCCAAGCGCAGACTCCAAGGAAGGAAGGCAAGGCGCAAAATGAACACCCAAGCCCTTCAGGAGCCCTCCAGACGAGCCCATCTCCAAACAGCACTCAAGAACCATCTACCCACAGTACACCCCGAAAATGTTGAGGAACATTGGAACAAATTGAAGACCTCCATCATCCAAGCCTGCGAAGAAACTATTGGATACCAAGCCAAGAAACATCAAGACTGGTTTGATGAAAATGACATCGAGATCCAACAGCTAATTGACAAGAAAAGGAAAGCCTTCCAAGCATGGCAGAGAGACATCAACTGTGCTGCTAAGAAAAAGATCTATGCCAGTGCAAAAGCTGAGGTCCAAAGAAGGACAAGAGAGCTCAAGAACATCTGGTGGACAAAGAAGGCCGAAGAAATCCAACACCTGGCAGATACCCATAATGCTCAGGGATTTTTCAAAGCCACAAAGGTCATCTACGGACCAAGAAACCATGGCATACAGCCTCTACGCTCATCAGATGGAACCAAACTCCTGAAGGACCAAAACTCAATTGCACTATGTTGGAAAGAACACTACCAAAGCCTCCTGAACCGCAGCTCCAATGTGGCCGAAGAGGTCCTCTCACAAATCCCACAACAACAAACCAGAGATGAGCTTGCAGCACTGCCTAGTTTGGAAGAAGTCAGCAATGCCATCAGCCAACAGAAGAATAACAAAGCCAGTGGACCAGATGGGATCCCTGCTGAAATCTTTAAAGAGGGAGGACCTGAGCTGACACACCAACTCCACCAGCTCATAGAAAAAGTGTGGGTGACCGAGAAAATCCCAGCAGATTTCAAGGACGCCACCATCATCACCCTCTTCAAAAATGGGGAAAGAACAGACTGCGGAAACTATCGAGGTATCTCCCTTCTAACCTCCGCTGGGAAAATCCTTGCAAGAATCCTTGCAAACCGCCTTCTGCCCCTCTCAGAAGACACCCTCCCAGAATCCCAGAACGGCTTCCGCCCCTCCAGAGGAACCGTGGACATGATCTTCACTGCACGACAGCTCCAAGAAAAATGCAGGGAACAAAACCAACCTCTGTACATGGCATTCATCGACCTTGCAAAGGCATTCGACACAGTGAATCGCAGCGCTCTCTGGAACATCCTCCACAAAATCGGGTGCCCAAGCAAATTTGTGAACATCCTGCGGCTCCTCCATGAGGACATGATGGCAACAGTCTTGGACAGCAGTGGCTCCCAAAGTGACCCATTTAAAGTGGAATCCGGTGTCAAACAGGGATGTGTTATTGCCCCAACTCTATTCTCCATCTTCATCGCTATGATACTTCACCTTGTTGACGGGAAGCTTCCCACCGGAGTGGAAATAATCTATTGGACAGATGGCAAGCTATTCAATCTCAGCAGACTGAAAGCCAAAACCAAGGTTACAACAACATCTGTTATAGAACTCCAGTATGCTGATGACAATGTCGTCTGTGCGCATTCAGAAGAAGATCTACAAGCCACTCTAAACACCTTCGCAGAAGCATACGAGAAGCTCGGCCTGTCATTGAACATTGAAAAAACCAAGGTGCTTTTCCAGCAGGCACCAGCCAACCCCTCTCCAATGCCAGTGATACAGCTTAATGGTGTCACATTAGAAAATGTTGATCATTTCTGCTACCTTGGGAGCCACCTCTCCACCAAAGTCAACATCGACGCCGAAATACAACACCGCCTGAGCTCTGCAAGTGCAGCATTTTCCAGAATGAAGCAGAGAGTGTTTGAGGACCGGGACATCCGTAGGGAGACCAAGGTGCTTGTCTATAAAGCTATTGTCCTCCCAATCCTGCTCTATGCCTGTGAGACGTGGACTGTCTACAGACGTCACATGCAACTCCTGGAACGATTCCATCAGTGCTGCCTCCGGAAAATCCTGCAAATCTCCTGGGAAGACAAGCGGACAAACGTCAGCGTGCTGGAGGAAGCAAAGACCACCAGCATTGAAGCGATGGTCCTCCAACATCAACTCCGCTGGGCCGGCCACGTTGTCCGGATGCCTGACCACCGTCTCCCAAAGCAGTTGCTCTACTCCGAACTTAAGAACGGAAAACGGAACGTTGGTGGACAGGAAAAGAGATTTAAAGATGGGCTCAAAGCCAACCTTAAAAACTCTGGCATAGGCACTGAGAACTGGGAAGCCCTGGCCCTTGAGCGCTCCAGCTGGAGGACAGCTGTGACCAGCAGTGCTGCAGAATTTGAGGAGGCACGAGTGGAGGGTGAAAGAGTGAAACGTGCCAGGAGGAAGGCGCGTCAAGCCAACCCCGACCGGGACTGCCTTCCACCTGGAAACCAATGCCCTCACTGCGGAAGAAGATGCAGAGCAAGAACAGGGCTCCACAGCCACATACGGACCCACAAGGAAATCCATAATGGAAGACCATCTTACTCGTCCAACGAGGGATCGCCTAAGAAGTAAGAAAGAGCACTGTGAACTCAAACAATGTTGGATCTTTATCAAATTTGGCACAAAAACCTGATGTCCTGGAATTAGAATCCTGGTGCACTCGAGAGGCGCATGGAGGCAGACGGATGAGATTCCAGCATCCATGGCCCCTTGGCCCTGCTGCTTCTCTCCCCCGGTGGCTGCGAAGGGCGAGGATGAGGGGTGGAGCTGGATCTGAATGGAGGGAGGGGCCAAGAGCAAAGGAAAATAAGGAATGAAGGAGGGAGGGAGGGAAGGAAGGGAAAGATGAGAGGAAGGAAGGGATTATGGCAGAAGGAAGGAAGGAAGGAAGGAAGGAAGGAAGGAAGGAAGGGAGGGGAAAAGATTGGAAAAAAGAAGAAAAGAAATAAAGAGAAGGAAAAAAGAAAGAACGAGGAAGGAAAGCACTTGGGGCTGCAGAGCTGGAAGGCAGCATCTCTCTCTTCACTACGCTCCTTGTCTTCGGCTGCTCTCCTCTTGCTGCCCTTTGGCCCTGCTGCTGGCATGGCGGTTGCTGCTGCTGGTTTCCCATCTGGGGGCAACAGGACCAGCAAGAGGAGAGTGGCCAAAGACTAGGAGCGTGGCGAAGAGATGGGTGCGGCTCCCGCTGCCTGCCAGCCCTGCAGCCCCAGATGCCTTCCTCCCTTCTCTTTCTTTCCTTTTTTCCTCCCCTTTCCTTCTCCCTTCCTCCCTTCTCTCTCTTTCTTTCCATCATTGTCTCTTTCTTTCCTTCTCTCCTTCTTTCTTCCCTTCCTTCCCCCTCCCTCCCTTTCCTTCTCCCTCACTTGACTCACGCTGCCCGTCGGGTCTAGCAATCGGCAAAAGCCAGGCGAGGAAAGCAGCACCGCGTGGCCTGGCCTGCCGGGAAGCCCCGCCCCTGGCTCGCGCCGTCCATTGGGCTTGGTAAGCTGCTGCTGGTTTCCCATCTGGGGGCAACAGGAGCAGCAAGAGGAGAGTGATAAGCAGCGCAAGCCAGGCGAGGGGATACCCGCAATGCTAGGCCAGGCGAGCGAGGCAGCACTGCGCAGCCTGGTGGAGGGGGCGGGGCCAATGGACATGGCCCGGCGACCCCTCTAGGGTCGCGACCCCCAGGTTGAGAAACGCTGCCTTAATGGATGAGGGAAGTCATTTGCTCTCCTCAAAATTGAAAATAACTTCTCTGCACATGTCGATCCCTGCTTTTAAAATAATTCTGGTGGCAGAATGCTTTAATACAGTGTTTCTCAACCTTCCTAATGCTGCAACCCCTTAATACAGTTCCTCATGTTGTAGCGACCCCCAACTATAAAATTATTTTCGTTGCTACTTCATAACTAATTTTGCTACTGTTATGAACCATAATTTAAATATCAGATATGCAGGATATATTTTCATGCACTAGACCAAATTTGGAACAAATACCCGATATGCCCAAATTGGAATACTGGTGGGGTTAGGGGGGGATTGATTTTGTCATTTGAGAGTTGTAGTTGCTGGGATTTATAGTTAACCTACAATCAAAGAACATTCTGAACTCCACCAATGATGTAATTCAGGGGTCCTCAAACTAAGGCCCGCGGGCCAGATGCGGCCTGCCAAGGGCATTTATCTGGCCTGCGCGGCCTGGCCTGGCCTGGCGCAAAGCCCCTCGCTGTTTCTCTCTCTCCCTCCAGAGCGGCTTCAGGCGGGGTCGCGCAGGACCAGGCTTCTCTTTCTTTCTTTCCTTCCTTCCTTCCTTCCTTCCTTCCCCTCCCCCCTTTCTCTCCCCTTTCCCTTCCTTCTCCTTTCCCCTCCCTCCTTCCCTCCCTCCCTTCCTTTCCTTCTTCCTTCCTTCCTTCCCTCCCGTGTCTACTGGGTGGGGATGCTGGCCCGGGGAAGCCAGCATTGCCTGGCCATGCCTACCTGGCACCGCCTCTGCTTATTCTCCTGGCGCGGCTGGGAGGGGAACAGGAGGCACCTCATGGCCGCGGATCTTCTTCTTCTGCGCTCTCTTTTTTCCGTGGCCATGAGGCGCCTCCTGCTTCCCTTCCAGCCGTGCCAGGAGAACAAGTGGAGGTGGCGCCTGGCCTGGTGTCCCCACCCGGTAGGCTTCCCCCTCCCACATGGGAGAGAAGGAAGAAGGAAGGAAAGGAAGGGAGGGAAGGAGGGAGGGGAAAGGAGAAGGAAGGAAAGAAAGGGAGGGAAGGAAGGAAGGGGAAGGGAAGAGAAAGGGGCAAGGGGAAGGAAGGAAGGAAAGAAAGAAAGAAAGAAAGAGGGAGAAGCCTGGTCCGGCCAAGTTTGGTCCAGATCCAACATTGTTTGAGTCCACAGTGATCTCTGGATGTAGGTAAACTACAACTCCAAAACACTGCCCACCAAACCCTTCCAGTATTTTCTGTTGGTCATGGGAGAACTGTGTGCCAAGTTTGGTTCCATTCCATCGTTGGCGGGGGGGGGGGGGGTCAGAATGTTCTTTGATTATAAATCCCAGGAACTACAACTCCCAAATGTCAAAATCAATTTTTTTGAGTGAAGGACATACATTGGGTTGTTAAGTGTCCAGTGGTTTTTGATTTCTGTTAATCCCACAAATGAACGTTACATTTTTATTTATATAGATTTATTTCCTATATTTATACCCTGCCCTTCTCCCCCTGAAAGGGGACTCATGCTTACATATTCCAAAAAACCACTTTCAAAATGACAGAAAATATTTTTTTCCCTCATTTTCATTGGAACTATTTTATTTTCAGAAATGCTAAAGCTATCTTTTTCTATGTATTCCTATATTGCTTTCAGCAGCCCATGGTTGGGTGTGTGTAAAGTTCTCCTTTTATTTATGGCGGCCCCATTTAATAGGGTTTTCTGTGAGAGGAGATACTCAAAAATAGTTTTGTCAGTTTCTTTCTCTGAAATAGAGCACCTGCTATTCATTTGTGGCTTCCCATCCAAATACTAACCAGAACTTCCCCTGCTTAGCATTCCAGGTAAGAGACATTTAATCTTTCGTTGACTTTGCCAGGTATTATTCTTCTGTACAGTAGTCTCTGTGACCCCTGTGACCTAACCTGGACAGGCAGTCCCCAAGTTACAAATTATGTAGTTTTGTCCTCACTGTAGGCTGAACAGTAAACATATTCATGGATTCCCTGCTGTTATATTAAGACTGTTAAGACTGTTACACATGCTGTGACATGCTTGAAATCAAAATTTCATTTATTTGTAATTAGAAATAAATATTTCACAATGTATATTACATATTGTTTTTGTGATTAATCACTATGCTTTATGTTCAGATTGTAACAATAAAAATACATCCTGCATATCAGATATTTACATTATGATTCATAACAGTAACAAAATAAGACATGTTCAGTGTGCATAGGAATTTGGTTATTGTTTGGTCAGAGGGACAGTAATCTGGCCCCCTGTTTAAAAAGTTTGGGGACCCCTGATGTAATTGAACCAAACTTGAATTCCCATGACCAACAAAAAATACTGGAAGGTTTTGACCTTTTAGAGTTGTAGTTCACCTCCATCCAGAGAGCACTTTGGACTCAAACAAGATGGATCTGGACCAAACTTTGCACAAGTATTCAATACACCCAAATGTGAAGACCGGTGGAGTTTGGGGAAAATAAGACTTGACATTTGGGAGTTGTAGTTGCTCGGACAACAGAAAATACTGTGTTTGGTGATGGTCTTTGGTGACCCCTCAGACACCCCTCACAACCCCTCCCCCCCCCCCCCCGGGTCCTGACCCCCAGGTTGAGAAATGCTGCTTTAATAAATAATTGCAAAGCTTCCTCACCCCAGGCCTTGTTTTATGGCTTTTGTTCCTTAGGAGATCAGGGGGATCAGGGTACAATGATCTCAGAGCCAGTCATAGAACCAAAGAGTTGGAATCCCCAAAGGCCATCCAGTTGGATCCCATTCGTCCAGGCAGGAAGACACCATCCAAGCCCTAGCAGATAGCCATCCAGCCTCTTCATAGAAACCTCCAGAGAAGGAGACTCCATCAAACTCTCAGGCAATACATTCCATGACTGAATTGCTTTTAGTGTCAAGAGGGTCTCCCTAATGTTTTGGTTGAATTTCTTGCTGTTTGAATTCTTGGCTTCATTGTGTCCCAGTCTCTGGGACAAAAGAAAACAAGCCTGCTCCTTCCAAAATGGGACATCATTCCAAATATTTGAGCATGCCTGTCATGTCTCCTCATTGTTGCACCCCAAGATCCACTTGTACAGAAATGGTCTTTTTGGGGAGGGCCTGGAGGTGCAGGTGAAGCCCCGTTGATCTCGCCACCTTCCAGATGAAAACCCACATTTGGACTTATTGCTTTCCCCGCTGGAAATTTGATTACATTTCTCTGGCGCTGTAAATCTGCCTCTTTCCCCATGAAGTTATTATTAAAGCCGCTCTTGGGTTTGTTTGGTGGTTGCTGCCGGTTTGGGGAGGGGGCTGCAATACGTAAAGTTTCAATCCCGGCCCTGATATCCCGGGAAGTTAAAAAGCAATTACATACAGTGTGTGCTTTGCCTCGGGACAAAATGAATCAATGGCTCCTCAGCCAAGAAGGGCTCCTCCTCGCAGAAGCAGCAGAGATGAAGGGCTGGAGCCACGGCGCACACATTATGCCAAGCATCGAGGGTCAATTAAAGCAGGGCTTAATCTGTTTTATTTTTAATATTTGTGCTTGCATCCCCATCTCTTCCCAAATGAGTGGAATAAGCCTCCACTTCTATTCCTTCGCTGAGTAATAAATCAGACCCTTGAGTCTGTTGCCGAAACATTCTCCGGCTGGAAACCTTCATTCATCTCCCCAAAAGAAGGCTTGAGGGGCACCTCCCTCTCCATGTATATATATTGCTGACTTAATATTTCTCTATATCTATATATATTGCTGTCTTAATTTTCATAAAGCAGTCAACCAAGTCCCTCTTTGCATAGCTGCAGCTCTAGAAATCAAGACACAAAAGAGCAATGGGTTCAATTTACAAGGAAAGAACTTGTTGGGTGGATTCTTCTTTGAACATCTCCAATGATAAGGAAGGGTATTCTTCTGGAGTGCTTCGGTTTGTGGTAGACTAGATGATCTTTAGTGATCCCTTCCAATTCTATGGTATTTGCATCCATTGTCCTTCAGTCTGGAAAATATGGCCAACCAACTTCCCATGGCTTCTTGGAGCTTGATTCATTGAAGCTCTCTATGTCTATGCCTTTCCATACTGCCTTTCCATTTCCTGCCCTGGGCTGGATTGGATGGCCTTTGGAGATCTGTTCCCGCTCTGGCATTTTGGAAGAGAGAGGGAAGAAGCTCTCCTTGGAAACATCTCTGAGGTTCACCAATAGTGAGCAAACTATAGTTTATGAAGCACCCTTTGGCTGTGATGGCACACCTTCCTACATTGCATAGGCCTTGTGAAAGGTCAGAAGTCATTCCCGAGGAAGAGCCAACAAGTGGAAGAGCTGCCACACCTTGCCTTTTGCCTGAGGCAACTGGGAATGTGAAAAAGCAGGCACTACTTTTGCAGTTTGTACTCAGTTTGCAGCAATAGAAATAAAGTGAGAAACAAGTAGGAGGAGAAAGGAGAAACTGGGACATTTTGAAACAGCTCAAAAAGCAGGACAGCAGAGGATTAATTGGGACTGTAGGAGGGTAGATAATGTTGAGTGCCTGCCAGTGCAGTCATGCTAGGAGCTTCATTGATTGATTGATTGATTGATTGAATAGTGTGTTGGTTTATTGATTGATTGACAGGGTGGTTCATTGATTGACAAGGTGATTGATTGACTGATAGGGTGTGTCATTGATTAGTTGACAAGCTGGTTGATTGATGGATGGATTGGTTCATTGATTGACAGTCTGATTCATTCATTGACTGACAAACTAGTTGATTGATTGATTGATTGATTGACAGGCTGGCTGATCTGTTGGCCCTTCTCTCCCCACCCCTTGCCCTTCTGTCTCCAGCTCGCCCTCCAGGCACTGGTTGCTAACTTGGAAACCTGCTTGCCCAGCGCATGGGACCAGCTGCTGCTGAGCGCTTGGCCTGAGTCCTGCATCATTAGTTATGCCCCGCACTCTGCTGCCACTACTTCTGCTAATGGCTGCCTGGAGATCATTCAGTAATAAGGAGGGAGAGAAGGGTGATCAGTTTTTTAAAAAAACCATCCAGGCAGTAATTTGCTGGCATTATTTCTATACTCGCTGTGGGAACGTGAAGTGACTTATCATGGGTGTCTCTGTGTTTGAGAGGGATACAGGGAGATCTGGGTGGGATTTGAGCCCCTTAAGGGTCCCTCTGAGAGGCCAAAGGGTGGAGGAAACACAGACGAAGCAACCATCTTCCAGTCTCTTCTGCCCACAAATGCTTTGGTGGCACATGATGGGAATGCGCTGCATTCAACCTTCCTTTTCTTCCCTATTCCATAATTTACTACTGGCCCCAGAGAATGGTAAGGAGTGCTGGGAGTTGCTATCCAATGGGGAAAGGATTGCTGGATTCTTCTCCTGCAGCAGTGCAAAGGGGCCCTAATTGTGGCCTGAAGGCAGAAGTCCATCCGGTTGCCATGCTGCCTGCACAACTCTGCCTTCTCTCTCCTTACCTGAGGCAGTTGCCTCACAGAGCATGGCCATCATGCGGGAGCAAATAGGTCTCTGTGCTTATCTCTCCCCAATCCCCCCAGAGAGTGTGGATAGGTGGACAAGAAATGCCCACAGAGACCCTGCAAGGCATTCCCTTCCACTGTCCTGGTTTGACAGAGACAGTCCAAAGAAATCTGACCATCTGTCAGGAGGGTTTGGATTACCTAGCAGAAAAAGGTTGGGCTGCATGGGCCTTGGGGTTTCATCCAACTCTAGGGTTTATGGGGAAGGGAACCTTTTTAGAGGCTGGACGATCATCTGTGAGGAGTTCTTCAATTGTGTCTTCCTGCCTGACAGAGTGAGATTGGACTGGATGGTCTTTGAGTTCCCCTTTCAACTCTTGTTTTGATTGTGTTGCAGTCTCCTTCTCTAAAGGTTTGGAAGCAGAGGCTGTATGGCCATCTGTCAGGAGGTATTGAATTGTGCCTTCCTTCCTGGCAGAAGGGGGTAGGGCTGAATGCCTGGCCTCAAGGAGGCAGACCCACAGCAAGGATGCTGGAAAGAGGGCCTTCCTCCAGCACTGCCATGCCTCCCACTGCCTCCCGCTTCCTCTTTCCCTCTGAGTGACACTCTTCGGGTGCATGAATGTATATATATCTCTCTGTGGGCTGCTCCTGCTCTGCTGGGTCTTGACACGGGCCTCACTTTGTCCCGCTGGGCCCTGACAGCCTACTCCATCCCTCTTCTGCCGCAGATGCCTTTTCAGGCTGACAGGCCGCTTGCCACCATGAGGATGGAGCCAGCAGTGGGGCTCAGAGCACTCTTGACGTGGCCAGGTACTGCCTGAGCCACAAAGGGGGCCTGGAGGGGCATTGCTCAGTTGTAGCAATAGCCAAGGAGGAGGTGGCAGAGTGTGCGTCTGCAAAGAATGCGCAAATGCCTTTTGAGAAATTATAAATGGATCTGCCCCTCCAATACAATATGCTCCTGAGCAACTGGACTTCCTTCCTTCTTCTTGGATTCTCTTCCTTCCCTTCACCTCTTTATCAGTTTTTCCTTCCATCCCTCTTCTCAAATTCTCGTTCTTTCCTTTTTGGATTCTCCTTCCTCCCTTCGCCTCCCCCTCATCTTTTCCTTCCGCCTGATGTAGAGATAAAAATTTGGGGTCTTTGCCAGGAGGCAGAGACCAATTTGACTCATCAAAGAGTTCTTTTTCCCTGGCGAGAGAGAGAAGCATCCCATATTTTTCCCTGATTTCCCAATGAAAAGTCTCACCAGTTGAAGAAAAGCTATCGAGGTTTAATGCGATTCAGCTGAAACAGATGCAGAGCTGCAATCATTCGCCAAGCTAAGCATGAGGGGAGTACACCAATACAGTCATATTTATAGCAAATTCAAAGTGGCAGAGTTCAAACTTCCTGCCCTGGCTTCCCTGTTGTTCCCCGCCATGATTGGGTGATGGGCGAACAGCTGGGAGGTGGCCCGCCCGCCCCCGGTGCCTCTGGACCAATCAGGAAGCTCCAGTGGTCCGTAGGATCCAATGGAGAGACCTCTGCCACCTTGTGGCAACAGCTAATCAGGAGAGATGGAGGTGAGATGATCTTTAAACAAAGGAAATGGCATATGGCCGGCGAGACAAAGAGCTCAAGCAGGGCTGCTTTGAGTGTTGTGAATCAACATATGTAAAAATATCCAGATCCTTCCTGGCTGTGAGACAGGAGAACAATGATGGCAGCCTGAGGTTAATGCTAAGAAAACAAAAGCAGAGAGGAAGATTTCCCCTTATCTTACAGAAACTTTTGTCAAACAATTCTTTACTCTAGTGGCCCATTTCCGATGCTAGAGATAAGAATTTCCTTCTTTTATCCATGCAAGTGTGTCTTTGGCGGGAGGTTTCAGTAACCACTAATGGCTTTTGTTTCTGAAGGCCAGGGGGTTCCCTTACATATTTATTTGGAGGGAGAAGGGGCAAAGGGTCAGGAATACAAGGAAACATAAAAATCATATAGAAATTATACACAGGGAAATCATATGCAGGTATCTTCCCATTCAGGGCCCCAGAGAGAAATTAATAATACCAGTTATAAAAAGCAGATGATATCAGGACACAGCATGAGTTCATAAGTTGTCTTGAAGAAAGTTCATGGGTAGAGAGCGAGTCCTTGAAGAGAGTGCAGTCCAGGAATGTAGCAGAATTCAAAAAGCCACTAAAGGGAGTCTATGGAGTTCCACTGGACCAAGACACAAAGCCCTGCAGCACTGGGATGGAAGCCGGTACCATGGTCCTTGGAAAACTACAGCTCTTGAGAGAAGCTGAAAACCCAAGGTCTAGCTATTCCCAAAGTTTCATGGGGTCCTCATTGTTGTTAAGGCCTTGGCAAATTGACCAAGACTTAACTCCTATTGTGCAGTCTAGTACCTTTGTCCTTTGCAGAACTATAAGTCACCATCCCTTGTTAAGGGGGGGCATGCTTGGCTCCACACCCATCTATCCATCTTCTCAAATTCTTGTTCTTTCTTTCTTCTTGGATTATCCTCTCTCCCTTCATTTCTCAATCAGCTATTCCTTCCATCCATCATCATAAATTCTCCTTTCTTCTTGGATTCTCCTCCCTCTCTTTGCCTGCCTATCAGACTCTTCATCCAACCATCCATCCATCTTCTCAAATTCTCCTTCCCTTTTTCTTCTTGGATTCTCCTCCCTCCTATAAGATTTTCCTTCCCCCCCCCCCTTTCTTCCTTTCTTCCATCCATCCATCTTCTCAAATTCTCTCTCCTTCCATCTTGGATTCTCCTCCCTCCCTTCACCTCCCTATCAAATTTTCCCTCCATCCATCCATCTTCTCAAATTCTTCCTTCCTTCTTTTTGGATTCTCCTTTCACCTCCCTATCAGATTTTCCTTCCTTCCTTCCTTCCTTCCTTCCTTCCTTCCTTCCTTCCAACCACCCATCCATCTTCTCAAATTCTCTTCTTTTCTTCCTTCCTTCTTCTTGGATTATCCCCCCTCCCTTCACCTCCCCATCAGATTTTGCTTCCATCCATCCATCCATCCATCTCCTCAAATTCTCCTTCCTTCTATCTTGGACCTCCCTTTGCCTCCCTATCAGATTTTCCTTCCATCCATCCATTATCTCAAACTGTTCTTCCTTCCTTCTTCTTGGATTCTCCTCCCTCCCTTCACCTCCCTATCAGATTCTTCATCCATCCATCTTTTCAAATTCTCCTTCCTTCCTTCCTTCCTTCCTTCTATCCATCCTTCTTGGATTCTTCTCCCTCTCCTCCCGTATTAAATTCTCTTTCTTTCCTTCCTTCTATCCACCCATCTTTTCAAATTCTCCTCCTTCCCTCCTTCTCTTATTTCTGTATTGTATTCTTCTTTGCTTTGCATTGTATACCTTTTGCTGTCTGTTGACTATCCAGAGAACTTTTTTGTTATTGAAAAGGTAATAAGCAGAGCACTTTCCCCCCTGCATTTCCATCAGATTTCAGAAGCAAAGGAGGCCCCTCACAGGGAATGGGACCCCAAGGCCTCTCCAAATGGGACTAGGAATGGAGCTGGTCAGAACTGGAAAGACTGGGCTCAATTCAGCACAAGGACAGCATCGCTTCTCGTTTCCATGGCCTCAGTTCAGGATACATTTGGTGTTTTTTTAGGCTTCTCCTTCTCCTCCTCCTCTTCCTTGTCAAGGAAGGGTTGATGATGGGAAGAGCCGGTTGCTGGTTGAAATGAAAGACACAGATGTGGAGTAGACTTTTTATTACAGCATTTGCTTGTAGTTTTATAGATTTCCTTTTAATAGTGTTCTCAAGCAACAAAACTGTCTGAAATTCAATCACAATAAAATAGCTATTTTGGGAACCTTTGGGTAGGATACTCTCAAAATATCTCTCTCCAATGAGATTTGGGGGATAGATTCTTTTCAGGCACCGAGTGCCACATTCTTTTCAGACGATGTAATTCAAGTATGATTTTCTCCTTCTCTCTCCCTCATTTCAGCCTCTACCCCTCATTAGGAGTCCCCTAACATTTGTCTGTTATCATATCAACATTATGATTGAATAAGCTTCCTGTGGCCACTCTACTCCATGGCTGCATCCACTGAGGAGGATCTCCTTCTCAGCCAGCAACCCCCTTCCAAATTCAACTCATCACCTTTTTTGTTTTTGGTCCCAATGGGAAGATGCTCTTCATCCATAGAGCACAAGGGATGCTCCAAGGGCCACTTCTGGAGCTCTTGCATCCCATTGGGCCACCCCATTGCCTCTGGGACCATTGGTAGCTATAGCAGACTATGGAGATGAATGGTGTAGGCTTCCTAGACCCCACAATTGGCTGTCAGAAAGGCTAATGTGCATCTTCAATAGCTGTGGGGCTCTGCTTCTTATTGATTCCTTAATGGAGGGTGTGTTTGTGTGTGTGTGTATGTATGTATATATATATTGCTCTAAGCAGCCTTTCTGTGGCAAAGCTAAATCCAGCCCAGTGCAGAGTGGATTTGCACGGCTTCCAGGGCAGGCCTCCCGGATTTATGTGGTTTTCTTAGCAGGCATTTCATCTATGAATGCTCTGCTCTTGGGCATCCTTTTCCTTTCTTTATGAATTCAATATATACTGGATAAAGAGGCCTGGATCCTCCAGTTCTTCAAAGAAGGGTTGTAAGAGGGCAAATCTTTCCTTTTTTAGAGGCCACACTCTTCCCTTGCGCTCCAGATACCCTTCATCCAAACGGCAAGAAGTTGGGAGCCACACATTTTGGGCAGCGAGAACACACCATATCTGAGTGCTTATTTATCTCATATCTGCCTACATCTGCCTACATCTGGCAGGAACTGCCCAGGTTAGCCCTCTGCCATCCCACTTTTCCAGCTGTTTATTAAATGTCCCGATTATTCTCTCTTCCCCTTACCATTGTCTGCAGCTTACTTCCATTGCTGCAAACAATTTGTACTCATTTAACAAAAGAGAGAGGAAACATCAACAGTAATAATATACTTTATTTATATCCACTTTATCTCCCCGAGGGGACTCAGAGTGGATTACAGAGTACATATATGGCAAACATTCAATGCCATTACACAATTGACAACAAAGACAGACAGTACATAAACAGAGACAAGGCTTCCCTCCCTTTTCATTTCTGGCATCTGGAGGCTGTGCTTGACTCAGGAATGGGGAGTTGCTGTTGTTCGCTTTTTTCCATGCCACGGAGCCTATTGTCCATGGATGCCTTCCTGATCAAATTGCCGGCATGTCAACTTTTACCTCCCTATTTATCTACTCACATTGCTGTTTTCAAACTGCTAGGTAAGCAGAAGTTAGAGCTGACAGTGGGAGCAAACCCCAACCCATGGCTTGAACTGCCAAACTTCTGATTGACAAGATCTTCTGTAGCTTGGAGTTTAACCCACTGGACCCCTTCTCTTCCCAATTGGCTCAGGCAAAAGCAAACTCCAGAGGCTGTGGCTTCTTCCTCCTTAATCACTTTCCACATAATGGCTACATTTTGGTGTGTGTAGTCATGTGTTTCCTGGTTTTTGTCAGGGAAATGTTAAAGGACATGCACTCTGTCTCTCTGTCCCTTCTAGTTCTTGCTGTCACTCACCTTATTGGCACCTTATTTTCCTCCAAATCATCAAATCTGGAGTTGGAAGGGACTCCCAGGGATCATTTAGTCCAACTGCTTTCTGCCATGAAGTAACAATCAAAACCTTCTCTACAGATGGCCATCCAGCTTCAAAATCCCCAGAGATGGAGATGTTACCAAATCTAGGATTCAAAGCAGCTTCCAACATTAAAAAAAAAATGCACAAAAAGATCCATGGTTAAAACAGTGCTTAACCATCTATAAGAGCAAAACCCTTGGAACCATATCTGTGCCCATTGGTGTCACCATGAATGAGAAAGGACCATTTCACATTTTCATGCTGGGTTCATGCCTCTGAGTCACGAATTGGAGCGCAGCCTTTGCTGGATGGATTCAAGGCTTCCCCATGGGATGCACTCCAAAGAGAGGAAAATAGTCATTTTTGGAGGTCTTCTAAATGGGCCTAAGCCCACTCTTCATCTTGCTCTCAAAGAAGTGCAACTTCTGCATGTTTTACCTTCAAAGAACCCTATTAAAATATCATAAATAAAAGATGGTGCCTGACTTCTCTGCCCTTAAATGAACTGAGCCATTCTCTCTCTCCTCCACCTCCAAACGTTCAGGCTGTCATCCTGGCTTCCAGTGGGACCAGTTAAATGCTCTCCATTTTGCCCAGTTTGGTTGCATCCAAATCCCAACAGGGAGATCCGAAGTGCTGAAAAGGCAAGGGGTTGCTGAGATGGAGGATTCTGGGAGTTGCAGTACAGAAAAGGAACTTTCAAAGCCCTTCTTTGGAGGAGGGAGCCAAGAGTGGCAAGCTTTGGGATTCAGAGTGTATTTAGTTAAATGTTCCACCTAAACCTTGTCAAAAGGAAGGATTTGTGCCTGTCGTATTTGTGTGTTGCCTCTGGCCCCTTCTCCCATCCCTTCCAGCTCAGAACAAAAATAAGCCAAACCAAAAAGGTAAAAGAGATACTGACAAAAATAGATCAAAAACATGCACCACTACAAACGGCTGCCATGTTAAAAAATCAATTGAACAAACTGTACCATCACAACGTCGGTGACTTAAAGAAGTAATTGAAAAACACATTAAAAAAGAGAGAAAGAGCAGTGCTAATCCACACAGGGGAACGAAGCAAACTGCCTGAAAAAGGCAATAAAAACAGTAAAGCCCCATCATCTCAATGAGACTGAGGAGAAGGAAAGAGGAATCTAAGCAGTTGATGGAAACAGAGGATCCAAGCTTGTTGTTGGTGGTTTATTTAGGAAATAATATTGCTGGGAGCATACCTTTAAAGTCACTCCCAGGATACCAAGCTAAAGCGGTATCAAACTGAAGTCAATACAGACTTTAGGAGGGTCTCCCCAGTAAGAGAGACCCCTAGGACCACACCAAAGAGGGCCCGCAACCTTGGCGAGGACAGAGAAGACGAATTCCCACGATAAAAATAATAAAAATAATAGTTGTCTCACCAAAGCAGAAGAAGATGGCGACCGAGGCTTTTTATTGAACGATTCAGCTGAGTCGGATGCAAATGCGGGGATAGCTCACCCATAAGCATGCCTTTACAAAGTTTGTAAGCATTTTTATAGCCAAAACATGTACAGAGATTTCAAATTTCCTTCCCGCCCTTCCCCACCCGGCTTGATGGTGATTGGCTGGTGGCCGAACAGCTGGGAGGAGGCTTGGTGGCCCGCCCTCAGCCTGGGCCAATCACAAGGCTTCCCCGCTTCTGGGGAGCATATCAGGAGGTTTTCCCCACTTCGGGGAATCAGCGAATCAGGGAAGAGGAGGCGGAACGATCAGGGACAATGGAGAGTAATGGGATTATGACATCTTGAAACCTACGTGTCCCTGCGTCTGGGGGCATCAGCCAGCTGGGGAATTGTGTTATTGTCTTGCTGATGAAAAGTTGATTGATTTAAGAAGAGCTTTCCTGTCCCCGATCTGATAAGAGATGTTTGTTTTGTGTGCTTGGTAAAGAAAGACGGAGCTGGGCAGAAGACCCCCCAGTGGGCAGTCTGGCCCACATTGTTTCTAATAATCAAAACTTGGCCGTAGGAAGTGTCTATCAATCAGACCAACTCAGAAAATCAATAGGAACTTCCTTTGCTATTGTCCATGCAAGAGTTTGTGAAATGTTTGTTTTGTGGGGGCAACAGCCCCCTCGGGCACTGGTTGTTTTCCTGGTCGTCTCTCTAAGGTTGGGCAAGGGGCCAAGGGCAAGGCAAAGGGCAAAAGATAATTCATAGAAAGATACATACATTCAAATTATAAACATTTCATAGCAACAAAACCCCATCTTTGTCCCACATCCCAGGTATATTTAATAAAAGAATTAATTTTATTTGGAGGCTTTGAGACCAGTGTTTCTGAAGAAAGTTCATGGGGAAATTGTGTTTTCTGAAGTCCCAAACAGGGAACAGAAAGTCCTTGGTCTTTGCGACTTCCGGGTGCATGAAGATGGCAGAGAGTCGCACACACTAGAGCTCTGCAAAAGTGTGTGAGCGATGGAGTTGATCGGGTAGAGCTTGTGCTCCCTTCCCAACTGCAGATTGAAGCAGAGGGAACCGCGAAGCCGGGAGGGCCAGCCGATGGTCCAAAAGGGGGTCTTCTCCTCAAGAGGAGACCTCCAAAAGAACCCGGTATTGGCTCCGAGGTACGGCGGATCACTCCAGAACGCAGCAGGCAAAAAAGCCTGCACATCTCCAGCCACATGCTCTTTTAAATCAAGAATGAAAGGAGGAGAAGGAGGTAAGAATATCTAAACAATCAAGAGGAAGGAAGAGGTATCGGAAGGAATCTTAAAAGGTCTTCCCAAAAAGAGGAAAAGAATAGGAAAGAAGTGAAGGAATAGCTACGGCTAATGTGGAAAAGGAAGAAAGAAGGAGGTGGAGGGACTGAAAGAGGGAGTCCAAACAAACAAAGGAGAAGTTGAAAGCAATTCAGGAGTTTATAAGCCTAAGAAAGAGTGAAAGAGAAACTTAATGGGAAAGGGGAGGAGAAAGAGAACAGTAAATAATCAGTAAATATATGCAAATAATATATATAAGAGCGACAAAAAAACTTCGAAATTGTAATAGTAGAAAGTATAGCAAAAATCAATGGGAGTCTAAAGGAAAAGTCACAGAACTAAGATATTTGAATAGATACAGGAGTACTTGAATATTTGAATATTTGAATACTTGAATATAATACTGGCAAAGAATATAACACTGGCAAAGAGACTAACAAAGATAAGCTGACCTTGAAGTGAATGGTATTTTGACTGGAAAAGCAGAGAGGAACCTGAGGGGAGGAGGAATGCCAGGAGAGAGACGACCTTGGAGGCCTCTGTTGCTGCGTCTGTTGTCGCGTCGGAGCTGCGGCATTGAACCGCCACCCATTCCCTGTCCTTGCCAGGCCGCAGCAAGGAGAGAGAGAGAGAGCGCGCGCGCATGGGGAAATCGCGCGAGAACGCGTGAGACCAGGAAGAGGCAGAGAGAAGAAGGAGGGGGAGCCAGGAGAAACCTCAAGCAACGCGAGAGCTGAGAAGAAATAGGAAATAACGCGGGAACAGGGAAAAGACACGAGATTTGGAGGGAGAAGAAAGTCAGGAAGTGAGAAGAGGAAATATCACGAGAAGAGGAGAACCAGGAAGTGGAAATATCAGCTAAATAAATAAACGAATAAAGCTCTACGAGAACAATACAAAAGGCAGTGGAAGGGGAGAAGAGACATGGAGAAAGAGAAACAGCGGGTAAGAAAGAAAGCCAACCAGCTGAAAGAGGGAAAGCAAGCGACAGAGAGGCTAAAAATAAATAAATAAATAAAATATATTAAAAATATTAATAATAATAATAATAATAAAAAATAATAGAAACCTAGGAAAACAAGCTTGACAAATAGAAAATACTGCATAATTCATAGAATATTGTCTGAAAATAATCACCAAGATTATATTTGGGGAAAATAAAAATAAATAATAATAATAATAATAATAATTTTAAAAAGGAAGGAAAAGAAAACTGGTGGATTAAAAGGGAATAAAACATATAGAGAAGAATACCTCTGCATAATTATAACTGAAGTAAATATATTTATTATTTTGTACAATTAGACAAGGAAACTCAGAAAGAGAATAAAATAGGATTGAAGACATACTGAGAAAATAAAAGAACAATTGAACATTGAGAAGATGTACAACACAAGAAACAAGACAGATAAGATGGACAAGACAGAGAAGAATGAGAAGGGTGATAAGGAACAGAAGGAAACTAAAAGTACTACGAGAAGAGTATCTCTGGTGGAGGAACAAATGCTAAAGGATCTACTTGAGAAAATGACAGAGAAAGTGATGAATGAGATACAATCAGTGAAGGAGAAACAAGACGCAGCTCAGAAAGCATCCCAGGAACAGATGGCAGACCTGAAAAAGGAAATAAAAGAGGAAATTGGAGGAGTAAAAAGAGAGTTAACACTAATGCAACAAGAATTTAAAGATTTGAAAATGGAAAAGACAGAAATCAAGAAGACATAGGAAGCTATGCAGGCAAAAATTTGAAACCTAGAACAGAAAACAAGATTAGAGGAAAAATGTGAGAGGATAGAGGCGAAAGAACTGGAATTCCAACTGAGACTGAGAAACATTGAAGAGGACCCAAAAGAGAATATAAGAGGCAAAGTGATTGATATTCTAGCGGAATTGCTAGAATATACAGATCACGAGATGCAAGACCAAACGGACAGAGTTTACAGAGTGAACACAAACTTTGCGACAAGAAACAGAGTAGCAAGAGATGTTGTGGTGCACTTTGCAAAGAAAACTACAAGGGATGAAGTCTTAAAAATAAATAACAGGAGAACAGTATACTACAAAGGGAAAAAAATTACCATTCTGAAAGAATATCCAAACAGTGCTAACGAAAAGAAGAAAATACAATTTTCTAACAGAAGAACTAAAAAGACGGAGAATAAGATACAGATGGGAACGAGAGGAAGGTCTGATGGCATCTTATGGAGAACAGAGATATTGGATTAAAAGTGTGGAAAGAGCAAAAGAATTTCTGGAAAAGATAAAACGGGAGGAAAAAGAAAAGAGCAAAGATCCAACAAAGGGAAAAATAAGGAAAAAAGAACTAGAAGAAAGAACAGGGGAACAAGAGAGAGAGAAAGAAGAGAAGGAGGTGAACTTGGAAAGAATAAATGGTAAACAAAACTTAATTGGACTGGAACGAGATGGACCCAAAGAAGATGCTACAAGAAATGGAGGAGATGAGGAGATCGAGGAAGAGGAAGAAGGGGAGAGGAAACAGAGGAAGAGCAGGGAGAAAAGGAAGAAGGGACTGGAAAAGAAGACAACAAACAATGAAAGAGCTAAAACTATATTCAAATAATATTAATGGATTGAATTCTCTGAATAAAAGAAATAAAGTTTTTTTATAACCTAAAAAAGAAAAAGTTTCATATTATAGCACTTCAAGAAACACACAGATGGGAAGACCATATAAAATATCTGGAAAATGAAAGTTTGGGCTAGTCATTTATAGCTTCAGCGCAAGAAAAAAAGGGGGGTGGTAATAATGTAAATAAGGACATCCCAGCGGAATTAGCATTTAAGGATGAGGAGGGAAGATTCCTGGGGGTAAAGGTAAAAATACAAGAACAGAAACTCCTAATCTGTAACATTTATGCGCCCAATGACTCCAAGATAAAATTTACAGAAAAATTTAAAAAAAAGATAGAGGAGCAGGGATATGATCACCTAGTAATTATAGGGGATTTTAATGGGGTCATAAATAGAGAATTAGATAGAAGTAAGACAAACTATATTACTAAGAAAACCAAAGACAAAGGAAACCTCCCAAGCATAATGATAAGGATGATGAAAAAATTAAACCTAAAGGATATTTGGAGAACAAAAAATGGCAACAAAAAAGATTATACATATTATTCGGCCAGATTTCAAAATTGGTCCAGAATAGAGATGATGTAGACAACAACACAATTGATAGGGAAAATAAAGAGCTTTAAGATACTGCCGAGGACCGACTCAGATCATTGCCCACTGGAGCTAAAGATAGAAATTGGAGATAAAACAAGAAGATGGAGATTAGATGAAAATCTGATAAAAAGAGAGGAAGATATAGAAAAAATCAGAAACAAACTAAAAGAATACTTTGAATTGAACGATAACACAGAAACAAGTATATCAAACTTGTGGGAAGCAAGTAAAGCAGTAATGCGGGGCCACTTTATACAACAAAAAATAACCAGAAATGAACAGAAAACAAAAAAGATGAATGAAATTAAGAGAGAACTAGAAAAGGGGGAACAAAAATTAAAAAAAGCCCAAAGAATAGAGAAGTAAAAAGTAAGTTAGAGAATTTACGTAAGCAACTAGACTCACTGGAATTGGAAGAGGAAGAAAAACAATTAAAATATATAAGACAGAATTATTTCATGAACGCAAATGAATCAGGAAGATGGTGAGCGAATAAGCTGCGGAAAAAGAGAGAGAAATCATATATAACTAAAATAAGAGATAAAGATAAAATATATACTCAAGAAAAAAAGATTAGAAGCCAATTCTTCAATTACTATAAAAATTATATCAGAATGAGAAGATAGATAAGGAAAAGATATATCAATATTTAGGAAAACAAAAAATCCAAAAGATTTCAGATAAACAAAGGGAAACCCTGAATAAGGAAATATCCGAACAAGAGATAAAAATTGCAATAAAAAATTTAAAACCAAACAAAGCACCAGGCTCAGATGGGCTGTCATCTTGCTATTATAAAACGTTTCAACAGGAACTTACACCATACCTGAGAAAAATAATGAATAATATAAGAATACATAAAGAAATACCAAATTCCTGGAGACAGGCCAACATATCAGTAATACACAAGGAAAATTCGGACCCAGAAGAAGTTAAAAATTATCACCCGATATCGCTACTTAATGTAGACTACAAGATTTTCACTAGTATCCTAGCGGAAAGATTAAAAACAATTCTGGAAACATACATAGAGGAAGATCAAGCGGGCTTTTTGCCTAACAGACAACAGAAAGATAATGTGAGGACAGTGATAGACTTGATTGAGTATTATGAAATTTACCACCAAAAGAAAGTAATGTTTATGGCCGTAGATGCCGAGAAGGCATTTGATAATGTCAATTGGGATTTTTTAAAATTTTTAATGAGAGAGATTGATATGGGGTATTATTTTCAAAATTCGGTGGAAGCAATTTATGAAAAACAAGAGGCCAAAATTATAATTAATGGACAGGAAACAGAGAATATTCATATAGAAAAAGGAACGAGACAGGGCTGCCCCCTATCACCTCTAATATTTGTCCTATCACTAGAAGTAATGCTAAAAAGAAGAAGAAAAGAGAAGGCTTTAGAGGGTGCTAGAATACAAGGATTGGATTACAAATACAAAGCTTTTGCGGATGATATAATTTGTATTATAGAAAACCTAAAGGAAAAAACAGGAATCTGGCTGGAAGAAATAAAAAGCTATGGAGAAGTGGCAGGGTTTAAAATAAATTTGGAAAAAACAAAAGCAATAATAAAAAATATTGGAGAAAAGGAACAGGTAGAGATACAAAAAAAATGGAATATGCAAATCGTTCCAAAAATAAAATACTTAGGGATCCAGATAACAGCTAAAAACTTACATCTTTTACAAAATAATTATTTAAATAAATGGAGAGAAATTAAAGAAGATATGGAAAAATGGAAAAAGTCAAATTTATCACTAATGGGGAGGACTGCATCAATTAAGATGAAAATTTTGCCAAAAATGATATTTTTATTTCAGAATTTACCCATAATTAGGAACATGAATTTGATTAAAAAATGGAACAGAGATATTTCAAAATTCATTTGGAACAACAAGAAACCAAGGATACATTACAAAACTGTAATAGAACAAAAAGAAAGAGGTGGATTTGCAGCCCCGGACCTAAAAACCTATTTTGAAGCTTGTGCCCTAACATGGGCCAGAGACTGGACCATGCTAAAGAAAAAGAAATTACTAACCCTTGAGGGAATAGATCTAAGAGCGGGGTGGCACCACTACATTTGGTATAAAGGGAAAGAAAAAGAAAAAAACTTTGGAAATCATTTTACAAGGTCTGAAATTCTAAAAGTTTGGGAAAGGTATAGATTAAAACTGTACGATAGAACACCACTCTGGGTATCCCCTCTGGAGGCAACGCAAAGGAGATGTCTGGGCTGGAATGACTGGCCTGTCTACAGAGAAATACTAAAAATTAAACAAGGAGAGATAGAAATAAGAGAACAACAGGAGTTAGTCCGAATTGACAAAAAATATAACGTGGTTCCAGTATTGGCAAATCAAAGAAAAATTTAAACTAGACAGGAAATTAGGCTTTGCACAAGGCAACGAATTTTGAGACAATATCATGGAAACAGAAAGGAAATTAATAACTAAGATATATATAAAAAATATTAGAATGGTATCTGGACAAAAGGAGGAGAAAAATTATATGAGAAGATGGAACGAAAATATACAAAGAAATATCAGGAAAGAAGAATGGAAGGAAATTTAGAGAAAAAGATTAAAGTACACATATGCAATAGAGCTTAGAGAAAATTGGGTAAAAATATCGCAAAGATGGTACTTGACACCGAAAAAATTGGGTAGAATATACAACAATACGAGCACGGCCTGCTGGAAATGCAGGAGTAAAGAAGGGTCCTTTTTCACGCATGGTGGACATGTCATAAAGCGAGAAAATTCTGGAGAATACATAAGGAAATTCAAATCATGTTGAAAATACAGTTGCCCCTGAAACCAGAGATTTTTCTGCTTGGGATGTATGATAGAAAATTAGAAGAGAACAAAGATAAAATACTATTCTTGGCCTTGACAGCAGCAAGGATGTGCTACGCCAAAGTATGGAGGCAAGAAGAGATCCCAGAGGTAAATGACTGGGTAACCAAAATGCTGGATATTAGGAACCTAGATAAACTAACCTTTCTATTGTTGAAGAACAAAGAAATTAAAAGGAAAGAAACAGACTGGAGTGAAGTTACAGAATACTTAAAAAAGAAGAAAAAAGAAATAGTAATTTAAGAACTACAAAAATGGACTGAAATACGTCAAAAAGAGGGAAAGAAGAAAAGCAAGAACACAAACTACAAAAAGACTGACAAGATTTTCCGAAGATACCAGGAGGTCAACTTTTAGACTCACCTTTTTATCTTTTCACCTATTGTTCATCTATTTCTCATCTATTTTTTATTTCTTTTTTTCCATCTCTCTTTCCTCTCTTTGTCTCTCCTGTCTATATTTTCGTTTTTTTCTTTTCTTTCCTCTTTTTCCCCTTTGCTATATTTTATGTTTTATAAAAATTTCAATAAAGAATATTTGAAAAAAAAAGGAAAGTCCTTGGTCTTTGCAAAGGCTGGCAGATGGAACTCCGACTGTGCTGCAATGGATTCACACTTTGGTCCTTGGAAAACTAGAATCCCTTCCCAAGGTCCGGGGCCCCTTGGCCAGGCTTCTCTCCAAAGTCCCATGGGGGAACCGCATCAAGTCCCCGGGTCCGGAGCTTGGCAGAGGCGAGCGGCAGCGAAGAGCGATGAAAGAGTAGCCATGGAACCGGCATTTTTGAAAATCAGCTGTTTCTAAATAAAATATATTCTCAAAACTAGAGAGGTTATTTCCTAAGAAATAGAGATAGCAAATAGGTTTAGAATTTAGTACAGAAAAATAAGACATTAAAATGGAGCCAATCCGCCATTTTGTGATTTTGCGGATACCGAGATCTGAAGGGAGAGACCCCGTATCTGCAGTTTTAAATAACGCAGATCCGGTGTCCCTGGAATGCCAGCGAGGCATTCCAGGCAGGCTCGCAGTTCCCCAGAGCCTGGAAAAGGTTACTTTCATGCAATTTGATAGTGCAGGCAAGGAGAGACACAAAATATCAAGTGAGAAAGTTAAAAAGTTGAAATTTCAAGTATCTTTATTAGGGGAATAGTTACAATGCTAGGGCTTGGGGAAAAGTGATAGAAAGGCATAGAGGCTGAGTGCAGTCCCTGTTTGAGCTGTCTGTTGGGGCACATTTCATTAGTCTGCCTTAATTGTGGCCGCCAGGAACTGCGGACCTCTCTGCTGCGGGTCAAACCAACTTGAAGGCGGGGGCCTCCGCTGCCCTCGATGACAAAACTGCCAGTTGCATGATGTTCAATCTAAAGTGGAGTTGCCACTTTTGGAAAAGGTCTCAACTGAGTCCTTTTTGGGCACAGAAAGGGCCACAATGGGGTCCTTTTTGGGGCACAAAAAGTGGCGTCCTCTTTGGGCACAGAGTGGGCCACAATGCAGTCTGGTTTTGGGCACAGAATTAGCCACAATGGAGTCCTTTTTGGGAACAGAATGGGCCACAATGGAGCCCTTTTGAGGTACAGAAAGAGACACAATGGAGTCCTCTTTGGGCACAGAGTGGACTACAATAGAGTTCTTTTTTGGACACAGAAAGGGTCACAAGGGAGTCCATTTTTGGGCACAGAATGGGCCACAATTCTGGTGGAGTCGTTTTTGGACAAAGAATGGGCCACAATGGAGTCCTCCTTGGGTACAGAGTGGGCTACGGTGGAGTCCTTTTTGGGCACAGAAAGGGCCACATGGAGTCCTCTTTGGGGCACAGAAAAAGCCACTGGAATCCTTTTTTGGGGCACCGAAAGAGCCACAATGGAGTCCTCTTTGGACACAGAGTGGGCTACAATGGAATCCTTTTTTGGACACACAATGGGCCACAATATAGTCCTCTTTGGGCACAGAATGACCTTTAAACTTGACAGGTTGGCTTTTCAACTCTCTGAGAAAGAGACAGACATGCCACTGTCCAAAAAGAGGATGAGCCAATGGTCAATAGACACCAAATCTTATGTCTAAAGGAGCTGGAAAAGAGAAGATGGAGATAAGATATATGAGGATATAAAGGATAATGGGAGATTGATATAAGAGTTGATTTGGATATCTGAAGGGATGCCATGTAGAAAATGGGATGCTCAGGTCTCAGCTTGAGAAGCCACTACTGCTAAAGGGTTGAACTAGATGGCCTTTGGGGGGTCCCTCCTGCTCCTATGATCCCATGGTCTCCAGATGCACTGTTAACTCCTCGATCTTCAGTTGTTTTTAGTCTTTCTCTTTCCCTTTGGCTTCAATCCCCATATGCAGGGCCTTGCATGGCATCCCCATATTGCCCCCTTTTGGGGGTTTTCTACATTACCCCACAATAGGATTTTCCACTTGAGCTTCTTGTGCAAATGGCAGGAGCAAAAAGTGATGCACTCGGTGCCAAGACAGGATGGATGGTGCTAAAACAGAGAGCATTTCCAAACCTGTTGTGCTTCCTTTTTTCGGAAGCCATGGGATTTGATTTCACCCAACAAATGCTGGATTTGTGTTAACTATTCATAGGCTGTCTCCAAAACCAGGCTTTCAGGGAAGCTTACAATGGGAAGATAACATCCCATTAAAAATGCATGCCCCCAAACAATCCAGGGGCAGGAGAGACAGAGCAGTGGACCCCACTCTCTTTGTGTTTGTGCCCATGACACACAAGCTCATAAGACAAAACGGACAGCTGCAGCAGCCAATCAGAAAAGGGCAATCAACCCAGCCTGCAGTGCTGGCCTCTGAAAGGGGCCTTCTTGGTGACCTCTCCTCCTTGCTTTGGGACTTCCTGCCCTTCCGTTGCCAAAGAAAAGCCTCCTTTAAAACCCACAACTTTTTTTTTTGCAACTGGAGCTGTTTCAAGGAAGGTCTCTGGATGAGGGATGTGCTGCTCTCACCCTTGCATTGCCTTTAAAATGTGTCCCATTGTTTTTAATGGCACAACTGAAATGGAGTGGAAAGTTATTGACAGTTTCATTTCATTTTAATGCTCCAACCATTTTGGCTGTAATGTTTAAGCTGCATTGCTTTTGTTTTTAAAGGACAAAGTCCCAGTTTAGAACAAAAAGAGACGGGGGGGGGGGGGGCAGCTCTAGGTAAAGATGACGATGGTGATGACAGGATGATGATGATGATGATGATGATGACTATGTTAATAATTATGGTGATTATAGGATGATGATGATGATGATGATGAGACAGTAACAATGAGGACTGTAATGATGATGGTGATGCTGGGGTGATGGTGACAATGACAATGCTGCTGCTGATTGTGATGATAATGATGGTGATGATAGGGTGATTATGATTATGGTAATGATAGGATGAAGATGACAATGATGATGACTATGATGATGACTGTGATGATGATGGTGATGAGGATTATAGTGATGACAATGTGATGACAATTATGATGGTGATGAGGATTACCATGATGACGGTGATGATGATGGTAATGATAGGATGATGATGTCAATGACAATTATGACTGTGATAGTGATGATGGTGATGAGGATTATGGAGATGACAATGGTAATGACAATGATGATTAATATGAAGATGATGACTGTGATGATAATGATGGTAATTATAGGATGATGATGTCAACAACAATGATGACTGTGATGGTGAAGATGGTGATGAGGATTATGGTGATGACAATGGTGATGACAATGATGATGGTGATGATGATGACTGTGACTATGATGGTAATGATAGGGTGATGACGACAATGATGATGACTGTGATGACTGTGATGATGATGATGATGATGATGAGGATGGTGATGAGGATTATGGTGATGATAATGGTGATGACAATGATGATGGTGATGATGATGACTGTGATTATAATGGTAATGATAGGATGATGATGACTGTGATGACTATGATGATGCTGGTGATGAGGATGGTGATGAAGATTATGGTGCTGAGGATAATGGTGATGACAATGTCAACTCTGGTGATCATAATGATAATGATGATTATGGTCATGATAGTGATGATGGTGATAGTGATGGTGATAGTGATGATGATGGTGATGATGATGCACCATCTTCATCACACCGCAGTCTTTTCAGGTTAGCAGCTGATGGCAGCATGAATCCGGAGTTTTCTGCATCAGGCATCTTCTTGGCAGCAGGAGGGAGGGAGGAGGCCCTAATTGGATCCGTTTGCTGTCAGGCAGGAATGCTCACATCAAGTTTACGGTAGGGCTGTTTTTCTGTCTTGCTATTTTTCTATCCATGGAAGGCTTCAGGATTTTCAATCTCACCTTTGAAACACAGTATGAAACCACCAGAATCCAGCCTTGGCTGAAGCCCCGGTATCCCAATGCATGCCTATGGGGTGAAAAACCACTCTGCTCATGCTCAGGGACCTTCCAGAGTCTTGCATGCACTGAGGCCTTGATCCTTTAACTTTGCAAAGGATTTTATCCCAAAAGCGTTGCTATAGAACAGTAGTTCTCAACCTTCCTAATGTCGCGACCCCTGAATATAGTTCCTCATGTTGTGGTGACCCCCAACCATAACATTATTTTCGTTGCTACTCCATAACTGTAATTTTGCTACTGTTATGAATCGGCATGCAAATATCTGATGTATTTTCATTCACTGCACCAAATATGGCACAAATACCCGATATGCCCAAATTTGAATACTGGTGGGGCTGATTTTGTCATTTGGGAGTTGTAATTACTGAGATTTATAGTTCATCTAAAATCAAAGAGCATTCTGAACTCCACCAATGATGAAATAGGAACCAAACTTGGCACACTATGGAACCAGACTTGGCACTCCTATGACCAACAGAAAATACTGGAAAGGTTTGGTGGGCATTGACCTTGACTTTTGGAGTTGTAGTTTACCTACATCCAGAGAGCACTGTGGACTCAAACAATGATGGATCTGGACTAATCTTGGTATGAATACTCAATATGCCCAGATGTGAACACTGGTGGAGTTTGGGGGAAATAGATCTTGACATTTGGGGGTTGTAGTTACTGGGATTTATAGTTCGCCTACAATCAAAGAGCATTCTGAACTCCACCAATGATAGAATTGGGCCAAACTTCCCACACAGAACCCCCATGACCAACAGAAAATACTGTGTTTTCTGATGGTCTTTGGTGACCCCTCTGACACCCCCTTGCGACCCCCCCCCAGGGGTCCCAACCCCCAGGTTGAGAAACGCTGCTATAGAAGGATCACTGCCTTCTCGTCCAGAGTAGCTACTTATCACTAGCATCAAACTCATGCAGTTTGATTATTTTGTTGGGTTTTTTTGCAAAAATAGATCACCCCAGTTTTTTGGGGGGAGATTTATGGTTTTTGGTTTGTACTGTGTTACTCTCCCATTCGCTGTAAGGGAAAGGGCTGCTCTGCATAACTTCCCCCGTCTTTGCTTCGGCATAATTGACTGCAAAGGAAAAGGGACTCAGCAAGGCAGGCAAGAGTGGCTCGCCGTTTATTCTCATTCCTAGTTAACAAGGGCTTAAGGAGGGATAATGCCACCTCCTTTGCACTGGAGCTGCAACCAATATGATTAGCTGTATAAGTGTTTCCCCTTACTGAATGATAGAGGAAGAGGATCACATGGCCCCGTTCTGGCGCATGGTGCTCCATGCCTTTGCGGGTCTGGAATATCTTTGGCTGCATCTACACTGCACTTCAACTATCCTGCCTCAATGCTAATGGAGTATTGGGAACCATAGATCTTGTAAAACTACAACTCCTGGGAGTCTATAGCATCCAGCCAAAAATATCCAGAGAAGAAGGCTCCACTAAACTCTTGAGGTAATATATCCCATTGCTATGGCTCAATGATATGACATTCTGGGAGTTGTAGTTTTCAAAGTTCTGTAGCTGCATTAATTCTACATTGATGCACTCTTTGATATGAGTACAACAAGCTCTTTTAAAAGTCAGTGTATATCCCATGTCACCCTTCTCCAAACCATTTATTTCAAACAGAAAATGAATTGTAAGTCAAACTTCCTAAAGCAAAAGCCTTATGATCCCCAGAAGAGGATTCTGGGAGCTGTCATCCCTCCCAAAAAAAGGGGAACTTCCCCAGCTCCGGTCAATGCTAGAGCCCCGGTTTGCTAATGACTTGTCAGTCCCAATCCCCTTGATTAATTTACAGGAGGAAAATGAAATGAGATGTTCCCCAGATGAATTGCTGCCGAGTGCCTCGGAGAGTAATGAAGGCCCTGCGTATAAATCAATAGCTAATCTGGGAGGAGAAATATGGGGAAAGCCAAGCGGCACCAACAGGACAATTTAATGCTTCAGCAGAACCTGACCAAAAGAGGCCTTGACAGCCTCACGAAACAGAGGCACCACTACAGATTTGTGAGTCTCCTCTACTTTCGTTCTTTTTCTTGGCTTCATCTACATTGCAGGATGCAGGCAGATGGAAACCACTTGGTCCAAAAAAGCTACAGAACTTTGAAAACTACAACTCCCAGAATGTCATATCATTGAGCCATAGCAATGGGATATATTACCTCAAGAGATTAGTGGAGCCTTCTTCTCTGAATATTTTTCAGCAGAGTCTGGATGGCCATCTGTCAGGAGGGTTTAGATTGTGTCTTGTTGTATGGCAGAACCGGGTTGGACTGCCTGGCCCTTGGGGTTCCTCCCAACTCTAGGACTCTATGAAACAGAAGTTGGATTGAAGGGGCTAACAGAACCCAGAAATGTTGAAATTCTAAAATGCAAACCTAGAGAGGGGTTTGTGCCTCTCCTCTGGCCTGCAGAAGACCAGAAGCTAAGAAGAGATAATGTATCTAGAAGACACAAGATGCTGTATTGTCAAGTACACCCAGGGTGGGTTACTACGCCCAGGGAGTACCCAAGGGTGGGTTAACACCCAAAATGCTTATCTGTAACAATAATGTGTGTGTTTACGTAGTTTGTAGAAGGTTAGCAGTGAAAGACATTGGAGTGGCAAAATATGAGAAAAACATGTTTTTGAATGGTTGATCCGATAGGAGAGGTGTGTGCCCATGACACAGTGAAAAGACATGTATATAAGGAGACTGAAATATCCAAATATCAGAGACAGCTCTCTTTGAAGACACTGGTCTGTCTGGGCTGTTTCTCCCTGTGTGGCCACACTTGAAATAAAGAGATTTCTGCTTTACCTCTGGAGACTAGACTCTCTTCATTTTGCTGCCCTCTGTGACGGACTCAGCAAGGACCCCAAGCAGGGGGTCCCCTACATTTCTGGAGGTTCCGCCGAGATCTAGCAGAGGTGCCGGTTTGATGAGATTCTAGAGGTTGTTGGCAACCCATTCCTGAAGGCGAAGGCTGCCCAATTGGGATGTATCAACAGAGATCGAGAAGGGATCCCAAAACAACAGACCGATCCTTTTGTTCATCTTTGTTGGGTGCCCTCGTCAGCAGGAACGCTCCACTTGAGAGGAAAGTTGGAAATCTTGTCCCCAGGAACGTCAGGGAACGCAAGTCATCGTTACCAGGCAAGTAGAGGTTTTCTTGGGGAAAGGGAAAGTCTAGACTAGTAAACAGGCGCCAGAAGGGTGGAAGGTTGGAAAGTATTGTCTGTTCGGGAGTGTGATACAACTGAATAGGCACCACCCTTAGGAAAATGGGGCAAAAAGGGAGTAAGAAATGCTCAAGCCCATTGGAATGTATGGTTAAGAATTTCTCTAAGTTTAGACAACAGATGCCAGGATGTAACAATGCCCAGAAATTGCAATTTCTGTGTCAGGTGGAATGGCCGAAATTTAATTTAAATCCCAGATGGCCAGAAACCGGAACTTATGATTTGAAAATAGTAAGGCAATACCTTCGTTACATAGCTGCCAACCATCTAGATTAGCTTTGCTATATAAATGCATGGAGTGTTGTGTTGCAAACCTGATCTCCTTGGCTTTTAAAATGTTGCAAAGAAACTCCCTCTTGCATGCCCTTACTTGCCAATCCAACAGCACCATTTAATGGTGAAAGTAAGAAGGTCATATACCTTGATTCTGCAGAAGGACAATTAGAGCTGGAATCCCAGCCCCCACCATATGTGTCATAAGTACTTTTAAAAACATTAGATAGGTTCTGCTTTTAGTGAGACAGGTTGCATTAGGCACTTTCAGAGAAAAAATAGACACAGACTCCAGTACTTCCACCCGCCATGCTCTGCTCCATGGGAAGGACAGAGGTTGTGTATTCAGAGAGTGTCAGATATGCTATGGGAAAGCATCATTCTGGACACTTTGGGGCTTCTTTCTCAAGGGAAGAGGAAGAAGTGCGCTTTTGGAGTCTTAGATTTTGTGCAGGGAGTCAGGTTCTGCTGTATGGAAAACAGAGGTCTGGTCCTTGGCATTGTGCTTAGGGAAAGAAGTTTTGGCATTTCAGTGTTTTGAAGTTATGGCATTATGGAAGTTATGGAACTGTGCATTGGCAGGCTGCAGGAAAGCAGGGTCTGGCCTTACAGGTGTTTCTCCAAGGAGGGAGAAAAGGATATGGTAATATTTGGATGCATGTGGATGAATGTGTGTACATGTGTGTGAATGTTGAGTGAAAATGTAATTCCCCTATGTTTAATGTATTGTCGAAGGCTTTCATGGCTGGAATCACTAGGTTCTTGTGTTTTTTTTCGGGCTATAGAGCCATGTTCTAGAGGCATTTCTCCTGACGTTTCGCCTGCATCTATGGCAAGCATCCTCAGAGGTGTGAGGTCTGTTGGAATTAGGACAATGGGTTTATGTATCTGTGGAATGGCTGGAGTGGAGCAAGGAGCTCTTCCCTGCTGCAGTTAGGTGTGAATGTTTAGCTGATCACCTTCATTAGCATTAGAAGGCCTGCCTGAGCCTGGGAAAATCTGTTGCTGGGAGGTGTTAATCTGTGCCTGGGTTTTTTTCCCTCTCTGTTGTTTAGCTGTTATAATTTTAGAGTTTTTTTAATACTGGTAGCCAGATTTTGTTCATTTTCATGGTGTCTTCCTTTCTGTTGAAATTGCCCACATGCTTGTAGTCTGTGTAGTCTGACATGGTGGTTGTTGGTGTGGTCCAGCATTTCTGTGTTCTCAAATAATATGCTGTGTCCAGGCTGGTTCATCAGGTGCTCTGCTATGGCTGACTTCTCTGGTTGAAGTAGTCTGCGGTGCCTTTCATGTTCCTTGATTCGTGTCTGGGCAATGCTGCGTTTGGTGGTCCCTATGTAGACTTGTCCACAGCTGCATAGTACACGGTAGACTCCTGCAGAGGTGAGAGGATCCCTCTTTTCCTTTGCTGAATGTAGCATTTGTTGGATTTTCTTGGTGGGTTTGTAGATTGTTTGTATGTTGTGTTTCCTCATCAGCTTCCCTATGCGGTCAGTGGTTCCCTTGATGTATGGCAGGAACACTTTTCCTCTGGGTGGATCTTCACCTTTACTCTCGTGGCTTGTTCTTGGTCTTGCTGCTCTTCTGATGTCTGAGGTGGAGTATCCATTGGCCTGTAGAGCCCAGTTGAGGTGGTTCAGTTCATCTTGGAGGAGGTGGGCTTCGCAGATTCTTTTTGCACGGTCTGCCAAGGCTTTAATGGTGCTTCTTTTTTGACTTGGGTGATGCTTGGAGTTTTTATGTGGATATCTATCTGTGTGTGTGGGTTTTCTGTAGACGGTGTGACCCAATTGTTGATCTGGTTTGCGGATGACTAGGACATCTAGAAAAGGCAGTCTTCCTTCATTTTCTTTTTCCATGGTGAACTGGATGTTTGGGTGGATGCTGTTAAGATGGTCCAGGAACCCGTTTGAGTTCTTCTTCTCTATGGCTCCAAATGGTGAAGGTGTCATCCACATATCTGAACCATATCGTGGGCTTTTTGGTTGCTGTCTCCAGGGCTTGTTTTTCAAAGTGTTCCATGTAGAAGTTAGCTATGACCGGGCTGAGAGGGCTCCCTATAACTACTCCATCTTTCTGTTCGTAGAATTCATTGTCCCACTGAAAGTAACTGGTGGTGAGGCAATGGTGAAACAGAGCCGTGATGTCTTTTGGGAACCTCTGGTTTGTTTGTTAACCAATGTAATTGTGAATCCAATGTAGTTACATAGAATCTGTATGTCTGTATGTCCAATGTCCAATGTCATTCTTTGCCTAAATGTTTTCTGTAATCTTATATACCTTCTCACACCGGAAATTGCATTAAAAAAAGAACCTCTGCTTTGAAATCATTGAAAAGTCATTCATGACATATGTAATTTTAGATTTTATTTAGCCTCATTCTTATTGATGATACTTTTCATAAAGTGTTTGCAGTTTTGAGCAGAAGATCCTCATCCTTATTGATTACAGGCTAATGATAAATAGAAGTGGGTTCATCCGAACCAGGAAAAACTTGGAAAGCTGTGCAAGTTAATTAACAGTTTTATTTGGTTTCTAAACAGGAATGCAACTGGCCACCAATTAAAAGGATGCAAAGCTTATGAAAAAAAATTGCAATTGGACTATTAATTGGAACAGTAAATATATGTATTGTTTGTGTTTTATAGTTTTTAAGGAGTGCAATAATAATAATAATAATAATAATAATAATGGTGACTCATATTATTATCTGGTACCAGAACCTATTGGCAGTTGTTTTTTCAGAGGCCAGAGCTATTCAGCATCAGACCTCTTTGAAAAACAAAGCAAATGAGATATCAAAAGTGCAGGATTTGCTAAGATTGGTTTACATGATTGGTAAAGAACAATTGCTCTAACACAAATGAAAGCAATATATGGTATAAAGTGTAAGATTTATTGTATAAAGGGTATAGAAAAAATAAGGATGAAATGATGTTTTGAATCAGATCAACCAAGTGATAGAAGGAAAGACACAGAATACAACGGATGAAGAATATTGAGCTTCAAATAGAGAAGTACAGCTTTGGTATATGGGATTACTGCCGGATTGCAATTAAGTATATTTGACCAGCTGAATCATTCCTTGGTTGCTTTAATGAAAGCTAAAAATGAAACCTTACAACAAATAAGTAAGTCTATGAGTTGTTTGACTATGGAAATAAATTTGAGAGATTGGAGAGAAAAATGTTGATGTTAATAATGGGAGGACACTCAGAAGCCTTCCTAGAATTAACAAAATTACATTATTGGTTAAGAACAGATTATAAAGGATGGAGTAAGCTTGTCAAATATTCTTGGGAAGATGATATACTAAGATTGAAACTGGAAACCTTGGGGAAAATGGTCAATATTGGAAAAAAAATTTGGTTTGTGATATAGTTCCTATGCCTATGCATGTGGGAAAATGGTTCTGGGTTCCATATTTGTTATCCAAGAAAACCATATGCACAAGGTCCAAATATACAAATTTGAATGAAATAATTGATATTGATAGATGCAATAAATGGGATATGTATGTCCTTTAACAGTAAAACAAGTTGAACCATGTGCATTGGAAATGGCAGATGCAATCTGCAGGTTACAAAAGCTAAAGCCCAAAACCATGGTATATGACAATGGAATGTAATGCTTATGTGCTATATCACCTAATGATTTATATTGGTGGAAACACAGAACACCACTGGTATGATATCTTCATAGGATACATTTAATAGTATGGATAGGGATACTTATATTGCTGCCAATCATTTGGATCTTATGGCCTCTTAGACAAATGACAGGATTGACAAATCGATTATCTATATTTGAAAACAAGTTAACGTGTTTAGAAACACAATTATGAACTATGATGTTTGATTAATCATACAAGTTCAATATTAACCTAAAGATATATACTCTACACTTAATCAAGTTTGATTATAAGTATAACCAACACTGAATTGCTTATCATGTATGGATCATGTATGTGATACGATAAATTAGCATTTATGTATCAAGGGGAGGAATATGTGAGGAATGAATGTTTGAATGCATGGAAAAGAGAAGAAACAGGCCTGAAGAAAAACCAACATGGAGTTCTCGCAAGGCATGATATGGGATGAACTTGGCAGTCGAAGCGAGGAGGCAGCAAGGCATAACTGAACAACAATGGACAATGAGGTATGCGGCCGAGCATGTAAGGAGTGCAGGAGGTACCCCATAAGTCATGAGGCCTGGAATGCGAATGTCTTGAACTTTGGAGAGAACAAAGACATATTGTCCTTTAGTAAGAGGACAGAGCAACCTGCTGTTGAAATGAAGAAAAATGGATTTTGGCCTACAAATGCAGGGGACCCCTGACAATCTCCATGCTTCCTGAACTGCAGCAATGGAGTGTCCACGCTTCCTCAGAAAAGACTGATCATCTTTGCCGGAGAAGGCCTGTGTGTGCATGAGTATGAATGAATGTGTGTCTGCACGAGAGCTCTCCTTGATGTATTTTCCCATCATCATGAAGATGTGTGATAAGTTCACCACAAGTGCGGTTCCCACTTCGTGGCAATTGGTGGTGATTACAAGAATGCTGGGGTATCATAAAAATGTTATAACTAGATATTGATCTTGCTTCAGCTTCTGTATGATCAGCTTTCGCAAAAAAAAATGGAGGAGTGAAGGGGCTAACAGAACCCAGAAATGTTGAAATTCTAAAATGCAAACCTAGAGAGGGGTTTGTGCCTCTCCTCTGGCCTGCAGAAGACCAGAAGCTAAGAAGAGATAATGTATCTAGAAGACACAAGATGCTGTATTGTCAAGTACACCCAGGGTGGGTTACTACGCCCAGGGAGTACCCAAGGGTGGGTTAACACCCCAAATGCTTATCTGTAACAATAATGTGTGTGTTTACGTAGTTTGTAGAAGGTTAGCAGTGAAAGACATTGGAGTGGCAAAATATGAGAAAAACATGTTTTTGAATGGTTGATCCGATAGGAGAGGTGTGTGCCCATGACACAGTGAAAAGACATGTATATAAGGAGACTGAAATATCCAAATATCAGAGACAGCTCTCTTTGAAGACACTGGTCTGTCTGGGCTGTTTCTCCCTGTGTGGCCACACTTGAAATAAAGAGATTTCTGCTTTACCTCTGGAGACTAGACTCTCTTCATTTTGCTGCCCTCTGTGACGGACTCAGCAAGGACCCCAAGCAGGGGGTCCCCTACAGGATGGTCTTCTGTCAGGAGTGCTTTGATGGTGTCTTCCTGCCTGGCAGAAAGGGGCTGGGTTGAATGATCCTTGGGGGTTTGTTCCTATTAAACTGGTGTCAAGCTGCATTGCCATTCCACAACGTAGATGTATCAGTTATGTATGTTGTTCCTGGGTTATAAATGTCATTTCATAATTGGTTCTATCATAACAACATGAAAAAAGTTTATTACACTGTGAAAACTTTATTTCTGTTGAACATCCTGCTCTAGTTTTTCAATATCTTGAGTCTCAACCAATTTAACATACTGTAGTTTGTGTGTTGGAAATAGCAACCTTCTTCAAGCTTCTACTAGTTATTTGTTTGTATATAATTAGGATTGCTTACAGTATTGTATATGTGCATATTGCTACGCAATTTTAGCTTAACTCTTTGTTGTGGGAGGGGCTGCAGATCATGTGATCAGAACTGGGCTTGCTCAGGACTCAGACTCCATTTTAGGAATAGTTTGCTTCAGACTTCAGTAGGAACTGTATGCTTTAGATTTCAGTATGCTTTTAGAAGTTAATTGAATTAGTTAGTTACAGAGTAGTTAGAATCTCAGAATAGAGAGGTGCTTTAGATTATGGACTGTCGATTATGAGAAAGATGCCCTGTGTTACCTACACAGAGAAACTACTTCAAATCTACTTGTAACTGGATTGATATGCAAACCACTTGTATGCTGAATATATGAAATTTGTGAGTAAACCAACCATCTTACTTTTAAAGAAGTCTGCTTATTTTTGTCCCTTAAGAGCACAATTTAAAGGCAAATATATTTTAAGGGAGAGTAGATGGGTCAGCAATTTAACCCATTGTGCCCCCGATGGCACCCATTGTTAGTTCTGGGGAGCTCCTGCCGTTAGCCCCAGTTTCTGCCAAACTAGCAGTTCAAAAACATGCAAATGTGAGTAGATCAATAGGTACCACTCTGGCGGGAAGATAACGGCACTTCATGCAGGCATGCAGGCCACGTGACCTTGGAGGTGTCTATGGACAACTCTGGCTCTTCGGCTTAGAAATGGGGATGAACACCAACCCCCAGAGTTGGACACGACGGGACTTAAATGTCAGGTAAAAACCTTTACTTTTAGATGTTTTGGGGCAACTAAAAGAACACTTCTGAAACTCTGCTGAATACATATGTGTTCTGTGCATTGGGATATCTTTGTCCCTAGCAGTTCAGGGACATCCCTAGGTACATAAGTTTAATAGTCCTTGTATAGCAGATCAAGGGCTGAGATTCAAATGCAGCATTCATTGCCCTATGTGATGCTGGGCCAAATGCGCACAGACCCCCAAGTGAAGTTGCCGTGCCCCATGCTCATCCACATGCATATATGATAGGACCAGGCGTGCCACTCCTGCCGCTTTGATCCAAGCATGGGCCTTCTTCTGCCTCTGATGCTTGCTTGCCTTGAGGCTCCGCTGTTCTGGCCTAGATCAGCCAGCTGGGATTTGTGCTCCTTTAAAGCCCTGTCAAAAGAAAGCTTGTGCAGATGGTGCTGCCCCGTCATCCCGGCCCAACATCCCACTATCACCACCCCCCACCCCCAATTGCCCCACTTGCTTTTGGCCCCTAAAGAAATGAAGCCAAGCCAAGCAGGGAGCAGCCCCTTTCAAACGCAAAGGAGCAACAGTCATTGGGAGAATGCAGTGGTAGCAATGGCTTTGTTTGAACCCCCTAAAGCAGGCATTGGCCAACTTGGGCCTTCCAGGTGTTTTGGACTTCCACAATTCCTAAGAGCCTCAAGCCCCTTCTTTTCCCCCCTCAGCCGCTTAAGCAGCTGAGGGGGAAAAGGAAGGGGCTTGAGGCTCTTAGGTATTGTGGAAGTCCAAAACACCTGGAGGACCCAATTTGGCCAATGCTTGCTTTCCCCCAATGACTGTTGGACCTGGAGGGTCCACGTTGGCACATGCCTGCCCCTAATGCAATCAGTTAAGCCTCCCAATGGGTCACAGTTGGCATGGTCCTCCTTGGCTGGAAGAGTCTCCCAGAGGTTGCTCAGTCCAACCCTCTTCTACCAGATAGGAATACACCATTTAAACCCTCCTGACAGATGGCCATCTAGTTAAAAATCCTCCAGAGGGGGAGGTTCTACCATTCTCCAAATCCTAGAGTTAGAAAGGGACTATTCCAAGGGCCATCCAGTCCAACCCCTTTCTGCCAAGCAGGAAGTCCTCCTGACAGATCGCCATCCAACCTCATAGACATTAGAAAGTCCATGAAGAATCAGAGCTGTGGAATGGTAGTTTGGAAAGGACCACCCCAAGGGCCATCCAATCCAACCTCCTTCATCAAAGCAGGAAGGCAATATGCAAATCCTCATGAAGAAATATATGATGCAAACCCTCTCAACAGATGGTCATCCAATGAAGAACCAGGGTTGTAGAATGCTAGAGTTGGAAGGAACCACCCCAATGGCCATCCAGTCTAACCCTCTTCTGACAGGGAGGAAGGCACTGTGCAAACCCTCCCAACAGATGGCCATCCCATAAAGAATCAGGACTGTAGAATGCTAGAGTTGGAAGGACCATCCCAAGGGCCATCCAGTCCAACATCCTTCATCCAAGCGGGAGGCCAAACCCTCCCAGTAGATGGCCATCTAGTTAAAAAACCTCCAAAGGAGGAGGTTCTATAATACTAGAGTTAGAAAGGGACCATCTCAAAGGCTTTCCAGTCCAACCTCTTTCTGCCAAGCAGGAAGCCCTCCCGACAGATAACCATCCGACCACATAGATATTAGAAGGTCCATGAAGAATCAGAGCTGTGGAATGCTAGTTTGAAAGGACCACCCCAAGGGCTATCCAGTCCAACCTCTGTCACCCAAGCAGGAAGGCACAATGCAAACACTCCCAACAGATGGCCATCCAATGAAGAATCAGGGCTGTAGAATGCTAGAATTGTAAGAAAACACCCCAAGAGCCATCTAGTTCTACCCTCTTCTACCAGGCCAGAAGGCACCATGCAAGCCCTCCCAACAGATGGCTATCCAATGAAGAATCAGGACTGTGGAATGGTAGAGTTGGAAGGAACCACCCCAAGGGTCATCCAGTCCAACCTCCTTCATCCGAGCAGGAAGGCACCATGCAAACCTTCCCCATAGATGGCCATCCAGCTTCTGTTTAGAAAATTCCAGAGAAAGAATGAGACTCCACCAGACTCTCAGGCAGTTCTTGGAAAGATATTTCAGTGGCATCTCTTTTCCTGCAATTTGAATTCATTGCATTCATCCTGGCCTCTGGAGCTGCAGAATACAAGCTTGACCCAGTTGGCATTGTGTGGGGTTTTATTAATTTATTATTATCATTGCACAGGAGAGGAGTGGGAACACAAAGGAGAGGGGGGTTGAGACACAATCCTGAACAAGAAGAAAAGGGGGGGGGTGCAGGTGGGGGTGCCTGACGTTACTCGTAACAACAGAGGCATGTGCTTTTTTCCATGGGGAGCGTGTGCGTGCGCCCTTTGGGGGGCGTCCATGACCGGGCGCAGCCCCCACCAAAGAGGAAGGAAAGAAGGAAGGAAGAGGGAAGTGGCGACTCTGGTGAGTCTCAATGGCTGAGAGACCAGGAAAAGGGGCTCAAACACAGGACACCCCTTGTGCCCCTCAGTGCTTAGGCAGTGATGCTTATAGACTATATTTATATTTATGTATATGTGTGTGTGTGTGTGTGTGTGTGTGTGTGTGTGTGTGTATATATATATATATATATATATATATATATATATATATATATATATATATCTTATATATCAGTGATATGAAAAATAAAATCCTTCCGCAGCCCCATCCACTGAAAAATACCAGCCCAGCAAACCAAAGGGGTGAGGCTTAAGGTTGCTACCAACCAGGCCTTAAGAGGGCGCTTCAGAGAGTATCCAGTCCATCCTTCAGGGGACGAAGGCTGCATGCTCACTCCCAGCGGAAGTCCTGCCCGACAGTCTCGTAGAAGCGGATATTGTAGGGCCGGTAGAAGTCCTGCAGCTGCTCGATGGTCTCGGGGTCGACCTGGACATGGGCCCGGCCCTTGGACTTGCCCAGGCAGCGTGGGAGGTGGCTCCCTCTCCGCCGCCTGCTTTAGGCAAGGGAAGCCCTTGGTCTTGTTGAAGTGCTGCCGAGTGACCAGGCACCGCAAGCCCAGGAAGTCCTGCAGCCTGGCCATTTCCCTGGACAGGTTGATGATGAGCCGCTCGCCACTGACAAAGTGCATCTGGAAGAGTGGGAAGTACTGGAGCCAGGCCTCGAGGTGGAGGATGTAGAGCCCGATGCGGATGGATGGCGCTCCAGGAGGTGTCCACCTGGCTGAGGCTGCGATTGCAGAAGGAGAGGCCCTCAAAGGATGGCAGGCCAGGCGTCTTGGACAGGGTCTGTGTGTAGTTCGAACTGGCCCGCGTAACAGGGTTGCGCACCACCACCACCAGCTTGGCCTCCCGAGACATGTTGAAGATGCGCTGGGGGGGCCTTCCGGGTGACAAAGTAGCTGGGCGTCTTCTCCAGGGTGATCTGGTTCTCCAGTGAGCGGGGCATCATCCGCCTGCAAGCAGAGGAGGCAGAAAAGGGGAGAAGTTAAGGGGCAGAAGAACAGGCCCTCAGCCCTGAAACACCCCTCCGTGGCTGGATAGAAGGAGGGACTTTAAGCAGAGGCTGGATGGACATCTGTCGGGAGGGATGTCCGCTCATGCCAATCCCCGGATTCGAACTTGTGACCTTTTGGTCAGCAAGTTAAGCAGCTCAGCGTTTTAATCCTCTGCGTCACTGGGGGCTCCTAAGTTTTAAATATACCCCAAACCAATGGATTACTTAGTGAGGATATATCACTATTCCTCACTTTCTTAGACCTCACAACCTCTGAGGATGCCTGTCATAGATGCAGGCAAAATGTCAGGAGAGAATGCTTCTGGAACATGGCCAGACCGCTCAAAAAACTTACAGCAACCCAGTGATTCAACAATACATCATCACTTTCTCTGTTAATAAGGAACCCCTGGGGGCACAGTGGGATTATTATTTATTTCCGGCATTTCTACCCCATCCTTCTCAGCCCCCGAAGGGGGACTCAGGACGGCTTACACTCTGCAACAATTCAGTGCCATAAATACAAGCAAACAACAATATAGCAAGAGATTAAAACAATAGATAAATCATTAGGTTAAAAACAGTTAACAACATTTGTCAAAACCATAAAACCAGTCCTTTGTGCCGGCAGAACTGATGACCAACAGGTCGGAGGTTTGAATCCAGGGAGAGCATGGATGAGCTCCCCCCGTCAGCTCCAGCTCCCCATGCAGGGACATGAGAAAAGCCTCTCACAAGAATGGTAAAACATCAAAAACATCAGACCGTTCCCTGGGCAGCGTCCTTGCAGATAGTCAGTTCTCTCACACCAGAGGCAACTTGCAGTGTCTCAAGTTGCTCCTGACACAAAATAATAACTTTCTCTGTTCACTTCTCCATCAATGCATTTGTTTGCTTTTAACACTTTTGGACTTTCAGTTCCCATCTGATGTTTGTCGCCCCCCCCCCCCCCCCCGCCTCCCAAAATCCCCTTTAAATATGGAGCTATATACTGCATAATTGCTGGGTGAAAAACCTCATCCCTTTCCCCCTTTTTAATGCCATAAATCTATAGATGCCTTTGCAGATTCTTTGAGGCTCTTCCACAACGGTGTCCGATGACTCCTGATTTATAAATCTAACCAACACATCTCTAGAAGCTTTCTTCTTTGGGGCATAATTGCTCTTGATCCTGTAAACAGAACTTATATAAACCTCATCCGTTCCCACAGGTTTATTATCAAAATGGAACCTATTTTTGTTTATAGAAAAAAATGCATCCTCTTGCAGCGTCTTCAGGCTCCAAAGATGTAAATTATGCCTCCTAATCGGAACGTCTATCTCTTCTCAATTTTCCCTGTTTTAGCTAAAGCCTTTCGAAAATCACATTCCAATAAAACTAAATGCTGGGTTTCCTTCCTCTTTTAGTTTGTCTCCGTTCCTCATTTATATCGATACACATAATAAAAATGAAAATATGTATGTATGTGTGTCCACTTACATAGACAGGCCCCCATTTCCATAAACTCCCACTAATCAGGAAACACCAATGGCCCTCCCTCCAATGACATTGCAATTATAGTGAGTGCCATGAACATGTCCAAGAGCCCTGCCAATGTCCTTCACAAACACCATACTACCCACCACATGAAGTGAAGGCTTTCATATGGGGACAATGTCATCATAGATTGCATAGGTTTCCTCCACCACAGGCATCCCAGTGCTTCTTACTTGCTCCACTGGGGTGGAATTTGCATGACCCCACCCACTGCCTCTCCCATAACCCTTTCATATTCTTTACTATTGCACAGCAAACAGAGGAATTCATCAGCAACTGAACATACTAGAGAGATTTGGGGAGAATTCATCATGATTTATAGCAGCTGTAGGTACTGGGATTTATAGTTCACTTGCAATCTAAGAGCACTCTGAACTCCACTGAGGACCTGGAACTAACTTGGCACACAGAACCCTTATGACCAACTAAAAATACTGGAGGTCTTGGGGGGTGGGGGGTGGGGATTCACCTTGATTTGGGGGAGTTGTAGTTCACCTACATCCAGAGAGCACCATGAGCACAAACACTTGTGGATCTGGACCAAACTTGACACACATACCTGATATGTTGAAATTTGGTTACTGAAGGGGTTTAAGAGGAACTGACCTTCCTTTCTGGGAGTTGTAGTTCAGCCACAACCAGAGAAACTGTGACCTCTATCGATGATGGACGTGGACCAAACTTGGCACACGGAACCCTGTGACTAAATCGACCTACTGGAGGGGTTTGAGGGAATTTATTCACCATGGTGGGAGTTGTAATTTACAGCCAGAGAGCCCACTAATGGGCAAGTTTAGAGCAAACTTGCCCAACATAACAAACTTTAAGTACTAATGGTTTTTTTGTGTGGTTAACCTGGCATGATGTAAAGGGTTAACTTGGCATTCTGTACAATTTAAACATTGACTTTTTCCAATAACCCGGGCAACATCGGGTACCCAAGCACGTACATAAATAAAATAAACATAATAGAAATATAAAAATAATAAAATATATAATAACAAATATAATATATAAAATAGTATAAAATAGAAATATAATAACAAATATGATATAATAAAGTCCAGTTGTGTTGGACTGTGGGGGTGGTGCTAATCTCCATTTCTAAGCCAAAGAGCCGGCATTGTCCTTAGACACCTCCAAGGTCATGTGGACAGCATGACTGCATAGAGTGCTGTTACCTTCCCGCACAAACGATACCTATTGATCTACTTACATTTGCATGTTTTTGAATTGCTAAGTTGGCAGAAGCTGGGGGTAACAGTGGGAGATCACCCCGCTCCCTGGATTCGAACTGCCAACCTTTTGGTCAGCAAGTTCAGCAGCTTAGCGGTTTAACCCGCTGCACCACTGAGGGCTCCATATAATATAATCTATCAATAAAAATAATTGAAGTATAATAATAAAAAACATAACAAATGCAATGGAAATATAATATATATAGCAAATATATCAATAAAATAAAAATAATAGAAATACTAATCTTCTATACATATAATAAAAGTCAAAGTTTGTATGCGGCGGACGTGTGGCGGTGTGGAGGAGTATGTGCCAACATTCTGATTTGCCAGCCTGAAAGTTCCAAGATTCTGATTGGCTGCCGCTGTGGTGCTATTTGCATATGGTCTCGGATTGGCCAGCTTTACAGGAACCCCTGGTGGAAAAAAGGGTTCATGACAGAAACGGAGACATGACAGAAGGAAATTTGCATATGGTCTCTGATTGGCCAGCCTCAATTCCAAGATTCCGAGATAACAAAGAGAGGAAAGGAAAAGGCCAAGGGCTACGTCAGAAAGTTACCAATACAGACCAAACTTGGCACACAGAGCCTGCAAGACCCACTCGACATCCTACTGCAGTTTGGAGGAGGATGAACCATGGATGTTGGGACTTGCAGTACCATCACTCACATTCTGAGACCGCTGTTAACCTCATCCAATGACTGATCAGGACCAAACTTGGCACATAGACCTCTCATGACCCACTTTATGTCCTGGTGCATTTTGGCCGGGGATGGACCATGGATTATGGGACTTGCAGTACCTTTGCTTAATTCCTGAGACCACTGCAACCCTCATCCAATTACCGAAAAAGACCAAATTTGGCACACTGAGTCTCCATGACGCACTCTACATCCTGGTGTGGTTTGGAGGAGGATGCACCATGGATGATGGGACTTGCAATACCTGCACTCCATTCCTAAGTCCATTACAACTGCCAACAATGATGGATCAGGACCACAATTTACACAGAGAGCCGACATGATCCACTCTACATCCTGGCGCCATTCGGAAGAATTTGACAACGGATGATGTGACTTGCAGTCACTTCACTCACTTCTTGAGACCACTGAAACCCTCGCCGATGACTGATCAAGACCAAACTTGGCACACAGAGTCCCCATGACCCACTCTACATCCTGGTGCACATTCGAGGAGGACAGACCATGGATGATGGGATTTGAAGTACCTCCACTCCCTTCCCAAGACTGCTGCAACTCTCATCTAATGTCCGATCAAGACCACACTTGGCACACAGAGCCCCCTTGACCCACTTTACATCCCGATGCTGTTTGGAGAAGGACGGACGATGGATGATGGGACTTCCAGTGCGGTTCAGGGCAGGGTGGGCCACTAATGATGCAATTTGCGGTACCTTCACCCGATTCACTTCCCACAGAACATTGTAGCCCCTACAAATCACAGCCCAGGCCCAAACTTGGCACACAAAGTACTCATGAAACACTCTACATCCTGATGCAGTTCTAAGGGGGATGAACCATGGATGATGGGACTTGCAGTATCTTCACTCACTTACTGAAACCACTGCGACCCTCATCCAGTGACCAATCAAGGCCAAATTGGCACGCAGAGCCCCCATAACCCACTCTACATCCTGGTGCACTTTCGAGGACAGACCATGGATGATGGGACTTCAAGTACCTCTACTCCCCAAGACTGTTGCAACCTACATCTAATGACCAATGAAGACCAAACTTGGCTCACAGAGTCCCCATGACCCACTCTACATATTGCTGCAGTTTTGGAGGAGGGTTGACCATGGATGATGGGACTTTCAGTACCTTCACTCACATTCTGAGACCACTGTTAACCTCATCAATGACTGATCAAGACCAAACTTGGCACATAGACCTCTCATGACCCACTTTATGTCCTGGTGTTGTTTGGAAAAATTTATAGATGGGTGATGGGACTTGCAGTAACTTCACTCACTTTCTGAGACCACTGAGACCCTCGCCAATGACTGATCAAGACCAAACTTGGCCACTTCTGGTGGGAATGGTGACGGGGAAGCCTCGCTGAGGGAAAGCTCTCTCAGGGAGGACCTGTTTTGAGTGGCGAGTTCGAGCTATAGCTCCCCACCTTTGACCGGATCGAAGGCAAAGGTGATCGTAAATCCCCTGGGTGCTTTGAAGACCCCAAGGCTCCCCCTATTAAAAGGGGAGCAGGCTGCTTTACAGGATCGGGCTCGACTGAGCTCATCCAACCATCTCCACCCCATTTTTAAGATAAGAATTGTAAAGAAGAACGAACCCCCACGTTAGGAGGCTAAAGGGACTGTGTTCCTGAAAGAAGAAATTTCATCTTCAAGGTAATATAAGAGGGGGGAGGGACCTACCCCTCAGAATCTAGGCAAAGAGGGATTAAATCAAGTACTTTTAGAAGGAGAAAAGAAGAAGATAGTAAAGGAGAGAATCTATAATAAGAAGAGTGTTTTTATAAGTTGATTTTAAATTGGATGAACTTTAAAGTTTAAAGGATTTGGCATAAGTATTTTTAAAAGTATCAAAGAAAATAGAACTTTATAAATATCGGGACCCTTGTACTCTCCTCTAAACATTAGGCTACACCCTCTCACTGCTATCTAAATTAGAGACTTTAATGGGCACTACAAGAAAGTGAATTAGCTTACAGTGTGAGGAGAAATGACTTTGGCTCCATTGTTGTTTGGTCTATGCTGGCCTTCTTTATAAACAATTGAAGAAAAGCAAGATAGGAACTGATGAAATGGAAGGCTGCTGTGGAACAACACAGAAGAGAGCAGTGCAGGCTAGCAGTGGTAGTCCAAAGGTCCAAAAAGGCTTTAAAGGGCAGAGAAGAGCATAAGAGCATAAGGGCAGAAGTGAAGAAGATAGCAAAGCAAAGAAGGGCAGAAGAGGCAAACGGAGGCACGAGGAGGTCTAATAATTAAGACACAGATCATTCTCTGAGGGCAATAAAGGAGGAATTTAAAGAATAAAGACGAGGAAGAGAAGCAGACAGGCGACAAACGAGGAGGAGATGTAGACGATCGACGGACGAGGAGAAGAAGCAGACGGGCAGCGGACAAGGATGAGAAGCAGACGCAAAATAAGACTAGGCCGAGAAGCAGACGATAATAAAATTAATAAAATTAATTAGAGGCATTTAAAATCTTTAAAAGCATACTCAGATCTTACCCCAATTGATTGATGAATTAATTGAAGGGAAATTAATGATTAATTGATTAATTGATTAATGGATGGGAGGAAAATAATTAAATTGTATTCAAATTAATTGATTAATCTTAAATTAGTTGATTAACTGAATAATTGATTAAATATATATTAATTTTGAATGAACTGGAATTTAATTAAGAATAAAATACAAATCTATTCATATAGAAATTGCAATAATAAGCGAAATAAGTTATAAGCAATTACAAGCAGTTAAAGAAAGTGAATTGGCTTTTAAATGTCAACAAAGGGGAAAGCGGAGAAAGAAAGGGATAAGGAATTACAGAAACAGACACAGCTGAGAAGAGGATCTTTAGATAGAGGGGTGAATATGGAGAATATTCTAAAGGAGATTAAGAAGCTTTCTGAAAAACAAGATGCCATGAAGAAGGATATGACAGACAAACAAGAAGAATACCACAAAAAACAAGAAGAACATTACAAGAAATTAGATAAGGATCTTAAAGATATGAAAAAAGAAATGAAGGAAGAGTTTGGAGAGTTGAAGAAAGAACTAAACAATCTGGCAGGCGAGGTGGAAGTTTTAAAAGCGGGAAAAATTGAAACAGATGAGACACAGGCGAAAATTATGAAGAAAATTAAGTAACTGGAGAAACAAAAAGAAAGAATGGAATTAGAACAAGAAAAATTACTGCAAAAACAAATGGATTATCAATTAAGGCTAAGAAATATGCAAGAAGATTCAAAGTAAGACATAAGGTCAACAGTGTTAAATCTCCTGGCCAGGGTCTTGGAGGTGGAGGAGAATGAGCTTGAGCAAGAGGTGGATCAAATATACCGAGTCTCCTCATTCTACTCTAGGAAACACAAAACACCAAGAGACGTGATAGTCCAATTCACAAAGAAGAAATTACGGGATGAGATATTGTGGAAGACAAATAAAGATTCATTACAATACAAAGGAATGAAAATTCCAGTTCTTAAAGAATATCTACAAAAGACACTTAATAGAAGGAAGAAATACTACTTTCTAACAGACGAATTGAAGAAGAGAGGAATCAGATATAGATGGGAGAGACACAAGGGTATAATGGTGACATATAAGGAGGAGCGTTACTGGTTAACAACGGAAGAGAAAGCAAAAGTCTTCTACGATAAATTGATGAGAGAAGAGGAGGAAGGAAGCAATGGAGAAAAAAGTGAGAAGGGGGAGAAAGGAGAGAAGAAACAATCATCACTGAGAAATGGAAATGGAAATAGAAGTAAGAAGGCAAGATATGTCTCTCCAGGAGAATAGAAATTACTGTCGTCTAGAGAAAGAAAATTTGCAGCAATTAGTGCATCGGAAAGAGATTTAGCTGGAATTGAGGCAACGGCAACAGCGATTTTGGAAATGGACCTTGGCGCAGGCGGTTTGGACTTAGATAATAATGAGTAGCATGATGGAATGGCAAATAAAATGTTTCCCGAACAACATTAATGGTCTGAACTCACCCCAGAAAAGGAAGAAAATCTTTAACAGGTTGAAAAGGCAGAAATATGACAGAATAGCTCTCCAGTAGGGCTGTCCAACCACGGAAAAATTTGTTTCTAAACTCGATTCGTTTTTAGGCGATTTTTGCGTTTCGTTATTTAAAAGAATTCCGAAATTTTTCTTTAAAAAAGTTCGATATTTACGAAATTTCGTTATTTAATTACGAATTGATTTGTTAAAATGGCGGACGCAGTTGCGCATGCGCAAAGTATTTCCGAAAATTGGTTATTAAATATGAATTGATTCGTTAATGAATTACGATTTGATTCGTTAATGGCGGACGCGATTTATTTAAAAATAATATATATATTATATAATATATTTTAAATTTAATTTAATTTAATAATAAATAAATAAATAATTTATAATGTAATAATTTAAATAATTTAATAATAAATAAATAAATATTTATTTAAATAATAAATAAATAAATATAAATAATAAATAAATGAAATAATAAATAAAATGTGATATATTTAAAAATAATATATTTATTTAATTTAATAATAAATAATAAATAATTTAATAATAAATAATTTAATAATTTAAATAATTTAATAATAAATAATTTAATAATTTAATAATAAATAATAAATAATTTAATAATAATATTTATTTTAATTAATTAATTAAATAAATAAATAAATAATAATATAAAATGTGATATATATTTAAAATAATATATTTATTTTAAATAATTAATAATAAATTGAGATATATATTTATATTTACAAATAATATATATTTTAAGTAATTAATAAAATAATGTAGCAGCTGTTCTCTAATAAATATTAAAATAAAAATATACATACAAGTCCCTTCATTTTTAATGGGTTTTTCATTAGGTTTTTTTTTGTGGGTGTTTTTTGTGTTTTTTTGTGTTTTTTTTATGAGGTAGGTAGTTTATGTAAGTTGCTTTGAAGGTATTTCTGGGTGGGTATAACGAAATACAAAATTCACGAACAAAACTGCCCAGCACTACTGAATAATACGCCAACTCTCACGGGCACCTCAGAGAAGTTGCCCGACAGGCTGAAAGGGGAACTTCTGGCTCTCTCCAAAGATACAGGGAACAAATCGGGCATAAGGGGCGGCCGGGAACGACTGGGGAAAGGGTGTATGAAAGGGAGTTGGGAGTTGGGGAGTTGGGGGGAAGCGTACACAGGAGTAGAGGAGTGCCTCTTTTCTGGGCACCCCAGAGGCGATGCCCAACAGGCTGAAAGGGGACCGGCAGGGAACGACTGGGGAAAGCGTGTATGAAAGGGAGTTGGGGGGAAGTGTACTACACAGAAGTAGAGGAGTGCCTCTTTTCCGGGCACCTCAGAGGCGATGCCCAACAGGCTGAAAGAGGACCAGCAGGGAACGACTGGGGAAAGGGTGTATGAAAGGGAGTTGGGGGAAGCGTACTACGCTGGAGTAGAGGAGTGCCTCTTTTCCGGGCACTCCAGAGGCGATGCCCAACAGGCTGAAAGGGGACTGGCCGGGAACGACTGGGGAAAGGGTGTATGAAAGGGAGTTGGGGGGAAGTATACTACACAGAAGTAGAGGAGTGCCTCTTTTCCGGGCACCTCAGAGGCGATGCCCAACAGGCTGAAAGGGGACCGGCAGGGAACGACTGGGGAAAAGGTGTATGAAAGGGAGTTGGGGGGAAGCGTACTACACAGGAGTATAGGAGTGCCTCTTTTCTGGGCACCCCAGAGGTTGTAACTACTGGTTGTAACTACTTTGAGTTAACCGAACAGAAATGAGCACTGTATTTTCAGAAGGACTGGTCCCCAAAGGGCCATGGGGCACGCAAACACTGGATGTAACTACTTTGAGTTAACACAAAAGAAATGAGCACTGTATTTTCAAAAGGAAAGGTCAGCGGAACCTTCCCGTTCCAGCATACGGAAGGGCTGGTGGTCTAGGGTTACGGTTAGGGTTAGGGTAAGGGGAAGTCAAGCTGGGCTTCAATAGAGAGTGCCCGCCCTCAATGGAGGGGGATAGCAGAGATGCAGTGAAAGGTAAATGCACACATGACAACCGGAAAGGGGCCCCGGGAATGACAGAGGAAAGGGTGCATAAAAGGGCATTGATTAAAGCAGATAGAAGTACTTTGGCCACATTATGAGGAAAGGGGAAGTCAAGCTGGGCTTCAAAAGAGAGTGCCCACCCTTGATGGAGGTGGATGGCAGAGATGCAGTGAAAGGAAAATGCACTCATGACAACCGGAAGGAAAAAAAGAAAAAGAAAAAAACAGGGGCACACGGAGATTGAAGCCAGGAATACAGTGGCCATGCTCTAGGTATGCTGCAGCATTCGATCGAAGGAGAAAACCGACACTGTTTTGGATGTCAAAGGGAAGAGGAAGAAACCAGGTGCCAGCTATGCATAGAAAATGTCATCCAAAGACAAAGGAAACTTCAGAGCACACATCACTGTGATCATAATTGCTAGGGACCCCGGGAAAGATGGCTCCCCTCTTATGAAACCTTGACACAAAGGGCCTCTCTCTTCCGGGCACCTCAGAGACGTTGCCCGACAGGCTGAAAGGGGAACTTCTGGCTCTCCCCCAAGATACAGGGAACAAATCAGGCATAAGGGGCGGCCGGGAACGACTGGGGAAAGGGTGTATGAAAGGGAGTTGGGGAGTTGGGGGGAAGCGTACACAGGAGTAGAGGAGTGTCTCTTTTCCGGGCACCTCAGAGGCGATGCCCAACAGGCTGAAAGGGGACCGGCTGGGAACGACTGGGGAAAGGGTGTATGAAAGGGAGTTGGGAGGAAGCGTACACAGGAGTAGAGAAGTGCCTCTTTTCCTGGCACTCCAGAGGCGATGCCCAACAGGCTGAAAGGGGACCGGCCAGGAACAACTGGGGAAAAGGTGTATGAAAGGGAGTTGGGGGGAAGCGTACACAGGAGTAGAGGAGTACCTCTTTTCCAGACACCCCAGAGGTTGTAACTACTGGTTGTAACTACTTTGAGTTAACACAAAAGAAATGAGCACTGTATTTTCAAAAGGACAGGTCAGCGGAAACCTTCCCGTTCCACCATACGGAAGGGCTGGTAGTCTAGGGTTAGGGTTAGGGTTATTTCCTTCAATGATGGCGGCTATGGCAAGTATCCTCAGAGGTAGTGAGGTCTGTTGGAATTAGGACAATGGGTTTATATCTGTGGAATGGCTGGGGTGGGGCAAGGAGCTCTTCCCTGCTGCAGCTAGGTGTAAATGTTTCAACTGATGACCTTCATTAGCAAAGTAAACTTGATTTTCAATAAGGGCAGGACCACAGTGGGGCAATGTTCCCGCAGACAGCAGGCAATAGTTATTTTAGGCAACACAAAGCAAAGTAAACTTGATTTTCAATAAGGGCGGGACCACAGTGGGGCAATGTTCCCGCAGACAGCAAGCAATACTAATTTTAGGCAACACAAAGCAAAGTAAACTTGATTTTCAATAAGGGCAGGGCCACAGTGGGGCAATGTTTCCGCAGACAGCAGGCAATAGTAATTTTAGGCAACACAAAGCAAAGTAAACTTGATTTTCAATAAGGGCGGGACCACAGTGGGGCAATGTTCCTGCAGACAGCAGGCAATAGTTATTTTAGGCAACACAAAGCAAAGTAAACTTGATTTTCAATAAGGGCGGGACCACAGTGGGGCAATGTTCCCGCAGACAGCAAGCAATACTAATTTTAGGCAACACAAAGCAAAGTAAACTTGATTTTCAATAAGGGCAGGGCCACAGTGGGGCAATGTTCCCGCAGACAGCAGGCAATAGTAATTTTAGGCAACACAAAGCAAAGTATACTTGATTTTCAATGTTCCAATGTTCCCGCAGACAGCAGGCAATAGTAATTTTAGGCAACACAAAAGCAAAGAACACTGTATTTTCAATAAGGGCAGGACCACAGTGGGGCAATGTTCCCACAGACAGCAGGCAATAGTAATTTTAGGCAACACAAAGCAAAGTAATTTTTATTTTCAATGTTCCAGTGTTCCTGCAGACAGCAGGCAATAGTAATTTTAGGCAACACAAAAGCAAAGAACACTGTATTTTCAATAAGGGCAGGAAAACAGTGGGGCAATGTTCCCGCAGACAGCAGGCAATAGTTATTTTTTGGCAACACAAAGCAAAGTAAACTTGATTTTCAATAAGGGCGGGACCACAGTGGGTCAATGTTCCCGCAGACAGCAGGCAATAGTAATTTTAGGCAACACAAAGCAAAGTAAACTTGACTTTCAATGTTCCAATGTTCCCGCAGACAGCAGGCAATAGTAATTTTAGGCAACACAAAGCAAAGTAAACTTGATTTTCAATTAGGGCAGGACCATAGTGGGGCAATGTCCCCGCAGACAGCAGGCAATAGTTATTTTTTGGCCACACAAAGCAAAGTCAACTCTAAAAATCAATCTCTGGATAGCCCAAAAGTGGCAAATTGGCCTTCAAGAAGACCAGCTTTTCCACTGCAAGGGGGTCGAGCGCGTTACGTTGGAGGGTGATGACATCTCCTGCCAGGCTGCAGACCCTCTCACTCTGCACGCTAGTTGGTGGACAGCTGAGATACTTGTGTGCGACAGTTGAGAGGTTAGGCCATATCTTGCTTCGGGAGGACCAGTACGTCAATTGATCGGTGGATAAACTCTCCTGCTCCTCAAAGTAGCGATTAACAGAGTACTTGGCCAAGTCTATCTTTGCCGCCTGGGCCGACAAAGATGTTCCTTCCTCTGCAAGAAAAGCGATACTGTCGTTTATGAAATTCTCCTCGTTCCTCTTTTTCAGCCGCACTTCCCTTCCGTCGTCCCTTGTAGGTGGCAAGGTGGGACTACTGGTATCGGTGCTGCCGTAACCGCTGGTGTTTCGGGGAGTAACGGCAGTGACAGTTTGCTCTGAGTGTTCCCCCACCCTCCGAGAGTATTCTTCTCTCACGAGCACTTCCATGTGCATGGAAGTTTGGCCTTCCACTTCGACAATTCTTTGGGGCAGACGGAGTCCTTGATGCAAGAGTCGCAGAGTGCTGCCAAAACATGAGTCTTACTCTCCATCAACAGAAAGACGTTTACGGAGAGCGAAAGTCAACTTTCTGACCACCTCCTGGGCCTGTGGAGTCAGGGGCCCAGCCATAGAATGCAATGTACTGTGTCCACCCAATGACTCCAAATGCCTCTTCAAACGCAAGATGACAGGGAGCACCTGGCTGAATAGTGCTTTCTGTGCTGAAAGTTTTTCGGTGGCTATTTTGAATGGTTGTAGGATCTCGACCAGCTGAGTGATGGTCATCCACTCCTGGTTGTTGGGGACCAGCTTGTTTATCGGAGCCGCAATTGATAGTGAGACAGCGTGGACTGCCCTCTGTTGCTCCACCATGCGCTCCAACATGATGTAGGTAGAGTTCCAGCGGGTGGAGACATCCTGTAGTAACCGGTGTTGTGGGAGGCACTCCAGGGTCTGCCTGTCACGCAGCAGTTTTGCGGACTTAGAGCTATGGTGGAAGAAGCCCGCGATTCTGCGGCAGCGGTCAATGAGTGGAGTGATGGCGGTGGTGCTGTTGTCATCGGACCCCTTGACGCCATCTTTTACACAGTTATGCAGCAAGTGCGCCATGCATGTTACGTTTGAGAAGCCGGCATTTTCGACCGCCCGGATCATGTTCCTTCCTGCGTCTGTGACCATGAATCCCAAGTTACCACCGGAATGAGTATTTCGCATCCAGTCTCTCATCATCTCTCGCAAGTACTCAGAAATGGTGTCGGCCCTGTGATCCGTATTGATCACCTCCAGTGACAGGAGTGCCCAACGATGACCCGAGTCGAAGCAACCCTCCGTATCCCACCAGTGAGTGGTGAGGGACAGATAGGAATGCCCTCATCCCATGCTTGTCCAAATGTCTGATGTGAAATGTACATGGACGGGTTGTGATTTGTTCAACAGGGTTCTGAGACGTTGCTTGCATCCCTCGAACAAAGCTAGAATGACTGTTTGAGAGAAAGTTTTGCGATTTGGGATATTGTACCATGGTGCCAGGAGGTGAACAAATTGGCGGAAACCTTCCCGTTCCACCATACGGAAGGGCTGGTGGTCCAGAGCCATCATCTCTCCTAGGCAACGTTTCCTTCACTGATGGTGGCTTCAATCCAGATCTCACCCTTGTAACTTGCACGCCCCAAGCATCGATGGTTTTCTGCATGGGGCCTGTTGGTGAGGTTGGAGTGCTCTGTGTACTGCTGCATGTGCTGCCGACTTCAACTGCGTCCAACTTTACATTTGGGTAGTGTCTCTTCATGTGCATCCTTAGCCCTGTTGTGGCAAGATGCCTCATATCTTTTCTTCTGCTGACGCTCACACCGCAATGCCTGCAAACTGCCAAAGTGGCCCTCTGAGCATGGACGTCCTAATGATCCCATAGGAGCGATCTCGGCCTACCCCTACCCACATGCACTTCAGGTGTAATCATGCTTGTGTTTGGAATGTCGGTGTTTGTGGAAGGGAGTGTAATTGTTTAGTCGTTTCTGTACCTCGCCCTCCAGCAGCATGCAGTCCTCTGGATCACTAATTCCTGTGGTGGAAGCAGATTCCATATTGTCTTCCTCCCATCCCTCAGACACGTCCCCCTCCTCACCCTCCTCTTCATAACCAGTAGTATCTGAGGTACTTGGAAGGACATCATGAGCTGAACGTTGAGTCTTTCACAATGATGAAGAAGGTTCTGCCATTTCACAGCTGGTTGAAGCATCTGTGTGTGTTTCAGTAACCATCTCGTTGGTTGAATGTTCCCTTCTTGTCGACGTGTTCATCTTCAGTCCCCTGCCTTTCTTAGTTGTTCGTGATAACACTGGGCCCTTGCGTCCCGAAAAGCTGGGAAGGAAACGTTTCATCACACTGGTTGAAACTGCTTTGAGTTAACCGAACACAAATGAGCACTGTACTTTCAAAATTAGTGGTGGTGAAAGGGCACACAAACACTGCTTGAAACTGCTTTGAGTTAACCGAACACAAATGAGCACTGTATTTTCAAAATTAGTGTTGGCAAAAGGGCACACAAACACTGGTTGAAACTGCTTTGAGTTAACTGAACACAAATGAGCACTGTATTTTCAAAATTAGTGTTGGCGAAAGGGCACACAAACACTGGATGAAACTGTTTTGAGTTAACCGAACAGAAATGAGCACTGTATTTTGAAAAGGAGTGGTGCCAAAAGAGCCCACAAACACTGCTTGAAACTGCTTTGAGTTAACCGAACAGAAATGAGTACTGTATTTTGAAAAGGAGTGGTGCCGAAAGAGCCCACAAACACTGGTTGAAACTGCTTTGAGTTAACCGAACAGAAATGAGCACTGTATTTTGAAAAGGAGTGGTGCCAAAAGAGCCCACAAACACTGGTTGAAACTGCTTTGAGTTAACCGAACAGAAATGAACACTGTATTTTGAAAAGGAGTGGTGCCAAAAGAGCCCACAAACACTGCTTGAAACTGCTTTGTGTTAACCGAACAGAAATGAGCACTGTATTTTGAAAAGGAGTGGTGCCAAAAGAGCCCACAAACACTGCTTGAAACTGCTTTGTGTTAACCGAACAGAAATGAGCACTGTATTTTGAAAAGGAGTGGTGCCGAAAGAGCCCACAAACACTGGTTGAAACTGCTTTGAGTTAACCGAACAGAAATGAGCACTGTATTTTGAAAAGGAGTGGTGCCAAAAGAGCCCACAAACACTGCTTGAAACTGCTTTGAGTTAACCGAACAGAAATGAGCACTGTATTTTGAAAAGGAGTGGTGCTAAAAGAGCCCACACTTCCGGTGTGGAATCATGGCGGCAAGATGGAGGTTTTGAGAGCTCCTCAAACCTCAGCTTTTTTGGATCGACTAGGTGAGCAATATGCTCCCCCATGCTCAGTGGATGAAGACTGGGATGGACACGAACCCATAGGGGTGTCAGCCGATGGTCTAAATCCCCTCTCCCCTCAAGGGTGGGGGGCAGAAGGACCCAGTAGTGACTCGAGTAGGGTAGCGGGTCGCTGAAAACGCGAACCAGCCGGCTGAAAAAGCAGGCTCCGGTATTCTGCCGTCACCACATTTTATCTTTGAAGAAGTTACCCAGCAATATTGTGAGTATATTATACCCTCTTTTACACTGGTAGCACAAAAACGGAGGAGATAACAGAAGAAACCAAGTGCATAATGCAAAACGCAATGCAAAACGTTACTTATGGGAATGGTTAACGCTAACTTATAACCCCCACAGTCTATCTAATGCTGTCTAATGCTGGATTCTGCTGACTTGAATAACAGCGGTAATTACTGGTACTGAAAGGAGGAGTGGTATCGGGATGTGGATAGGGGTATTTGATATGATTTGAATGATAATGATAGTCCTAAACGAGCCTACATGGAGCCAAAACGGAACCAAGAATTGAGAATATAGAATATAGAATATAAAAACCAGGACTCCAGGTCTCCAGAGAAATCAAAAGAGCCGTCACCCCCAACATCGACCCTCCAGAACCTCCCCCCTCCCCCCCCCCCCCCGCTCCCCCGCTCCCCCCACTCCCTTTGTGTAAAAGATGCAAGAGCTCTACAGATCTGACCCCCTCCTTTCCTCCCCTCTCCTCTATGGACTCCCCTTCCCGCCAAGTGTAAAACTCTCAACAGGAGAGGCTCATTGGAGCCCATTGAAGTTAACCAACAATAAACTAATTAAGGATAAATGGACGGCAACAAGATGCTCATTAATCCTTCAATGTAAGCTGATTAAGCTGATTAAGCCGTTCAAACTCACCCCCAACTTCACAAGTCAGCTGAGTGGCGCGCTTCCAGCGCCTCCGCCGGCCAACATGCGTTTGGGACGGGCGGAGAGACGCGGAGTGGCGAGGCAGCACGAGAGGACGCAAACATCGCAAAAGACCATGAGATTCGGCGAGACTTGGCACGAAAAATTGAGACAGGGACAGGAAGAAGGAAGAAGGAAGAGACACACACGGAGGGGATGAAACTTGAAGAAGGAGAACGAGGAAACTAAGAAGAGTAAGTACAAAGGAAAATAGCAAAAACTCTAACAAAACATAGAAATAACAACTATATAAGAGACACTTATGATAAAAGGCGCAAGTCTGAGGGGGGGGGGAGGTGAAGATCGAGGGGGAAGGAAGACCCACACGAGAGACCAAAGGAGCTGAAGATAAGAAAATCCATAAAACTCTTAAAGACTCTAAAATAATGGACAGTACCTTATAAGGATTTGTAAACTATTGAACTACAAGACTGTAAGAGGGAGGGGGGATGAGGGAGGAGGAGGGAGAGAAACTGGATTAAGAGTGTTTATAGTGTTTAAAGAGAATTGTAAACCTGCATATCTGTATGTACATAGAAATTGTAAGCCTGTTGTTTGAAGAAGGAGAGGAGGAGGAAAGGAGGAGTGAGGGAAGATAGAACGGGAGGATGTTAAGGAGAAAGAAAGAAGGGAAGGTTAAGGAAAAAGGAGGAAGAAGAAACAAGATAGAAGAAAGAAGACAGTAAAAGGAACAAACCAGGTAGAGAATACAAGCTAGGATAAGGCAAAGATGACTACACCTAAAATTAAGAGAGATAAGGGTGACAAAGGAGATAAAGAAAAAGAAGGAGACAAAAATTTAATGCAACAAACAGTGGGATCAACCAAAAAGAACTCGGTTTCGGAAGAATCCATCATGAAAGAAATATTAAAGGAAATCCAAGGAGTCTCAGCAAAACAAGATGTACATCAAGAGGAGTTTAAAAAACTATCAGAGAAACAAGATGCACATCAAGAAGAACTACAGAAAATGCGGAAAGAAATGACAGAGGAATTAAACACAATGAAGAAAGAAATACATGCATTCCAACAAGAAATGAAAGAACTGAAGGAGGAAAAGCAGGTAATGGCATGCAAACAGGAACAATGTGAGAAAAGATTAGACGAATTGACAGGGAAAAGTTTAATGCTAGAATGGCAGCAAGAGAAACTAGAAGCTAGTGAACTTGAATTCCAACTTAGATATAGAAACCTAGCAGAGGACCCAAAAAAGGATATCAGACAAATAGTGATAGAACTAACAGCGAAACTAATGGACCGCCCAAAGGAAGAAATGGAAAAACAGATTGACCGTGTGTATCGTATCTCTACCAACTATGCAAAAAGAAACAAAACAGATAGAGATGTCATAGTACATCTCACCAGGAAGACAACTAGAGATGGAATTCTCAAAAAGAACAACCAGCGCCAAACATCATACAAAGGAAGAAAAGTTGTTATCTTGAAGGAGGTCCCGCTGTCCACTTTACTAAAGAGAAAAAAAATCTATTCCTGACAGAAGAGCTGAAACAACTAAACATAAGATTCCGATGGGAAAGAACAGAAGGAATAATGGTAATGTACAAAGGAGAGCGATTCTGGCTTACATCAGAGGAAAAAGCTCAAGATTTTTATAAGAAATTAAAAAAGGAAACAGAAAACCAATCCTCTAAAGGTTAGAAACAAGGGGTTAAAAGAGCAAGACTAACATCACCGGGAGGCACATCGTATGTAAAAGAGCTGAAGGGATGGGAACCGAATGCAGAAGAACCAAGGAATAAAGAGGACAACACTGAAAGAAACGATGATGGAGTGGAACCTTAAATGTATATCAAATAACATAAATGGATTAAATTCCCCCAACAAGAGAAGGAAGGTATTTAACAACTTGAAAAAAGGAAACTATGACATAATACTACTACAAGAAACGCACATCTGCCAGAGACATGTGGCGCACCTAAACCAGAAAGGCTTTAAGGCATACTCCTCCTCAGCAACTGAAAAAAAGAGAGGTGTAGTGACATATGTAAAAGAGTCAATAGTAGCCAGACAAGCATTCAAAGATTCAGAGGGTAGAATAATAGGGATTATTGTGGAAAGAGGAGGGTTAAAATTGCTAATCTGTAACCTATATGTGCCAAATGGAGCAAAAAATAAATTTGTAAATAAACTTAAAAGTTTGCTTATGGACCAGGAGTATGATGATCTTATCCTTTTGGGAGATTTCAATGGTGTCTTAGATACTACCATGGATAAAAATCTAAGAGAGAAAGAGAGAAAGAAAGATAAAGGGGGGAAACTACCTGTCAGTTTTTTTAAGATGCAAGAGGATTTTGGTCTACAAGATGTATGGGGAACTTACAATAGAAATGTGAGGGATTACACATACTTCTCGGACAGACACAAAAGATGGACCAGAATCAATATGGTGTGGGCTACAAAGACACTAGTGGGGAGGATTAATAAAATTAAAATTTTACCACGATATCATTCTGACCACTGCCTGATTGAAATAGCTATAAACCACAAAAGTGGGAGGAAAAGATGGAGGCTAAATGAATACTTGTTAAGATCAGAGGAAGACATGAGGAAGAATATGGAGATACTCACAGAATTTTTCAAAATAAATGACACTGACAATATGGCAAAAGACATCATATGGGATACTAGTAAGGCCTACATGCGAGGCATCTTCATACAACAAAACAATAGGAAATACAAACAGAAAAAAAAGGAGAAAGATATTAATGACAAAATTGAGGAGCTAGAGAAAAAATTCAAAAAGCATCCAAAGAGTGAGAAAATCAAATTAGAGCTGCAGCTACTGAACAAGCAAAAAGAACATCTAGAATTGGAGCAAATGGCAAGAAACATGGCCTTCATAAAACAAGATCACTTACAAAATGCGAATAAAGCCAGAAAATGGCTATCGAAGAGAATTAAAAGGAAAAAATGTAAACAGAACATCACCCAAATTGTAGATGGAGAAAAGACAAAAAATGAGGAGATAACGGCCCAGTTTCATAAATTTTATAAGAAACTATACAGGAAAGATCCGATAAGTAGAGAGAAAATTAATGAATACTTGGGTAAACAAAAAATAGCAAAACTAACAGATCTACAGAGAGAAGCTCTAAATAAAGACATCACGACAGAAGAGATAGAGAGCGCAATAAAGAGACTCAATACGGGGAAAGCGCCAGGTCCCGACGGACTCTCCATGTTGTATTATAAAAAGCTAAAAGAGATTATAATACCACAATTGAAAATAGTAATGGATGGAATCTCACAAACCGGAAACATGCCAAATACTTGGAAAGAGGCGAGCATAGTAATGATACATAAAGAAGGCACGGACCCTCTTAGTGTCAAAAACTACAGACCGATTTCGCTATTGAATAGCGACTATAAAATCTTCACAACAATCCTGGCGGATCAACTGAAAGGATTCTTAGCAATGTGGATTAAAGAGGAGCAGACAGGATTTTTGCCAAACAGGAAAATGAAGGACAATGTTAGAAACATCTTGGACACCATTGAATACTATGAAACCATAATGAGAAGGAACTAGGGATTCTATCTGTCGACGCGGAAAAGGCATTTGATAATTTAAGTTGGACCTTCTTTAAATCAATACTCAAAGAAATGGACGCCGGATATAAATTCCTGAACACTGTAGAAGCCATCTATGCAGACCAAAGGGCGGTAATAAAGATAAATGGACAGGAATCAGACAGACTGGAGATAGAAAAAGGCACGAGACAGGGCTGCCCCCTCTCGCCTCTAATCTTTATTTTGGCACTAGAAATACTGCTAAATGAGATTAGGGAAGATACCAGACTGAAAGGAGTAAATATTCAAAAAGAATCCTACAAACTAAGAGCGTTCGCCGATGACCTAATTTGCACCATACAAGACCCTCTAAATAACATCAACTTATGGATTGAGAAAATAGAGGAATTTGGCAAAGTTTCGGGCTTTAAAATCAATAAATCCAAATCTATGATATTAACCAAAAATATCCCAAGGGAAAGAAAAGAGAAGCTGATAGCACTCACGGGCCTACAAACAACAACAAAAATTAAATATCTTGGCATCTATATAACAGCGAAAAACTCACAACTATTAAAAAATAATTATGATGTAAAATGGAGAGAAATAAAAAAAGACCTGAAAAACTGGCAGCATATGAAACTCTCCCTAATGGGCAGAATAGCAGTGGTAAAGTCAAATATACTCCCCAAAATGCTACAATTATTTCAAAACCTCTCGATAATCAGGAAGAAGCAAATATTTGTGGATTGGCACAAGGACATCTCGGGATTTATATGGAATAACAAAAAGCCTAGAATCAACTTTACGAATCTGACAGATGAAAGAAAACGCGGTGGCCTGGGCTTGCCAAACCTTAGACTATATTTTGAAGCTACCTGCTTGGAATGGATTACAGACTGGATACTATTAAACAACAAAAAACTGTTAACATTAGAAGGCCATGATTTAAGAACTGGCTGGCATGCCTACCTATGGCATAGTAAAGCAAAAGTGGAAAAAAATTCCGAAACCATTTTATCCGGTCAGCCCTCCTGAAAGTTTGGGATCTGTATAAAAGGAGGATGTATCCGAAAACGCCATTATGGGTATCCCCCCTGGAAGCCCATCAAAGGAAGGAACTGGGATGGAGAACATGGCCAACGTACAAAGAACTACTAATCAGGGTGGGAAAGGAAGTTAAAATAAAATCACAGGAAGATTTAAAAGAGCAACACGATAATATCACCTGGCTTCAATACTGGCAATTGAGAGAGTATTTTAAGAAAGATAGCCAAACAGGCTTTATGGAAAACCCAACGGCCTGGGATAGACTTTTTGAAAACCCGAGAAAATACATCACAAAAGCATACAAGTTACTACTTGAATGGACAACGGAGGAGGAACAGATCAAAGAATATATGATCAAATGGGCAAGATTGATTGGAAGATCTATATCTTTAGAAGAGTGGAGTACGATCTGGAACATAAAAACAAACTACTCATATGCCTACGATATAAAAGAACACTGGATAAAAATGGCTCATCAGTGGTATTTAACGCCCTCCAAACTTGCCAAATTTTCCAAAAACATATGTAACAAATGCTGGAAGTGTGGTGTAGGGGAAGGGACCTTCATACACATGTGGTGGTCCTGCAAGAAGGTAAAAGCGTATTGGAAAATAATCCAAGAAAGCTGTCAAAAAATATTAAGAAAGAATATCCCCCTCAAACCGGAAAGTTTTCTACTGGGTTTAACAGACAAGGCCTGGGATAAAGAAACTGATAAGCTGTTTGTGTATTTGATATCCGCAGCCCGCATACTCCTAGCTAAAGTATGGAGAAAAAAGGAAATACCATCGGAGGAAGAGTGGATCGAGAAGATAGTAGACATAATGAATATGGATCACCTGTCATATATCCTGTCAGCTACATATAACATACCTGTAACAGCAACAAACTGGTCCCCGGTTAAGGACTGGCTTGGGGAAAGGAAGATAAAGCTACTAATTTGTTAACATCTGATAATAAGAGGTCTAGAACCACACAGACAGACTTAGCTAGGAAAATAGGTATAACAAAAGACAATATGTGAAAATGGATTTGACTGTAAGAAAATGACAGCGTTAGATGAAGGGTAAGCAAGAAACCAAAAATATCTATGTTTTAAAAGGGGGTACAAGGATACACCTATACAAGTATGAGCAAAGGAATTTAAAGTAACAAGTATATATATATATATATATATATATATATATATATATATAATTAGAGGAGTAAGATGCAACACTAGAATAAGAAGATAGAAAGTAAAGAACAAGGAAAAAGAAAAAAAAGGGAAAAATACAAAGCTCTGATATACCAGAGTGGGGGGGGGGGGGGGGGGGGAGGTCGGCTGCCGATTCTGGCTCGGTTTTAATGTATTTGTCTATATGTAACTTATATGATATGTTAGTCTACCAATAGTCTAGAATTGTGTATTTGTATGACAATGTATGTCTTGTTGTCTCTGTTTGTCTTGTTCTCTCTTTTTTATTATTGTAAAATAAAACTTAATAAAAAAAAAGGAGTGGTGCCAAAAGAGCCCACAAACACTGCTTGAAACTGCTTTGTGTTAACCGAACAGAAATGAGCACTGTATTTTGAAAAGGAGTGGTGCCAAAAGAGCCCACAAACACTGCTTGAAATTGCTTTGAGTGAACCGAACAGAAATGAGCACTGTATTTTGAAAAGGAGTGGTGCCCAAAAGAGCACAAAATGAGCACTGCATTATTTACAAAAGAGCACAAAATGAGCACTGTATTATTTATAAAAGAGCACAAAATGAGCACTGTATTACAAAAGGAGTTTCCAAAAATCACTGATTGCCAGGGAGAAATCCCCTTGCAACCAAAACAAAGGAACAGCAACACCACTAAAGTACTAAATATTTTTTTTGTATTTTTTATTTTTTATTTTTTAAAATTAAATAAAAATATTATATTTAACAATAAAATAAATTGTTAAAAATATAAATCAACTAAATGCTTCACCTCCCAAGATTCAGGAAGGCAAGCAACAGCCACAGCCAGGGACTGGGACTTCTCCCTGTCCCCAGCCCCAAGCAACCAGTGCCACCAGTTGAAAAAGGAAAAAAGAACCCTAAAAGGCAAAAGGCAAGCAAGCAAAAAACCAACAGAGTTTTGCAACCACCAGTTGCAAAAGGCAAGCAAAGGCAAGCAAAGGCAGCTCCGCAGCTCCCTCCGTCCGTCCACCCTCCCCGCAGCTCCGTCCGGCGTCCACCATCGCAATACAGCCGCATGGAGCGTGCAGCCGCTTTTAAAGGGCAGCCCGCCCAATCAGAAGAAGACACGGGGCAATCAGCCCCGTGTCTTCTTCTGATTGGCTCCTGGCGCTCCCAGCATCCTTCCATCATTTAACGTCATTTCCGAAATGGGCGGAAGTCCGTTAAAAATATGGAGGATGCTGCTTCGTTATTTAAAAACACTTCCGGGTTTGAAAAAAAATCAAGCTAATCAAATTAAATTTTTGAAACAACAAACATTTGAAAATGCGAATAAACCTGGAAAATGGCTAGCCAGACAAGTGCGAAAAAAACAATCTAGACAAATCATGAAGATTAAAGTGGAAAATAAAATCCTCTCAACAGATAAAGAAATAATGGAGGAGTTCAGGAAATATTACAAACAATTATACTAAAAAAGATTGTATAGATAAAGAAGAAATAATGGCCTATATAAATAAATTTAATTTTCAGAAAGGATGAGGATGAGGAAACAAGGGATCAATTGAATAAAGAGATATCAGAGGAGGAAATTGAGAAGGCAATTCAAAAGATGGACCCAGACAAAGCTCCGGGTCCAGATGGATATACAGCTGGATTTTATAGAACATTTAAAAAAGAATTGATACCTTTATTAAAAAAAAGTATTAAATGAAGTGATGACTGAACAGAAAATTCCGGAAACTTGGACGAAGGCAGAAATAGTACTGATTCATAAAGAAGGAACCTGTGAGACAGAGATTAAAAATTACAGACCAATTTTTTTATTAAATACGGACTATAAGATTTTGGCGAACATATTGGCAGAGAGAGTAAAAAATTTCTTAAGAAACTGGATTGAAGAAGACCAAACAGGATTTCTACCAAATAGATTTATGAAGGATAACATAAGGCTAGTATTGGATCTAATAGAATATTATGAACAGAATCATCAAAAAGAATTTGCCATACTAGCCTTGGATGTAGAGAAGGCTTTTGATAACCTAAATTGGGATTTCTTTAAGATATTAATACAAGAACTGGACATGGGAGATAAATTTACTAATGCAATAAAAGCGATATATGATTTACAAAAGGCTAAACTAAGAATAAATGGTCAAACGATGGAAGAGTTTGATATACTGAAGGGAACTAAACAGGGATGTCCCCACTTATATTTATAACGGCATTAGAACCATTAATGAAGGCAATAAGAGAAGACCAAATGATACAAGGATCCAAAGTTGGTAAATATGAATACAAAATAAGAGCCTTTGCGGACGATGTACTTGGGATAATGGAAGAACCAAGTAAAAATATATTAAGATGTAGGCAGAAGATAAAAGAGTTTGGGTCTGTTGCAGGATTTAAAATCAATATGTCAAAAACAAAGTTATTAACGAAAAATGTAGAAAAGAAAAAACAAGATATGATTAAAGAGCAAACAGGTCTAGAAATAGTCAAGAAATTTAAATATTTAGGCGTATGGATCACGACAAAAAATGGACAATTACTAAAGAATAACTATGAAGAAGTCTGGAAAAAAATACAAAAGGACTTATAAAAGTGGATACATCTGAAGTTGTCACTTTTAGGCCGTATATCTTTGATTAAGATGAATGTACTACCAAAATTGATGTTCCTTTTTCAAAACCTTCCGATAATTAGAAGCCAAACACTTTTTATAAAATGGAAAAAAGAAATATTGAAATTTATATGGGCCGGAAGAAGACCAAGAATAAAGTATGATAATTTGATTGATAAGAAGAATAGAGGAGGTCTGGGCCTCCCAGATTTTAAAGCATATCATGACGCATGTGCGTTGATATGGATAAAGGATTGAATATTGTTGAACAAAGAAGACTTTTTAAATATAGAAGGAAATGACTTAAGAGTAGGATGGCATGCTTATTTATGGTACGAAAGGGAAAAGAAACAAAAGAGTTTTGGTAACCACTTTGTGAGAGCATTTTAAAGCATATCATGACGCATGTGCGTTGATATGGATAAAGGATTGAATATTGTTGAACAAAGAAGACTTTTTAAATAGAGAAGGAAATGACTTAAGAGTAGGATGGCATGCTTATTTATGGTACGAAAGGGAAAAGAAAGAAAAGAGTTTTGGTAACCACTTTGTGAGAGCATCCCTATTAAGAGTATGGCAAAAATATAAAAGACATTTTTATTCTAAAACACCTTTATGGGTCTCTCCTATGGAAGCAAATCAGCGAAGACTTTTAGGATGGAGAAAATGGCCAACCTATAAAGATTTGTTAAATAAAGATACAAACAATGTTAAGACTTATGAGGAATTTAAACAAAAATTTTCTAATATTACTTGGCTACATTATATGCAAATTAAAGAATATTACAATCAAGATAAAAAACTTGGCTTCTCTTGGGAGGAAACAGCATGGGATAAAATTTTAAAATTAGAAAAGAAAGTAATATCGAATATTTATAACATATTACTTACCTGTCTGACTGAAAAAGAACAGGTTAAAAACTGTATGATAAAGTGGGCTCAAAATTTAAGAAGACCAATTCAAATGAGGGAGTGGGAACAGATGTGGAACAAAAAATTAAAATATACATACGCAATGGATTTAAAAGAAAATTGGATAAAAATGTTCCACAGATGGTACACCACACCGAAACAATTGGCTAAAATGTATAAAACAGTTTCTGATAAGTGTTGGAAATGCCTGGAACAGGTTGGCTCCTTCTACCATATGTGGTGGACTTGCAAAGAAGCAGTAAAGTTTTGGAGGGTAATTCATGAAGAGCCACAAAAGATTTTAAAAAGAACATTTATAAGAAAACCGGAGTATTATTTGTTGGGTTTTACAGATTTAGATCTACAACTGACGGAACAAGAGGATAAACTTTTTACATATATGACGACTGCCGCTAGAATTGTTTTTGCTAGAGAATGGAAGAAAGACTCAGTACTAGGCCTGTGCGATTTCGTTCGTTAATTCGTTATTTCGTTATTAAATCGTTATTTTTACCATATCCGAAGCGATTTCAAAACACATTTTCAAACCCGGAAGGGTTTAAAAATATCGAAACAGCAGCCCCATATATTTTACGAGCTTCAGCTCGTGTCGTTAATGGGATGGAGGCTGCTGTGCTGACTGAGTGCTGCTGCTGGTGCCTGGGAGCCAATCCGGCGCTCCCAAGCACCCCAGCAGTGCACCGTGGCAGGAGCCGGAGCCGATTGGATGGCGCGCGCGCGCTCACCCTTACAACCGGCCTCTGCGCGCCATCCGGCTCCGGCTCCTGCGCCCCCTCCTCCTCCTCCTCCCAGCTGTGTTGCAGGAAGTGCTAGGAGGAGGAGGAGGAGGAGGAGGAGGAGGAGGGCGCAGGAGCCGGAGCCGGATGGCGCGCGGAGGCCGGTTGTAAGGGTGAGCGCGCGCGCGCCATCCAATCGGCTCCGGCTCCTGCGCCCTCCTCCTCCTCCTCCTAGCACTTCCTGCAACACAGCTGGGAGGAGGAGGAGGAGGAGGAGGGCACAGGAGCCGGAGCCGATTGGATGGCGTGCGCGCGCTCACTCTTACAACCGGCCTCCGCGCGCCATCCGGCTCCGGCTCCTGCGCCCTCCTCCTCCTCCTCCTCCTCCCAGCTGTGTTGCAGGAAGTGTCAGGAGGAGGAGGAGGAGGAGGAGGAGGGCGCAGGAGCCGGAGCCTATTGGATGGCGCGCGCGCGCTCACCCGAGGAGGAGGAGGAGGAGGGCGCAGGAGCCGGAGCCGGATGGCGCGCGGAGGCCGGTTGTGTGAGTTTTCAGGGCTGTATGTATGACCATGTTCCAGAAGCATTCTCTCCTGACATTTTGCCCACATCTATGGCAAGCATCCTCAGAGGTCTGTTGGAAACTAGGCAAATGGAGTTATCTAATATCTATGGAATGTCCAGGGTGGGAGAAATGAAAGCCATTCAATGCTAATCAAGGTGACCATTACTGCAACATTCACACTTACAAAATGTTTTGTAAATATTAACGAAATTTCGTAAATAACAAAACATTTTTTTGGAAAGTTTTGTAAATATTTTAAATATCGAAACAAAAAAACACCCCAATTACAAATCGATTTTAGAAACAAATTTTTTCTTGATCAAACAGGCCTACTCAGTACCACCCGTACAGGAATGGGTGGAAAAAATCAGAGAAATAAAGGACATGGATTAATTGACTTTTTGTTGAAGAAAAATACAGGTATGATACTAAGAGGAACGAATTGGGATAATCTTCATGAATATCTGGACAATTTGGGAAAATAAGAAACAAGAGAGACAATTTCTTTTTGAACTTATTTTATATTTTTGAATAAGAAGAAGATATGATCCAAGAAGATGGAATGGAAGTCATTTTTTTTGTTTTTCTTTTTGTGTGTTTTTTTGTGTATTTTTGTAGAATTTTTTTTAGGGGTTATTTGGGATTTTAGTATACTTTTTTGTTTCTTTTTTCTCTCTTTTTTTTCTTTATTTCCTCACTTTCCTATACTTTATTGTTCTCACTCTTTCGTTGTAATCTATATAAAAATTAATAAAATTCTAATTATAAGAAGACCGAACTTGGCACATGGAGCCCCAATGACCCCCTCTACATCCTGGTGCAGATTGGAGGAGGAGAGACCATGGATGATGGGACTTCAAGTACCTCCATTCCCTTCCCAAAATTGCTGCAACCCACATCTAATGACCAATCAAGACCAAACTTGACACACAGAGCCCCCATGACCCACTCTACATCCTGCTGCAGTTTGGAGGAGGATGTACTTTGGATGATGGGACTTGTCATACCTTCACTAACTTACTGAAACCACTGCCACCCTCATCCAATGACTGATAAAGACCAAATTTGGCACACAGAGCCCCCATGACCCACTCTAAAGCCTACTGCTGTTTGGAGGAGGGTGGACCATGGATGATGGGACTTCAAGTTCCTTCACTCACTTCCTGAAAACAATGCAGCTGTTATCCAATGACCAATAAAGACCAAACTTGGCATACAGAACTGCCATTACCCACTTTTTCTAATAACCCGGGCAGCGCCGGGTACCCAAGCTAGTTATATATAATAACAAATATATTAAACAACATAAAATAATAGAAATATAATAATACGATAAAAATAATCATAATCATAAATCATAATAATACAACACTCCTCAATGGCTCAATGTGATGGGATGTTGGGATTTGTAGTTTTGCTAAGCCTTTAGCATTCTCTGCCCAACTACATTTCCCAGAATTCCATAGCATTGAGCCATGGCAGTTAAAGTGGTATCAAACTGCATTCATTCTACAGTGTAGGTGCACCCTATATGTTGGAAAGGGTGATACTGTATAACTGCAGAAAGGAGGAAATGCTACACTATTTTGAAGTATTAATTAGTAATCAGGTACTCAGCCATCGATATGCAACTTGTGGATAAATACATCAATTAAAAAGCCATTCCAGATGCAGGAAGCACGAGTTAATTAATACACCGCAGTGATAAATATGAATAAATAAGAAAATTGCCATGAAAAGGCAAACTCTTGATTAATCCGCTAATCAGATCCAAAGGCTGATCAGTTCATTAATAACTTTATCCAGGCTCCGCTATTCATTAGAATAGTTTATTTTGTGTTTAAATAATGTAAGGAATATAATGAATAAAATGCTTCTAAGTGTATCAAATTTAAGGAAATACTGGAAGGAAAGAAAAGACAAAAAAAAAGGTCTTCTAGGTAAATTATTTATTTGAATCTTGCTTCTTTGCAGCTGAGGGTTAGTTTGCATTTGATCATCTCTGCAGGATGGATATTGCCCCCCAAAATCATTAAGGCAATTGTACAAAATCGCATTTTTATGCAGAAGGTGGTACGGTTTGTACAAAGCATGCTGCTTTCTGTGCTTCTGTGGAAACAATGTTCAAACTGCACCACTTCCAGTGTGGAAATATCATTTTGTATAATATTTTGCAAAAAAAAATGGTCCTTAATTACCAAAATTTAGAAGGACATTGACCAGTGTTTCTCAACCTGGGGGTCATGAAAAGGGTGTCAGAGGGATCGCCAAAGGCCATCAGAAAACACAGTATTATCTGTTGATCATGGGGGTTCTGTGTGGGAAGTTTGACTCAATTCTTTCATTGGTGGAATTCAGAATGCTCTTTGACTGTAGGTGAACTATAAATCACAGCAACTACAACTCCCAAATGTCAAGGTCTATTTTCCCCAAACGCTTCACCAGTGTTCACATTTGGGCATGTTGAGTATTTGTGCCAAGTTTGGTCCTGATCCATCATTGTTTGAGCCCACAGTGCTCTCTGGATGTAAGTGAACTACAAAACTCAAGGTCAGCTCCCACCAAACCCTTCCAACATTTTCTGTTGGCCATGGGAGTTCTGTGTGCCAAGTTTGGTTCAATTCCATCATTGGTGGAGCTCAGAATGCTCTTTGTTTGTAGGTGAACTATAAGTCCCAGCAACTACAACTCCCAAATAACAAAATCAGCCCCCCTCCCTTCAAACTCCACCAGTATTACAATTTGGATGTATGAGGTATTTGTGACAAATTTGGTCCAGTGGATGAAAATACCTCCTGCATATCAGATATTTAGATTATGATTCATAACAATAGCAAAATTACAGTTAAGAAGCAGCAACAAAAATAATGTATGGTTGGGGGTCACCACAACATGAGGAACTGTATTAAGGGCTCGCGGCATTAGGAAGGTTGAAAATTACTGACATGGATTGTTAAGGGCTGTTGAAGAGTGGAATAGTCTTACTCAGAGGATGAAGGACTTTCCTCTTTGCAGGTATTTTTAAAGCAAATGAGCCTCTCTCAATGGAGCCTCTCTTTTGCGAAAGTTGGACTAGATGGCCTTTGGGGGTCCCTTCCAGACCTACAAATCTAAGGTCTGAAATTGCATGAACAAATAAGTAAATATCGCAGCCTTTGGTTGATTACGCCAACTTCTTAAGGTCTTCTTTGTCTCTCTGTGCTCCTTTTGCAAAGAAAGAACGAGAAGCTGTGGGGCAAAGCCATGAAGGGCTTCTGTTCCCTGTGCTTCTCTTTCTCTCTATTTGAAACCTCCCCGCTTTGCAGGGCGAAGGAGGGAAGGAGGCCTTGCTGCCAATATGGCACAGATGCTGTTCCTGGTTCCTTGTTCTCTGCCTTCCTTTGATGCCATGCCCTCCCTCTCCCAGCCTTTCCTTGTCACATTTTCCTCGGAGGACCAGGAAGGGAGTGTGACTTTCCAATGCATTGCAGAGATATCCCATTGCTTTCTTTTCAATGGCTTTCTATGGCTGAGTAGGAATTGGAACCTGGTTCCCAGTCTCACTGCATCATACTAGCTCTAGAAATGATGGGTTTTGGAACTGGGACTTTGGGCTGCATAGAAACAATCCACAAAATTATTTGGTGGGGTGGAGTCTCAGAAACCCAGGCCCCATAGAAACTGCTGCAAAATGCAGTTTCAAACAGCACTATATGATCAGTGTAGGCACAGCTAATGAAATTCAAGCTGCCTTATATAAGTCCACACTGTCCATATAATGAGTCTACTTACTTACTTAGGTGATCCGAGGATGATGGTCCTCCAAGTTCGGTGTCCTGGGGGTGGGTCCATAGGTGGCTGTGGAGCCCTATTCTTGATCTGCATCAGGGAAACCAGCTTGAAATCATCTGGATAAGAATCAAGGGAACTGGGACTCAAAAAGATGTCGTTGTAGGAGTTTACTACAGACCCCCAAGCCAGGAGGAAGAACTTGATGAAGTCTTCTGCCAACAGTTGACCAAACAGGAACAGAGAAGAGATGTAGTAGTCACGGGCGATTTCAACTATCCCGATATTTGCTGGAAAATAAACTCGGCCAAGAGTACAAGGTCCAACAAATTCCTCGCTTGCCTTGCAGACAATTTCATGGTCCAGAAGGTAGAAGAGGCAACAAGGGGATTGGCTACTCTTGATCTCATCCTAACAAATGCGGAGGACCTGATCGATGCGGTAGAAGTGGTAGGATCCTTAGGGGCAAGTGACCATGTGCTCCTGCAATTTGAGGTACAAAGGAAGGCTGAAACTAAGACAAGTCAAACCCGCATTTTGGACTTTAGGAGAGCTGATTTCCAAAAAATGAAGGAAACGCTGAGCAGCATTCCGTGGACACAGATACTAAAAGACAAGGGAGTTACGGATGGATGGGAATTTCTCAAGAGTGAAATACTCAAGGTGCAATTGCAAACCGTGCCAACAAAGAGAAAAAATAGGACAAGTGCAAAGAAGCCAGAATGGATGTCCAAAGAACTTCTAACTGTGCTAAGACACAAAAGAGACATGCACAAGAAGTGGAAAAATGGAGAAATCACCAAAGAAGAATTCAAACAAATAGCCAACACCTGTAGGGAAAAGGTCCGCAAGGCTAAAGCAAAAAACGAGCTCAGACTTGCCAGGGACATTAAAAACAATAAAAAGGGCTTCTATTCTTATGTCAGTAGAAAAAGGAAAAACAAGGAGGCGATAGGACCTCTTCGAGGAGAAGATGGGGCAATGCTGACAGGGGATAGGGAAAAGGCAGAACTACTTAATGCCTTCTTTGCCTCGGTCTTCTCACAAAAAGAGAGTCTTCAACCTCAGCAAGATGGAGTGGATGAGGGATTGGAGGACATCCAACCCCAAATTGGGAAAGAAGTTGTCCAGGAATACCTGGCCGCTCTTAATGAGTTCAAGTTCCCAGGGCCAGATCAACTACACCCCAGAGTATTGAAGGAACTAGCGGAAGTCATTTCGGAACCATTGGCAACCATCTTTGAGAGTTCTTGGAGAACGGGAGAAGTTCCAGCAGATTGGAGGAGGGCCAATGTGGTCCCCATCTTCAAGAAGGGAAAAAAGGATGACCCAAACAACTACCGTCCGGTCAGCCTCACGTCAATACCGGGCAAGATTCTGGAAAAGATTGTTAAGGAAGCGGTCTGCAAACACTTAGAAACAAATGCAGTCATCGCTAATAGTCAACATGGATTTATCAAAAACAAGTCATGCCAGACTAATCTGATCTCTTTCTTCGATAGAGCTACAAGCTGGGTAGATGCGGGGAATGCCGTGGATGTAGCATACCTGGATTTCAGTAAGGTCTTCGACAAGGTCCCCCCTGACCTTCTGGCAAGGAAACTAGTCCAATGTGGACTAGGCTAAACTACGGTGAGGTGGATCTGTAATTGGTTAAGTGGACGAACACAGAGAGTGCTCACTAATGCTTCCTCTTCATCTTGGAAAGAAGTGACAAGTGGAGTGCCGCAGGGTTCCATCCTGGGCCCGGTCCTGTTCAACATCTTTATTAATGACTTAGATGAAGGGCTAGAAGGCATGATCATCAAGTTTGCAGACGACACCAAATTGGGAGGGATAGCCAATAGTCCAGAGGACAGGAGCAGAATTCAAAACGATCTTGACAGATTAGAGAGATGGGCCAAAACTAACAAAATGAAGTTCAACAGTGACAAATGCAAGATACTCCACTTTGGCAGAAAAAATGAAATGCAAAGATACAGAATGGGTGACGCCTGGCTCGAGAGCAGTACGTGTGAAAAAGATCTTGGAGTCCTCGTGGACAACAAGTTAAACATGAGCCAACAATGTGATGTGGCGGCAAAAAAAGCCAATGGGATTTTGGCCTGCATCAATAGGAGCATAGTGTCTAGATCTAAGGAAGTAATGCTACCCCTCTATTCTGCTTTGGTTAGACTACATCTGGAATATTGTGTCCAATTCTGGGCACCACAATTCAAGAGAGATATTGACAAGCTGGAATGTGTCCAGAGGAGGGCGACTAAAATGATGAAGGGTCTGGAGAACAAGCCCTATGAGGAGCGGCTTAGGGAACTGGGCATGTTTAGCCTGAAGAAGAGAAGGCTGAGAGGAGATATGATAGCTATGTATAAATATGTGAGAGGAAGCCACAGGGAGGAGGGAGCAAGCTTGTTTTCTGCTTCCTTGGAGACTAGGACGCGGAACAATGGCTTCAAACTACAAGAGAGGAGATTCCATCTGAACATTAGGAAGAACTTCCTGATTGTGAGAGCCGTTCAGCAGTGGAACTCTCTGCCCCGGAGTGTGGTGGAGGCTCCTTCTTTGGAAGCTTTTAAGCAGAGGCTGGATGGCCATTTGTCAGGGGTGATTTGAATGCAATATTCCTGCTTCTTGGCAGGGGGTTGGACTGGATGGCCCATGAGGTCTCTTCCAACTCTTTGATTCTATGATTCTATGATCTTCTCCTGCAGTGAGGGCATTGGTTTCCAGGTGGAAGGAGGTCCCGGTCGGGGTTGGCTTGATGCACCTTCCTCTTGGCATGTTTCTCTCTTTCGCCCTCCATTCGTGCCTCTTCAAATTCTATAGCATTGCTAGTCACAGCTAACCTCCAGCTGGAGCGCTCAAGGGCCAGGGCTTCCCAGTTCTCAGTGTCTATGCCACAGTCTATGCCAGTTCTCAGTGTCTATGCCAGTGTCTATGCCAGATTCTCTTTTCCTGTCCACCAACATTCCGTTTTCTGTTCTTGAGTTTGGAGTAGAACAACTGCTTTGGGAGATGGTGGTTGGGCATCAGGACAACATGGCCGATCCAGTGGATAGCAGAGGACCATCGCTTCAATGCTGGTGGTCTTTGCTTCTTCCAGCATGCTGACCTTTGTCCGCTTGTCTTCACAAGAAATTTGCAGGATTTTCCAGAGGCAGCATTGATGGAATCGTTCCAGGAGTTGCATGTGATGTCTGTAGACTGTTCACGTCTACACCAGGCATGAGCAAGCTTCAATCTTCCAGATATTTTGGACTTCAACCAGCTGTTAGGAATTGTGAGAGTTGAAGTTCAAAACACCTGGAGGGCTGCCATTTGCACATGCCTAGTCTACACTAACCATATCATGCACTGATATGAGTCTACACTAACCATATAATGCATATAATGAACACTGACCATATAATGAACTGATTTGACACTACACCTACCATATAATGTTTCTACACTGAACATATGCATTTACTACACTGACCATATAATGCATATGTCTACAGTGACCATATAATGCATTGATACGAGTCTATACTGTTCATATAATTTCTATACTGATCATATAATGCATAGAAGTCTACACTGATCATATAATGCACTGATATGAGTCTATGCTGTCCATATGAGCTGTCTACACTAAGTCTGCACTGTCCATATAAGGCACTGATATTTATTTATCGTGTCAGGAGCGAACCAAAACAGTTGTATGGCATGAGTCTACACTAACTATATACTGAGTCTACACTGATCATATAACATGTCTACACTGACTATATTGTACATATATCTATAGTGGTCATATAATACACTGATATGAGGCTATACTGTCTATATAATGAGTCTAGAATCCATATACTGTCTATACTTACCATATGAGTTTGCATTGACCATATAATGCATATAATAAATCTACACTGATGATATAATGGACTGATATGAGTCTACACTAACCATATAATGAGTCTACACTGGCCATGTAATGCTATGTTATGAGTCTACACTGATCATACAAATCTACACTGCCTATATAGTGCAGGCCATATAATGAGCCCACACTGACCATATAATGAGTCTACATATACTTACTATGTAATGCATATAATGAATCTACACTGACCATATAATGCACTGCATTACATGGCAGTGTAAATAGGACCTCAGCAATGCAAGGTCTTCCTCTCCTTTGCCTCTGGTTGGATGTCTGAATCTATACTTGGAAGCTGATGGAGCCTGGAATTAACCCTTTCCCTATGAGGATGACACTGGACTTGACCCCCCTCCTGCCCTCCTTCCTGCACCCAAAGGAGCCATGGCATTCGGTGGGCATGGCTTTGCTACCCCTTGACCTGCAAGGCTCCATTGCTTCTTCCCTTGGTTCTACCCCGGACCTCATAAACCCAGACTGGGAGCCTGATTGTTCAGCCGGTGTCAGCAAGATGCTAATGCGGTGTCAGGGAGCTGTGCCACCGATGGCTCTGATGGTGGTCGAGGGGCTCCGGGTCATCCATCAGCCAGGGACAGCTGCATAAGTGGTGCGCTGATGACAAAGAGTCATAAAAGCACCATGACTTTAATGGGCCACCTCTGGGATTATGAAAGACCCGCTCCTCCAGGGACTCAGGCCATCCATTTTTTTAAAGAATGCATTCAATCACAGGTCGTGATCAATTATGAAAGGCACGAAACAATGTTCATAAATTACAGGAATGAGACTGGCGGCTCTTGGAAATGGTGAGGGGCAGGGGATCGGAGCAGCAACCGGGGCTGAAGATGCCCCAATAAATAAATTGACGATAGTAATAATAGCAACAGTAACAATAATAATGCTAGGTAATGGTAAAGGTTTTCCCCTGAAGTCCAGTCATGTCTGACTCTGGGGGTTGGTGTTCATCTCAATTTCTAAGCCAAAGAGTCGGCATTGTCCGTAGACACCTCCAAGGTCATGTGGCTGGCATGACTGCATGGAGCGCCATTATCTTCCTGCCAGAGCAGTACCTATTGATCTACTCACATTTGTATTTTTTTTAGGATGGTAGACATCCAACTAGAGGCAAAGGAGAGGAAGGGGTCTAACAGTGGGAGCACACACCGCTCCCCTGATTCGAACCTGCGACCTTTTGGTCAACAAGCTCAGCAGCTCAGCGGTTTAACCCACTGCAACATGCTAATAATGCTATTATTATTATTATTATTATTATTATTATTATTATTATTATTAGAAACAGAAATGCCAGAGGATTCAAACTCAGCCTTTTAGGGGGAAGAGTACCACCGGAGATGGAAATATTTGGATTTCTGCCTCTATGAAACCCAATCTGCAAGGAGGATGACGCAGACCTTGCTTTTCCAGTGCCTGAGGCCAGGCAATCCATTCAACACTCAGCGGGTTAGCTCTGTTTATACAAATTAAGAGACAAAACTTAATTTAAGTTAATTTAATTTAAAATTTAACTAATTTATGAGGCCATAAAGAAAGAAGACTCCGGGGAATGTGGAATGCGGAAGAACTTCATCGGTGTCGTTGATGGACGATGAAAAGCAGCAGCTCCCCTGGCGGCCAGAAAAAAAAAAAAGTTAAATAGCCTTTGTGTGTTAAATGTTGTTTGTCAAACTGGCATTGAATGTTTGCCATATATGTGTTTACTGTAATCCGCCCTGAGTCCCCTGCGGGGTGAGAAGGGCGGAATATAAGAACTGTAAATAAAATAAATAAATAAATAAAACTGACAAAAAGCATAAGGATAACAGCAGTATAAAGCAAGGCTGCAAGAGTCAGGAAGCTTTGCAATACGTGGCGAGACTAAGGAGGAAGATGGTGATGATGGTATGAAAGCTCAAGCCTTCATGTTTTGAGTTTTCAAGGCTGAGAAGCAGCACAAAAACATCAGCACTCCGTGACTATACGGGTGGCCAGGGAATCTTTCATGACCACCCGTATAGCATCTGCAGCAAATAAATCATCGGAGCTGTTTCGGGTTGTCGGGGAACTCCTTCACCCACCTGTGGTGGAGGGGATCTTCGACGACCCAGCTACTCGGTGTTGCGAGCTCGCACACCATTTTTCAGGCAAAGTTGCTCAGATACGTCTTGAGCTCGACTCCAATTTCATCACAGTACCAGATGAGGTGATTGAGGAATCTGCTTGTCCAATTTTGTGGGATTCTTTTAGGCTTGTTCTTCCTAAGACCGTGGAAGAGGTCCTTGGGGCTGTGGGGGCGACCACATCGGCCCTAGACCCTTGCCCATCTTGGCTAATTAAATCGGCCAGGGAGGGGTTGGTTGATTGGTTTGTGTTGATCATTAAGGCATTGTTGGAGCAAGGGATTTTTCCATCTAATTTGAAACAGGCTGTGGTTTGTCCACTCCTCAAAAAGGCCTCCCTTGACTCCACGGTGCTGAACAATTATAGACCGATCTCCAGCCTCCCCTTTTTGGGCAAGGTGCTGGAGCGGGTGGTTGCCTCCCAGCTCCAGAGCTTTTTGGATGACATCAACTACCTAGACCAGTCACAGTCTGGTTTCAGGCCTGGTCACGGCACCGAGACAGCCTTGGTCGCCTTGGTGGATGACCTCCGTAGAGAGCTGGACAGAGGGAGTGTTACTCTGTTGGTTCTCTTGGACATCTCAGCGGCTTTTGATACCATCGATCATGGTATCCTTCTGGGTCGACTCTCTGGGATGGGTCTCAGGGGCACGGTTTTGTTGTGGCTCCGGTCCTTCCTGGAGGGATGAACCCAGATGGTGAAGCTGGGAGATGCCTGCTCGAACCCCTGGCCTTTGACCTGTGGGGTCCCACAAGGCTCTATTCTGTCTCCCATGTTTTTTAACATCTACATGAAACTGCTGGGAAAGGTCATCCAGAGTTTTGGAGTTAGGTGCCATCTCTATGCAGATGACACACAACTCTACTACTCTTTTCCACCTAATTCCTAGGAGGCCGCTTGGGTGCTGGATGAGTGCCTGGCCGCTGTGTCTATCTGGATGAGGAAGAACAGGCTGAAGATCAATCCCGACAAGACAGAGGTCCTCCTGGTCGATCGCAAACCGGATCAGGGTATAGGGTGGCAACCTGTGTTGGACAGGGTTACACACACTCCCCCTGAAGCCACAGGTCCGCAGTTTGGGAGTCCTCTTGGATTCATTGCTCACGCTTGAGGCTCAGGCATCGGCGGTGTACCTCGCAAAGGCTGATCTGGCCGGGGTGGTCCATGCCTTGGTCACCTCTAGATTGGATTACTGTAATGCGCTCTACATGGGGCTGCCCTTGAAAATGGCTTGGAAATTCCACCTGGTCCAATGGGCAGCAGCCAGGATGTTAACAGGGGCTCCTTACAGAGAGAGGTCAAACCTCCTATTCAAGGAGCTTCACTGGCTGCCATTTATTTTCCGAGCCCAATTCAAGGTGCAGGTGCTTACCTACAAAGCCCTAAACGGTTTGGGACCTGCCTACCTGTGTGACCGCATCTCCGTTTATGAACCCACACGTTCACCGTTCATCCGGAGAGGCCCTGCTCATGATTCCGCATGACTCTGGAACACCCTCCCAAAAGATCTTAGACAGGCCCCTACATTGGCAGTCTTTAGAAAAAACTTGAAGACCTGGCTGTTCCGATGCGCCTTTCCAGAATAGGAATCTCCAATAACAAGTCCCAGAAGCACTTTCGTAGACTAAGATTGTTGCACACTGCACACTGCACTTGCCCTATAATCCCCACGTACCACCTGTCACATCAGCACTTTTAATCCTGTACCCACTACTCTGGCCTGGCCCAGTTTTTATAGTGTTTTGATGTATTGTTTATTGCATGTCATTATACTGCTTTAACTGTTTTTAATTTGCTTTAGGTGTTGTATTGTTGTGTTATGTTTTGAGGCCTCAGCCTTTGTAAGCCGCATCGAGTCCTTCGGAAGATGCTAGTGGGGTACAAATAAAGATAATAATAATAATAATAATAATAATAATAATAATAATAATAGATGTGGGTCCCAAAACCGACCCAGAGGCCACTTCCAGTAAATGTCTTGCAGAAAGAAAGGCCAGGCAAATATAGAGTAGATCATTGCAAAAAGGGGCCCAGGAACTTAAGGGGGGTCATGTAAGCAAAGCAAGACAAAAGCTATAGGGTCCCCCACTTCCAAGCATACACTCAATGTATCTTCTTTCCCTAAGACTTAAGGGGCTGGGAAGAGGCAAAGTAGTTGGCCCCAAGTGAGCAAGAGCCACCGGCGCACCCCAAAGGCATGCTGTCTCATGCACAGAGAAGGTTGCATTCAGAAGAAACATGCCCCACAAAAGCGGGGAGCGAAGGGGGACAGTTTATCTGTGTGCACTGGCAACCTGCCCGTAGGGAAAGTGCGCACATATATCTATCTGCCGTGCAAAGCAGAAGCTGTGAGAACAGCCCCCCAAAAGGAAGAAGGAGCAGAAGGCGCACCGGGGGCAGAGGCACCTTTAAGCAATGGCTTTGGAGAAGACTGGGCTCACAGTGTCCCCCTTTGCCCCACAGGGAAGGCCAGAAGTCCAGTTTTCAGGGGCTTGCTGTAATGAATTTGAGTAGTGAGACTTACATTTTGATCCTCTTGCCATTGATTGCTCCCTCTGCCCAACTGGGCTATATCCAAAATTGCCTGCAGGTCCATTTGCCATGTGCTGATGGCTTTACTGGGAGCTGGGTCTATTTCGCTGAGAGAAGAGGGCATGATAGCCATGTTTACATATTTGAAAGGATGTCCCATTAAGGAGGAGGGGGAAAGGCTTGTTTTCCACTGCTTTGAAAACTAGGGCACAATAGAGCTGTGGATCCAAATGGCAGGAAAAGGGATCACACCTAAACATTTGGAAGAACTTCCTGACAGCAAGAAGAGCTCACATGGTGCCTGCTTCTTTGGAGGTTTCAAAGCAGAGGCTGGGTGGCCATCTGTCAGGAAGGTTTTGACTGTGCTTTTCCTGCACAGCAGAATGGGGTTGGGTGCCCTTTGGATACCCCTTGCAACTCTATGACAGGCTGAATGGCTATCTGTTGGGAGGGCTTGGATGGTGTCCTTCCTGGCACAATGGGGTTGGACTGGATGCCCTTTGGATTCTCCTTCTGACTCTATGAATTGATGGCAAGTTGAATGGCTACCTGTTGGGGAGGGCTTGGATGATGTCCTCCCTGGCAAAATGGGGTTGGTCTGGATGCTCTTTGGATGCCTCTGCCAATGCTACGATTTGATGAGAGGCTGTATGGCTATCTTTCAGGAGCGCTTGGATTGTGTCCTTCCTGCTAGATTGTACTAGATGGCTCTTGGGGTCTCTTCCAACACTGCAATTCTATGATCTGTGGCCAAAATAGCATTTGGTAGAATTTATCTTAAAATGTTGGTCCTCAGTGGGCAAGAGGCCATGCCTTGGACCACTCTTTGCATCCTTGTGTGTTGATGTCTTGTGATCAACGGTGACGCAATGGGCAAAAAGACTGAATATCATGCAAGAAGGGACTCTCTTTGCTCTGCCAAGCGCTGTTTGTTGCTTGTATTTGAATTTCCTGCAGCTAGCAATGCCAGTCCCCGTCTCCCATATACCTCCCTGTTGGTCCTGGCACACTTTCCCCTTCCCCAAATTTGCAATGCAGCTGGGCAAATGTTTGTTTAGCCTCCCCCCCCTTCCCAAATCATTCCTGGCAGAGTGGCCAGGCTCTCCTCTCCTAGCTCTTGGTGCCAGCTAATCCTGGGCTTGAGTCACTTGTCAAGCGGGGAGATGGAGTGTTTAGCTTGGCAGGCATCCCACGCAGTACACGGCCCGTGGCAAATAAAAAGGTCCAAATGAAGAGCAGAATGAAAAGCAATTGGGACAGGAAACTATTAATTTGACCTTGGCTCTGACCTTTCCCCTTAGTGTCTCTGGCCTCTTCTACACTACCATACAAAATCCAGATTATCTGCTTTGAACTGGATTATAATGCAGTGTAGACTCATATAGCCCAGTTCAAACTTGATAATCTGGATTATATGGTAATGCAGACTCATATAATGTGGATTATATTTATTTATTTATTTATTTATTTATTTAAAGTATTAAAAATAAAGTAAATAAAAATAAATAAATAAATTATATGACAATGTAGACTCAAATAATCCAGTATAAAGCAAAAAGTTTGGATTATAGGGCAGTATAGGCTCAAATAATCCCATTCAAAGTAGATAGTGTGGATTATACAGCAGTGTAGACTCATATAACCCAGTTCAAAGCAGATAGTGTGGATTATACGGCAGTGTAGATTCATATAACTGAGTTCAAAGCAGATAATGTGGATTATACGGCAGTGTAGACTCATATAACCAAGTTCAAAGTAGATAATGTGGATTGTAAGGCAGTGTGGGCTCATATAACCGAGTTCACAGAAGATGATGTGGATTATTCGGCAGTGTAGACTCATACAATCCAGTTCAAAGCAGATCATGTGGATTTTACGGCAGTTTAGACTGATAGAACCCAGTTCAAAGCAGATAATGTGGATTTTACAGCAGTGTAGGCTCATATAACCAAGTTCAAAGTGGATAATATGGATTATATATCAGTGTAGACTCATAACCCAATTCAAAGCAGATATTCTGGACATGGTGGTGCATAAGGGGCCTGAAATTTCCCTCCACCCAACAGCCGACTTCCTTTAAAGCGCAGGATATATTGGATGTGTCTCCAGAAATAGAAAAGTCCCAGTTCCTGTTCCAGGCTCTTTCTGATTTTGACACTTCAAACAATACACTGAAGTTGGGGGGAGGGGGAAGGGGGAGGTCTTTGTTCATTGCTGGAGCTGGTGGGAACTATTCTGGGCTACAAGGCACAAAGAAGGGCTTGAGGGTGTGGAACGGCAGCCTAGAAGTACAATGGAAGAGACTCCCAAAGGCCATCCAGTCTAACCCCCTTTGTTTTGCCAGGCAGAAGGCACAATCCAAAAACCTTCCCCACAGATGGCCAGAGAGCTGAACGAGACCCCTAAAGGCTATCTAGTTCAGGCATGGGGAAACTTGGGTCCTCCCTCCAGGTGTTTTGGACTTCAACTCAGCGGCTGAGAGTGAAAAGGAAAGGGCCTGAGCTGTTAGGAATTGTGGGAGTTGAAATCCAAATCACCTGAAGGGCCCAAGATGGCCCATGCCTGCCCTAAAGCAATCAGTTAAGCCTCCCAATGGGTCACAGTTGCCATGGCCCACCTTCTCCTTGGCTGGAAGGGTATCCCAGTCCAATCCCCTTCTGCCAGGCAGGAAGACACCATCCAAACCCTCCCAACAGATTTATTATTTATTTATTTATTTGATGCATTTGTTAACCGCCATTCTCAGCCCTTTGGGCGACTCATGGCGGTGTACAACATGTAAAAAGGCAATTTACAAAAGGCAATTACAAAACAACATGTAGCAATACAACAATTACAAAATTACACTAAATAATCCGATTCGTCTCATAGTAGAATCATAACCAATCTCATATTCCGTGTTCCATTCCAGTCATCTTTACCACATTATTATAGCACTTAATTGGCCATCTAGTTAAAATACCTCCAGATGAGGAGGTTCTACAATTCTTCAAATCCTAGAGTTAGAAACAGGGCAACCCAGTCCAACCCTTTTCTGCCAAGCAGGAAGTCTTCTCAACCTCATAGACATTAGAGGGTTCATGAAGTATCAGAGCTATGGAATGGTAGTTTGGAAAGGACCACCCCGAGGGCCATGCAGTCCAACTTCTTTTGCCCAAGCATGAAAACACAATGCAAACACTCCCAACCGATGGTCATTCAATGAAGAATCAGGACTGAGAATGCTAGAGTTGGAAGGGACCACTGAAGGGCCATCCAGTCCAACCCTCTTCTCCCAGGCAGGAAGGCATCATGCAAGACCTCCCAAGAGATGGCCATCCAGTGAAGAATCTGGGCTGCAGTTGGAAGAAACTGCCCTGAGGAACTACCCTGCCCTGAGAAACTGCCCTGAGGAACATCCAGTCCTATCCTCTTCTGCCAGGCAGGAAGGCACCATGTAAACCCTCCCAACAGATAGCCATCCAATGATTAATAGGGACTGTGGAATGGTAGCATCGGAAGGAACTACCCCAATGGCCATCCAGTCCAACCTCCTTCATCCGAGCAGGAAGGCACCATGCAAACCCTCCCAACAGATGGCCATCTAGTGAGAAATCAGGGCTGAAGAATGCTAGAGTTGGAAGGGACCACTGCAAGGGCCATCCAGTCCTACCCTCTTTTACCAGGCAGGAAGGCACCATGCAAGATAGCCATCCAATGAAGAATCAGGACTGACCACCCGAGGGCCATCCAATTTAACCTCCTCCTTCCAAGCAGGAAGGCACCCTCCCGACAGATGGCCATTCAGCTTCTGCTTAGAAAATTCCAGGGAAAGAATGAGACTCTACCAGACTCCCAGGGAATTCTTGGGAAGCTACTTAAGTGGCATCTGTTTTCCTGCACAATCCAAAAACCCTCCCCACAGATGTCCAGAGAGTTGGAAGAAATTCTAAAGACTATCTAGTCCAGGCAGAGGCGGACCTAGGTAATTTTCAATGGTAAGCAAACAGTATTTTGGCGCCCCCCCCCCCCCCAACCAATCATTGATATATATTTTTCTGTTTATCGTGGGAGTTCTGTGTGCCATATTGGTTCAGTTCCATCATTGGTGGAGTTCAGAATGCTCTTAGATTGTAGGTAAACTATACATCCCAGTAACTACACTTGCTGCATTTGCTCCCTTGCCTGGCCCGCTTTGAGTCCAGAGGCGTGCCTGAAGACCCCGGCGTGTGCATCAAAAGTCACCTCTTCTCCTGACTTTCTCCTCAGCCATTGGGACAATTGAGAGACAGAGACAGAGACAGAGATAGGTGGAGATGCCCACCTTTCCTGAAGGTAGGCGCAAAAACAAAGGAGGGAGCAGAGGTGGGAGATACCTTCAGCCGGAGGGGCTCTCTCTCTCTCTCTTGGTCCCAATGGCTGAAGAGAAAGTCAGAAGAAGAGGCGACTTTTGGTGCGCACGCTGGGGTCTGTTGTGAGCTGAGGGGGCACTCCTCAAGTGGCAGTTGAGGGGCATTTACAGAGGCGCCTCTGTGCCCCTTGCAAAAAAAAGTGTTCTGCGACTGCTTACTTCGTGTAATGGACAAGCCGCCCCTGAGTCTAGGCATGGGGGAACGGGCCCTCCCTCCAGGTGTTTTGGACTTAAGCGGCTGAGGGGGAAAAGGAAAGAGCCTGAGGCTGATAGGAATGGTGGGAGTTCAAGTCCAAAACATCTGAAGTTAGTGCCCAAGTTCCCCCATACCTGATCTAGTCCAACCCTCTTTTGTGATGCAAGGAAAAGCACAATCATCGCAGCCCCGACAGATGGCCAGCCCGCCTGCCTCCACTGGAGGCCCTTGTGGTAGTTGCGGTCGAAGAAGTGGGGCTCGGTGCCGAGGGCGCGGACGGCCGGGTGGGCGCGGAGGAACTCGAGCACAGCGCGGGTCCCGCCCTTCTTGAGCCCCACGATGAGGACCCCGGGGAGCCGCTTGAGGGCAGGGGGCCCTTTGGGGCCCGGAGGCCCCGCCCCCTCGAGGAGGCCCCGCCCCTCCCACGGCTCGGGCGCCGCCTTCTCCTCCTTGTGGAGGGCGGGCGGGCAGGGGGCGTGGCTTCCTCCCCAGCAGGAGAGCAGGAGGCTGTAGCCCAGGTAAGTGGCCCAGAGCGAGAGCAGCGAGCCCAGGAGCAGCACGCGGGGATGCTGCCTGCTCGCCCTTCGCCTCCTAAGCGGCCCCATGGCCCCATCGTCCCCCAGGGCCCCCCCACAGGAGGAGGCGCCCCCGCTGCCCAGGGAACATCCTCGGAAACCCAGGGAAGGAGGGAAGGGACGCAGCCGGGAAGGAAAGGAAAGGAAAGGAAAGGAAAGGAAGGAGGGAGGAAGGAAGGAAGGAAGGAAGGAAAGGCGCCCGCTCGGTAATGGAGCGCAAGCATCGCGCCGCCCGGCTTTAAGCGCCGCCTGACGTCACCCGCGCCCGTAGGCCACGCCCCGCCCCCGCCCCGCACGGGAGGAGGGCGCCTCTGAGCGCGGGCAGAGTGCCGGACGACCCCACAGGAGAGAGAGAGAGACAGAGACAGAGAGGGAGGAAGCAAGGAGAAGAAGGGAAGGAAATTGGGAAGAGAAAGACGGAAAAGGGAAGAGAAGTAAGAGAGTTAGGGCACGGAGAAGGAATGAAGGAGATGAAAAGAAGGAAGGAAGAGATATAGAAAAAGGAAGGAGAAGAAGAGAAGAGAAGTGAAGATGGAAAAGGCAGAAAGATCTAGAAAAAGGAAGGCTGAAGAAGAAGAAAAGGGAGGAGAACAGAAGGGAGCCAGGGTGGGGAGAAGGAAGGAGGGAGAAGAAGAAGAAAAGAAGGAAGAGATATAGAAAAAGGGAAGAGAAGAAGAGAAGGAAAAGAGTTAGGGTGTGGAGGGACATAGAAAAAGGAGGGAGGGAGAAGAAATGAAAGGAAGAGATATATGAAAAGGAAGGGAGTCAGGCTGGGGAGAAGGAAGGAAGGGATATAGAAAGAAGAAGGAGCAAAAAAGAAGGGAAGGAAGGAAGAGATCTAGAAAAGGAAGGAGAAGAAGAAAATGAGGGGATATAGCAAAAGGAAGGAGCAGAAGGGAAGTTAAGGAGGAAAAGGAAGGAGGAAGAAGAAGAAATGAAGGAAGAGATATAGAAAAAAAGAGAAGAAATGAAAGATAGGAAAGAAGGAGAAGGAAGAAAAGAGGGTCAAGGTGGGGAGTAAAAAAGAAGAAGAAAGAGATATACAAAAAGGAAGGAAGCGGAAGAAAAAAGGGAATGAAAAGAAAAGGAAGGGAGTCAGATTGGGGAGTATGTAGGAAGACAGGGAGGAAGGAGGAGAAGAAGAAAAGGAAGGAAGATATAGAAAAAGGAAGGAAGAAGAAAAGGATGGAGGGGAAGAAGAAGGAAGGAAGGGGAAGAAGAAAAGAAGAAGGGAGGAGAAGAAAAGAAGGAAGGGAGTCAGGTTGAGGAGTAGGAAGGAAGGAGAAGGCAAGAAGGAAGAGATAGGAAATGAAGGAAGACATATAGAAAAAAGGAAGGAAGGAGAAGAAAAGAACCATGGAAGGTGAGAAGAACAAGAAGGGAAGGAAAGAAGGAAGGGAAGCAAGAAGGCAGGGAGCTCGACAGGAGCATTTGCCTTTGGGGATGAGTGGTGATCTCCAAGGGAAGGAGATTCCACCTAAACAACATCAGGAAGAATTTCCTGACCATACCAAGGGCTGTTTAGGAGATGAACTATCTGCCTTGAAGCCCATTCCAAGCTCCTCCTTTGGAGGCTTTGAAGCAGATGTGGCTGGCAATCAATCAGGAGGGCTTGGACCGTACCTTCCTGCCTGGCAGAAAGAAGTGTTTATACACAATATCCCAGAGTACTTGTAAGATATCAGCACAAACACAAAACAATCTATGCGTAATGTCATTCTTTCTATCTCAGGGAGAACAGAGGCAGCATCCCAACAAAGAGCTCTGAAGAAGGGGGTGTCTTTGCTGGGCAGCATAAGGGTGCGGTGATGGAGGGGGGGGGACCTAGGTGGGGGGTCTCACAGTGTTGTTGTGTTGTAGAAAGCTTTCATGGCCAGAATCACTGGGTTGCTCTGAGGTTTTCAGGCTGTATGGCCATGTTCCAGTAGCATTCTCTCCGGACATCTCGCCTGCATCTCCGGCAAGCATCTACAGAGGTTGTGCTGAAGTAGAACCAATGGTATATCTATATCTATGGAATATCCAGCATGGGAGGTAGAGGTATAGAGGTAGCCTGGTTGTTGATTCTGGCGTGTTTTTTTTAAAAAAATACTGGTAACCAGATTTTGTTCATTTTTATGATTTCCTCCTTTCTATTGAAATTGTTCACATGCTCATGCAACCATTATGTCAGACTATGCAGAGAAGCCACTGAAATCCACAAGCATGTCACCTGTAGATGAAAGTGGAAAGTTATTATTATTAAGACAGTAAACAGTGAAAACCACTCAGAAACAGGAAAATTCCAGACAGTAAACAATCAAGTACCAGTGAATACCTCTAAAACTGGATGCCTCCAGACAACAACAGCCAAACTACATCTATACAGATACCCTCACTGATTTTGCAACTTAATGGCTACTCAATGCTATTCAAGCTGATTAACTGCAACATTCACACTTGCTTTAAACAGTCAAGGGTTTTTTCTCCCACCCTGGATATTTCACAGGAAGATATATACATCACTTGCCTCACTGAAAACAGAACCTCTGATAATGCCAGATACAGATGCAGGCAAAACGCCGGGAGAGAATGCTACTGGAACATACCTTATAGTCTGAAAAACCCACAGCATCTCAGTTTTGTTGTTCCTTTATGCATGCCTTTTTTGTGCAGGGGATGTCACCTGTAGATAAAAGTGGGACATTACTATTATTATTATTAGTTAATGAATTTGATAAGGTAGAGATGACCACTGAAGGTTCCCAAAGAAAGCATAAGGGAGAAATAAGGACTTTTGAGGGTTCTGCCTGTACCTTGGCTGCATTGCTAGCTCAGGGTCAGACTAAATGGCCTTTGGATCCCCTTCCACACATTGGCACTCCTGTCAATAATAAATAAATAAATAAATAAATAAATAAATAAATAATATTTGCATGGGGGCTTCTTCCTTTCCAGAGGAGAGGAGACATCTGCCGCCTCCCCCTCCCCCCCCCCCCGCTTGTGCCCCAAGAGCACCCTTAATGAGTTCATTGAGAGCAATCAAGGTGCCATGGAGGGGAGAAGCACTGCCTTCGGCTCCCAGCTGAGAAGCAGGAGATCATTAAGAGGTGGCGCAGTGGGGAGACTTTGAAGGAAAGGACCCCTCCCCCCCCCAAAAAAAGTGCTTTGCTCCTAATTTTTGGGAAGGAAAGAAGAGAAGGGTAGCTCAGATGAAGGAAGGGGTCTCCAGGCAAGACTAGGAACCCCCCCGGGATGCTAAGTGTATAAACCAAGGAGAGATGGGCAATAAATAAATAATAATAATTACTACTACTACTACTACGATGACGATGGTGCCCCTCTTTCTGCTCCTTGGTCTTGTTAGGGTCTTTATGGCATCAGTGTCGGATCCCAGGGAATAAGAGGCAGTAATCTCTGTAATCTACTCAGGGCCAGGATTAAGGCTGGTCCTCCCCCCCACCCCCCACCCCCAGAACAGCCTCATCATCCCTCAGAAGTGATTACAGGGCAGCCGAAGGGCTTTACGTTGTTGTTCTCCTCCTCCTCCTCCTCCTGGGCCGCAAAGCTGGAAGAGGCACCCAAAGGCCGACCAGCCAAACACTTCTTTCTGCACAAACACAAAACAATCTATGCGTAATGTCAAAGTGTATTATCAAAAAAACATATAATATTCTATTTACCAAAATCCCCAGCACATAGCTCAATTCAGTGGTACACAGAAATCAAAAGGAGCAACCGCTCTCAAACGTAACAGTTCTGGGTCTGGATAGGGATTCCACTGTATATAGGCTTCAGGGATACATTCAATGAGAAAAGTCATATAAACAAAGTAAGCATTGAGTCATGAGGCTATATGTAAACTGAAGACAATAATGAGGATGACGCGCCACTCTCAAAACAATCTTCATGAAAAAGATCCAACTAAAGTCCAGTGAAAAATGGAGCACTGCTTCTCAAAATAAGTCTTCAAAGGAAAGTCCCAATGGCATTCCACAGGGGTGCCCGGGTATTTTTGTACCCTGTTTCGGGGAAAGCAATCCCCTTCCTCAGGAGCTGATAAATTCAGCAACTCCAGACTCTTATCTATAAGAAAACATAACATCACATAGAGTAACAAGTATTTTCCAACACAATTACAGTAGTAAAGATAATGGATACATCAAACATATAACATATATTCACATCATGCCAGGTAGCTTATACAAAAAGTGACTCTGCTTGAAGTAAATTCAGTGAGGCAAGTGATGTGTATATCTTCCTGTGAAATATCCAGGGTGGGAGAAAAAACCCTTGACTGTTTAAAGCAGGTGTGAATGTTGCAGTTAATCAGCTTGAATAGCATTGAGTAGCCATTAAGTTGCAAAATCAGTGAGGGTATCTGTATAGATGTAGCCTGGCTGTTGTTGTCTGGAGGCATCCTCTGTTTTAGAGGTATTCACTGGTACTTGATTGTTTACTGTCTGGAATTTTCCTGTTTCTGAGTGGTTTTCACTGTTTACTGTCTTAATAATAATAACGTTCCACTTTCATCTACAGGTGACATGCTTGTGGATTTCAGTGGCTTCTCTGCATAGTCTGACATAATGGTTGTATGAGCATGTGAACAATTTCAATAGAAAGGAGGAAATCATAAAAATGAACAAAATCTGGTTACCAGTATTAAAAAAAAAAACACGCCAGAATCAACAACCAGGCTACCTCTATACCTCTACCTCCCATGCTGGATATTCCACAGATATAGATATAGATATACCATTGGTTCTACTTCAACACAACCTCTGTAGATGCTTGCCGGAGATGCAGGCGAGATGTCCGGAGAGAATGCTACTGGAACATGGCCATACAGCCTGAAAACCTCAGAGCAACCCAGTGATTCTGGCCATGAAAGCTTTCTACAACAACACTGTAAAGAAGGCCGTTTTAATGCCACCGAATGCCACCAAATGTGAAGGTGTGAGTGGTAAAACACCAACGATCAATATCAGCCTAGGAGCTATTTTATAAAGGAACTGTTAGTGACAGAAGGTTTTATTCAGTGGATAGCGTAGCGTTTACTGTCTCTGGCTGACTTCACTATTGCAGGCTGTTCAACTTAGGAGAAACTGTATCAGGCAAGGCTTGAGGAAAACAGTAACAAGTTTATTTTAACAGGAGTATAACATGTTTAACTGTTTCTTCACAAGAGGCACAAATCTTGATGGTTACATTAGAAAGGTTTCATGAGTAATCTCAGGCACAGACTTCAAAACGTTTCACAGCAGGCACAGCAGGCTTAAACCCAGCCAAACTTTGATTCTTAATTTAGAATCAACAACCCCCTGTTGTGCTCTCACTACCGGGTCCTTGAATGCAACCACTTTGGTCACCAATTGATTCCCTGAATCCCCACCCTGAGATTCAGTCTTTCCTATAGCACACCGGCTACAGACACATTCCCTGAATCTCCACCCAGAGACTCAGTCCTCTCAGTAGCTCATGGCTTACTGACTGACTTTTTAAAACAGCTGCCTCCTGAAGAGGCAGTTGGCTCCGCCCCTGTTGCTATGGCAACTCAGTTAATGCCAAGCCACCATCTCCAACAAAACATAATCCTCCATACTTACCATCCCTAAACTACTGTTTAAATTACACATAACCAAAGGAATAAAATTTACACATCGTCACACCTCCCAAACCATAGGGATTATTTTTGACTTTTCTACCAACTAGAATGGTCAAAAATAATTTGGATAATATCAACATCATAACTATATACAAACCATATTTTGATCAGTTATCCAATATCATCCATGTATGCAATATCAAAGTCTCACACTTCCAACATTCCTCACATCTCCCTCACAATATACTTGCTAATTTCCCTGTGACTCCACTGACATACATTCTCAGTATTTTTACATATATTAGTCTTACAATATCATTAAGTCCTTTAAACTTATGAGCAAGTCTGAATAATTTGAAGAGATTCAAGTCTCTATAGTCAATCACAGGTTGTTCACAATCAAGAGTCTCTTGGTTCTCCACGAAGTTACCACGCTGTTGTAGGAAGTTTTCTCTTTTCTTTGTTGCTGGAGTTTCTTCTTTCAATCTGATCTTCCAATTATCAGGAACAGTTTTGCTTTCATTGAGTTTTAAGGCTCGAATAAAGGCTTGCTTCAACGTAGCATCAGGACTTAGTGAAGAATTTATAGTTCCTTGAACATCTTTTCTTGGTATTGAAGAAAATTCGCCATCATTGGAAGAACGAACAAGAACATTGTATTTCTCTATTGTAGTCTCATCACTGCTGTCTGGATGAACCTTCAAACCTTGGAACTGGAGATTTGTCTTTTTATCAAGACTAACACAATCAGTGTATATTACTTTTCTTAACAGTCCATCAGCTTGGTTTGTATTCTCTTTTTCCTCCAATATATGATTAGATCTTCTTTCTCTGCTTACTTTCTTTTCAGTTGTAGGCATTTCGAAGTGCTCACGGTTAGTAAGGAGAAGCTGAGCTAATGTTTTATTCTCAGCAAAATGTCTCTCTTCTTTTTGATAAGTTTCACTTAGGTTCTTAACTTCAATCACAGTTCCAGTACAAAACCTCTTTTGTGCGATCATCTGGAACCTCCATAGTGAACGAATCATGTTTGGAAGTTATCTTCACTTCAACTAGTCTTTAGGTGTGTTGATCTCTGCTTTACAGAAGGTTTTTTGATATTTTGTACTTCCAACCATGTCTACTGCCAAATAAATAGATTCCTTAAGGGTTAGCTTTTCTTCAGCTTTCTCTTCTGATTGTATTTCATTGTCTTTGTCAATGAGCTCAGCAGAGTTAATTTCCTTACTAGCAGCTGAAGGTAATACATCTTTGAAAGTCAACGATTCTTTCAGCTCTTTTTTCTCCTCATAATTTATCACTTGTTCTGCAGGAACCACTGTTTCGATATTCTCATCACTGGCTCTATCTGGGTGCTCATCATGTTTCTGAGGTACCACACTTTGGTTGTAAGAAACAGCTGGAGACTTGTGGTCTAAAACTTCCCTCTATAGAAGTTCATTTTTGATTACAAATCGGTTTGGTTTCTCTGGGGTTAACTCTGTCTTTTCGGTTTGAGTTGTATCAAACAAGGTCTGGAGTGTGTCCTCAGCCTTTTGTTCTTTAGAAATTTCTTTTTCTCCTTTCGTCCCTTGAACTAACTCAGTTATAATAGAGCTTGCTTCAGGTTTCTGCCCCAGAGGTTGACAGATGGGTAAACATGAAGTGTTTCGTTCTCCAGTCTGTTCCACAGTCAGGTCTTTTCCCTCTTTAAGTAACTCTGACATTTTTTTAATCCTTCTGGCCAGGTCATTTCCAATCAGGCATGAGTAAGGGATCTCTGAACTTATGGCAAAATCCCAATGCCTGTCCAATTGCCATATTTTATAGGCAAAGAGACCACGTTTGAAGTAATCACTGGTCCTAAACCTTTTAAATTAATCTGAGAAGTAGGATTTTGATTCCTCTCAGGTACCATCTTTGGATGAATTACACAAACTTCAGAATCCGTGTCTCTCCATCCATGTAACAGGTTTCCATCTATTTTGATGGGTTCCAAATAGTCATTTGGGACCGTGTTTAGTATCACAAACAAACACTGTTTTTCAATCTGTTCCCCTTTTTGAACCACCTCAGTGCAATCCTTCTTAGCACTGGGTTCCATTTCTTCTTCAGGGGTATTTTTCTAATGAAGAAGGTGGACTTCTCTTTTCTCAGGAGATTACATTGGGACTTAAAATGTCCTAATTTTCCACAATGAAAACAGCTCTTATTTCCCTCAGCACTGTTAGGCTGCATGGCGCCTGCCATCCTACAGGTGGTGCTTTTTACTGCAAAGCCTCTCCCTGGCTGACTGTGAGGGGAGTTTTTAAATGGCGGTTGGGATTGTCTTGCTTCCTTTCTGACGCCTTCTTCTTCTTTAAATCCTTCCTTTAAAGTAATCAACTGGTCCGCCATGATAGCCGCTTGTGTTGAAGTTTCGGGGTTCCTATCCTGTATAATCCATTTATAATCAAGGGGGACCTGTTGATAAAACTGCTCCTTTTGAATTAAGTTTTTGAGCTGCTGGAAGTCATTTACCTCAGCGCCTCTGATCCAGCTTTCAAAGTATTGTGCCTGCTTGGAAGCTAATTGAGAATAACTCTCATATTTTTCTTTTTTAATCGTCCTGAACTTCATCCTATAAAATTCAGGTGTTAGCTGTAATTTCTGTTGGACTTGTCATTTGAACTTAGAGTAATCTCTATGTTCTGTCTCTGCCATGTCGCTGTAAATCTCCAGGAGTTTACCACAAATCTGTGGCCTTAAATATGCCATCCATTTTTACTCAGCCATATTGAAGTCCCTACAACATCTTTCAAAGGAAATTAGGAACTTTTCAATATTGTCTTCTTTATTGTATCTTGGGAATTTTCTCAAAATATGATCCATAGGGATCTCCTCTGGTCTCTCCTGTATATTCACTTGTGTCTGAGGGAGAGTTAAACGTTGTTTTTCAATTTATAATTCCATTTTCCGTAATTCAGCCTGCCTAACTCTCTCCTCCGCTTGTCTGATTTTTTCCCTCTCCTCAAACTCCATTTGTGCCCTTTGGGCTTCCATTTCTGCCTGTCTCGCCCTGTCCTGTGCCTCAATTTCCAATTTCCTTAACTCTAGCTGATATTTGTACTGTAACTCAGACGTAGGAGTTTGGTCTGAGTCTGAGCTTCCCTCTTCTTGATAAGCCTCAACCTCCTTTGTTACTCTGCCTTGCTTTTTAGCCGCCATCTTTGGCTCCAACTTTTTCCTCAAGATTTTTCCTTTAGGCGATCTTAGGCACTAAATCAGATGTTAAACGTATCCCGTCGCTTGCCACCAATTGTAAAGAAGGCCGTTTTAATGCCACCAAATGCCACCAAAAGTGAAGGTGTGAGTGGTAAAACACCCACTGCCACCTAATCTGTGAGGGAAGCCGGGCAACGATCAATATCAGCCTAGGAGCTATTTTATAAAGGAACTGTTAATGACAGAAGGTTTTATTCAGTGGATAGCCTAGCATTTACTGTCTCTGGCTGACTTCACTATTGCAGGCTGTTCATCTTAAGAGAAACTGTATCAGGCAAGGCTTGAGGAAAACAGTAACAAGTTTATTTTAACAGGAGTATAACATGTTTAACTGTTTCTTCACAAGAGGCACAAATCTTGATGGTTACATTAGAAAGGTTTCATGAGTAATCTCAGGCACAGACTTCAAAACGTTTCACAGCAGGCACAGCAGGCTTAAACCCAGCCAAACTTTGATTCTTAATTTAGAATCAACAACCCCCTGTCGCGCTCTCACTACCGGGTCCTTCTCTGCAACCACTTTGGGCACCAATTGATTCCCTGAATCCCCACCCTGAGATTCAGTCTTTCCTATAGCACACCGGCTACAGACACATTCCCTGAATCTCCACCCAGAGACTCAGTCCTTTCAGTAGCTCACGGGCTTATTGACTGACTTTTTAAATCATCTGCCTCCTGAAGAGGCAGTTGGCTCCACCCCTGTTGCTATGGCAACTCAGCTAACGCCAAGCCACCATCTCCAACAAAACATAATCCTCCATACTTACCATCCCTAAACTACTGTTTAAATTACACATAACCAAAGGAATAAAATTTACACATTGTCACAACAACAACACTGTGAGACCCCCCACCTAGGTCCCCCTCCATCACCGCACCCTTATGCTGCCCAGCAAAGACACCCCCTTCTTCAGATCTCTTTGTTGGGATGCTGCCTCTGTTCTCCCTGAGATAGAAAGAATGAAAGAGCGAAGAGGAGAACAAAGCATGCATTCAGGATTGTGCTGTGGCCACTTTTTTTCTAGCCTGGGCTTATTGTGCTGCCATTCAAAGCCTTGCCAGGCTGCTGTGGCCTCAAAGCCAGACCAAATGTTGGTCCCCCCTCCCCCCCCCCCCCCCCCCGCAAGGAGCCGTGCCTCTCAAAGGAGCCTGCAAGGGGCTCAGAGGCAAAGCAGGAGCCGGTCCTGAGTCTCCAAATCCGCTGCTAAGCCCTGCATTAATCTCTGGCAACACTCATGTCAAAAATCTTAGCTGGAAAATTAAGCTGCATGGCAATATTTCAACTACATGGAATTGATATTAATTATAGGTGGAGAAAGATGTTGCTCGGAGGGGCTTATCCAAGGATTGTGTGTTTGTCTGTGTGAGTAGAGAGAGAGATAGAGAGGGAGCATTGTTGACAAATAATGACTCCCTTCCCTTTGTGCCGCTCCCCTTTGCTCCTGCTTTCAAAAGGAGGAGGCCTTGTTCCATGCCTCAGACTGCTTTGTCAGCCATGATTCAAACACAAGTTCAATGGAAGCCCAGTACTGGGTGTGTATTTTCGCATGTGTTTGCACATAGGGTTGAGCAACTTGCTCCGGTGCCTGATATCTTCCTCTAGAACAATCTCTTCGTCAGCTTTGTGCGGCAGCTGAGCGGATTACCCTCTTGATACTATTTATTACTAAGAAATTAATGCATCTGGGTCGTATTACCGCCTCTATTTTATTGTTGTTAATATGCAAGAGTTTGCCAGAGAATATTTGTCCTAAGCTGGGAATGCCCTGAATTATACAGATAAATAAGACGTTACAGATAATTTCTGTTGTCTTGTTGCTCTTCTCGAGGGTCACCCCTTCGGATGCCATGGGGCCAAACTGCCTTATAACTAATGCGACCCATGCCCCCTTTATGTCCAAAGCTCCAATGACAACAGAAATGTGGATGGATGAACACCACTCCTCCAAAACCTCACAATCAAGTTATTTCTGCCCTCCATTAAGGTCTCTCTCTGTGGGCTTCATGGCATTGAACCTTTCCTGAGAATGGCACTTGTGTGTGGTAGTCAGTACGACCGCCAGCCATGCACTCAGCATCTCTCTTGCTTCAAGTGACAACGGAGTGGAAGACGCATATCATGTAAACAACGAGGCTGTTTCAAGAGCATCGTTAGCATCAAAGCTCATGCAACCAATGCAAAAAAAAAATTGCTACCAACATTTTTTATCCCAGAAGTCAACATTTCTCCAGTTGCCATCCAAATGGCTGAGAATCCCAAGGAGAACCAAAAATGGCAGGACATGAATGGGGCATCTTTGGAAGTTATTTCTTTTGTACTACAATGTCCAAAATCCTCCAATTTTTGTGGCCAGTTGCCTTGCTATCTGGGGGATTGGGGGAGCTGTAGTACATCCCATAAATGGACTGTGGTTGCCACCTGGAAGGGTTGGTGATCACACATCTATTTTCTCGTAGAGGGAAGATGATGCATGACCTCCATTAGATAGAAATGCCTCAGCATTGAATCTATGTGAAAATACATTTCTGATGGACATGTGTTAACACCTGGGGAATGACTGAGAAAGTCATAATGAACTACCTAAGGGAATTGCAGAAATTGTTGAGTCTTAAACATACTTACTGATGACAAGTCAGCAGGTGGTTATAAAAGTGAGATGAAATGCTCAATCTCTCCCTGTGTGAATCTCATTGTGAGTATCTCTCTGTGTCTGACTCTCTGAGGATCGTTTGTGAGTACAAATCTGATTGTGGATCTGCACATCCTGATTGCACAGCTGTAAATTGGGCAACGGTGAAAATTAACACCTCCAGATAGTTTTGGATGAAAAACTGAATCTGTAAGTTTACTAAAACAGTGTCTGGAGAAGGTCAGACATTGCAATTGTATGCTGCTGATCAGCTGGCTGACTAATTGACTCAATGTGAGTGGACTCTGCTATATTTTGTGGCACTGTTGTCCAATGTGCAGGGAGCTTGTGATTGGAAAATTATAAGGCACTTCATGAACCTATCCCACAACATCTGAAAAGGGTTTCATTGTTAGAGGAGAAAACGGGACTTCCTATTCTAAGTGAAAGAGGCATCTTGGGTTGTGACTTGCCCCAGAAAGGCTCAAAAGGCACCCCAGGGAACAATTGGACCACCACTGGCTGCTTCAGAGCCAATGGGGATTTCCTTTTGGGAGCACTGCATCCCAAATATCACAAAGAATTACCACCTCACCAGCTTCATAGGAAATCTGCTACAAAAACTGGAATTTTTTAGTTGAGTTCCAGAGGCAGAGAAGCAGATGTCAAAAACAGAAGAACGGCCTACCGCAGGGGAGCGTGCTTGCTCCATCAATATTTATCATTTACACAAATGACCAGTCACTGCCAGAAGGGACAGGGAGTTTCATCTATGCTGACGATTGTGCCATCACCGCTCAAGCAAGGAGCTTTGAAATGATTGAACAGAAGTTCTCCAAAGGTTTAGGTGTTCTTACTATCGATTACAGGGAAAAACAGCTGATTCCTGTTATTGTTGTTCATTCATTCAGTCATCTCCGACTCTTCGTGACCTCAAGGACCAGCCCACGCCAGAGCTCCCTGTTGGCCGTCACCACCCCCAGCTCCTTCAAGGTCAGTCCAGTCACTTCAAGGATGCCATCCATCCATCTTGCCCTTGGTCGGCCCCTCTTCCTTTTACCTTCCACTTTCCCCAGCATAATTGTCTTGTCTAGGCTTTGCTGTCTCCTCATGATGTGGCCAAAGTACTTCAACTTTGTCTCTAGTATCCTTCCCTCCAATGAGCAATCGGGCTTTATTTTCTGGAGGATGGACTGGTTGGATCTTCTCGCAGTCCAAGGTACTCTCAGAACTTTCCTCCAACACCACAGTTCAAAAGCATCTATCTTCCTTTCGCTCAGCCTTCCCTAAGGTCCAGCTCTCACATCCGTAGGTTACTACAGGGAATACCATGGCTTTGACTATGCGGATCTTTGTTGCCAGTGTGATGTCTCTGCTCTTTACTATTTTATCAAAATTGGACATTGCTCTCCTCCCAAGAAGTAAGCGTCTTCCGATTTCCTGGCCACAGTCTGCATCTGCAGTAATCTTTGCACCTAGAAATACAAAGTCTGTCACGGCCTCTACATTTTCTCCCCATATTTCCCAATTGTCAATCATTCTTGTTGCCATAATCTTGGGTTTTTTTATGTTTAGCTGCAACCCAGCTTTTGCGCTTTCTTCTTTCACCTTGATTAGAAGGCTTCTCAGCTCCTCCTCGCTTTCGGCCATCAGAGTGGTGTTATCTGCATATCTGAGAATGCTAATGTTTCTTCCAGCAATTTTTACCCCAGCTTTGCATTCATCAAGCCCCGCACATCGCATGATGTGTTCTGCATACAAGTTAAAAAGGTTGGCTGAGAGTATGCAGCCTTGCCGTACGCCTTTCCTAATCTTGAACCAGTCTGTTGTTCCGTGGTCAGTTCTTACTAGCTGATTCCTAATCCATCTAAAATGAGGAGTTGTGCTTTACATCTTAAGAACAGATAAGCATATTGAGCTCTGAGAATTATCTGGGAAGGAATCCCACTGGAGCATTGCAGCACACAGTGAGTTACTCTGGACCATGCTCTGACTTATAAGAAGCACTGCTTGAATATGCAAAAAGTGGGTGCTAGAAATAACATCATATGAAAGCTGACTGGCACAACCTGGGGATCACAACCAGACACAGTGGAGGCAACTGCCTTTGTTCCTGGATACTCTGCTGCTAAATATGCATGCCCAGTGTAGAATACATTTCACCATGTTAAAACCATGGATTGGCTCTTAATGAGACATGGTGCATTATCACAGGATGTCTACTCCCAACACCAATGGAGAAATTATACTGCTTAGTTGGTATTGCATCACCTGACATCCATTAGGAAATAGCAGCCTGTAATGAAAGAACCAAGGCGTTGACATCTCCAGCCCGTCCTCTATTTGGATATCAGCCAGGAAGCCAACACCTTAAATCAAGAAACAGCTTCCTAAGATCTACAGATATACTCACAGGAACACTTCAGCAAGCAAGAGTCCAAAAGTTCAAGGCTAAAACCCGGAACCTCAATCCATGGCTGATACTAGATGAAAAACTCCCTCCTGGGTTCACAGAAGACTGGGAGACTTAGATGGTGCTGAACAGACTGTGCTCTGGCACCAGGAGGTGCAGAGTTAACCTTAAGAAATGGGGCTACCAAGTGGAGTCCACGATATGCGAGTGTGGAGAAGAGTGAACCACAGATGACTTACTACAATGCAGTCTGAGCCCTGCCATATGCACCATGGCGGATCTTCTAACAGCCACACCAGAGGCACTGGCCAGCTTCTGGTCAAAGTATAATGCCAAGTTTTTAACTTTGTTTGTGGTTTTTCTATAAATTATTTATTTATTTTATTTAGAAGTTTTATATACCGGTCTTCTCACCTCGAACGAGGGACTCAGGCCGGTTCACAACATGTGTTCAAATACAATAATATACAAAAACAACACAGTGCATCATCATTACAGATTAAAATATAAGTACAATAAAAACATCATCATCACATTACCCAAGCCAAGTCATCAATACAGTTCATCATCCTCCTTCCATGTGGACGAAGGTTATAGATTCAGTCCTCAAATGCCATGTTCCAAAGCCAGGTCTTTATTAGTTTCCTGAAGGTCAGGAGGGAGGGAGCAGATCTAATCTCTAGTGGGAGGGAGTTCCAAAGTCAAGGAGCCACCACCGAGAAGGCCCTGTCCCTCGTCCCCACCAAACGCGATTGCGAAGGTGTGGGACCGAGAGCATGGCCCCTCCGGAAGATCTTAATAACCTTGATAGTTCATAGGGGAGAATCCGTTCGGACAGGTAAACTGGGCCAGAGTCGTTTAGGGCTTTATAGGTCAAAACCAGCACTTTGAATTGTGCTCGGAAGCTAATTGGCAGCCAGTGGAGCTGGCATAACAGAGGGGTCATATGATCTCTGTACCCTGCTCCTGTTAGCAATCTGGCTGCCACTCGTTGGACTAGTTGAAGGTTCCAGCAGTCTTCAGAGGCAACCCCACGTAGAGAGCGTTGCAGTAGTCTAAACGGGATGTAACCAGAGCATGGACCACCGTGGCCAAGTCAGACTTCCCAAGGTATGGGTGCAGTAATGTTATAACTGTATTCTCAATTTGCTTCTGATATAATAAATAAAATTCCAAAGAAACAGAGAGGAAAGCAGTTGGGTGACTGGGAGGGACAATCATGATAATTACCTGATTTAAAAGTCAAACTTTGTGCTTGATACCTATGGTACATTTCTTTTAAAAAAATGACATCTTTCAACTTCAGCCCGAGCACTTCAGAAACCCACTGTTGCGCACGTCTTTTACAACCTTAAAAAGAGAAGGAGGAAAAAAAAGATCAAAAAGTGTGTTGCTAGTAATTAAAAGCCCAGGAAAATAATTACTATATGGCTGAATGGAGAGGCTGTATCTTTGCGCAGTCTGAAAAGATTTTTGAGGGCAATGCTTTATTTGAAGTGCTGCAAGCAAAAGAGAGGGAAGGGGGCTGAGTCAGGAGCCATTCTCATGCAAATGGAGAGATTAGCCAAACTCACCTGCAGAAATGGCACCTGCCAGGAACAAGGACTTGGGGTCTCCAAATGATTGCCAGCTCTGTTTCACATCATAAGACAATGGTTCTCAACCTTCCTAATGCCACAACCCCTTAATACAGTTCCTCATGTTGTGGTGACCACAAACCATAAAATTAATTTCATTGCTACTTCATAATGGTTTTAAATTGTATATCGTTGATTGATCTTATCCTTGTTGTAAACCACGTTGAGTCGCCTGTTAGGCTGAGAAACTACGGTATACAAGTAAAGTAAGTAAATAAATAAATAAATAATTGTAATTTTGCTACTGTTATGAATTGTAATGTAAATACCTGATGCAGGCTCTATTTTCATTCACTGGAGCAAACTTGGCACAAATATCCAATGCGCCCAAATTTGAATACTGGTGGGGTTGGGGGGCTGGGATTGATTTTGTCATTTGGGAGTTGTAGTTGCTGGGATTTATAATTAACCTACACTCAAAGAGCATTCTGAACTTTACCAACGATGGAATTGAACCAAACTTGGCACACAGAGGCCCCATGACCAGCAAAAAAGTGCTGGAGGTCTTTGGGGAAAAATCACCTTGATTTGGGAGAGTTGTAGTTCACCTGTATCCAGAGAGCTCCCATGAGCAGAAAATACTGAAAAGGTTTGGTGGGCATTGACCTTGAGTTTTGGAGTTGTAGTTCACCTCCATCCAGAGAGCACTGTGGACTCAAACAATGATGAATCTGGACCATACTTGGCATAAATACTCAATATGCCAAAATGTGAACACTGCTGGAGTTTTGGGGAAAACAGAACTTGACATTTAGGAGTTGTAGTTGCTGGGCTACAATCAAAGAACATTCTGAACTCCACCAATGATGGAATTGAACCAATCTTGGAACACAGAACTCCCATGACCAACAGAAAATACTGGAAGGGTTTGGTGGGTGCTGACCTTGAGTTTTGGAATGTTAGTTCACCTACATCCAGAGAGCAGGAAGAGGGCTTTTGTTGGGAGGATTTGCCATCTGTTTCAAAATGGACGAGGACAGACAGAAAGATCTTCAGCTTTCTCTGCCAAAAAGGTTCCTAAGAGCATTAGAAATATGTGTTTTCTGATTATCTTTGGTGACACCTCTGAAATTCCCCTCGTGACGTCCCCAGTCACAGCTGGGGTGTGCATGTGCTTATGTACATCTGTGTGTGTTTGCGTGGTTTCGAAGAAGTGGATTCAGGAGGAAGGAGGAGTGATTGCAACAAGTGGCCAGACCACTGTCTAGCCATAGGACTATCTGCACTGTAGTGCACTATCTGCACTTTAAAGTGCACTATCTGCACTTTACCTATTCTGTGGAGCCATGCAATAGGATCCTGGGAATTGTAGGGTAGTGAGGTACTGATACTTTTTGGCAGGGAACTTTGTAAAATGATGTTAGAGTAACTGTCTGGCTTCCCTGGGCTTGGATTGGTGGGATGGAGGGCATAGTGGTCTCGGAGGAATCGAAATAAAGCTGAGGGCAACATCACCAAAAGACATAGATAGCATGCCATCTGATGATGTTGCTCCATTTCTTGAGCAACCAGTGAACGGACCCCTTCCACTGCACTCCGCTCCTTGGAAAGCCTGTCCCTCTTTTGAGGTCTGTCCCAGCTCTGCAAAACCCAGGAGAAAGAAGCAGGGAGGGAGAGAGGGATTGTCCTCAATGGCTGCCACAATTTGCTGGGCCAGATGGGCAAACCCTTTACGCTAAGAAGATTAGAATAAACAGAAAGAAAGTAGTTCCATTATCAGGAAAATGGATGGGGAAGGGGGTGATGGCCAGAGAGGCACGGCTTCCCCATCTTCCTTTGTCCGTGTTTGTGTGTCCATGTGTGAGCCCCACAATCCCAGTCGCTCTTGTCAGCATGGCCAAAGAACACCAGCGAAAGGCATATATTTGTGTGTGTGTTTGGGGCTGCAGCTGCGGCTGACCCACTTTCCACTAATTTCAGCCTTTGATTACTGCAATGGTTTTATCACCCCACCCCAATCAGTTGCTTGGTGCAGATGGCACAAACAGTCCTTGTGTGTATGTATGTGTATTGCACAAGCATCCTGTTCATGCGCATGGTGTCAAGTCTCCAAATTGCATCTGGACTCTGGAGTTTGGGGCAGGGATTTCCCCATGAACAAGATGTTGGGGAACAGATCCAGAATTGTGTCTGGGTTGCCACTCAAGCACCTGGGTTGCACACAAGTGCCTTCGGCTGAGGCAACAGGTCCTTATGGCCTGTTTGGCAATGCTATGCTCCACTAGCTACAGAAACAGAAAGGCCACCGTGAAAATGTACTCTGTTGCTTTCTGTTCTCACTTCTGCCCCAGAGAGCCATAAGTTCTACTACGGAAGAGATTTACCAAATCTCATGGGTTTGCTTGAACCCCCAACATACACACAAAAATATGATGCTACATCTCCCTTATGTCTTTGCCTCTGGTGGCACTCCCATAGAGAAATATGGGCGTCTAATCCTGAAGATGGCTGGGGCCCTCATTACTTTTACCTGCTCAGGCCACAAAATGCCTTCTTGGTTGCATGTGCAATGCTTATCCACACAACAGCAGGCTGCTTCAATGGTATCATCTGAGGAACTTTTTGCTGCAGAGTCTCCTCTCACCCAAACACATCTTCTCCTTGCCTCCTCCTCTCTCCCAATACACCCCATTTCCCACAAATGCCATGCTCAGTCAGGGATCCATGCATTGTTTCTTGTGGGTCTCCAAAACTCTGACCATTCTAGGTTCTTGTAGGTTTTTTCGGGCTATAGGGCCATGTTCTAGAGGCATTTCTCCTGACGTTTCGCCTGCATCTATGGCAAGCATCCTCAGAGGTAGTGAGGTCTGTTGGAAATAGGAAAATGGGTTTATATATCTGTGGAATGACTGGGGTGGAGCAAAGAGCTCTCTGCTGAAGTTAGGTGTGATTGTTTCAGCTGACCACCTTCATTAGCATTTGAAGGCCTGGCAGAGCCTGGGAAAATGTTCTGTTGAGAGGTGTTGAGGTGTGCCTGGTTGTTTCCTCTTTGCTGTTTTGCTGTAGAGTTTTTTTTAATACTGGTAGCTAGATTTTGTTCATTTTCATGGTCTCCTCCTTTCTGTTGAAATTGTCCAGATGCTTGTGGATTTCAATGGCTTCTCTGTGTAGTCTGACATGGTGGTTGTTGGAGTGGTCCAGCATTTCTGTGTTCTCAAATAATATGCTGTGTCCAGGCTGGTTCATCAGGTGCTCTGCTATGGCTGATTTCTCTGGCTGAAGTAGTCTGCAGTGCCTTTCATGTTCCTTGATTTGTGTTTGGCGCTGCGTTTGGTGGTCCCTATGTAGACTTGTCCACAGCTGCATAGTACACGGTAGACTCCTGCAGAGGTGAGAGGATCCCTCTTGTCCTTTGCTGAATGTAGCATTTGTTGGATTTTCTTGGTGGGTTTGAAGATTGTTCGTATGTTGTGTTTCCTCATCAGCTTCCCTATGCGGTCAGTGGTTCCCTTGATGTATGGAAGGAACACTTTTCCTCTGGGTGGATCTTCATCGCAGTGATGGGCGAATGGGGGTTGTGGCAGATGGCAGACAGTGGCCCCAATTACCAGGCCACCGGGATTCGGGGAGAATGAGTGGGACATGGGGCCTTTTTTAGAATAGGGGGAAATGCAGTTTGGGAATTTATTATTATTATTATTATTATTATTATTATTATATTATCATTATTATGTTTATTATGTTTCTTTTTATTGGCCTCCTGGTGGCACAGCGAGTTAAACTTGCTGATCAAAAGATTGGCGGTTCGAATCTGTGGAATGGGGTGAGCTCCCACTGTTAGGTCCAGCTTCTCCCAACCTAGTAGTTCGAAAACATGCAAATGTGAGTAGATCAATAGGTACCACTTTTGTGGGAAGGTAACAGTGCTCCATGCAGTCATGCTGGCTACATGACCTTGGAGGTGTCTGTGGACAATGCAGGCTCTTCAGCTTAGAAATGGAGATGAGCCCCACCCTTCAGAGTCGGACACCACTAGACTTAATGTCAGGATAATTATTTATTTATTTATTTATTAGATGCACTTATTGACCGCCATTCTCAGCCCTTACGGGCGACTCATGGCGGTGTACAGTACACATAAAAAGACAGTTACAGAGGCCAGTATCAACAACATATGACTATACAACAAATACAAACTACAAACTACATAAAAATCCGCTTCGTCTCTTAGTAGAATCATAGCCAGTCTCATTTTCCTTATACCATTCCAGTTCTCATTACCGTAATGTTGTTGCTTAGCACTTAATTAAATGCCCTCTCGAACAGCCAGGTCTTAAGGCTTTTTCGAAAGGACATGAGGGAGGGCGCCTGTCTGATGTGTGCCGGGAGAGTGTTCCACAGCCGGGGGGCCACCACCGAGAAGGCCCTCTCCCTCGTCCCCGCCAGCCGTGCCTGTGATGCAGGTGGGATCGAGAGAAGGGCCTCCCCAGACGATCTCAAGGTCCTCGTGGGCTCGTAGGCCAAGATGCAGTCAGAAAGGTATTTTGGGCCGGAACCGTTTAGGGCTTTGTAGGCCAAGACCAGCATCTTGAATTGGGTCCGGTAGCAAATCGGCAGCCAGTGAAGCTGGGACAACAAGGGCGTTGTGTGCTCCCTGCTACCCGCTCCAGTTAGTAACATGGCTGCCGCACGCTGGACCAGCTGAAGCTTCCGGGCCGTCTTCAAGGGCAGCCCCACGTAGAGAGCGTTGCAGTAATCCAGGCGGGATGTGACAAGAGCGTGTACCACCGTGGCCAAGTCAGACTTCCCGAGATACGGGCGCAGCTGGCGCACGAGCCTAAGCTGTGCAAATGCTCCCCTGGTCACCGCTGAAACCTGGGGATCCAGGCTCAACGATGAGTCCAGGGTCACACCCAAGCTGCGAACCTGCGCCTTCAAGGGGAGTGCGACCCCGTCCAGCACAGGCTGTAACCCTATATCCCGTTCGGCCTTGCGACTGACCAGGAGTACCTCTGTCTTGTCTGGATTTAGTTTAGAAACCTTTACCTATGTTTATTTACATTCTGCTTTTTCTCTTCACAAGAAGACTCAAAGTGACTTTGAGTAGCCATACATCACACGTGTCAGCCCCATGGACCTCTGTGTCCTTTTATGTGGCCCTCCTCAAGATGCCGAACTCCAGCTCCCATGTTTGTTGTCATTAGACATCATGACTAGAGTGGATGGGAATTGGGATCCAGTCACATCTGTTCTGTGCAGTTAGGATAATGGGGTATGGATTGAGAAACAAGGCTTGCAGAGGTGATGGCTGGTTTTAAAAAGGTATTTTCACCTTTTCCGAACCTCAGAGACAAATGTGCTTTTGGGTTGCAGGTTCCATTATCCACAGATGCTCAAAGGGCAATGGGAGTTGTTGTTTAATAACATCTGGGGCAAAAAACTAAAGAACATCAACCGCTATGTAAATAATGATAGCTGACCGTCTGTCTCCATGGATTCTCCATCCATAGATTCAATGGATGTGATATCGAGCTCTTTTTTGGGGTTCTCCCTGCGAGGGGAATCCCGGAAGACCGCAAAAGGGGTCCTCGACCTCGGTGAGCAGCCAGCGAACGCCAATCCAAAGATGCAAAAATATTAAAAATTAATCTCACCCGAGGCTGAAGAGGTATCAGTGACCGAAGCGTTTATTTCTGCGATTCAGCTGAAAAGGATGCGATTGCAGTGATAGTTCACATACAAGCATAACATTACAGTGATTTTTTGGTATATTTATACAGGCAGAACAAAGGAAAATCAGTTTGAAAATCCCGCCCGCCCCCTGTCAGCTTGCTCTGTCCTGATTGGCTGGCCCCGGAACAGCTGGGAGGAGGCTTGGCTGTATGTCCCGCCTCTCCTCCAATCACCGGGCGCTGCCGCCTCCAGGGGGCCAATCAGAGCTCCCCTAGCGCCTCCGAAGATGGTCCAATCAGCAGCCAGGAGGCGGGACATAGTTTGACAGCTCAGAAGGGGCGGAATGCCTGGGAGGCATCCGCCAGCTGATCCGTGAGCTTTTGTTCTTAGCGGCGGGGTGGCAGACGGGAGGAACAAAGAGCTTCCTGATTCCTTGATTAAAGATGTGTGGAAATATGAAAAGGGGCTGTTGATGGCATTTGGATCTCAAAACTCTGTAAACAAGGGGACCCTGAAGACAAAGGAGCTGCACAAATACCATGGGTTGAATTAATCAATCCTTTTTTCCGGGTTTCAGTTGTCTTATCTCTCAGCCCATTGTCTGAACTCTGAAAATGAGCCCCGAGATAGGATCAAGTCCGGCCCATGCAAATGTTAATGTGAATGGATTTATTCTGAGGAAATAGGATTTCCCCCACCAGTAACCTCAGGTCACATTCCTTTTCTGGGGCAAAGTTCAGAAGGGAAAAAGGTAGGGAAGAAGGCAAGGGTACATTTCATTTCTGTCAGAATCATGATCTCCCTGGCGAGGGCACACACACACAGGCAGAGGCTGTTGTTCCTCCCAAGAGGAGCCTGGTTCGGGGTCCGCAAAGAGGGTCCAAGTCAGTAGGGCATCAAGTCAATAAGCGAGGGTAAAAGAGTCCGGGAAGGGTTTCCAAGCGGTGAAGTGTGGGGCAATGTCCTTCAGAAAACTGTATCTCCCAGCTGAGGCCTGGGACCCGTCTGGCCCCCTCCCCGGGGCTCCTGCGGGCGACTGCCGCGGGTCCCAGGCTGCCAGGATCAATGTGGAGCGAGCACGGCCGTGGAGAAGCGGAAAACCCAGCCAGACTGACAATCAGCTGTTTCTCTGCAAGATAAAATACTTAAAACAAAACTAATTTTTTTTTCGGGTGAAGGAGCCCAAAACGAAGAAAAGGAGATGACAGTCAGTCTTAGAATTAGTCATAGAAAATATAAAATTGGGACGGCGGCGATCCGCCATCTTAAGTGTTTTTGTGGATAGCGGGGTTTGTAATGGCGGTTTCCGTATCCGCGGTCCAATCGAACGCAGATTCGGGGTCTGGGGGGCGCCTGGAGGCGCCCCCCGCGGGCCCACGGCTCTCCGGAGCCCGGAAAGGGGTTTATTGAGGAGTTATTGGGTCTGAGTCAAGGAAGGATACAAAAGTAACATGTGGAGAGATAGAAAGTTGCAAGTTCCAAGTACTTTATTAGGGAAAGATACAAAGTGAAGGGAGAGGGAAAGTTAGCCGAAGTTGCAGGCATTCCTGGTCTTAGAGCTAGCGGCTGGGGCACATTTCGTCTGCTGGCCTCAAAAGCTTGGTCCAGGAACTGCGGAACTCTCCGCTGCAGCTCATACCAATGTGAAGGTGGGGCTTCCAGCTGCGCTCGAAGTCAGATGCAGCATGCATGGGCAAACTTGGGCCCTCCAGGTGTTTTGGTCTTCAACTCCCACAATACCTAACAGCCTCAGGCCTTTCCCTTTCCCCCCTAAGCTGCTTAACCAATGTTGAGAGAATGCTGGAGTATAAATAAAGAGGACGGTGGCGATGATGATGGTAGTAATGAGGGGCTGAGCGGCTTAGGGGGAAAAGGGGAGGACCTGAGGCTGTTAGGAATTGTGGGACCTGTTAGGAATTGTGGGACCTGAAGGGTCCAAGTTTGCCCATGCCTGATTTGGAGGCAAACCATAATAAGCATTGGGTATGGGTTGGACAGCCATGCACAAATCCTGTTGCGAACGCATTGGGCCAGCTGTATTTACCTATAGTTCAACTCAGCACTCCACAATTGATACTGTGGGTCTATCCTGCACAGCTCCACCCATTGCATGTATTTTGGTGGAAAGAGATTGGAGCAGCGGTGTCTAACCCCAGGTGGTTGGGACTCTGACTCCCAGCACCCTGGGCAGCTTGGCCAATGGTCAGGAATGATGGGAGCTGAAGTCCCAAATACTTAGAGGCCACAGGTTGGACATCACTGGATTAATCTGTGTCCCATGAACTTCCTAACTGTGAGAACTGTTCAGCAGCGGAACTCTCTGCCCCAGATTGTGGTGGAGACTCCTTCTTTTAAACAGGAGGCTTTTAAACAGGCTGGATGGCCATCTGTCAGGGATACTTTAAATGTGATTTTCCTGCTTCTTGACAGGGAGTTGGATTGGATGACCCACAAGGACTCTTCCAATATGATTCTATGCTTGGGTTTCTAAGGGCATCCCTTCTTGGCTTCTTTTTTGGAGACTCTACTCCTTATAATTCCTGGATAAATCCAAAGGGCATTTCCTCCTTAAAGGAAACTCATCGCCCTCTTGGCCTGTGAGCAGACCCCCCCTGAAACGTATCTCCTTGCTCTTGGCTCTTTATTACCTTTCAATGACTTAAGCCCCCCCTTGCACCCTGTGCCAAATAACTTCATCAAGGTGTCAAGCTAAACAGATTTCCCTCCTGCTCTAATGGCCCAACTTGAGCAGGCCCTTAATGAAAAATATTGATTGCAGAGGATTAGTTGCAGATTTATGAGGTGGGTGCTGATCCCTTTGTCGCCTGTTACCTTCTATTGGGGCACTGATCCCAGTCTCCTGCACATTTTTAAGGAAGCAAACATGGGATTGCAGCCAGAGAGGCTTCGCCTGAATTTTGGAGGGTTCAGGGGAGCCTCAGAGCATTGAAAAATCCACAAAAACCAAGCCTTTGGATCCATCTGCAGCCCAGAAGGCAGAGCCACCCTCCCCCCCCCAATTGTTCAACGATTGTGTCACGCTCCCCATGAGCTGGCAGAGCCCTTTCTGAGGCCTTAATTACCCATTCACTTTAAAATGCCGAGAAAGGCTTTGCTTTACATTTCACAGCAAGGAGGAAAAGGCACCTCCCCAGCGATGGAGAAAATTGCAGCCAAAACAGAGAGAGAACAAGGGATCCTCAGAAACACATCCGCTGCTTATAACGTCACTTAAAGTCTCTCTCTTCCCCCTTTTCCTTTTCTTGGCTTGTTCTGCTCGGTTCTTGTCTCCCCATCTGTTGTTCCTCCTTCAGAAGAGAAGACACAGAGAGTCCCTTTCACGTCCCAAAGGCCAATATGGCACCCTTGCCTTTAACCACATCTCAGACTATATTTTCTACCTCTTTGTGGGGTGAGAATATCAAGACAGCCAGAGACCCCTTTTGTATTTGAGGATATAGTGTTGCTGCCTTGTCCCTGCAACTCTTATGTTTTAGCATTCATGAGTCACTTACTTGGCTCCCTAAAATCCAGGGAATGGTTATGGGACCTCGGCTACTGAGACGTGTTTGTGGGTCTCAGCCTAAAAGAACCCATCTTAATGGTACATATGGCTTTTGCTTCAGCCTTTTTTGGTCCAGGATTAGCTCCTTCAAGCTCCTTAAGGCATAGAGGCTACCTCTGGTCTCCTTCTAGCAAAGCAGAACCAGAGACTGGAAAGGCAATTTGGCGGGGCCATCAGTCCCAGACTTTCTCACTCAAGAGGACCATATCTGAAGTCCCAAAAGGCAATTCTCTGGAAGAAGATGAGGCAACTGTAGATCCTCAAAGGCTTGACATCCATCAGGAGAGACTGCACAGTCCCTCGTCCACTATAGCTGGTCCAGGTGGATGAGGCCTTTCCCTGCTGCCCAGCCCTTCCTTCCTTTCATAGCATCTTAGAGTTGAAAGGGACCCTGAAGAGGGCCATCCAGCCCAACTCCCTTCTGTTATGCAGGAAAAGCACAATCAGAACACTCCCGATAGATGCTCATCCAGCTTCTGGATCATTTGGACAGGTACTCCTCCTCCTCTTCTTTCCTAGTCTCCTTCCACATGTGTGGGGCTATCTCCTGCCCGCCCAGCAAGGAAAATCTTTGCCTTACCCTCAGCAAAGTGACATCGAGGGCAGCCGAGACCCCCACTTTCAAATTTGTATAGAAAACCGCAGCAGAGAGTTCCGCAGTTCCTGGGCTCCGCTATTGTGATCAACTGATGAAATGTGCCTCCAACAGCCAGCCCAGGCAGAGACGAACAAGCCTCAATGCCTTTTCTCTCCTTTCCCCAAGCCCTAACATTGTATCTTATCCCCCAATAAAAGTACCTGAAATTGCAACTTTTAAACTTTCCAGCCTGTTACTTTGTGTCTTTCGCTTTATTGAACTACCTAATGCATGAAGTAAACCCTTTCTAGGCTCTGGGGAACCGCGAGCCTGTCTGGGATGCCTTTCTGGTGCCCCAGGGATGCTGAATCTGTGTTAACAATAACCGTGGATACAGAGATTTTCCTTTCAGATCTCTGTATCCACAAAACTTTAAGATGGCCAATCAGCTCCATTTTAATCCCATATTTTTCTGCACCAAATTCTAATCCAAACTGCTATCTTACTTTTCTCTCAATGGACTCCTACACCCGGGTAATATCCTTTAAAGTTCCAGGAATATTTTCCAGCACACACCAGCTGATTGTCAAAATCAGCTGGCTCCCTCCGCTCCATTGCCGATCGGCTGGGCTTCTCCTCCTCTTTGCCAGGCTCTGACCCGGGGACTCGGTGTGGATACTCCATGGGACTTCAGAGAGGGTCTGTCCAGGAAGGCCCCTTCCCTTTGGGGGAGTTCTAGTTTACCAAGGACTCTCAAGGAAGCCGATTGCAGCACGGCAGGGGGGAGGGGCTGTTTCTGCTGGCTCCAAGGACTCCAGCCTCCCCCCTTGTGCCCTCCGCCGATCATGAACTCTCTGGCGCTTACCATTTTTGGGCATCAACAAGCCCTTTTCCTCCCCATGAACTTTCCAAGAAACCCAGGACTAAAAATATTCATTTTCATAATAAAATTGCTTTATTAATTTTGTTTGGGGAAGGGATGGGAATAAGTTTAATCAATGTACTATGTATGGAATGCTTATGAATGTGTACCCCTTGCATTACCCTCTGCCCCTCCAACTTTGCCCCACAAAAAGAAACCAGAAGCGGAAGATCCGAGAGCGCCCAGCTGCCCGAAGGGGGGCCATTTGCCTAACAATGAAACCCCCATCACTCCATCTTTTGCATGGAACAATAACTAAGGAAGTTTTTCTATTTGTCTTCGGAGCATGCCCAATAAATAGATTTCTTCCTCCGGCCAAGTCTTAATTTGCCAGCAACAATAGGGGCCAGGCTGCCCACCAGGGAGTCTGTGCCCAGCCTTGATCATATCTCCCGAAACCCATTAAGCAACATATTTGCTCTGTTTCAGCCAGGAAAAAACCAGATTGATTCAATCATCCTTCTCCTTTACCCAAACAATAGTTTACCTTCCCAGCTGGCCGACTTTGCCCCCGGACGCATGAAGGTCCTTTGTCAAGTAATCATAATCCTTCCTCCTTCATTGTTACACTTTTCTGTCCCGCCTCGTTGTCCCTGATTCGCTGGCTCCCTGAAGAGAGGGAACTCTGTGATAGGCTGAGTGCAGGGACGGACCGGCAAGCCTCTCCCAGCTGTTCAGCCATCCACCAATCACAGCCAAGCCGGGTGAGGGAAGGCGGGCGGGAGATTCAAGATTGCGGAACTTACTGTATGTATAAAGATGCCTCCAAAACTCTGTATAACCATGCTTGTAGGTGAATGATCACTACAATCGCATCCTTTTCAGCTTAATCGCAAAATAAAAGCCTCGGTCGCCACTTCTTCAACTTCTTGGACGGGAAAATCATTTCTTTTAACATTTTATCGGTCCCTTGGATTGGCTCCCTGAAAGTCTCGCCGAGAAGGTAGCGGATCCTCTTTGGTGCGGTCCGGGGGTACCCTCCTTCCGAGGAGACCCATTTAAAGTTACAGGCTTCATTAGGACTGAGCACATTTGATCTGGGCCATGAAAGCCCTTTGCAGAAAATGAAGGCGACACTCTCTTGCACTTTCTCCCCGGACTCAGAGGTGTTTGGTCTTCAAGCTGGGTCTGTGTGGTCCAAGGTTTGCAAACTGAGCTGTGCTTGTGGTGCCATTGTCCATTGTGCAGGCAGGATTATTGTGCACTGTCCAGAGGTGAGTACCACTGTTTGGCTGCATATTTGGTGTCATACAAAACCCTCAGTCAGCTCAAGGGTTGAATGAAACCTGAATGTGGACCTTCCACTATTGACACATACTGTATTTACTCACATCTAATGCTCACTGCTTTGGTCTAAATGACCTCTCCAAACTTATTGGGTGCATGTTAGATTTGTGTCATACAATCATCTTAGTGCTGAGCCAAAACCAAAGAGAAAGCTGTTTCAGAAGCTGCACCAGGAGCCTCTGTTTGAGGGACAGCATAGCGAGGAGGGAGCAAGCTCATTTTCTGCTACCCTGGAGACTAGGATGCTTCAAACTACAGGAAAGGAGATTCCAGCTGAACATTAAGAAGAATTTCCTCATTGTGTGAGAGAGAGCTGTTCAGCAGTGGAACTCTCTGCTGCAGAGTAGCTCCTTCTTTGGAAGCTTTTAAACAGAGGCTGAATGGCCATCTGTCGGGGGTGCTTTGAATGCGATTTTCCTGCTTCTTGGCAAAATGGGGTTGGACTGGATGGCCCACAAGGTCTCTTTCAACTGTATGGTTCTATGACATCATCTCTCATTTAATTGCCTTGACTCAATGCTATGCAATCCTGGGATTTGTAGTTTGATGAGGCATCAAGAGAAGGATAAAAGGCCTTACCAAACGACAGCCCCCAAAATTCCATAGCATTGAACGAAGGCAGTTAAAGTCGATTCCCTCTACCACATAGGTGCACCCTAATGTCTTCCTTTCCATTGCTGGAAACTTTCGTGCTCTAACAGGTTTGTTTTATTATTATTATTATTATTATTATTATTATTATTATTATCTTTATTTGTACCCCGCTAACATCTCTCGAAGGACTCAGTGCGGCTTACAAAGGCCAAGACCCTCATTAAAACAACAGCATAACAAACAACAATAAAACTCATAAAGCAAACCAATAAACATTAAAGCAATAACAGTAAAACATTAAAACAATAACATCATGACACAGTTAAAACTAAGGGCTGGCCAGATGTAATGAATAAAATTAAAAGTGCTGGACATGACAGGTGAAATGTAAGGATTTTAGGGTAAGTGCAATGTGCAGACAATCTTAAATCTCTAATAAAGCGTGTTTGGGACATGATGCTGGGAGATTCCTATTCTGGAAAGGCACACTGGAACAGCCAGGTCTTCAAGCTCTTCCTAAAGACTGCCAATGTTGGGGCTTGTCTGATGTCCTTGGGGAGAGAGTCGGGGGGCTACCTCAGAGAAGGCCCTGTCCCTCGTTCCCACCAAACGCGCTTGCGACGCAGGAGGGATCGTGAGCAGGGCCTCTCCAGATGAACGGAGGGATTGTGTGGGTTCATAGAAGGAGATGCAGTCACGCAGGTAGGTGGGTCCCAAACCGTTTAGGGCTTTGTAGGTGAGCACCTGCACCTTGAATTGGGACCGGAAAATGAATGGTAGCCAATAGAGCTCCTTAAATAGGAGGGTTGACCTCTCTCTGTAAGGAGCACCAGTTAACAACCTGGCAGCCGCCCGTTGGACCAGTTGGAATTTCCGAGCCGTTTTCAAGAGCAGCCACACGTAGAGCGCATTACAGTAGTCCAATCTAGAGATGACCAAGGCATGGACCACCCCGGCCAGATCAGCCTTTATGAGGTATGGTCGCATTTGGCACACGAGTCTCAATTGTGCAAAAGCCCTCCCGGCCACCTAAGCAGGCAACAACTGCAATGGGCATATTACGAAGAGCGCACCTGTTGCCACTGTGCATTACATTTGCCAGCATATACTTCTTTTGGTTTCAGGGTTTTGGAAAATGAGGCGTGCATTAGATTAGATGGCGCATTAGACTTGAGACTCCTGCTCTTCCTCCCCTGAAGAAATACTTAGTTGTTCCTCCAAGCAGCAGCAGCAGCAGGGTTGTTCTTTCCTCCTCCTTCAGGTGTCTTGGCTGCCAAGGAGCCTGGCATACTTTGCCACGTCGCCCACGGAGCCATGTCTCTGACTGGGACCAGACATGTTTGCCTTTTTGCCCATAGACTAAACCAGAAGGAGCAGCCTTGCAGAAGTCCCACAGAAACCATATGCATATAGGGCAGGCATGGGCAAAGTTTGGTCCTCTGGGTGTTTTGGACTTCAACTCCCACAATTCCTGGCCTCAAGCCCTTTCCTTTCCCCCCTCAGCCGCTTAAGCGCTTAAGCGGCTGAGGGGGGAGGGGGGGGGGAAGGAAGGGGCCTGAGGCCAGAAATTGTGGGAGTTGAAGTCCAAAACACCAAGAGGACCAAACTTTTGCCATGCCTAATATAGGACGCTATGCCTCCTTCTGCATCTCCAGTCCTTCCCATTAGAGAAAACAACAAAAGTAGTCAGGCAGGGATTTCTATCCCTGCAACAGTTGCTTCTCCTTGAACGAAATGCAATGCAATCCGGTCTTGCTTTGCCCCGCCGCCTGAACTTTTGGATTGCTGTTTGGGAGCTGAGGCAATCTCCACAATGAGGAGGAATGGCAAGCTGTACTTCAGAGCCTTCATGAATATACAGTGGTGCCCTTTGGCCTTTGCAATGCACTTGTGGTCTCTGAGCATTTTATGAGCGAAGTCTTCTGTGTCCTCCCGGATCATTCCGTGACCACAGACGCATGGGCCATTCCGATTTCATTGTCTGAAGGCCGGGTTCACCCAAGAATAGACATTTATCGCCCCCTCCTCTTTTAAAACTCATCGCAGGGTGTTCCTGCTGCAAAAAGACACCTTGCAAAGTCCTTTGACGGGATGAAGCCATCTTTAAAGATGTGCAGGGAGGCCACGCGGAAGCTGTTCACATGGCACGATCTCCAGCTAAACATTGGGAAGAACGTTTTCATGGTAAAAGGCTGCCCCAGAAAATGAACTCTCCTTCCTTTGGGAGTCGGGTGGGCATCTGGTAGGAATGCTTTGCTTGTGTATTACTACATGGCAGGGGGAGAGATGCTTCTAATAAAAAGAGCACATAATTAGAAGATATCGCCTGGTGCGTTGACCATGTGTTCTTTGGTATGGAAATCTCTTTTTCATCCAGTGAAAGCTGCCTTTGAGGCGAATTCAAAGATTAATCAAATCCCAGAATCCTAGGGTTGGAAGAGAGCCCCAGGGGCCATCCAGTCTTCTAGGCAGGAACAGCACAATCTGATCCTTCCTGACAGATGGCCATCCAGCCTCTGAGACATTAGTGGGTTCATGGAGAAATAGGGCTCTAGAATAATAATATCCTAGCATTGGAAGGGACCCAAAAGGCCATCCAGTCCAATATCTTTTTTCCAGGAAGAACACCATCAAAGCCCTCCTGACAGATAACCATCTAGATTTGAAGACATTAGCGGGTTTATGAAGAAATAGAGCTCTAGAATAATAATATCCTATGGTGGGAAAGGACCCCAGATGTCATCTACCCAGCCCCTTTTCCCAGGAAGGACACCATCAAAGCCCTTCTGACAGATAACCATCCAACCTCTGAGACATTAGCAAGTTGGAAAAATAGAGTTTTAGAGTCTTAATATCCTCTAGTTGGAAGGGCCCCCCAAAGGCCATCCAGTTCAACCCCTTCTGAAGTCGAGCATGCCCCCCCCCCTTAACAAGGGATGGTAACTTATAGTTCTGCAAAGGACAAAGGTACCAGACTGCACAATAGAGATTAAATCTTGATCAATTTGCCAAGACCTTAACAACAATGAGGACCCCATGAAACTTTGGGAATGGCTAGACCTTGGGGTCTCTGCCTCTCTCTCTCTCTCTCTCTCTCTCTCTCTCTCTCTCTCTCGAGCTTTAGTTCTCCAAGGACCATGGGACTGGCTTCCATCCCAGCGCTGCAGGGCTTTGTGGAACTCCATAGGCTCCCTTTGGTGGCTTTTTTGAATTCTGCTACATTCCTGGACTTCACTCTCTTCAAGGACTCGCTCCCTACCCATGAACTTTCTTCAAGACAACTTATGAATTCATGCTGTGTCCTGATATCGTTTGCTTTTTATAATTGGTATTATTAATTTCTCTCTGAATGGGAAGATACCTCCATATGATTTCCCTGTGTATAATTTTTATATGTTTTTTATGTTTCCTTGTATTCCTGACCCTTTGCCCCTCCTCCCTCCAAAGAAATATGTAAGGGACCCCCTGGCCTTCAGAAACTAAAGGCATTAGCGATTAATGAAACCTGACGCCAAAGACACACTTGCATGGATAAAAGAAGGAAATTCTTATCTCTAGCATCGGAAATGGCCCACTAGAGGAAAGAATTGTTTGACAAAAGTTTCTGTAAGATAAGGGGAAAGCTTCCCCTCTGCTTTTGTTCACTTCCCATTGATAGCATTAAACCTCAGACTGCCATCATTGTTCTCCTGTCTCACAGCCAGGAAGGATCTGGATATTTTTACACATGTTGATTCACAACACTCATGAACACAATAGATCGGCCCTGTTTGAGCTATTTGTCTCAGGCCACATGGCATTTCCTTTGTTTAAAGACTCCTTTCCCAGATTCCTTTGTGGTCTCTCATCCCGCCTCCCTCTCTCCTGATTTGCTGTTGCCACCAGGTGGCAGAGGTCTCCCCATTGGATCCTACGGACCACTGGAGCTTCCTGATTGGTCCAGAGGCACCAGGGGCAGGAGGGCCACTTCCCAGCTGTTCGCCCATTGCCCAACCATGGTGGGGAACAACAGGGAAGCCGGGGCAGGGAGTTTGGACTCTACAACTTTGAATTTGCTATAAATATGACTGTATTGGTGTACTCCCCGCATGCTTAGCTTTGGCAAATGATTGCAGCTCTGCATCCGTTTCAGTTGAATCGTATTAAACCTCGATGGCTTTTCTTCAACTGGTGAGACTTTTCATTGGGAAATCAGGGAAAAATATGGGATGCTTCTCTGTCTCGCCAGGGAAAAAGAACTCTTTGATGACTCTAATTGGTCTCTGCCTCCTGGCAAAGACCCCTAAATTTTATCTCTATATCACTTCTACCAGGAAGGACACATCAAAGCCCTCCTAATAGATAAACATCTAGCCTCAGAGACATTAACGGGTTCATGGAGAAATAGAGCTCTGGAATCATAATATCCTATAGTTGGAAGGGACCCCAAAGGCAATCCAGTCCAACTCCTTCTTCCAGGAAGGACATATCAAAGCCCTCCTGACAGATAAACATCCAGCCTCAGAGGCATTAGCAGGTTCATGGAGAAATAGAGCTCTAGAATCATAATATCCTATAGTACGGTGATCAGATCATGATATGAATAAACATAACAGTTTAAATAATGCACCAGTAAGGCCTTTTTGCGAACCACCATGAGAATTTCGGGGGGGGGGGCTGAAGCCCCTCAAGCCCCCCCTCCCCCCGGCTACATGCCTGCCAAGGCTGTCCAGTCCTACCCCATCTTCCAGGAAGTACACCATCAAAGCCCTCTTGACAGATGGCCATCCAGCCTCTGCTTAAAATCCTCCAAAGAACACATATCCATTAGACTCCAGGGCACTGTTGAAGTTCTTTTTAAAGTTCAAGTGGAGTCTCCTTCCCTGTAATTTGAACCTATGTCTCCAATGAGTCCTAGTCTCCAGGGCAGTAGAAAGGAAGCCTGTGCTCTCTTCCTTGTGACATCCTTTCAAATATTTAAGCACATGTTTCTTCTATGCATGAGGCCCAAGGAGAGAGGGTTGTGGGCCCACAAGGTTATTGGGATGCTTGTGTTGGTAGCCCGCCTTCCACATTGTGCCATTCTCTCTCTCTTCCTTACTTTCTCACTTTTTCCTTCCTCAAGGCATGTCAGGAATAACGTCCAGGGTGGGAAAAAGAACCCTTGTCTGTTTAAAATAAACGTGAATGTTCCAGTTAGCAAGCTTGAATAGTACTGAGTAGCCATGAAGCTGTAAAGTCAATCAGTGAGGGTATCAGCATAAAGATAGCTTGGCCTGGAGGCATCCTTTGCTTGGGAGGTGTTAACTGGCCCTTGGTTGTTAGCTGTCTGGCGTTCACCTGTTCCTGAGTGGTGTTGCTTATGTACTGTCTTGATTCTGGTGTATTTTAATACTGGTAACCAGATTTTGTTCATTTTCATTTTCAAGCCTGCTAATTGCAATATTCACACTTGCTCAAATAGTAATAATAATAATACACTTTATTTATATTCCACCCTTCTCTCCTAGGGGGACTCAGAGAGAATTACAGCATTTACACACATAGGCAGGCCCGTAGCCAGGATTTCGTTTCTGGGGGGGCTAAAAAAATTTCAGGGGGGGGGTTCGGGGGGGGGGCTGAGTTTCGGGGGGGGGCTGAGTCTGAGTGAAAGAGGGTCTAGCCTAGCAAACCTTTTGTATCATTACCCCAATACCCCCATGCATATGAGATATATTGAGTATGGTGATCAGATCATGATATGAATAAACATAACAGTTTAAATAATGCACCAGTAAGGCCTTTTTGCGAACCACCCTGAGAATTTCGGGGGGGGGGGGGCTGAAGGCCCCCCGAGCCCCCCCCCCGAGCCCCCCCCCCCCGGCTACATGCCTGCACATAGGCAAACATTCAATGCCTTCACAATCATATACAGTGAGACACGCAAACACAAACAAAGGCAGAGGCTTCTCCTTTCATTTCCGGCTTCTGGGGCGGTGCTCATCTCTGGCTCTGAGGAAGTGCTTTTCTCCATTTTCAAGCCAAGGAGCCTGCATTGTGACCTCCTGGTTGTGTGGATGGCAAGATTACTTGGAGCATCTTTGCCTTTTCCCTCTGAAGTGGTACCTATTTATCGACTCACATTTGCATGTTTTCGAACTACTAGGTTAGCAGGAGCTGGAGCTGACAGATGGGAACTCACCCCATCTTGCAGATTCGAACTGCCAACCTTCAGGTCAGCAGTTCAGCAGCACAAAGGTTTAACTCCTTGCACCATCAAGGCTCCTTTAAAGAGACAAGGTTTCTTTCTCAAATCCTGGACATTATTCCACAGATATATATACACCCCACTTGCTTCACTATCAACAAAATCTTTGAAGATGCCATTAGCCCCAGATGCAGATGAAATGTCAGGAGTGAATGCTACTGGAACGTCACCATACAGCCCAAAAAACTCACAGCAACCCTATGTTGAATTGGTTAAGACTCGAGATATTCATTGAAAATCCATAGCAAAATGTGCTGCAGGATATCCCTTCTGCAAAAACAATGTTTCGGCAGTTTAATAAACTTTTCTCATGTTTTTATGATGGAGCAAATTAGGAAATAGCATTTATAACCCAGGAACAAAAATCATGCTACACAGTGCAATTGATGTCAGCCAGAAAGGGCAGAACTGGGCTGGATGGACCTCTCTCACTTGCTTTAGGGTCTGACTTCCCCCATCCCTGCATCCTACACATAAAACAACCTGAAGGAAAAGCTCCCAATTTGGAAAACCAGTCCCCGACCAAAAGGTGGAGGAGGGAACCAATGCTGGGCTTCAGGGACAGAAGACCCCCAAAGGATGGGGCCATAGCTTGGGATTAATGTGGCCCTCTCCTCATTGAGAAGCATTGGTTTGTGTCTCCAGTGCTGCAGGGATCTACTCAGGAGGAGGAGGCAGTTTTAAAGCAACGCTGTAGTAGATGTAGGTTTAATTCCGTGCAACACAGACAGAGAAATGCCAATGGTGAAGCCATAAAAGCATGAAATGTCCAAGGTTTCATAAGGTCTGAAAGAGTTAGAAGGCACTCCGTGGATAATCTAGTCTGACCCCTGGATTTACAGGAAGATGCCACTAAAGCACTCCCAAAAGATTGCAATAAAGAGGCTCTTTTTGAAGACCTCAAAAGAGTTCACCACCTTCCAGAGCAGTGTATCCCAGTGCCAAACAGCTCTGCCCATCACAAAGCTCTCTTTTCTTGTAATCTGAAGGCATTGTGCTATGTTCTCTGGAGCAACAGGAAAGCAGATTTCCCACACTGGCATTCCTTTGGGGACTTAGGTCATCCTTGTCATCTCTGCTTTCAGTGTTCTCTTCTTTAGGAAAAAAACACACCCAATTCCCTCCACAGCTCCTTGTGGAGTATGATTTCCACATCTTGGCCCATTTTTGAACATCTTCCGTCTTACTGGATGTTGATGATAATGTTCCAAATGAGAACAGACCATCTGGACAACAGGGGCTCCTCCACATTCCTCTCTGGAGGCTTTCCTGGTGCCAATGCTATTGGGTCCCATGCAGGAGAACATCTATCGGTGACTGTTCTTTGTATTATTGAAGACTTTCTTCAGAGGTTCTGTTGGCAGTGAAGCAAGATCAGTGTATATACACCTGAAGAATGTCCAGGGTGGCAGAAAGAACCCTGGCTGTTTAAAGCAATTGTGAATGTTGCAGTTACCAAGCTTGAATTAGCCTTTGAGTGGCCGTGAAGTTTGCAAAGTCAATCAGTGAGAGTATCTGCATAGAGGTAGCCTGGCCTTTGTTGTCTGGGGTCATCCTCTGTTTGGGAGGTGTTAACCAGCCCTTGTACAATGTACAATAATTTTATTGATTAGCCCTTAGGCCATATCACAATACCAAACCAAACAACAAGGCTTGATAAGATTTGATTGCACTCTATGTAGTAAGTTAAAATAAGACACCTATAATAATACAGTAAAAAATACGATAAAACTGAGTATATACAACATATTTCCTTATCACCCCTACAATTTACCCCTCTCTTTGGGAGGTGTAAGCTGGCCCTTGATCACTTATTATCTGGAGTTCTCCTATTTCTAAATGGTGCTCATTATTTACTGTCTTGATTCTGGTGTTTTTCTTTTTTTTAATTTTTTTATTGAAATATTTGAAAATAACAGCTATTATTTTCAGATTCTGGTGTTTTTCTAATACTGGTAACCGGTTTTTGTTCATTTTCATGATTTCTTCCTTTCTGTTGAAATTGCCCACATGCTTGTGGATTTCACAAGCAGAGGGTGCCTCCAGGCAAGAAAGATCAGGCTACCTCTTTGCAGAAACCCTTACTGATTGACTTTGCATCTTCGTGGCTACTCAATGCTATTCATGTTTGCTAATTGCAACATCCACACTTGCTTTGAACAGACAAGGGTTCTTTCTCCCACCCTGGACATTATTCCACAGGTATATATACACTACACTTGCCTCATTGCCAACAGAACTGTGAAGATGCCAGCCACAGATGCAGGTGAAACGTTAAGAGAGAATGCTCCTGGAACATGGCCATACAGTTCAAAAAACTCACAGAACCCTAATGAGTGTCCTTTCATTACATATCCCATTGGCATTTCCTCTTGGCCATAATGGAGGTTCCTTGCCCCACAATACGCATCCTACTTGCCGCACTCCTTGCCATTGGACTAGATGGCCCATGTGGTCTCTTCGAACTCTATGATTCTATGACTCTATGAAAAGCCAATAACCTTCAGGATGGACAGAGGAGTCCCACTGCCGGTTGCATTACCTAAAGGGCCTAGGCCATAGCCATGCTCCTCTGTGAAGGGGAATTTGGCCCCGCTGGGTGCAAAAGCATGGCCTCCTCCCACAGCCTTGGATTTTAGCCTTATTTATTATACAGACAAATAACAGTGAGGCATAAGTCATAACTGCCAGGCGCTTGGGGGAGAATTTCAATTACGCTCTCTGCAAAACACTCTCACAAAGCCAGCTCATAGTCTCTGCTTGTGAAGTACAGCCACAGGGCAGTCAGGAGGAGGGGAGACTGTGCAGAAGCCCCTCCAGACCCAGGCAGACCCCCATCTTTGCATTGCTGCAGAGGGGTTGCAAGGGGATTGCAGCTGTCTTTTCAGGATGATGGCAGTGTATGTGCATGCAAAGGAAAGCACACAACAGGGCAGTGGTGCCTGGGGATTCCCATGCCAGCAAAGCACTGGGCATGGCCCGTCCCTTAAGTCTCATTGAGGGAGTTCTCCAAGGTGCCACATCCTCTGCACAGAAATAGACCCAGCTTGGACATGCTCTGCTCAGTCACACTTTGCATTGTCCCTATGGGACTCCCAAGTGCAAATGGATGGAAGTGGGAGCCACAAACTAGGCTTCTCCCTTGGGAAGAAATTGCTATGTTCCTGTTCTTCTCTCTCTTTTTGCAATTGTGTATTTACTTCTCTGCTGCCACCAGCTGGGTGTTTCTATGTCAGGCTGTTTCCAGGCTTCCGTCTTTACATTCCAGGAAGGAAGCCTGCACCCCTTTCCAATGAGTATGTTTATTAAACTATATTTTAATATGTGATTTTATAGATATATCTGACTATGTTATGCCTGCCTTAAGCCAAAAGGAGAGGAAGGTAAAATAATAATAATAATAATAATAATAATAATAATAATAATAATAAGATACACAAAAGGATTAGTTAGAGCTCCCAGTGGCACAATAGGTTAAACCCTTGTGCCGGCAGGAATGTTGACTGACAGGTCAGTTGTTCAAATCTGGAGAGAGTGGGTTGAACTCCCTATATCAACTCCAGCTCCCCATACAAAGACATGAGAGAAGCCTTTGACAAGGATGGTAAAACCAAACATCCAGGCACTCCCTGGACAAACAGCCAATTTTCTCACATCAGAAGTGACTTGCAGTTTTTCAAGTCACTCCTGACATGAAAAAAACAAAACAACAACAGGATTAGTAGATAGCAAACAAGATTACTATACTGGCTTTTATATTGAATCACACCTTGGATACTTCCCAAGTGTCTAGGACTATGTGATGTATCGGCAAATAATGAGTCCAGTTCTGAGTTGGGTAGCCTTTTGCAGCTGATAGATACTGATTTTGTCAGCACTGATTGCTTTTAAGTACTGGCCAAGGTCTTTAGGCACTGCACTCAGTCTGCCGATCACCACTGGGACCACCTTTGCTGGCTTGTGCCAGAGTCATTGCAGTTTAATCTTTAAATCCTCGTATTGTGTCAGCTTTTTCAGTTGCTTCTTGTCAATTTTTCTGTCACCTGAGATTGCAGCATTGACAATCCATACTTTGCTTTTTCCACAATCGATGATGATGATGATGATGATTCAGTTGGGACAGGATGGAAGACCAGCAACTCAAGTCAAAGCAATAATAACCTCCTTTAAATAGTTTGCTTTGTTGTTTGTGTGACGTCAAGCATGGAGTATTCAGGTTTTGTGCCATTATCTTATTGAGCTAAGCAGCTGGTCCTGTTTAGCTTTCAAGATCTGGTACCTGGGGTGGTATTTAGGCTGCTATTGTATTGACCAATAACAATGTTTTTTCTCCCCAAGTACTATTGGGAACAAATTATTTCCAAACTCTGTTTTAGGTCCATGCCTTCTCAGCTTTGGCTTATGCCATTTGGGTTTGGTCACTGTGTTCCCAACTACCAATGGGATGCCAATGAGAGAGGCTCCTGGCACATCCATCCACCTCCCTCCTCTTTGGGGCTCTGGTAGGGACCATGGCACCAGAATGTGCCACCTTCCAGCATCCCAAGGAGGCACCTGAAAACTTATTCATCTGTGAACACTGACTTTGCAGGGCTGCCCAAATTGACAAAAGCTGGGGCACCCACAAGAGCCATCATCATCATCATCATCATCATCATCATCATCATCATCATCATCATAGGCTATCACTCATGGCTGAGTCTTGGCAGTAGGCCTGTGCATGGCTGTAGAGACCTATTGTTGGTTCTTTTGTAGTGAGGACATTGGTTTCCAGATGAAAGATGATCCCAGTCAAAGTTGGCTTGATGTGCCTCTTTCCTTTTGACACATTTCTCCCTTTCACACTCTATTCGTACTTCTTTGAATTCCACAGCACTATTGGAAACAGCTGACCTCCAGTTAGAATGCTCAAGGGCCAGGGCTTCCCAGTTCTCAATGTCTATGCCACAGTTTTTAAGGTTGGCTTCAAGCCCATTTTTATATCTTTTTTCCTATCCACCAATATTCCATTTTCCATTCTTGAGTTGCGAGTAGAGTTCCTGCTTTGGGAGACAATGATCAGGCATTCATACAATGTGGCATTCAGTCTAGAGTAGTTGATGGTAGAGGATCATCACTCCAATGTTGGTGGTCTTTGCTTCTTCTTCCAAAACGTTGATATTTGTCCACCCATCTTCCCAAGAGATTTGCAGGATTTTTCGGAGGCAATGCTGATGGAATTGTTCCAGAAGTTGAGTGAGACATCTGTAGACAGTCCACGTTTCTCAGGTGTCTAACAGGGTTGGGAGGACAATAGCTTTATAAACAAGCACCTTGGTATCCCTATGGATGTCCCAGTCCTCAAACACTCTCTGTTTCACAGAGCAGAGATGGTATTATGTTTCAGTGTCAATGTTGACTTTTGTGGAGAGGTGGCTGCCAAGGTAGAGGAAATTGTCAACATTTTCTAATATTACACCATTAAGCTGTATTTCTGGAATTGCAGAAGGATTGGCTGGTACCTCCTAGAATCCCCCAAGTACCCAGCTCCAATTCCTCCACAGCCAGCCATGCTCAGGTTAATGGCCAAGCAGCACCATCTAGTGGCCTCACCACAAATTGGATCTGGGTTCCCTCAACTCTGGTCTCCTGGCTCACAGTATTTGGGAAGAAAGGACTGGACCAGAGCAGCCCTTGATTTTGGTCAGGGCTTGCCCATCTGCAGGGCTCTTGAGTCCCATCTCTTCCGGAAGGTCATCACCAGATATCCAGAAATTAAAAACAGCGTGGTGTTGTTCATTTCAGCGAGTTACTTATAGACATTTTCATAGAAAGACATTCCCAAATTTGAAAGATCATTTACCCTGGCCAGATTAAATGTATTGCCTCAGCATTACAGCCAAGTAGGTTTACTACAGACATGGGCAATCTTTGGCTCTCCAGGTATTTTGGACTTCAACTCCCACAATTCCTTCCGGCTGTTAGGAATTGTGGGAGTTGAAGTCCAAAACACCCGAAGGGCCCAAGTTGGCCCGTGCCTGGCTTGCAGGGTTCCATGCCAGAAGCGTGTATGCCCATGTGGTATGGAGAGAGTGGAAACTGCCAGGCATGGTCTTCTACAATGTCACTTCTATAAGGATATTCAATTTGTTTTTATTACTCCCATTGTAATAAAGATCCCTGGCAGAAATGAAGGATATTATCTAAAACATCTCATAGAAGACAGGAATCCATCAATCACATATAGAGTGGCTAAGTTTTGTACGCCAGCTATAAAAATAATCAAGCAGTTTGTGAATAATTTAAGTGGGTAAACTTTTAGCTTACTCATTTTATAATCCGTACCCACAGATTTTATAAGCATCAAATATGAAAGCCGTATAAGTCAACTCCATATCATGGACTGTCTGTTTTTAATGTTTTGAATCTCTGGTTTTAATGTTAATGCTTTCTTTAAAACCTGTAATGTTTGAAAATTTTACAGTCCAGGTCTGTGACAGTAATAATAAAATTCATTCAGGACTTTTATTCATCACACACAATAAAATCAGCATTACTACACATTTAAGATACGGCTACCTCCAGAGCCCATCACAATACGCAAGCTCCTCCAACGGGTTCCAGGTATTTTGCTATTTCTAAAGTGTTGGGTTTTTTTTCCCTATGCTTCATAAGTCAATTGACATTTGACTCCTTTTTAAATTTCCCATGTAGAGACGTGTAAAAATCTGAAGTTTAGTGTGTGATGGAAATTACTCATTGTCAGCTTGTAAAGATAACGATGTCGTTTTGGAGGGAGGAGCTGACATGGGCAATATAGAATCCTTTCTTCTCCCAAAATCTTTAGAACCGAGGAGGAAGGAACAGTAATTTATATATATAATCGCTTGGGTACCTGGCATTGCCCGGATTATTTGAAAAAGTCAGCTTTTAATGGTACAAAATGCACAAGATTGTGGGTGAGCTACAGTTCACATTATGGCAGGGTAACCCCAAGAAACTCCACCAGTACCTTAAATTTGTTATGTTGGGCATAATTTGTTATGCATCATTGGTGGGGTTCAGTGTGCTCTCTGGCTGTAAGGTAAACTACAGTTCCCACTATGATGGGTCAGGTCCCTCAAACCCCTCCAGTAGATTTAGTTGGTCCTTGAGGTTCTGTGTGCCAAGTTTGGTCCAGGTCCATCATCAGTGGAGGTCACAGTTTCTCTGGTTGTGGGTGAACTACAACCCCCAGAAAGAAAGATCAGTTTCCCCTGAACCCCTCCAGTAATCAAATTTCAACATATCAGGTATGTGTGCCAAGTTTTGTCCAGATCCATTGGTGTTTGGGTTAATGAAGTTCTCTGGATATAGGTGAACTACAAGTCCAAATCGAGGTTATTTTTCCCCAAAGACCGCCAGTATTTTTTTGCTGGTCATGGAGGCTCTGTGTGACAATTTTAGTCCAATTCCATCTTTGGTGGAGTTCAGAGTGCACATTAATTGCAGGTGAACTATAAATCCCAGTACCTATGACTCCAAAATGTCCATGTCAATTCCCCACAAAACCCACCAGTATTCAAATTTGGACATATTGGATATGCATGCCAAGTTTGGTCCAGATCCATCATTGTTTGGGTTCATTGTGTGGTCTGGATGTAGGTGAACTACAATTCCTATAAATCCCTCCAAAGACCTCCAGTATTTTTTGTTGGTCATGTGGATTCTGTTTGCTAAGTTAGTTCTAGGTCAATCGATGGTGAAGTTCAGAGTGTTCTTAGATTGCAGGTGAACTATAAATTCCAGTACATACAACTTCTATAAATCATGGTGAATTCTCCCCAAACTTCTCTAGTATGTTCAGTTGCTGATCAATTCCTGTTTGCTGTGCAATCGAAAAGAATAGGAAAGGGTTATGGGAGAGGCAGTGGATGGGGCTTTCAAATTCCACATCAATGGAGAAAGTAAGAAGCACTGGGATGTCTGTGGTGGAGAAAACACATGACATCTAGGATGAAATTGTCCCTGTATGAAAGCCTTCATTTGGGTGGCAGGCAGTATGGCATTTCTGGAGGACATTGGCAGGCCTCTTGGACATGTTTATGGCACTCTCTATAACCTGCAATGTCTTTGGAGGGATGGCCATTTGTGTCTTCTGAGTAGTGGGAGTTATAGCTGTTCGTGGAGTCAGGAGCTTGTCTGTGCAAGTGGATACCATAACCACATACATACATATTTTCTAGGGCTGGGCGGTTTCGTTTCGTTAATTCGTAATTCGTTAAAAAATTCGTTAATTTTTCAATTACAAAACGATAACGAACCGGTCTGGAGCAATTTTTTAAAAAAACGAATTTTTAAATCGTTTCGTAAATGTTTTGTATTTCGTTATTGTATTCGTTTCGTTATCGTTTTGAGTCGTTTCGTTATTATTTCTGCATGTCTGGGGCAAGTTTTATAGTTGTTTTTGGTTTTCTAAGGGTTTTTATAGTTGTTTTTGGTTTAATTAAGCTTCAGAAGTTCCCTCTGTCCCATTTGGAGGTTTTTTAGCGTATTGCGTGGTCGCATCCGCCATTAACGAATCGATTCGTTATTGTTTCGGAAATAAATTCGTTATTGTTTTGTAATTTTTTTCACATTTACGAAATTTCGTAAATATCGAACTTTTTTAAAGGAAAATTTTGTAATTATTTTAAATAATGAAACGCAAAAACCCCCAAAAAACGAATCGATTTTAGAAACAAATTTTTCCGTTGTTACCCAGGCCTAATATTTTCACTTTTATTGGTAGGTAAAGGAAAAGGTTTTCTCCTGAAATTAAGTCCAGTTGTGTCCGACTCTGGGGTGTGGTGCTCATCTCTATTTCTTTTTTTTAAAAGTATTTTTATTGTTTTATCATAGTTATTACATTTATTATACATTTGTTTATACCAATTACATATTATTCAACACACTCTTTAACATATGGTCTTATTATTCTACTTGAACATTTTCTCCCTCCTTCCCCCCCCCCACCACCACTGTGCTCCCCTCCCCCCATCTCAAGCCACAACTTTTACATATCATCTGTCCAAAATCTCATTTCTTCTTGTGACGGTAACCTTCCTTCTTTGTTTTTTAAACAATTTACAACAAATTTACCCCATACAACATCAAAATCACTTTGTTTCCATATACCTTTTTAAACCTTTATTATACATGTAAGCTTATCGTTTATTGCCAGTTTCCATGCTTCCTTGTACCACTCCTCTATTTGTATATTTATTTCTTTTTTCCAATTCCTTGCTATGAGCAATCTTGCTATTGTTAATAGGTTTGTTATCGCTTCTTTACCCTCCTTTTTCAGTTGTTTATTATTATATAATGATAATAAAGCTATACTAGGACTTTTCTCAATTTTCATATTCATTATAACCTCTATTTCTCTAAATACTTTCTCCCAAAAATTATTTACATATTTACATTGCCACCACATATGTATATATGTTCCTGGTTCTTGACACCGGCTCCAGCAATTTTTTTGAATTATTTTTATTTATATATGCTATTCTTATTGGTGTCAAGTACCACTTCCATATTAGCTTATAATAATTTTCTTTAACTCGTATTGATAGATTTTTTAAATGTCTATTACCTTTGTCTCCATAATTGTTGCCACTCTGTTTCGTTTATTTTTATCCCTAAATCTTCTTCCCAAACCTCTTTAAGAGTATTATTTTTTGTGTTTCCTTCCTTCATTTCAATTATTATCTTATATATTTTACTAATTGTTCTTCTCAAACTATCATGCTCTTCTACAGCCCTTCCATGCTGCATTATTTGCTCAAATTGATTAAGTTTGCTTCCCTTTTTATTATTTTTCCCCCAATTTTTGAACCATTATTCTAATTGTATACAATGGAACCATGTTAATTTTATTTCTTTAAACTCTTTCATAATCATTTCCTTCTTCATTCCCACCTTTATCCAATCCCCTATCTTGTCTAATTTTTTCCCCTTAATGTTTTATCCATTACTTTTAAAAGTTTTTTGGAAACTTATTTTCCATTACAATTGGTATTATACTTGACCCATCCAATATTAACAATCTCCTATATTTATTCCATACTTCTAATATATTGCTCAACATTGGGTATCTGATTTCCCTAAATTCTTTTCTTGTGAACTGTTTGAAAAATATATTCCAAATTTCTTCTTCCACCTCTTCTAAATCTTAACTAAGCCAATCTGTTCCCTCTTTTTTAACCATTCCTTCTATCACAATTCTTAATCTGCTCGCCTCATAATATTGGGTAATGCTAATCCTCCCTCTTTTTGCGATTTATACCATAACTGTTTATTTAATCTATTTCCTTTATTACCATTGCAATACTTATTTATCATTTGTTGCCATCTATTTAATTCATCTTCTGTAATTTGAAGTGGCAGCATCCTAAATATGAAATTTATCTTTGGGAGTATTTTCATTTTTATTAATGCTATTCCTCCAAACCAAGATAGTCATATATCTTCATACTCTATTATCGTTTTCTGAACCGCTTTCCTCAATGTTCTTACATTTACCTCTTCCATTTCTTTTAAATCCTTTGTTATTATTACTCCCAGGTATTTTAATTTATTCTTAATTCTTATTCCCATTTTACTCTGTTCTATATAGTCTTTTTCTTCTTTCTTTGTGTAATTGAGTAGCATCATTTCTGACTTATTCCAGTTAACTTGTAAACCTGTTGTTTCCCCAAATATCTCCAAATGATCCTTTATTTTATCCATTTTCTCTACTATATTTTCTATAAATAGCAATGTGTCATCAGCAAATAGACTCACCTTCTGTTTCTCCTTTTTTCCTAACCCTTCTAGACTCTTGTCTTCCTAATGGCATTTGCAAACAATTCTATCACCATGGCAAATAAAATTGGGGATAGAGGGCAACCTTGTCTTGTTCCTCTTGTCACTTTTATTTCATTTGTCACTCCATCATTTATAGTTACCACTGTTGAGTTTCTTGAGTAATATTGTTCTAAAATTCCTTTTATTCTATTTCCCATTTCAAATTTATTCATTATTTCCCTTACTGTCTCCCATTCCACACAATCAAACGCTTTAAAAATATCTAATGATAATATCCCTACTTTTTTCTTACTCTCTTTAGCCAAACAAATTTTATTTAATACTCTCCCTATCAAATTTGACATTTGTCTACCTTTTACAAATCCACACTGATCTTTTTTTATATACTTATACATGCATTTACTCATTCTATTGGCTATTATAGCAGATAAAATCTTTGTGTCCTGATTAACTAACGATATATGTCTATATGACCCCGGGTCTTTTAAATCTTTATCCTGTTTAGGTATTAATATTATTAATGATCTCCTCCATGATTCTGGCATTTTATCTTCCTTCATTATTCCACTGTATAATTCTAATAATTTAGGAGTCAAAACTTCTCTAAAGCTTTTGTAGTATTCTGTCCCTAAGCCATCCAAACCTGGGGCTTTCCCAACTTTTAAAGTCTTTATAACTTCCTCTATTTCCGTCTTCTTAATAGGTTGTTCCAGTAGCTCTTTATCTTTCTCCTCCAATTTACTCTCCCAACTTTCCTCCACATATTTCCTAATTGCCTCTATAGAGCTAGTTTTTGTTTGGTATAATTCATTATAAAATTCTTCAAATACCTTCAATTTTTCTTTCATAGTTCTACATAATTTACACATCCTTTAATTGCCATTTATTCATTACTCTGGTTAAATCCGTTGTTTCAATATTTCTAATTTTTGTTGTTAGCGTAGTTTTATCCCTTTTTGGATCCATATAACAATTACAATCTCCTCCAAATAGTACATTTTGTTGGTGATAGTTCTCTATTTGCTCTAATACCCTTTCATAAAATTCTTGCTGTTTTACATTTGGTGCATATACATTTACTAATACATATTTATCTTCCCCTATTTCGCCATACATTATTATGTATCTGCCCTCCTCATCTTTCAATACCTTGTTTATGACAAAATTACATTTCTTAGCAATTATTATAGCTACCCCTCTTGATTTTGATGAACCAAAGGATTTTTCATAACTCCGTATCCAACTCGATTTTAGCTCATTCGAACCCGGTTTATTCAGATGTGTTTCCTGTAGGAAGATAACATCCGCTGTGTCCTTCTTCAGTAACGCTTCAATCTTTTAATTACCGTCCCTAGACCCTTAGTGTTAAGTGTTGAGATTCGTAATTTATGGAACATCATCTCCATTTCCCTTTAAAAACTTTTTTTGTGGCTTGAACCAATGTGAACCCTTGTCCCTTATACTCCCCTCCCATTCCCCCACATACCCCTCCCCCCTACTCCCCCTTTCCTCATTCCTCTCTTCCTCCCCTTCCATTCTTTGGGACTTCTAGTCCCAACCATGGCCCCCGGCCTTCCCAATTGGGGAGGGGGGGGGTGAAGTCATCCTGTGGCCCAGAGTCTCCCTCCCCCCAAGAGCTCATTTTTAAATAAGTAAATTTGATTGCAGAGCTTTAATTTCTTCTTACATCTTGATTCCTCCAATGGCGCCAATTATTTCCTCCAATTCTCCTCCATCCGGACCCTTCTCCTCCTCTTCCTTTGGATCTCTCTCTTGTTTTCTTACTATACCAAGCTCCTCAAGTAGTTGATGTCCTTGTTCCAATGAGTCTATTCTGTATCTCTTGCCTTTCCATTGGAATTTGAGAAAGATAGGATATCCCCAGGTGTACAAAATTCCGGCCTACATTAACTGGATCGTAATAGGCTTCATTGAGTATCTCCAGTTCTTGGTTTCAGGACAATAGTCATTGAATATCTCCAGTTTTGATTCGCCCATCTTTAAATATTAGGGATTCTTCTTTAGCATCTTCATCAGGTCTTCTTTCTTTACAAAATTAGGAAATCGAATTATTATATTCCTGGGTATTATTTTATTTCTTCCAGCTGGAAGGCGATGAACTCATTCTAAATCCAATTCTGACCAGTTTAATGTCGGCATTTAATGTTTGCAACCACTTCAAAATTTCAGCTTTCAGATCTACTTTTTTATTCCCTTCTGGAAAATGTTTAATTATTACATTATTCCTTCTTTGGTTATCTTGCATATACACGAACTTTCTTTCCACGTCTGAAAGCCTGTTTTCATTTTGTTGCGTTTTGTTTGAGTACCAGTTGTTCTTGTTTGTTCTTTTCAATTTCTGCTTTGTTTGTTTGTATCTCTCCCTGTGCTGTTTGCAAAACTTCTTTTATTGTCTGACATTTTTCATCTAAGCTTTTTTTTTCTGCCTCCAGCTGTATTTTCATTTCCTTGGCACTGGTCAGAATATTTTACTTCAATGCCTGAATATCACTCTTCTTCATTTCTCTTTCTTTATCAAACCCCTCTTTGATCAGTTCTGCTATTTTGCTTAACAATTGGCTATTGTCCATTTCTTTCCCTATTTCTTTCCCCAATTCTTTCCTTTCATTACTTCCTTCTGCTTCTGCCATTAAAGATGGCAGTGAGGTAGAGATACATCCTCCTCCTATTGCTCCCCCCGTTTTTTTGGGAGGGGGTTCCTTTTTAATTGTTTCCTCCCCTTGATTGAGGGGGGGGGGTTCTTCTGATTGTACTCATTTCCTGGGGGAGCTGAAGAGCCTGGGGAATTTGGGGAATTCCCTCCACCCTTTCCAGTCTTCCCAATCTAGAAAAAGATCTATCAGAAGGCTTTATACATGACCAAAGAGGATTGTTTGGGATTTCCTGTTCTTTCCCTTGACTTTGTTTCTTCCTTCTCATTCAACTTCCCGTCAATTTTACTCCTTCTTATTTTTATCAATTTAATTTCCCTCCATTCAGCACAGTCCAAAAAATTCCAGTTAAATATAATATTCCTTGCAAGGCCTTGCAATACTTCCCTTAAAGCCAGGGGATTCACTTTTAAACTGAAGAGAATGACTCACTCCTTCTTCAAAGGAGGAACATGCCTTTAATCATTGCTATGACCTTCCAGATTCCGTTCCAATTAGTATCATTAAATTGGTATCACTAAATTTAAGTTGCTGGCTATTTTTCTTCTCCAACTTACTGAGCACTCAAAATTAAAAAATTACTTTCGCTTTCAGCCAGCCACCGCCAGTGTTCACTTGTCTCTGCCAGGACTAATAAATCAAAGCTATTAAGTGGTAATAAATTACTTTTAAAGCTTCTTTTTCTGCTCCTTAAAGCTCACCGCTTTCATCTCCTTTTTAATCCAAAAAGATAGCCCTTCGATCCAACTTTTCACTGCTTTTTTGCTTTTTTTCTCGAGAGCTGCTATAGCTGCAGGGAAAGATGTCTGCCATGGCTGACTCCGCCCCCGCTCATCTCTATTTCTAAGCTGAAAAGCCAGCAGCTCAGTGCTTTAACCCACTGTACCACCGGGGGCACACATCTATTTATATAGATGTATTAAGAATGTAAATTCAGTAGTGTTACCTTTTAAATTGAGAGATATCTGTGCTGATAAATTACAATATAGAATAGAATAAATCCTGTTTAATGATCACGTGTTAAAAAGTACTTCTGTGAGAACAAACACAGAGGATTTCTTCACGTACTGTAAAAGAAAATGGGGCAGAAGACAGTGGGAGGAAAAATATGTCTCCTGTGTAATGGGAAGGCAAATGGATAATTTGAAGCTGAACAAAGGAATATTTGCTTAATTTCCAAACGGGGTGTTTATTTATTTATTTATTTATTTACTGCATTTGTTGACCGCCGTTCTCAGCCCTAGGGTGACTCACGGCGGTGTACAACATATAAAAACAGTTTACAATAGGCACTATCACAACAAAAAACATAACTATCAATAATACAATTACACTAAATCATCCGCGCCGTCTCATCGTAGAATCATAAACCAAACTCGTTATCCATATTCCGTTCCGATCATCATTGCCAATTGTTGTAGCACTTAGTCAAACGCCTTCTCAAATAACCATGTCTTTAGGCTCTTGCGGAATGCCATAAGGGAGGGCGCCTGTCTGATATCTACAGGGAGGGTGTTCCACAGCCAGGGGGCCACCACTGAGAAGGCCCTATCTCTCGTCCCCGCCAGACGTGCCTGTGAGGCAGGCGGGATCGAGAGAAGGGCCTCCCCAGACGATCTCAAGGTCCTCATGGGCTCATAGGCCGAGATGCTGTCAGAAAGGTATTTTGGGCCGGAACCGTTTAGGGCTTTGTAGGCCAGCACCAGCACCTTGAATTGGGCCCGGTAGCAGATCGGCAGCCAGTGGAGCTGGAACAACAAGGGCGTTGTATGCTCCCTGCGTCCCGCTCCTGTTAGTAACATGGCTGCCGCATGCTGGACCAGCTGAAGCTTCCGGGCCGTTTTCAAGGGCAGCCCCACGTAGAGAGCGTTGCAGTAGTCAAGGCGGGATGTGACCAGAGCATGTACTACCGTGGCCAAGTCAGACTTCCCGAGGTACGGGCGCAGCTGGCGCACGAGCCTGAGCTGTGCAAATGCTCCCCTGGTCACTGCTGAAACCTGGGGATCCAGGCTCAACGATGAATCCAGGATCACACCCAAGCTGCGAACCTGTGCCTTCAAGGGGAGTGCGACCCCGTCCAGCACAGGCTGTAACCCTATACCCTGTTCGGTGTTGTGAAGCTTATGGGGGAAACAACGATACCCAGCACTTATTGCGTGGGATGCAGTCCTCTGTTATCAATGACCCCCTTGGGCCAGCAGGTGGCAGGCAAATGCATTCCAAGCTCCCATTGGCCGCAAAGGAGTCCGCTGCTGGATCGGGACCAGAAATCCAACACTGAGTCCCGACCCTGGTCCCAGTTCCAAGCACTTTGGAGAGCATCCTGCAACCTATATGGATCCCCACAGTTCCTGACATGGAAGCTCAGCCAGATCCTATTGGAGAATTAACTAGCTCACATCCTTCTTCTGTTTTTATGACCCCAATCCCATTTTCATGCCCATTTCTCCATGGCGCACACATGTGACTAAAGGCCATGCTCCATCTCCTTTGAAGGAGAAGAGTTAAAAGTTGTTGTTTCTTTGTACTCAGTCAGTGTGTGACTCTCTCTCTGTATTAGAATGCCAACCTGTTAGTACCCTTTTTGCATGATGCTCTAGTAGACCAAATGGGATATCTCTTCTTTTTTTTTGTTTTACCACGAAAGAGAAAATCCTATTTTACTCCTCATTTTACCAGACTTCCAGCTTCTGCCTGGATTTGATCTACCATGGGATTAGAGCCCATGTGGTATTATGGTTTTTAACTTTGAATATTTTGATGGATTTTAACTGCGAATTTTTGAGTGCCGTCAGTGTTTAATTCTGGCTTAATGTTTGCATATTGGTATATTTTAAATTGTATACTAATGCTTTTATGTCGGGAGAGATAAAGCGGGGTAAATAATAATAATAATAATAATAATAATAATAATAAGGAAAAAAGTCTGGATTATTGATGTCGCCATTGAGGAAAAACAACAGAAAAAAACTCAGCCGCTATCAAGACCTCAAAATTGAACTGCAAAGGCTCTGGCATAAACCAGTACAGGTGGTCCCAGTGGTAATGGGCATACTGGGTGCCATGCCAAAAGATCTCAGTCAGCATTTGGAAACAATAAACATCGACAAGATCATGATCTGTCAACTGCAAAAGGCCACCTTACTTGGATCGGCGCACATCATTCGAAAATAGACGCTTGGGAAGTGTTCGACTTGTGATTTTGTGATACGAAATCCAGCATATTTTATTTATTTTATTTTATTTTGTATACTTCTACCCCGCCCTTCTCAACCCCCAAGGGGGGACTCGGGGCGGCTTACAAAATAGATATCGTTTGTTGTGACATACTGTGCTTTTGTATCAATAATAATAATAATAATAATAATGGTGCACCTCAGCAGAAGTTCACCTTGCTCACAGCACTCACCAAGAAACCAAATGTGGTAATAAACAGATTATTGATAAAAACACATATAAAAAGGGGCAAAGGTGCCTTAAGCAAATGGAAGGCTAAAAATCCAAGAGTTAATAAAGGAAGCAAGTCCCAAAGGCAATAGTTAAATCCAGAAAATAATGGTTAAAACATGAACATGATTCCAGGAAACAAGGACCAAAACATGGGCATGAATCCAGAGGTAAATCCATAAAACAAGGACCAAAACTTTAGCATCAATCTTGGGTCATGAACTAAAACATGAACTAGAAATTAGACAGGAGTTCCTCATTCCAGTAGCGACATTGCTTGATCTAAAATCTTAACAGTCTTTCATTAATTTAATTTAATTTAATTCTGCCAAATTTAATTTAATTTAATTGTGCCGAATGTAAACCACCTTGAGTTGCCTTCGGGCTGAGAAAGGCAGTATATAAATATGGTAAATAAATAAATAAATAAATAAGGACTGCAAAACATGAATGCATTCCTTTGTTCCTAAGAGCCCTGCTTCTGCCTCTCTTTCTCACAGATTTTCCTGCACCTGAATCTCTGCCTCCTTTTCCTGCCTAGTATCTCTGTCTAAGCCAGCTACTCCTTCAGATGAACGAATGTTGGCCCCCTCTCCCTGCCTGTTGGATTCCAAAACAGTTCAACTTTCACACTCTGTCTCAGCAACAGCATCTTGCTCTGAAACCCCTCCGTTCCCTCATCTACAGAACCATTTTGCTCATCTAAAGAACCGTCAGGCCCTGAACCCCCAATCCCCTTATCTTCATTTGACTGAATCACAACAAATAATAATTGTAAGTAACATTCTTCTTTAAATCTCATACATTTAGTGGATGTTGTTTTATTTTGGTTCTCTGATACCTTTATTAGTAGTGTGTGTTATTTGCCATTGCTTTATCAATGGAAGGAAATGGGCTTTAGCACAGCAGATTAACCACCAGCTGCAGTAAATCTTACAGGTTGACAGCTGAAAGCCCAGGTCAGGGTGAGATCCTAGCCTTTAGCCCAGCTTCTGCCTATTTGGCAGTTTGAAAGCAAAATATGAGTAGATAAATAGGTACTGCTTAAAGTGGGAAGGTATTTAAGAAACCCATAAGGAAATGCCAGAAGATACTGGTAATTCGATCAAGGAGGAAGTTTACCAAGAAAGCTCTTTAATAGGAAAATAGAGTGACAGCAACTTCCCGTGGCCCGAACTGAGCACAAGCCTCCAAAAAGCTGAAGATGGGGAAAGCTTATATATACACCTCTATCTATGTCCAGTTTGTCAGTGTACAAGTGCATTGAATGTTTGCTATATGTGTGTTCTGTGTGACCCACTCTGAGTCCCCTTCAGAGTGAGAAGGGTGGAATATAAATATTGTGAATAAATAAATAAATAAATAAATAAGGGCTCTGAAACTTTTTCAGGCTTACTCTGGATAGCCTACCATTTACATTTTTGTGTCTCTCTTCTACTCTGCCCATTGATGCCAAATAAAGAGTATGTTCTTTAATTCAAACAAGTCAAAGGCAATTTTGGTCAAGTAACTAGATACTTTTGCCCTAGGCATAAATTAACTCCACTTAACCCTAACCATAATGAATGTGAGTGAGTGAGGTCCATCCAGCCCAGTTCTACCCACTCTGGCTGGCATGGACTGCACTGTGTAACACTTTTTTTGTTCCTGGGTTACAAATGTTATTTTCTAATTGGTTCCATCATAAAAACATGGAAAAACTTTATTAAACTGCAGAAACATTGTTTTTGCAGAAGGGACATCCTGCAGCACATTTTGCTATGAATTTTCAATGAATATCTCACCGAGTCTTAACCAATTCAACATAGGGCTGCTGTGAGTGTTTTAGGATGTTTGGCAATGTTCAAGTAGCATTCACTCCTGACATTTCACCTACATCTGGGGCTAATGGCATCTTCAGAGGTTTTGTTGATAGTGAAGCAAGTGGAGTCTCCAGGATGGGAGAAAGAACCCTTGTCTGTTTAAAGGGGCTGTGGTGGTGCAATGGGTTAAACCACTGAGCTGCTGAACTTGCTAACCGAAAGGTCAGTGGTTGTAATCCGGGGAGTGGAGTGAGCTCCCACTGTTGGGCCCAACTTCTGCCAACCTAGCAGTTTGAAAACATGCAAATGTGAGTAGATCAATAGGTACCGCTTTGGCGGGAAGGTAACAGTGCTTCATGCAGTCATGCTGGCCACGTGACCTTGGAGGCGTCTACTGACAACACTGGTTCTTTGGCTTAAAAATGGAGATGGACACAACTCTCCAGAGTCAACACGACTAGACTTAATGTCAAGGGGAAACCTTTACCTAACCCTAACCCTAACCATAATGTTAACAGATCCTGCCTGCTTTGGTATCTGGCCTCAGAAATGAATTGAGGGGAGCCAGAACAGTTCCTATAAAGACTAGATTGAATGTCCTTCTGCCCTGGAGGAAAGAAAGCCTGGTCTGCGGAAGAAGGCTGCAGCTGCTCACTTTGCACAGCAGGGGGCGACGCATGACTGGAAGATGATGGCCCTCTGTACGCACGGATTCCACCATCCACAACCAGATAATATTCCAAAAGGAATTTTTAAAAATCCTGAATTTGCAAGGTCCAAACATCTCCTGGAGTCCTCTCATTCACAGGGTTGTTTTCGGTTAAAGCTCACTTGATGGCAAATAGTAACAGCAAGAATGCATTTGCTGGTCCAGTTGTATTGGGTACAATCACCAGACGAAGACCAGCGCAGACCTGTCTAATTAAGGCACTCTCTCCCCTTCTTCCTTTCCCTCCCTCCCTCTTTCTCTCTGCTTTGATCCATAAACAAGAAGTCTAATTCCTTGGGCTCCAGGGGTTTGCCCCCTTTCTAACTGCAGAGCTCAACATTCCCCGCTCTTTGCCATAAATCAACCTCTCATTGTTTCCATCACTCTCCTTATCAGTTTAATGCAATCCTTATCCCCAAAGTGCAAGAATCCAATTCCATGGGCCAGATGAACCTGATTACATTAATGAATATGTCTCCTTGGGAGAGTCAGACAAGAGCTTGAACCCGATCCCACTGAGGAGATCCATCTTGTACACACCCCACTGTTCCTTATGCTTAGGCATACATTTCTAATAGGCCTTCAAACTGCATGTCAACATACAGGGACCTCCTGAATCTTACAGGGTTTTCTTGGGTAAGAAATACTCAAGAGGCTGTTTGGCCAGAGTCTTCCACTGAATAGCTTCCTGCTGTCTCCCTTCCATTTATAGTCCAGGCAGGGCCCTGCTCAGCTTTCAAGATCACATGAGATTCAGTGCTTCAGGTTTTCCCCAGAGTGAAATAACAACAACAACAACAACAACAACAACAACAACAACAATAATATGACCACCATAGTTTTTTTCATGTCAGGAGTGACTTGAGAAATTGCAAGTTGCTTCTGGTGTGAGAGAATTGGCCATCTGCAAGGACATTGCCCCAGGGGACACCCGGATGTGGTACCATCCTGTGGGAGGCTTGTCTCATGTCCCTGCTAATAATACCACTACAGGGAAATGCTAGTACAGTAGAGTCTCACTTATCCAACATAAATGGGTCGGCAGAACGTTGGATAATAAAGAGGGATTAAGGTAAAGCTTATTAAACATCAAGTTATGTTATGATTTTACAAATTAAGCACCAAAACATGATGTTTTACTACAAATTGATAGAAAAAGCAGTTCAATACATGGTAACATTATGTAGTAATTACCATAGTTACAAATTTAGCACCAAAACATCGCAGTGCATTGAAATAGCTGTGGACCTGGGCGGGAGGCAGACTGTTGGATAATACAGAACATTGGATGAGTGAAGGATGGATAAGTGAGACTCTACTGTACTACTAATAATGTTGTTGTTATCCCATTTTCCTCTCTTAAGACTCAAAGTGGTTCCTTGCTTTTCTCTCATAAATAAGACTCAAAATAACATATTTGTTGTTTTATTCTACTACTACTACTACTACTACTACTACTACTAATGTTGTTGATGATATCCCACATTCCTCTCTTAAAACTCAAAGTGGTTCTTTACTTTCCTCTGTTAAACGAGACTCCAAATAACATTGTTATTCAGTTCTTGTGGGTTTTTTCGGGCTATATGGCCATGTTCTAGAGGCATTTCTCCTGGCGTTTCGCCTGCATCTATGGCAAGCTTCCTCAGAGGTGAGGTCTGCTGGAGCTGGGGAAAAAGGGGTTTATATATCTGTGGAATGACCAGGGTGAGACAAAAGGCTTTTGTAAGTTGGGTTGGGTGTGAATCTTTCAACTGACCACCTTGATTAGCATACAATGGGCTGACTGTGCCTGGAGAAAACTCTTCTTGAAGGGTGATTAGATGTCCCTGCCTGTTTTTCTCTCTGCTGTTTTAATTTTAGAATTTTTTAATACTGGTAGCCAGATTTTGTTCATTTTCATGGTTTCTTCCTTTCTGTTGAAATTGTCCACATGTTTGTGGATTTCAATGGCTTCTCTGTGTAGTCTGACATGGTGGTTGTGAGAGTGGTCCAGCATTTTTGTGTTCTCAAATAAAATGCTGTGTCCAGGTTGGTTCATCAGGTGCTCTGCTATGGCTGATTTCTCTGGTTGGAGTAGTCTGCAGTGCCTTTCATGTTTCTGGATTCTTGTTTGGGCGCTGCATTTGGTGGTTCCTATGTAGACTTGTCCACAGCTGCATGGTATACGGTAGACTCCTGCAGAGGTGAGAGGATCCCTCTTGTCCTTTGCTGAATGTAGCATTTGTTGGATTTTCTTGGTGGGTTTGTAGATTGTTTGTATGTTGTGTTTCCTCATCAGCTTCCCTATGCGGTTAGTGGTTCCCTTGATGTATGGCAGGAACACTTTTCCTCTGGGTGGATCTTCATCTTGACTCTCGTGGCTTGTTCTTGGTCTTGCAGCTCTTCTGATGTCTGAGGTGGAATATCCATTGGCCTGTAGAGCCCAGTTGAGGTGGTTCAGTTCATCTTGGAGGAGGTGGGGTTCGCAGATTCTTTTTGCACGGTCTGCCAAGGCTTTAATGGTGCTTCTTTTTTGACTTGGGTGATGGTTGGAGTTTTTATGTAGATATCTATCTGTGTGTGTGGGTTTTCTGTAAACGGTGTGACCCAATTGTTGATCTGGTTTGCGGATGACTAGGACATCTAGAAAAGGCAGTCTTCCTTCTTTTTCTTTTTCCATAGTGAACTGGATTTTAGGGTGAATGCTGTTAAGATGGTCCAGGAACCTGTTGAGTTCTTCTTCTCCATGGCTCCAAATGGTGAAAGTGTCATCCACATATCTGATCAATAGGTACCGCTTCGGCGGGAAGGTAACAGTGCTCCATGCAGTCATGCTGGCCACGTGACCTTGGAGGCTAACTTCTACATGGGACAATTTGAAAAACAAGCTCTTGAAACAGCAACCAAAAAGCCCACTATATGGTTCAGATATGTGGATGACACTTTCACCATTTGGAGCCATGGAGAAGAAGAACTCAACAGGTTCCTGGACCATCTTAACAGCATTCACCCTAAAATCCAGTTCACTATGGAAAAAGAAAAAGAAGGAAGACTGCCTTTTCTAGATGTCCTAGTCATCCGCAAACCAGATCAACAATTGGGTCACACCGTTTACAGAAAACCCACACACACAGATAGATATCTACATAAAAACTCCAACCATCACCCAAGTCAAAAAAGAAGCACCATTAAAGCCTTGGCAGACCGTGCAAAAAGAATCTGCGAACCCCACCTCCTCCAAGATGAACTGAACCACCTCAACTGGGCTCTACAGGCCAATGGATATTCCACCTCAGACATCAGAAGAGCTGCAAGACCAAGAACAAGCCACGAGAGTTAAGATGAAGATCCACCCAGAGGAAAAGTGTTCCTGCCATACATCAAGGGAACCACTAACCGCATAGGGAAGCTGATGAGGAAACACAACATACAAACAATCTACAAACCCACCAAGAAAATCCAACAAATGCTACGTTCAGCAAAGGACAAGAGGGATCCTCTCACCTCTGCAGGAGTCTACCGTATACCATGCAGATGTGGACAAGTCTACATAGGAACCACCAAACGCAGCGCCCAAACAAGAATCCAGGAACATGAAAGGCACTGCAGACTACTCCAACCAGAGAAATCAGCCATAGCAGAGCACCTGATGAACCAACCTGGACACAGCATTTTATTTGAGAACACAAAAATGGTGGACCACTCTCACAACCACCATGTCAGACTACACAGAGAAGCCATTGAAATCCACAAACATGTGGACAATTTCAACAGAAAGGAAGAAACCATGAAAATGAACAAAATCTGGCTACCAGTATTAAAAAATTCTAAAATTGCAACAGCAAAAACAGCAGGGAGAAAAACAGGCAGGGACATCTAATCTCCCTTCAAGAAGAGTTTTCTCCAGGCACAGTCAGCCCATTGTATGCTAATCAAGGTGGTCAGTTGAAAGATTCACACCCAACCCAACTTACAAAAGCCTTTTGTCTCACCCTGGTCATTCCACAGATATATAAACCCCTTTTTTCCCAGCTCCAGCAGACCTCACCTCTGAGGAAGCTTGCCATAGATGCAGGCGAAACGTCAGGAGAAATGCCTCTAGAACATGGCCATATAGCCCGAAAAAAACCCACAAGAACTGAGTGATTCCGGCCATGAAAGCCTTCGACTTTACATTGAACATTGTTATTGTTGTTATTTCAATTATTATGGTATTTTGTTATGTGAACTACCTGAGATAAAACCATTGTGTAAATAAAAAATAGGGCCACTCATTCCCATGTGGGGGTGTTAGCCATTGGTGGGAGGGATTCCCACTTGCCTCTTATGCCAAGTAAAGGGGGATGCTGCCAAAAGTGAGGCAAAGAGGCTGGTGGTCCTGTCTTCCTGCTAATTTTCTAGGGCTTTAAAAAAATCTCCAATGCTTTGACAGTTGTGAGGATTTAATTGCACAGCATGTAAATCTGTCTCGGGAATCAAGCTAATCTTTGCTGCCAAGAGAATTCCCCCTTCGCTGCCTGCCTCCAAGGAAAGAATTGGGACTGAAAGGAGGACAGGCCTCTTTTAATTGTCACTGCTTTTCCAAATGGAAATGTCTCGGGCAATTCATGGCTCTGGCTCCTGGGGCCACACAAGGGGTGCGGCCAAAATATTGACTCCTCCCACTAGCAGCTGAGCCTTTGCAGAGACCCTTCAGTCAGTGGTTCTCAACCTGGGGTCCCCAGATGTTTTTGGCCTACAACTCCCAGAAATCCCACCCAGTTTACCAGCTGTTAGGATTTCTGGGAGTTGAAGGCCAAAAACATCTGGGGACCCCAGGTTGAGAACCACTGCTTCACTGCATCAGAATGGGGCTTTGGCCTAGATTTGGAGGGAGCTCTCCAAGGTGCTGAACTTCTACTCCTTTGAGGAAAACAAAAAGGAGGAACAGAGGTGGGCTCTTTGTTGGAAAGGAGGCCCCTTTCCAGGCCCGTAGCCAGGATTTCGTTTCGGGGGGGGGGGGCTATTTTTTTCAGGGGGGTTTCGGGGGGGGGGGGGCAGAGTTTTGGGGGGGGGCTGAGTCTGAGTGAAAGAGGGTCTACCCTAGCAAAAACTTTTGTATCATTACCCCAATACCCCCATGCATATGGGATATATTGAGTATGGTGATCAGATCATGATATGAATAAACATAACGGTTTAAATAATACACCAGTAAGGCCTTTCCGGGAACCACCATGGGAATTTCGGAGGGGGCTGAAGCCCCCCGAGCCCCCCCCCCCCCCGGCTACATGCCTGCCCCTTTCCAGCCTCTCCCTGTGCCAAAAGTCAGCCAGAACATGTCTACACAGAGAGGGAGAGGGAGCCCACACATTTTTGAGGACAGAGAAAAAGGCCCTTGTTTCTCTCCTCCTCCCTTCCCTCCCTTTGCCTCCTCCTACTGCTGTCCCACCCCCCCCCCTTCCCAATTTCCTGGCATCCCACATCAAAGCTCAACCCAGAACAACATGAATGGAGCCCAGATCACTTTAGACATTTGCTTCATCAAGCCCCTGCTTCCTCCCTACAAATCTGCAATTAGTTTTTGTTCTGATTAGGGTTCGCTTGCTAATGAAAGGCTCCTGAGGAGACAGCTGGGACTTCCAAGGTGAGGCAGGCAAGCGAGCTCTTCAGCATTAATTGCCAAGGCAGGAGCCGCATGGAGTCAGCCACCAAAGCAAGGGGAGGTGAGGCAAGGCAAGGAATGGCAATGGTAATGGCATGGCATAGCAAGGCTAGGCAAAGCAATAAATAAAGTAAATAAATAAAGTAAATAAATAAGGCAAGGCAAGGCAAGGCAAGGCAATAGCAAAGATAAGGCAAAGGCCATAGTAATGGCAATGGCAATGGCATGGAATGGCATGGCACAGCAATAGTAAAGGCAATGGCAATAGCAAGGCTAGGTAAAGGCGGAGGCAAAGCAATAGCAAATGTAAGGCAAAAGCAAGGCTAGGTTACGCATAGCAAGGCTAGGCAAAGCAATAGCAAAGGTAGAGAAAAGGTGATGGCAATGACAAAAGGAATGGAAGGTGAAGGCAAAGTATGGCAAAGCATGGCATAGCTGAGCAAAGCAAAGACAATGAAATAGCAAAGGTAAAGCAAAGGCAAAAGCCATGGCCAGAACAAGGCAAGGCAAAGCAATACAAGGTATGGCATGGCATTGCTAGGCAAAGCAACAGTAAAGGTAAGGCAAAAGCAAAGGCAAGTCATGGAATATCAGTGCTAGGCAAAGGCAAAGCAAAGGAATGGCCAAGGAAAGGGACCAAGAGAGAGGTCTCTCCTAGGGGTCTCAGGGCCAGGGGAAGACTGCATCCCAATACCCTCCCCCTTTTTCTGTCCCATGAACCACCATTCTAGGAGTGGATCTGGTCAAAGGCCATCAAGTGAAAGGGAAGCTACCAGGAACACTGTCTGCTCCGCTGATGAGCCAAATAAGAGAAACAACATCAGCTTAATGCAATTACATTCCTGGTCCTTTCAGGGCTTTCATCGTAGAAGGGAGACAAGCATCTCCCCAAACACTTTATCTCCAAACACTTCCTTTTCATTGCAAGGCAGGAGTCTTCGGAGTTGCATCTGCAGAACAGAAACACGCTTAATTAAGTATCTCATTTTTGGCTGTCAGTTTTATAAGAATCTCGGAGATAAAAAAAAGAGCATCTTTAATTTGAAAAAATAAATAGGATCCCTCTTTATTTCTTTTATCGGTCTCTAGGAGGCCGTTCTCAAGAGCCCCTGAAAAGAAAGGCGAGATGGGGCTTTGATGCGAGCATGTTTCACAGGTGCATGCAGACTTTTGCACTCATTTCTCCCCCTTTTGGAACAGTTTACTTTCAAAATCTAGAGCAGAGAAGCAACTAGTTAGAAATAACTAGCTGTTAGCAATCAATTCCTTTTTGTCAACATGAATTTTGCAATTGCAGTTTAATTCTCTTTTGATGTACAATGATATGCTTTCCCTTTCTTTTGCAGTTGCAGAGTGTGAGCTTACAAGGTGGAGGAGGATGATCATGCTGTTCCTGTGCTGGCTTTTGCTCCTTCCCATCAGACGGTCAAAGAACAAGATGGGCAAATGAAGAGCCTGTTTTGTCATATAGGGCTGTGTGTTTAAACATTTTATTTACTTCTGAAAAATGGGAAGGTAAATATTTACTTATTAATACTGGAAATGTGTTTGTGATGAACTAGACCACCTCCTGCTGTCTTTCATTAGTCATTTAACAGCCATTTATTACTTCCAACGGAGCCAACGTCATGCAATCAGGAGTTGAATCCTTCCTTATCCATGGGAATCCGCTGGAAGACCTTCAAGGAGTCACACTCTCTCAGCCTCAGAGGAAAGCAAAGCCAAATCTTGCCAAGAAAACCCCATCATAGGGTTGCCTCAGGTCACCATACATTGAAAGTAACCTATAGGTCCGCAAGGACACAGGCTCTGGCCAACTCTTTGGGTCCTTCTTGGTGGCACTACTCTTTTGCATCAATCTGCAGGTTGCCCAGCAGGAGTGGGTTCTTCCTGCGGCAGCAGTCCATCACCAGAGCATCTCCTAGCCTTTCTGCCATGTCTTTTCAAGGGGAAGCCATCCTGAAGACTCCACCCATTTCCCAGTTCCGTCTTTTCCCCCCAGGTTGCATGGAAATTTAAGTCATGTGCAGAGAACTTGGAAAAACTGTGGATAGACTAGCAGGCTCATCATCCACCACTGCAGTTGTGTGGCTTCAGGAACCTCTGGGCCAGGTGGCCCCACCCTTTGGACATTCATCTGCAGCAGAGGTACTGAGAGAAGCAGTGAACCAAAGTCTCTCCATTTTGTGTCTGTCTATCTCAAAGATGTCAGAAAAGGCATATTACCAACTTCTGATCAAGATGCAGCCTGCCTCTTGAGGCAAGTGTCACAATAGCTTGCTCCGAGAAACAGTTTGTGGTCAGCCAATGTGGTCGGCTAGTTACCGTAAAGAATCTATGCAATATGCTTTGCTACTATGAATGTCTATGAGAGTTGTTGACAAGAAAGGAAATGTTTTGCTAAATGTTGGACCGTTTGTGGTGGGCTACATCCTGAAGATGTTTAATTTACAGAGTCCAGGCTATCTCTCAGGCTGGCATATTAGCTGTCGTAAGGCCTGAGAAGTAGAAAAAGAGAGCTCTCGGGGTTGGGTTAGTCTTTTGGGGTTGGCATATTAGCTGTTGTAAAGCCTCGGGGACACAGAAAAGCGCTAGACATTGTATGAAAGTTTAGAACAAAGTCATGGGAGGGGGAGGATCAAAAGGGCCCAACACCAATGCATGATGGATAATTTCCAGCAATTTAAGTTGTACACCCAGGAGGTGGGTCTGAAGAAGTTTAAGTTACGCAGTCTGTGTGAGCTGGACTGGCCCCAGTACCCACTCTCATGCCCATGGCCCCCCGAGGGGACATATGATCCTGGCTTGGTTATGGAAACGTTGATATATGCCAAGCAGGTTCCTCCAGACCAATGGAAATACCTGGTTGCATGGCAATCAGTTTTGGAAAAACAGCCTGGGTGGTTAAAAAAGTGCAAATGTATGCATGTGGGTGATGCGGCTGGGGCCACAGGTAGAAGAGCCGGTGAGATCACCGGCCGGCGGGTATTTGGGACACCGCGAGGGAGGACCCCGGGAGGGATAATTAGCCCCTATCCAGATTCAGGAAATCCAGCAGACGAGCCGCAACCAGCTCCGCCTTATACCCCTGCCCTTTACCCCGTTGCCTCCATTCGACGGTACTAGTGCAGTTGCAAGAGCTGACCCCTCCGCACCCCTCCAGGGGCCAGAGGTGGATTCCAGTCTTGGACCATACCTGCCGTCGAAAGAGGAGTTTGATTGGATGTCTCTAGAAGAACAGAATCTTACTAGGGCAATGAAGAAGGCAAGGGAGGCAGAAAGGCAGAGGGAGCAGCAGCGTCAGGCTGAGGCACTGTGCCCTGTAAGGGAGGTGCCCCAGCTGGTCCCAACTGCCCCGGATGAGGATGGGACCCCTAACTTCAAGACCCATGCAGTGTTCCAGCATGTACCTTTCACCAGCTCTGATCTTCTGAACTGGAAGGCTTCCCGGCCTTCCTGGACAGAGGATCCGAGAGGGATGGCCAGTTTGCTGGAAGGTATAGTACAGACCCACAACCCCAACTGGGTAGATTTGAAACAATTGATGGAAATGTTGTTGACAGCCGAGGAGCGAGTGTTGTTGACCCAGGTAGGGAAGCAAGAAGCTATGATGGAGCATGTATGCTCACATAGTCAGGATGCAGCAGATGTTTAAAACTTGTGCGCCAGCTGCGCCCGTACCTTGGGAAGTCTGACTTGGCCACGGTAGTCCACGCTCTGGTTACATCCCGTTTAGACTACTGCAACGCTCTCTACGTGGGGTTGCCTCTGAAGACTGCCCGGAAGCTTCAATCAGTCCAACGCGCGGCAGCCAGATTGCTAACAGGAGCAGGGTACAGAGATCATACGACCCCTCTGCTACGCCAGCTCCACTGGCTGCCTATCAGCTTCCGGGCACAATTCAAAGTGCTGGTGTTGACCTATAAAGCCCTAAACGACGCCGGCCCAGTTTACCTGTCCGAACGGATTCTCCCCTATGAACCATCAAGGCTACTAAGATCTTCTGGGGGGGCCCTGCTCTCGGTCCCACCACCTTCACAATCGAGGTTGGTGGGGACGAGGGACAGGGCCTTCTCTGTGGTGGCTCCCCGGCTTTGGAACTCCCTCCCACCAGAGGTTAGATCTGCCCCCTCCCTCCTGACATTCAGGAAATCGCTAAAAACATGGCTCTGGAGGGTGGCATTCGAAGACTGAACCTAGAACCTCCCTGTGATGACCCATGATGAACTGTGACTATGAATTTGTTTTTGACTACGACTGGAGTGACGATTTGGCATATTGTAATGATGTAATGATGATGTTTTTATTGTACTAAGTTGTACTATTTTAATATGTATTGATCTATGATTGTTGTTTTATATGATTGTATTTGTTATGCTCTGTAAACCGACCTGAGTCCCTCATCGAGGTGGAGAAGGTCGGTATATAAATCTTCTAAATAAATAAATAAATAAATAAATAATGTTTACCAGGAAGCGGTGCTCCCAGTAGGGAAAGATCCCCGCTAGGACCTGAATGTGCCTGGAAATAGGGATTCTCTGAAGTTGTACCAGCAGTTGGTCATTTGAGCCTTGAGGCAGGGATCCCCTCAGATCCCCAATCTCAGAAAGATCTATGAATTAGAGCAAGATAGCGAAGGAGAGAGTCCAGCAGCGTTTCTGGAAAGGCTAAGGGAGGCTTTTGTGAGGTATTCTCTGTATGACATGGAGGATCAGGATGACAAGGCTGAAGGGAAGGTGTTGTTGAAAAATGCCTTAATCAGTCAAAGTGCCCCTGACATTCGGAGGAAGCTTCAGAAAAGCCCTGGGTTGGTTCACATGACTCTAGAAAGGGTGTTGGAAGTGGCAAGCCAGGCTTACATGTCCCATGAGGCTGTGCAGATGCAAAAAGAGGATGCAAAGGTGTGTCGAAGAGCTAAGTTGGTAGCGGCAGTGTTTCAAGAGAATGAAGGAAAAGGACAGAGTCAAGGGAAGAAGCCCAGGGACGACGCCTGGGATGGAATGAGTGTGCTCGATGCCATCGGCATGGGCACTGGGCTAGAGAATGTACAATGAAAGTTGGAAAGGGAAAGGGACCAGGCCGCGGGACAGGGAAACAGCCCCGTTGGGGGCCGGTAGCGGCTGGGTTAGCCAACCCAGCCCAGGATGAATTTAGGATTGCTGCGGTCCAGGAGGAGGACGAGTGGCAAGACATGAAACAACAATAGGACAAACCGGCTCCGAGGCCCCGGGGGAACCATGGGATGGTTCGGATTGGTCCTGGGGAGCCTTTGGTCTGTGTAAAGATTGGAAACCAATCTGTTGAGTTCATGCTTGACTCTGGGGCCTCGAAGTCAGTGATGAACACGGCTGTGTCTCACCTTAGGGTGGCATTGCTTTTCGAAAAAGATGGATCGCTGTTGACAGGATCCAATGGGCAGGAGATAGATAAATGTTTGCAAATGGCTTTGGAGCTACCAGTGGAGGAGGAATGGAGATTCTATTCGGTAATAGAGGAAAGAACTGACTGGGAGGCTTTTGGAGTCCCAGAAGTTTGGGCCGAGGATAACCCTCCGGGGTTGGCAAAGGATATTCCACCCGTGATAATTGAACTAAAGCCCTTTGCCAATCCTGCCTGAATCCATCAGTACCGTCTCCCTCGAGCGGTGGTGTTTGTTATTGTGGCCTATTTGGAGAAGTTGGAAAAGCATGGCATTTTGATTTCTTGAAAGTCCCCGTGGAAAACGTCCCTCTTGCCAATCCAGAAGCCGGATGGGTCATATTGGCCCGTGCAAGACCTAAGAGCAGTCAATAAATTAGTGATTCCTCTCCACCCCGTGGTTTCCAACCCATACCCTCTGCTTAGTTTGATTCCATCTCATCACCAGTGGTTCTCTGTCCTGGACCTTAAGGATGCGTTTTTCTGCATCCGGTTGGCGAAGAAGAGTCAAGAGATCTTCTCCTTCGAGAGAGTAGATCCAGAGACAGGACACAAAGGCCAGATGACATGGACTAGACTTCCGCAGGGATTTTGCAACTCCCCCACGATCTTTAGACAAGCCCTGGCACAAGATTTGTTGCCCCTGGTCAAAAATGACCGGGGATGGACCATTCTACAATATGTCGATGACATACTTTTGGGAACTGATACTGGGGAACAGTGCCTGGAGGGCACTCAGACCCTGTTGCGGTTCCTAGCAGAGAAAGGCTATAGGGTTTCAAAGAAGGCTCAGTTGGTGCAACAAGAGGTCAAGTACCTAGGTTTTTGTTTGTCACAAGGTCTCTGGAGGTTGGAGGTGGAACACAAGGAGGCCATCTGTTCCATCCCCACCCCCCAGATGAGGAAGCAAATAAGGGAATTCCTGGGGGCAGCAGGGTTTTGTCGCATATGGGTGCCGAATTTCAGACTATATGCCAAACCCCTCTATGAGGCCACCAAAGGAAAGTCAGGAGACCCCTTGGTGTGGGGATCAGAACAGCAGAGTGTGTTTGAAGATCTTAAGAGAGCTCTGATATCTGCCCCAGCATTGGGCCTGCCTGATTTAGAGAAGACCTTTTACTTGTACGTGGGAGAAAGGAAGGGTGTGGCAGTCGGAGTGCTGACTCAACTTGTTGGGAGCTGGCCCCGACCAGTAGTGTACTTGTCAAAATAGCTGGACAATGTGGCTTGTGGATGGCCTCCATGCTTGAGGGCTGTAGTGGCTGCTGCAGTCCTGATAGAAGAAGCAAACAAATTAACCTTGGGACAATCCATCGTCCTAAAATGTCCCCATGCTGTAGTAACTTTGATGGAGCATAGGGGACACCATTGGCTCACAAATAGCCGAATGTTGAAATATGAAAGCATATTGGTGGATAATCCTCAGGTCACGCTGTCCATATGTGCCACTTTGAATCCAGCTACCCTTCTCCCCATAGAAGAAGGAATTTTGATGCAGCATGATTGTCTGGAGGTGATGAACGAAGTGTATTCCAGTAGGCCAGATCTCAAAGATGAACCTCTCCAAGCTCCTGATTGTGTTTTGTTTACAGATGGAAGCAGCATGGTGATTGCGGGTAAGCGAAAGGCAGGGTATGCTGTGGTATCCGAGGATGGAAGGACCTTGGAGGCAAAAGGGTTGCCTCCGGGGACCTCCACCCAAAGAGCCGAGCTGATTGCTCTTACGAGAGCCCTCCAATTGGTAAAGGGATAGAAAGTCAATATTTATACTGCTTAATACCGTGCTTAATGTCTTGCTTGAGAAACATGATTGAGAAAGTGGTGGATGCTACTAACATCAGAGATAGACAGAGATGTGCCATCATGTACATAAAATTGGAAAAACTAAATGAAACTCTCGAACAAGAATAACTGTGAATTGGAGATTGTAACTAAGAGAAGTCCCTCTTAGTTTCAAGAAAAAACAGGGGAATGAGAGAAGCAGGGAACCAAAGTCTCTCCATTTTGTATCTGTCTATCTCAAAGGTGTCAGAAAAGGCATATTACCAACTTCTGATCAAGATGCAGTCTGCCTCTTGTCACAATAGCTTGCTCCGAGAAACAGTTTGTGGTCAGCCAATGTGGTCGGCTAGTTACCATAAAGAATCTATGCAATATGCTTTGCTACTATGAATGTCTATGAGAGTTGTTGACAAGAAAGGAAATGTTTTGCTAAATGTTGGACCGTTTGTGGTGGGCTACATCCTGAAGATGTTTACGCTGAAAGAAATGTTTGCCTAACCTTACAACGTCCATAGGGGAAAAGAGGAACTCTTTAGTCATAAACAACATGGCTATATTAACCCTGGAGCCAGAAGGCTCGGCACGCACAGCCTTGCACTGACACTGTGCCTAGTGTCACTCTGTCCGCCTATTCTACTGCAGTACAATAAAGGTGTTTGCTTTCAAACTCATTTGGGCTACGAGCGTGAATTCCAAAGCGGATTAGCAAGATCCCGGTTGGTAAGTTTAAGAAGAGCGGCTTGCCGTTCCATCAGTTTCTGCTACAGTACACCATGGAATCTTTCTCTCTCCCCCTCGTTCTCTTTATGGAGTTACCCCAAAAGCTATGCCATCCTTTGGAAACCTAGGGCCCCTTTTCCTGCTATTGGAGCCCTCCAGGAACTGCTAAAAAGGAACAAAACAAAACCATATTTTCCTCCAAATACATTAGGCAGCAGAGTTGGGAATGAGTACTACAATTCAGTCGAAGGACTTTCTGATGGCAAGAGCTGTCTGACATTAGAACAGGTTTATTTCTAGGAGTCCAGTAGAACTTCCTTCCTTTTCTGGAGGTTTTTAAGCAGAGGCTGGATGCCCATCTGTTGGGAGGGATTGGATTGTGTCTCCTTACAAGGCAGAGTGGGGTTGGACTAGATGGCCTTGGGAGTTACTTCTAACTCTAGAATTCTATAACTCAGTTTTCCAGGAACCTTCAAATGCCTATGAAGTTGGATGGGCATCTATTGGGAGGGTTTGGATGATACCTTCCTGGCAGCAGGGGATTGGACTGGATGGCCCTTGGGGTGGTCCTTTCCAGTTCTATATTTATTTTAAAATATTTATTAATAACTATGCAGACAGTACTTGAAATTGCTTGGATTCGGAGTATGGTATCGTCTCCTCCTCTGGAAGGTTTTTAAACCAGATGGGCCTCTGTTGGGAAGGCTTGGATGGTACCTTCTTGCCTGAACAAAGGAGGTTGGACTGGATGGCTTTTGGGGTGTTCCCTTCCAAATCTAGTTGGAGCAAGGTAGTGTCTCCTCCCCTGAAGGTTTTTAAACTGGATGGCCATCTGTTAGGAGGGTTTGGATGGTGTTTCCCTGTCTGGCAGAAGGGGGTTGGACTTGGGGACCTCTGGTGGACCCTTCTGGTTCTATGAGTCTATGATGGAGACCTCTTGTTCATCCTCCCTGATCCCCTACATCTCCGGTCCTTGGTGCTTTGGGGTTCATTTTAGGCAAAAGACCCTCCGAAGAAGTACGGGGTTGGATTGGATGACCCTTGGGTGTCTCTTCCTACTCTTCTGACTCTCTGATTCTAGGGTGGATGAGGCAGGATGCCTCAGAGAAAGATGCAGCTGTTGGTGAGCTTTGGAGGCTTTTAAACAGAGCCTGGATGGCCATCTGTTGGGGGTGCTTTGATTGTGTCTTCCTGCCTGGCTTTGACCAGATGGCCTTTAGAAGTCTCTCCCAACTCTAGGTTCTATGTTTTGAGTCGGGCTTCCCACAAAATAAAGGGGCGAGGGGATGTTGGTGACACTGCGAAGCGGATGGTCCTGTTGCTGCAACGGCTCCCAAGGACAGGGGAAGTGACACTGACTAATTGAATTCTGAGCCAGGCATTGAAATGCAAATATCTGACAAATTGATTTAATTGCATTCACATACAATAAAGCTGAGATCTAAAAGGTCAGCGGGAAAAGGGAAGGGGTCCCCAGAGTGCTAACAGGGAGAAGTTGGCTGTAATACACATTCATCACATTTTATCATCTAATTAGTCCACACAATGCCAGGCTGACAGACAAGGACCTGAGCAAAAGTATTGATTGATTATTACCCTGGTATCTATCATATCCCCTTCAGTCTGACAGCATTGGGAAAAAAGGGGGCTGGTGGTGGCTGTGGATCCCAAGGGGCTTAAATGGGAGGAATATGGGGGGAGGAAGGAGTGATGATTGGTCTTCTCTATGGCCGCCTCCTCCAAAGCCAGGCAAAGCTTTCATGCCACTGATCAATGGGTCCTATAGCCTCTCTCTCCAACAGGAAGCCTCACTTTCTCATAGGGCCCATTCCTCAATCCAAATGGTCATAGAATCCTAGACTTGGGAGAGAGCCCAAAAGGTCATCCAGTCCAACTCACTTCGGCCAGGCAGGACGGCACAATCTAAGCCCTCCCAACAGATGGCCATTCAACCTCATAGACATTAGCAGGTTCATGGAGAAATAGGGCTATAGAATTGCAGAGTTGGAAGGGACCCCAAATACCATCAAGTCCAACCCCCTTCTGCCAGGCAGGAAGACACCATCCAAACCAACCTGACAGATGGCCATCCAGCCACATACGACATTAGCAGGTTCGTGGAGAAATAGGGATACTGAATCACAGAGTTGGAAGGGACCCAAAATACCATCAAGTCCAATCCCCTTCTGTCAGACAGGAAGACAATATCCAAACCCTCCTGACAGATGGCCATCCTACTGCTGTGTCGAACCACCATTCAACAATATCTTCAGTGGGACTAATATTTGCAGTGTTAAGCTTTTTGAGTTATCCCCCACCCCCACCCCCACCCCAAATGGATGGCTGTTGTTGTGTGCCTTCAAGTCATTTCTGATGCTTGGCAACCACAAGGTGGTCTTGGGGTTTTTCCTGGCCAGATTTGCCTTTGCTACAAAAGCAACAATACTTAGAATATTTATCCATGCAATTTACCACTTTGACAGTTTTCTGCCTTTGACTAGAGTTTGTTTCTGTTTATATTTTTTGCCCATAGGTGCATTTTGGATGCCCAAATTTTTGTGAACGTTGCAAATGTGCAAATGCTCCAAGGGTGCCTTTCTGTGCAGCAGGTTTCTTGGAGGTGTGCAAATGGTACTTTGGGTTCTCACTTCTTGCCTTTCATCCTTCCTCCTTGATGCCCTTTTGCTAGTGAGACCAGGATGCCTCTCCTAGACTGAGCCCATTGAGAACTGGGAAGCCCTGGCCCTTGAGTGATCTAGCTGGAGGTCAACTGCGACCAGCAGTGCTGTAGAATTTGAAGAAGTATGAATAGAGGGCAAAAGGGAGAAATGTGCCAAGAGGAAGGCACGTCAAGCCAACCCCGACCAGGACCACCTTCCACCTGGAAACCGATGCCCTCACTGCGGGAGAACATGCAGGTCAAGAATAGGGCTCCACAGTCACCTACCTACCCACCGTCAGTATACCGAACTTGTAAAACAATCTTACTCGGACAAAGAGGGATCGCCTAAACAAGTAAGTAAGAGCCCATTGACTTACTGAATATAAAGAGACACACTTCTTAGGACATGTGTGTGTCTCTATAGGTTTCCTTTGCTGAATACAGTCAGATGCAGCCTCATGGAACAGCACAGAGTGTGCAAGGATGAGGGGGAGCTCCTAGTCCAACAAGCAGCCTTTAGGATTCCATTGCAAATTGCCTTCTTTCCCCTGGGAGTTTACATGAAGACAAATCCTTCCACCTGGGAAAAGGGTTGTTTTCTGCTTCCTTGGATTCTATTACTTACATTAGCAGAGTTATTCCACTAAGTGCTGCCATTTCTGACATGATCGCTGTTAATTCCAGCTTGTCTCTCATTTCTTTTTGTTCATTGGTGAGTGGGAGTGTTGCCTTAAAAGAAGCAATGCAATAACTTGAAGTGAGAAAATGTTTGGTGCATTTACATTACAGAATTGATGCAGTTTGGTGGCACTTTAACTGCAATGCTATGGCATTCTTGAAGCATTACCACAGAGATAAACACCTTGCAAACTACAACTCCCATGATTCTATAGCACTGAGTCAAGTGCACCACCTGACATCCACCGGGAAGTAGCAGCCAATAGTGAAAGGACCAAGGCAGTGACATCTCCAGCCCATCCCTTATATGGGTATCAGTCAGCATGTCAACGACTTAAATCAAGAAATAGTTTTCTAAGATATACAGAGACACTTGCTGGCAGACCTCAGCAAGCGAGAGTCCAAAAGTGGCAGGCTCAAACCCAGAACCTCAATCAATGGCTGATACCATATGAGAGACTCCCCCCGGGCACACAGAAGACTGGGTGACTTGGAAGGCACTGAACAGACTGCACTCTGGCACCATGAGATGCAGAGCCAACCTTAAGAAATGGGGCTACAAAGTGGAATCCACGACATGCGAGTGTGGAGAAGAGCAAACTACAGACCACCTGCTGCAATACAACCTGAGCCCTGCCACATGCACAATGGAGGACCTTCGTTCGGCAACACCAGAGGCACTCCAAGTGGCCAGATACTGGTCAAAAGACATTTAATCAATTACCAAGCTTGCAAATTTTGTTTTGTGTCTGTTTATTTGTTTTGTTCTGTTAGAAATGTAATACAATTGTCTGGTTGCCCCTGACACGATAAATAAATAAATAAGTCAAGTGGTATCAAACTGCATTAAATTTCCAGTGTAGATGCAGCCATGCTCTCACGCTGAGAACTCGGAGACACAGCTGAGTGTGCATGTTTCTCAGGGGCTCATTGGCCTGTATCGATATGGGGCTGTCTGTGTCCTTTTTTGGGCCCTTACTTGCACCATTGCTCCCTGTGCTCCTGCATCCATGGCAAGCTCTCCTTCGTGCTCTGCTGTTTGCCCGGCGGCAGTAGCGTCTTGTATCAACTGCCTGAAATTGATCCTTGTTGCCACTCCCAGGCGGTGGCCGCTTCCACATCTGAATAATCCGGCCTCTCTATTAACATGGAGGAAATGGTGAAGAAATAAATCAGGCCGGTCCAGGAAACCTGTCAGCTTTCCAAGGTAACAATTCTCAGAAGTGGGATGTTTTATCTACCATGGAAGCACCTTGAAAAGTCAAAGTCGCCAACCGACCGACTCACCAAGCGCTGGCCAAGAAATAAAGCAATTGCTTGAACGAAAGCCTCTGTAAAAACAAGAAGTCGGTGGCTTAAAGAAGGGGGGATGCTTCTCTTCAATGAATGCACATCTCTGGCTAAGAAGGGCTCAGATCCATTGCTCCAAGGGACTACCTTCCCCTGAATAGGCTTCCTCAGTCCCTTCAGAGAGTAATTCTCCTTCTCGATGCAGCGGCTGGCAGCCTCCACACCTCTTTCCTCCCTTATTGCTTATGCATGGTTCTATTGCTCTTTATTTAACACATGTAAAATATTTAAATGAATTCTTCATTACTGAAATGCCAGGGTGGCATAAAACACAGCAATACAAGGATGAGATAACGGGAGACAATTTGATACACTGGCAGCAGATATGAGGGCAAAGATACTACAATTCCCAGCAGAGGGAACATTAAGCACTGAGGGGGGGGGGTGTTCCGACGGCCGGGGGGCCCCCATAGAAATTATAACTGGGAGGGGGAGATGCAGGAAAGGGAGACCGCCAATTCGGTTTAGTGATAGAGGAAATTTGACAACTAGAATTCGGCCTAGAGATAGAAGAAGAAAAAATTTAACAACTTGTAATTGGTCTCCTGACAAGGTAAGTTGGTGTACCCAGGATGGCGGTCCCTCTGGGTTGAAAATGGTGCTGTTGAACGCCAGATCTGTCAACGGTAAAACATCTTTCATCCAAGATGTAATTTTGGAGGAACGGGCAGATCTGGCGTGCATCACAGATACCTGGCTGGATGAAGCTGGAGGGGTAAATTTGTCCCAGCTTTGTCCACCAGGTTTCTCTGTGCAGCACCAGTCGAGATCCGGAGGGCGGGGAGGCGGAGTTGCAGTGGTATATAGAAATACTATCCCTCTGACCAGAGGCCCCATCCCACAGTCAACTAACTTTGAATGCGTCCACCTGAGGGTGGGTGACCGGGACAGAATAGGGATTCTGTTAGTGTACTGTCCACCTCGCTGCACTACGGTCTCCCTACCTGAGCTAGCAGGGGTGGTCTCGAGCCTGGCATTGGAGTCCCAACGACTCCTTGTGCTGGGGGACTTCAATGTACACGCCGAGACTACCCTAGTATGAGCGGCTCAGGACTTCATGTCTTCCATGGCAACCATGGGGCTGTCCCGAGTATCTGGCCCCACCCACTGTGCTGGACACACATTGGATTTGGTCTTTTGTCAGGGATGGGAGCATGGTGGCGGTGTTGAGGAGTTGTCCATCTCTCCGTTGCCATGGACCGACCACCACCTGGTCAGATTTAGACTTACTGTACCTCCTAACCTCTGCAGAGGTGGACCCATTAAGCTGGTCTGCCCCAGGAGGCATATGGATCCGGACGGATTCCTGACGGCTCTTGGGGAATCACCTCGGTTGGTGATTCTGTTGATGCCCTGGTCTCTCTCTGGAACAGGGAGATGACTAGGGCAATAGACACGATTGCTCCGGAATGTCCCCTCTCAAGTAGCCGAGCTAAACCAGCTCCTTGGTTCAACGAGGAGTTGGCAGTGATGAAGCGAAAGAAGAGGGAACTAGAGAGCGTGTGGCATTCTGATCCGACCGAGCCAAACCGAACATGGTTTGTGTCCTTTTTAACGGCATATGCCGCGGCAATAAAGGCCGCGAAGAAATCTTTCTTCGCGGCCACTATTGCATCTGCAAAGAACCGACCAGCTGAGCTGTTTCGAGTTGTCAGAGGCCTTTTAAATCCCGTCGCTCAAGACGGGAGCCCTGGCAACCCGGCAGCCCGCTGTGATGCTTTTGCCCAGTTCTTTGCAGACAAAGTCGCTTTGATCCATTCTGGTCTGGACACCATATTAACGGCAGTAGATGAGGATGTAGCTGGAGCACCTGCTTGTCTGGTTTTATTGGATTCATTTCAATTGGTGAAACCCGAGGATGTGGACAAGATACTTGGAGGAATGAGGCCTACCACATGCATCCTGGACCCCTGTCCATCCTGGCTTTTGAAAGAAGCCAGAGGGGGATTGGCCGAGTGGGTGAAGGTGGTGGTTAATGCCTCCCTTCGGGAAGGCATCATTCCAGCGAGCTTAAAACAAGCTATAATAAAACCACTGTTGAAAAAAACCATCACTGGACCCCACTCAATTCGACAACTATCGGCCAGTTTCCAATCTCCCCTTCTTGGGCAAAGTCTTGGAACGTGTGGTGGCCTCACAACTCCAGGTATTCTTGGTAGACACTGATTATCTAGATCCGGCGCAGTCTGGCTTTAGGCCGGGACATGGTACCGAGACAGCCTTGGTCGCCTTAGTGGATGATATGCGCCGGGAGCTCGACAGGGGGAGTGTGTCCCTGTTGGTGCTGCTGGACCTCTCAGCGACCTTCGATACCGTCGACCACGGTATCCTTCTGGGACGCCTCGCGGGGATGGGCCTTGGAGGTACTGTTTTGCAGTGGCTCCGGTCATTCCTAGAGGGTCGGCCTCAGAAGGTGTTATTGGGAGACACCTGTTCAACCCCACAACCGTTGTCTTGTGGGGTTCCTCAGGGCTCTATACTGTCTCCCATGTTGCTTAACATCTACATGAAGCCGCTGGGTGAGATCATCCGGAGTTTCGGGGTATGGTGTCATCTGTACGCAGATGATGTCCAACTCTGTCACTCCTTTCCACCTGCTACTAAGAAGGCTGTCGAGGTCCTGAACCGGTGCTTGGCCGCTGTAACGGTCTGGATGAGGGCGAACAAATTGAAATTGAATCCAGACAAGACAGAGGTACTCCTGGTCAGTCGCAAGGCTGAACAGGGTATAGGGTTACAACCTGTGTTGGATGGGGTCGCACTCCCCTTGAAGACACAGGTTCGCAGTCTGGGTGTGACCCTGGACTCATCGCTGAGCCTGGAACCCCAGGTTTCAGCGGTGACCAGGGGAGCATTCGCACAGTTAAAACTCGTGCGCCAGCTGCGACCGTACCTTGGGAAGTCTGACTTGGCCACGGTAGTCCACGCTCTGGTTACATCCAGCTTAGACTACTACAACGCTCTCTACGTGGAGTTCCCCTTGAAGACTGCTCGGAAGCTTCAAATGGTCCAACGTTCGGCAGCCAGGTTGCTAATAGGAGCGGCACTCAGGGAGCACACCACTCCTCTGTTGCGCCAGCTCCACTGGCTGCCAATCTGCTACCGGGCACAATTCAAGATGCTGGCTTTAGCCTATAAAGCCCTAAACGGTTCTGGCCCTACTTACCTCTCCGAACGCATCTCCTCCTATGAACCGACTAGGACATTAAGATAATCTGGGGAGGCCCTGCTCTCAGTCCCGCCCGCATCACATGCGCGGTTGGTGGGGACGAGAGACAGGGCCTTCTTGGTGGTGGCCCCCCAGCTGTGGAACGCCCTACCTGTGGACATCAGACAGGCCCCCTCACTGCTGGCATTCCGGAGAAAGGTCAAGACCTGGCTTTATGAACAAGCGTTTGGCTAATTGTGCAATGAAACACAGTAAGATGGTACAATCGAACACAGGAATTGGTATAAAGGATTATGATTGCGGATTCTGATTTTGATTTGTTTGCTGAGGCGCACGTTTATGTTAATGGTTGCTTGATTTGATATGTTTTGTATAATGTGTTTTAACTGCTTTTTGATGTTGTTGTGTTAACCTTTACTATGTAAACCGCCTTGAGTCGCCTTTTTTGGCTGAGAAAGGCAGTATAGAAGTAAAGCAAATAAATAAATAAATAAATAAATAAATAAATAAGCACTTGGGGGTCCAGAGAAAAGCCTTTATCCCATTGCCGGTCACTGAGTGCATGTACAAAGAGGGGTGCAAAGAAGATGTCAACATATTTGGCAATAGGGAATAGAGGTCCAAATGCAATGGCCACTGATAATTAAAGTTGACTCACTGGATCAGCTGCCCAAAGCTATATTGACACTTCTATAACTTAATCCAATGGGTCACCTCCAGTTGGGAGGAGATAGTGAGAGACAGTTGCACTGTGGTCAATTTGTTCAAGATTTTAGTTTGAAATGTAAGACACCAGAAGAAGGCCCTGCACTTTCAAACCAATCCAGTATCGTGGGATCTAGCACTTCACATGCACTGGGATGGAGGCTAAAGGTTACCCATGTTCCATGGCCATTGTCCATTAGGTCAGCCAGAAGGTGATCAGAAAGAGGCTTACTGTTAGAGGAGATTTGCAGAAACTCAAGGGCAGACCTGGTCCCATAGAGGCCTTAAAGGAGCTCTCCAAGAAACTAAAAGCACTTTCTGATCCATTACAGCACCTTGGAGAGCTCCTGTGCTGCTAGTCACAACCTGGGATGGATTCACTGAAACAGAAGCCAAGAGTTGCCACTGTTTGCACAACGAAGGAACTGGGATTAGGATATCAAGGCTGCTATCTATTTCCACTCAGCTGTGCAACTCTCCTCCTCCAATACATCCCTACCCCACTTAGTGAGGAAAACAAAGCACAAGAGACACTGCATCGGAGTCCTGGATTTGCAGAGTCCCGTACACCCGCTTCTGCGAGTGACCTGAGTGTCATCATTTGCCCAGATGATAAAGATGCACCTAACCAAGAGCAGCACAGAGAAGGAAGTCTTGTGAAGAGATAACCGGGGACACAGAGGGTTCTGAGAGAATAGGACACCCAAGCATGCCTTGGCATGTTTGCATTCCCAAATTGTGGAAGGGAAAGGGGTGCTGTTTATGGGAGGTAATCACCATATCCTCCAATGTTTCTTGTTCCATTGGAAGAAATAATGGTGGGAAGAAGCCAGCAGGTGTCAGATGCAAAACGGACATGGATTTTTGCCTTTGAGCCGCTCCGACACAGGACATGGAATCCATTAGCAGAAAAGCAGCTTTAGTGGGTTAAATCATGGTAAGCCTTAAAAGGAGCACATCCCCAGGATTGTCCAACCCTCCTTTCCTTGCTCCTGAAGCAAGAGAGAAAGGGAGACCTTCTTTCCTTCCTCCCCAACCTGGTAATGCACATAATTAGCATGCAAATGAACCCCCCTCCCTTCCCGCGCCTCCCAGTTCCCTCAAAGGGTCTCCCCAGAAGCGGATCCGGCCTGGGCTTCTACCTCGGCTCCGAAGGGCAGCAAAGCCTGGCTCTGGGGCAGGAAGGCCCTTGAGCCGAGGAAGGCAAACAGCTTCTGAAGGAGCGATTTAATGAGCCAAGGCAAAGCAATGCACCTGAAACGGCTGCCAGAAGGTGCCACTGGTTCGAGCAGAACATCTTGGCACCATGTTATATTTGCATGAATTTACATAATTTTTATGACAGACCATATGGAATGGGCCTTCATCGATGGTAGGGGCGTCTCTCGAACTGACTGTCCTCATACCCCACAGTTGCTCACTTTCATTCATATATATATATATATATATATATATATATATATATATATGAGAGAGAGAGAGAATGACAGAGAATCTTCTTGTTGCCTACTAATCTGGAAGGATTAAGCAGCCACAGCAGGTTCTGCTGTGTCTGTCACAAGTAGTCACTGCTGAAATAATAGAACTGTTTTAAGGAAAGCAAGAGGCTCCTCAGGAATGCACAATTTCTCCCTTTCACTGGAAGGAAATCAATGCTTTGCCTTTGGCTTTTGCTTCCTTGGCTCAAAAGCCCTTGTTTTTAGAAGAGAAGAAAGGAAGGATGCTGGAAGCAGAGGGAGCCACATTCTCTCAGCCTCATCCACCAATAGTTCCCATAGTTGTTGCTATGGGAAGACCCCAAGGGAAGGGGAGCTTTGGTAATGCATTGGCCTGAGAGGATATCCGAAGGAGGATATCCAGAGACATTGGTTGGCATCTGCTGGGAGTTGGCAGCACCGCGCAATAACCTGCAATGGCTCCCTTTGGAACTGAAGCTTTGCATAATCGTATTCCTCAAGGGAAGTGTTGTTGTAGCTGCACCACTGGGACCAAAAGTCGAGTAAACAGCATGGCTGTTGTGCAGTGGTTCTATTGCAGACAAGGCAAGGAAAGGGTCTCAATGCCTATCAACAAAACCATGGCTCCCCAGAACAGAGGGAAATAGAGTCATGGGTACCCCATGCCTGGCCAGAAAAGTGTACCTGCATTTACAATGCCCTCTTCACCCATGAGAAAACTCTTGATGTTACATTTGGTTTGTGCACCAGGATCGCACACATGTGGTTGTTGGACCACATTTGCCACTCAAAGCAAAGGTCACTCAATTGATGCTCAGCTCTACCTGCTGTCACCGAACCTTTCATTGCAGAGCCCTCCTTGGCCTGAGGGATGGCTTGCATGGTTTCCATGGTCTCTTCCAAGTTTGCATTCAATGCTTCTTTAGCACGTTATGCCTGTATATGTTATACCATCATAAAAGTAATTTACACCTCCAGTTCCATATTTTTGTTTCTCAAGAGACTCGAAAGAGCAGCTGTTTCTCCTGGGATGGTGGGGTGTCTGTGACATATCGGGAAAGCCCAGAAACAGGCCAGGCCCTCCCTCTTCTCCTTTTCCCCAGAGCAGCTACGAGGGCCAGACCTCCATTTCCCACTAGATGGCCTTGTTTGGCTCTGAGCCTCCTGAGTAACAAAGAAAAACATTCTGGATGACCAGATGAGTTTTTTCAACTTTCTGGGTTGTTTTGGTCTTTAATATACTTCTTCCTTGTTCCTCCTGTTCAGAGTCAAAAGGTGCCACTTTGCCTTATGCAAACTTCATGCTCTTGTTAGGCAACTCCATGGTCCTGGTCCACAGAGCCACATTCCTTCCAAACAAAATGAGAGCCAGACTTGGACCAGATCGTCACTCTTAACAAAGTATGATGACTGTGACCTAGCCGCCGCCTCTCTGTTCCTGCTGAAGCCAATCTGCTGGGGGCAGATGCCTTTTTTCCTGGGGCCAAAGGGGGTTCCTCTTCCCCCTTTTCCTTCCTTGCAAAAGGCGGGAGCCCCGGCATCACTCAGCGAAGGTAGAGACCTCGAGAGATGTTTAAATTACTCTCCCTGCCATAAATCAAAGGCAGGAATAAGATTAAGCCAGACTCCCTCCTGTTGCCGAGCTGGAAAAAAGGCGCTGGTATATTTATGGTGGTGGCAAAAAGAGCAGGCAGTTGCTGCTACACTAAAACAAAAATTAATCCGCTTGCAGTGTTTGGTGTGTCTTCTGTCTTTCTGCCTGTCCAGGGACTGCAGGGTCCATGAGGAGTGTGAAAGGGCTGGATATTCTTTCTTTGCCATATTTGGGGGGGGGGGGGGGGAGAAAAGAATAGGCTGCCAGACCATCTGTCAGAAGGGTTTTGTTTGTGCTTTCCTGCCTGATGGAAAGGGGTTACACTGGATGGCCTTTGGGATTGCTTCCATTTCAATGCACAGCTCATTAACTGGGCTTTCTTCTTCTGCAAATGCATCTGTCCGATGTGTAGCCATTAAGAGGGAGTTACACAAGTCCTAACTTGTGTAATCTATCTCCATAAAGTCCTACCCCAACGGGCACTCTAACAGTCCAATGGGTATCCTGGTCAGAGTGTGACATTGTCATCCAACCCCATTACCTGGCCTTTGAGAAGCCATCATCAGTGTGGCCTTCTTACAAGACCAGCTGGAGAGGAGTGACTTCTACTTGTTTTTAGAATCACAGAGCTGCCAGGGCCAACAATGGTAGGAAACTATCACTTAAGGTCCTCAACCTGTGGTCCCCAGGTGTTTTGGCCTACAACTCCCAGAAATCCCATCCAGTTTACCAGGATTTCTGGGAGTTGAAGGCCAAAATGTCTGAGGACCCACAGGTTGAGAACCACTGAGCAAAAAAAAAAATCATGAATAGTGAGCTGGTGAATATCCACTGTTCCACTTCCCAGCAGTTCTGCTACCTGAGAAACGTTCTCCCTTTCAGTCAACACCTCGTTTCTTCTCATTTGGACCCATTCACGTATGGATTCTGCTTTCTGAAGCAGTAGCAACCAAACCCACTCCACCTTCCATATAATGGATGCTTGAACATGTCATCTCCACTTACTGACTTCACTCTCTGGGATAAACACCCCTAGCTTCCCTTATATGTCCCAAAGGACTCTATGTCTAGGTTCTTCTTCTTTCCCCTAAACAATGTCCATGTTCAATGTGCAGTCAAAGGTTTTCATGGCCAGAATCACTGGATTGCTGTGAGTTTTCCAGGCTGTGTGGCCATCTTCCAGTAGCATTCTCTCCTGATATTTCACCTGCATCTGTGGCTAATGATATCTTCAGAGGTCTGTTGGAAGTGAGGCAAATTGAGTGTGTATATATATATATATATACACTCTGTGGAAGAATGTCCAGGGTGGGAGAAAAAAAGCCTTATCTGTCTAAAGCAAGTGTAAACGTTGCCATTAGCAAGCTTTAATAGCATTGAATTACCACAGAGAGAGAGAGACCATTGAAATCCACAAGCATGTGAACAATTTCAATACAAAGGAGGGAATCATGAAAATGAACATAAAGAAATCTGTTTACCAATCTTTTTTTTTTTAAACAGAATCAAGACAGTAAATAAGGAACACCACTCAAAAACAGGGGAACTCCAGACAGCAAACAATGAAGTGCCAGTTAACATCTCCCAAACAGAGGATATTTCCAGGCCATAACAGCCAGGCTACCTCTATGAAGATACTGTCACTGATTGACTTTGTAGCTTCATGGCTACACAATGCTATTCAAGCTTGCTATTCACAACATTCATACCTGCTTTACACAAGCAAGGGTTCTTTCTCCCACCCTGGACATTATTCCACAGATATATACACACACACAACTTGCCTCATTTTCAATAGACCTCTGAAGATGCCATTAGCCACAGATCCAGGTGAAATGTCAGGAGAGAATGCTACTGGAACATGGCCATACAGCCTGGAAAACTCACATCAACCCAAACATCCATGTTTTTAGTCCTTAGACTGGACACTGCTCAGCTTCAGAGGATGTATGAGCAAAGCAAGGCAAAGAGGTTTGTTGTCAGTGGCCTTGCTCTGGTGGAAGTCCCTGCGGTCCTCATTGTGTCCATCTGGTCAAACCCCAGAGTCCTGAAGGGGCCACACTGACACAGCATGGCTTCATTTTAGGGCCTCATGAAATGGGTCTGTCTCCCTCATTTGCCTTGTTTAAACAGAATTTGGAGGGAGGCCTCTGCTCACTCAGTTCTATGACTTTCTGATCTTACCCTGCTGCCTTAAGGTCTTAAAAACCGAAATTAGAAGTGCATTAACATTATTAAAATTCCTGAGCATTTTCATGTCTTTGCTGGAATCCAGGGAAGCATTAGGTCTTAGCGTATAATGCTTTCTTTCTAACTTGTTTTATGACATGTCTATATATCTGAGCGATATCATTTGCATTCGAAATCCCCCTGCAAGCACATTGGTGTGTCTGCATGCATTCGCTCCATCCCTGCACATCGTATATGCAAAAGCAAAGCTCCTGATTGGAACAAGGATAAATCTCAGGCTGAAACTGGGTTCAGAAAGTGATCCCTGCAAAGGGAGGGTTCGCTCCCAGAGAGGATTTGGAGAGACATGAGGGCAGAGGCAGTGTGTCTCCAAAACACGAAACCCAGTCCACAATGAGAGCCAAACCAGGGACAGAGAAGGAAGAGGGGATGCAGCTTTGCTTCTTAAAAGGGTCTTCTAAAAAAAGAACCCTTGCTCTTCTTAAACTCAGCATCATTAGATCGGTTGCAGACTTCAATCTTCTATCATCTATCTATCAATCTATACACATAATAAAAGTGAAAATATGTATGGATGTGGCTTGGGTGTCCACTTATACAGACAAGCTCCTGCCTCAACAAACAGCTATAGCTCCCACCACTCAGGAGACACCAATCGCCCTGACATTGTAGGTTATAGTGAGCACCATGAACATGGCCAAGAGCCCTCCAATGTCCTCCACAAACACAATACCGCCTGCCACCCAAGTGATGCTTTCATATGGGGACAATTTCATCCTAGATTTTCTGTTTTTCCTCCACCACAGACATCCCAGTGTTTCTCAGTCTCTCCATTGTTGTGGAATTTGCATGACCCCGCCCACTGCATCTCCCTTAACTCTTTCCAATTCTTTTCTATTGCACTCAGCAAACACAGAGGAATTGATCAACAACTTGACATACTGGAGAGATATGGGGAGAATTCACCATGATTTATAGGAGTTGTAGGTCCTGGGAAGTATAGTTCACCTGCAATCATTGAGCACAAACAATGGACCTGGAACTAACTTGGCACACAGAGTCCCCATGACCAACAAAAAATACTGGATGTATTTGGTGGGATGTATAGTTGTAGTTCACCTACATCCAGAGCACACTATAAACCCAAACAATGATGGCTCTAGACCAAATTTGGCATGCATACCTGATATACCTAAATTTGAATACTGGTGGGTTTTGAGGGGAATTGGCGTGGACATTTTGGAATTGTAGGTACTGGGATGTACCTATAGTTCACCTGTAATCCATGAGCACTCTGAACTCTATCAAAAATGGAATTGGACTAAACTTGGCACACAGAGCCCCCATGACCAGCACAAAATACTGGAGGTCTTTGGGGGGGGGGATACACCTTGATTTGGAGGAGTTGTAGTTCATCTACATCCAAAGAGCACTGTGAGCCCAAACACCAATGGATCTGGACCAAACTTGGGACACAGACCCGGTATATTGAAATTCGATTACTGGAGGGGTTGGGGGGGGGGGCTGACATTCCTTTCTGGGAGTTGTAGTTCACTCACAACTAGAGAAACTGTCACCTCCACTGATGATAGATCTGGACCAAACTTGGCACACAGAACCACCATGGCCAACTGAACCTACCGGAGGGGTTTGAAAGGACTGACTCACCATCATGGGAGTTGTAGTTTACCCTATAGCCAGAGTGCACACTGAACCCCACTGATGATGCATCGAGAGAAAACTTGCCCAACATAACAAAATTTAAGTTCTGATGGAGTTTTTCAAGGTTAACCTGGCATGATGTGAGTTATAGTCCACCCACAACCTTATGCAGTTTGTACAATTGAAAAATTGGGCAACGTTGGGTAACCAAGCTAGCCTATAATAAGGGCTTAACATTTGTCCTAGTCTCCAAGATGTTGTTTTCAAATATATGAGAAATAGGGAGAAACATCTCAGGAGAAAGTATGGAAAGTATGCTTTTTCCTTAGCACTGGGCTCATGCTTTGAAAAACCTGCCATTTCCATCCAAATTGTCCCCAAACCCATGGACGGAAAGGGAATATATAGCCCTATCCCTGGAATAGGAGCACTACCTACTTCTGCTGCGAAATGGTGTTGCTTTCTTAAGGAAGGCCACCTTGTTCTTCTCACATAACACTCACCCACATAGAAAAAGGCACGGCCTCCTTTGGAAGCTTCCAGCTCCAAATAGACAAAGCCTGGCCAAAAGTGTCCTGCATGGATTGTCCCAATTAACACTGAGAATCCCCTGTGTGTTTGTTGTGTGTTGCTTTAGATCAGGCATGGGCCAACTTGGGTCCTCCAGGTGTTTTGGACTTCAACTCCCACCATTCCTAACAGCCTTTGGCCCTTTCCATTTCATCTTCAGCCTTGTCTTGAAGGTGGCACCTTTTAAGAGATTAGAAAGAAAGAGGAAGGAGTGAAGGAAAGAAAAAGAAGGAAGGAAAGAGGGAAGGAAAGAAAGACAGAGGAAGGAAGGAAGGAAGGAAGGAAAGAAGGAAGGAAGGAAGGAAGGAAGGGGTAAAGGATGGAGAGAGTGTAGGAAGGAGGGAAGGCGGGAAAGAAGGAAGGAAAGGGAAGGAAAGAAAGAGAGAGGAAGAGAAGAGGGAAGGAAGGAAGGAGGGAAGGTAAAGGGAAAAGGATGGAGAGAGGGAAGGAAGGGGGAAAGAAAGATAGAAAGACGAAGGAAGGCGAGAGGGAAGGAAGGAGGGAAAAAAAGGGAAGGAATGAAAGAGAGAGGAAGAAATGTGGGAGTGAAGGAAAGAAATATTTATTTATTTATTTCAGACACTTCTACCCCGCCCTTCTCACCCCGGGGGGGGGGGGGGGGTCGACTCAGAGCGGCTTACAAAGGCACAAAAGCCACAATTTGATGCCGGCATCAATACAACAATAAAATACAATACAACAATAAAAACAATATAGCAGCAATTAAACAGTTAAAATAATTAAACGGTCGGTTCTCAGTTCTACAACACTTCAATAAACCAGTTTAGCCTTCAGCGTTCACCATCACATAATCCATAGTTTCAGTTTCCCATTGTCAGTGCTGTTAATTCTGGTCGTCCATTGCCTTAGCTGCCAGGTTGCCCAAAAGTCTGGTCCCATAACCACATTTTTAATTTCTTTCTAAAGGAGAGGAGGGGCGTTGCTGATCTGATCTCCCCAGGGAGTGAATTCCACAGGCGAGGGGCCACCACCGAGAAGGCCCTGCTCCTCGTCCCCACCAGCCTCACTTGTGATAGAGGTGGGGTCGAGAGCAGGGCCTCCCCAGATGATCTCAGATTCCGAGGTGGGACATAGAGGGAGATGCGTTCAGACAAGTACACCGGACTGGAGCTGTATAGGAAGAAAGGAAAGAAGGAAGAAAGAAAGGAGGGAGGGAAGAGGGAAGAAGGGATGGATGGAAGGAAAGAAAGGTGAAGGAAGGTGAGAGAGAAGGAAGGAAGGAAAGATAGAGGAAAGGAAGGAGGGAAGGAGAAGGGGAAAAGAAAGGGAGGGAGAGGGAAGACAGGAAAGAGGGAGAGATGAAGGAGGGTAAGAAGGAAGGAAGGAAAGAAAGAAAGGGAAGGAAGGGAGGAAGGAAGAGGGAGGAGGGAGGGAGGAGAGAGGGAGGGAGGAAAGGAAGGGGGATGGAAGGAAGGAGGGAAGGAAAGAAAGTGAAAGGGTGGAGAGAGGGAAGGAAGGAGTGAAGGATAGAAGGAAGGAGTGGGAGAGAGAAAGGAGAGAGGGAAGAAAGGAAGGAAACGACGAAAGGGAAGGGAAAAAGAAAGAGGGAAAGAAGGGGAAAGGAAGGAGGGAGGATAGAAAGGAAGGAAGGAAAGAAAGAAGGGGGGAGAGAAGGAAGGAGACTCCCTCCCATATTCATCATCTCCTTCAGGGCTTGGCCATTTCTTTCCTCCCACGGCTGGCCCACACTCCAAGCCTGTGGGGGTGTGGAGGGATACCCCCCCTCCCAAGGCCTTTTTAAGTGAGGGCTGAGCTCCCTTTCCCTCCCTCCCATCCGCCCTCCCCGCAAAAAGCCTCCCTCCCACCCTCTCCGAGGAGCACCAGGAAGGAAGAGGAGGACAAGCCCGCTTTGGGTTGGGAAGTTGAGGCGCTGGGAAGCAGGGCTCCTCCTCCTCCTCCTCCTCCTCCTCCGCGGCCTCTCTGGGGCGGGAAGGGGAACGGCGCTCGGCACGCGCTCAGAGGCACCAGGGCAAGGGGAGGGAGGGGCTGAAGCGCGGCGGGGTGGGTGTGGCTTCCTCGACGGGAGCGCGCCGCGCTTTGGCTCCGCCCCCTCCTCAGCCTCAGTCAGTCGAGGCCAGTCTCCGGCAGAAACTTTCGCGGGGGTGCTTCGCCTCGCCACTCGGAGGAGAAGCGGAGAGGAAGCAGAGGGGATTCCAGGGAGGGGCGGGCGGGGGCTGGGCCATGCGGGGCTCCCCCCGGAAGGCGGAGGCCACGGCGGGATGCAGAGCCAGGACCCGGAGCATCGGAAGCAGCAGCAGCAGCAGCCGCGCCAGCAAGACCCCGAGGCCGGGCTCCATCGTCGGGTGGCGTCCGGCTGACAGGATGCGGCGGGGGCCGGGCAGGAGGCATGGCCCCCCCGGCGGCGTCGTCGTCGTTGTCCTCGGGCCCGGCTCCCGCGGGGTCTGCCCCGGCTCCTCCGGGCGGCCCTAAGGCTCCCCCTCCCCGCCGCGGGAGGCGCCTCCTCTGCATGTGCAGCCTCTCCCTCTGCCTCACCTACGCCGCCTACAGCCTCATGGGGGGCCCCCCTCTGGCCCGCGCCCCGCCGCAGGAGGCCCCGCCCGCCACGCCCAGGAGGCCCCGCCCCCCGGAGGACCCCACCACAGCCCCGCGCCCCTCCTTACCCCCTCCCCCTCCTCTCCGGAGGCCCCGCCCCCTCCCCTCTCCGGGACCCCCAGCCCTTCCTTTCCCCCTTCCCCTTCCTCGGAGCCCGGTGAGCAGCGCCTCCCGCAAGCGGTGATCGTGGGGGTCAAGAAGGGCGGGACACGCGCCCTCCTCGAGGCCCTCCGCGCCCACCCCGCCGTCCGCGCCGTCGGCACCGAGCCCCACTTCTTCGACCGGAACTACCACAGGTCAGGAATGGGGAGGAAGGAGGGCCGGGAGGGGGTTCTCGCTGACCGTACTCCATTGCTGTATACTGGGGAGCGTGCGGGTGAGCTCCCTCAGTCAGCTCCAGCTCCCCATGCAGGGACATGAGGGACACATCTGGGCGTCCCCCGGGTAACGTCCTTGCAGACGGCCTATTCTCTCACACCAGAAGCGACTTGCAGGACTTGCACGGCGCGCTCCTGACACGGGAAAAATAAATAAGAAGGCAGCAGCTCAGAGTGGCAGCTCAATGAGCTGCTGAATTTGCTGACCGAAAGGTCGCAGGTTTGAATCCGGAGAGTCGGGTGAAAGCTCCCGCTGTTAGTCCCAGCTTCTGCCAACCCAGCAGTTTGAAAACATGCAAATGTGACTAGATCAATAGGTACCGCTCTGGTGGGAAGGTTATGGCACTCCATGAAGTCATGCCAGGGGCCACATGACCTTGGAGGCGTCTATGGACAACGCCGGTTCTTTGGCTTAGAAATGGAGATGAGCACCACCCCTCAGAGTCAGTCACGACTGGACTTAATGTCAGGGGAAAACCTACCTTTACCTGCCTCTCCAAAGGGTCATCTGGGAGACTCCTCTCTCTCCGAAGCAGAGTATTTTGGAGGGCTGGAGTGGACTGCGAAGGACCACTGGTGTGTTTCAAAGCTTCAGACCTTAAGAAGGCCTTCAGTACATGTAAGTCAGGAAGTGAGACAAAAGACTTGTTCACACTGGAGTGTCTATCCACTTGGAACCTTGTGGCTGCATCCTGCTGAATTCTGGGGTTTGTTATTTAGTGTGGACCAGGATTCCTTTGGCTGAGTAGTTTGAAGGCCCCTTCTTATGCTACAAATCCCAGGATTCTGCAAGAAGCCACCACAGGATTTAAAGGAGATACTCCAGCGCAGGCATGGGCAAAGTTTGGCCCTGCAGGTGTTTTGGACTGCAGCTCCCACCATTCCTAACAGCCTCAGGACCTTTCCTTTCCCCTGTCAGCGGCTTAAGCTTAAAAGGAAAAGGCCTGAAGCTGTTAGGAATGGTGGGAGTTGCAGTCTTAAAAACCTGGAGGACCAAACTTTGCCCATGGCTGGGCTAGATAGTCATCTGTTAGGAGGGAGCAGATTGTGTCTTCCAGTCTGCTCCCTCCCAAGGTAATAAAGAGCCAAGAGCAAGGAGATATGTTTTTGGGGGTGGGTGGTAGGGGTGGGGTCTGCTCACGGGCCAAGAGGGCGATGAGTTTCCTTCAAAGAGGAAATGTTCTTCGGATCTATCCGGGAATTTATTGTCGCTTTCATGGCCATGTTCTAGAAGCATACCCTCATGACGTTTCGCCTGCATCTATGGCAGGCATCATCACAACCTCTGAGGATGCCTGCCATAGATGCAGGTGAAATGTCTGGAGGGAATGCTTCTAGAACATGGCCATATAGCCCAAAAAACCTATCCAGGAATTATGAGTCTCCGAAAGAGAAGCCAAGAAGGGATGCCCACAGGACACACTTCTGCAAGTTGCCCTTCTCTGGGACATGGATTACGCTAAACCAGTGGTGTCGTGGTGTCCAGCCCATGACCCTCCAGGCATTTGGGACTTCAGCTCCTGACATTTCTGACCATTGGCCAAGCTGCCCAGGGCTGTTGGGAGTCAGAGTCCCAACTACCTGGGGGACCAGAGGTTGGACACCACTGTTCTAATCTCTTCCCCCAAGAAATACATGCAATGGGTGGAGCTGTGCAGGGTAGACCCACAGCATCAATTGTGGAGTACTGAGTTGAACTATAGGTAAATACATCTGGCCCAATGCATTTGCAACAGAATTTGTGCATGGCAGGGCTATCCAATTCATCCCCATGGCTTATTATGGTTGGCCTCCAAAGCAGGCATGGGTCAACTTGGGCCCTCCAGGTATTTTGGACTTCATCTCCCACCATTCCTAACAGCCTCAGTCCCTTCCCTTTCCCCCTCAGCTACTTAAGTGGCTGACGGGAAAAAGGAAAGGACCTGAGGCTGTTAAGAATAATGGGAGTTGAAGTCTAATACACCTGGAGGGAAGTCCCAAGTTGGACCATGCCTGAAGGCTTTCAGGGCCAGAATCACTTGAAGGCTTTCAGGGCCAGAATCACTGGGTTGCTGTGAGTTTTCTGGGCTGTCTTGTCATGTTCCCAAATCATTCTCTCCTGACATTTCACCCACATCTATGGCAGGCACCCTCAAAGGTTGTGAGGTCTGTTGGAAATGCTAATCAAGGTGGCCAGTGGAAACATTTGTCTGCCTTCAGCAGACAAGAGTTCTTTCTCCCACCCTGTACATTATTCCACAGATATACAAACTCCTCTTGCCTAGTTTCCCACAGACCTCAGAACCTCTGAGGGTGCCTGGCATAGATGTGAGCAAAACATCAGGAGAGAATGCTTCTGTTACATGACCAGACAGCCCGGAAAACTCACATCAACTCCAAGTGATCCGTTAACCACCTTGGGTCCCTATCAGAAGGAAGGCGGGATACAACTCAAGTTGATGATGATGATGATGATGACAACAATCATAATAATGATAATAATAATAATAGTACTCGATTCTGCAGCTCAGAAAATTGGATCCCGCCCCATCTCCTCCCTCTCTTTCTTCCTGCCTTCCTTCCTCCTTTTCTTTCTCCCTTTCCTCCAGTTGACCAGTTCCGAAAGCCTCCTCCCTTTCTCTTCTTTCGGGAGACAGGACCCTCTCCTTCATTCCTTTCGGAGAGCTCTTTTCTCCTCCCCTTCCTTCCTTTCCTCCTGGTCTGGGCAGCCCTTCCCTCTCTTTCTCCTTCCTTCCTACTATCCTTCCTTTCTCTCTCCCTCATTCGCTTCCCTTTCTCTCTTAGCCTCCCTTCTCCCTGCCTTTTCTTCTTTCTTTTTGACTTCCTTCTCTCTCTTTCCTGTTTCCTTCCCCTCTCTTCTTCTCTTCCTCCCTTTCTCTCTCCCTCTTCCTTTCCGCCCTCCCTTCTGCCTTTCTCTATCCCTTCTCTCTTCTCTTTCTCTCCCTCCTTCTGTTCTACTTCCTTGCTTTCTCACTCATTCACTTTTTCTTCCTCTCTTTTCTTCCCTCCCTACTTCCTTCCTTCCTTCCTCTCTCCTGCATTCTCTTCCTCCCTCCTTCCTTTTCCTTTCACCCTCCCTCCCTCCCTTCTTTACCTTTCTCTTCCCTGCTCTATTTTCTCTCTTTTCCCACTCCCTTTTCTTCTCTCTCCCCCTTATCTCCCTCCCCTCCTCCCTTCCTTTTCCTTCCTGCTTTCTCTTCCTTTCTCTTTTTTCTTTTCTCTCTTTTACCTTTCTTTCACTTCTCTTTCTTTCCTCTTTCCTTTCTCTTCTCCCTTCCTTTCTCTCCCCCCTCTTTTCTTCCCTCTTTTCCTTGTGGCATTTGGGGATGGGAAGACAAGCCACCTTAACACAACATGGATTCAGGGACTTGGAGCTTCTCCAGTTCCAGAAGTGTGGAATTTCTCTGGGAAGCAGGGGCCTCCACTTCTGGATCCAACCCGGCTTCTCCAAAGTATTGCATCTCTTTTGAAGAGGGGTTTCAGCATTAACTTTAGGATTTCCCTCAAACCCTGGAGCGGATCCCCTGCCCCTTTGACCTGGGGAGGAATGTGGAGGAGGCAGAAGGGTTTGCAAAGACAGGCCTATGTTTCCTTATGTGGGAATTCCTTGGTCTCTGTGGGGCAGCAGAAGAGCCCTATCTGAATGCTGCCTCTGTGGGGCAGCAGAAGAGCCCCACCTGAATGGCAAAACAGAGATGCCCTGAAAGGATTTCAAATGGAGGTTCAGCCGGAACACTGTTGGCTCATTCAGAGCCCTTGAAAAAAAAGGGAAGCCGGCGTAGAGCTGTGTCTCACCACTCACCCATCCCATAATATCCCCCAAGCAGGTTTCCAGGAGACAGAGACTTTTAATAAGTAATTAATTGGGAGGCATCTGTCTCAGGCAAACTTGCCATACGTTCTGACCCAGCCGATGTTTTTCCTGATGGAAAATTCACCCATGGTTGCCTTGCAAAGCTTCAGCGGGAGGGAGGCCTCATGGGACAGTAGCCAGTGTTCTCCCCCTCTAAACCTTTTTTCTGTTAGTGAAGGATGTTCCTCCCCACTTGACTGTCTTATAAATACCCAGCCCTGAGGCCAGTGCAAGAGATGGACTCCCTTTTGGGTGTTGGATTGTTTGTTTGTCTGCCCGGCTGCTCTCCATCCATGGAAGCTGTTGACAGATGGCCAAAGAGGACTGGGGTCAAGGCGGGTGGCTCCAGATGGAGACGATGGGTGGCAGCCGGCAGAAAAGATAAATTCATGCTAGGAGTTATTAGAAAATTGATTGAGAGTAAAACTGTCAGCACCGTTAGGCTTGGACACTTGCATTAACTCAATGGAACCTCCATAGTTTATGGCTCTGAGTAGAACATGGATAAGGTTCAAGAGAAGGATTCTGATTGCAGTTTTGGAAGGAGCTGAGTGGCTATGGTTCTTTAGGAATCTGGGCTGAGGAAGAGCAGGTCCTTCATTGGCATTCTTCCCTTCCACTTCCCATCTGCTCCCTGTTTCTCCCCTCCCCTCCCCTCCCCACCCCTCCGCTCCCCTCCCCTCCCCTTCCCCCCGAATCTGTGGGGCTTTGATGGAGGAGCATCGGGCACACAATTCTGAGCCTTCTCCTCCTCCTGCGTATCGACTCTCCTTTGTGCTCCATGGCTCTTCCGCACTCCCCTCCCTTGTTGTCATGGGGACTTCTTTTCCCCCGAGTTATTATATTGTGCGCTTCAGCAGAAAGCCTTATTGCTTTTAGGGCAGGGGAGGCCCGTGTGGGACACGTCTTTCCCCCGCAGCTTGCACCATGTGACAGTAATTCCTTTCAGATGATTTTTGCTTGAAGTGCTTTCAATGAATTGAGAAGGGCATCTGGGCTTGAATGAACCGTGAGACTTTTTCGCACCAAATCGGGAGGCAGGACGTACGCTATCAAACTTCCTGGAGCATTTTCTCTGGGTGTTATAATTTTGCTGGCACTACATAAATAAGCAGCGGCCCACCATATATTACAATTTCCTTTGAAGCCTGCCTTTCTATCCTCTTTGAGATGCATTACTCAGAGTCACCAATGACCCCTACAGCTTCCTTGGCAATTTATTCCACTCTCCAGCCAACATCTCGCAGTGCTAATCTTCATGGCTGCTGCAGCTGCTTTGTGATCCATGAACAAGGGCCCCTCCTAGTCATGGACTCTGCCACTTTTTCCTGCCTGCTTCCATCCAGGAAGTACCTCTGGAGATGGTACCAGTGGGTCTCCAGTCCTAGAAAGGCCCTTTTGTCTTACGAAGAAATGCTGCACCACCTCCCTTTTGCACCTCAGCACTATGGGACCCACAATGATCAACGCAGAAGGAACCCCTTACTTCGTATTTTACAGTCATACTCCTTCCCTCATCTCATCAGGTCAGGGATGAAGAGCTTGAATCTTAGCACAGGATCTTAGAAGAGACCCCAAGAGCCATCTAGTCCATCCTATGCCATGCGGGAAAGACACAATCAGAGCATCCCCGATACATGGCCATCCAGCTTCTGTTTTAAAACTTCCGGAGAAAGAGACTCCATCATGCTTTGAGGCAGCTTATTTATTTATTTATCTATTTGTTTGTTTGTTTCAAACATTTCTACCCTGTTCTTCTCAACCCCCGAGGAGGGACACAGGGCAGCTTACAAATGGCAGCCATTCGATGCCGACAATTACATCAATAACATTACAAAACAAATTGACAATTAGGTGAACAACAGGATTACAAATATACATTAAAATATTAAAATAAAACATTAAAAATTGAAACATTAAAACAGTGCCAAGCCGTAATCACAAATCCAAATCAAAGTCCAGACTTCCAGTCCGATGTCTATTCATGATTAATTATCATCGGTCAGTTGCTGTTACTGTTCAGTCAGCTGCCCAAATGCTTGGTCCCAGAGCCATGTTTTGATCTTTTTTTTCTAAAGGAGAGGAGTGAGGGAGTCACCCTAATTTCACTGGGGAGTGTGTTCCTGTACAGGAGTTGATTATAAATTGTATGATTTTAACTGTATTTGTATTTAGATTGGCTGCACTAAGGCTGGAGCGGCCTAAGTCAGAGGAGTCCTCCATGTGTGTTGCCATGGAGACCGATGCGGAGAGAGGGAAGTGGAAGGAGCTTAGAGGGGAGAGTTTGAAAAAACGACAGTTAAAATCAGTTAGGGGTTTAGGTTTAGAGGAGTGAGCAGTGAGGAGTTAGGTTCAGAGGAGTGAGGAGTTAGGAGTTGGGAGAGAAGGAAAGGAAAGGTGGCGGAGTGACTTGTGAAGGAAAGCTTTGAGGCTTTGAAAAGCTGGGTTTGGCTATTGGAAGTTTCTCAGGCTAGTGCAGCCGAATGGTGAAACATAGCTGGTATTCTTTTAGTCTAAGGAGAGGTAAAGAATAGTTTACTTAGTATTTGATCTAGGGAGGATCAACTAAGGGAAACATATCTGTATGGAAAGTTTGTCTGAAACAAGTGCTCTACGTCAGAAAGATACTGTGTTACTTGAAAGAATGAACTGTTAAAGTTACAAGTATTATTCCAAGTGCAACAAGGAAAAGTTACGTCTTGCAACCACATGCTGTGTACTTAATAAAATTGTTAACTTTTATTTGAAGATTGCCTCAGCTCCATCTATTCTGTGCACCAAGTGCCATTTCTCACAATATTACAACTTACCTCACATGGTGGCAGAAACGTAGGGGAAAGTAACCAAATAAATCTACATTCTTCTCTCCAGTCACGCTACAGTATATACAGTGTAATTACTACTAAGTTATTACTTTCTTAATAAAGGAGGAGGTGCAATTGAACAGCCTCCCTTCTAACTTGATGATAAATTTGGTTCCTAATCGGCAACCTCCATTACAAATCGGCTAAGTCTTTTTAAAACTGGGAATTGGGGTAAAATCTCCTGAATACTGGTTCCTTTCAAATTGGTGGCAACAATAAATCATCCCTCAGCTCCCCTGCTTCTTTTCAGTTCCATAGGCAGGGGGCCACCACTGAGAAGGCCCTGTTCCTTGTCCTCACCAACTGTGCATGCGGGAGTGGCAGGATCGAGAGCACGACCTCCCCTGATGATTGTAAACTCTGAGGTGGATCATAGAGGGAGATATGTTCGGACAAGTAAGCTGGGTCAGAACCGTATAGCACAAGTTCGGATAACTAAGCTGGAAATGTATGCCACTGCTGAACAGCTCTGGAGTATGAAGTTGCTCATTAGTTGTGCTTTGGAACCTGGTGAGAAACTGAACCAAGGCAGCAGATTAGTCTAGGGCATAAATGTGCATGCACAACCTTCAGCTCATACATTTGTTTGCAGTGCTCAGTGCATCTCCATACCAGTGGCATCACATACACATCTCCTTTTCTTCCATGATACAGGCTTCTGCACTAGACTAAACTGTCCAGCTGTTTCCATTGGAGAACTTCAGCATGCATCAAGTGCCCATAGTCTTCCAACGTGTGTGCATCAATGTGCATGCAGGACCAGAGCACCTCCATCTCTTTGCCTGGGAGATTTCTCTGCCCGTCTCCATCTGGGATCTCCTGGAGAGAGTTAAAAGAGAGTTGGTTGGCATGTGATTTCTCCTCCTCCTCTGCCTTTGGAGATTCTGCCTTCAGCAGGAAGCTGCTCCCTGGGGGACGAAAGTGGTACGATTATAATAGCCTCTTGGAAGGATGGTCTGCAAAGCATCTTTGCAGGTAGATGGAGGTCCTCAAGGCACCGCCCATCCTGTGCCCCTTTGGGCTTTCTTAGGATTCGAGGCTGGATTGTTTGGTGCAGAAGCCCCTTGACACCCCCTCCCCTTTTCCCACCGGCTCTTCCCTCTCAGCAGCCTTTTTATTTCCATCCAGCTCTCAGCTTGGCAGCTCTCTTTATTTGTGTGTTTTATCTAAAAAGTAGAAGTGGGAAAAAGAGAAAGAGAGGGGAAGAAAGGGGGGGGGAGTGTTTGAAAGGAGGAAAGTGTTTGAAAGCTGGAAGAAACATGTGCCATGGGTAAGAGAGAAGAGGGGTTTCAGAAATGGCTATTTTTGTTCCTCTTCCCCAGCGCTTTTCCCTCAGGGATCTGCACCGTTTTGGTAAATCATGTTGGCAGTGGCAGTGGCAGTGGAGGAGTCCCTCCTCTCCTTGTTCCCTGCAGCCAGATTTTAAATCCCTACAAGCGTTTTTTCTTCCTGGGATGGATCATAAACCCCACGGCCCCTTTACGACTTCAACATTGCCATCGCCAGTCACATTTTATGTAAATGCAAGCATTTACCTCTGCAAACTCTGCCATGAAGTTCCCTTAAAGAATTTATTTGGCCACATAAACAGGAGAGCAGCACGCCACGGATTCATGGCTTTGGGGTTCATGAGAGGCATGGTCTATCACTTGAATCCTTTGCTGCCATTTGGGGAATAGTACACATCCACGTCCACCCTAGTTGGGAAAGCCAAGCACCCTTTCTGAACTGGAAATACTACAATGGACCACACTGGTGTTCTGAAGGCTGGGCAACTGGGCTCAAACCTAAGCCGTTGAGGTACTGGGATATGCCTCAGGCATCATTCCTGAGCTGGAGGTTGATGATGGGCACTCAGGGCAAGTTATAACTGGGCAGGAGAGACAGTGTGGTGCTGGTATTCCAGGGTTCTATTATTCTATGAAAGGGCCCCCTGATGGCACAGCAGGTTAAACTGCTGAGCTACTTAACTTGCTGTCCAAAAGGTTGGTGGTTTGAATGTGGGGAGCTCCCGCAGTTAGGCCCAGCCTCTACCAACCTAGCAGTTTGACAACATGCAAATGTGAGTAGATCAATAGATACTGCTCCAGTGGGAAGGTAACAACGCTTCATGCAGTCATGCTGGCTCCATGATCTTGGAGGTGTTTATTAGGCCTGGGCGGTTTCGTTCGTTAATTTTGTAATTCGTTAAATATTCGTTATATTTAACAATTACAAAATGAATACAAAACACATTTTCAAACCCGGAAGGGTTTTAAAATAATGAAACGGCATCCCCCATACTTTTAACGAGCTTCCGCCTGTTTCGGAAATTGGATGGAGGATGCTGGTGCCCTGGGAGCCAATCCGGCGCTCCCAAGCACTCAAGCAGTGCACCGTGGCTGATTGTGATTGGCCGGCAAGCCCTTTAAAAGCGGCTCCGCGCGGCCGCACAGCTCATTGTTGCGGAGGCGAGGGAGAAGAGAAGAGGACGGGAGGTCCGGGAGGGCGGCTTGCATTGGGTTGGCTTGGTTGCTGGCGCTTGGATTCTTTCCTTGCTTATTATTCATTCCTTGCTTGGATTAATTCCTTGCTTATTATTCATTCCTTGCTTGGATTCCTTCCTTCCTTCGGTTTTTGTTAATTTGTTAATTTTCCATTTTTAAATATTTTTTAAAAATACCTGTCTTTTATTCTTAAAAAAAAACAAAAAATATTCTAAAAAAAGAAAAGACTCTTCTGTTGCTGTGTGCTCTCGTTTGTCCCTGTCTCGTGGTTGTTTGATCCACATCAGGGCCAGTTTTTTGTTAATTTTCCATTTTTAAATATTTTTTAAAAATACCTGTCTTTTATTCTTAAAAAAAAAACAAAAAATATTCTAAAAAAAGAAAAGACTCTTCTGTTGCTGTGTGCTCTCGTTTGTCCCTGTCTCGTGGTTGTTTGCTCCACATCAGGGCCAGTTTTTTGTTAATTTTCCATTTTTAAATATTTTTGAAAAATACCTGTCTTTTATTCTTAAAAAAAACCAAAAAATATTCTAAAAAAAGAAAAGACTCTTCTGTTGCTGTGTGCTCTCGTTTGTCCCTGTCTCGTGGTTGTTTGCTCCACATCAAAAAATATTCAAAAAGAAAGAAAAGAATCTTGTGTGCCTGCCTGTGTGTGCGTTTCCCCCGTCTTGTGGCTTCCTTCCCGGCTTTTCTAGTCGCAAGGGCCAAGTGCTATCGCGAATACCTAAGAAAGGCAGGGGATTGAAGATGGACACATTGAGAAGAAGGGAACATTTAGCCGACGAGATGGTTATTGAAACACCCACAGGTGCTTCAACCAGCTGTGAGATGGCAGGACCTCCTCCTTATTCATCAGTTCGAAAGACTCTACGTTCAGATCCTGATGTCCTTCCAAGTACCTCTGATCCTACTTGTTATGAAGAGGGCGAGGAGGCGGACGTGTCTGAGGAATGGGAGGAAGACAATATGGAATCTGCTTCCATCACAGGAATTAGTGATCAAGAGGACTGCATGGTGCTGGAGGGCGAGCCACAGAAACAACCAACAATCCTTTCCACAAACACCGACAGTCCAAACACGAGCATGAGTACATCTCAAGTGCGTAGTAGGGGTAGGCCGAGATCGCTCCTATGGGATCATTACGACGTCCATAATCAGAGGGCCACTTTGGCAGTTTGCAGGCATTGCGGTGTGAGCGTCAGCATAGGAAAAGATATGAGGCATCTTGCCACAACAGGGCTAAGGATGCACATAAAGAGACACCACCCAAATGTGAAGTTGGACGCAGTTGAAGTCGCCGGCACATGCAGCAGTACACAGAGCACTCCAAACACACCAACAGGCCCCATGCAGAAAACCATCGATGCTTGGGGCCTGCAAGTTACAAGGGTGAGATCTGGATTTAAGCCGCCATCAGTGAAGGAAATAACACGTCGCCTGGGAGAGATGATGGCTCTGGACCACCAGCCCTTCCGTATGGTGGAACGGGAAGGTTTCCGCCGATTTGTTCACCTCCTGGCACCATGGTACAATATCCCAAGTCGCAGAACTTTCTCTAGAACAGTCATTCCCGCTTTGTTCGAGGGATGCAAGCAACGTCTCAGAACCCTGTTGAACAAGTCACAACCCGTCCATGTACATTTCACCTCAGACATCTGGACGAGCACGGGAGGAGGGCATTCCTATTTGTCCCTGACCGCGCACTGGTGGGAGATGGAGGGTTGCCTAGACTCGGGTCATCGTTAGGCACTCCTGCCCCTTGAGGTGATCGATACGGATCACAGGGCCGACACCATTTCTGAGTACTTGCGAGAGATGATGAGAGACTGGATGCGGCATACTCATTCCGGTGGTACTAACTCGGGATTCATGGTCACAGACACAGTAAGGGACATGATCCGGGCGGTCGAAAGTGCCGGCTTCACAAACGTAACATGCATGGCGCACTTGCTGCATAACTGCGTAAAAGATGGGTTCAAGGGGCCCGATGAGAACAGCGCCACCGCCGTCGCTCAACTCATTGAGCGTTGCCACAGAATCGCGGGCTTCTTCCACCATAGCTCTAAGTCCGCAAAACTGCTGCGTGACAGGCAAATCCTGGAGTGCCTCCCACAACACCGGTTACTGCAGGATGTCCCCACCCGCTGGAACTCCACCTACATCATGTTGGAGCGCATAGTGGAGCAACAGAGGGCAGTCCACGCTGTCTCGCTGTCAATTGCGGCTCCGATAAACAAGCTGGTCCCCAACAACCAGGAGTGGATGACCATCACTCAGCTGGTTGAGATCCTAGAACCATTCAAACTGGCCACTGAAAAACTTTCAGGACAGAAAGCACTACTCAGCCATGTGGTCCCAGTCATCTTGCGTTTGAAGAGCCATTTGGAGTCGCTGGGTGGAGAAAGTACATTGCAGTGTATGGCTGGGCCCTTGACTCCACAGGTCCAGGAGGTGGTCAGAAAGTTGAATTTGGCCCTCCGTAAACGTCTTCTACCGTTGACGGAGAGTAAGACTCATGTTTTGGCAGCACTCTGCGACCCTTGCATCAAGGACTCTGTCTGCCCCAAAGAACTGCCAAAGTGGAAGGCCGAACTTCTCTCGCTCGTGAGAGAAGAATACTCTCGGAGGGTGGGGGAACGCTCAGAGCAAATTCCTTCTGCCGTTAATCCCCAAAACACCAGTGGTTACGGCAGCACCGATAACATTAGTCCCACCTTGCCACCTACTAGGGATGAAGGAAGAGCACTGCAGCTGAAAAAGAGGAGAGTGGAGCATTTCATAACCGACAGTATCGTTTTGATGGCAGGGCAAGGAACATCTTTATCGGCCCAGGCGGCAAAGATGGACTCGGCAGAGTTCTCTGTCAATTGGTACTATGATGAGCCTCAGGAGATTGTACACAGCGATCCATTGACGTACTGGTCCTCCCGAAGCAATACATGGCCTGACCTCTCAACCGTAGCACGCAAGTTTCTCAGCTGCCCACCAACTAGCGTGCAGAGTGAGAGGGTCTTCAGCCTGGCAGGAGATGTCATCACCCTCCAACGTACCTCGCTCGACCCCCTTGCGGTGGAAAAGCTGGTCTTCTTAAAGGCCAACTTGCCAGTTTTGGGCTTCCCGGAGATAGATTTCGACAGCAACCCTTGCTCCGTGCCGTAGATCACCTTAGTTGCTTTGTGTTTTGTGTTGCCTTACATTACCACTGCCTGCTGAACGCGGGAACATTGCCCTGATGCGTACTACTTTGCTTTGTGCTTTGTGTTGCCTTACATTACTACTGCCTGCTGAACGCGGGAACACTGCCCTGATGTGTTGTACTTTGCTTTGTGTTGCCTTACATTACCACTGCCTGCTGAACGCGGGGACATTGTCCTGATGCGTACTACTTTGCTTTGTGCTTTGTGTTGCCTTACATTACCACTGCCTGCTGAATGCGGGAACATTGCCCTGATGCGTACTATTTTGCTTTGTGTTGCCTTACATTACCACTGCCTGCTGAACGCGGGAACATTGCCCTGATGCGTACTACTTTGCTTTGTGTTGCCTTACATTACCACTGCCTGCTGAACGCGGGAACATTGCCCTGATGCGTACTACTTTGCTTTGTGCTTTGTGTTGCCTTACATTACCACTGCCTGCTGAACGCGGGAACATTGCCCTGATGCGTACTACTTTGCTTTATGCTTTGTGTTGCCTTACATTACCACTGCCTGCTGAACGCGGGAACATTGCCCTGATGCGTACTACTTTGCTTTATGCTTTGTGTTGCCTTACATTACCACTGCCTGCTGAACGCAGGAACATTGCCCTGATGCGTACTACTTTGCTTTGTGCTTTGTGTTGCCTTACATTACCACTGCCTGCTGAACGCGGAGACATTGCCCTGATGCGTACTACTTTGCTTTGTGCTTTGTGTTGCCTTACATTACTACTGCCTGCTGAACGCGGGAACATTGCCCTGATGCGTACTACTTTGCTTTGTGTTGCCTTACATTACCACTGCCTGCTGAACGCGGGGACATTGCCCTGATGCGTACTACTTTGCTTTGTGCTTTTTGTTGCCTTACATTACTACTGCCTGCTGAACGCGGGAACATTGCCCTGATGCGTACTACTTTGCTTCGTGCTTTGTGTTGCCTTACATTACCACTGCCTGCTGAATGCGGGGACATTGCCCTGATGCGTACTACTTTGCTTTATGCTTTGTGTTGCCTTACATTACCACTGCCTGCTGAACGCGGGGACATTGCTCTGATGCGTACTACTTTGCTTTGTGCTTTGTGTTGCCTTACATTACCACTGCCTGCTGAACGCAGGAACATTGCCCTGATGCGTACTACTTTGCTTTGTGCTTTGTGTTGCCTTACATTACTACTGCCTGCTGAACGCGGGAACACTGCCCTGATGTGTTCTACTTTGCTTTGTGTTGCCTTACATTACCACTGCCTGCTGAACGCGGGGACATTGTCCTGATGCGTACTACTTTGCTTTGTGCTTTTTGTTGCCTTACATTACTACTGCCTGCTGAACGCGGGGACATTGCCCTGATGCGTACTACTTTGCTTTGTGTTGCCTTACATTACCACTGCCTGCTGAACGCAGGAACATTGCCCTGATGCGTACTACTTTGCTTTGTGTTGCCTTACATTACCACTGAATGCTGAACGCGGGAACATTGCCCTGATGCGTACTACTTTGCTTCGTGCTTTGTGTTGCCTTACATTACCACTGCCTGCTGAATGCGGGGACATTGCCCTGATGCGTACTACTTTGCTTTATGCTTTGTGTTGCCTTACATTACCACTGCCTGCTGAACGCGGGGACATTGCTCTGATGCGTACAACTTTGCTTTGTGCTTTGTGTTGCCTTACATTACCACTGCCTGCTGAACGCAGGAACATTGCCCTGATGTGTACTACTTTGCTTTGTGCTTTGTGTTGCCTTACATTACTACTGCCTGCTGAACGCGGGAACACTGCCCTGATGTGTTCTACTTTGCTTTGTGTTGCCTTACATTACCACTGCCTGCTGAACGCGGGGACATTGTCCTGATGCGTACTACTTTGCTTTGTGCTTTGTGTTGCCTTACATTACCACTGCCTGCTGAATGCGGGAACATTGCCCTGATGCGTACTACTTTGCTTTGTGTTGCCTTACATTACCACTGCCTGCTGAACGCGGGAACATTGCCCTGATGCGTACTACTTTGCTTTGTGTTGCCTTACATTACCACTGCCTGCTGAACGCGGGAACATTGCCCTGATGCGTACTACTTTGCTTTATGCTTTGTGTTGCCTTACATTACCACTGCCTGCTGAACACGGGAACATTGCCCTGATGCGTACTACTTTGCATTGTGCTTTGTGTTGCCTTACATTACCACTGCCTGCTGAACGCGGGGACATTGCCCTGATGCGTACTACTTTGCTTTATGCTTTGTGTTGCCTTACATTACCACTGCCTGCTGAACCCAGGAACATTGCCCTGATGCGTACTACTTTGCTTTGTGCTTTGTGTTGCCTTACATTACCACTGCCTGCTGAACGCGGAGACATTGCCCTGATGCGTACTACTTTGCTTTGTGCTGCCTTACATTACCACTGCCTGCTGAACGCGGGGACATTGTCCTGATGCGTACTACTTTGCTTTGTGCTTTGTGTTGCCTTACATTACCACTGCCTGCTGAACGCGGGGACATTGCCCTGATGCGTACTACTTTGCTTTGTGTTGCCTTACATTACCACTGCCTGCTGAACGCGGGGACATTGCCCTGATGCGTACTACTTTGCTTTGTGCTTTGTGTTGCCTTACATTACCACTGCCTGCTGAACGCGGGAACATTGCCCTGATGCGTACTACTTTGCTTTGTTTTGCCTTACAATACCACTGCCTGCTGAACACGGGAACATTGCCCTGATGCGTACTACTTTGCTTTGTGTTGCCTTACATTACCACTGAATGCTGAACACGGGAACATTGCCCTGATGCGTACTACTTTGCTTTGTGCTTTGTGTTGCCTTACATTACCACTGCCTGCTGAACACGGGAACATTGCCCTGATGCGTACTACTTTGCTTTATGCTTTGTGTTGCCTTACATTACCACTGCCTGCTGAACACGGGAACATTGCCCTGATGCGTACTACTTTGCTTTGTGCTTTGTGTTGCCTTACATTACCACTGCCTGCTGAACGCGGGGACATTGCCCTGATGCGTACTACTTTGCTTTATGCTTTGTGTTGCCTTACATTACCACTGCCTGCTGAACGCAGGAACATTGCCCTGATGCGTACTACTTTGCTTTGTGCTTTGTGTTGCCTTACATTACCACTGCCTGCTGAACGTGGAGACATTGCCCTGATGCGTACTACTTTGCTTTGTGCTTTGTGTTGCCTTACATTACTACTGCCTGCTGAACGCGGGAACATTGCCCTGATGCGTACTACTTTGCTTTGTGTTGCCTTACATTACCACTGCCTGCTGAACGCAGGGACATTGTCCTGATGCGTACTACTTTGCTTTGTGCTTTGTGTTGCCTTACATTACCACTGCCTGCTGAACGCGGGGACATTGCCCTGATGCGTACTACTTTGCTTTGTGCTTTTTGTTGCCTTACATTACTACTGCCTGCTGAACGCGGGAACATTGCCCTGATGCGTACTACTTTGCTTTGTGTTGCCTTACATTACCACTGCCTGCTGAACGCAGGAACATTGCCCTGATGCGTACTACTTTGCTTTGTGTTGCCTTACATTACCACTGAATGCTGAACGCGGGAACATTGCCCTGATGCGTACTACTTTGCTTCGTGCTTTGTGTTGCCTTACATTACCACTGCCTGCTGAATGCGGGGACATTGCCCTGATGCGTACTACTTTGCTTTGTGCTTTGTGTTGCCTTACATTACCACTGCCTGCTGAACGCGGGGACATTGCTCTGATGCGTACTACTTTGCTTTGTGCTTTGTGTTGCCTTACATTACCACTGCCTGCTGAACGCAGGAACATTGCCCTGATGCGTACTACTTTGCTTTGTGCTTTGTGTTGCCTTACATTACCACTGCCTGCTGAACGCAGGAACATTGCCCTGATGCGTACTACTTTGCTTTGTGTTGCCTTACATTACCACTGCCTGCTGAACGCAGGAACATTGCCCTGATGCGTACTACTTTGCTTTGTGTTGCCTTACATTACCACTGAATGCTGAACGCGGGAACATTGCCCTGATGCGTACTACTTTGCTTTGTGTTGCCTTACATTACCACTGCCTGCTGAACGCAGGAACATTGCCCTGATGCGTACTACTTTGCTTTGTGTTGCCTTACATTACCACTGAATGCTGAACGCGGGAACATTGCCCTGATGCGTACTACTTTGCTTCGTGCTTTGTGTTGCCTTACATTACCACTGCCTGCTGAACGCGGAGACATTGCCCTGATGCGTACTACATTGCTTTGTGCTTTGTGTTGCCTTACATTACTACTGCCTGCTGAACGCGGGAACATTGCCCTGATGCGTACTACTTTGCTTTGTGTTGCCTTACATTACCACTGCCTGCTGAACGCGGGGACATTGCCCTGATGCGTACTACTTTGCTTTATGCTTTGTGTTGCCTTACATTACCACTGCCTGCTGAACGCAGGAACATTGCCCTGATGCGTACTACTTTGCTTTGTGTTGCCTTACATTACCACTGCCTGCTGAACGCGGGGACATTGCCCTGATGCGTACTACTTTGCTTTGTGCTTTGTGTTGCCTTACATTACCACTGCCTGCTGAACGCGGGAACATTGCCCTGATGCGTACTACTTTGCTTTGTTTTGCCTTACATTACCACTGCCTGCTGAACGCAGGAACATTGCCCTGATGCGTACTACTTTGCTTTGTGCTTTGTGTTGCCTTACATTACCACTGCCTGCTGAACGCGGAGACATTGCCCTGATGCGTACTACTTTGCTTTGTGCTTTGTGTTGCCTTACATTACTACTGCCTGCTGAACGCGGGGACATTGCCCTGATGCGTACTACTTTGCTTTGTGCTTTGTGTTGCCTTACATTACCACTGCCTGCTGAACGCAGGAACATTGCCCTGATGCGTACTACTTTGCTTTGTGTTGCCTTACATTACCACTGAATGCTGAACGCGGGAACATTGCCCTGATGCGTACTACTTTGCTTCGTGCTTTGTGTTGCCTTACATTACCACTGCCTGCTGAATGCGGGGACATTGCCCTGATGCGTACTACTTTGCTTTGTGCTTTGTGTTGCCTTACATTACCACTGCCTGCTGAACGCGGGGACATTGCTCTGATGCGTACTACTTTGCTTTGTGCTTTGTGTTGCCTTACATTACCACTGCCTGCTGAACGCAGGAACATTGCCCTGATGCGTACTACTTTGCTTTGTGCTTTGTGTTGCCTTACATTACCACTGCCTGCTGAACGCAGGAACATTGCCCTGATGCGTACTACTTTGCTTTGTGTTGCCTTACATTACCACTGCCTGCTGAACGCAGGAACATTGCCCTGATGCGTACTACTTTGCTTTGTGTTGCCTTACATTACCACTGAATGCTGAACGCGGGAACATTGCCCTGATGCGTACTACTTTGCTTTGTGTTGCCTTACATTACCACTGCCTGCTGAACGCAGGAACATTGCCCTGATGCGTACTACTTTGCTTTGTGTTGCCTTACATTACCACTGAATGCTGAACGCGGGAACATTGCCCTGATGCGTACTACTTTGCTTCGTGCTTTGTGTTGCCTTACATTACCACTGCCTGCTGAACGCGGAGACATTGCCCTGATGCGTACTACTTTGCTTTGTGCTTTGTGTTGCCTTACATTACTACTGCCTGCTGAACGCGGGAACATTGCCCTGATGCGTACTACTTTGCTTTGTGTTGCCTTACATTACCACTGCCTGCTGAACGCGGGGACATTGCCCTGATGCGTACTACTTTGCTTTATGCTTTGTGTTGCCTTACATTACCACTGCCTGCTGAACGCAGGAACATTGCCCTGATGCGTACTACTTTGCTTTGTGTTGCCTTACATTACCACTGCCTGCTGAACGCGGGGACATTGCCCTGATGCGTACTACTTTGCTTTGTGCTTTGTGTTGCCTTACATTACCACTGCCTGCTGAACGCGGGAACATTGCCCTGATGCGTACTACTTTGCTTTGTTTTGCCTTACATTACCACTGCCTGCTGAACGCAGGAACATTGCCCTGATGCGTACTACTTTGCTTTGTGCTTTGTGTTGCCTTACATTACCACTGCCTGCTGAATGCGGAGACATTGCCCTGATGCGTACTACTTTGCTTTGTGCTTTGTGTTGCCTTACATTACTACTGCCTGCTGAACGCGGGAACATTGCCCTGATGCGTACTACTTTGCTTTGTGTTGCCTTACATTACCACTGCCTGCTGAACGCGGGGACATTGTCCTGATGCGTACTACTTTGCTTTGTGCTTTGTGTTGCCTTACATTACCACTGCCTGCTGAACGCGGGGACATTGGCCTGATGCGTACTACTTTGCTTTGTGCTTTTTGTTGCCTTACATTACTACTGCCTGCTGAACGCGGGAACATTGCCCTGATGCGTACTACTTTGCTTTGTGTTGCCTTACATTACCACTGCCTGCTGAACGCAGGAACATTGCCCTGATGCGTACTACTTTGCTTTGTGTTGCCTTACATTACCACTGAATGCTGAACGCGGGAACATTGCCCTGATGCGTACTACTTTGCTTTGTGCTTTGTGTTGCCTTACATTACCACTGCCTGCTGAATGCGGGGACATTGCCCTGATGCGTACTACTTTGCTTTGTGCTTTGTGTTGCCTTACATTACCACTGCCTGCTGAACGCGGGGACATTGCTCTGATGCGTACTACTTTGCTTTGTGCTTTGTGTTGCCTTACATTACCACTGCCTGCTGAACGCAGGAACATTGCCCTGATGCGTACTACTTTGCTTTGTGCTTTGTGTTGCCTTACATTACCACTGCCTGCTGAACGCGGGAACATTGCCCTGATGCGTACTACTTTGCTTTGTGTTGCCTTACATTACCACTACCTGCTGAACGCAGGAACATTGCCCTGATGCGTACTACTTTGCTTTGTGTTGCCTTACATTACCACTGAATGCTGAACGCGGGAACATTGCCCTGATGCGTACTACTTTGCTTTGTGCTTTGTGTTGCCTTACATTACCACTGCCTGCTGAACGCGGGGACATTGCCCTGATGCGTACTACTTTGCTTTATGCTTTGTGTTGCCTTACATTACTACTGCCTGCTGAACGCAGGAACATTGCCCTGATGCGTACTACTTTGCTTTGTGTTGCCTTACATTACCACTGCCTGCTGAACGCGGGGACATTGCCCTGATGCGTACTACTTTGCTTTGTGCTTTGTGTTGCCTTACATTACCACTGCCTGCTGAACGCGGGAACATTGCCCTGATGCGTACTACTTTGCTTTGTTTTGCCTTACAATACCACTGCCTGCTGAACACGGGAACATTGCCCTGATGCGTACTACTTTGCTTTGTGTTGCCTTACATTACCACTGAATGCTGAACACGGGAACATTGCCCTGATGCGTACTACTTTGCTTTGTGCTTTGTGTTGCCTTACATTACCACTGCCTGCTGAATGCGGGGACATTGCCCTGATGCGTACTACTTTGCTTTGTGCTTTGTGTTGCCTTACATTACCACTGCCTGCTGAACACGGGAACATTGCCCTGATGCGTACTACTTTGCTTTGTGCTTTGTGTTGTCTTACATTACCAATGCCTGCTGAACGCGGGAACATTGCCCTGATGCGTACTACTTTGCTTTGTACTTTGTGTTGCCTTACATTACCACTGCCTACTGAATGCGGGAACATTGCCCTCATTGATCACCATGTGTACCTTGCTTTGTGTCACCCGGAAAAGAGGCACTCCTCTACTCCTGTGTATGCTTCCCCCCCAACTGCCTTTCATACACCCTTTCCCCAGTCGTTTCCTGCCGGTCCCCTTTCAGCCTGTTGGGCATCGCCTCTGGGGTGCCCGGAAAACAGGCACTCCTCTACTCCTGTGTGTACGCTTCCCCCCCCCACTCCCTTTCATACATACACACTTTCCCCAGTCGTTCCCGTCCAGTCCCCTTTTAGCCTGTTGGGCTTCACCTCTGGAGTGCCCGGAAAAGAGGCACTCCTCTACTCCAGTGTACGCTAAAATAACTATTGCCTGCTGTATGCGGGAACATTGCCCTTGTAGATCATCCCCATTCTAAAAAAAAAATTAATTTTTTTAAAAAAACACTGCACATTTGCACATACTTCTTTTATTCTTTAAAAAAAATAAATACTGAAAAAAAAAGGAATACACTGCACATTTGCACAGTTGTTGTCGGTAAGCATTTTGATTTTCTTTTTTAAAAATTTTCCTGCTAAATACTTCTTTTATTCTTAAAAAAAATTTAAAAATATTTTTAAAAAAAGATAACACTGCTGGATATTTGCCCTGTGGCTGTTTTTGCCCCACTACAGGGCAAGCATTTCATTTGTTTAGTTCCAACCAGTGCGGCCCATATTGACTTGCCCATGGCCTCCTGTGGTGGATGGCTATTTGGCATCGTTTGTGGTCTGAACAATGACGGTATTGTGGAAGCACTTCTTTTTATTGATGATTTTAATGGCGACTTTTCGGACCACAGGGACACTCATTTAAGAGCATGGGGGGAGCGCCGAGAGGCAGGGATTGGGACAGGAGGTAGCTCGCCTTGTGGCGGACCGCCAGCTCGATCCCAAGATCCATTTAGCTTTCAAGAGTCTAGATGGATTTGGGAAGCTTTTGCAATATATCAAGAAACTTATTTTACATACATATTTTTTCATACACCCTTTCCCCAGTCGTTACTGGCCAGTCACCTTTCAGCCTGTTGGGCATCACCTCTGGAGTGCCCGGAAAAGAGGCACTGCTCTACTCATGTGTACGCTTCCCCCATCTCCCTTTCATACACCCTTTCCCCAGTCGTTTCCGGCCGGTCCCCTTTCAGCCTGTTGGGCATCGCCTCTGAGGTGCCCGGAAAAGAGGCACTCCTCTACTCCTGTGTACGCTTCCCCCCCCCAAACTCCCTTTCATACACCATTTCCCCACTTCTTTTTATTGATGATTTTAATGGCGACTTTTCGGCAATTTTTTTTTTTAGGTCAGCTTTGACCTCAGTAATTTTTTCAAAGTAAACGCTTTGGTCCTCCACATTTTCCTGGAAGCACTTCTTTTTATTGATGATTTTAATGGCGACTTTTTGGCAAGTTTTTTCAAAGAAAACGCTTCGGACCACAGGGACACTCATTTAAGAGCATGGGGGGAGCGCCGAGAGGCAGGGGCTGGGACAGGCGGTAGCTCGCCTCGTGGCGGACCGCCAGCTCGATCCCAAAATCCATTTAGCTTTCACTGCAGGCAAGCAGGCAGGCATTCCCGGAGCCCCTTCCCACAGCCCCTGCCCGCACACACACACCTGCTGTCTGCAGAGACATTGTCCCTTTGGGGTCCAGCACTTATTGAAAATCAATTTTACTTTGCTTTCTGTTTCCTCGAAAGACTTAGGCTTGGCCAGTTTCGTTCAGTAATTTTGTATTTCGTCCATGATTTGTATTTAAATTATTTTACAATCGAATATAGAGCCATTTTGTAATAGTTTGAGGATCAATGAAGAATCAAATGAATGACTCCAAGTTTTGTAATAGTTTTGTTACTTTTTTGTATGTCTGATGCAAGTGTTACAATCTCCGTTTCTCTTCCCTCCTGGAACACTACGTGATCGTTAGTTCTGAAATCTGTAATCGTCTTTCCCATCTTCCGATGCATTACAAAGTTCTATGTTATGTGCGCTGTCATCCGGAATTACTCTGATTGCCTCACATCACCTTATGTGTAAAATTCCTGGGTGGCCTCCTAATTTCTTTTTGTTTATAAAAAAAGGAGTACTCCTAAGAAACTAGTTTTCCTAACGCTTTAGTAGTATGGTACCCAGAGGGTTGTGTCTGCCTGGCTGCTTTCTGTAGGCAAGTTCTTTTTTCGCAAGCACGATTTCTTGCAGGGCAGTTCTTTGAGTCGTCTCTTGCCATTTTGGAAAATGTACAAATTCTCTGGTTTGAAATGTCTTCTTGGCTGCTGTGTGTAGGCCAGTACTTCATCCCGTGTTGCAATGCAATGCAATGCAATGCAATGCAAATTGCCATCCCAAATACAAGCACTGCAATTACTCTGGAACCCTCCCCCCCCAACTCCCTTTCCTACAAAAAAATGAATGCATAGCTAGGAAAATTATTTTTGCAATATATGTATAAATTGATTCATAGTCAGGAAACTTATTTTACATACATATTTTTCATACACCCTTTCCCCAGTCGTTACTGGCCACTCCCCTGTCAGCCTGTTGGGCATCGCCTCTGGGGTGCCCGGAAAAGAGGCACTCCTCTACTCCTGTGTACGCTTCCCCCCCCCCAAACTCCCTTTCATACACCATTTCCCCACTTCTTTTTATTGATGATTTTAATGGCGAATTTTCGGCAAGTTTTTTAGGAAATTTTTTTTAGGCATTTTTTTTTTGGCCAGCTTTGACCACAGTAACTTTTTAAGTCGTTTCCAGCCGGTCCCCTTTCAGCCTGATGGGCATCACCTCTGGGGTGCCCGGAAAAGAGGCACTCCTCTACTCCTGTGTACACTTCACAACAGGGCGAGCATTTTGATAATTTTCCATTTTTAAATATTTCTGAAAAATACCTTTCTTTTATTCTTCAAAATATTCAAAAAATAATCTAAAAAAAGAAAAGAATCTTGTGTGCCTGTGTGTGCGTTTCTCCCTGTCCTGCGGCTTTTTGCTCCACAGCAGGGCAAGGTTTTTGTTAATTTTCCATTTTTAAATATTTCTGAAAAATATCTTTTATTCTTCAAAAAAATAAAAGAAAAACCTAAAAAAGGAAATCTTGTGTGCCTGTGTGTGCGTTTGTCCCTGTCCTGTGGCTGTGTTCGCTCCACAACAGGGCGAGCATTTCGTTAATTTTCCATTTTTAAATATTTCTGAAAAATATTTCTCTTTTATTCTTCAGAAAATTAAAAAAAACCTAAAAAAAGAAAAGACCTTTGTGTGCCTGTGTGCGTGCGTTTGTCCCTCCCTCCAACTCCCTTTCATACACCCTTTCCCCAGTCGTCCCCTGCCGGTCGCCTTTCAGCCTGTTGGGCATCGCCTCTGGAGTGCCCGGAAAAGAGGGCGCCTGCGTAGGGCATTCATAACAAGGGAGCCGTCGTTCCCTCCCGCCCCTGGGGTTGTAATTTGTGCACTTTGCTTTCACAGCGTCTCTGCCCATCTTTCCCCAGTCATTCCCTGCAAGTCCCCTTTCAGCCTGTTGGGCATCGCCTCTGGGGTGCCAGGAGAAGAGGCACTCCTGTACTCCTGTGTACGCTTCCCCCCTCCCCCAACTCCCTTACCCATAAATGAACTACCTACCTCATTAAAAAAAAACCCCCAAAAAACACAAAAAATTATGAAAAGAAAAACCCATTAAAAATGAAGGGACTTATATTTTAATATTTATTACTAGAACAGCTGCTATTATTTATTGATTTAATTCTTAAATAAAGGAAAACAAAGAAACTCACCAAAAAACTGCTGCTATTATTTATTTATTTATATATTTATTTAAGAGGCACTCCTGTACTCCTGTGTACGCTTCCCCCCTCCCAAAACTCCCTTACCCATAAACAAACTACCTACCTGCTACCTCTTAAAAAAAAAAAACCACAAAAAAACCACAAAAAAATTATGAAAAAACCAATAAATATGAAGGGACTTATATTTTAATATTTATTACTAGAATGCGGGAACATTGCCCTTATTGATCACCATGCTTTGTGTCGCCTTAAATTACTACTGCGGGAAGATTGCCCATATTGATCACCATGTGTACTTTTGCTTTTTTATTCTAAAAAATTTTTAAAAAATATTGCCCCACTACAGGGCAAGCATTTTGATAATTTTCAGCTAAATATTTCTTTTATTCTAAAAAAAAAATTAAAAAGTATTTCAAAAAAATAAATAAACACCGCACATTTGCACATACTTCTTTTATTCTTAAAAAAGAAATACTGAAAAAAAGTAATACACTGCACATTTGCACAGTTGTTGTCGGCAAGCATTTAGATTCTTCCTTATTATTTTTAGTAAACCTTTCCCCAGTTGTTCCCTCCCTGCTCCTGGAACTCCAATCTGTCTGCTATCCACCCATAACAAACTTCCCTCTTTACCTCCTTTGTCTCCGGGCAACTACTGCTTCATTACTGGGTGAGTGTGGATCGGTTGGATCTATCGGCGGAGGATGTACCTTGATGGTACAACCATCACGTTTCTCTAATGAATAAGAGTCATAAGACCCTTGGTGAAGAAAATCATGTCTCATCCCAGATTTGTCTCCTGAATAACCATCATCCTCAGCTTTAAGGGTGTTAGTGGATCTTACTTGCTCACAGTTTGCAAACTGATTGCACTCTATGAATCTGTGCTCTGTTCGACATTCCTTGATGAGTTACCTTTTTGTCTTTTTTTTGTGTTTCCCGATATAAGGAGTGCTGCATAAATTCACTTAAAGGCTTCCTTGTCTTCCTCGTTCGTGGTGTTACAAATTGACATTTATTAAAAACTGCATTAGGGACATGGCGCAAGCAGGATTACTTGAGAAAGGCATAATGTTACAAAGGTGTTCTTTATCGGTTATCAGTTCATGAAGGTACTGCAAATAAAATCCCATCATGCATTGTTAATTATTCTCCACTCGTCCCCTGAATGTAGAGTGGGTTATGTTGGCTCTGCACCAAGTTCGATCTTGCTCTGCCACTGCTAAGAACAGTGGATTTTCAAAAAGGGCTGGAACAAAATGGGCCACAAAGGCCACAGACAGTCACTGGTTGTAACTACCTTGAGTTAACAGAAAAGCAAAGAACACTGGATTTCCAAAACACACTTATTGCCAGGGAGAAATCCCCTTGGCACCAAAAAAGAGGAACAGCATCTGCCATTTTGGAAACGACTTCCACCAGTGTAGGAAAAAAAAGAAAGGAAATTATTTCGTTGTAATGATTTAAAAGTAATTTGCAATTGTTTATAAATATTAAAAAAAACAACAATAATAAAATATCAATGTAACCCTATGCTTCCCCTCCCAAAAAACAGCTCCCTGTGAGATGGTGGATGATGCTTCGATTTAGAAAATACACTTCCGGGTTTGAAAAAAACATCGATATCGTTGTGTTATCATTATAAAAAAAAAACTAAATACGAAAATAACGAACGAAAACGCCCAGCCCGATTACGTCATGGGCATATTCATACCCTGACCTCCTGTACAGCCAGAGATTCTTTGGGGTGTCATCACAGCATTGGTTGACAAAGAGAAGAAGAGCGGTCATTCAGACGCAATGTAAGCATGTGCTTACAGTCTGTCTCACTGCCTCACTGCCTCACTGGGGGACGGCTGATATACTGTGAAAGATAATTGCACACCATGACACTCCCGGTGGGGGCACTGACCAATGTCCCCCCGGGAGGGCATGGGAGAAGGCCGGGAAGGGTATTGGCCTACGCCCAGTAATCAAGCAGCAGGTGGCCAATCCCGGGGGGGCAGGGTCAAGAGCCCCCCCTGAAAGGATTTGGAGAATGCCGGGAAGGGAATTGGCCTTCAGAAAGCAGGCAGCCAGCCATTCCCAGGGGGCCAGGGTCAAGCCCCCCCCCCGGGAGGTCATACAGTCGGTCTCACAGGGGGACGGCTGGGATTAGATACTGTGAAAGATAAGTGCACAGCCTGACACTCCCGGGGGGGGGGTATGTGAATGTCCAATGCCCCCCCGGGAGAACTTACAGCCTGTCTCACTGGGGGACGGCTGATATGCTGTGAAAGATCAGTGCACACACCATGACACTCCCAGGGGGCACTGACAAATGTCCCCCCAGGAGGGCATGGAGGGCATGGGAGAAGGCCGGGAAGGAGATTGGCCTACACCCAGTAATCAAGCAGCAGGCAGCCAATCCTGGGGGGCCAGGGTCAAGAGCCCCCCCCCGGGAGGACTTACAGTCTGTCTCACTGGGGGACGGCTGAGATGCTGTGAAAGATGCAGTGAAAGATGCTGTGAATTTCCAATGCCCCCCCCCCCGGGAGGGCATGGAGAAGGCCAGGAAGGTTTTGGCCTTCTCACAGCAGGCAAAAAGGCAGCTGTTTGGGCGCCGGCAGGGGTCTCCTCCGGGACCTTGCTGGGCCGAGCCGCTGCGGAGAGGAGCAGGGACGGCGTCGGCGTCGGCGGCGACAACAGGCCCCTGGCAGCAACAGCGTCGCCGTCTCTTCTTTTCCTCCTCCTTCCTCCTCCTCCGTCGTCGTCGTCATCTCCTCCTCTTCCCTCAGCAGCATCCTCCCTGTCATACACCCTTTCCCCAGTCGTTCCCTGCTGGTCCCCTTTCAGCCTGTTGGGCATCGCCTCTGGGGTGCCCGGAAAAGAGGCACTCCTCTACTCCTGTGTACGCTTCCCCCCCCAACTGCCTTTCATACACCCTTTCCCCAGTCGTTTCCTGTCGGTCCCCTTTCAGCCTGTTGGGCATCGCCTCTGGAGTGCCCGGAAAAGAGGCACTCCTCTACTCCTGTGTGTACGCTTCACAACAGGGCGAGCATTTTGTTAATTTTCCATTTTTAAATAGAGGCACTCTTCTACTCCTGTATACGCTCTCCCCCAACTCCCTTTCATACACCCTTTCCCCAGTCGTCTTTCATATACCCTTTCCCCAGACTTAGGGTTGGCCAGTTTCTTTCGGTAATTTTGTATTTCGTCAATAATTTGTATTTCAATTATTTTACTCCTCTACTCCTGTGTACGCTTCACAACAGGGCGAGCATTTTGTTAATTTTCCATTTTTAAATAGAGGCACTCTTCTACTCCTGTATACGCTCCCCCCCCCCCCAACTCCCTTTCATACACCCTTTCCCCAGTCATTTCCTGCCGGTCCCCTTTCAGCCTGTTGGGCATCGCCTCTGGGTTGCCCGGAAAAGAGGCACTCCTCTACTCCTGTGCACGCTCCCCCCCCAACTGCCTTTCATACACCCTTTCCCCAGTCGTTTCCTGCCGGTCCCCTTTCAGCCTGTTGGGCATCGCCTCTGAGGTGCCCGGAAAAGAGGCACTCCTCTACTCCTGTGTACCCTTCCCCCCCCAACTCTTTCCCCAGTCATTACCGGCTGCCCTGCGGTTGTCATGTGTGCATTTAGCTTTTACAGTATCTCTGCCGCCCCTTTCGCCCGCTTAAATGGAAATTTGACTTTGCATGGCCATGAAACAAAAATTCCTCTTTACCTCCCTTAACTCCCTGTCATACACCCTTTCCCCATACACCTTTCCTCCGGTATCTGATCGTCTTCAAACCTCCAACTTTCGTTCTTGATTAATGCAAGCGGCCAGCTTTGACCACACTAATTTTTTCAAAGTAAACGCTTCGCTCCTCCACATTTTCGTGGAAGCACTTCTTTTTATTGATGATTTTAATGGCGACTTTTTGGCAAGTTTTTTCAAAGTAAACGCTTCGGACCACAGGGACACTCAGTTAAGAGCACGGGGGAGCGGCGCGGCAGACCGCTCAAATGGAAATTTGACTTTGCATGGCAGTGAGACAAAAATTCCTCTTTACCTCCCTTAACTCCCTTTCATACACACTTTCCCCTCCTCTTTACCTCCCTTAACTCCCTGTCATACACCTTTCCCCGTACACCTTTCCTCCGGTATCTGATCATTTTCAAACCTCCGACTTTCGTTCTTGATTAATGCAAGTGGCCAGCTTTGACCACACTAATTTTTTCAAAGTAAACGCTTCGGTCCTCCACATTTTCGTGGAAGCACTTCTTTTTATTGATGATTTTAATGGTGACTTTTTGGCAAGTTTTTTCAAAGTAAACGTTTTGGACCACAGGGACACTCAGTTAAGAGCACGGGGGGAGCGTCGCGGCAGACCGCTCAAATGGAAATTTGACTTTGCATGGCAGTGAGACAAAAATTCCTCTTTACCTCCCTTAACTCCCTTTCATACACACTTTCCCCTCCTCTTTACCTCCCTTAACTCCCTGTCATACACCCTTTCTCCATACACCTTTCCTCCGGTATCTGATCGTCTTCAAACCTCCGACTTTCGTTCTTGATTAATGCAAGCGGCCAGCTTTGACCACACTAATTTTTTCAAAGTAAACGCTTCGGTCCTCCACATTTTCGTGGAAGCACTTCTTTTTATTGATGATTTTAATGGCGACTTTTCGGCAAGTTTTTTCAAAGTAAACGTTTCAGACCACAGGGACACTCAGTTAAGAGCACGGGGGGAGCGCCGAGAGGCAGGGGCTGGGACTGGCGTTAGCTCACCTCGCGGCAGACCGCCAGCAAGCATTTTGTTGATTTTTATTTTTAACAATTTATTTTAGCGTTATATAATACTTTTATTTAATTAAAATTTATCAAAAAAAATAAAAAAATATTACAAATAAAAATTATAAATAATTGTAAATAAGTAGTTAGTACTTTAGTAGTGTAGTGTCGATCCTTTGTTGTGGTTGCCAAGGGGATTTATCCCTGGCAATCAGTGCTTTTTGGAAACTACTTTTTTACTTACTTTATTTACTTATTGCAGTGTATCATTTTGTAATACAGTGTCCCACTGTTTTCCTGCCCTCAGTGCCCCACTGTTTTCCTGCCCTTCTTGAAAATCAATTAAGGAAAATCAATGTGGGAACATTGAAAATCAAGTTTACTTTGCTTTGTGTTGCCACACAGTGATGTTCTCAGAAGTTTCCTTTGTCTTTGGATGACATTTTCTATGCATGGCTGGCGCCTGGTTTCTTCCTCTTCTCTTTGACCTCCCAAACAGTGTTTGTTTTCTCCTCCGATCGAATGCTGCAGCATACCTAGAGCATGGCCACTGTATTCTTGGCTTCAATCTCTCTGTGCCCGGTTTTTTTCCCTTTTTCCCCTTTCAGCCTGTTGGGCATCGCCTCTGGAGTGCCCGGAAAAGAGGCACTCCTCTACTCCACAACTCTCTGCTCTATGCGTGCAACTGCTATGGCATGCCCATCCCTCCCAGAATTGACCGCAATAAAGGAACGTACTCCTGAATTTTTACGGAGTGCCATTGACCCCTCCCTTTTTTTCTCATGCCAGCTGTAAGTCCCCATCCCTGACCTATACAGTCACCCTCTTTTTCCCCCCGTCCTGGGCAAAAATTCCTCTTTACCTCCTTTGTCTCCGGGCAACTACTGCTTGTTTACTGGGTGAGTCTGGATCATACCATATAATACCTCTATATGTTGTCTATCCTGTCTGCTTAATGGCATTCAACGTTTGCTGTGTATGTGTTCTGTAATCCACCCTGAGTCCCCTTCGGAATGAGAAGGGCCGAATATCAATGCTGTAAATATATACATATTATACACATACATACATACAGAATTATAATAATTTAGAATTATAATAGGCTTTGCTATAGCATAGAGAAAAGAGGAAATTGATAAGGATTAGGAGTGGTAATAGCTTCCAGTTTCAATTTCCCATGAAGATATATCCTTATCTGACGGTTCTTCACACTGTCCTTTGAAGCTGTTTTGATACTTACTAGTTTCTGATGTTAAAACCTTTGTGTTTTAAAACAACTGGGTGGAACATCTTTTGTTTCACCAAAGACAAATGTGCAGCAGTGTTTTCTTTTTTAAAAAATATTTTTTTTATTTTTTTTAAAGAATAAAAGAAATATTTAGCAGTAAAAGTTTTAAAAAAGAAAATTATCAAAATGCTTGCCCTGTAGTGGGGCAAAAACAGCCACAGGACACACAACAACTGGGTGAAACAGCTTTTGTTTCACCAAAGACAAATGTGAAGACGTTTACGGATGGCGAAAGTCAACTTTTTGACCACCTCCTAAGCCTGTGGAGTCAACAGGGGCCCAGCCATAGATTGCAATGTACTTTGTCCACCCAGCGACTTACCAAAAAAAAGGCTGTAGTGATGTACGGGTCCGTGCTATCAAAATCAATCTGAGGATAGCCCAAAACTGGCAAGGTGGCCTTCAAGAAGACCAGCTTTTCCACAGCAAGGGGGTCGAGCGAGTTACGTTGGAGGGTGACGATTGCAATGTACTTTGTCCACCCAGCGACTCCAAATGCCTCTTCAAACGCAGGACGACAGGGACCACATGGCTGAGTAGTGCTTTCTGTGCTGAAAGATGTTCGGTGGCTAATTTGAATGGTTCTAGGATCTCGACCAGCTGAGTGATGGTCATCCACTCCTGGTTGTTGGGGACCAGCTTGGGCCGACAAAGATGTTCCATGCGCTCCAACATGATGTAGGTGGAGTTTTAGCGGGTGGGGACATCCTGCAGTAACCGGTGTTGTGGGAGGCACTCCAGTTTTGCGGACTTAGAGCTACGGTGGAAGAAGCCCGCGATTCTTCGGCAACGGTCAATGAGTTGAGTGACGGCGGTGGCGCTGTTCTCATCGGGCCCATTGAAGCCATCTTTTACAAAGTTATGCAGCAAATGCGCCATGCATGTTACGTTTGAGAAGCCGGCACTTTCGACCGCCCGGATCATGTTCCTTCCTGCGTCTGTGACCATGAATCCCGAGTTAGTACCACCGGAATGAGTATGCCGTATCCAGTCTCTCATCATCTCTCGCAAGTACTCAACACTCGAACAAAGCTGCAATGACTGTTCGAGAGAAAGTTTTGCGATTCGGGATATTGTATTGTACCATGGTGCCAGGAGGTGAACTGAACAAATCAGCGAAAACCTTCCCGTTCCACCATACTGCATGATTGCATGTTGCCTGGAAGGCAAAAAGGCATGCAACCCTGGGGGGCCAGGGTCAAGAGCCCACACCGGGAGGATTTACAGTCTGTCTCACTGGGGGACGGCCGATATGCAGTGAAAGGGAAGTGCACACCATGACACTCCCGGGGGGGGGGGGCTGACCAATGTCCCCCCGGGAGGGCATGGGAGGGAGAAGGCTGGGAAGGGTATTGGCCTTCTCTCAGCAGACAAAAAGGCAGTCAATCCCAGGGGGGCAGGGTCAAGAGCCCACCCCGGGAGGACTTACAGTCTGTCTCACTGGGGGACGGCCGATATGCAGTGAAAGGGAAGTGCACACCATGACACACCCGGGGGGGGGGGCTGACCAATGTCCCCCCGGGAGGGCATGGGAGGGAGAAGGCCGGGAAGGGTATCGGCCTTCTCTCAACAGACAAAAAGGCAGTCAATCCCGGGGGACAGGGTCAAGAGCCCACCCTGGGAGGACTTACAGTCTGTCTCACTGGGGGACGGCCGATATGCAGTGAAAGGGAAGTGCACACCATGACACTCCCGGGGGGGGGGGCCTGATCAATGTCCCCCCGGGAGGGCATGGGAGGGAGAAGGCCGGGAAGGGTATCGGCCTTCTCTCAGCAGACAAAAAGGCAGTCAATCCCGGGGGGGGCAGGGTCAAGAGCCCACCCCGGGAGGACTTACAGTCTGTCTCACTGGGGGACGGCCAATATGCAGTGAAAGGGAAGTGCACACCATGACACTCCCAGGGGGGAGCCCTGACCAATGCCCCCCCGGGAGGGCATGGGAGGGAGAAGGCCGGGAAGGGTATCGGCCTTCTCTCAGCAGACAAAAAGGCAGTCAATCCCGGGGGGGCAGGGTCAAGAGCCCACCCCGGGAGGACTTACAGTCTGTCTCACTGGGGGATGGCCGATATGCAGTGAAAGGGAAGTGCACACCACAGCACAGCAGCACTTCCCTTTCAGCCTGTTGGGCATCGCCTCTGGGGTGCCCGGAGAAGAGGCAGTCCTGTACTCCAGTGTACGCTTCCCCCCCCCCAACACAAAGTGCTTTGAGCACACTAGTTTTTTCAAAGTAAACGCTTCGGAACCCCAGGACTCAAATTGAAATTTGACTTTGCATGGCATCGAAGGATGACATCTGCAATGGGTCAAAAAATCCTCATTCCCTCCCTTAACTCCCTGTCATACACCCTTTCCCCTCCTCTTTCCCCAGTCGTTACCGGCCGCCCCTTGCAGGCAGTCTCACTGGAGCGCGACTGATATGCTGTCAAATATGACTGCAGAGAGACACTACCCCTCCCTTTTTTTCTCATGCCAGCTGTAAGTTGGTCCCCATCCCTGACCTATACTCTGGAACCCCCCCCCCCCAACTCCCTTTCATACACCAGGGTTGCTCGCATCCCTCATACAAGGCTGGAATGACATTTTGAGAGAGGGTGCTAACTGTCTTCGTGGCTGCTGAGAGTAGACCAGTACTTCATCCCAGACTACCCTCGGGAGTAACCACTGCTCTCTGCTCAATGTGTGCTCCTGCATCCTTGACAATGCGAGTTTGAAACCTGTCTTTTAATTTTCCACTTGTCTACCTGGTTGTCTGCTGAGTGTTGGTGGGACATTCGGGTTTCTAGTTTTTAGTGCGAAGGATTCGAATGCTTCGTTGCTCGTGTTCCTTCTGTTTGTGATGGAAGCAGTTCTGTCCTTGAGGTATACTTTGACACAGTTCCCTGCCGGTCTCCTTTCCTTTTGGGTTGTCATGCGTGCATTTACCTTTCACTGCCTATCGGTCACTCCTGAGAGTTAATTGCACCATGCAGCTTTCTGTTGGTAATTTCTTTTTTAAGTGCACCAGGCTGCTTTCTGTTGGTCAGTTCTTTTTTCACAGTGCGAATGCTTCCCCTTTCATACACCCTTTCCTTTTGGGTTGTCATGCATGCATTTACCTTTCACTGCCTATCGGTCGTCCCCCTACATCGATTTTTATTGATGGTTTTTATGGCGACTTTTAGCCAACTCCCCTTCGTACCCCTCCATCGAAGGCAGACACTCCCTCTCAAAGGCCAGCTTGACTTCCCCTTTCCCCAAGACTCAGCCTAAAAAGTAGTGTCTGCTTCCCACAACACCCGTTTTGAGCACCCTTTCCTTACAGTGGTCATGTATGCCACTTTTTAGCCTGTAGGGCATTGCCTCTGAAGTGCCCGGAAAAGAGGCACTCCTCTACTTTTGTGAATGCTTCCCCTTTCATACACCCTTTCCTTTTGGGTTGTCATGCGTGCATTTACCTTTCACTGCCTATTGGTCATCCCCCTACATCGAGGGCTGGCACTTTCTGTCGAAGGCCAGCTTGACTTCCCCACTCCAGAGGGTTAAGTGCACCAGGCTGCTTTCTGTTGGTCAGTACTTTTTTCACAGTGCGAATGCTTCCCCTTTCATACACCCTTTCCTTTTGGGTTGTCATGCATGCATTTACCTTTCACTGCCTATCGGTCGTCCCCCTACATCAATTTTTATTGATGGTTTTTATGGCGACTTTTAGCCAACTCCCCTTTGTACCCCTCCATCGAGGGCGGACACTCCCTCTCAAAGGACAGCTTGACTTCCCCTTTCCTCATAAGGCGGCCAAAGTACTTCTATCTGCTTCCTTCAACACCCTTTTCTGCACCTGTTATCTGCACTCTCAAAACAATTTACCTGCGCTCTTACAGACCCCAACCCTTTCCACCGTGCTACAATTCAAATCTCCATCCCAAGAGCAAACACTACAATTATTCTGTCACGCGTTAGTAACATGTTTTGAAGGAGTTATTTGGAATTTTTGACCAAAAATGCTGAACAAAAAAAATGGTATTTTAAGAAAAATTGCCCCATACGCATTTCCTTCGCAACTAGATAAAAATGAGTGATTGCAAATCCTCAGTGGGGATTTGTCCGTACTTGCAGAACTGCTACAGAAATTATGAAATTATGAAATTATGAAATTATGAAATTATGAAATTATGAAATTATGAAATTATGAAATTATGAAATTATAAATATCGATATCGTTCTGTTATAAAAAAAAAGATTTACAAAATTGTCGAACAAAACCGCCCAGCCAGATAATTGCCCATAATTTAATATTCATATTTTTTTCAAAGTGCAATTTATGATACTGTCTTCTTTTTATTTAATTTACTTTCTGCATTTTTAAAAATTAATTTGTAATTTTAACGTTATAACTTAATATATATTATAAATAAATAATTTATATTTCGTATATTGTTATGTTAAAATATAATTACAATTTTATGTATTATATTTTATTACAATCTTAAGTAATTTAATTTCAATTTCTTGCCTTGCTTCTTGTTTAGCAACTGTTATAATTTTTTAATTTTTTATTCTATTTGATTTATATTCTATTTGATTATTTTATTATTGTTATTATTGTTTATGTTTAACTAGTTATGGTTATTAGATTATTTTATTAAGATATGTTTTTTAATTATTACATTTTTTTAAGTACCAACACCCGTGGATGACAAGAGAAAATATATGGGGGAAGGGGGGAGGGTAAGGGAGAAAAAAAAGGTAAAAAAATCATAAATCCAAAAAAAAATTTGACTCCCTTCTATTCTGCTCATGCAATATCTTTCATTTTGTAATGTATATAAAAAAAAACAGAAAATGAGTTCCATGTCCCATCTAAATGTCCATTATGAAGCTGTATACGTTGTAAATGTTTTCGTTTGCATGGTTTTTTGTTTTGCATTACGCTGACGCGGGCGCCATCTTAACGAATCGATTCGTTATTTATTAACGATTTTTACGAATAACAAAATTTCGTAAACGCTTTGCGCATGCGCTAACGCGGGCGCCATCTTAACAAATCGATTCGTTATTAGCGATTTATACAAATAACGAAATTTCGTAAATGCCTTTGCGCATGCGCTAACGCGGGGCGCCATCTTAACGAATCGATTCGTTATTCCCAGCAAAATTACGAATTTTCGTAAGCGCTTTGCGCATGCGCCAACGCGGGTGCCATCGTAACGAATCGATTCGTAAATTATTTACGAAATTTTGTAAATACCGAACCTTTTTAAGGGAAAATTTTGTAATTATTTTAAATATCGAAACAAAAAAAACCCCCAATTACAAATCGATTTTAGAAACAAATTTTTCCGTTGTTACCCAGGCCTAGTGTTTATAAACAATGCCAGCTCTTCGGAGATGAGCACCACCCCCCAGAGTCAGACATGACTAGACTTAATGTCAGGGGAAACCTTTACCTTTATTATTCTATGATTATATGATTCTAAGTCCCTGCTTTGTTACAGTTATCTATCAGATGACCTTGGAGTAAGTCTTGCTCTGCCTCAGCCAGAGAGGAATGCAAAAGAGGGCAAGAAACTCTTATTTTATGAAAGTAGAATCATGCATAATTTGAGTGTTGGGAAACCTAGGGCCAAATCCGCACTCAGCTGTAGACCCCTGCTGGGGGACCTTAGCTAGTCCTTCTCCTTTGTCTATAACATAGAATCATGGAGTTGGAGGAGACCCTGGGGGGTCATCCAGTCCAGCCCTTTTCTGCCTTCATGAAGGAAAAGCACAATCAAAGTACCCTGGACAGATGGCCATCCAGCCTCTGCTTAAAAGCCTCCAAAGGAGAAGTCTCCTCCAGACTCTGGAGCATGGGTTCCATTACTGAGCATCTCTTATGGTAAGGAAGTTTTTCCTAATGTTCCTTTCCTGTCATTTGAACCAATCAAACAAAAGCAAGGGTAAATCTGCCCAAAAAAGCCCTTTAGAGAGGGATGCCATAGGTGGGAGGTTTGTGTCTTTGCCTCTTCAAGTCTGCCATCTTTTGTGCAAAGAAATACCTGAGGACCCCCTTTTCCTGCCCATTGACCCCATCAGCCATTTCCTCCAAGCAGAAGCAGTGCTTTCTGTGTATATGTTGGTGTGTGATGGCTCCCCCTTTCCCCAGTGGTGCCCACCCCTTGGTGATAGATGAACGAGGGTCTCCGGCCTGAGCATTGATCCGCCTCCCTCTCTGCATGCAGATTCAGCTCTCTCTCCTCCTGGTTAATTCCCATCCATTTATTTGGACTAAATGGATCCTCCGCTTGCTCTTCCTCTGGATGCCTTGAACTCCCCTAAGCCACTCACTGAATATGTCATTGCACGCCTTGAGGAGCAGAAGTGGAAGTCTTCTGCTTTAAGGAGGTAGAAAGTGGGCAATTACTTTGGGAATGGTTTGACCTGCATTCCATGTTTTGGCTCCTCCATGGGCTGTTGTGAATTGGTCTCTCCATGGCAAGCAATGGCCACTTCCTGGCTGGGCACCAAGGGAGTGTAGACTGGTGCCAAGCTTCCTTCCGGCTCCTTTACGGAGCTGGAAGGAATCTTGGAACCAGTCTACATTTCCTTGGGGCCCAGGCAGGATGAGGGATTGCCTTTCCTTCCCAATGACCAACAAATATGAGGCACTAAAAGATGGACTCTATTAGCAACCAAAGAAGCTGCTGGGGCTTCAGAGGCTTCTCCTTTTGCTGGTGGAAAGGGGGCCCGTGGTCACGCTCTGCATACCAAGAGTTCAGGAACAGCCAAGATCCCTTGCTCAGCTCAAAATCTTCCAAAATCATAGCGCCGGGGAGAAAAGTGCTTGAAGCCAATGAAGCTTGAAGTGCTTCATTGGCGAGCAACACCTCCGGTCACCGCACCAAATAGGCTTCAGCCCCCCCCCCCCCCAAATTCTCATGGTGGTTCGCGAAAAGGCCTTACTGGTGCATTATTTGTTATGTTTATTCATATCATGATCTGATAACCATACTCAATATATTCCATATGCATGAGGGTATTGGGGTAATGATACAAAAGGTTTGCTAGGCTAGACCCTATCTCACTCAGGCTCAGCCCCCCCCCGAAACTCACCCCCCCGAACCCCCCCTGAAAAAAATTCAGCCCTCCTGAAATGAAATCCTGGCTACGGGCCTGGCTCTGGGCCCCCTTCTCTCATGTGTCTTGCAGTTTGGTTTGGTTTTCCATGGAAGTCTGGGTCAAAGCTATTTAGCTCCCTGTGTTTTCAGTGTGGTTCATAAAACAAGAGAACAGAAAACAGCCAAGAGGAAAGGTGGCCAAAGCTGGGTGAGTTGACTTTAAACAACTGGTTCATGGATTTGTGGTGAAACTGCTCTCAGTTTTAGTCTGAACTTCTCAGGGTGTTGAATTGTTTTCAGAATGCAGTTTGCCAGGTTCAGTAGCTCAGTGAGAGTCTACACCAGGGATTCTCAAACATTTTCAGCAACTGAGCCCTTTTTGAAGCAAACGCTTCACATGGAGCCCCAAGAAATGTTCATATTGTGGTGGTGAGTTTGGTGGTGGGTTCAGTTGGGGGGGGGGGTGTCCCTCATCATCATAATCCTCATTATCATCCTCCTTGGCGGGATCAGTGGCACAGGGAGGGCATCTCTCATCGTCCTCCTCAGTGGCGGGGGGCTTGGGGGTGGGTTGGACAGTGCTGTGGGTTTGCCAGTGTGGGGGGAGGGTCCCTTATCGTTCTTCTAGGCAATGGCGGCTTCAGTGGTGGCAGGTCCCTTGTCATCCTCCACCTCTGCGGCAGTGGAGGCAGTGGCCCCTTGGGCTTCAAGTGTTGCTTTATGTGGAGGTCATGTGGTTGCCAGGATCACGTGGCCAGCATGCTGCAATTGTTACTTCATGGGAGCACCTGCATTGTTAAATTCTAGCCTCAAAAGACTACATCAGGAAGGGAAAGAAGGGAAGTGATGGGCTAGTTGAGACAGAAAATGGCTGGAAGGTGGTGGGGTGCCTGTGGAGCCCTTGAGCACCTTTTGAGGAGCCCCAATGGCTCCACGGAGCACCGTTTGAGAAATGTTGGACTAGACTAACCCCTTTGGACAACCCCTTTGCTCTCCAAGGTGACGATCCCATTCTGGAGGAAGGGCAGGTGGGAGAGCTCCTGTACAGTTCTGACTATGACCCAAAGCAGGCTCACTGATGTCATGGGCATCGAAGCCTCCATTCTTCAGGGTTGTAGGATGAAGCCCTTGTATGAAATTAACAAGGTCAAGAAAGGCCAAAGGCAGGGGAGCCAGGGTGGGAGATTCAAGGGGTCCTGTGACATGCATGCCAAAGGAGTGTGGGATGACGGTCCAAGGCAAAGTGGGGTTGGCCAGGCCTCTTGCGGTCTGTGGTCACTGTGAGCATCCCTCTGTTCATGCCCTGCTCCCATCTGTTTCTCCTTTTCTCTCTCTCTGATGGCCGCAAAGCACACCGATTCCTCTTTGTTAACATGCGGAAGACCCCTTGTGTTTTTATCGCCTGACTCCTCGGCATTTAATGAATAACCTTGGTGTTACATTAATGCAAGTTTGTGTGTTGTAATTAATATTTGTGTTGCCACTGGAAATGGAGGGTCATAAATGACAGCGAGTTGAGGAAGTGGAGGGCCGGCTTAATTGGCTGTGTGCAGCTCGGAAAGGAAGGAGCCAGCCATTAAATGTGCAGCTGCAGAGAGGGAAAAAGGAGGGGGCCCCAGAGGCTATGATACCACCAATAGGGGATAAGGGTGGCATCCTCTAAAACCCAGAAAGGGTGCCTTGCTGGTGGGGGGGGGGGAGATCAAGGGCATTGCAAGGCAAGGAAGAGCAAGGCCAGGATGGCAATATTGCAATGGAGAATGGAGGCAGCATGGTTTTCTTTCCTGCACCCCAGCCAGGGAACATACTGCTCTTTCTGAGCCATCCAGAGACCTTCTTCACCAGTTTTTGTCAGGACAAACAAGCAGGATGTGTGTGGAGTAATGTGAAAGACATTCCTTTCATTCTCCAACACAAACATAGAGTCTCTATTCAGTTGTGTAGCTGCTGTGTAGCTTGCACCAATGACAAGATTTGGCCTAGATCCCAATGAGGTGTGTGGGGAATTGCCTAATCTGGCTTGGAGTGATCCATGGTCTTCCTGATCCCGAGTCTCCCATTCATTACTATGAGGAGTTCAAAAATGGCTTTTTTGTGTGTGTGTCAGGAGCAACTTGAGAAACGGCAAGTTGCTTCTGGTGTTGATGGCGGAGGGCCCCCGCCAACGATTGGCCTGCACTGCAGCGGAGAGTGCCACAGTTCCTGGTTGTCACAATTGGAAGAAACTGATGAAATGTGCCCCAGCAGGCAGCTAAATAGTAAGAATGCCTGCAGCCTTTCTTTGCTTTCCCCTCTCCCTACCTTGTAACAAGCCCTAATAAAAGTACTTGAAACTTGCAACATTTAATCTTTCTGCTTGATACTTTTGTATCTTTCCCTGCCTCAGACTAATTCAACATTAAAATAAACCTTTTTCCAGGCTCCGGAGAGCCGTGAGCCTGCTGGGGGGGGGCGCCTACTGCCCCCCCCCCCCCCGGACCCTGGATCTGCGTTCAGAAAAATCGCAGATACCGAAACCGCCATTTTGGACCCCAGTAACCACTAAAACAGTAAAATGGCGGATTGACGCCGTTCTAATTTTGTATTTTTCTGCTATTAATTCTAAGACTAACTGCCATCTCGCTTTCCTCATTTTGGACTCCTGCGCTCGGGGAATAATAATTTTGTTTAAAGTATTATTATTTGACAGCAAACAGCTGATTGTCAAAACTGTGCCCGCTCAGCAAAAGCAGCCTGCTTTCCTTTGCTGCCGCTCATTCCTGCTCGGTCCCGCCATCAGGGGCTTGCTGTGGGCACCCATAGGAGGTCCCGGAGAAGCGGCCAGGCGGGGACCCAGGCCCCAGCGTGGGAGATCTAGTTCGCCAAGGGCCGGACAATGGATTCTGTTGCTGCCTGACCCAGCGAACATAACTGGGTTCCTATTTCCTTTTTGTGACTCTCTGACTTATGCACTGGACTATTTATCGTATCCATGACCACGAACTACCCTTTTCAAAGTTTATGAAGCCTCCAGCTTATGCCTTAATAAAGATCAATTATTGAAATAAACTTTATGGGGTGGGAAGGGGTTCCTCTTCTGTTCTAACTCTGTATCAGTGATGCCTATTGCCTATGATTTTGATATATGTATGTAACCTTATGAATTTCCTCTGTACCCTCGTCCCCTTGACCCTTGCCCCACAAAAACTGCTGTGACCAGGAACTGCCTGAGGGAGGGCTCCAGCCTCTCCCTCAATCACCCTTGATTAATTCACCAGCATGGACAATACTGTTAATCTCCAACCCTGGCCCCTGGAGCAAGACCAGCGAGGGGAGGGGGTCAACAGAAACTCGGAAAGAAAAGATTGATAAAATCATCAAGACGTTGTTGATCCCCCTGAGGTCCGATGTCGAAAAAGCCATTCATATTTCCCTTCAAAGCTCATTAAGGACAGGAAAGCTTTTGTTTGTCAAGATCACACCTTGCCTGCCTGGAACAAAGCCCGCATTCCAGTGGGCAGGGAACTTCTAATCCCATCATTTTCCCCCTCCATTGTTTATGGCGGCACCGCCTCCTCTCTCCTGATTTGTCCATCTTGCGAGGCGAGCGGAGGGCGCTCATTGGCCCCCTAGAGGTGAAGAAATGCGCTGATTGGTCCAGAGCAGGGGCGGGCCACCCAGCCTCCTCCCAGCTGCTCCAGCATCAGCCAATCAGCGTGAAGCCGGCCAGCAAGGGGCGGGCGGGAATTTTGAAATGTTTTCCTTTGTTCTTCTACTATAAATATGCCTGTATTCTTTGTACTGGTATGCTTGCAGTGGAATGATCCCTGCAATGCATCTGATTTCAGCTGAATCACAAATAAACCTTGGTTGCTGGAAACTTCTTCCATCTTGAGGGGGCATTATTATTTTTAATATTTTTATCACGAATTAGCTTCTGCTGGCCTCACCAAGGTTCAAGAGCCCTTTTGAGCGATCCTAAGGGATCTCCTCCGCCAGAGACCCCTTCCAAAAGAGCTCGATATCAGTGTGAGAGAATTAGCCATTTGCAAGTACGTTGCCCAGGGACGGTCGGATGTTTTCATGTTTTACCATCCTTGTGGGTTGTGGGAGGCTACTGTTATGTCCCCGCATGGGGAGTTGGAGCTGACAGAGGGAGCTCATCCAAAAGAGCTCGATATCAGTGTGAGAGAATTAGCCATTTGCAAGTACGTTGCCCAGGGACGGTCGGATGTTTTCATGTTTTACCATCCTTGTGGGTTGTGGGAGGCTACTGTTATGTCCCCGCATGGGGAGTTGGAGCTGACAGAGGGAGCTCATCCGTGCTCTCCTTGGATTCAAACCTCCAACCAGTTGGTCTTCAGTCCTGCCGGCACAAGGGTTTAACCCATTGTACCACCTGGATGACTTGTGCAGAAGACTAGCAGTCCTTCCAAACAGTTGTGCCGGGTTCGTTTCAGCCTTTAAATACATTGTTTTGGCTTTGAACTCCTAGAAAATATGTGACCAAAGCAGGAGGGCCTGAGTTGGATCATTTTGGCTTCCAGGAAGGGTTCCTGCTTGGTTTTCCCTTTTTGTTCCAATCCACCAATAGCCTCTGATCACCAATAGGCTTGTAAACCTAAGACTGCAAGCTTGCCTGAATCAATCCATCTGTAATTTAGTCTTCCAAGCACTATCATTTTTCCCAATCAATCAAGGTGTGATCTAATGAAGAGTTCAACATACAATAACTCCCCCTCCCCCTTTTCCCTCCTCCTCCTTTCTCACTCGCTTTCACCATTCTCCAGAGGCTATTGACTGCCATGTCAAGCCATCAGTGATTCAGATTCTCTCTGAGAAGGGAGGCACCCACGCCACCGTATTGTCAGATAATGTGGCATCTTCCCAATGGGGTCACTGTAGTACAATTGGGCTATTGTGGTCCTAACTGCAGCAATTTCCTTCATTACTGTTATTATTTACCGGAGCCGCTCATCGCTCTCTTTAGTTTTTAACAATGTTTGGGAAGAAAGGGGGACTTCTAGCGAGGAATTAATTAGCGCACGTACACGGCAAAGGAACCCGACGAACATGATGATAACATAGACACGGAGCTGGGTAAAATAACCCTCCACGGCACAAACAAGTTACATTAATGGTAAGGAGGAAGGCGATCCGTGGAGAGAAAATACTTGAGAGCAGCAAGGCTTGAAAGCCGGCGTGAGGCCAGGAGGGGTGGAAGAGGGCTGGATATCTAATCCCTGGGCAGTAATGGGGGTCAGGGAGGGGGTCCTCGCTCCTGGGAGGAAGAGAAAGCCCTGCTCAGGAAAGATTATGAGTATGCCCAGAGAGGAGGGGAATTTGGGCGTTTGGAGTTGCACCTGATGGAAGCATGGAAAGGCTGTATCTAAACCAGGCTTGAGCAAACTTGGGCCCTCCAGATATTTTGGACTCCAACTCACACCATTCCTAACAGCCTCAGGCCACTTCCTTTTCCCCTTCAGCCGCTTAAGTGGCTGAAGGGGAAAAGGAAAGGGCCTGAGGCTGTTAGGAATTATGGGAGTTGGAGTCCAAAACATCTGGAGGGCCTAAGTTTTCCCATGCCTGATCTAAAGCCATTCTGATCAGTGCAGCCACTCTGTCTGAAGCATCCCCAGCAGCAGGTAACTGTCCATTCCCTTTCTGATGACCAGAGAAGGCAGAGTTGTACCACACATCCCTTGAGGGGCAAAAAGGAGACCCAAAAGCACCAAAATCCATGGACAGGGAATATGGTCTATTTGGTGTGGCCCTACAGATAGAATCATAGAGGGAAGGAACCCCAGAAGGCCATCCAGTCCAACCCCCTTTTGCCAGGCAGGAGAAGCACAATCAAAGCACCCTCGACAGATGTCCATCCAGCCTGTGTTTAAAAGCCTCCCAAGAAGAAGCCTCCACCAGACTCTGAGGCAGAGAGTTCCACTGTTGAACATGTTCAGAATCAGCTGTTAAGTTCAAAAATAACCCTCACTAGGGGTGATTCCACAAAAAATATAGCAGAGTGCCAGAGCACACTTCATAACCAGCAGAAACTTATGTGTGATGAGCCAGGATAAGCTTCCATTCAACAGGATGGAACAGGATTGCAGAGTCACCACTTCAAGTTCCAAATATATATATTTATTGAAGTAAAAAAAAAAGAAATCAGTTGTAGATAGAAAAGGGTCTTGGAGCAAACCAGCTTACTAAGCTGTCTTCTAAGGAAAGTAAAAGGCTAAAATACCAAAAGTATTCAAACAGCTACATTTTTCCTGGAGAACGGCAAAAGGCGTCCTCACTTAAAGGATAACAAAGGCAGAAGGAAAAAGGCCAAAATGGAGAATGACCATATGGCCAAAAACAGGGCAATAAAATACCTTTAAAGAGGAAGTTACCTCATCCCTCACAAAGATCACATTGCTACATCTTCAAAGGGGAGAGGGGATAGTGATGAGAGAAGGAGAGTAAAGACAGAGTCCCTTCTGGGATAAGCATGCATAGGAATGTGGGGAAGGAATCCCTCACTTTAATCCTATCTAGTCTAGCTACTCATTGAGGACTGGAGACGTGTGCAGTCAGGAATGAGACCTAACAGAGGAGGAAGGAAGAAACGCGAGAGAGAGCACAAACAACGCGAGAATTGGGGAGAGCAAGAAAATAACGCGAGAACAAGGCTAAAGACGCGAGATTTGGAGGGAGAAGAAAACCAGGAAGTGGAAATAGAAAACATCGCGAGAAGATGAGAACCAGGAAACAGGAAGTGAAAATAATAATCAAACAAATAAGAGAATAAAGCACAAGAAGAATAATACAGAACAAAGAGGAAGACGAGAGGGGTCGCAAAGGAAGAAATACAGCGAGGGTAAGGAAGAAAGACCAGCTTACTGAAAGGGGAAGAAGCAAACGTCAGAGGCTCAAAAATAAAAAAAATAAAAATAATAATAATAAAAAATAGAGGAAAATAATAATAATAATAATAATAATAATAATAATAAAATAAATAATAATAATAGCAATTGAGAAAAATAAGTTGGAGAAATAAACAAAAAATATTGCATAATTAACTATCAAGAATATATTAAGAAAATACAAAAATAATAAACAATTAATAATAAATAATAAAATAAAATAAAATAAAAATAAAAAAGCTGGTGAATTAAAAGGGGGAGGAAAAAGTATATAAAGGAGGACTCTCATAGACAACTATAACTGAAACTAATATACCTTGTCTTCCACAATTAGATAAAGAAGCATAGAAAGAAATCAGAACAAGATTAAAGACATTCAGAGAAAATAAGAGAACAACTCCATAGTAAGAAGATGTATAACACAAGGAACAAAACAGATAAGACTGACAAGACTGACAAGACAGAGAAGAATGAGAAGGGCGACAGAGAACAGAAGGAAACGAAAAGTACTACAAGAAGAGTCTCTCTGCCAGAGGAACAAACGCTGAAAGATTTACTTGAGAAAATGACAGAGAAAGTAATGAAGGAGATACAATCAGTGAAGGAGAAACAAGACGCGGCACAGAAAGCATCCCAGGAACAGATGGCAGATCTGAAAAAGGAAATAAAAGAGGAAATTGGAGGAGTAAAAAAAGAAATAACATTAATGCAACAAGAATTCAAAGACTTGAAAATGGAAAAGACAGAAATCAAGAAGACTCAAGAAGCTATGCAGGGAAAAATTAGACATTTAGAACAGAAAACAGCGAAACTAGAGGAAAAGTGCGAAAAGATGGAGGCGAAAGAACTGGAATTTCAATTGAGACTGAGAAACATTGAAGAGGACCCAAAAGAGAATATAAGAGACAAAGTGATTGATATTCTAGCGGAACTACTAGAATATACAGACCAAGAGATGCAAGACCAGACAGACAGAGTTTATAGAGTAAATACAAATTTTGCGACAAGAAACAGAGTAGCAAGAGACGTTGTGGTGCACTTTGCAAAGAAAACCACAAGAGACGAAGTTTTGAAAGTAAACAACAGAAGAACAGTATATTATAAAGGGAAAAAAATCATCATATTGAAAGAATACCCAAACACGGTGTTAACGAAAAGGAGAAAATACAATTTCTTAACGGAAGAATTAAAAAGACGAAGAATAAGATACAGATGGGAACGAGAAGAAGGCCTGATGGCATCTTATAGAGAACAAAGGTATTGGATCAAAAGTGTCGACAGGGCAAAAGAATTTCTAGAAAAGATAAAACGGGAGGAAAAGGAAAAGGACACAGATCCAACAAAGGGAAAAGCGAGAAAAAAAGAACTAGAAGAAAGAAAAAGGGAACAGGAGAGGGAGGAAGAAGAGAGAGAGTCGAACATGGTAAAGACAAATGGCAAACAAAATCTGGATGGACTAGAACGAGATGGACCCAAAGAGGAGGAAATAAGAGAGGAAGGACCTGAAGAGATTGAAGGGGAGGAAGAAAGGGAGAAAGAGGAAATAGAAGACGAGAGGAACGAAAAGGAAGAAGGGACTAGAGAAGAAGACAACAAACAATGAAAGAGCTAAAATTATATTCAAATAATATTAATGGTCTGAATGTGCCGAATAAAAGAAATAAAGTTTTTTTAACCTAAAAAAGAAAAAGTTTCATATTATAGCACTTCAAGAAACACATATAAGGGAAGACCATATAAAACATTTGGAAAACAAGAGTTTGGGCCAGTCATTCATATCCTCAGCAAAAGAGAAAAAAAGGGGGGGGGGTAGTAATATACGTAAACAGGGACATTCCAGCGGAAATAGCATTTAAGGATGAAGAGGGAAGATTCCTGGGGGTAAATATAAAAATACAAGATTTGAAACTTCTAATCTGTAATATTTATGCGCCTAATGACTCCAAGATAAAATTCACAGAAAAACTAAAAAAAAAAGATAGAGGAGCAGGAATATGACCACTTAATAATTATGGGAGATTTTAATGGGGTCATGAATAGGGAACTAGATAGGACAAACCACACCACAAAGAAAACTAAATACAAAGGAAACCTTCCAAATATAATGATAAAAATGATGAAAAAACTAAACTTAAAGGACGTATGGAGAACAAAGAATGGTAACAAAAAAGACTACACATATTATTCGGCCAGATTTCAAAACTGGTCTAGGATAGATATGATGTGGACAACAACACAAATGATAGGGAAAATAAAGAGCTTTAAGATTTTGCCGAGGGCTGACTCAGATCACTGCCCCCTGGAACTAAGGATAGAGCTAGGGGCAAAATAAGAAGATGGAGATTAGATGAAAATTTGATAAAAAGAGAGGAAGACATAGAAAGAATTAGAAATAAACTAAAAGAATATTTTGAACTAAATGATAATATGGAAACAAATACACTAAATCTGTGGGAAGCAAGTAAAGCAGTAATGCGGGGCCATTTTATACAGCAAAAAATAGCCAGAAATAAACAAAAAATGGAAAAGATGAATGGGATTAAGAAAGAATTGGAAAAAGAGGAACAGAACCTCAAAAAAAGCCCAAAAAATAGAGAAATAAATAGCAAATTAGAAAATCTACGGAAACAATTAGACCTATTGGAATTAGAAGAAAAAGAAAAACAATTAAAGTATATAAGACAAAATTACTTTATGAATGCAAATAAATCAGGAAAATGGTTAGCGAATAAGCTACGGAAAAAAGAGAGAAAGTACACATAACCAAAATAAGAGACGAAGATAAAATATACACTCAAGATAAGGAGATCAGAAATCAATTCTTTAATTTTTATAAGAAATTATATCAGAATGAGAAGATAGATAGGGAAAAGATATACCAATATTTAGGAAAACAAAAAATACAAAAGATCTCAGATGAACAAAGGGAAACACTTAATAAGGAAATATCCGAACAAGAGATAAAAACGGCAATAAAAAATCTAAAACCAAATAAAGCTCCAGGCCCAGATGGGCTGTCATCGGGCTATTACAAAATTTTCCAACAAGAACTCACATAATGAATAACATAAGAATGTATAAAGAAATACCAAATTCCTGGAGACAGGCCAATATATCTGTAATACACAAGGAAAATTCGGACCCGGAAGAGGTTAAAAATTATCGCCCCATATCGCTACTTAATGTAGATTATAAGATCTTTTCCAGTATCCTAGCGGAAAGATTAAAAATAATTTTGGAAACATACATAGAGGAAGATCAAGCGGGCTTCCTACCCAACAGACAACAAAAAGATAACGTGAGGACAGTAATAGATTTGATCGAGTATTACGAAATTTACCACCAAAAGAAAGTAATGTTTATGGCCGTGGATGCCGAGAAGGCATTTGATAATGTCAATTGGGATTTTTTCAAATTTTTAATGAGGGAGATTGATATGGGGTATTATTTCCAAAATTCAGTGGAAGCAATTTATGAAGAACAAGAGGCCAAAATCATAATTAATGGACAGGAAACAGACAAGATTCAGATAGAAAAAGGAACCAGACAGGGCTGCCCCTTATCACCGTTAATATTTGTTTTATCATTAGAAGTACTGCTAAAAAGAATAAGAGAAGAAAAGACCCTAGAGGGTGCTAGAATACAAGGATTGGACTATAAATACAAAGCGTTCGCCGACGATATAATTTGTATTATAGAGAACCCAAAAGAAAAAACAGGAAATTGGCTGGAAGAAATAAAAAATTATGGGGAAGTGGCAGGATTTAAAATAAATTTGGAAAAAACTAAAGCAATAACAAAAAATATTGGAGAAAGAGAAAAGGAAGAGATACAAAAGAAATGGAATGTGCACATTGTTCCAAAAATAAAATATCTAGGGATCCAGATAACAGCAAAAAATCTACATCTTTTACAAAATAATTATTTAAATAAATGGAGGGAAATTAAAGAGGATATGAAAAAGTGGAAAAAATCAAATTTATCATTAATGGGAAGGATCGCTTCGATTAAATTGAAAGTCTTACCAAAAATGATATTCCTATTTCAAAATTTGCCCATAATCAGGAACATGAATGAGATTAAAAAATGGAACAGGGATATCTCCAAATTTATCTGGAATGATAAAAAACCAAGGATACATTATAAAAATTTAATAGAACAAAAAGAAAAAGGAGGATTGGCTGCACCGGACCTAAAAACATACTTCGAAGCCTGTGCTCTAACATGGGCCAGAGACTGGACCATGTTAAAGAAAAAGAAATTATTAACATTAGAGGGGATAGATCTAAGAGCAGGGTGGCATCATTATATTTGGTATAAAGGGAAAGAAAAAGAAAAAAACTTCGGGAATCATTTTATAAGGTCTGCAATTTTAAAAGTGTGGGAGAAATATAAATTAAAACTGTACAATAAAACACCAATCTGGATATCACCTCTGGAGGCAACGCAAAGAAGGTGTCTGGGGTGGAATGACTGGCCTGTCTACAAAGAAATACTAAAAACTAAACAAGGGGAAATAGAAATAAAAGAACAACAAGAACTAGTCCAAATCGACAAAAATATATCATGGTTCCAATACTGGCAAATTAAAGAAAAATTTAAACTGGATAGGAAATTAGGATTCGCACAAGGAGACGAATTCTGGGATACCATCATGAAAACAGAAAGAAAATTAATAACCAAATTATACAAAAAACTACTAGAATGGCATCTGGAAAAAAATGAGGAGAAAAATTACATGAGAAGATGGAACGAAAATATTCAAAGAAATATTAGAAAAGAAGAATGGAAGGTAGTTTGGAAAAAAAAGACTAAAATTTACATATGCAATAGAACTAAGAGAGAATTGGGTAAAAATATTGCAAAGGTGGTATTTGACACCGAAGAAATTGGGCAGAATATATAATAATACAAGCACGACCTGCTGGAAATGTAAAAATAAAGAAGGGTCCTTTTTCCATGCATGGTGGACGTGTGACAAAGCGAGAAAATTCTGGAGGGAAATACACAAAGAAATTCAATCTATGATGAAAATACAATTGCCATTGAAACCAGAGATCTTTCTGTTAGGGATGTATAATAGAAAATTAGACGAGAATAAAGATAAAATACTATTCTTGATATTAACAGCAGCAAGGATGTGCTACGCCAAAGTATGGAAGCAAGAAGAGATACCAGAGATAAATGATTGGGTAACAAAAATATTGGATATAAGAAACCTAGACAAACTAACTTTTTTACTGCTAAAGAATAAAGAAACTAAAAGGAAAGAAACAGATTGGAGTGAGGTTACAGAATATCTGAAAAAGAAGAAAAAAGAAATAGTATTATAAGAAATACAAAAATAGACTGAACTACGCCAAAAAGAGGGAAAGAAGAAAACTCAAGGACATAAACAGCAAGAAGCCTGATAAGATCTCCCGAAGATACCAGGGGGTCAAATTTTAATTTTTCTTTTTTTTCTTTTTCTTTATAGTTTTCGTCCTGTTTCTGAGGCCTGCCTTTATTTTTATATTTTTACCTTTTTTCAATTTTTTTTCCATTTTTTTTATCTTTTCATTTTTCTTTCTTTTTCTTTTTTTTCTTTCTTTTTTCTATTTCTTCTTTTTCCCTCGCTATGTTTTATGTTTTATGAAAATTTCAATAAAGAATATTTAAAAAAATAAAAAAAGGAATGAGACCTAACAGAGCAGTTCTTATGGTCAAGAGGTTCTTCCCAATGTTCATGTGGAACCTCTTTTCCTGTCATTTGAACCCATTGCTTCAAGTCATAGTCTCCAGAACAGCAGAAAGCAAGCCTGCTCTGACTCACATTCTGATCTGATCCAGCATTTATTAAAGGAAATATTTTAATGCATGGGTATTTTAATGGGAGGATCTGATATAATAGTTTTTGTGTCAGGTTAGAATGGACATGGGCAAACTTCAGCCCTCCAGGTGTTTTGGACTTCAACTCCCAAATTCCTAACAGCCGGTAGGCTGTTAGGAATTTATTTATTTATTTATTTCTCGCACTTCTACCCCGCTGTTCTCAACCCCCGAGGGGGGACTCAGGGCGGCTTACCAAAAGGCACAATTCGATGCCGGCACAATTTATTTATTTATTTATTTGGTTTACTTTTACCCCGCCCTTCTCACCCCGAAGGGGACTCAGGGCGGCTTACACATCCAAGGCACAATTCGATGCCCATAGCATACATCAATAATAAGCAATAAAACAAAATAACAAATTAGCAAACAACAACAACAACAACAACAAATTGCATCTAAACCCGTTAAAACCAATAAAACCAATAAAATTTCATACAAAACCGATACAAACCGCTTCTTCTTTCTTGCCAGTCAATGTTCGCTATCTCATGGTTCAGAGTTTTCTTCCACATTTATCAGTCCACATATATCAGTCCTGCCGGTCCTAATTGCCTGGTTGTCCTATCTAGTTAGCAGATTGCCCGAAGGCCTGGTCCCACAACCACGTCTTTGCCTTTCTCCTAAAGGACAGGAGTGATGTCGATGCCCTGATATCCACTGGGAGTGAGTTCCACAGGTGGGGGCCACCACTGAGAAGGCCCTGCTCCTCGTCCCCACCAGCCTTGCTTGGGAAAGCGGTGGAGTCGAGAGCAGGGCCCCCTCAGATGATCTTAAATTCCGTGGTGGGACGTAGAGGGAGATATGTTCGGACAGATACGCTGGACCGGAACCGTACAGGGTTTTGTAGGTCAAGACCAGCACCTTGAATTGGGCTCGGAACTGAACCGGCAGCCAGTGGAGCTGACACAGCAGAGGGGTGGTGTGCTCTCTGTATGTCGCCCCAGTGAGCAGCCTGGCTGCCGCTCGCTGGACCAGTTGAAGTTTCCGAACCGTCTTCAAGGGCAACCCCACGTAGAGTGCGTTGCAGTAGTCTATTCGGGATGTAACAAGAGCGTGGACCACTGTGGCCAGATCAGACTTCCCAAGTAACGGGCGCAACTGGTGCACAAGTTTTAATTGTGCAAAAGCTCTCCCGGCCACCGCTGAGACCTGGGGTTCCAGGCACAGCGATGAGTCCAGGATCACTCCCAAGCTGCGAACCTGCGTCTTCAGGGGGAGTGTAACCTCGTCTAACACAGGCTGTAAACCTATTCCCTGTTCGGCCTTACGACTGACCAATAGGACCTCTGTCTTGTCTGGATTCAATTTCAATTTGTTAGCCCTCATCCAGTTCGATACAGCAGCCAAACACCGATTCAAGGTCTGGACAGCCTCCTTGGTGACAGGTGAGAAAGAGTGACAGATCTGGACATCATCTGCATAGAGATAACATCTCAGTCCGAAACTCCGAATGATCTCCCCCAGCGGCTTCATGTAGATGTTAAACAACATTGGGGACAGAATTGAACCCTGTGGGACTCCACATGACAACGGCTGTGGGGCCGAACAGGTGTCACCCAGTAACACCTTCTGGGACCGTCCCTCAAGAAAGGGCCGGAGCCACTGCAAAGCAGTACCCCCAAGTCCCATATCTCTGAGGCGTCCCAGAAGGATACCGTGGTCAACGGTATCGAAGGCCGCTGAGAGGTCCAGCAGAACTAACAGGGACACACTCCCCCTGTCCAGCTCCCTGCGCAGATCATCTACCAAGGCGACCAAGGCTGTTTCCGTTCCATGTCCCGGTCTAAAGCCAGACTGTGCTGGATCTAGATAATCAGTGTCTACCAGAAATCCCTGGAGCTGTGTCGCCACCACACGTTCCATGACTTTGCCCAAGTAGGGGAGATTGGAAACTGGCCGATAGTTGTCTAATTGAGTGGGGTCCAGTGATGGTTTTTTCAACAGCGGTTTGATAATAGCTTGTTTCAAGCTCGCTGGAATTTTGCCCTCCTGCAAGGAGGCATTAACCACCACCTTCACCCACTCTGCCAAACCCCCTCTGGCTTCCTTTATCAGCCAGGATGGGCAGGGGTCTAGGATGCATGTGGTGGGTCGCACCTCTCCAAGGATCCTGTCCACATCCTCAAGCTGAACCAATTAAAATGAATCCAACGAAACCGGATAAGCAGATGCTCTCGTTACATCCTCAGAGACTGCATTTAAAGTGACGTCGAATCCAGACCGAATCAGCACAATTTTATCAGCGAAGAACCAAGCAAATGCTTCACAGCGAGCTCCTGAGCTGTCAGGGATCTCGCTTTCCGGTGGATTTAACAGACTCCTGACAACCCGAAAGAGCTCAGCTGGACGGTTCTTCGCCGATGCAATATTGGCCGCAAAGGATGTTTTTTGTGCTGCCTCTATTGCCACACCATAGGACCTTAAGAAGGCATTCAGGTGTGTTTGGGCTGATTTAGTCGGATTCCGGCACCACATGCGCTCTAGCCACTTCTTCTTTCGCTTCATAGCTGCCAGCTCCTCAGTGAACCAAGGGGCATGACTAGCCCGGTTACTCGAGAGGGGGCGTTCTGGAGCGATTGTATCGATTGCCCTAGTCATCTCAGAATTCCAGCGAGAGACCAAGGCATTGACAGAATCGCCAGCCAGGGAAGTGGGAAGCTCCCCAAGAGCTGTCAGGAATCCGTTTGGATCCATAAGTCTCCTGGGGCGGACCATTTTAATGGGTCCACCACCCCTGTGGAGGTTGGGAGGTACAGTAAGTCTAAACCTAATCAGGAAGTGATCTGTCCATGGCAACGGAGCAATGGTCAACTCCTCCGCCCCGACCCTGTCACCCCATCCCTGGGTAAAGACCAAATCCAATGTGTGTCCAGCCGTATGGGTGGGACCAGATACTAGTTGGGACAGGCCCATGGTTGCCATGGCGGCCATAAAGTCCTGAGCTGCACTTGAAAGTGAGGCCTCGGCATGGACGTTGAAATCCCCAGGACTAAAAGCCGTTGGGAGCCCAGCGCCATATCCGAGACCACACCTGCTAACTCAGGTAGAGAAACTGTCGTGCCGCGGGGTGGTCGGTACACTAACAGAATCCCTATCCTGTCCCGGTCACCTAACCTGAAGCCAGCACATTCAAATGATGATGATTGTGGGATGGGGCACCTGATCAGGGGGATAAACTCCTTATAGACTACTGCAACTCCTCCTCCCCGCACTCCGGGTCTTGGTTGGTGCTGCACAGAGTAACCTGGTGGGCAGAGTTGGGAGAGATTCACCCCTCCCCCTTCGTCCAACCAGGTCTCCGTTATACATGCCAGGTCAGCTTGTTCTTCCTGGATTAGGTCTCGAATGATGGAGGTCTTTCCATTTACCGACCTGGCATTGAACAGCACCACCCTTAACCCAGAGGGGCCACCATCCTGGCATCTCAGCTGTATCTTGTCGGGAGGGTTTTTTGGAGTTCCCAATATATTCTTGTTATTTTCAGGCCGAATTGTTTGTTGAGTTGTGGTATGGATTTTTGGAATTGCCAATGTTCTATTGTAAATTTTATTATAGAGTTTATTATAGAGTGTTTATTATGTTTATTATAGAGTGTTTAATGTACTGTGTTTAAACTGTATTTAGGGTTTACATTAGTTGCTATGGCCTAACTGTAAGAGATAGGTTGCCATGGTAACAAGGCCTCAGAGGAGGTGGGCGGAGTTTAAGGAATAAAAGGTTTGAAAGCGACAGTTAATATTCAGTCCGGTGGATGAGACCCGGGGAAGAGGATCAGAGTCAGTTAGGGCTCTGGGTTGTGAAGCTGTGAGAATTCAGTTAGTTCTTGGGATTTGTGAATATTTCTTCAGCAAGAGAGCTGAAGGTGTTACCTTGTTAGATTGCTTAGGTTAAAAGAATCTAACAGAAGGGGTTTTAAGGATCGCCAGTAAGGAAAGACTGGTGATCAGTGGTTTGATCCGAGTATAGGACAAACAATGTGGATATTCACAATAGGGAACTCTGAAGTAATAAAAGCACTTCACTAAAGAAGGAGTTTATAGAATTGTAACATCAGAAGCTTGAATGTATCTCAAACTAGCCATTTTGTAACATCAAGCCTTGTGCCAAGTTCAAATTCTCAAAACTGCAACAATTACGTTCTGTTAACAATAAAACTTGTTCTCTTTGTATTTCAAACCTGCCTCCTCCATTGCTTTTATGCTTGGTGCATTCCACACTACCAACGTCACCTCACAACACAACTAAGGATAAACAGAGACATAAACCAGCGTCTCTAAACATATTGGTGGCAGCTTAATTGATATCTAAAAGAAGGTTCCTTACAAATATTGTTGGCATCAAGGAAAATTAGTACTTCTTTACATAATTTGGTGCCAGCAGCTGAGAGGCTTCGTTACATTTTTGGTGGCAGACGACGGGATTCGTGTAACAACTGATCGAATGCCTTAAAATTTAATTTAGGAATAAGTTGTGAGGTAAAAGTTGTTGAAAACATGGCCACCAGGTGGCAGAGAAAGCTGGCTGAGGAAAGAGAGGGAGACCAAGAAGAAAGTTCGAGCTCTGAGGCAGAGACAGAGCCGGTGCCTATGTCAGAGATGGCTTTTAAGTACAAGTTAGAGATGAAACGTTTGGAAATAGAGGCAAAAGAAAGACAAAGAATGAGAGAATTGGAACAGGAGTTAGAATTGAAGAAAATGGAGTTTGAGCTAGAGAAGCAAAGATTAGCTTTATCTCAAACATCCAGTGATGTCCAGGAAGGGAGATCTGGAGTGGATACCCCAGATTTGACAAAGAAATTCCCAAAATTTACAAAAGGAGATGACCCAGAGAAATTCCTTATATCTTTTGAGAGATGTTGTCGGGATTTTGGGTTGGCTAAAGACAAATGGATGATATACCTAAGGCCTCAGATAAGTGAGAAGCTTTTACAGATATATGGACAGATGCCTGAGGAGTCTTGTAGAGACTATGATCTGTTTAAGAAACAGATTCAACAGGAATATAGATTGACTCCTGAATATTATAGATTTAAGTTCAGGACGTTGAAGAAAGATAAAACACAAAGTTTTGCTCAGGTGGCCTCTAGATTGTCTCAACTGTTCGATAGTTGGATAAAGACGTCTGAGATAGAAGATTATCAACAGCTGAGGGAACTTTTGAAGCTGGAACAATTTTTCCAATTAGTTCCTTATGAAATTCGTTGGGTGATTCAAGATCGCAAGCCATCCACGATTGTAGAGGCAGCGGGTATGGCAGATCAAATAACAACCTTGAAAGAAGGATTTAAAAGGGAAGATCTGCCAGGGGACAAAAGAACAAACAGGCAGCCATTTTATCCACAACAAACGCGCCCACAGTATGAAAAGGGCTCTGACATAGAAAACACCATCTATAGGAGGCAGAGTGTAATAAGGCCAACTGCTCCTGAGGTAAAACGACGGTGCTATCAATGTGGAAAATTGGATCATATAAAATATCAATGTCCCCTGTTAAGGAATGAGAAAACAACCCTCTTTATAAATAAAATGAAAGAAACACCAAAGGCAGAACCGGATACTGTTGCAAAGGAGAGTTCAAGCTCAGAGCCTCAAGAGAAACAATGTTTGTTCATCCTGTCAGGCAGCCCATCTAAGGATTACTTAGAAACCATTTATATTGATAACAAAGACAGGAAAGGACTTAGAGATACAGGTTCCGAAATATGCATAGTGCACCCCGAAATAATACCTCAGAGATTTCAGCAGCCAACCTCTGAAATAAGATTAAAAGGCTTAGGTCCTGCGATTCCGACAGCAGTCGTGACTTTGCCAATAGAATATGAAGGATGGAAGGGTATGTGGGATTTTGCAGTCAGTCCTGACATACCATATCAATGTTTAATTGGAAATGATTTGGCTGAGGAGATTAAATACTGTAAGATGGCGTGTGGGGAGAAAGAATGTAACAACAAAAGCCCTGAACAGAAAGCCATGTGTTTTGCCATCCAACAAGATGGGGACGAGAGTCCAGAAACCAGCACTACAGTGGCTGAGCTTGTTAAGAAGACGGGAGGAGTTGAGGAGATTCGGCAGGAACAGAGAGCCGATGAATCTCTGAAACCTCTATTTGCTTTAGCTCAAAACCCCACAATATTGGCAGAAGAACAGCCCTCCGAGTTTATACTGAGGAATGGTGTCTTATATAGAGAGTCCAAAAGTGTAAACTCGACAGAAAGATCAGTGACATATAGTCAAATCGTAGTGCCTCAAGGTTTTAGAGAACAGCTGATGAGGGTGGCACACGAAAACCCTCAAGGTGGACATTTGGGCATAAGAAAAACCACGAAGAGGATCACTAAAAACTTTTATTGGCCTGGCATGTTCCAGAGGATCAAAGAGTTTTGCCAATCCTGTGACATCTGCCAGAGATTGAGCACTGGAAGGGATAAAGTTAAAGCTCCATTGATCCCTATGCCAATAATTGGAGAACCATTTTACAGAGTAGGCATTGACATTGTAGGTCCTCTCTGTAAACCAAGCAGACGTGGTTACCGTTACATTTTAACCATGATTGACTACGCCACAAGATATCCAGAGGCTGTAGCTCTGACTAACATCGAAACTACTACAATTGCAAATGCCCTGCTGTCCATTTGGGGAAGAACTGGATATCCCAGAGAACTGGTCTCGGATTTGGGAACACGGTTTACTTCCAAGCTTATGTCGAAGTTGCTGGAGTTATGTGGAATTAGACACCTGACTTCCACAGCATATCATCCGCAGACAAATGGACTGGTTGAGAATATGAACAAGACTTTAGTCAAAATGATAAAGTCTTACAGTCAGGAAAGGCCATATGACTGGGACGTCAAATTGCAACAACTGCTGTTCGCCTACAGGACCGTCCCTCATGACAGCACCGGCTACAGTCCATTTGAATTGCTGTATGGAAGGAAAGCTCGTGGTCCGTTAGATCTGTTAAGAGAATATTGGGAAGAAAGTCCGGCGACGGATCCTGTTCCAGTGACGGAGTATTTAAGAGATCTTCAAGCAACAATGCAGCTGGCTAGAGACATTGCTCAAGAACATTTGCTTGCGGCTATTATGACTCTACTGCTAAACCAAAGGTCTTCAACATCGGAGATGAAGTTTTATTTTTATCTCCCAACAAGGCCAACAAGCTTCAATTGGATTGGTCTGGACCATGGAAGATCATCAGAAGACACAATCACATAAACTATGATATTTTTGATGAACAATCCAATGTAGAAAGAAGAGTCCATGTAAATATGTTGAAGCCTTATGTTGTAAGATCTGCAAATGTATGTTTTGTTGTTTCAGAAGAGGAATCCGGTCCCTTTTCCTTTTGGGAGGGTGATCGTGAACAGTACAGGAATTTAGATCGGGTAGATATGAATGTAGAGTTGTCCCAACCTCAGAGAAGAGAGGTTGTAGAGGTTTTAAGTAAATATAGGGACATATTCTCGGACTTGCCAGGAAAGGTCCAAGGAGTCCAGCATCGAATAAACACCGGTGATGCTACTCCTATTGTATCTCCACCCTACAGGGTTACGGGGAGAATTAATGAATGTATTGAAAAAGAAATTAGGGAAATGTTGGACCTAGGGATTATTGCTCCATCGTTTAGCTCTTGGGCTTCACCTATAGTTTTAGTGCAGAAGCCTGACAAAACAATTAGGTTTTGTGTAGACTATAGGAGGTTAAATAAAGTGACCCAGACGGACACCTATCCTATGCCACGTTTAGACGATCTACTGGAAAGGATGGGGAAGGCCAACTTTATTAGTAGCATCGATTTGACTAAAGGGTTTTGGCAAGTGCCCATGGCACCACAAGACCGTCACAAGACCGCTTTCCGGACCCAAAATCGATTATATGAATTTTATGTCCTCCCTTTTGGCCTAAAAATTAGCCCGGCCACATTTCAAAGATTAGTGGACAGTGTTTTGAGTGGACTGGGGTCTTTCTGTGTAGCCTATATTGATGATATAGGGATTTTTAGTAATTCATGGAGAGATCACCTTAATCATTTAGATCTGGTGCTAAACAGGTTGAGGGAAGCAGGATTAACCGTTAAAGCTTCCAAGTGTAGGATAGGATATAAGGTTACCAAATATTTAGGACATTTAGTGGGAGGAGGTCATATTCGACCTGATCCTACTAAAGTGGCAGTTATACACCAGTGGCCAGTGCCCAAAACGAAAAAACAGGTTAGGGCATTCCTTGGATTGGCGGGTTACTATCGAAAATTTATCCCATCCTTTAGTAATCTGGCAGCCCCTCTTTCGGATCTTACTAAAAAGAAGAACCCGAACCAGGTAATTTGGACTCCAAATTGTCAGACTGCCATGGATCAATTGAAGAAATCTATTACTTCAGATTCTGTCCTAATGGCACCAGATTTTGACAAGCCCTTTATTTTGACATGTGATGCTTCAGATACTGGGCTTGGAGCTGTCCTAAGCCAATTGGATGCAGAAGGAGAAGACAGACCCCTATTGTTCTTAAGTAAAAAATGGCATTCTAATGAGTATAGTATGTCAACAATTGAGAAAGAATGCTATGCCATTATCTGGTCAGTGAAGAAACTGAAACCGTATTTGTGGGGTAGGAAGTTGACTTTGCAAACAGACCATGCTCCCTTACGATGGCTAGATAATGTGAAAGGTACCAATAACCAATTGTTAAGATGGAGTTTGGGTTTACAAGATTTCATATTTGACATAAAACATGTTTCAGGTAAACGAAATGTAGTTGCGGACGCCTTATCTAGGATTCCATAGGTTAAAGGTTTGTATATATGTATAATTGAAATATACTTAACTATGATGTGTTTCCCTTTCAGAATTGATGTATATATATTTATTGTTAAATAATATGTGTGATTATTTTTGCTATTCTAGGATTAAGAAATGTGCAAAAATATTTTTCTGGGGGGGAAGGTGTAGAGAAATGTTTATTATAGAGTGTTTAATGTACTGTGTTTAAACTGTATTTAGGGTTTACATTAGTTGCTATGGCCTAACTGTAAGAGATAGGTTGCCATGGTAACAAGGCCTCAGAGGAGGTGGGCGGAGTTTAAGGAATAAAAGGTTTGAAAGCGACAGTTAATATTCAGTCCGGTGGATGAGACCCGGGGAAGAGGATCAGAGTCAGTTAGGGCTCTGGGTTGTGAAGCTGTGAGAATTCAGTTAGTTCTTGGGATTTGTGAATATTTCTTCAGCAAGAGAGCTGAAGGTGTTACCTTGTTAGATTGCTTAGGTTAAAAGAATCTAACAGAAGGGGTTTTAAGGATCGCCAGTAAGGAAAGACTGGTGATCAGTGGTTTGATCCGAGTATAGGACAAACAATGTGGATATTCACAATAGGGAACTCTGAAGTAATAAAAGCACTTCACTAAAGAAGGAGTTTATAGAATTGTAACATCAGAAGCTTGAATGTATCTCAAACTAGCCATTTTGTAACATCAAGCCTTGTGCCAAGTTCAAATTCTCAAAACTGCAACAATTACGTTCTGTTAACAATAAAACTTGTTCTCTTTGTATTTCAAACCTGCCTCCTCCATTGCTTTTATGCTTGGTGCATTCCACACTACCAACGTCACCTCACAACACAACTAAGGATAAACAGAGACATAAACCAGTGTCTCTAAACATATTGGTGGCAGCTTAATTGATATCTAAAAGAAGGTTCCTTACAAATATTGTTGGCATCAAGGAAAATTAGTACTTCTTTACACCAATATATTCTTGTTATTTTCAGGCCGAATTGTTTGTTGAGTTGTGGTATGGATTTTTGGAATTGCCAATGTTCTATTGTAAATTTTGGGCCAGATTTGCTTTTGTCTCACATTTTTGTCACGTTTTGAGCTTGTCGAATTATTATTATAAATTTTGGGCCGAAAAAAGTAATTTGTTCTCCCTTTCCCGTATCTCCCTCTACCTGTCACCACCTCTATCGCAGCCCCTCCACCCGCGGACCCACTCGCCCCAGAGGAGATCCCTCCATGATCTTCAATTACTATTTCAGTTGTCAATGTATCATAACAAACATTGTTGTGGTTGTAAATATCTGGACCCTGAGGGTCCCCCCTTTCAATCCTTCCTAAACCCTCCAGTGTGCTACGTATCATAAAGTGCGTTTGTGCATTACTGGAGGGGGAGGGAAGCTGATGAAATATCAGTAATAGCAAGAGTAGCATATGAAAACAAATGAAACAACAATAATTCACAGTGTGAGCCTGGGGGTTAGATAAAGTCACAGTGTTTGTCAAAGTGCAGTAGTGCTACCAGCAGCAATAATGGTGGTTGGGACCAGTCGCTAGTTTCTGACAGAATCAGGCAATCTAAAGTGCAGGGCTAAGGTGCTAGATAGTATCTATGGCTCCAGTGCTGATAGGACCATATGAGCTAAAGTGCTGGACTAAAGTCCTTAACAGTTTCTACAACTCAGAGACAGTCCTTCACAATTTCCCAAAGTCACTCAGCTAGGACAGTCAATACAGAGCATAGGTCCCAGCAGCAAGGGCCCGTGGACAGCAAGCCGGCACCCTTGGTCCGGTTCCCAATTCTTCTCGATCGTCCAGGCGAGGAGTTGGTGCAATTTAGTGGGAGATTGTCCTTATAAAGTGAGGCAGTGGCTGAGAAAATATAGCACCTGTTTTCAGCAGCAATGTGGGATGTTGTTATTTACACCTCCGGCCAGAGAGGGCAGTGTTGGAAAACTCAGGTCTTATATTCCTATGAGTTGGATGACACTGGCAAACGCTGGGCCCTGTAATAATTGGGCCTTCCAGTTGGTGTGGCCGATCAGCTGGGCCCACTGATGGAAAGGAGTCCCGATGATGGAAAAAAAGGCCCGATGGAAAGAAGGCCTGCTGAGCGCTTCGTCCCTCCCACACTCGGTGCAAACAGGAGCCAAATGGAGCAGCGCCAAGCAGCTGGGCCTACTGGTAGGCCCGAAGGTCTCTAGATCGCAGGTCCACTGGGCGCCTCGGCCCCCACAACTCAAATAGGCCCTTTGTGAGGCCTATAAGGCTTGCTGGGCGCTTCAGCCCCCACCCCGATGCTGCGGGGGTAGATGGAGCAGCACCCCCGCAGCATGGCCGGGCCTACCGGCGGGGGAAGGGCAGAAGGAGGGAGGCGTCCGATAGGCCTCCTTCTTTGCTTGCCCAGCTCTTCGCCCCAGATGGAACCATGGGGGGCCAGGGAGCCACAGGAGCCATGGGGGGGGGGCAAAGAGAGCCGGGAGTCACCACAGGGGGCCCGCCGAGCCCCAACCCCAGCGGCAGAGCAGCGTCTTCGTGGCAGCAACTCAGCCGGCTCTTCAACCCTCCGGCAGCAATGGCGGCCACGGCGATGTTGCAAATCACGGTCTGCCTTCTCCCGATGACCTGGGGGAATGGCAGGGGACGGCAGCACCGGTCAGGAAGCCAACTCACTCCCTGCCAGTATCCACAAAGAGCCCCTGCAGCTTTGGTACTCCGGTGAGTTCATAAGGTCTTAAAAACTTGAGGGAGCTAGCCGCGATGTAATGGCGGCGCTCACCTCTTCTTCTTCCCCCTCTGCTTTTCCTTCTCCCTTCTCCTGGGTTCCTCCGGACCGCCAGGACCTCTTTCGAGATCCCTGACTACTCCGGTTCTCCCTCTTTGAGTTTGGGAGGGTTGCGAGGGAAGGGTCACCTTAGATTCCCTTGGATTTGGATTTCATCAGGCGCAGCTCAGGCTCTTGCTGCTGTCCGCCATACCGGAACCCACAACAACAAGGTAAAAAAATAAAACATATAAACAGTAATTAAAACAATCCATTATACATCACAATCCCTAAAAACAATCTAGTGCTCAACGTTTACCAGCTCACAGTCCGTAAATTCAAATTCCACATTGTCCAATCCATCAATTCTAGTCGTCGCATGTCCCTTATCTATCTGCCAGATTACCCGAAGGCCTGGTCCCAAATCCATGTTTTTAATTTCCTTCTAAAGGAGAGGAGGGATGTCGATGACCTAATTTCCTTGGGGAGTGAGTTTCCCCGGGAGTGAGGGGCCACCACCGAGAAGGCCCTGCTCCTCGTCCCCACCAATCTCACTCTGAGGCGGGACGTAGAAGGAGATGCGTTTGGACAGATACGCTGGGCCGGAACCATATAGGGTTTTGTAGGTCAAAACCAGCACTTTGAATTGTGCTCGGAATTGGATCGGCAGCTAGTGGAGCTGACATAACAGAGGGTGGTATGCTCCCAGTATGATGCTCCGGTGAGTAATCTAGCTGCCGCCCGCTGGACTAATTGAAGTTTCCGGACAGTCTTCAAAGGCAACCCCACGTTGAGTGCGTTGCAGTAATCTATTCGGGATGTAACGAGAGCGTGGACCACTGTGGCCAGATCAGACTTCCCAAGGTATGGGCGCAACTGGCGCACAAGTTTTAATTGTGCAAAAGTTCTCCCGGCCACCGCAGAGACCTGGGGTTCCAGACTCAGCTATGAGTCCAGGATCACTCCCAAGCTGTGAACTGTGGGAGTTGCAGTTCAAAATACCTGAAGAGCTAAAGTTTGCCCATTCCTGGGCTAGAAGTAGACCAAACGGATCCACGTTCCAGTCCTGACAATGCCATCCTGAGGTTTGCTGCATGGTATTGAGCGATCCACCCTGGCCTTGCAAATTGGAAACACATTGGTGGGTCATCTGGGATCTTAACTGGAGAGTGTGGTCAAGGAGCTGCAGGTTCACAGGGTTTGTGTGAACCGAAAAGGTTCCATAGGAAGAAAAGAAAGGGGAGTTTGTGAAAGTGAGGCCAAAACCTAGCTGGTTTTTCCGACCACTCCTTCAGATGTTGCTCTGTCTTGTTATGAGTTCTTGTGGTTCTATCATCCCCCTTTTGACCAATCGATAAGACATATATGCACAGTCACACACACCCTTCCCAGGGATAAAACTACCTGAACAGAAAAACACAATCTCCTCTTAGCTGGAAGACGGCCCTCGCCCAGGCTCTGCTTTAGATGTCTTGCTTAAGGATCTCAGGATGACTTTGCAGGCCAAGGCGTCTTTGGAGCCGCTTAACACTGTGCTGGCTTCCCCTTCGTGCCGCTAATGAATTTCAGGAAACGTCTGCTGGGCTCCTGGTGAGGAAGGCACGCAGCCTCTTTATGTCTGCTGTGCAAAGAGACAGCCATTGTTTCTCCTTCAGTTGTTGGCTCATATTGATGCCCAAGGGGGCAATGCGGTTCTTGGCTGCAGAACTAGGCCATTCTGGGGTCTCCCTTGGTCACTAAAAGGCCATTTGCTGCAGGTAAAAACTATTACAGGAACCACACAGAGGTAGCCCAAATGCTTGACAAACCATCCCACGTCCCTCCTGCTTCCAGATCTTTGTGACATAGAATCATAAAGTTGGAAGAGACCTCGTGGGCTATCTAGTCCAATCCATTCTGTCAAGAAGCAGGAAAATCTCATTCAAAGCACTCCCAACAGATGGCCGTCCAGTCTCTGTATAAAAACCTCCAAAGAAGGAGCCTCCGCCACACTCCAGGACAGAGACTTCCACTGCAGAACAGCTCTCAGAATCAGGAAGTTCTTCCTAATGTTTAAGTAGAATCTCCTTTCCTGTAGTTTGAAGCCATTGTTCCACATCTTAGTCTCCAGGGCAGCAGAAAACAAGACTGCTCCCTCCTCCCAATGTCTTCCCCTCACATATTTATACATGACCCTCATCATGTCTCTTCTCAGACTTCTCATTTTCAGGCTAAACATGCCCAGCTTTTTAAGCCACTCCTCATAGGGTTTGTTGCAAACCTTTCATTGTGCATCTTTGTACTGCAGTGATTCCACTTTAACTGCCATGGAAGCTTCCTATGGGATTCTGGGATTTGCAATTTAGGAAGGCGCATTGAGAAGCCTCAGAGAAAGGGCTTCAGGGTCTCGCCAAGCTACAAGTGCCACATAGATCCCCTTGGGATCTCTCCAATTCTTGCAAACTCTTTGCATCCCAAAGCCACCTTGCTATTCCTTGGCCATGAATATTCTGGCCTCATTTGGCCTCTTCTGTGCCTTGCGTGCGTGGGCATGTGTGTGTGTGTGACATGTTCTCCCCTATAACTGTGATGTACCCACTCTTCTCCCCACCCCTCCTTTCTCTTTGCCTCTTCTTCCTAAACTACGGATTCAATTAGTTCTATTTGTTGCTTTCGTAATAAAACAATTCCCTTCATGGCATTAAAATGAGTTTCTCTCATTATTTCATTTGGCTCCTTGTTACGCTTTTTAAAAGAAAATAAAGTAGTGAGAAGAGGAGGAGGAAGAGGCAGGTACAGTGTAATTACGTGGGCTGCTGCCTTCTCCCCAATTAAATATATGAGGAGAGTGGCATCTCTGGGGCCGAAGAGAATGCAATGCATGGCTGGACCACTGTGTGCGTCTTCCTCGCACATAGGCTCCTTTGTAGAAGTGCGTGGGCACTTGGGCCCATTGTGGAGTTGTGCCTATGACACTGTTGTGTATTGTCACCTCTTGTGCCCACAGGTGTGCATTCACATGGTATAATCATGCTGGTTGCTTGTCGGGTTTCACAGGTGGTTGTGCATAATTGCATGACCATGAAAATAACTTCTGTGTTAGATCCAGCCTCCTTTGAAGTATTTTCAGGCAAAAGGGGTCATAAAAAATGTTGGGGGGAATCTGAGCTGTTAGGTTCAAAATAACCCTCAACTGGGGTGATTCCACAATGAATATAGCAGAGTACCAGAAGTCATAACCAGCAGAAACTTATGTGTGGTGAACAGGGATAGCCTACTGTGACGATGTGCAAATTTTATTCCTTTGGTTATGTGTAATTTAAACAGTAGTTTAGGGATGGTAAGTATGGGAGACTATGTTTGTTGGAGATGGTGGCTTGGTGTTAGCTGAGTTGCCATAGCAACAGGGGCAGAGCCAACTGCCTCTTCAGGAGGCAGCTGTTTTAAAAAGTCAGTCAGTGGCCGGAGAGCTACTGAGAGGACTGAGTCTCTGGGTGGAGATTCAGGAAATGTGTCTGTAGCCGGTGTGCTATAGGAAAGACTGGATCTCAGGGTGGAGATTCAGGGAATCAATTGGTGACCAAAGTGGTTGCAGAGAAGGACCTGGTAGCGAGAGAGCTACAGGGGGTTGTTGATTCTGAATTAAGAATCAAGGTTTGGCTAGGTTTAAGCCTGCTGTGCCTGCTGTGAAACGTTTTGAAGTCTGTGCCTGAGATTACTCATGAAACCTTTCCAATGTAACCATCAATATTTGTGCCTCTTGAGAAGAAACAGTTAAACATGTTATACTCCTGTTAAAATAAACTTGTTACTGTTTTCCTCAAGCTTTGCGTGATACAGTTTCTTCTAAGTTGAACAGCCTGCAATAGTAAAGTCAGCCAGAAACAGTAAACGCTACACTATCCACTGAATAAGACCGTCTGTAATTAACAGTCCCTTTATAAAATAGTTCCTAGGCTGATATTGATCGTTGCCTGGCTTCTCTCATAGATTAGGTGGCAGTGGGTGTTTTACCACTCGCACCTTCACATTTGGTGGCATTCGGTGGCATTAAAACGGTCTTCTTCACAATTGGTGGCAGCAGTTTAACAACTTCTTTACACCTACTATATATTAAGATGGCTCAGGTTTGCAGAGTCAGAACTTTAGGTTCAAAAATGTTTATTGAAATAAAAGAAATACATTCTTGATAGAAAAGACCTTGGAGCTAACTAACTTACTAAATCTCATCTTCTAAAAGAGGTAAAAGATCCATGCAGCTACATTTTGCCTAGAGTCTAGGCAAAATGTGTTCTTACTAAAAGGAAGAAAAGGCAGAAGAGACTGGAAAAAGGTGGAGAGACTGCATGGTCAATCCAGGGCAATAAGACTTAAAAAGGAAGTTCCCTCACAGAATTCCATTGCGTCATCATCAAAGGGGGTGGAGACAGTGACTAGCAGTGAAGAGGAAAGACAAAACCCTTTAGGGCAGTGGTTCTCAATCTTCCTAATGCCCTGACCCCTTATGTTGGGGTAACCACCAACCATAACATTATATTTGTTGGTACTTCATAACTTTAATTTTGCTACTGTTGTGAATCATAATGTAAATATCTGATATGCAGAAAGTATTTTCATTCACTGGACCAAATTTGGCACAAATACCTGATACGCTGAAATTTGAATACTGGTGAGGTTGTGGGGGATTGCTTTTGTTGTTTGGGAGTTGTAGTTGCTGGGATTTATAGTTCACCTACAATCAAAGAGCATTCTGAACTCCACAAACAATGGAATTGAACCATACTTGGCACACAGAACTCCCATGACCAACAGAAAATACTGGAAGGGCTTGGTGGGCATTGACTTTGAGTTTTGAAGTTGTAGTTCACCTACCTCCAGAGAGCACTGTGGACTCAAACAATTATGGATCTGGACCAAATGTGGCATACAGACCCATCATGGCCAACTATGAATACTGGTGGGATCTGGGGAGTTGTAGTTCACCCACATCCTTATGCATTTTCTAATGGGAGCATTAATAAAAAACAAAAGGAAAGATGGACTTTTTTCTAATATATATCGTTACAAATTACTTGAGATGTTTCTCTGCTGCTTCTCCTCCTGATGCTGCTGGGCCACTCTCAGTACTATGTCATGTGGCCTCTTTTTCCCAAGCCTTGAAGAGACTTGCTGTCCTGAGCCTCCCTCCAGCCTCGCGTTCTCTTCCTTGCCCATGCATGTGCTCCATGCTGCCATGTGCTGAGCATGCCTGCTCTCCCCTCCCCCACTGGAGTCTCAGAAACAGCCTTCCCCTTAGCTGAGAGGCTGGCCAATCGCATCAGAAGGAGGGCTTTTGGGAGGAGGATTTGCCATCTGTTTCCAAAAAAGGAAGAGAAGCACAAGTGGAGAGACCTTCAGCCTTCTCTGCTGAAGGAGTTCCTAAGACCATCAGAAATATGCATTTTCTGATGGTATTTGGTGACCCCCCTGAAACCCCTCATGACCCTCCCTCATTGTCCCCACCCCTAGGCTGAGAAACTTCTTTAGGAAAACATGCATAGGAATGTAGGGAAAAGAATCCCTCAGTTTAGCCCCGTTTCTAGCCTAGCTACTAGGCTTGGGTGATCCAGATAGTTACTTTAGTTACTTGTTATTAATTCGTTATTTTTAATTAATTAGAAGCGATATTGAAGAGTTCCAGCAACGCGGAAGTGTTTTGCCCATAACAAAGACGCTTCCGCAATTTTCTTAATGACTTCTGCCAGTTTTGGAAGTGATGTAAAAGCTGCAAGGATGCTGGGAGAGATGTGCACCCAGCCTATCAGGAGAAGCCAGGTAGTGGGGTGTGGTTTGGGCAGCCATTGGGATTTAAAAGCAGATGCGCGTGCCGCGTGGTCCCATTCTGGCCGGGAAAGTGAGGGTGGAAGGAGGGCTCCGGATGACTGTGGCTTTGGGGCTTCTGCTGGAGCTTGGGCTGGGGCTTGGGAGCTGGGAGGTACCTGCCAGTGCCTTGCTGTGACTGTGCATGCCACAGGCAAAGAAAGGGAATACAGAGACAGGAGGGGAAGCAGTATCATTGTTGTTATTCTTATTCTTATTCTTATTATTAGGAGTACTATTATTCTTATTATCCTTTACAATCCTTTTGCCAAGGGGACTTCTCCCAGAGTATTACATTTCCTGACTCCGGCCGGTCTGCTTGGCCAAAGGGCTCTAACCCATTCTGAAACACCACTGTACTTAGAAATCTGCTGCCACAAAGAAGTTACATTTCCTGACTCCGGCCAGCTTGGCCCAAGGGCTCTAACCCATTCTGAAACACCACTGTACTTAGAAATCTGCTGCCACAAAGAAGTTACATTTCCTGACTCCAGCAAGCTTGGACCAAGGGCTCTAACCCATTCTGAAACACCACTGTACTTAGAAATCTGCTGCCACAAAGAAGTTACATTTCCTGACTCCAGCCAGCTTGGACCTAGGGCTCTAACCCATTCTGAAACACCACTGTACTTAGAAATCTGCTGCCACGAAGAAGTTACATTTCCTGACTCCGGCCAGCTTTGCCCAAGAGCTCTAAACCATTCTGAAACATCAATGCTGCCCAAGAGCTGCAACCCATTCTGAAACACCACTGTACTTAGAAATATTCTGCCAAAAAGAAGTTACATTTCCTGAATCTGTCCAGCTTGGCCCAAGGGCTCTAATCCATTCTAAAACACCACTGTACTTAGACATCTGCTGCCACAAAGAAGTTACATTTCCTGACTCCGGCCAGCATGGCCAAAGGGCTCTAACCAATTCCGAAACACCACTGTACTTAGAAATCTGCGGCCACAAACAGGTTACATTTCCTGACTCTGGCCAGCTTGGCCCAAGGGCTCTAACCCATTCTGAAACACCACTGTACTTAGACATCTGCTGCCACAAAGAAGTTACATTTCCTGACTCCGGCCAGCTTTGCCCAAGAGCTCTAAACCATTCTGAAACACCACTGCAGCCCAAGGGCTGTAACCCATTCTGAAGCACCACTGCTGCCACAAAAAAGTTACATTTCCTGACTCCGGCCAGCTTGGCCCAAAGGCTCTAACCCAGGGGTCCACAAACTTTTTAAACAGAGGGCCGGGTCACAGTCCCCCAAACTGTTGGCGGGCCAGATTATAATTCGAAAAAAATATGAATGAATTCCTATGCACACTGCAAATATCTTATTTATAGTGCAAAGACACTTAAAATAATACAATAATCAAAATGAAGAACAATTTAAACAAATATAAATTTATTAGTATTGCAATGCGAAGTGTGGGCCTGCTTTTGGCTGATGAGATAGGCTTGTTCTTGTTATTCTGTGCTTTCAAGTAGTTTCATACTTAGGTTGACCCTGAGTGAGGGGTGGGTAAATGACCTTGGAGGGCCGCATCTTGCCCTCGGCCTTAATTTGAGGACCCCTGCTCTAACACATTCTGAAACACCACTGTACTTAGACATATGCTGCCACAAAGAATTTACATTTTGTGACTCCGTCAAGCTTGGCCCAAGGGCTCTAACCCATTTTGAAACACCACTGTACTTAGAAATCTGCTGCCACAACGAATTTACATTTCCTGCCTCCGACCAGCTTGGACCAAGGGCTCTAATGCATTCTGAAGCACGACTGTACTTAGACATCTGCTGCCACAAAGAAGTTACATATCCTGACTCTGGCCAGCTTGGCCCAAGGGCTCTGACCCATTCTGAAATACCACTATACTTAGAAATCTGCTGCCACAAAGAAGTTACATTTCCTTACTTGGGTCTACTTGGCCCAAGGGCTCTAACCCATTCTGAAATACAACTGTATTTAGAAATCTGCTGCCACAAAGAAGTTACATTTCCTGCTCTGGCCAGCTTGGCCCAAGGGCTCTAACCCATTCTGAAACACCACTATACTTAGAAATCTGCTGCCAAAAAGAAGTTACATTTCCTGACTCCGGCCAGCTTGGCCTAAGGGCTCTAACCCATTCTGAAACACCACTGTACTTAGAAATCTGCTGCCACAAAGAATTTACATTTCCTTACTCTAGTTTGCTTGGCCCAAAGGCTCTAACCCATTCTGAAACACCACTATACTTAGAAATCTGCTGCCACAAAAATTTACATTTCCTGACATCGGCCAGCTTGGCCCAAGAGCTCTAAACCATTCTGAAACACGACTGTACATAGAAATCTGCTACCACAAAGAAGTTACATTTCTTGACTCCGGCCAGTTCGGCCCAAAGGCTCTAACCCAGGGGTCCACAAACTTTTTAAACAGAGGGCCGGGTCACAGTCCCCCAAACTGTTGGCGGGCCAGATTATAATTCGAAAAAAATATGAATGAATTCCTATGCACACTGCACATGTCTTATTTATAGTGCAAAGACACTTAAAAATAATACAATAACCAAAATGAAGAACAATTTAAACAAATATAAATTTATTAGTATTGCAATGGGAAGTGTGGGCCTGCTTTTGGCTGATGAGATAGGATTGTTGTTGTTATTGTGTGCTTTCAAGTAGTTTCATACTTAGGTTGACCCTGAGTGAGGGGTGGGTAAATAATCTTGGAGTGCCGCATCTGGCCCTCGGGCCTTAGTTTGAGGACCCCTGCTCTAACACATTCTGAAACACCACTGTACATAGACATCTGCTGCCACAAAGAATTTACATTTTCTGACTCCGTCCAGCTTGGCCCAAGGGCTCTAACCCATTCTGAAACACCACTGCACATAGAAATCTGCTGCCACAAAGAAGTTTCATATCCTGACTCTGGCCAGCTTGGCCCAAGGGCTCTGACCCATTCTGAAACACCACCATACATAGAAATCTGCTGCCACAAAGAAGTTACATTTCCTTCCTTGGATCTACTTGGCCCAAGGGCTCTAACCCATTCTGAAACACCACTGTACTTAGAAATCTGCTGCCACACAAAAGTTAAATTTCAGGATTCCGGCCAGCTTGGCCCAAAGGCTCTAACGCATTCTGAAACACCACTGTACTTATAAATATGCTACCACAAAGAAGTTACATTTCCTGACTCCGGCCAGCTTGGCCCAAGAGTTATAACCCATTCTGTAACACCACTGTATTTAGACATCTGCTGCCACAAAAAAGTAAAATTTCAGGACTCCGGCCAGCTTGGCCCAAAGGCTCTAACGCATTCTGAAACACAACTGTACTTATAAATATGCTACCACAAAGAAGTTATATTTCTTGACTCCGGCCAGCTTGGCCCAAGGGCTCTAAGGCATTCTGAAACACCTCTGTACTTAAAAATCTGCTGCCATAAAGAAGTTACATTTCCTGACTCCGGCCAGCTTGGCCCAAGGGCTCCAACGCATTCTGAAACACCACTGTACTTAAAAAATCTGCTGCCATAAAGAAGTTACATTTCCTGACTCCGGCCAGCTTGGCCCAAGGGCTCTAACCCATTCTGAAACACCACTGTACTTAGAAATCTGCTGCCACAAAGAAGTTACATATCCTGACTCTGGCCAGCATGGCCCAAGGGCTCTGATCCATTCTGAAACACCACTATACTTAGAAATCTGCTGCCACAAAGAAGTTAGATTTCCTTAATGTGGTCTAATTGGCCCAAGGGCTCTAACCGATTCTGAAACACCACTATACTTAGAAATCTGCTGCCAAAAGGAAGTTACATTTCCTGACTCCGGCCAGCTTGGCCAAAGGGCTCTAACCCATTCTGAAACACCACTGTACTTAGACATCTGCTGCCACAAAGATGTTACATATCCTGACTCTGCCCAGATGGCCCAAGGGCTCTGACCCATTCTGAAACACCACTATACTTAGAAATCTGCTGCCACAAAAATTTATATTTCCTGACACCGGCCAGCTTGGCCCAAGGGCTCTAACCCATTCTGAAACACCACTGTACATAGAAATCTGCTACCACAAAGAAGTTACATTTCTTGACTCCGGCCAGCTCGACCAAAGGGCTATATCGCATTCTAAAACACCACTGTACTTAGAAATCTGCTGCCACAAAGAAGTTACATTTCCTGACTCCGGCCAGCTTAGCCCAAGGGCTCTAACCCATTCTGAAACACCACTGTACTTAGACATCTGCTGCCAAAAATCATTTACATTTCCTGAAGGGCCCTAACCCATTCTGAAACACCACTGTACTTATAAATCTGCTGCCACAAAGAAGTTACATTTCCTGACTCCGGCCAGCTTGGCCCAAGGCCTTTAACCCATTTTGAAACACCACTGCTGCCACAAAAAAGTTACATTTCCTGGTTCCGGCCAGTTCGGCCCAAAGGCTCTAACCCAGGGGTCCACAAACTTTTTAAACAGAGGGCCGGGTCACAGTCCCCCAAACTGTTGGCGGGCCAGATTATAATTCGAAAAAAATATGAATGAATTCCTATGCACACTGCACATATCTTATTTATAGTGCAAAGACACTTAAAAATAATACAATAATCAAAATGAAGAACAATTTAAACAAATATAAATTTATTAGTATTGCAATGGGAAGTGTGGGCCTGCTTTTGGCTGATGAGATAGGATTGTTGTTGTTATTGTGTGCTTTCAAGTAGTTTCATACTTAGGTTGACCCTGAGTGAGGAGTGGGTAAATAATCTTGGAGTGCCGCATCTGGCCCTCGGGCCTTAGTTTGAGGACCCCTGCTCTAACACATTCTGAAACATCACTGTACATAGACATCTGCTGCCACAAAGAATTTACATTTTCTGACTCCGTCCAGCTTGACCCAAGGGCTCTAACCCATTCTGAAACACCACTGCACATAGAAATCTGCTGCCACAAAGAAGTTACATATCCTGACTCTGGCCAGCTTGGCCCAAGGGCTCTGACCCATTCTGAAACACCACCATACATAGAAATCTGCTGCCACAAAGAAGTTACATTTCCTTACTTGGATCTACTTGGCCCAAGGGCTCTAACCCATTCTGAAACACCACTGTACTTAGAAATCTGCTGCCACGAAGAAGTTACATTTCCTGCTCCCGCCAGCTTGGCCCAAGATCTCTAAACCATTCTGAAACACCACTGTACTTAGAAATCTGCTGCCACAAAAAAGTTAAATTTCAGGATTCCGGCCAGCTTGGCCCAAAGGCTCTAACGCATTCTGAAACACCACTGTACTTATAAATATGCTACCACAAAGAAGTTACATTTCCTGACTACGGCCAGCTTGGCCCAAGAGTTATAACCCATTCTGTAACACCACTGTATTTAGACATCTGCTGCCACAAAAAAGTTAAATTTCAGGACTCCGGCCAGCTTGGCCCAAAGGCTCTAATGCATGCTGAAACACAACTGTACTTATAAATATGCTACCACAAAGAAGTTACATTTCTTGACTCCGGCCAGCTTGGCCCAAGGGCTCTAACGCATTCTGAAACACCACTGTACTTAAAAATCTGCTGACATAAAGAAGTTACATTTCCTGACTCCGGCCAGCTTGGCCCAAGGGCTCTAACGCATTCTGAAACACCACTGTACTTAAAAATCTCCTGCCATAAAGAAGTTACATTTCCTGACACCGGCCAGCTTGACCCAAGGGCTCTAACCCACTCTGAAACACCACTGTACATAGAAATCTGCTGCCACAAAGAAGTTACATTTCCTGACTCTGGCCACTTTAGCCCAAGGGCTCTAACCCATTCTGAAACACCACTGTACTTAGACATCTGCTGCCAAAAATCATTTACATTTCCTGAAGGGCCCTAACCCATTCTGAAACACCACTGTACTTATAAATCTGCTGCCACAAAGAAGTTACATTTCCTGACTCGGGCCAGCTTGGCCCAAGGGCTCTAACCCATTCTGAAACACCAATGTACTTAGAAATCTGCTGCCACAAAGAATTTATATTTCTGGACTTTGGCCTGCTTGGCCCAAGGCCTCTAACCCATTCTGAAAAACCACTGGTTTTAGAAATCTGCTGCCACAAAGAAGTTACATTTCTTGACTCCGGCCAGCTTGGCCCAAAGGCTCTAACCCAGGGGTCCACAAACTATTTCAACAGAGGGCCGGGTCACAGCCCCCCAAATTGTTGGCGGGCCAGATTGTAATTCGAAAAAAAAAATGAATTCCTATGCACACTGCAAATATCTTGTTTATAGTGCAAAGACACTTAAAAATAATACAACAATCAATATGAAGAACAATTTAAACAAATATAAATTTATTAGTATTGCAATGCGAAGTGTGGGCCTGCTTTTGGCTGATGAGATAGGATTGTTCTTGTTATTCTGTGCTTTCAAGTAGTTTCATACTTTGGTTGACCCTGAGTGAGGGGTGGGTAAATGACCTTGGAGGGCCGCATCTTGCCCTCGGCCTTAGTTTGAGGACCCCTGCTCTAACATATTCTGAAACACCACTGTACTTAGACATATGCTGCCACAAAGAATTTACATTTTGTGACTCCGTCAAGCTTGGCCCAAGGGCTCTAACCCATTTTGAAACACCACTGTACTTAGAAATCTGCTGCCACAACGAATTTACATTTCCTGACTCCGGCCAGCTTGGACCAAGGGCTCTAATGCATTCTGAAGCACGACTGTACTTAGACATCTGCTGCCACAAAGAAGTTACATATCCTGACTCTGGCCAGCTTGGCCCAAGGGCTCTGACCCATTCTGAAATACCACTATACTTAGAAATCTGCTGCCACAAAGAAGTTACATTTCCTTACTTGGGTCTACTTGGCCCAAGGGCTCTAACCCATTCTGAAATACCACTGCATTTAGAAATCTGCTGCCACAAAGAAGTTACATTTCCTGACACCGGCCAGCTTGGCCCAAGGGCTCTAACCCATTCTGAAACACCACTGTACATAGAAATCTGCTACCACAAAGAAGTTACATTTCTTGACTCCGGCCAGCTCGACCAAAGGGCTATATCGCATTCTAAAACACCACTGTACTTAGAAATCTGCTGCCACAAAGAAGTTACATTTCCTGACTCCGGCCAGCTTAGCCCAAGGGCTCTAACCCATTCTGAAACACCACTGTACTTAGACATCTGCTGCCAAAAATCATTTACATTTCCTGAAGGGCCCTAACCCATTCTGAAACACCACTGTACTTATAAATCTGCTGCCACAAAGAAGTTACATTTCCTGACTCCGGCCAGCTTGGCCCAAGGCCTTTAACCCATTTTGAAACACCACTGCTGCCACAAAAAAGTTACATTTCCTGGTTCCGGCCAGTTCGGCCCAAAGGCTCTAACCCAGGGGTCCACAAACTTTTTAAACAGAGGGCCGGGTCACAGTCCCCCAAACTGTTGGCGGGCCAGATTATAATTCGAAAAAAATATGAATGAATTCCTATGCACACTGCACATATCTTATTTATAGTGCAAAGACACTTAAAAATAATACAATAATCAAAATGAAGAACAATTTAAACAAATATAAATTTATTAGTATTGCAATGGGAAGTGTGGGCCTGCTTTTGGCTGATGAGATAGGATTGTTGTTGTTATTGTGTGCTTTCAAGTAGTTTCATACTTAGGTTGACCCTGAGTGAGGAGTGGGTAAATAATCTTGGAGTGCCGCATCTGGCCCTCGGGCCTTAGTTTGAGGACCCCTGCTCTAACACATTCTGAAACATCACTGTACATAGACATCTGCTGCCACAAAGAATTTACATTTTCTGACTCCGTCCAGCTTGACCCAAGGGCTCTAACCCATTCTGAAACACCACTGCACATAGAAATCTGCTGCCACAAAGAAGTTACATATCCTGACTCTGGCCAGCTTGGCCCAAGGGCTCTGACCCATTCTGAAACACCACCATACATAGAAATCTGCTGCCACAAAGAAGTTACATTTCCTTACTTGGATCTACTTGGCCCAAGGGCTCTAACCCATTCTGAAACACCACTGTACTTAGAAATCTGCTGCCACGAAGAAGTTACATTTCCTGCTCCCGCCAGCTTGGCCCAAGATCTCTAAACCATTCTGAAACACCACTGTACTTAGAAATCTGCTGCCACAAAAAAGTTAAATTTCAGGATTCCGGCCAGCTTGGCCCAAAGGCTCTAACGCATTCTGAAACACCACTGTACTTATAAATATGCTACCACAAAGAAGTTACATTTCCTGACTACGGCCAGCTTGGCCCAAGAGTTATAACCCATTCTGTAACACCACTGTATTTAGACATCTGCTGCCACAAAAAAGTTAAATTTCAGGACTCCGGCCAGCTTGGCCCAAAGGCTCTAATGCATGCTGAAACACAACTGTACTTATAAATATGCTACCACAAAGAAGTTACATTTCTTGACTCCGGCCAGCTTGGCCCAAGGGCTCTAACGCATTCTGAAACACCACTGTACTTAAAAATCTGCTGACATAAAGAAGTTACATTTCCTGACTCCGGCCAGCTTGGCCCAAGGGCTCTAACGCATTCTGAAACACCACTGTACTTAAAAATCTCCTGCCATAAAGAAGTTACATTTCCTGACACCGGCCAGCTTGACCCAAGGGCTCTAACCCACTCTGAAACACCACTGTACATAGAAATCTGCTGCCACAAAGAAGTTACATTTCCTGACTCTGGCCACTTTAGCCCAAGGGCTCTAACCCATTCTGAAACACCACTGTACTTAGACATCTGCTGCCAAAAATCATTTACATTTCCTGAAGGGCCCTAACCCATTCTGAAACACCACTGTACTTATAAATCTGCTGCCACAAAGAAGTTACATTTCCTGACTCGGGCCAGCTTGGCCCAAGGGCTCTAACCCATTCTGAAACACCAATGTACTTAGAAATCTGCTGCCACAAAGAATTTATATTTCTGGACTTTGGCCTGCTTGGCCCAAGGCCTCTAACCCATTCTGAAAAACCACTGGTTTTAGAAATCTGCTGCCACAAAGAAGTTACATTTCTTGACTCCGGCCAGCTTGGCCCAAAGGCTCTAACCCAGGGGTCCACAAACTATTTCAACAGAGGGCCGGGTCACAGCCCCCCAAATTGTTGGCGGGCCAGATTGTAATTCGAAAAAAAAAATGAATTCCTATGCACACTGCAAATATCTTGTTTATAGTGCAAAGACACTTAAAAATAATACAACAATCAATATGAAGAACAATTTAAACAAATATAAATTTATTAGTATTGCAATGCGAAGTGTGGGCCTGCTTTTGGCTGATGAGATAGGATTGTTCTTGTTATTCTGTGCTTTCAAGTAGTTTCATACTTTGGTTGACCCTGAGTGAGGGGTGGGTAAATGACCTTGGAGGGCCGCATCTTGCCCTCGGCCTTAGTTTGAGGACCCCTGCTCTAACATATTCTGAAACACCACTGTACTTAGACATATGCTGCCACAAAGAATTTACATTTTGTGACTCCGTCAAGCTTGGCCCAAGGGCTCTAACCCATTTTGAAACACCACTGTACTTAGAAATCTGCTGCCACAACGAATTTACATTTCCTGACTCCGGCCAGCTTGGACCAAGGGCTCTAATGCATTCTGAAGCACGACTGTACTTAGACATCTGCTGCCACAAAGAAGTTACATATCCTGACTCTGGCCAGCTTGGCCCAAGGGCTCTGACCCATTCTGAAATACCACTATACTTAGAAATCTGCTGCCACAAAGAAGTTACATTTCCTTACTTGGGTCTACTTGGCCCAAGGGCTCTAACCCATTCTGAAATACCACTGCATTTAGAAATCTGCTGCCACAAAGAAGTTACATTTCCTGCTCTGGCCAGCTTGGCCCAAGGGCTCTAACCCATTCTGAAACACCACTATACTTAGAAATCTGCTGCCAAAAAGAAGTTACATTTCCTGACTCCGGCCAGCTTGGCCTAAGGGCTCTAACCCATTCTGAAACACCACTGTACTTAGAAATCTGCTGCCACAAAGAATTTACATTTCCTTACTCTAGTTTGCTTGGCCCAAAGGCTCTAACCCATTCTGAAACACCACTATACTTAGAAATCTGCTGCCACAAAAATTTACATTTCCTGACACCGGCCAGCTTGGCCCAAGGGCTCTAACCCATTCTGAAACACGACTGTACATAGAAATCTGCTACCACAAAGAAGTTACATTTCTTGACTCCGGCCAGTTCGGCCCAAAGGCTCTAACCCAGGGGTCCACAAACTTTTTAAACAGAGGGCCGGGTCACAGTCCCCCAAACTGTTGGCGGGCCAGATTATAATTCGAAAAAAATATGAATGAATTCCTATGCACACTGCACATATCTTATTTATAGTGCAAAGACACTTAAAAATAATACAATAATCAAAATGAAGAACAATTTAAACAAATATAAATTTATTAGTATTGCAATGGGAAGTGTGGGCCTGCTTTTGGCTGATGAGATAGGATTGTTGTTGTTATTGTGTGCTTTCAAGTAGTTTCATACTTAGGTTGACCCTGAGTGAGGGGTGGGTAAATAATCTTGGAGTGCCGCATCTGGCCCTCGGGCCTTAGTTTGAGGACCCCTGCTCTAACACATTCTGAAACACCACTGTACATAGACATCTGCTGCCACAAAGAATTTACATTTTCTGACTCCGTCCAGCTTGGCCCAAGGGCTCTAACCCATTCTGAAACACCACTGCACATAGAAATCTGCTGCCACAAAGAAGTTACATATCCTGACTCTGGCCAGCTTGGCCCAAGGGCTCTGACCCATTCTGAAACACCACCATACATAGAAATCTGCTGCCACAAAGAAGTTACATTTCCTTCCTTGGATCTACTTGGCCCAAGGGCTCTAACCCATTCTGAAACACCACTGTACTTAGAAATCTGCTGCCACACAAAAGTTAAATTTCAGGATTCCGGCCAGCTTGGCCCAAAGGCTCTAACGCATTCTGAAACACCACTGTACTTATAAATATGCTACCACAAAGAAGTTACATTTCCTGACTCCGGCCAGCTTGGCCCAAGAGTTATAACCCATTCTGTAACACCACTGTATTTAGACATCTGCTGCCACAAAAAAGTAAAATTTCAGGACTCCGGCCAGCTTGGCCCAAAGGCTCTAACGCATTCTGAAACACAACTGTACTTATAAATATGCTACCACAAAGAAGTTATATTTCTTGACTCCAGCCAGCTTGGCCCAAGGGCTCTAAGGCATTCTGAAACACCTCTGTACTTAAAAATCTGCTGCCATAAAGAAGTTACATTTCCTGACTCCGGCCAGCTTGGCCCAAGGGCTCCAACGCATTCTGAAACACCACTGTACTTAAAAATCTGCTGCCATAAAGAAGTTACATTTCCTGACTCCGGCCAGCTTGGCCCAAGGGCTCTAACCCATTCTGAAACACCACTGTACTTAGAAATCTGCTGCCACAAAGAAGTTACATTTCCTGACTCCGGCCAGCTTGGCCCAAGGGCCCTAACCAATTCTGAAACACCACTGTACTTATAAATCTGCTGCCACAAAGAAGTTACATTTCCTGACGCTGGCCAGCTTGGCCCAAGGGCTCTAACGCATTCTCTAACACCACTCTACTTAGAAATATGCTGCCAAAAAGAAGTTACATTTCCTGTCTCCGGCCAGCTTGGCCCAAGGGCTCTAACCCATTCTGAAACACCACTGTACTTAGACATCTGCTGCCACAAAGAATTTACATTTCCTGACACCGGCCAGCTTGACCCAAGGGCTCTAACCCACTCTGAAACACCACTGTACATAGAAATATGCTGCCACAAAGAAGTTACATTTCTTGACTCTGGCCAATTTAGCCCAAGGGCTCTAACCCATTCTGAAACACCACTGTACTTAGAAATCTGCTGCCAAAAAACATTTACATTTCCTGAAGGGCCCTAACCCATTCTGAAACACCACTGTACTTATAAATCTGCTGCCACAAAGAAGTTACATTTCCTGACTCCGGCCAGCTTGGCCCAAGGGCTCTAACCCATTCTGAAACACCAATGTACTTAGAAATCTGCTGCCACAAAGAATTTATATTTCTGGACTTTGGCCTGCTTGGCCCAAGGGCTCTAACCCATTCTGAAAAACCACTGGTTTTAGAAATCTGCTGCCACAAAGAAGTTACATTTCCTTACTCTGGCCAGCTTTGCCCAAGAGCTCTAAACCATTCTGAAACACCACTGCTGCCCAAGGGCTGTAACCCATTCTGAAGCACCACTGCTGCCACAAAAAAGTTACATTGCCTGCCTCCGGCCAGCTTGGCCCAAAGGCTCTAACCCAGGGGTCCACAAACTTTTTAAACAGAGGGACGGGTCACAGCCCCCCAAATTGTTGGCGGGCCAGATTGTAATTCGAAAAAAAAAAGAATGAATTCCTATGCACACTGCACATATCTTGTTTATAGTGCAAAGACACTTAAAAATAATACAATAATCAAAATAAAGAACAATTTAAACAAATATAAATTTATTAGTATTGCAATGCGAAGTGTGGGCCTGCTTTTGGCTGATGAGATAGGATTGTTGTTGTTATTGTGTGCTTTCAAGTAGTTTCATACTTAGGTTGACCCTGAGTGAGGGGTGGGTAAATAATCTTGGAGTGCCGCATCTGGCCCTCGGGCCTTAGTTTGAGGACCCCTGCTCTAACACATTCTGAAACACCACTGTACATAGACATCTGCTGCCACAAAGAATTTACATTTTCTGACTCCGTCCAGCTTGGCCCAAGGGCTCTAACCCATTCTGAAACACCACTGCACATAGAAATCTGCTGCCACAAAGAAGTTACATATCCTGACTCTGGCCAGCTTGGCCCAAGGGCTCTGACCCATTCTGAAACACCACCATACATAGAAATCTGCTGCCACAAAGAAGTTACATTTCCTTCCTTGGATCTACTTGGCCCAAGGGCTCTAACCCATTCTGAAACACCACTGTACTTAGAAATCTGCTGCCACACAAAAGTTAAATTTCAGGATTCCGGCCAGCTTGGCCCAAAGGCTCTAACGCATTCTGAAACACCTCTGTACTTAAAAATCTGCTGCCATAAAGAAGTTACATTTCCTGACTCCGGCCAGCTTGGCCCAAGGGCTCCAACGCATTCTGAAACACCACTGTACTTAAAAATCTGCTGCCATAAAGAAGTTACATTTCCTGACTCCGGCCAGCTTGGCCCAAGGGCTCTAACCCATTCTGAAACACCACTGTACTTAGAAATCTGCTGCCACAAAGAAGTTACATTTCCTGACTCCGGCCAGCTTGGCCCAAGGGCCCTAACCAATTCTGAAACACCACTGTACTTATAAATCTGCTGCCACAAAGAAGTTACATTTCCTGACGCTGGCCAGCTTGGCCCAAGGGCTCTAACGCATTCTCTAACACCACTCTACTTAGAAATATGCTGCCAAAAAGAAGTTACATTTCCTGTCTCCGGCCAGCTTGGCCCAAGGGCTCTAACCCATTCTGAAACACCACTGTACTTAGACATCTGCTGCCACAAAGAATTTACATTTCCTGACACCGGCCAGCTTGACCCAAGGGCTCTAACCCACTCTGAAACACCACTGTACATAGAAATATGCTGCCACAAAGAAGTTACATTTCTTGACTCTGGCCAATTTAGCCCAAGGGCTCTAACCCATTCTGAAACACCACTGTACTTAGAAATCTGCTGCCAAAAAACATTTACATTTCCTGAAGGGCCCTAACCCATTCTGAAACACCACTGTACTTATAAATCTGCTGCCACAAAGAAGTTACATTTCCTGACTCCGGCCAGCTTGGCCCAAGGGCTCTAACCCATTCTGAAACACCAATGTACTTAGAAATCTGCTGCCACAAAGAATTTATATTTCTGGACTTTGGCCTGCTTGGCCCAAGGGCTCTAACCCATTCTGAAAAACCGCTGGTTTTAGAAATCTGCTGCCACAAAGAAGTTACATTTCCTTACTCTGGCCAGCTTTGCCCAAGAGCTCTAAACCATTCTGAAACACCACTGCTGCCCAAGGGCTGTAACCCATTCTGAAGCACCACTGCTGCCACAAAAAAGTTACATTGCCTGCCTCCGGCCAGCTTGGCCCAAAGGCTCTAACCCAGGGGTCCACAAACTTTTTAAACAGAGGGCCGGGTCACAGCCCCCCAAATTGTTGGCGGGCCAGATTGTAATTCGAAAAAAAAAAGAATGAATTCCTATGCACACTGCACATATCTTGTTTATAGTGCAAAGACACTTAAAAATAATACAATAATCAAAATAAAGAACAATTTAAACAAATATAAATTTATTAGTATTGCAATGCGAAGTGTGGGCCTGCTTTTGGCTGATGAGATAGGATTGTTGTTGTTATTGTGTGCTTTCAAGTAGTTTCATACTTAGGTAGACCCTAAGTGAGGGGTGGGTAAATGACCTTGGAGGGCCGCATCTTGCCCTCGGCCTTAGTTTGAGGACCCCTGCTCTAACACATTCTGAAACACTACTGTACTTAGACATATGCTGCCACAAAGAATTTACATTTTGTGACTCCGTCAAGCTTGGCCCAAGGGCTCTAACTCATTTTGAAACACCACTGTATTTAGAAATCTGCAACCACAAAGAAGTTACATTTCCTGACTCCGGCCAGCTTGGCCCAAGAGTTATAACCCATTCTGTAACACCACTGTATTTAGACATCTGCTGCCACAAAGAATTTATATTTCCTGAGTCCGGCCAGCTTGGCCCAAGGGCTCTAACCCATTCTGAAACATCACTGTACTTAGACTTCTGCTGCCACAAAGAAGTTACATTTCCTGACTCTGGCCAGCATGGGCCAAGGGCTATAATCCGTTCTAAAACACCACTGTACTTAGACATCTGCTGCCACAAAGAAGTTACATTTCCTGACTCTGGCCAGCATGGCCAAAGGGCTCTAACCAATTTTGAAACACCACTGTACATAGAAATTTGCTGCCACAAAGAAGTTACATTTCGTTACTCTGGTCTACTTGGCCCAAGGGCTCTAACCCATTCTGAAACACCACTGTACTTAGAAATGTGCTGCCACAAAGAATTTATATTTCTGGACTTTGGCCTGCTTGGCCCAAGGCCTCTAACCCATTCTGAAAAACCACTGGTTTTAGAAATCTGCTGCCACAAAGAAGTTACATTTCTTGACTCCGGCCAGCTTGGCCCAAAGGCTCTAACCCAGGGGTCCACAAACTATTTCAACAGAGGGCCGGGTCACAGCCCCCCAAATTGTTGGCGGGCCAGATTGTAATTCGAAAAAAAAAATGAATTCCTATGCACACTGCAAATATCTTGTTTATAGTGCAAAGACACTTAAAAATAATACAACAATCAATATGAAGAACAATTTAAACAAATATAAATTTATTAGTATTGCAATGCGAAGTGTGGGCCAGCTTTTGGCTGATGAGATAGGATTGTTCTTGTTATTCTGTGCTTTCAAGTAGTTTCATACTTTGGTTGACCCTGAGTGAGGGGTGGGTAAATGACCTTGGAGGGCCGCATCTTGCCCTCGGCCTTAGTTTGAGGACCCCTGCTCTAACATATTCTGAAACACCACTGTACTTAGACATATGCTGCCACAAAGAATTTACATTTTGTGACTCCGTCAAGCTTGGCCCAAGGGCTCTAACCCATTTTGAAACACCACTGTACTTAGAAATCTGCTGCCACAACGAATTTACATTTCCTGACTCCGGCCAGCTTGGACCAAGGGCTCTAATGCATTCTGAAGCACGACTGTACTTAGACATCTGCTGCCACAAAGAAGTTACATATCCTGACTCTGGCCAGCTTGGCCCAAGGGCTCTGACCCATTCTGAAATACCACTATACTTAGAAATCTGCTGCCACAAAGAAGTTACATTTCCTTACTTGGGTCTACTTGGCCCAAGGGCTCTAACCCATTCTGAAATACCACTGCATTTAGAAATCTGCTGCCACAAAGAAGTTACATTTCCTGCTCTGGCCAGCTTGGCCCAAGGGCTCTAACCCATTCTGAAACACCACTATACTTAGAAATCTGCTGCCAAAAAGAAGTTACATTTCCTGACTCCGGCCAGCTTGGCCTAAGGGCTCTAACCCATTCTGAAACACCACTGTACTTAGAAATCTGCTGCCACAAAGAATTTACATTTCCTTACTCTAGTTTGCTTGGCCCAAAGGCTCTAACCCATTCTGAAACACGACTGTACATAGAAATCTGCTACCACAAAGAAGTTACATTTCTTGACTCCGGCCAGTTCGGCCCAAAGGCTCTAACCCAGGGGTCCACAAACTTTTTAAACAGAGGGCCGGGTCACAGTCCCCCAAACTGTTGGCGGGCCAGATTATAATTCGAAAAAAATATGAATGAATTCCTATGCACACTGCACATATCTTATTTATAGTGCAAAGACACTTAAAAATAATACAATAATCAAAATGAAGAACAATTTAAACAAATATAAATTTATTAGTATTGCAATGGGAAGTGTGGGCCTGCTTTTGGCTGATGAGATAGGATTGTTGTTGTTATTGTGTGCTTTCAAGTAGTTTCATACTTAGGTTGACCCTGAGTGAGGGGTGGGTAAATCATCTTGGAGTGCCGCATCTGGCCCTCGGGCCTTAGTTTGAGGACCCCTGCTCTAACACATTCTGAAACACCACTGTACATAGACATCTGCTGCCACAAAGAATTTACATTTTCTGACTCCGTCCAGCTTGGTCCAAGGGCTCTAACCCATTCTGAAACACCACTGCACATAGAAATCTGCTGCCACAAAGAAGTTACATATCCTGACTCTGGCCAGCTTGGCCCAAGGGCTCTGACCCATTCTGAAACACCACCATACATAGAAATCTGCTGCCACAAAGAAGTTACATTTCCTTCCTTGGATCTACTTGGCCCAAGGGCTCTAACCCATTCTGAAACACCACTGTACTTAGAAATCTGCTGCCACACAAAAGTTAAATTTCAGGATTCCGGCCAGCTTGGCCCAAAGGCTCTAACGCATTCTGAAACACCACTGTACTTATAAATATGCTACCACAAAGAAGTTACATTTCCTGACTCCGGCCAGCTTGGCCCAAGAGTTATAACCCATTCTGTAACACCACTGTATTTAGACATCTGCTGCCACAAAAAAGTAAAATTTCAGGACTCCGGCCAGCTTGGCCCAAAGGCTCTAACGCATTCTGAAACACAACTGTACTTATAAATATGCTACCACAAAGAAGTTATATTTCTTGACTCCAGCCAGCTTGGCCCAAGGGCTCTAAGGCATTCTGAAACACCTCTGTACTTAAAAATCTGCTGCCATAAAGAAGTTACATTTCCTGACTCCGGCCAGCTTGGCCCAAGGGCTCCAACGCATTCTGAAACACCACTGTACTTAAAAATCTGCTGCCATAAAGAAGTTACATTTCCTGACTCCGGCCAGCTTGGCCCAAGGGCTCTAACCCATTCTGAAACACCACTGTACTTAGAAATCTGCTGCCACAAAGAAGTTACATTTCCTGACTCCGGCCAGCTTGGCCCAAGGGCCCTAACCAATTCTGAAACACCACTGTACTTATAAATCTGCTGCCACAAAGAAGTTACATTTCCTGACGCTGGCCAGCTTGGCCCAAGGGCTCTAACGCATTCTCTAACACCACTCTACTTAGAAATATGCTGCCAAAAAGAAGTTACATTTCCTGTCTCCGGCCAGCTTGGCCCAAGGGCTCTAACCCATTCTGAAACACCACTGTACTTAGACATCTGCTGCCACAAAGAATTTACATTTCCTGACACCGGCCAGCTTGACCCAAGGGCTCTAACCCACTCTGAAACACCACTGTACATAGAAATATGCTGCCACAAAGAAGTTACATTTCTTGACTCTGGCCAATTTAGCCCAAGGGCTCTAACCCATTCTGAAACACCACTGTACTTAGAAATCTGCTGCCAAAAAACATTTACATTTCCTGAAGGGCCCTAACCCATTCTGAAACACCACTGTACTTATAAATCTGCTGCCACAAAGAAGTTACATTTCCTGACTCCGGCCAGCTTGGCCCAAGGGCTCTAACCCATTCTGAAACACCAATGTACTTAGAAATCTGCTGCCACAAAGAATTTATATTTCTGGACTTTGGCCTGCTTGGCCCAAGGGCTCTAACCCATTCTGAAAAACCACTGGTTTTAGAAATCTGCTGCCACAAAGAAGTTACATTTCCTTACTCTGGCCAGCTTTGCCCAAGAGCTCTAAACCATTCTGAAACACCACTGCTGCCCAAGGGCTGTAACCCATTCTGAAGCACCACTGCTGCCACAAAAAAGTTACATTGCCTGCCTCCGGCCAGCTTGGCCCAAAGGCTCTAACCCAGGGGTCCACAAACTTTTTAAACAGAGGGACGGGTCACAGCCCCCCAAATTGTTGGCGGGCCAGATTGTAATTCGAAAAAAAAAGAATGAATTCCTATGCACACTGCACATATCTTGTTTATAGTGCAAAGACACTTAAAAATAATACAATAATCAAAATAAAGAACAATTTAAACAAATATAAATTTATTAGTATTGCAATGCGAAGTGTGGGCCTGCTTTTGGCTGATGAGATAGGATTGTTGTTGTTATTGTGTGCTTTCAAGTAGTTTCATACTTAGGTTGACCCTGAGTGAGGGGTGGGTAAATAATCTTGGAGTGCCGCATCTGGCCCTCGGGCCTTAGTTTGAGGACCCCTGCTCTAACACATTCTGAAACACCACTGTACATAGACATCTGCTGCCACAAAGAATTTACATTTTCTGACTCCGTCCAGCTTGGCCCAAGGGCTCTAACCCATTCTGAAACACCACTGCACATAGAAATCTGCTGCCACAAAGAAGTTACATATCCTGACTCTGGCCAGCTTGGCCCAAGGGCTCTGACCCATTCTGAAACACCACCATACATAGAAATCTGCTGCCACAAAGAAGTTACATTTCCTTCCTTGGATCTACTTGGCCCAAGGGCTCTAACCCATTCTGAAACACCACTGTACTTAGAAATCTGCTGCCACACAAAAGTTAAATTTCAGGATTCCGGCCAGCTTGGCCCAAAGGCTCTAACGCATTCTGAAACACCTCTGTACTTAAAAATCTGCTGCCATAAAGAAGTTACATTTCCTGACTCCGGCCAGCTTGGCCCAAGGGCTCCAACGCATTCTGAAACACCACTGTACTTAAAAATCTGCTGCCATAAAGAAGTTACATTTCCTGACTCCGGCCAGCTTGGCCCAAGGGCTCTAACCCATTCTGAAACACCACTGTACTTAGAAATCTGCTGCCACAAAGAAGTTACATTTCCTGACTCCGGCCAGCTTGGCCCAAGGGCCCTAACCAATTCTGAAACACCACTGTACTTATAAATCTGCTGCCACAAAGAAGTTACATTTCCTGACGCTGGCCAGCTTGGCCCAAGGGCTCTAACGCATTCTCTAACACCACTCTACTTAGAAATATGCTGCCAAAAAGAAGTTACATTTCCTGTCTCCGGCCAGCTTGGCCCAAGGGCTCTAACCCATTCTGAAACACCACTGTACTTAGACATCTGCTGCCACAAAGAATTTACATTTCCTGACACCGGCCAGCTTGACCCAAGGGCTCTAACCCACTCTGAAACACCACTGTACATAGAAATATGCTGCCACAAAGAAGTTACATTTCTTGACTCTGGCCAATTTAGCCCAAGGGCTCTAACCCATTCTGAAACACCACTGTACTTAGAAATCTGCTGCCAAAAAATATTTACATTTCCTGAAGGGCCCTAACCCATTCTGAAACACCACTGTACTTATAAATCTGCTGCCACAAAGAAGTTACATTTCCTGACTCCGGCCAGCTTGGCCCAAGGGCTCTAACCCATTCTGAAACACCAATGTACTTAGAAATCTGCTGCCACAAAGAATTTATATTTCTGGACTTTGGCCTGCTTGGCCCAAGGGCTCTAACCCATTCTGAAAAACCGCTGGTTTTAGAAATCTGCTGCCACAAAGAAGTTACATTTCCTTACTCTGGCCAGCTTTGCCCAAGAGCTCTAAACCATTCTGAAACACCACTGCTGCCCAAGGGCTGTAACCCATTCTGAAGCACCACTGCTGCCACAAAAAAGTTACATTGCCTGCCTCCGGCCAGCTTGGCCCAAAGGCTCTAACCCAGGGGTCCACAAACTTTTTAAACAGAGGGCCGGGTCACAGCCCCCCAAATTGTTGGCGGGCCAGATTGTAATTCGAAAAAAAAAAGAATGAATTCCTATGCACACTGCACATATCTTGTTTATAGTGCAAAGACACTTAAAAATAATACAATAATCAAAATAAAGAACAATTTAAACAAATATAAATTTATTAGTATTGCAATGCGAAGTGTGGGCCTGCTTTTGGCTGATGAGATAGGATTGTTGTTGTTATTGTGTGCTTTCAAGTAGTTTCATACTTAGGTAGACCCTAAGTGAGGGGTGGGTAAATGACCTTGGAGGGCCGCATCTTGCCCTCGGCCTTAGTTTGAGGACCCCTGCTCTAACACATTCTGAAACACTACTGTACTTAGACATATGCTGCCACAAAGAATTTACATTTTGTGACTCCGTCAAGCTTGGCCCAAGGGCTCTAACTCATTTTGAAACACCACTGTATTTAGAAATCTGCAACCACAAAGAAGTTACATTTCCTGACTCCGGCCAGCTTGGCCCAAGAGTTATAACCCATTCTGTAACACCACTGTATTTAGACATCTGCTGCCACAAAGAATTTATATTTCCTGAGTCCGGCCAGCTTGGCCCAAGGGCTCTAACCCATTCTGAAACATCACTGTACTTAGACTTCTGCTGCCACAAAGAAGTTACATTTCCTGACTCTGGCCAGCATGGGCCAAGGGCTATAATCCGTTCTAAAACACCACTGTACTTAGACATCTGCTGCCACAAAGAAGTTACATTTCCTGACTCTGGCCAGCATGGCCAAAGGGCTCTAACCAATTTTGAAACACCACTGTACATAGAAATTTGCTGCCACAAAGAAGTTACATTTCGTTACTCTGGTCTACTTGGCCCAAGGGCTCTAACCCATTCTGAAACACCACTGTACTTAGAAATGTGCTGCCACAAAGAATTTACATTTCATGACTCTGGCCAGATTGGCCCAAGGGCTCTAACCCATTCTGAAACAACACTGTACTTAGAAATCTGCTGCCACAAAGAATTTACATTTCCTGACTCCGGCCAGCTTGGCCCAAGGGCTCTAACCCACTCTGAAACACCACAATACTTATAAATTTGCTGCCACAAAGAAGTTACATTTCCTGATTCCGGCCAGCTTCCCCCAAAGGCTCTAACCCATTCTGAAACACCACTGTACTTAGACATCTGCTGCCACAAAGAAGTTACATTTTCTTACTCTGGCTAGCTTAGCCCAAGGGCTCTAACCCATTCTGAAACACGACTGTACTTAGACATCTGCTGCCACAAAGAAGTTACATTTCCATAATCCTGCCTGGTTGGCCAAAGAGCTCTTACCAATTATGAGACAACACTGTGCTTAGATAATCTGCTGCCACAAAGAAGTTACATTTCCTTACTCTTGTCTGCTTGACCCAAGGGCTCTAACTCATTCTGAAACACCACAGTACTTATAAATTTGCTGCCACAAAGAAGTTACATTTCCTTATTCCGGCCAGCTTGGCTGAAGGGCTCTAACCCATACTGAAACACAAGTGTACTTAGAAATCTGCTTCTACAAAGAATTTACATTTCCTGACACTTGCCAGCTTCCCCCAAATGCTCTAACCCATTCTGAAACACCACTGTACTTAGAAATCTGCTGCCACAAAGAAGTTACATTTCCTTACTCCGGTCTGCTTGGCCAAATGGTTCTAACCCATTCTGAAAAACCACTGTACTTAGACATCTGCTGCCACAAAGAATTTACACTTCCAGACTCCGTCCAGCTTGGCCCAAGGGCTCTAACCCACTCTGAAAAACTACTGTACTTATAAATTTGCTGCCACAAAGAAGTTACATTTCCTGACTCTGGCCAGCATGGCCAAAGGGCTCTAACCCATTCTGAAACACCACTGTACATAGACATCTGCTGCCACAAAGAATTTACATTTTCTGACTCCGTCCAGCTTGACCCAAGGGCTCTAACCCATTCTGAAACACCACTGCACATAGAAATCTGCTGCCACAAAGAAGTTACATATCCTGACTCTGGCCAGCTTGGCCCAAGGGCTCTGACCCATTCTGAAACACCACCATACATAGAAATCTGCTGCCACAAAGAAGTTACATTTCCTTACTTGGATCTACTTGGCCCAAGGGCTCTAACCCATTCTGAAACACCACTGTACTTAGAAATCTGCTGCTACGAAGAAGTTACATTTCCTGCTCCCGCCAGCTTGGCCCAAGATCTCTAAACCATTCTGAAACACCACTGTACTTAGAAATCTGCTGCCACAAAAAAGTTAAATTTCAGGATTCCGGCCAGCTTGGCCCAAAGGCTCTAACGCATTCTGAAACACCACTGTACTTATAAATATGCTACCACAAAGAAGTTACATTTCTTGACTACGGCCAGCTTGGCCCAAGAGTTATAACCCATTCTGTAACACCACTGTATTTAGACATCTGCTGCCACAAAAAAGTTAAATTTCAGGACTCCGGCCAGCTTGGCCCAAAGGCTCTAATGCATGCTGAAACACAACTGTACTTATAAATATGCTACCACAAAGAAGTTACATTTCTTGACTCCGGCCAGCTTGGCCCAAGGGCTCTAACGCATTCTGAAACACCACTGTACTTAAAAATCTGCTGACATAAAGAAGTTACATTTCCTGACTCCGGCCAGCTTGGCCCAAGGGCTCTAACGCATTCTGAAACACCACTGTACTTAAAAAATCTCCTGCCATAAAGAAGTTACATTTCCTGACTCCGGCCACCTTGGCCCAAGGGCTCTAACCCATTCTGAAACACCACTGTACTTAGAAATCTGCTGCCACAAAGAAGTTACATTTCCTGACTCCGTCCAGCTTGGCCCAAGGGCCCTAACCCATTCTGAAACACCACTGTACTTATAAATCTGCTGCCACAAAGAAGTTACATTTCCTGACTCTGACCAGCTTGGCCCAAGGGCTCTAACGCATTCTGAAACACCACTGTACTTAGAAATATGCTGCCAAAAAGAATTTACATTTCCTGACACCGGCCAGCTTGACCCAAGGGCTCTAACCCACTCTGAAACACCACTGTACATAGAAATCTGCTGCCACAAAGAAGTTACATTTCCTGACTCTGGCCACTTTATCCCAAGGGCTCTAACCCATTCTGAAACACCACTGTACTTAGACATCTGCTGCCAAAAATCATTTACATTTCCTGAAGGGCCCTAACCCATTCTGAAACACCACTGTACTTATAAATCTGCTGCCACAAAGAAGTTACATTTCCTGACTCGGGCCAGCTTGGCCCAAGGGCTCTAACCCATTCTGAAACACCAATGTACTTAGAAATCTGCTGCCACAAAGATTTTATATTTCTGGACTTTGGCCTGCTTGGCCCAAGGCCTCTAACCCATTCTGAAAAACCACTGGTTTTAGAAATCTGCTGCCACAAAGAAGTTACATTTCTTGACTCCGGCCAGCTTGGCCCAAAGGCTCTAACCCAGGGGTCCACAAACTATTTCAACAGAGGGCCGGGTCACAGCCCCCCAAATTGTTGGCAGGCCAGATTGTAATTCGAAAAAAAAAATGAATTCCTATGCACACTGCAAATATCTTGTTTATAGTGCAAAGACACTTAAAAATAATACAACAATCAATATGAAGAACAATTTAAACAAATATAAATTTATTAGTATTGCAATGCGAAGTGTGGGCCTGCTTTTGGCTGATGAGATAGGATTGTTCTTGTTATTCTGTGCTTTCAAGTAGTTTCATACTTTGGTTGACCCTGAGTGAGGGGTGGGTAAATGACCTTGGAGGGCCGCATCTTGCCCTCGGCCTTAGTTTGAGGACCCCTGCTCTAACATATTCTGAAACACCACTGTACTTAGACATATGCTGCCACAAAGAATTTACATTTTGTGACTCCGTCAAGCTTGGCCCAAGGGCTCTAACCCATTTTGAAACACCACTGTACTTAGAAATCTGCTGCCACAACGAATTTACATTTCCTGACTCCGGCCAGCTTGGACCAAGGGCTCTAATGCATTCTGAAGCACGACTGTACTTAGACATCTGCTGCCACAAAGAAGTTACATATCCTGACTCTGGCCAGCTTGGCCCAAGGGCTCTGACCCATTCTGAAATACCACTATACTTAGAAATCTGCTGCCACAAAGAAGTTACATTTCCTTACTTGGGTCTACTTGGCCCAAGGGCTCTAACCCATTCTGAAATACCACTGTATTTAGAAATCTGCTGCCACAAAGAAGTTACATTTCCTGCTCTGGCCAGCTTGGCCCAAGGGCTCTAACCCATTCTGAAACACCACTATACTTAGAAATCTGCTGCCAAAAAGAAGTTACATTTCCTGACTCCGGCCAGCTTGGCCTAAGGGCTCTAACCCATTCTGAAACACCACTGTACTTAGAAATCTGCTGCCACAAAGAATTTACATTTCCTTACTCTAGTTTGCTTGGCCCAAAGGCTCTAACCCATTCTGAAACACCACTATACTTAGAAATCTGCTGCCACAAAAATTTACATTTCCTGACACCGGCCAGCTTGGCCCAAGGGCTCTAACCCATTCTGAAACACGACTGTACATAGAAATCTGCTACCACAAAGAAGTTACATTTCTTGACTCCGGCCAGTTCGGCCCAAAGGCTCTAACCCAGGGGTCCACAAACTTTTTAAACAGAGGGCCGGGTCACAGTCCCCCAAACTGTTGGCGGGCCAGATTATAATTCGAAAAAAATATGAATGAATTCCTATGCACACTGCACATATCTTATTTATAGTGCAAAGACACTTAAAAATAATACAATAATCAAAATGAAGAACAATTTAAACAAATATAAATTTATTAGTATTGCAATGGGAAGTGTGGGCCTGCTTTTGGCTGATGAGATAGGATTGTTGTTGTTATTGTGTGCTTTCAAGTAGTTTCATACTTAGGTTGACCCTGAGTGAGGGGTGGGTAAATAATCTTGGAGTGCCGCATCTGGCCCTCGGGCCTTAGTTTGAGGACCCATGCTCTAACACATTCTGAAACACCACTGTACATAGACATCTGCTGCCACAAAGAATTTACATTTTCTGACTCCGTCCAGCTTGGCCCAAGGGCTCTAACCCAGGGGTCCACAAACTTTTTAAACAGAGGGCCGGGTCACAGTCCCCCAAACTGTTGGCGGGCCAGATTATAATTCGAAAAAAATATGAATGAATTCCTATGCACACTGCACATATCTTATTTATAGTGCAAAGACACTTAAAAATAATACAATAATCAAAATGAAGAACAATTTAAACAAATATAAATTTATTAGTATTGCAATGGGAAGTGTGGGCCTGCTTTTGGCTGATGAGATAGGATTGTTGTTGTTATTGTGTGCTTTCAAGTAGTTTCATACTTAGGTTGACCCTGAGTGAGGGGTGGGTAAATAATCTTGGAGTGCCGCATCTGGCCCTCGGGCCTTAGTTTGAGGACCCCTGCTCTAACACATTCTGAAACACCACTGTACATAGACATCTGCTGCCACAAAGAATTTACATTTTCTGACTCCGTCCAGCTTGGCCCAAGGGCTCTAACCCATTCTGAAACACCACTGCACATAGAAATCTGCTGCCACAAAGAAGTTACATATCCTGACTCTGGCCAGCTTGGCCCAAGGGCTCTGACCCATTCTGAAACACCACCATACATAGAAATCTGCTGCCACAAAGAAGTTACATTTCCTTCCTTGGATCTACTTGGCCCAAGGGCTCTAACCCATTCTGAAACACCACTGTACTTAGAAATCTGCTGCCACACAAAAGTTAAATTTCAGGATTCCGGCCAGCTTGGCCCAAAGGCTCTAACGCATTCTGAAACACCACTGTACTTATAAATATGCTACCACAAAGAAGTTACATTTCCTGACTCCGGCCAGCTTGGCCCAAGAGTTATAACCCATTCTGTAACACCACTGTATTTAGACATCTGCTGCCACAAAAAAGTAAAATTTCAGGACTCCGGCCAGCTTGGCCCAAAGGCTCTAACGCATTCTGAAACACAACTGTACTTATAAATATGCTACCACAAAGAAGTTATATTTCTTGACTCCGGCCAGCTTGGCCCAAGGGCTCTAAGGCATTCTGAAACACCTCTGTACTTAAAAATCTGCTGCCATAAAGAAGTTACATTTCCTGACTCCGGCCAGCTTGGCCCAAGGGCTCCAACGCATTCTGAAACACCACTGTACTTAAAAATCTGCTGCCATAAAGAAGTTACATTTCCTGACTCCGGCCAGCTTGGCCCAAGGGCTCTAACCCATTCTGAAACACCACTGTACTTAGAAATCTGCTGCCACAAAGAAGTTACATTTCCTGACTCCGGCCAGCTTGGCCCAAGGGCCCTAACCAATTCTGAAACACGACTGTACTTATAAATCTGCTGCCACAAAGAAGTTACATTTCCTGACGCTGGCCAGCTTGGCCCAAGGGCTCTAACGCATTCTCTAACACCACTCTACTTAGAAATATGCTGCCAAAAAGAAGTTACATTTCCTGTCTCCGGCCAGCTTGGCCCAAGGGCTCTAACCCATTCTGAAACACCACTGTACTTAGACATCTGCTGCCACAAAGAATTTACATTTCCTGACACCGGCCAGCTTGACCCAAGGGCTCTAACCCACTCTGAAACACCACTGTACATAGAAATACGCTGCCACAAAGAAGTTACATTTCTTGACTCTGGCCAATTTAGCCCAAGGGCTCTAACCCATTCTGAAACACCACTGTACTTAGAAATCTGCTGCCAAAAAACATTTACATTTCCTGAAGGGCCCTAACCCATTCTGAAACACCACTGTACTTATAAATCTGCTGCCACAAAGAAGTTACATTTCCTGACTCCGGCCAGCTTGGCCCAAGGGCTCTAACCCATTCTGAAACACCAATGTACTTAGAAATCTGCTGCCACAAAGAATTTATATTTCTGGACTTTGGCCTGCTTGGCCCAAGGGCTCTAACCCATTCTGAAAAACCACTGGTTTTAGAAATCTGCTGCCACAAAGAAGTTACATTTCCTTACTCTGGCCAGCTTTGCCCAAGAGCTCTAAACCATTCTGAAACACCACTGCTGCCCAAGGGCTGTAACCCATTCTGAAGCACCACTGCTGCCACAAAAAAGTTACATTGCCTGCCTCCGGCCAGCTTGGCCCAAAGGCTCTAACCCAGGGGTCCACAAACTTTTTAAACAGAGGGCCGGGTCACAGCCCCCCAAATTGTTGGCGGGCCAGATTGTAATTCGAAAAAAAAAAGAATGAATTCCTATGCACACTGCACATATCTTGTTTATAGTGCAAAGACACTTAAAAATAATACAATAATCAAAATAAAGAACAATTTAAACAAATATAAATTTATTAGTATTGCAATGCGAAGTGTGGGCCTGCTTTTGGCTGATGAGATAGGATTGTTGTTGTTATTGTGTGCTTTCAAGTAGTTTCATACTTAGGTTGACCCTGAGTGAGGGGTGGGTAAATAATCTTGGAGTGCCGCATCTGGCCCTCGGGCCTTAGTTTGAGGACCCCTGCTCTAACACATTCTGAAACACCACTGTACATAGACATCTGCTGCCACAAAGAATTTACATTTTCTGACTCCGTCCAGCTTGGCCCAAGGGCTCTAACCCATTCTAAAACACCACTGCACATAGAAATCTGCTGCCACAAAGAAGTTACATATCCTGACTCTGGCCAGCTTGGCCCAAGGGCTCTGACCCATTCTGAAACACCACCATACATAGAAATCTGCTGCCACAAAGAAGTTACATTTCCTTCCTTGGATCTACTTGGCCCAAGGGCTCTAACCCATTCTGAAACACCACTGTACTTAGAAATCTGCTGCCACACAAAAGTTAAATTTCAGGATTCCGGCCAGCTTGGCCCAAAGGCTCTAACGCATTCTGAAACACCACTGTACTTATAAATATGCTACCACAAAGAAGTTACATTTCCTGACTCCGGCCAGCTTGGCCCAAGAGTTATAACCCATTCTGTAACACCACTGCATTTAGACATCTGCTGCCACAAAAAAGTAAAATTTCAGGACTCCGGCCAGCTTGGCCGAAAGGCTCTAACGCATTCTGAAACACAACTGTACTTATAAATATGCTACCACAAAGAAGTTATATTTCTTGACTCCGGCCAGCTTGGCCCAAGGGCTCTAAGGCATTCTGAAACACCTCTGTACTTAAAAATCTGCTGCCATAAAGAAGTTACATTTCCTGACTCCGGCCAGCTTGGCCCAAGGGCTCCAACGCATTCTGAAACACCACTGTACTTAAAAATCTGCTGCCATAAAGAAGTTACATTTCCTGACTCCGGCCAGCTTGGCCCAAGGGCTCTAACCCATTCTGAAACACCACTGTACTTAGAAATCTGCTGCCACAAAGAAGTTACATTTCCTGACTCCGGCCAGCTTGGCCCAAGGGCCCTAACCAATTCTGAAACACCACTGTACTTATAAATCTGCTGCCACAAAGAAGTTACATTTCCTGACGCTGGCCAGCTTGGCCCAAGGGCTCTAACGCATTCTCTAACACCACTCTACTTAGAAATATGCTGCCAAAAAGAAGTTACATTTCCTGTCTCCGGCCAGCTTGGCCCAAGGGCTCTAACCCATTCTGAAACACCACTGTACTTAGACATCTGCTGCCACAAAGAATTTACATTTCCTGACACCTACCAGCTTGACCCAAGGGCTCTAACCCACTCTGAAACACCACTGTACATAGAAATATGCTGCCACAAAGAAGTTACATTTCTTGACTCTGGCCAATTTAGCCCAAGGGCTCTAACCCATTCTGAAACACCACTGTACTTAGAAATCTGCTGCCAAAAAACATTTACATTTCCTGAAGGGCTCTAACCCATTCTGAAACACCAATGTACTTAGAAATCTGCTGCCACAAAGAATTTATATTTCTGGACTTTGGCCTGCTTGGCCCAAGGGCTCTAACCCATTCTGAAAAACCACTGGTTTTAGAAATCTGCTGCCACAAAGAAGTTACATTTCCTTACTCTGGCCAGCTTTGCCCAAGAGCTCTAAACCATTCTGAAACACCACTGCTGCCCAAGGGCTGTAACCCATTCTGAAGCACCACTGCTGCCACAAAAAAGTTACATTGCCTGCCTCCGGCCAGCTTGGCCCAAAGGCTCTAACCCAGGGGTCCACAAACTTTTTAAACAGAGGGCCGGGTCACAGCCCCCCAAATTGTTGGCGGGCCAGATTGTAATTCGAAAAAAAAGAGAATGAATTCCTATGCACACTGCACATATCTTGTTTATAGTGCAAAGACACTTAAAAATAATACAATAATCAAAATAAAGAACAATTTAAACAAATATAAATTTATTAGTATTGCAATGTGAAGTGTGGGCCTGCTTTTGGCTGATGAGATAGGATTGTTGTTGTTATTGTGTGCTTTCAAGTAGTTTCATACTTAGGTAGACCCTAAGTGAGGGGTGGGTAAATGACCTTGGAGGGCCGCATCTTGCCCTCGGCCTTAGTTTGAGGACCCCTGCTCTAACACATTCTGAAACACTACTGTACTTAGACATATGCTGCCACAAAGAATTTACATTTTGTGACTCCGTCAAGCTTGGCCCAAGGGCTCTAACTCATTTTGAAACACCACTGTATTTAGAAATCTGCAACCACAAAGAAGTTACATTTCCTGACTCCGGCCAGCTTGGCCCAAGAGTTATAACCCATTCTGTAACACCACTGTATTTAGACATCTGCTGCCACAAAGAATTTATATTTCCTGAGTCCGGCCAGCTTGGCCCAAGGGCTCTAACCCATTCTGAAACATCACTGTACTTAGACTTCTGCTGCCACAAAGAAGTTACATTTCCTGACTCTGGCCAGCATGGGCCAAGGGCTATAATCCATTCTAAAACACCACTGTACTTAGACATCTGCTGCCACAAAGAAGTTACATTTCCTGACTCTGGCCAGCATGGCCAAAGGGCTCTAACCAATTTTGAAACACCACTGTACATAGAAATTTGCTGCCACAAAGAAGTTACATTTCGTTACTCTGGTCTACTTGGCCCAAGGGCTCTAACCCATTCTGAAACACCACTGTACTTAGAAATGTGCTGCCACAAAGAATTTACATTTCATGACTCTGGCCAGATTGGCCCAAGGGCTCTAACCCATTCTGAAACAACACTGTACTTAGAAATCTGCTGCCACAAAGAATTTACATTTCCTGACTCCGGCCAGCTTGGCCCAAGGGCTCTAACCCACTCTGAAACACCACAATACTTATAAATTTGCTGCCACAAAGAAGTTACATTTCCTGATTCCGGCCAGCTTCCCCCAAAGGCTCTAACCCATTCTGAAACACCACTGTACTTAGACATCTGCTGTCACAAAGAAGTTACATTTTCTTACTCTGGCTAGCTTAGCCCAAGGGCTCTAACCCATTCTGAAACACAACTGTACTTAGACATCTGCTGCCACAAAGAAGTTACATTTCCATAATCCTGCCTGGTTGGCCAAAGAGCTCTTACCAATTATGAGACAACACTGTGCTTAGATAATCTGCTGCCACAAAGAAGTTACATTTCCTTACTCTTGTCTGCTTGACCCAAGGGCTCTAACTCATTCTGAAACACCACAGTACTTATAAATTTGCTGCCACAAAGAAGTTACATTTCCTTATTCCGGCCAGCTTGGCTGAAGGGCTCTAACCCATACTGAAACACAAGTGTACTTAGAAATCTGCTTCTACAAAGAATTTACATTTCCTGACACTTGCCAGCTTCCCCCAAATGCTCTAACCCATTCTGAAACACCACTGTACTTAGAAATCTGCTGCCACAAAGAAGTTACATTTCCTTACTCCGGTCTGCTTGGCCAAATGGTTCTAACCCATTCTGAAAAACCACTGTACTTAGACATCTGCTGCCACAAAGAATTTACATTTCCAGAATCCGTCCAGCTTGGCCCAAGGGCTCTAACCCACTCTGAAAAACTACTGTACTTATAAATTTGCTGCCACAAAGAAGTTACATTTCCTGACTCTGGCCAGCATGGCCAAAGGGCTCTAACCCATTCTGAAACACCACTGTACTTAGAAATCTGCTGCCACAAAGAAGTTACATTTCCTGACTATGGCCAGCTTGGCCCAAGGGCTCTAACCCATTCTGAAACACAACCGTACCTAGATACCTGCTGCCACAAAGAAGTTACATTTCCTTACTCTAGTTTGCTTGGCCCAAGGGCTCTAACCCATTCTGAAACACCACTGTACTTATAAATTTGCTGCCACAAAGAATTTACATTTCCTGACTCCGGCCAGCTTGGCCCAAGGGCTCTAACCCATTCTGAAACACCACTGTACTTAGACATCTGCTGCCACAAAGAAGTTACATCTCCTGATTCGGGCCAGCTTGGCCCAAGGGCTCTAACCAATTTTGAAACACCACTGTACTTAGAAATGTGCTGCCACAAAGAAGTTACATTTCGTTATTCTGGTCTGCTTGGTCCACGGGTTCTAACCCATTCTGAAACACCACTGTACTTAGAAATGTGCTGCCACAAAGAATTTACATTTCATGACTCTGGCCAGCTTGACCCAAGGGCTCTAACCCATTCTGAAACAACACTGTACTTAGAAATCTGCTGCCACAAAGAATTTACATTTCCTGACTCCGGCCAGCTTGGCCCAAGGGCTCTAACCCACTCTGAAACACCACAATACTTATAAATTTGCTGCCACAAAGAAGTTACATTTCCTGATTCCGGCCAGCTTCCCCCAAAGGCTCTAACCCATTCTGAAACACCACTGTACTTAGACATCTGCTGCCACAAAGAAGTTACATTTTCTTACTCTGGCTAGCTTAGCCCAAGGGCTCTAACCCATTCTGAAACACGACTGTACTTAGACATCTGCTGCCACAAAGAAGTTACATTTCCATAATCCTGCCTGGTTGGCCAAAGAGCTCTTACCAATTATGAGACAACACTGTGCTTAGATAATCTGCTGCCACAAAGAAGTTACATTTCCTTACTCTTGTCTGCTTGACCCAAGGGCTCTAACTCATTCTGAAACACCACAGTACTTATAAATTTGCTGCCACAAAGAAGTTACATTTCCTTATTCCGGCCAGCTTGGCCGAAGGGCTCTAACCCATACTGAAACACAAGTGTACTTAGAAATCTGCTTCTACAAAGAATTTACATTTCCTGACTCCGGCCAGCTTCCCCCAAACGCTCTAACCCATTGTGAAACACCACTGTACTTAGAAATCTGCTGCCACAAAGAAGTTACATTTCCTTACTCCGGTCTGCTTGGCCAAATGGTTCTAACCCATTCTGAAAAACCACTGTACTTAGACATCTGCTGCCACAAAGAATTTACATTTCTAGACTCCGTCCAGCTTGGCCCAAGGGCTCTAACCCACTCTGAAAAACTACTGTACTTATAAATTTGCTGCCAGAAAGAAGTTACATTTCCTGACTCTGGCCAGCATGGCCAAAGGGTTCTAACCCATTCTGAAACACCACTGTACTTAGAAATCTGCTGCCACAAAGAAGTTACATTTCCGGACTATGGCCAGCTTGGCCCAAGGGCTCTAACCCATTCTGAAACAGCATGTACTTAGAAATCTGCTGCCACAAAGAAGTTACATTTCCTGACTATGGCCAGCTTGGCCCAAGGGCTCCAACCCATTCTGAAACACAACCGTACCTAGATACCTGCTGCCACAAAGAAGTTACATTTCCTTACTCTAGTTTGCTTGGCCCAAGGGCTCTAACCCATTCTGAAACACCACTGTACTTATAAATTTGCTGCCACAAAGAAGTTACATTTCCTGACTCCGGCCAGCTTGGCCCAAGGGCTCTAACCCATTCTGAAACACCACTGTACTTAGACATCTGCTGCCACAAAGAAGTTACATCTCCTGATTCGGGCCAGCTTGGCCCAAGGGCTCTAACCAATTTTGAAACACCACTGTACTTAGAAATGTGCTGCCACAAAGAAGTTACATTTCGTTATTCTGGTCTGCTTGGTCCACGGGTTCTAACCCATTCTGAAACACCACTGTACTTAGAAATGTGCTGCCACAAAGAATTTACATTTCATGACTCTGGCCAGCTTGACCCAAGGGCTCTAACCCATTCTGAAACAACACTGTACTTAGAAATCTGCTGCCACAAAGAATTTACATTTCCTGACTCCGGCCAGCTTGGCCCAAGGGCTCTAACCCACTCTGAAACACCACAATACTTATAAATTTGCTGCCACAAAGAAGTTACATTTCCTGATTCCGGCCAGCTTCCCCCAAAGGCTCTAACCCATTCTGAAACACCACTGTACTTAGACATCTGCTGCCACAAAGAAGTTACATTTTCTTACTCTGGCTAGCTTAGCCCAAGGGCTCTAACCCATTCTGAAACACGACTGTACTTAGACATCTGCTGCCACAAAGAAGTTACATTTCCATAATCCTGCCTGGTTGGCCAAAGAGCTCTTACCAATTATGAGACAACACTGTGCTTAGATAATCTGCTGCCACAAAGAAGTTACATTTCCTTACTCTTGTCTGCTTGACCCAAGGGCTCTAACTCATTCTGAAACACCACAGTACTTATAAATTTGCTGCCACAAAGAAGTTACATTTCCTTATTCCGGCCAGCTTGGCCGAAGGGCTCTAACCCATACTGAAACACAAGTGTACTTAGAAATCTGCTTCTACAAAGAATTTACATTTCCTGACTCCGGCCAGCTTCCCCCAAACGCTCTAACCCATTGTGAAACACCACTGTACTTAGAAATCTGCTGCCACAAAGAAGTTACATTTCCTTACTCCGGTCTGCTTGGCCAAATGGTTCTAACCCATTCTGAAAAACCACTGTACTTAGACATCTGCTGCCACAAAGAATTTACATTTCTAGACTCCGTCCAGCTTGGCCCAAGGGCTCTAACCCACTCTGAAAAACTACTGTACTTATAAATTTGCTGCCAGAAAGAAGTTACATTTCCTGACTCTGGCCAGCATGGCCAAAGGGTTCTAACCCATTCTGAAACACCACTGTACTTAGAAATCTGCTGCCACAAAGAAGTTACATTTCCGGACTATGGCCAGCTTGGCCCAAGGGCTCTAACCCATTCTGAAACAGCATGTACTTAGAAATCTGCTGCCACAAAGAAGTTACATTTCCTGACTATGGCCAGCTTGGCCCAAGGGCTCCAACCCATTCTGAAACACAACCGTACCTAGATACCTGCTGCCACAAAGAAGTTACATTTCCTTACTCTAGTTTGCTTGGCCCAAGGGCTCTAACCCATTCTGAAACACCACTGTACTTATAAATTTGCTGCCACAAAGAAGTTACATTTCCTGACTCCGGCCAGCTTGGCCCAAGGGCTCTAACCCATTCTGAAACACCACTGTACTTAGACATCTGCTGCCACAAAGAAGTTACATCTCCTGATTCGGGCCAGCTTGGCCCAAGGGCTCTAACCAATTTTGAAACACCACTGTACTTAGAAATGTGCTGCCACAAAGAAGTTACATTTCGTTATTCTGGTCTGCTTGGTCCACGGGTTCTAACCCATTCTGAAACACCACTGTACTTAGAAATGTGCTGCCACAAAGAATTTACATTTCATGACTCTGGCCAGCTTGACCCAAGGGCTCTAACCCATTCTGAAACAACACTGTACTTAGAAATCTGCTGCCACAAAGAATTTACATTTCCTGACTCCGGCCAGCTTGGCCCAAGGGCTCTAACCCACTCTGAAACACCACAATACTTATAAATTTGCTGCCACAAAGAAGTTACATTTCCTGATTCCGGCCAGCTTCCCCCAAAGGCTCTAACCCATTCTGAAACACCACTGTACTTAGACATCTGCTGCCACAAAGAAGTTACATTTTCTTACTCTGGCTAGCTTAGCCCAAGGGCTCTAACCCATTCTGAAACACGACTGTACTTAGACATCTGCTGCCACAAAGAAGTTACATTTCCATAATCCTGCCTGGTTGGCCAAAGAGCTCTTACCAATTATGAGACAACACTGTGCTTAGATAATCTGCTGCCACAAAGAAGTTACATTTCCTTACTCTTGTCTGCTTGACCCAAGGGCTCTAACTCATTCTGAAACACCACAGTACTTATAAATTTGCTGCCACAAAGAAGTTACATTTCCTTATTCCGGCCAGCTTGGCCGAAGGGCTCTAACCCATACTGAAACACAAGTGTACTTAGAAATCTGCTTCTACAAAGAATTTACATTTCCTGACTCCGGCCAGCTTCCCCCAAACGCTCTAACCCATTGTGAAACACCACTGTACTTAGAAATCTGCTGCCACAAAGAAGTTACATTTCCTTACTCCGGTCTGCTTGGCCAAATGGTTCTAACCCATTCTGAAAAACCACTGTACTTAGACATCTGCTGCCACAAAGAATTTACATTTCTAGACTCCGTCCAGCTTGGCCCAAGGGCTCTAACCCACTCTGAAAAACTACTGTACTTATAAATTTGCTGCCAGAAAGAAGTTACATTTCCTGACTCTGGCCAGCATGGCCAAAGGGTTCTAACCCATTCTGAAACACCACTGTACTTAGAAATCTGCTGCCACAAAGAAGTTACATTTCCGGACTATGGCCAGCTTGGCCCAAGGGCTCTAACCCATTCTGAAACAGCATGTACTTAGAAATCTGCTGCCACAAAACATTTACATTTCTTGACTTTGGCCTGCTTGTCTCAAGGGCTCTAACCCATTCTGAAACACAACCGTACCTAGATACCTGCTGCCACAAAGAAGTTACATTTCCTTACTCTACTTTGCTTGGCCCAAGGGCTCTAACCCATTCTGAAACACCACTGTACTTATAAATTTGCTGCCACAAAGAAGTTACATTTCCTGACTCCGGCCAGCTTGGCCCAAGGGCTCTAACCCATTCTGAAACACCACTGTACTTAGAAATGTGCTGCCACAAAGAAGTTATATTTCGTTATTCTGGTCTGCTTGGTCCAAGGGTTCTAACCCATTCTGAAACACCACTGTACTTAGAAATGTGCTGCCACAAAGAATTTACATTTCATGACTCTGGCCAGATTGGCCCAAGGGCTCTAACCCATTCTGAAACAACACTGTACTTAGAAATCTGCTGCCACAAAGAATTTACATTTCCTGACTCCGGCCAGCTTGGCCCAAGGGCTCTAACCCACTCTGAAACACCACAATACGTATAAATTTGCTGCCACAAAGAAGTTACATTTCCTGATTCCGGCCAGCTTGGCCCAAAGGCTCTAACCCATTCTGAAACACCACTGTACTTAGACATCTGCTGCCACAAAGAAGTTACATTTTCTTACTCTGGCCAGCTTGGCCCAAGGGCTCTAACCCATTTTGAAACACGACTGTACTTAGATATCTGCTGCCACAAAGAAGTTACATTTCCATAATGCTGCCTGGTTGACCAAAGAGCTCTAACCCACTCTGAAACATCACAGTACTTATAAATTTGCTGCCACAAAGAAGTTACATTTCCTTATTCCGGCCAGCTTGGCCCAAGGGCTCTAACCCATACTGAAACACAACTGTACTTAGAAATCTGCTTCTACAAAGAATTTACATTTCCTGACACTTGCCAGCTTCCCCCAAAGGCTCTAACCCATTCTGAAACACCACTGTACTTAGAAATCTGCTGCCACAAAGAAGTTACAATTCATGACTCCGGCCTGTTTGGCCCAAGGGTTCTAACCCATTTTGAAACACCACTATAATTAGAAATCTGCTGCCACAAAGAGGTTACATTTCCTTACTCTGGTCTGCTTGGCCAAATGGTTCTAACCCACTCTGAAACACCACTGTACTTAGACATCTGCTGCTACAAAGAATTTACATTTTTTGACTCTGGCCAGCTTGTCCCAAGGGCTCTAACCCATTCTCACACACCACTGTACATAGAAATCTATTGCCATAAAGAAGTTAAATTTCCTGACTCTGTCAGCTTGGCCCAAGGGCTCTAACCCATTTGGAAACAGCGCTGTACTTTGAAATCTGCTGCCACAAAGAAGTTACATTTCCTGACACCTGTCAGCATGGCCAAAGGCTCTAACCCATTCGGAAACACCACAGTACTTAGACATCTGCTGCCACAAAGAATTTACATTTCCTGAATCCGGCCAGTTTGGACCAAGGGCTCTAACACATTCTGAAACACCACTGTACTTAGATACCTGCTGTCACAAAGAAGTTACATTTCCTTACTCTAGTTTGCTTGGCCCAAAGGCTCTAACACATTCTGAAACACCACTGTACTTAGACATCTGCTGCCACAAAGAAGTTACATTTCCTTTCTCCGGCCAGCTTGGTCCAAGGCCTCTAATACATTCTTATACACCACTGTACTTAGACATCTGCTGCCACAAAAAAATTTCATTTCCTGACTTCGGCCTGCTTGGCCCAAGGGCTCTAACGTATTCTGTAATACCACTGCACTTAGAAATCTGCTGCCACAAAAAAGTTACATTTCCTTACTCTGGTCTGCTTGGCCCAAGTGCTCTAACTTATTCTGAAACACCACTGTACTTAGACATCTGCTGCCACAAAGAAGTTACATTTCCTTACTCTACTTTGCTTGGCCCAAGGGCTCTAACCCATTCTGAAACACCACTGTACTTATAAATTTGCTGCCACAAAGAAGTTACATTTCCTGACTCCGGCCAGCTTGGCCCAAGGGCTCTAACCCATTCTGAAACACCACTGTACTTAGAAATGTGCTGCCACAAAGAAGTTATATTTCGTTATTCTGGTCTGCTTGGTCCAAGGGTTCTAACCCATTCTGAAACACCACTGTACTTAGAAATGTGCTGCCACAAAGAATTTACATTTCACGACTCTGGCCAGATTGGCCCAAGGGCTCTAACCCATTCTGAAACAACACTGTACTTAGAAATCTGCTGCCACAAAGAATTTACATTTCCTGACTCCGGCCAGCTTGGCCCAAGGGCTCTAACCCACTCTGAAACACCACAATACGTATAAATTTGCTGCCACAAAGAAGTTACATTTCCTGATTCCGGCCAGCTTGGCCCAAAGGCTCTAACCCATTCTGAAACACCACTGTACTTAGACATCTGCTGCCACAAAGAAGTTACATTTTCTTACTCTGGCCAGCTTGGCCCAAGGGCTCTAACCCATTTTGAAACACGACTGTACTTAGATATCTGCTGCCACAAAGAAGTTACATTTCCATAATGCTGCCTGGTTGACCAAAGAGCTCTAACCCACTCTGAAACATCACAGTACTTATAAATTTGCTGCCACAAAGAAGTTACATTTCCTTATTCCGGCCAGCTTGGCCCAAGGGCTCTAACCCATACTGAAACACAACTGTACTTAGAAATCTGCTTCTACAAAGAATTTACATTTCCTGACACTTGCCAGCTTCCCCCAAAGGCTCTAACCCATTCTGAAACACCACTGTACTTAGAAATCTGCTGCCACAAAGAAGTTACAATTCATGACTCCGGCCTGTTTGGCCCAAGGGTTCTAACCCATTTTGAAACACCACTATAATTAGAAATCTGCTGCCACAAAGAGGTTACATTTCCTTACTCTGGTCTGCTTGGCCAAATGGTTCTAACCCACTCTGAAACACCACTGTACTTAGACATCTGCTGCTACAAAGAATTTACATTTTTTGACTCTGGCCAGCTTGTCCCAAGGGCTCTAACCCATTCTCACACACCACTGTACATAGAAATCTATTGCCATAAAGAAGTTAAATTTCCTGACTCTGTCAGCTTGGCCCAAGGGCTCTAACCCATTTGGAAACAGCGCTGTACTTTGAAATCTGCTGCCACAAAGAAGTTACATTTCCTGACACCTGTCAGCATGGCCAAAGGCTCTAACCCATTCGGAAACACCACAGTACTTAGACATCTGCTGCCACAAAGAATTTACATTTCCTGAATCCGGCCAGTTTGGACCAAGGGCTCTAACACATTCTGAAACACCACTGTACTTAGATACCTGCTGTCACAAAGAAGTTACATTTCCTTACTCTAGTTTGCTTGGCCCAAAGGCTCTAACACATTCTGAAACACCACTGTACTTAGACATCTGCTGCCACAAAGAAGTTACATTTCCTTTCTCCGGCCAGCTTGGTCCAAGGCCTCTAATACATTCTTATACACCACTGTACTTAGACATCTGCTGCCACAAAAAAATTTCATTTCCTGACTTCGGCCTGCTTGGCCCAAGGGCTCTAACGTATTCTGTAATACCACTGCACTTAGAAATCTGCTGCCACAAAAAAGTTACATTTCCTTACTCTGGTCTGCTTGGCCCAAGTGCTCTAACTTATTCTGAAACACCACTGTACTTAGACATCTGCTGCCATAAAGAATTTACATTTCCTGAATCCGGCCAGCTTGGACCAAGGCCTCTAACCCATTCTGATACACAACTGTACGTAGACATCTGCTGCCACAAAAAAATAATATTTCCTGACTTCGTCCTGCTTGGCCCAAGGGCTCTAACCTATTCTGTAACACCACTGTACTTAGAAATCTGCTGCCACAAAGAAGTTACATTTCCTTACTCTGGTCTGTTTAGCCCAAGTGCTATAACTCATTCCGAAACACCACTGTACTTAGACATCTGCTGCCATAAAGAATTTACATTTCCTGAATCCGGCCAGCTCGAACCAAGTGCTCTAACCCATTCTGAAAGACCACTGTACTTAGATATCGGCCACCACAAAAAAAGTTACATTTCCTGACTCCAGCCAGCTCGGTCCAAGGGCTCTAACCTATTCTGAAACACAACCGTACTTAGATACCTGCTGCCACAAAGAAGTTACATTTCCTTACTCTAGTTTGCTTGGCCCAAGGGCTCTAACCCATTCTGAAACACCACTGTACTTATAAATTTGCTGCCACAAAGCAGTTACATTTCCTGACTCCGGCCAGCTTGGCCCAAGGGCTCTAACCCATTCTGACACACCACTGTACTTAGAAATGTGCTGCCAAAAAGAATTTACATCTCCTGATTCGGGCCAGCTTGGCCCAAGGGCTCTGACCCATTCTCAAATACCACTGTACTTAGAAATCTGCTGCCACAAAGTAGTTGCATTTCCTTACTCTGGTCTGCTTGGCCCAAGGGCTCTAACCCATTCTGAAACACCACTGGACTTAGATATCTGCTACCACAAAGAATTTACATTTTTTGACTCCGGCCAGCTTGGCCCAAGGGCTCTAACCCATTCTCACACACCACTGTACTTAGAAATCTATTGCCACAAAGAAGTTAAATTTCCTGATTCTGGCAAGCTTGGCCCAAGGGCTCTAACCCATTCTGAAACACTTCTGCACTTAGAAATCTGCTGCCACAACAAATGTATATTTCCTGACCCTAGCCAGCTTGGCCCAAGAGCTCTAAAGCATTCTGAAACACGACTGTATTTAGACATCTGCTGCCACAAAGAACTTACATTTCCTGACTCTGGCCAGCTTGGACCAAGGCCTCTAACCCATTCTTATACACCACTGTACTTAGACATCTGCTGCCACAAAAAATTTACATTTCCTGACTTCGGCCTGCTTGGCCCAAGGGCTCTAACCTATTCTGTAACACCACTGTACTTAGAAATCTGCTGCCACAAAGAAGTTACATTTCCTTACGCTGGTCTGCTTGGCCAAAGGGTTCTAACCCATTCTGAAACACCACTGTACTTAGACATTTGCTGCCATAAAGAATTTACATTTCCTGACTTCGGCCAGCTTGGCCAAGGCCTCTAACCCATTCTGATACACCACTGTACTTAGACATCTGCTGCCACAAAAAATTTACATTTCCTGACTACAGCCTGCTTGGCCCAAGGGCTCTAACCTATTCTGTAACACCACTGTACTTAGAAATCTGCTGCCACAAAGAAGTTACATTTCCTTACTCTGGTCTGCTTGGCCCAAGTGCTCTAACTCATTCTGAAACACCACTGTACTTAGACATCTGCTGCCATAAAGAATTTACATTTCCTGATTCCGGCCAGCTTGTCCCAAGGGTTCTAACCCATTCTGAAACAGCACTGTACTTAGACATCTGCTGCCACAAAGAAGTTACATTTCCTGACACTGGCCAGTTTGGCGCAAGGGCTCTTACCAATTCTGAAACACCACTGTACTTAGAAATGTGCTGCCACAAAGAAGTTATATTTCGTTATTCTGGTCTGCTTGGTCCAAGGGTTCTAACCCATTCTGAAACACCACTGTACTTAGAAATGTGCTGCCACAAAGAATTTACATTTCATGACTCTGGCCAGATTGGCCCAAGGGCTCTAACCCATTCTGAAACAACACTGTACTTAGAAATCTGCTGCCACAAAGAATTTACATTTCCTGACTCCGGCCAGCTTGGCCCAAGGGCTCTAACCCACTCTGAAACACCACAATACGTATAAATTTGCTGCCACAAAGAAGTTACATTTCCTGATTCCGGCCAGCTTGGCCCAAAGGCTCTAACCCATTCTGAAACACCACTGTACTTAGACATCTGCTGCCACAAAGAAGTTACATTTTCTTACTCTGGCCAGCTTGGCCCAAGGGCTCTAACCCATTTTGAAACACGACTGTACTTAGATATCTGCTGCCACAAAGAAGTTACATTTCCATAATGCTGCCTGGTTGGCCAAAGAGCTCTAACCCACTCTGAAACATCACAGTACTTATAAATTTGCTGCCACAAAGAAGTTACATTTCCTTATTCCGGCCAGCTTGGCCCAAGGGCTCTAACCCATACTGAAACACAACTGTAATTAGAAATCTGCTTCTACAAAGAATTTACATTTCCTGACACTTGCCAGCTTCCCCCAAAGGCTCTAACCCATTCTGAAACACCACTGTACTTAGAAATCTGCTGCCACAAAGAAGTTACAATTCATGACTCCGGCCTGTTTGGCCCAAGGGTTCTAACCCATTTTGAAACACCACTATAATTAGAAATCTGCTGCCACAAAGAGGTTACATTTCCTTACTCTGGTCTGCTTGGCCAAATGGTTCTAACCCACTCTGAAACACCACTGTACTTAGACATCTGCTGCTACAAAGAATTTACATTTTTTGACTCTGGCCAGCTTGTCCCAAGGGCTCTAACCCATTCTCACACACCACTGTACATAGAAATCTATTGCCATAAAGAAGTTAAATTTCCTGACTCTGTCAGCTTGGCCCAAGGGCTCTAACCCATTTGGAAACAGCGCTGTACTTTGAAATCTGCTGCCACAAAGGAGTTACATTTCCTGACACCTGTCAGCATGGCCAAAGGCTCTAACCCATTCTGAAACACCACTGTACTTAGACATCTGCTGCCACAAAGAATTTACATTTCCTGAATCCGGCCAGTTTGGACCAAGGGCTCTAACACATTCTGAAACACCACTGTACTTAGATACCTGCTGACACAAAGAAGTTACATTTCCTTACTCTAGTTTGCTTGGCCCAAAGGCTCTAACACATTCTGAAACACCACTGTACTTAGACATCTGCTGCCACAAAGAAGTTACATTTCCTTTCTCCGGCCAGCTTGGTCCAAGGCCTCTAATACATTCTTATACACCACTGTACTTAGACATCTGCTGCCACAAAAAAATTTCATTTCCTGACTTCGGCCTGCTTGGCCCAAGGGCTCTAACGTATTCTGTAATACCACTGTACTTAGAAATCGGCTGCCACAAAAAAGTTACATTTCCTTACTCTGGTCTGCTTGGCCCAAGTGCTCTAACTTATTCTGAAACACCACTGTACTTAGACATCTGCTGCCATAAAGAATTTACGTTTCCTGAATCCGGCCAGCTTGGACCAAGGCCTCTAACCCATTCTGATACACAACTGTACGTAGACATCTGCTGCCACAAAAAAATAATATTTCCTGACTTCGTCCTGCTTGGCCCAAGGGCTCTAACCTATTCTGTAACACCACTGTACTTAGAAATCTGCTGCCACAAAGAAGTTACATTTCCTTACTCTGGTCTGTTTAGCCCAAGTGCTATAACTCATTCCGAAACACCACTGTACTTAGACATCTGCTGCCATAAAGAATTTACATTTCCTGAATCCGGCCAGCTCGAACCAAGTGCTCTAACCCATTCTGAAAGACCACTGTACTTAGATATCGGCCACCACAAAAAAAGTTACATTTCCTGACTCCAGCTAGCTCGGTCCAAGGGCTCTAACCCATTCTGAAACACAACCGTACTTAGATACCTGCTGCCACAAAAAAGTTACATTTCCTTACTCTAGTTTGCTTGGCCCAAGGGCTCTAACCCATTCTGAAACACCACTGTACTTATAAATTTGCTGCCACAAAGCAGTTACATTTCCTGACTCCGGCCAGCTTGGCCCAAGGGCTCTAACCCATTCTGAAACACCACTGTACTTAGAAATGTGCTGCCAAAAAGAATTTACATCTCCTGATTCGGGCCAGCTTGGCCCAAGGGCTCTGACCCATTCTCAAATACCACTGTACTTAGAAATCTGCTGCCACAAAGTAGTTGCATTTCCTTACTCTGGTCTGCTTGGCCCAAGGGCTCTAACCCATTCTGAAACACCACTGGACTTAGATATCTGCTACCACAAAGAATTTACATTTTTTGACTCCGGCCAGCTTGGCCCAAGGGCTCTAACCCATTCTCTCACACCACTGTACTTAGAAATCTATTGCCACAAAGAAGTTAAATTTCCTGATTCTGGCCAGCTTGGCCCAAGGGCTCTAACCCATTCTGAAACACTTCTGCACTTAGAAATCTGCTGCCACAACAAATGTATATTTCCTGACCCTAGCCAGCTTGGCCCAAGAGCTCTAAAGCATTCTGAAACACGACTGTATTTAGACATCTGCTGCCACAAAGAACTTACATTTCCTGACTCTGGCCAGCTTGGACCAAGGCCTCTAACCCATTCTTATACACCACTGTACTTAGACATCTGCTGCCACAAAAAATTTACATTTCCTGACTTCGGCCTGCTTGGCCCAAGGGCTCTAACCTATTCTGTAACACCACTGTACTTAGAAATCTGCTGCCACAAAGAAGTTACATTTCCTTACGCTGGTCTGCTTGGCCAAAGGGTTCTAACCCATTCTGAAACACCACTGTACTTAGACATTTGCTGCCATAAAGAATTTACATTTCCTGAATCCGGCCAGCATGGCCAAGGCCTCTAACCCATTCTGATACACCACTGTACTTAGACATCTGCTGCCACAAAGAAGTTACATTTCCTGACACTGGCCAGTTTGGCGCAAGGGCTCTTACCAATTCTGAAACACCACTATACTTAGAAATCTACTGCCACAAACAAGTTGGATTTCTTTACTGTGGTCTACTTGGCCCAAGGGCTCTAACCCATTCTGAAACACCACAGTACTTATAAAATTCCTGCCACAAAGAAGTTACATTTCCTTATTCCGGCCAGCTTGGCCCAAGGGCTCTAACCCATACTGAAACACAACTGTACTTAGAAATCTGCTTCTACAAAGAATTTACATTTCCTGACACTTGCCAGCTTCCCCCAAAGGCTCTAACCCATTCTGAAACACCACTGTACTTAGAAATCTGCTGCCACAAAGAAGTTACATTTACTTACTCTGTTCTGCTTGGCCCAAGTGCTCTAACTCATTCTGAAACACCACTGTACTTAGAAATCTGCTGCCACAAAGAAGTTACATTTCCTGACTCCGGCCTGTTTGGCCCAAGGGTTCTAACCCATTCTGAAACACCACTATAATTAGAAATCTGCTGCCACAAAGAAGTTACATTTCCTGACACCGGCCTGTTTGGCCCAAGGGTTCTAACCCATTCTGAAACACCACTATAATTAGAAATCTGCTGCCACAAAGAACTTACATTTCCTGACTCTGGCCAGCTTGGCCCAAGGCCTATAACCCATTCTAAAGCACCACTGTACTTAGACATCTGCTGCCACAAAGAAGATACATTTCCTGACTCTGGCCAGCATGGCCAAAGGGCTCTAACCCATTCTGAAACACCACTGTACTTAGAAATCTGCTGCCACAAAGAACTTACATTTCCTGAATCCGGCCAGCTTGGCCCAAGTGCTCTAAACCCATTCTCAAATACCACTGTACTTAGAAATCTGCTGCTACAAAGAAGTTACATTTCCTTACGCCGGTCTGCTTGGCGAAAGGGTTCTAACCCACTCTGAAACACCACTGTACTTAGACATCTGCTGCCACAAAAAAATTACATTTTTTGACTCCGGCTAGCTTGGCCCAAGGGCTCTAACCCATTCTGAAACACTTCTGCACTTAGAAATCTGCTGCCACAACAAATGTATATTTCCTGACCCTAGCCAGCTTGGCCCAAGGGCTCTAAAGCATTCTGAAACACGACTGTATTTAGACATCTGCTGCCACAAAGAACTTACATTTCCTGACTCTGGCCAGCTTGGACCAAGGCCTCTAACCCATTCTTATACACCACTGTACTTAGACATCTGCTGCCACAAAAAATTTACATTTCCTGACTTCGGCCTGCTTGGCCCAAGGGCTCTAACCTATTCTGTAACACCACTGTACTTAGAAATCTGCTGCCACAAAGAAGTTACATTTCCTTACGCTGGTCTGCTTGGCCAAAGGGTTCTAACCCATTCTGAAACACCACTGTACTTAGACATTTGCTGCCATAAAGAATTTACATTTCCTGAATCCGGCCAGCATGGCCAAGGCCTCTAACCCATTCTGATACACCACTGTACTTAGACATCTGCTGCCACAAAAAATTTACATTTCCTGACTTCGGCCTGCTTGGCCCAAGGGCTCTAACCTATTCTGTAACACCACTGTACTTAGAAATCTGCTGCCACAATGAAGTTACATTTCCTTACTCTGGTCTGCTTTGGCCCAAGTGCTCTAACTCATTCTGAAACAACACTGTACTTAGACATCTGCTGCCATAAAGAATTTACATTTCCTGAATCCGGCCAGCTTGGCCAAGGCCTCTAACCCATTCTGATACACCACTGTACTTAGACATCTGCTGCCACAAAAAATTTACATTTCCTGACTACAGCCTGCTTGGCCCAAGGGCTCTAACCTATTCTGTAACACCACTGTACTTAGAAATCTGCTGCCACAAAGAAGTTACATTTCCTTACTCTGGTCTGCTTGGCCCAAGTGCTCTAACTCATTCTGAAACACCACTGTACTTAGACATCTGCTGCCATAAAGAATTTACATTTCCTGATTCCGGCCAGCTTGTCCCAAGGGTTCTAACCCATTCTGAAACAGCACTGTACTTAGACATCTGCTGCCACAAAGAAGTTACATTTCCTGACACTGGCCAGTTTGGCGCAAGGGCTCTTAACAATTCTGAAACACCACTATACTTAGAAATCTACTGCCACAAACAAGTTGGATTTCCTTACTGTGGTCTACTTGGCCCAAGGGCTCTAACCCATTCTGAAACACCACAGTACTTATAAAATTCCTGCCACAAAGAAGTTACATTTCCTTATTCCGGCCAGCTTGGCCCAAGGGCTCTAACCCATACTGAAACACAACTGTACTTAGAAATCTGCTTCTACAAAGAATTTACATTTCCTTGAAGGGAACTCTCCTTTTAACCTAAAGGTGAATCTTAAAAAGCCAGCCAGACTCCATAGGGATAATAGCCAAAAATTCCTTTATTTCAAGTGCGGCCGCACTGAGACAGAACAGCGAGACAAATCAGATGTCTATCAAAAGGCTGCTTGTGCCATCTGATCTTTTCAATCTGATTCTTATACCCTTCTCCTGCCGTGTCATGAACAGATCCACCTCCCTTCCAAACTTCCCTTTCAAAACATCTTCTTTCACCTCTTTCCCTTTCAACTCTACAAGGACAGAGCCCTTTCACCCACATAGAGAGTCTCGTACTCATGTTATGACTGCAGATCCTTGGATGTCATCCCGTCCTGTCATTCAGCCCTGCATCTTGTTCTTTCCTGTTCTCTTCCAAAACTGTCTCCCCTCGTGTCCTTGCACCCTTTCTATGGCAAAGGGCAAGACTCTTCCTGGCTTTTACAGTTTTCAGCATTTTTCCCAATAGGCACTAATAATTTCCTAATAAGCTCTATTCACCCCTTCATCCTGACACTTGCCAGCTTCCCCCAAAGGCTCTAACCCATTCTGAAACACCACTGTACTTAGAAATCTGCTGCCACAAAGAAGTTACATTTCCTGACTCCGGCCTGTTTGGCCCAAGGGTTCTAACCCATTCTGAAACACCACTATAATTAGAAATCTGCTGCCACAAAGAAGTTACATTTCCTGACTCCGGCCTGTTTGGCCCAAGGGTTCTAACCCATTCTGAAACACCACTATAATTAGAAATCTGCTGCCACAAAGAACTTACATTTCCTGACTCTGGCCAGCTTGGCCCAAGGCCTATAACCCATTCTAAAGCACCACTGTACTTAGACATCTGCTGCCACAAAGAAGATACATTTCCTGACTCTGGCCAGCATGGCCAAAGGGCTCTAACCCATTCTGAAACACCACTGTACTTAGAAATCTGCTGCCACAAAGAACTTACATTTCCTGAATCCGGCCAGCTTGGCCCAAGTGCTCTAAACCCATTCTCAAATACCACTGTACTTAGAAATCTGCTGCTACAAAGAAGTTACATTTCCTTACGCCGGTCTGCTTGGCGAAAGGGTTCTAACCCACTCTGAAACACCACTGTACTTAGACATCTGCTGCCACAAAAAAATTACATTTTTTGACTCCGGCTAGCTTGGCCCAAGGGCTCTAACCCATTCTCACACACCACTGTACTTAGAAATCTATTGCCACAAAGAAGTTAAATTTCCTGATTCTGGCCAGCTTGGCCCAAGGGCTCTAACCCATTCTGAAACACTTCTGCACTTAGAAATCTGCTGCCACAACAAATGTATATTTCCTGACCCTAGCCAGCTTGGCCCAAGGGCTCTAAAGCATTCTGAAACACGACTGTATTTAGACATCTGCTGCCACAAAGAACTTACATTTCCTGACTCTGGCCAGCTTGGCCCAAGGCCTATAACCCATTCTAAAGCACCACTGTACTTAGACATCTGCTGCCACAAAGAAGATACATTTCCTGACTCTGGCCAGCATGGCCAAAAGGCTCTAACCCATTCTGAAACACCACTGTACTTAGAAATCTGCTGCCACAAAGAACTTACATTTCCTGAATCCGGCCAGCTTGGCCCAAGTGCTCTAAACCCATTCTCAAATACCACTGTACTTAGAAATCTGCTGCTACAAAGAAGTTACATTTCCTTACGCCGGTCTGCTTGGCGAAAGGGTTCTAACCCACTCTGAAACACCACTGTACTTAGACATCTGCTGCCACAAAAAAATTACATTTTTTGACTCCGGCTAGCTTGGCCCAAGGGCTCTAACCCATTCTCACACACCACTGTACTTAGAAATCTATTGCCACAAAGAAGTTAAATTTCCTGATTCTGGCCAGCTTGGACCAAGGCCTCTAACACATTCTGAAACACCACTGTACTTAGAAATCTGCTGCCACAAAGAACTTACATTTCCTGACTCTGGTCAGCATGGCCAAAGGGCTCTAAACCATTCTGAAACATCACTGTACTTAGAAATCTGCTGCCACAAAGAACTTACATTTCCTGAATCCGGCCAGCTTGGCCCAAGGGCTCTAAACCCATTCTCAAATACCACTGTACTTAGAAATCTGCTGCCACAAAGTAGTTGCATTTCCTTACTCTGGTCTGCTTGGCCCAAGGGCTCTAACCCAATCTGAAACACCACTGGACTTAGATATCTGCTACCACAAAGAATTTACATTTCCTGACTTCGGCCTGTTTGACCCATGGGTTCTAACCCATTCTGAAACACCACTGTACTTAGAAATCTGCTGCCACAAAGAACTTACATTTCCTGAATCTGGCCAGCTTGGCCCAAGGGCTCTAAACCCATTCTCAAATACCACTGTACTTAGAAATCTGCTGCTACAAAGAAGTTACATTTCCTTACGCCGGTCTGCTTGGCGAAAGGGTTCTAACCCATTCTGAAACACCACTGTACTTAGACATCTGCTGCCACAAAGAATTTACATTTTTTGACTCCGGCCAGCTTGGCCCAAGGGCTCTAACCCATTCTCACACACCACTGTACTTAGAAATCTATTGCCACAAAGAAGTTAAATTTCCTGATTCTGGCCAGCTTGGCCCAAGGGCTCTAACCCATTCTGAAACACTTCTGCACTTAGAAATCTGCTGCCACAACAAATGTATATTTCCTGACCCTAGCCAGCTTGGCCCAAGGGCTCTAAAGCATTCTGAAACACGACTGTATTTAGACATCTGCTGCCACAAAGAACTTACATTTCCTGACTCTGGCCAGCTTGGACCAAGGCCTCTAACCCATTCTTATACACCACTGTACTTAGACATCTGCTGCCACAAAAAATTTACATTTCCTGACTTCGGCCTGCTTGGCCCAAGGGCTCTAACCTATTCTGTAACACCACTGTACTTAGAAATCTGCTGCCACAAAGAAGTTACATTTCCTTACGCTGGTCTGCTTGGCCAAAGGGTTCTAACCCATTCTGAAACACCACTGTACTTAGACATTTGCTGCCATAAAGAATTTACATTTCCTGAATCCGGCCAGCATGGCCAAGGCCTCTAACCCATTCTGATACACCACTGTACTTAGACATCTGCTGCCACAAAAAATTTACATTTCCTGACTTCGGCCTGCTTGGCCCAAGGGCTCTAACCTATTCTGTAACACGACTATAATTAGAAATCTGCTGCCACAATGAAGTTACATTTCCTTACTCTGGTCTGCTTTGGCCCAAGTGCTCTAACTCATTCTGAAACAACACTGTACTTAGACATCTGCTGCCATAAAGAATTTACATTTCCTGAATCCGGCCAGCTTGGCCAAGGCCTCTAACCCATTCTGATACACCACTGTACTTAGACATCTGCTGCCACAAAAAATTTACATTTCCTGACTACAGCCTGCTTGGCCCAAGGGCTCTAACCTATTCTGTAACACCACTGTACTTAGAAATCTGCTGCCACAAAGAAGTTACATTTCCTTACTCTGGTCTGCTTGGCCCAAGTGCTCTAACTCATTCTGAAACACCACTGTACTTAGACATCTGCTGCCATAAAGAATTTACATTTCCTGATTCCGGCCAGCTTGTCCCAAGGGTTCTAACCCATTCTGAAACAGCACTGTACTTAGACACCTGCTGCCACAAAGAAGTTACATTTCCTGACACTGGCCAGTTTGGCGCAAGGGCTCTTAACAATTCTGAAACACCACTATACTTAGAAATCTACTGCCACAAACAAGTTGGATTTCCTTACTGTGGTCTACTTGGCCCAAGGGCTCTAACCCATTCTGAAACACCACAGTACTTATAAAATTCCTGCCACAAAGAAGTTACATTTCCTTATTCCGGCCAGCTTGGCCCAAGGGCTCTAACCCATACTGAAACACAACTGTACTTAGAAATCTGCTTCTACAAAGAATTTACATTTCCTGACACTTGCCAGCTTCCCCCAAAGGCTCTAACCCATTCTGAAACACCACTGTACTTAGAAATCTGCTGCCACAAAGAACTTACATTTCCTGAATCCGGCCAGCTTGGCCCAAGTGCTCTAAACCCATTCTCAAATACCACTGTACTTAGAAATCTGCTGCTACAAAGAAGTTACATTTCCTTACGCCGGTCTGCTTGGCGAAAGGGTTCTAACCCACTCTGAAACACCACTGTACTTAGACATCTGCTGCCACAAAAGAATTACATTTTTTGACTCCGGCTAGCTTGGCCCAAGGGCTCTTACCCATTCTGAAACACCACTGTACTTAGAAATCTGCTGCCACAAAGAACTTACATTTCCTGAATCCGGCCAGCTTGGCCCAAGTGCTCTAAACCCATTCTCAAATACCACTGTACTTAGAAATCTGCTGCTACAAAGAAGTTACATTTCCTTACGCCGGTCTGCTTGGCGAAAGGGTTCTAACCCACTCTGAAACACCACTGTACTTAGACATCTGCTGCCACAAAAAAATTACATTTTTTGACTCCGGCCAGCTTGGCCCAAGGACTCTAACCCATTCTGAAACACTTCTGCACTTAGAAATCTGCTGCCACAACAAATGTATATTTCCTGACCATAGCCAGCTTGGCCCAAGGGCTCTAAAGCATTTTGAAACATGACTGTATTTAGACATCTGCTGCCACAAAGAACTTACATTTCCTGACTCTGGCCAGCTTGGACCAAGGCCTCTAACACATTCTGAAACACCACTGTACTTAGAAATCTGCTGCCACAAAGAACTTACATTTCCTGACTCTGGTCAGCATGGCCAAAGGGCTCTAACCCATTCTGAAACACCACTGTACTTAGAAATCTGCTGCCACAAAGAACTTACATTTCTTGAATCCGGCCAGCTTGGCCCAAGGGCTCTAAACCCATTCTCAAATACCACTGTACTTAGAAATCTGCTGCCACAAAGTAGTTGCATTTCCTTACTCTGGTCTTCTTGGCCCAAGGACTCTAACCCAATCTGAAACACCACTGGACTTAGATATCTGCTACCACAAAGAATTTACATTTCCTGACTTCGGCCTGTTTGACCCATGGGTTCTAACCCATTCTGAAACACCACTGTACTTAGAAATCTGCTGCCACAAAGAACTTACATTTCCTGAATCTGGCCAGCTTGGCCCAAGGGCTCTAAACCCATTCTCAAATACCACTGTACTTAGAAATCTGCTGCTACAAAGAAGTTACATTTCCTTACACCGGTCTGCTTGGCGAAAGGGTTCTAACCCATTCTGAAACACCACTGTACTTAGACATCTGCTGTCACAAAAAATTTACATTTTTTGACTCCGGCCAGCTTGGCCCAAGGGCTCTAACCCATTCTCACACACCACTGTACTTAGAAATCTATTGCCACAAAGAAGTTAAATTTCCTGATTCTGGCCAGCTTGGCCCAAGGGCTCTAACCCATTCTGAAACACTTCTGCACTTAGAAATCTGCTGCCACAACAAATGTATATTTCCTGACCCTAGCCAGCTTGGCCCAAGGGCTCTAAAGCATTCTGAAACACGACTGTATTTAGACATCTGCTGCCACAAAGAACTTACATTTCCTTACTTTGGTCTGCTTGGCCCAAGTGCTCTAACGTATTCTGAAACACCACTGTACTTAGACATCTGCTGCCATAAAGAATTTACATTTCCTGAATCCGGCCAGCTTGGACCAAGGCCTCTAACCCATTCTGATACACAACTGTACTTAGACATCTGCTGCCACAAAAAATTTATATTTCCTGACTTCGGCCTGCTTGGCCCAAGGGCTCTATCCTATTCTGTAACACCACTGTACTTAGAAATCTGCTGCCACAAAGAAGTTACATTTCCTTACTCTGGTCTGCTTAGCCCAAGTGCTCTAACTCATTCTGAAACACCAGTGTACTTAGACATCTGCTGCCATAAAGAATTTATATATCCTGACTCCAGCCAGCTTGGTCCAAGGGCTCTAACCCATTCTGAAACACAACCGTACTTAGATACCTGCTGCCACAAAGAAGTTACATTTCCTTACTCTAGTTTGCTTGGCCCAAGGGCTCTAACCCATTCTGAAACACCACTGTACTTATAAATTTGCTGCCACAAAGAAGTTACATTTCCTGACTCCGGCCAGCTTGGCCCAAGGGCTCTAACCCATTCTGAAACACCACTGTACTTAGAAATGTGCTGCCAAAAAGAATTTGCATCTCCTGATTCGGGCCAGCTTGGCCCAAGGGCTCTAACCAATTTTGAAACACCACTGTACTTAGAAATGTGCTGCCACAAAGAAGTTACATTTCGTTACTCTGGTCTGCTTGGTCCAAGGGCTCTAACCCATTCTGAAACACCACTGTACTTAGAAATGTGCTGCTACAAAGAATTTACATTTCATGACTCTGGCCAGATTGGCCAAAGGGCTCTAACCCATTCTGAAACAACACTGTACTTAGAAATCTGCTGCCACAAAGAATTTACATTTCCTGACTCCGGCCAGCTTGGCCCAAGGGCTCTAACCCACTCAGAAAAACACCACTGTACTTAGACATCTGCTGCCACAAAGAACATTTTCTTACTCTGGCCAGCTTGGCCCAAGGGCTCTAACCCATTCTGAAACACGACTGTACTTAGATATCTGCTGCCACAAAGAAGTTACATTTCCTGACTCCGGCCAGCTTGACTCAAGGGTTCTAACCATTCTGAAACACCACTATAATTAGAAATCTGCTGCCACAAAGAATTTACATTTCCTGACTCCGGCCAGCTTGGCCCAAGGGCTCTAACCCACTCAGAAAAACACCACTGTACTTAGACATCTGCTGCCACAAAGAACATTTTCTTACTCTGGCCAGCTTGGCCCAAGGGCTCTAACCCATTCTGAAACACGACTGTACTTAGATATCTGCTGCCACAAAGAAGTTACATTTCCTGACTCCGGCCAGCTTGACTCAAGGGTTCTAACCATTCTGAAACACCACTATAATTAGAAATCTGCTGCCACAAAGAATTTACATTTCCTGACTCCGGCCAGCTTGGCCCAAGGGCTCTAACCCACTCAGAAAAACACCACTGTACTTAGACATCTGCTGCCACAAAGAACATTTTCTTACTGTGGCCAGCTTGGCCCAAGGGCTCTAACCCATTCTGAAACACGACTGTACTTAGATATCTGCTGCCACAAAGAAGTTACATTTCCTGACTCCGGCCAGCTTGACTCAAGGGTTCTAACCATTCTGAAACACCACTATAATTAGAAATCTGCTGCCAGAAAGAACTTACATTTCCTGACTCTGGCCAGCTTGGCCCAAGGCCTATAATCCATTCTAAAGCACCACTGTACTTAGACATCTGCTGCCACAAAGAAGTTACATTTCCTGACTCTGGCCAGCATTGCCAAAGGGCTCTAACCCATTCTGAAACACCACTGTACTTAGAAATCTGCTGCCACAAAGAACTTACATTTCCTGAATCCGGCCAGCTTGGCCCAAGGGCTCTAAACCCATTCTCAAATACCACTGTACTTAGAAATCTGCTGCCACAAAGTAGTTGCATTTCCTTACTCTGGTCTGCTTGGCCCAAGGGCTCTACCCCATTCTGAAACACCACTGGACTTAGATATCTGCTACCACAAAGAATTTACATTTCCTGACTTCGGCCTGTTTGGCCCATGGGTTCTAACCCATTCTGAAACACCACTGTACTTAGAAATCTGCTGCAACAAAGAACATACATTTCCTGAATCCGGCCAGCTTGGCCCAAGGGCTCTAACCTATTCTGTAACACCACTGTACTTAGAAATCTGCTGCCACAAAGAAGTTACATTTCCTTATTCTGGTCTGCTTGGCCCAAGTGCTCTAACTCATTCTGAAACACCACTGTACTTAGACATCTGCTGCCATAAAGAATTTACATTTCCTGAATCCGGCCAGCTTGGCCAAGGCCTCTAACCCATTCTGATACACCACTGTACTTAGACATCTGCTGCCATAAAGAATTTACATTTCCTGAATCCGGCCAGCTTGGCCCAAGGGCTCTAACCCATTCTGAAACACTTCTGCACTTAGAAATCTGCTGACACAACAAATGTATATTTCCTGACCCTAGCCAGCTTGGCCTAAGGGCTCTAAAGCATTCTGAAACACGACTGTATTTAGACATCTGCTGCCACAAAGAACTTACATTTCCTGAATCCGGCCAGCTTGGACCAAGGCCTCTAACCCATTCTTATACACCACTGTACTTAGACATCTGCTGCCACAAAAAAATTACATTTCCTGACTTCGGCCTGCTTGGCCCAAGGGCTCAAACCCATTCTGTAACACCACTATAATTAGAAATCTGCTGCCACAAAGAAGTTACATTTCCTTATTCTGGTCTGCTTGGCCCAAGTCCTCTAACTCATTCTGAAACACTACTGTTCTTAGACATCTGCTGCCATAAAGAATTTACATTTCCTGAATCCGGCCAGCTTGGACGAAGGGCTCTAACTCATTCTGATACACCACTGTACTTAGACATCTGCTGCCACAAAAAATTTACATTTCCCGACTTCGGGCTGCTTGGCCCAAGGGCTCTAACCTATTCTGTAACACCACTGTACTTAGAAATCTGCTGCCACAAAGAAGTTACATTTCCTTACTCTGGTCTGCTTGGCCCAAGTGCTCTAACTCATTCTGAAACACCACTGTACTTAGACATCTGCTGCCATAAAGAATTTATATTTCCTGATTCCGGCCAGCTTGTACCAAGGGTTCTAACCCATTCTGATACACAACTGTACTTAGACATCTGCTGCCACAAAGAAGTTACATTTCCTGACTCTGGCCAGCTTGGCCAAAGGGCTCTGACCAATTCTGAAACACCACTATACTTAGAAATCTACTGCCACAAACAAGTTGGATTTCCTTACTGTGGTCTACTTGGCCCAAGGTCTCTAACCCATTCTGAAACACCACAGTACTTATAAATTTCCTGCCACAAAGAAGTTACATTTCCTTATTCCGGCCAGCTTGGCCCAAGGGCTCTAACCCATACTGAAACACAACTGTACTTAGAAATCTCCTTCTACAAAGAATTTACATTTCCTGACACTTGCCAGCTTCCCCCAAAGGCTCCAACCCATTCTGAAACACCACTGTACTTAGAAATCTGCTGCCACAAAGAAGTTACATTTCCTGATTCCGGCCTGTTTGGCCCAAGGGTTCTAACCCATTCTGAAACACCACTATAATTAGAAATCTGCTGCCACAAAGAAGTTACATTTCCTGACTCCGGCCTGTTTGGCCCAAGGGTTCTAACCCATTCTGAAACACCACTATAATTAGAAATCTGCTGCCACAAAGAAGTTAAATTTCCTGACTCTGGCCAGCTTGGCCCAAGGCCTATAATCCATTCTAACGCACCACTGTACTTAGACATCTGCTGCCACAAAGAAGTTACATTTCCTGACTCTGGCCAGCATGGTCCAAGGGCTCTAATCCATTCTAAAGCACCACTGTACTTAGAAATCTGCTGCCACAAAGAACTTATATTTCCTGACTCTGGCCAGCTTGGCCCAAGGGCTCTAACCAATTCTCAAATACCACTGTACTTAGAAATCTGCTGCCACAAAGAAGTTACATTTACTGACTCCGGCCTGCTTAGCCAAAGGGCTCTAACCCATTCTGAAACACCACTGTACTTAGAAATCTGCTGCCAAAAATCGTTTACATTTACTGAAGGGCCCTAACCCATTCTGAAACACCACTGCACTTAGACATCGGCTGCCACAAAGAAGTTACATTTCCTGACACTGGCCAGCTTGGCCCAAGGGCTCTAACCCATTCTGAAACACCACTGTACTTAAAAATCAGCTGCCACAAAGAAGTTACATTTCCTGACTCTGGCCAGCTTGGCCCAAGGGCTCTAACGCATTCTGAAACACCACTGTACTTAAAAATCTGCTGCCATAAACAAGTTACATTTCCTGACTTCGGCCCGTTTGGCCCAAGGGCTCTAACCCATTCTGAAACACCACTGTACTTAGAAATCTGCGGCCACAAAGAAGTTACATTTCCTGACTCCAGACACCTTGGCCGAAGGGCCCTAACCCATTCTGAAACACCACTGTACTTATAAATCTGCTGCCACAAAGAAGTTACATTTCCTGACTACAGCCAGCTTGGCCCAAGGGCTCTAACGCATTCTGAAACACCACTGTACTTAGAAATATGCTGCCAAAAAGAAGTTACATTTCCTGACTCTGGCCAGCTTGGCCCAAGTGCTCTAACCCATTCTGAAACACCACTGTACTTAGAAATCTGCTGCCACAAAGAATTTACATTTCCTGACACCGGCCAGCTTGACCCAAGGGTTCTAAACCACTCTGAAACACCACTGTACATAGAAATCTGCTGCCACAAAGAACTTACATTTCCTGACTCTGGCCAGCTTGGCCCAAAGGCTCTAACCCATTCTGAAATACCACTGTACTTAGAAATCTGCTGCCACAAAGAAGTTACATTTACTGACTCCGGCCTGCTTAGCCAAAGGGCTCTAACCCATTCTGAAACACCACTGTACTTAGACATCTGCTGCCAAAAATCATTTACATTTCCTGAAGGGCCCTAACCCATTCTGAAACACCACTGCACTTAGACATCAGCTGCCACAAAGAAGTTACATTTCCTGACACTGGCCAGCTTGGCCCAAGGGCTCTAACCCATTCTGAAACACCACTGTACTTAAAAATCAGCTGCCACAAAGAAGTTACATTTCCTGACTCTGGCCAGCTTGGCCCAAGGGCTCTAACGCATTCTGAAACATCACTGTACTTAAAAATCTGCTGCCATAAACAAGTTACATTTCCTGACTCCGGCCCGTTTGGCCCAAGGGCTCTAACCCATTCTGAAACACCACTGTACTTAGAAATCTGCGGCCACAAAGAAGTTACATTTCCTGACTCCGGACACCTTGGCCGAAGGGCCCTAACCCATTCTGAAACACCACTGTACTTAGAAATCTGCTGCCACAAAGAAGTTACATTTCCTGACTACAGCCAGCTTGGCCCAAGGGCTCTAACGCATTCTGAAACACCACTGTACTTAGAAATATGCTGCCAAAAAGAAGTTACATTTCCTGACTCTGGCCAGCTTGGCCCAAGTGCTCTAACCCATTCTGAAACACCACTGTACTTAGAAATCTGCTGCCACAAAGAATTTACATTTCCTGACACCGGCCAGCTTGACCCAAGGGCTCTAACCTACTCTGAAACACCACTGTACATAGAAATCTGCTGCCACAAAGAACTTACATTTCCTGACTCTGGCCAGCTTGGCCCAAAGGCTCTAACCCATTCTGAAATACCACTGTACTTAGAAATCTGCTGCCACAAAGAAGTTACATTTCCTGACTCTGGTCTGCTTGGCCCAAGTGCTCTAACTCATTCTGAAACACAACTGTACTTAGACATCTGCTGCGATAAAGAATATACATTTCCTGAATCCGGCCAGCTTGGACAAAGGGCTATAACTCATTCTGATACACCACTGTACTTAGACATCTGCTGCCACAAAAAATTTACATTTCCCGACTTCGGCCTGCTTGGCCCAAGGGCTCTAACCTATTCTGTAACACCACTGTACTTAGAAATCTGCTGCCACAAAGAAGTTACAATTCCTTACTCTGGTCTGCTTGGCCCAAGTGCTCTAACTCATTCTGAAACACCACTGTACTTAGACATCTGCTGCCATAAAGAATTTACATTTCCTGAATCCGGCCAGCTTGGACCAAGGGCTCTTACCCATTCTGAAACACCACTGTACTTAGACATCTGCTGCCACAAGGAAGGTACATTTCCATAATCCTGCCTTGTTGGCCAAAGGGCTCTTACCAATTATGAAACAACACTGTACTTAGATAACTTGCTGCCACAAAGAATTTACATTTCCTTACTCTGGTCTGCTTGGCCCAAGTGCTCTAACTCATTCTGAAACACCACAGTACTTATAAATAAGCTGCCACAAAGAAGTTACATTTCCTTATTCCGGCCAGCTTGGCCCAAGGGCTCTAACCCATACTGAAACACAACTGTACTTAGATATCTGCTTCTACAAAGAATTTACATTTCCTGACACTTGCCAGCTTCCCCTAAAGGCTCTAACCAATTCTGAAACACCACTGTACTTAGAAATCTGCTACCACAAAGAAGTTACATTTCCTGACTCCGGCCTGTTTGGCCCAAGGGTTCTAACCCATTCTGAAACACCACTATAATTAGAAATCTGCTGCCACAAAGAAGTTACATTTCCTGAATCCGGCCAGCTTGGACCAAGGCCTCTAACCCATTCTGAAACACCACTGTACTTAGACATCTGCTGCTACAAAGAATTTACATTTTTTGACTCTGGCCAGCTTGTCCCAAGGGCTCTAACCCATTCTCACACACCACTGTACTTAGAAATCTGCTGCCACAAAATAGTTAAATTTCCTGACTCTGGCCAGCTTGGCCCAAGAGCTCTAACCCATTTGGAAACAGCGCTGTACTTAGAAATCTGCTGCCACAAAGAAGTTACATTTCCTGACTCCGGCCAGCATGGCCAAAGGCTCTAACCCATTCTGAAACACGACTGTACTTAGACATCTGCTGCCACAAAGAATTTACATTTCCTGAATCCGGCCAGCTTGGCCCAAGGCCTCTAACCCATTCTTATACACCACTGTACTTAGACATCTGCTGCCACAAAAAAATTACATTTCCTGACTTCGGCCTGCTTGGCCCAAGGGCTCCAACCTATTCTGTAACACCACTGTACTTAGAAATCTGCTGCCACAAAGACGTTACATTTCCTTACTCTGGTCTGCTTGGCCCAAGTGCTCTAACTCAATCTTAAAAAAATACTGTACTTAGACATCTGCTGCCATAAAGAATTTACATTTCCTGAATTCGGCCAGCTTGGACCAAGGCCTCTAACCCATTTTTATACACCACTGTACTTAAACATCTGCTGCCACCAAAAAATTACATTTCCTGACTTTGGCCTGCTTGGCCCAAGGGCTCTAACCTATTCTGTAACACCACTGTACTTAGAAATCTGCTGCCACAAAGAAGTTACATTTCCTTACTCTGGTCTGCTTGGCCCAAGTGCTCTAAATCATTCTGAAACACCACTGTACTTAGACATCTGCTGCCATAAAGAATTTAAATTTCCTTAATCCGGCCAGCTTGGACCAAGGGCTCTAACTCATTCTGATACACCACTGTACTTAGACATCTGCTGCCACAAAAAAATTGCATCTCCTGTTTCTGGCCGGCTTGGCCCAAGGGATCTAATCAATTTTGAAACACCACTGTACTTAGAAATGTGCTGCCACAAAGAATTTACATTTCCTTACTCCGGCTGCTTGGCCAAAGGATTATAACCCATTCTGAAACACCACTGTACTTAGACATTTGCTGCCACAAAGAATTTACGTTTTTTGACTCCGGCTAGCTTGGCCCAAGGGCTCTAACCCATTCTCACACACCACTGTACTTAGAAATCTATTGCCACAAAGAATTTAAATTTCCTGACTCTGGCCAGTTTGGCCCAAGCGCTCTAACCCATTCTGAAAAACCTCTGTACTTAGAAATCTGCTTCCACAACGAATTTATATTTCCTGACCCTGGCCAGCTTGGCCCATGGGCTCTAACACATTCTGAAACAGGACTGTACTTAGATATCTGCTGCCACAAATAACTTACATTTACATTTCCTGACTCCGGCCAGCTTGGCCCAACTGCTCTAACCCATTCTTAAACTTTACTGTACTTAGACATCGGCTGCCACAAAGAAGTTACATTTCCTTACTCTGGCCAGCCTTTCCCAATGGCTCTAACCCATTCTGAAACACCACTGTATTTAGAAATCTGCTGCCCCAAAACATTTACATGTCTTAACTGTGGCCTGCTTGGCCCAAGGGCTCTAACCCATTCTGAAACACAACGGTACTTAGAAAGCTGCTGCCAGAAAGAAGTTACATTTCTTTACTCTGGTTTGCTTGGTCCAAGGGCTCTAACCCATTCTGAAACACCACTGTACTTATACATTTCCTGCCACATAGAATTTAAATTTCCTGACTCGGTCCAGCTTGGCCCAAGGGCTCCAACCCATTCTAAAACACCACTGTACTTAGAAATCTGCTGCCAAAAAGAATTTATGTTGCCTTACTCTGGACTGCTTGGTCGAAGGGCTCTAACACATTCTGAAACACCAAAGTACTTAGACATCTGCTGCCACAAAGGATTCACCTTTCCTGACTCCGGCCAACTGGGCCCAAGTGCTCTAACCAATACTTAAACACAACCGTACTTAGAAATCTGCTGCCACAAAGAAGTTGCATTTCCTTACTCTGGTCTGCTTGGCCCAAGGGCTCTAACTCATTCTGAAACACCACTGTACTTAGACATCTGCTGCCACAAAAAATTTACAATTCCTGAATCCAGCCAGCTTGGACCAAGGGCTCTAACCCATTCTGAAACACCACTGTACTTAGACATCGGCCGCCACATAGAAGTTAAATTTCCTGACACCGGCCAGCTTGGCCCAAGGGCTCTAATCCATTGTAAAACACCACTGTACTTAGACATCTGCTGCCACAAAGAAGTTACATTTCCTCACTCCCGTGATCTTGGCCCAAGGGCTCTAACCCATTCTGAAACACCACTGTACTTAGAAATCTGCTGCCACAAAGAATTTACATTTCCTGACTCCGGCCAGCTTGGCCCAAGGGCTCTAGCTTATTCTGAAACACCACTGTACTTAGACATTGACTGCCACAAAGAAGTTACATTTCCTGACACCGGCCAGCTTGGCCCAATGCCTATAAACCATTCTGTAACCCCACTGTACTTAGACATCTGCTGACACAAAAAAATTACATTTCCTGAATCCGGCCAGCTTGGACCAAGGGCTCTAACCCATTCTGAAACCCCACTGTACTTAGACATCGGCCGCCACAAAGAAGTTACATTTCCTGACACCGGCCAGCTTGGCCCCAGGACTCTAATCCATTGTAAAACACTACTGTGCTTAGACATCTGCTGCCACAAAGAAGTTACATTTCCTCACTCCCGTGATCTTGGCCCAAGGGCTCTAACCCATTCTGAAACACCACTGTACTTAGACATTGACTGCCACAAAGAATTTACATTTCCTGACTCCGGCCAGCTTGGCCCAAGGGCTCTAGCTTATTCTGAAACACCACTGTACTTAGACATTGACTGCCACAAAGAAGTTACATTTCCTGACACCGGCCAGCTTGGCCCAATGCCTATAAACCATTCTGATACACAACTGTACTTAGACATCTGCTGCCACAAAAAATTTACATTTCCTGACTTCGACCTGCTTGACCCAAGGGCTCTAACCTATTCTTTAACACCACTGAACTTAGAAATCTGCTGCCACAAAGAAGTTATGTTTCCTTACTCTGGTCTGCTTGGCCCAAGGGCTCTAACTCATTCTGAAACACAACTGTACTGATAAATTTGCTGCCACAAAGAAGTTATATTTCCTAATTCCGGCCAGCTTGGCCCAAGGGCTCAAACCCATTTTGAAACAACACTGTACTTAGAAATATGCTGCAAAGAAGAAGGTACATTTCCTGACTCTGGCCAGCTTCCCCCAAAGGCTCTAACTCATCCTGAAACACCACTGTACTTAGAAATCTGCTGCCACAAAGAATTTACATTTCCTGACTCCGTCCTGCTTGGCCCAAGGGCTCCAACCCACTCTGAAAAACTACTGTACTTATAAATTTGCTGCCACAAAGAAGTTACATTTCCTGATTCCGGCCAGCTTGGCCCAAGGGTTCTAACCCATTCTGAAACACCACTGTACTTAAACATCTGCTGCCACAAAGAAGTTACATTTCCTGACTCTGGCCAGCTTGGCGCAAGTGCTCTGACCGATTCTGAAACACCACAATACTTAGAAATCTGCTGCCACAAACAAGTAAGATTACCTTACTGTGGTCTATTTGGCCCAAGGGCTCTAACCCATTCTGAAACACCACTGTACTTAGAAATCTGCTGCCAAAAAGAAGTTACATTTCCTGCTCCGGCCAGCTTGGCCCAAGTTCTCTAAACTATTCTGAAACACCACTGTACTTAGAAATCTGCTGCCACAAAAAAGTTACATTTAATGACTCCGACCAGCTTGGCCCAAAGGCTCTAACGCATTCTGAAACACCACTGTACTTATAAATTTGCTACCAGAAAGAAGTTACATTTAGTGACTCCGGCCAGCTTGGCCCAAGAGTTCTAACCCATTCTGTAACACCACTGTATTTAGAAAACTGCTGTCACAAAGAAGTTACATTTCTTGACTCCGGCCAACTTGTCCAAAGGGATATATCGCATTCTAAAACACCACTGTACTTAGAAATCTGCCGCCACAAAGAAGTTACATTTCCTGACTCCGGCCATGTTAGCACAAGGGCACTAACCCATTCTGAAACACCACTTTACTTAGACATCTGCGGCCACAAAGAATTTACATTTCCTGACTCCGGCCAGCTTGGCCCAAGAGCTCTAACCCATTCTGAAACACCACTATACTTAGAAATATGCTGCCAATAAGAAGTTACATTTCCTGACTCCTGCCAGCTTGACCCAAGGGCTCTAACCCATTCTGAAACACCACTGTACTTATAAATATCCTGCCACAAAGAAGTTATATTTCCTGACTCTGGCCAGTTTGGCCCAAAGGCTCTAATCCATTCTAAAACACAACTGTACTTAGACATCTGCTGCCACAAAGAAGTTACATTTGCTGACTCTGGCCAGCATGGCCAAAGGGCTCTAACCCATTCTGAAACACCACTGTACTTAGAAATCTGCTGTCACAAAGAAGTTACCTATCCTGACTATGGCCAGCTTGGCCCAAGAGCTCTAACCCATTCTGAAACACCACTGGTTTTAGAAATCTGCTGCCACAAAGTAGTTGCATTTCCTTACTCTGGTCTGCTTGGCCCAAGAGCTCTAACCCATTCTGAAACAACACTATACTTAGAAATATGCTGCCAATAAGAAGTTACATTTCCTGACTCCTGCCAGCTTGACCCAAGGGCTCTAACCCATTCTGAAACACCACTATACTTATAAATATCCTGCCACAAAGAAGTTACATTTCCTGAGTCCTGCCAGCTTGACCCAAGGGCTCTAACCCATTCTGAAGCACCACTGTACTTATAAATATCCTGCCACAAAGAAGTTACATTTCCTTACTCTGGTCTGCTTGCCCCAAGGGCTCTAACCCATTCTGAAACACCACTGGACTTAGATATCTGCTGCCACAAAGAATTTACATTTCCTGACTTCGGCCTTTTTGACCCAAGGGTTCTAACCCATTCTGAAACACCACTGTATTTAGAAATCTCCTGCCACAAAGAAGTTACATTTCCTTACTCCGGCTGCTTGGCCAAAGGGTTGTAACCCATTCTGAAATACCACTGTACTTAGACATTTGCTGCCACAAAGAATTTACGTTTTTTGACTCCGGCCAGCTTGGCCCCATGGCTCTAACCCATTCTCACACACCACTCTACTTAGAAATCTATTGCCACAAAGAAGTTAAATTTCCTGACTCTGGCCAGTTTGGCCCAAGCGCTCTAACCCATTCTGAAAAACCTCTGTACTTAGAAATCTGCTGCCACAACGAATTTATATTTCCTGACCCTGGCCAGCTTGGCCCAAGGGCTCTAAAGCACTCTGAAACAGGACTGTACTTAGATATCTGCTGCCACAAATAACTTACATTTACATTTCCTGACTCCGGCCAGCTTGGCCCAACTGCTCTAACCCATTCTTAAACTTTACTGTACTTAGACATCGGCTGCCACAAAGAAGTTACATTTCCTTACTCTGGCCAGCCTTTCCCAATGGCTCTAACCCATTCTGAAACACCACTGTTTTTAGAAATCTGCTGCCCCAAAACATTTACATTTCTTAACTTTGGCCTGCTTGGCACAAGGGCTCTAACCCATTCTGAAACACAACGGTACTTAGAAAGCTGCTGCCACAAAGAAGTTACATTTCTTTACTCTGGTTTGCTTGGTCCAAGGGATCTAACCCATTCTGAAACATCACTGTACTTATACATTTGCTGCCACATAGAAGTTAAATTTCCTGACTCGGTCCAGCTTGGCCCAAGGGCTCCAACCCATTCTAAAACACCACTGTACTTAGAAATCTGCTGCCAAAAAGAATTTACATTGCCTTACTCTGGACTGCTTGGTCGAAGGGCTCTAACACATTCTGAAACACCACTGTACTTAGACATCTGCTGCCACAAAGAATTCACCTTTCCTGACTCCGGCCAACTTGGCCCAAGTGTTCTAACCAATTCTGAAACACAACCGTACTTAGAAATCTGCTGCCACAAAGAAGTTACATTTCCTTACTCTGGTCTGCTTGGCCCAAGGGCTCTAAGTCATTCTGAAACACCACTGTACTTAGACATATCCTGCCACAAAAAATTTACATTTCCTGAATCCAGCCAGCTTGGACCAAGGGCTCTAACCCATTCTGAAACACCACTGTACTTAGAGATCGGCCGCCACAAAGAAGTTACATTTCCTCACTCCCGTGAGCTTGGCCCAAGGGCTCTAACCCATTCTGAAACACCACTGTACTTAGAAATCTGCTGCCAAAAAGAAGTTACATTTCCTGCTCCGGCCAGCTTGGCCCAAGTTCTCTAAACTATTCTGAAACACCACTGTACTTAGAAATCTGCTGCCACAAAAAAGTTACATTTCATGACTCCGACCAGCTTGGCCCAAAGGCTCTAACGCATTCTGAAACACCACTGTATTTAGAAAACTGCTGTCACAAAGAAGTTACATTTCTTGACTCCGGCCAACTTGTCCAAAGGGATATATCGCATTCTAAAACACCACTGTACTTAGAAATCTGCCGCCACAAAGAAGTTACATTTCCTGACTCCGGCCATGTTAGCACAAGGGCACTAACCCATTCTGAAACACCACTTTACTTAGACATCTGCGGCCACAAAGAATTTACATTTCCTGACTCCGGCCAGCTTGGCCCAAGAGCTCTAACCCATTCTGAAACACCACTATACTTAGAAATATGCTGCCAATAAGAAGTTACATTTCCTGACTCCTGCCAGCTTGACCCAAGGGCTCTAACCCATTCTGAAACACCACTGTACTTATAAATATCCTGCCACAAAGAAGTTATATTTCCTGACTCTGGCCAGTTTGGCCCAAAGGCTCTAATCCATTCTAAAACACAACTGTACTTAGACATCTGCTGCCACAAAGAAGTTACATTTGCTGACTCTGGCCAGCATGGCCAAAGGGCTCTAACCCATTCTGAAACACCACTGTACTTAGAAATCTGCTGTCACAAAGAAGTTACATTTCCTGACTATGGCCAGCTTGGCCCAAGAGCTCTAACCCATTCTGAAACACCACTGGTTTTAGAAATCTGCTGCCACAAAGTAGTTGCATTTCCTTACTCTGGTCTGCTTGGCCCAAGAGCTCTAACCCATTCTGAAACAACACTATACTTAGAAATATGCTGCCAATAAGAAGTTACATTTCCTGACTCCTGCCAGCTTGACCCAAGGGCTCTAACCCATTCTGAAACACCACTGTACTTATAAATATCCTGCCACAAAGAAGTTACATTTCCTGAGTCCTGCCAGCTTGACCCAAGGGCTCTAACCCATTCTGAAACACCACTGTACTTATAAATATCCTGCCACAAAGAAGTTACATTTCCTTACTCTGGTCTGCTTGCCCCAAGGGCTCTAACCCATTCTGAAACACCACTGGACTTAGATATCTGCTGCCACAAAGAATTTACATTTCCTGACTTCGGCCTTTTTGACCCAAGGGTTCTAACCCATTCTGAAACACCACTGTATTTAGAAATCTCCTGCCACAAAGAAGTTACATTTCCTTACTCCGGCTGCTTGGCCAAAGGGTTGTAACCCATTCTGAAATACCACTGTACTTAGACATTTGCTGCCACAAAGAATTTACGTTTTTTGACTCCGGCCAGCTTGGCCCAAGGGCTCTAACCCATTCTCACACACCACTCTACTTAGAAATCTATTGCCACAAAGAAGTTAAATTTCCTGACTCTGGCCAGTTTGGCCCAAGCGCTCTAACCCATTCTGAAAAACCTCTGTACTTAGAAATCTGCTGCCACAACGAATTTATATTTCCTGACCCTGGCCAGCTTGGCCCAAGGGCTCTAAAGCACTCTGAAACAGGACTGTACTTAGATATCTGCTGCCACAAATAACTTACATTTACATATCCTGACTCCGGCCAGCTTGGCCCAACTGCTCTAACCCATTCTTAAACTTTACTGTACTTAGACATCGGCTGCCACAAAGAAGTTACATTTACTTACTCTGGCCAGCCTTTCCCAATGGCTCTAACCCATTCTGAAACACCACTGTTTTTAGAAATCTGCTGCCCCAAAACATTTACATTTCTTAACTTTGGCCTGCTTGGCACAAGGGCTCTAACCCATTCTGAAACACAACGGTACTTAGAAAGCTGCTGCCACAAAGAAGTTACATTTCTTTACTCTGGTTTGCTTGGTCCAAGGGATCTAACCCATTCTGAAACATCACTGTACTTATACATTTGCTGCCACATAGAAGTTAAATTTCCTGACTCGGTCCAGCTTGGCCCAAGGGCTCCAACCCATTCTAAAACACCACTGTACTTAGAAATCTGCTGCCAAAAAGAATTTACATTGCCTTACTCTGGACTGCTTGGTCGAAGGGCTCTAACACATTCTGAAACACCACTGTACTTAGACATCTGCTGCCACAAAGAATTCACCTTTCCTGACTCCGGCCAACTTGGCCCAAGTGTTCTAACCAATTCTGAAACACAACCGTACTTAGAAATCTGCTGCCACAAAGAAGTTACATTTCCTTACTCTGGTCTGCTTGGCCCAAGGGCTCTAAGTCATTCTGAAACACCACTGTACTTAGACATATCCTGCCACAAAAAATTTACATTTCCTGAATCCAGCCAGCTTGGACCAAGGGCTCTAACCCATTCTGAAACACCACTGTACTTAGAGATCGGCCGCCACAAAGAAGTTACATTTCCTCACTCCCGTGAGCTTGGCCCAAGGGCTCTAACCCATTCTGAAACACCACTGTACTTAGAAATCTGCTGCCACAAAGAATTTACATTTCCTTTCTCCGGCCAGCTTGGCCCAAGGGCTCTAGCTTATTCTGAAAAACCACTGTACTTAGACATTGACTGCCACAAAGAAGTTACATTTCCTGACACCGGCCAGCTTAGCCCAAGGCCTATAAACCATTCTGATACACAACTGTACTTAGACATTTGCTGCCACAAAAAATTTACATGTCCTGACTTTGGCCTGCTTGGCCCAAGGGCTCTAACCTATTCTGTAACACCACTGTACTTAGAAATCTGCGGCCACAAAGAAGTTACGTTTCCTTACTCTGGTCTGCTTGGCCTAAGGGCTCTAACTCATTCTGAAACACCACTGTACTTAGACATCTGCTGCCACAAAGAATTTAAATTTCCTGAATCCGGCCAGCTTGGACCAATGGCTCTAACCCATTCTGAAACACCACTGTATTTAGACATCGGCCACCACAAAGAAGTTACATTTCCTGACTCCGGCCAGCTTGGCCCAAGGGCTCTAACCAATTTTGAAACACCACTGTACTTAGAAATGTGCTGCCACAAAGAATTTCCATTTCCAGACTCCGGCCAGATTGGCCCAAGTGCTCTAACCCATTCTGAAACACCACTTTACTTAGAAATCTGCTGCCACAAAGAATTTACATTTCCTGACTCCGGCCATCTTGTCCCAAGGGCTCTAACCCACTCTGAAACACCACTGTACTTATAAATTTGCTGCCACAAAGAAGTTACATTTCCTGATTACGGCCAGTTTGGCCCAAGGGCTCAAACCCATTTTGAAACACCACTGTTCTTAGAAATATGCTGGAAAGAAGAAGTTACATTTCCTGACACTGGCCAGCTTTCCCCAAAGGCTCTAACTCATCCTGAAACACCACGGTACTTAGAAATCTGCTGCCACAAAGAAATTACATTTCCTTAATCTGGTCTGCTTTGCCCTAGGGCTCTAACTCATTCTGAAACTCCACTGTACTTAGACATCTGCTGCCACAAATAATTTACATTTCCTGACTCTGGCCAGCCAGGCCCAAGGGCTCTAACCCATTCTGAAACACAACTATACTTAAAAATCTGCTGCCACAAAGAATTTACATCTCCTGTTTCTAGCCGGCTTGGCCCAAGGGCTCTAACCAATTTTGAAACACCACTGTACTTAGAAATGTTCTGCCACAAAGAATTTACATTTCATGACTCTGGCCAGCCTGGCCCAAGGGCTCTAACCCATTCTGAAACACCACTGTACTTAGAAATCTGCTGCCACAAAGAATTTACATTTCCTTTCTCCGGCCAGCTTGGTCGAAGGGCTCTAACCCATTCTGAAAGACCACTGTACTTAGACATGAGTGGCCACAAAGAAGTTACATTTCCTAACTCCGGCCAAGGGCTCTAACCCATGGCACAAAGAAGTTACATTTCCTGACTCCGGCCAACCCTTCAGAATGGCTCTAAGCCATTCTGAAATACCACTGAACTTAGAAATCTGCTGCCACAAAACATTTACATTTTTTAACTTTGGCCTGCTTGGCCCAAGGGCTCTAACCCATTCTGAAACACAACCGTACTTAGAAATCTGCTGCCACAAAGAAGTTTTATTTCTTTACTCTGGTTTGCTTGGCCCAAGGGCTCTAACCCATTCTGAAACACCACTGTACTTAAAAATTTGCTGCCACATAGAAGTTAAATTTCCTGACTCCGGCCAGCTTGGCCAAGGGCTCTAACCCATTCTAAAACACCACTGTCCTTAGAAATCTGCTGCCAAATAGAATTTACATTTCCTGACTCCGGCCAGCTTGGCCCAAGGACTCTAACCATTTTTGAAACACCACTGTACTTAGAAATATGCTTCCACAAAGAATTTACATTTCCTTTCTTTGGTCTGCTTGTTCGAAGGGCTCTAACCCATTCTGAAACACCACCGTACTTAGACATCTGCTGCCACAAAGAAGTTACATTTCCTGACTCCGGCCAGCTTGGCCCAAGGGCTCTAACCATTTCTGAAACACCACTGTACTTAGAAATCTGCTGCCACAAAGAATTTACATTTCCTTTCTCTGGTCTGCTTGTTCGAAGGGCTCTAACCCATTCTGAAACACCACTGTACTTAGACATCGGCTGCCAAAAAGAAGGTACATTTCCTGACTCCAGCCAGCTTGGCCCAAGAGCTCTAACCCATTCTGAAACACAACCGTACTTAGAAACCTGCTGTCACAAAGAATTTACATTTTCTAACTACAGCCAGCTTCGTCCAAGGGCTCTAACCCATTTTGAAACACCACTGTACTTAGAAATATGCTGCAAAGAAGAAGTTACATTTCCTGACACTGGCCAGCTTCCCCCAAAGGCTCTAACTCATCCTGAAACACCACTGTACTTAGAAATCTGCTGCCACAAAGAAATTACATTTCCTTACTCTGATCTGCTTGGCCCAAGGGCTCTAACCCATTCTGAAACACCACTGTACTTAGACATCTGCTGCCACAATGAAGTTACATTAACTGACTCCGGCCAGCTTTGCCCTAGGGCTCTAACCCATTCTGAAACACCACTGTACTTAGACATCTGCTGCCACAATGAAGTTACGTTAACTGACTCCGGCCAGCTTGACCCAAGGGCTCTAACCCATTCCGAAACACCACTGTACTTAGACATCTGCTGCCACAAAGAAGTTACATTTCCAGAATCCGGCCTTCTTGGCCAAAGGGCTCTTACCCATTTTGAAACACCACTGTACTTAGAAATCTGCTGCCACAAAGAAGTTACATTTCCTTGCTCTCGTCTGCTTGGCGAAAGGGCTCCAACCCACTCTGAAACACCACTGTACTTAGACATCTGCTGCCACAAAGAATTTACATTTCCTGACACTGGCCAACTTATCCCAAGTGCTCTAACCCATTCTGAAACACCACTGTACTTAGGCATCGGCTGCCACAAAGAAGGTATATTTCCTGACTCCGGCCAGCTTGGCCCAAGGGCTCTAAACCATTCTGAAATACAACCGTACTTAGAAAATTGCTGCAACAAAGAATTTACATTTCCTGACTACAGCCAGCTTGGCCCAAGGGCTCTAACCCGTTCTGAAACAAAACTGTAGTTAGACATGGGCGGCCACAAAGAATTTACATTTCCTGACACCGGCCTGCTTGGCTCAAGGGCTCTAACCCATTCAGAAACACCGCTGTACTTAGATACCTGCTGCCACAAAGAAGTTACATTTCTTGACTCCAGCTAGCTTGGCCCAAGGGCTCTAACCAATTCTGAAACACCACTATACTTAGAAATATGCTTCCACAAAGAAGTTACATTTCCTTACTCTCGTCTGCTTGGCCAAAGGGCTCTAACCCACTCTGAAACACCACTATACTTAGACATCTGCTGCTACAAAGAATTTACATTTCCTGACTCGGGCCAGCTTGGCCCAAGGGCACTAGATCATTCTGAGACACCACTGTACTTAGAAATCTGCTGGTATAAAGAAGTTACATTTCCTGACTCCGGCCTGCTTGGCCCAAGGGCTCTAATCCATTCTGAAACACCGCTGTACTTAGATACCTGCTGCCACAAATAAGTTACATTTCCTGACTCGGGCCTGCTTGGCCCAAGTGCTCTAACCCATTCTGAAACACCACTGTACTTCAAAATCTGCTGCCACAAATAATTTACATTTCCTTTCTCCGGCAAGATTGGCCCAAGGGCTCTAACCCAATTCTGAAACACCACTGTAGTTAGACATGGGCGGCCACAAAGACATTACATTTCCTGACTCCGGCCAGCTTGGCCCAAGCGCTCTAACCTATTCTGAAAAACCACTGTACTCAGAAATCTGCTGCCACAAAGAATTTACATTTCCTGAAGCCGGCCAGCTTGGCCGAAGGGCTCTAACCCATTCTGAAACACCACTGTAATTTGAAATCTGCTGCCACAAAAAATTAACATTTCCTGACTTCGGCCAGCTTGGCCCAAGGTCTCTAGCCTATTCTGAAACACCACTGTACTTAGAAATCTGCTGCGACAAAGATGTTACATATCCTTACTCTGGTCTGCTTGGCCCAAGGCCTCTAACCCATTCTGAAACACCACTGTACTTAGACATCTGCTGCCACAAAGAATTTAAATCTCCTGAATCTGGCCAGCTTGGCCCAAGGGCTCTAACCCATTCTGAAACACTACTGTACTTAGAAATCGGCTGCCAAAAAGAAGTTAAATTTCTTTACTCTGGTTTGCTTGGCCCAAGAGCTCTAATCCATTCTGAAACACCACTGTACTTATAAATGTGCTGCCACATAGAAGTTACATTTTCTGACTCCGGCGAGCTTGGCCCAAGGGCTCTAACCCATTCTAAAACACTTCTGTACTTAGAAATCTGCTGCCAAAAAGAAGTTAAATTCCCTGACTCCGGCCAGCTTGGCCCAAGGGCTCTAACCAATTCTGAATCACCAGTGTACATAGAAATCTGCAACCACAAAGAATTTACATTTCCTTACTCTGGTTTGCTTGGCCGAATGGCTCTAATCCATTCTGAAACACCACGGTACTTAGAAATCTGCAGCCACAAAGAATTTACATTTCCTGACTCTGGCCAGCTTGGCCCAAGTGCTCTAACCTATTCTGAAACACCATTGTACTTAGAAATCTGCCACAAAGAATTTACATTTCCTGAATATGGCCAGATTTGCCCAAGTGCTCTAACCCATTCTGAAACACCACTGTAAATAGAAATCTGTTGCCACAAAAAATTAACGTTTCCTGACTTCGGCCTGCTTGGCCCAAGGGCTCTCACCTATTCTGAAACACCACTGTACTTAGAAATCTGCTGCCACAAAGAAGTTACATACCCTTACTCTGGTCTATTTGGCCCAAGGCCTCTAACCCATTTTGAAACACCACTGTACTTAGAAATGTGCTGCCACAAAGAAGTTACATTAACTTACTCTGGTCTACTTGGCCGAAGAGCTCTAACCCATTCTGAAAAAACACTATACTTAGACATCTGCTGCCACAAAGAATTTACATTTCCTGACTCCGGCCAGCTTGGCCCAAGTGCTCTAACGCATTCTGAAACACCACTGTACTTAGACATCGGCTGCCAAAAAAAAGTTAAATTTCTTTGGTTTGCTTCGTCCAAGGGCTCTAACGCATTCTAAAACACCACTGTACTTAGAAATGTGCTGCCACATAGAGTTTACATTTCCTGACTCCGTCCAGCTTGTCCCAAACGCTCTAACCAATTCTGAATCACCAGGGTACTTAGAAATCTGCTACCACAAAGAATTTACATTTGCTTACTCTGGTTTGCTTGGCCGAATGGCTCTAACCCATTCTGAAACACCACTGTACTTAGACATCTGCTGCCACAAAGAATTTACATTTCATGACTCCGGCCAACTTGGCCCAAGTGCTCTAACCCATTCTGAAACACCACAGTACTTAGAAATCTGCTGACACAAAGAAGTTAGATTTCCTGACTCCCGTGAGCTTGGCCCAAGGACTCTAACTCGTTCTGAAACACAACTGTACTTAGAAATCTGCTGCCACAAAGAAGTTACATTTCCTGAATCCGGCAAGCTTGGCCCAAGGGCTCTAACCAATTCAGAAACACCACTGTACTTAAAAATCTGCTGCCACAATGAATTTTCATTTCCTTTCTGCGGCCAGATTGGCCCAAGGGCTCTAACCCATTCTGAAACATCACTGTAGTTAGACATGGGCGGCCACAAAGAAGTTACATTTCCTGACACCGGCCTGCTTGGCCCAAGGGCTCTAACCCATTCAGAAACACCGCTGTACTTAGATACCTGCTGCCACAAAGAAGTTACATTTCTTGACTCCAGCCAGCTTGGCCCAAGGGCTCTAACCCATGTTGAAACACCACTGAACTTAGAAATCTGCTGCCACAAAGAAGTTACATTTCCTTACTCTCGTTTGCTTGGCCAAAGGGCTCTAACCCACTCTGAATCACCACTGTACTTACACATCTGCTGCCACAAAGAATTTACATTTCCGGCCCCGGCCCGCCTGGCCCAAGGGCTCTAGCCCATTCTGAAACACCACTGTACTTAGAAATCTGCTTTTATAAAGAAGTTACATTTCCTGACACCGGCCAGCTTGGCCCAAGGGCTCTAAGCCATTCAGAAACACCGCTGTACTTAGATACCTGCTGCCACAAAGAAGTTAAATTTCTTTGGTTTGCTTCGTCCAAGTGCTCTAACCCATTCTGAAACACCACTGTACTTAGACATCGGCTGCCAAAAAGAAGTTAAATTTCTTTGGTTTGCTTGGCCCAAGGGCTCTAACCCATTCTAAAACACCACTGTACTTAGAAATGTGCTGCCACATAGAAGTTACATTTCCTGACTCCGGCCAGCTTGTCCCAAACGCTCTAACCAATTCTGAATCACCAGTGTACTTAGAAATCTGCTGCCACAAAGAATTTACATTTCCTTACTCTGGTTTGCTTGGCCGAATGTCTCTAACCCATTCTGAAACACCACTGTACTTAGACATCGGCTGCCAAAAAGAAGTTAAATTTCTTTGGTTTGCTTGGCCCAAGGGCTCCAACCCATTCTAAAACACCACTGTACTTAGAAATGTGCTGCCACAAAGAAGTTACATTTCCTGACTCTGGCCAGCTTGTCCCAAACGCTCTAACCAATTCTGAATCACCAGTGTACTTAGAAATCTGCTGCCACAAAGAATTTACATTTCCTTACTCTGGTTTGCTTGGCCGAATGTTTCTAACCCATTCTGAAACACCACTGTACTTAGACATCTGCTGCCACAAAGAATTTACATTTCCTGACTCCGGCCAACTTGGCCCAAGTGCTCTAACCCATTCTGAAACACCACAGTACTTAGACATCGGCTGCCACAAAGAAGGTATATTTCCTGACTCCGGCCAGCTTGGCCCAAGGGCTCTAACCCATTCTGAAATACAACCGTACTTAGAAAATTGCTGCATCAAAGATTTTACTTTTACTAACTACAGCCAGCTTGGCCCAAGGGCTCTAACCAATTATGAAACACCACTGTACTTATAAATCTGCTGCCACAAAAACGTTACATTTCCTGACACTGGCCAGCTTCCCCCAAAGGCTCTAGCCCATTCTGAAACACCACTGTACTTAGAAATCTGCTACCAAAATGAAGTTACATTAACTGACTCCGGCCAGCTTGGCCCAAGGCCTCTAACCCATTCTGAAACAGCGCTGTACTTAGACATCTGCTGCCACAAATAAGTTACATTTCCAGAATCCGGCCTTCTTGGCCAAAGGGCTCTTACACATTTTGAAACACCACTGTACTTAGAAATCTGCTGACACAAAGAAATTAGATTTCCTGACTCCCGTGAGCTTGGGCCAAGGACTCTAACTCGTTCTGAAACACAACTGTACTTAGAAATCTGCTGCCACAAAGAAGTTACATTTCCTGACACCGGCCTGCTTGGCCCAAGGGCTCTAACCCATTCAGAAACACCGCTGTACTTAGATACCTGCTGCCACAAAGAAGTTACATTTCTTGACTCCAGCCAGCTTGGCCCAAGGGCTCTAACCCATGTTGAAACACCACTGAACTTAGAAATCTGCTGCCACAAAGAAGTTACATTTCCTTACTCTCGTTTGCTTGGCCAAAGGGCTCTAACCCACTCTGAAACACCACTGTACTTACACATCTGCTGCCACAAAGAATTTACATTTCCGGCCCCGGCCCGCCTGGCCCAAGGGCTCTAGCCCATTCTGAAACACCACTGTACTTAGAAATCTGCTTTTATAAAGAAGTTACATTTCCTGACACCGGCCAGCTTGGCCCAAGGGCTCTAACCCATTCTGAAACACCACTGTACTTAGACATCTGCTGCCACAAAGAAGTTACATCTCCTGATTCGGGCCAGCTTGGCCCAAGGGCTCTAACCCATTCTGAAACACCACTGTACTTAGAAATCGGCTGCCAAAAAGAAGTTAAATTTCTTTACTCTGGTTTGCTTGGCCCAAGAGCTCTAATCCATTCTGAAACACCACTGTACTTATAAATGTGCTGCCACATAGAAGTTACATTTTCTGACTCCGGCGAGCTTGGCCCAAGGGCTCTAACCCATTCTAAAACACTTCTGTACTTAGAAATCTGCTGCCAAAAAGAAGTTAAATTCCCTGACTCCGGCCAGCTTGGCCCAAGGGCTCTAACCAATTCTGAATCACCAGTGTACATAGAAATCTGCAACCACAAAGAATTTACATTTCCTTACTCTGGTTTGCTTGGCCGAATGGCTCTAATCCATTCTGAAACACCACGGTACTTAGAAATCTGCAGCCACAAAGAATTTACATTTCCTGACTCTGGCCAGCTTGGCCCAAGTGCTCTAACCTATTCTGAAACACCATTGTACTTAGAAATCTGCCACAAAGAATTTACATTTCCTGAATATGGCCAGATTTGCCCAAGTGCTCTAACCCATTCTGAAACACCACTGTAAATAGAAATCTGTTGCCACAAAAAATTAACGTTTCCTGACTTCGGCCTGCTTGGCCCAAGGGCTCTCACCTATTCTGAAACACCACTGTACTTAGAAATCTGCTGCCACAAAGAAGTTACATACCCTTACTCTGGTCTATTTGGCTCAAGGCCTCTAACCCATTTTGAAACACCACTGTACTTAGAAATGTGCTGCCACAAAGAAGTTACATTAACTTACTCTGGTCTACTTGGCCGAAGAGCTCTAACCCATTCTGAAAAAACACTATACTTAGACATCTGCTGCCACAAAGAATTTACATTTCCTGACTCCGGCCAGCTTGGCCCAAGTGCTCTAACGCATTCTGAAACACCACTGTACTTAGACATCGGCTGCCAAAAAAAAGTTAAATTTCTTTGGTTTGCTTCGTCCAAGTGCTCTAACCCATTCTGAAACACCACTGTACTTAGACATCGGCTGCCAAAAAGAAGTTAAATTTCTTTGGTTTGCTTGGCCCAAGGGCTCTAACCCATTCTAAAACACCACTGTACTTAGAAATGTGCTGCCACATAGAAGTTACATTTCCTGACTCCGGCCAGCTTGTCCCAAATGCTCTAACCAATTCTGAATCACCAGTGTACTTAGAAATCTGCTGCCACAAAGAATTTACATTTCCTTACTCTGGTTTGCTTGGCCGAATGTCTCTAACCCATTCTGAAACACCACTGTACTTAGACATCGGCTGCCAAAAAGAAGTTAAATTTCTTTGGTTTGCTTGGCCCAAGGGCTCCAACCCATTCTAAAACACCACTGTACTTAGAAATGTGCTGCCACATAGAAGTTACATTTCCTGACTCCGGCCAGCTTGTCCCAAACGCTCTAACCAATTCTGAATCACCAGTGTACTTAGAAATCTGCTGCCACAAAGAATTTACATTTCCTTACTCTGGTTTGCTTGGCCGAATGGCTCTAACCCATTCTGAAACACCACTGTACTTAGACATCTGCTGCCACAAAGAATTTACATTTCCTGACTCCGGCCAACTTGGCCCAAGTGCTCTAACCCATTCTGAAACACCACAGTACTTAGACATCGGCTGCCACAAAGAAGGTATATTTCCTGACTCCGGCCAGCTTGGCCCAAGGGCTCTAACCCATTCTGAAATACAACCGTACTTAGAAAATTGCTGCATCAAAGATTTTACTTTTACTAACTACAGCCAGCTTGGCCCAAGGGCTCTAACCAATTATGAAACACCACTGTACTTATAAATCTGCTGCCACAAAAACGTTACATTTCCTGACACTGGCCAGCTTCCCCCAAAGGCTCTAGCCCATTCTGAAACACCACTGTACTTAGAAATCTGCTACCAAAATGAAGTTACATTAACTGACTCCGGCCAGCTTGGCCCAAGGCCTCTAACCCATTCTGAAACAGCGCTGTACTTAGACATCTGCTGCCACAAATAAGTTACATTTCCAGAATCCGGCCTTCTTGGCCAAAGGGCTCTTACACATTTTGAAACACCACTGTACTTAGAAATCTGCTGACACAAAGAAATTAGATTTCCTGACTCCCGTGAGCTTGGGCCAAGGACTCTAACTCGTTCTGAAACACAACTGTACTTAGAAATCTGCTGCCACAAAGAAGTTACATTTCCTGACACCGGCCTGCTTGGCCCAAGGGCTCTAACCCATTCAGAAACACCGCTGTACTTAGATACCTGCTGCCACAAAGAAGTTACATTTCTTGACTCCAGCCAGCTTGGCCCAAGGGCTCTAACCCATGTTGAAACACCACTGAACTTAGAAATCTGCTGCCACAAAGAAGTTACATTTCCTTACTCTCGTTTGCTTGGCCAAAGGGCTCTAACCCACTCTGAAACACCACTGTACTTACACAACTGCTGCCACAAAGAATTTACATTTCCGGCCCCGGCCCGCCTGGCCCAAGGGCTCTAGCCCATTCTGAAACACCACTGTACTTAGAAATCTGCTTTTATAAAGAAGTTACATTTCCTGACACCGGCCAGCTTGGCCCAAGGGCTCTAACCCATTCTGAAACACCACTGTACTTAGACATCTGCTGCCACAAAGAAGTTACATCTCCTGATTCGGGCCAGCTTGGCCCAAGGGCTCTAACCCATTCTGAAACACCACTGTACTTAGAAATCGGCTGCCAAAAAGAAGTTAAATTTCTTTACTCTGGTTTGCTTGGCCCAAGAGCTCTAATCCATTCTGAAACACCACTGTACTTATAAATGTGCTGCCACATAGAAGTTACATTTTCTGACTCCGGCGAGCTTGGCCCAAGGGCTCTAACCCATTCTAAAACACTTCTGTACTTAGAAATCTGCTGCCAAAAAGAAGTTAAATTCCCTGACTCCGGCCAGCTTGGCCCAAGGGCTCTAACCAATTCTGAATCACCAGTGTACATAGAAATCTGCAACCACAAAGAATTTACATTTCCTTACTCTGGTTTGCTTGGCCGAATGGCTCTAATCCATTCTGAAACACCACGGTACTTAGAAATCTGCAGCCACAAAGAATTTACATTTCCTGACTCTGGCCAGCTTGGCCCAAGTGCTCTAACCTATTCTGAAACACCATTGTACTTAGAAATCTGCCACAAAGAATTTACATTTCCTGAATATGGCCAGATTTGCCCAAGTGCTCTAACCCATTCTGAAACACCACTGTAAATAGAAATCTGTTGCCACAAAAAATTAACGTTTCCTGACTTCGGCCTGCTTGGCCCAAGGGCTCTCACCTATTCTGAAACACCACTGTACTTAGAAATCTGCTGCCACAAAGAAGTTACATACCCTTACTCTGGTCTATTTGGCCCAAGGCCTCTAACCCATTTTGAAACACCACTGTACTTAGAAATGTGCTGCCACAAAGAAGTTACATTAACTTACTCTGGTCTACTTGGCCGAAGAGCTCTAACCCATTCTGAAAAAACACTATACTTAGACATCTGCTGCCACAAAGAATTTACATTTCCTGACTCCGGCCAGCTTGGCCCAAGTGCTCTAACGCATTCTGAAACACCACTGTACTTAGACATCGGCTGCCAAAAAAAAGTTAAATTTCTTTGGTTTGCTTCGTCCAAGTGCTCTAACCCATTCTGAAACACCACTGTACTTAGACATCGGCTGCCAAAAAGAAGTTAAATTTCTTTGGTTTGCTTGGCCCAAGGGCTCTAACCCATTCTAAAACACCACTGTACTTAGAAATGTGCTGCCACATAGAAGTTACATTTCCTGACTCCGGCCAGCTTGTCCCAAACGCTCTAACCAATTCTGAATCACCAGTGTACTTAGAAATCTGCTGCCACAAAGAATTTACATTTGCTTACTCTGGTTTGCTTGGCCGAATGTCTCTAACCCATTCTGAAACACCACTGTACTTAGACATCGGCTGCCAAAAAGAAGTTAAATTTCTTTGGTTTGCTTGGCCCAAGGGCTCCAACCCATTCTAAAACACCACTGTACTTAGAAATGTGCTGCCACATAGAAGTTACATTTCCTGACTCCGGCCAGCTTGTCCCAAACGCTCTAACCAATTCTGAATCACCAGTGTACTTAGAAATCTGCTGCCACAAAGAATTTACATTTCCTTACTCTGGTTTGCTTGGCCGAATGGCTCTAACCCATTCTGAAACACCACTGTACTTAGACATCTGCTGCCACAAAGAATTTACATTTCCTGACTCCGGCCAACTTGGCCCAAGTGCTCTAACCCATTCTGAAACACCACAGTACTTAGACATCGGCTGCCACAAAGAAGGTATATTTCCTGACTCCGGCCAGCTTGGCCCAAGGGCTCTACTTACTTACTTAGGCGATCCCTCGTTTTCCGAGTATGATGGTCCTCCAATGTTCTTGTGGGTCCGTAAGTGGCTGTGGAGCCCTATTCTTGCTCTGCAGCTTCTTCCGCAGTGAGGGCATTGGTTTCCAGGTGGAAGGCGGTCCCGGTCGGGGTTGGCTTGACGCGCCTTCCTCCTAGCACGTTTCTCTCTTTCACCCTCCACTCGTGCCTCCTCGAATTCTGCAGCACTGCTGGTCACAGCCGACCTCCAGCTGGAGCGCTCAAGGGCCAGGGCTTCCCAGTTCTCAGTGTCTATGCCAGAGTTTTTAAGGTTGGCTTTGAGCCCATCTTTAAATCTCTTTTCCTGTCCGCCGACATTCCGTTTTCCGTTGATAAGTTCGGAATAGAGCAACTGCTTTGGGAGACGGTGGTCAGGCATCCGGACAACGTGGCCAGCCCAGCGGAGTTGATGCTGGAGGACCATCGCTTCAATGCTGGTGGTCTTTGCTTCTTCCAGCACACTGACATTTGTCCGCTTGTCTTCCCAGGAGATTTGCAGGATTTTCCGGAGGCAGCGCTGATGGAATCGTTCCAGGAGTTGCATGTGACGTCTGTAGACAGTCCACGTCTCACAGGCGTATAGCAGGGTTGGGAGGACAATAGCTTTATAGACAAGCACCTTGGTCTCCCTACGGATGTCCCGGTCCTCAAACACTCTCTGCTTCATTCGGGAAAATGCTGCACTTGCGGAGCTCAGGCGGTGTTGTATTTCAGCGTCGATGTTGACTTTGGTGGAGAGGTGGCTGCCAAGGTAGCGGAAATGGTCCACATTTTCTAATGTTACACCATTAAGCTGTATCTCTGGCATTGGGGAGGAGTTGGCTGGTGACTGCTGGAAGAGCACTTTGGTTTTCTCAATGTTCAGTGACAGGCCAAGCTTCGTGTATGCTTCTGCGAAGGTGTTTAGAGTGGCTTGTAGATCTTCTTCTGTATGCGCACAGACGACATTGTCATCAGCATACTGGAGTTCTATAACAGATGTTGTTGTGACTTTGGTTTTGGCTTTCAGTCTGCTGAGGTTAAACAGCTTGCCATCTGTCCGATAGATGATTTCCACTCCGGTGGGAAGCTTCCCATCAACAAGGTGAAGTATCATTGCGATGAAGATGGAGAATAGGGTTGGGGCAATAACACATCCCTGTTTGACACCCGATTCCACCTTAAATGGGTCACTTTGGGAGCCATTGCTGTCCAAGACTGTTGCCATCATGTCATCGTGGAGGAGCCGCAGGATGTTCACAAATTTGTTAGGGCACCCGATTTTGTGGAGGATGGTCCAGAGAGCGCTGCGATTCACTGTGTCGAATGCCTTGGCAAGGTCGATGAATGCCATGTACAGAGGTTGGTTTTGTTCCCTGCATTTTTCTTGGAGCTGTCGTGCAGTGAAGATCATGTCCACGGTTCCTCTGGAGGGGCGGAAGCCGTTCTGGGATTCTGGGAGGGTGTCTTCTGAGAGGGGCAGGAGGCGGTTTGCAAGGATTCTTGCGAGGATTTTCCCAGCGGAGGTTAGAAGGGAGATACCTCGATAGTTTCCGCAGTCTGTTCTTTCCCCTTTTTTGAAGAGGGTGATGATGGTGGCATCCTTGAAGTCTGCTGGGATTTTCTCGGTCACCCACACTTTTTCTATGAGCTGGTGGAGTTGGTGTGTCAGCTCGGGTCCTCCCTCTTTGAAGATTTCAGCAGGGATCCCATCCGGTCCGCTGGCTTTGTTATTCTTCTGCTGGCTGATGGCATTGCTGACTTCTTCCAAACTAGGCGGTGCTGCAAGCTCATCCCTGGTTTGTTGTTGCGGGATTTGTGAGAGGACCTCTTCGGCCACATTGGAGCTGCGGTTCAGGAGGCTTTGGTAGTGTTCTTTCCAACGTAGTGCAATTGAGTTTTGGTCCTTCAGGAGTTTGGTTCCATCTGATGAGCGTAGAGGCTGTATGCCATGGTTTCTTGGTCCGTAGATGACCTTTGTGGCTTTGAAAAATCCTTGAGCATTATGGGTATCTGCCAGGTGTTGGATTTCTTCAGCCTTCTTTGTCCACCAGATGTTCTTGAGTTCTCTTGTCCTTCTTTGGACCTCGGCTTTTGCACTAGCGTAGATCTTTTTCTTAGCAGCACAGTTGATGTTTCTCTGCCATGTTTGGAAGGCTTTCCTTTTCTTGTCAATTAGCTGTTGGATCTCGATGTCATTTTCATCAAACCAGTCTTGATGTTTCTTGGCTTGGTATCCAATAGTTTCTTCGCAGGCTTGGATGATGGAGGTCTTCAGTTTGTTCCAATGTTCCTCAACATTTTCGGGGTGTTCCGTGGGTAGATGGTTCTTGAGTGCTGTTTGGAGATGGGCTCGTCTGGAGGGCTCCTGAAGGGCTTGGGTGTTCATTTTGCGCCTTGTCTTTCTGCCTTGGAGTCTGCGCTTGGGAGCGATCTTGATGGCCATCGAGGATCGGATTAGCCTGTGGTCAGTCCAGCAGTCGTCAGCACCTGTCATGGCTCTTGTGAGGAGCACGTCACGGCGGTCTCTGGCACGTGTGATTACATAGTCTAAGAGGTGCCAATGCTTTGACCGGGGGTGCTTCCATGATGTCTTGAACTTGTTTTTCTGGCGGAAGAGCGTGTTGGTGATGACAAGGTTGTGTTCCGCACATTTGGTGAGAAGCAGGATGCCATTCGGGTTGCTGTTTCCAACCCCGTCTTTTCCTATAGTTCCTGGCCACAGGTCGAAGTCTCGCCCGACTCTTGCATTGAAGTCCCCCAGGAGGATGATTTTGTCCTCCTTAGGTATCCCCGATAGGACAGTGTCCAGCTGACAGTAGAATTTCTCCTTGATGTCTTCGTCAGCATCTAGTGTTGGTGCATAGGCACTTATGATGGTTGCCCGTTGGTTTTTGGCAAGATTGATTCGGAGGGTTGAGAGACGTTCGTTGATGCCGGTGGGTGCTTCGGACAGATGTTTCACCAGATCATTCCTGATGGCAAAGCCAACTCCGTGCAGTCTTTTGTCTTCTTCGGGCAGTCCCTTCCAGAAGAAGGTGTAGCCTCCTTTTTCTTCCTTCAGCTGTCCCTCTCCTGCTCTCCGGGTCTCCTGAAGGGCTGCTATGTCGATGTTGAAGCGTCCCAGCTCCCTTGCGATGATGGCAGTTCTGCGTTCGGGGCGTTCACTGTCACTGTTGTCCATCAGAGTCCGTACGTTCCACGTACCAAAGTTCATTTTTCTTTTTTGGCCGCAGGGTGGTGACCCCACTGGACGCGGCAGTCCAGTCAGGGATGAGAGAGGCAGACTATGTTTAGGGCACCTTTTCTAGCCCCCTCCCCATGTGGGGTGAGCAGAGTGGATCCTCAAAAGGGCTGCTCAGTCGCGGATACAGCTGCCGAACTACTCAACTGCCTCGGTCCTTGAGGTAGAACGACTGAGTCCATACCCACCGCCCATGTGCCAGTCTGTGACTAGGGGCTTCCAGATTTCACAGTCCTGCCCCCGTCGCCACTCGCTAATCGCCATGGGACTTTGGTTGGTTGGTTTTTATTTTCTTTGGAAGACGCCTGTGCGTGGATTTTTTTAATGTGTGGAGGTCAGTGCACAACTGATCAACACACAGTCTTCACAGAGTGAGGTTCCACTGGTGATGTAGTTTAACACAATGACCGTGGCTTCTCAGTCTGTTGCAGCCTTCTTCCGCCTTCGCAGCCGTTGTAACATGGGCCATGTTATCCTCCGCCTGCTCCGCCGTTGAGGTCTTTGGGTCTTCGGACTGTTCTTGGTCTGGGACCTCCCCCGCAGCCACTCCTGGGAGTGCACGACTCCAGTTGCTGTGCCTACAGGTTCATCGGAACACGCAAGCCCCCTCACCACGGCAAGGTGACAGTCCGTCGAGGGGGGCCAAGGGCTCTAACCCATTCTAAAATACAACCGTACTTAGAAAATTGCTGCATCAAAGATTTTACTTTTACTAACTACAGCCAGCTTGGCCCAAGGGCTCTAACCAATTATGAAACACCACTGTACTTATAAATCTGCTGCCACAAAAACGTTACATTTCCTGACACTGGCCAGCTTCCCCCAAAGGCTCTAGCCCATTCTGAAACACCACTGTACTTAGAAATCTGCTACCAAAATGAAGTTACATTAACTGACTCCGGCCAGCTTGGCCCAAGGCCTCTAACCCATTCTGAAACAGCGCTGTACTTAGACATCTGCTGCCACAAATAAGTTACATTTCCAGAATCCGGCCTTCTTGGCCAAAGGGCTCTTACACATTTTGAAACACCACTGTACTTAGAAATCTGCTGACACAAAGAAATTAGATTTCCTGACTCCCGTGAGCTTGGGCCAAGGACTCTAACTCGTTCTGAAACACAACTGTACTTAGAAATCTGCTGCCACAAAGAAGTTACATTTCCTGACACCGGCCTGCTTGGCCCAAGGGCTCTAACCCATTCAGAAACACCGCTGTACTTAGATACCTGCTGCCACAAAGAAGTTACATTTCTTGACTCCAGCCAGCTTGGCCCAAGGGCTCTAACCCATGTTGAAACACCACTGAACTTAGAAATCTGCTGCCACAAAGAAGTTACATTTCCTGACTCGGGCCAGCTTGGCCCAAGGACTCTAGCCCATTCTGAAACACCACTGTACTTAGAAAACTGCTGGTATAAAGAAGTTACATTTCCTGACACCGGCCAGCTTGGCCCAAGGCCTCTAACCCATTCAGAAACACCGCTGTACTTAGATACCTGCTTCCACAAAGAAGTTACATTTCTTGACTCCTGCCAGCTTGGCCCAAGGGCTCTAACCTATTCTGAAACACTATTGTACTTAGAAATCTGCTGCCACAAAACATTTACATTTCTTGAGTTTGGCCTGCTTAGCCGAAGGGCTCTAACCCATTCGGAAACACAACCGTACTTAGAAATCTGCTGCCACAAAGAAGTTACATTTCCTTACTCTCGTTTGCTTGGCCCAAGGGCTCTAACCCATTCTGAAACAACACTGTACTTATAAATTTGCTGCCACAAAGAATTTATATTTCCTGACTCCGGCAAGCTTGGCCCAAGGGCTCTAACCCATTCTGTAACACCACTGGTCTTAGAAATCTGCTGCCACAAAGAAGTTACATTTCCTGAATCCGGCCAGCTTGGCCCAAGGGCTCTAACCCATTCTGAAACACCACTGTACTTAAAAATCTGCTGCCACAAAGAAGTTACATTTCCTGACACCGGCCTGCTTGGCCCAAGGGCTCTAACCCATTCAGAAACACCGCTGTACTTAGATACCTGCTGCCACAAAGAAGTTACATTTCTTGACTCCAGCCAGCTTGGCCCAAGAGCTCTAACCCATGATGAAACACCACTGAACTTAGAAATCTGCTGCCACAAAGAAGTTACATTTCCTTATTCTCGTTTGCTTGGCCAAAGGGCTCTAACCCACTCTGAAACACCACTGTACTTAGACATCTGCAGCCACAAAGAATTTACATTTCCTGACTCGGGCCAGCTTGGCCCATGGGCTCTAGCCCATTCCAAAACACCACTGTACTTAGAAAACTGCTGGTATAAAGAAGTTACATTTCCTGACACCGGACAGCTTGGCCCAAGGGCTCTAACCCATTCAGAAACACCGCTGTACTTAGATACCTGCTGCCACAAAGAAGTTACATTTCTTGACTCCTGCCAGCTTGGCCCAAGGGATGTAACCAATTCTGAAACACCACTGTACTTAGAAATCTGCTGCCACAAAGAAGTTACATTTGAGACACCGGCCAGCTTGGCCCAAGGACTCTTACCCATTCTGAAACACCCCTGTACTTTGAAATATGCTGCCACAAAGCAGTTACATTTCCTGACTCCGGCCAGCTTGGCCCAAGGGCTCTAACCCATTCTGAAACACCACTGGTATTAGAAATCTGCTGCCACAAAGAAGTTACATTTCCTGACTCCGGACTGCTTGGCCCAAGGGCTCAAACCCATTCTGAAACACCACTGTACTTAAACATCTGCTGCCACAAAGAATTTACATTTCCTGACTTCAGCAAGCTTGGCCCAAGGGCTCTAACCCATTCTGAAACTCCACTTTACTTAGACATCGTCCGCCACAAACAAGTTACATTTCCTGACTACAGCCAGCTTGGCCCAACGGCTCTAAACCATTCTGAAACACTCCACTACTTAGAAATCTGCTGCCACCAAACATTTACATTTCTTGACTCCGGCCAGCTTGGCACAAGGGCTCTAACCCATTCTGAAACACCACTGTACTTAAAAATCTGCTGCCACAATGAATTTACATATCCTTTCTCCGGCCAGCTTGGACCAAGGGCTCTAACCCATTCTGAAACAGCGCTGTACTTAGACATCTGCTGCCACAAAGAATTTACATTTCCTGACTCGGGCCAGCTTGGCCCAAGGGCTCTAGCCCATTCTGAAACACCACTGTACTTAGAAAACTGCTGGTATAAAGAAGTTACATTTCCTGACACCGGCCACCTTGGCCCAAGGGCTCTAACCCATTCAGAAACACCGCTGTACTTAGATACCTGCTTCCACAAAGAAGTTACATTTCTTGACTCCTGCCAGCTTGGCCCAAGGGCTCTAACCTATTCTGAAACACTATTGTACTTAGAAATCTGCTGCCACAAAACATTTACATTTCTTGAGTATGGCCTGCTTAGCCGAAGGGCTCTAACCCATTCGGAAACACAACCGTACTTAGAAATCTGCTGCCACAAAGAAGTTACATTTCCTTACTCTCGTTTGCTTGGCCCAAGGGCTCTAACCCATTCTGAAACAACACTGTACTTATAAATTTGCTGCCACAAAGAATTTATATTCCCTGACTCCGGCAAGCTTGGCCCAAGGGCTCTAACCCATTCTGTAACACCACTGGTCTTAGAAATCTGCTGCCACAAAGAAGTTACATTTCCTGAATCCGGCCAGCTTGGCCCAAGGGCTCTAACCCATTCTGAAACACCACTGTACTTAAAAATCTGCTGCCACAATGAATTTATATTTCCTTTCTCCGGCCAGATTGGCCCAACGGCTCTAACCCGTTCTGAAACACCACTGTAGTTAGACATGGGCGGCCACAAAGAAGTTACATTTCCTGACACCGGCCTGCTTGGCCCAAGGGCTCTAACCCATTCAGAAACACCGCTGTACTAAGATACCTGCTGCCACAAAGAAGTTACATTTCTAGATTCCAGCCAGCTTGGCCCAAGAGCTCTAACCCATGATGAAACACCACTGAACTTAGAAATCTGCTGCCACAAAGAAGTTACATTTCCTTACTCTCGTTTGCTTGGCGAAAGGGCTCTAACCCACTCTGAAACACTATTGTACTTAGACATCTGCAGCCACAAAGAATTTACATTTCCTGACTCGGGCCAGCTTGGCCCATGGGCTCTAGCCCATTCCAAAACACCACTGTACTTAGAAAACTGCTGGTATAAAGAAGTTACATTTCCTGACACCGGACAGCTTGGCCCAAGGGCTCTAACCCATTCAGAAACACCGCTGTACTTAGATACCTGCTGCCACAAAGAAGTTACATTTCTTGACTCCTGCCAGCTTGGCCCAAGGGCTGTAACCAATTCTGAAACACCACTGTACTTAGAAATCTCCTGCCACAAAGAAGTTACATTTCTGATACCGGCCAGCTTGGCCCAAGGACTCTTACCCATTCTGAAACACCCCTGCACTTTGAAATATGCTGCCACAAAGCAGTTACATTTCCTGACTCCGGCCAGCTTGGCCCAAGGGCTCAAACCCATTCTGAAACACCACTGGTCTTAGAAATCTGCTGCCACAAAGAAGTTACATTTCCTGACTCCGGACTGCTTGGCCCAAGGGCTCAAACCCATTCTGAAACACCACTGTACTTAAACATCTGCTGCCACAAAGAATTTACATTTCCTGACTCAGCAAACTTGGCCCAAGGGCTCTAACCCATTCTGAAACTCCACTTTACTTAGACATCGTCCGCCACAAACAAGTTACATTTCCTGACTACAGCCAGCTTGGCCCAACGGCTCTAAACCATTCTGAAACACTCCACTACTTAGAAATCTGCTGCCACCAAACATTTACATTTCTTGACTCCGGCCAGCTTGGCACAAGGGCTCTAACCCATTCTGAAACACCACTGTACTTAAAAATCTGCTGCCACAATGAATTTATATTTCCTGACTCGGGCCAGCTTAGCCCAAGGGCTCTAACCTATTCTGTAACACCACTGTACCTAGAAATCTGCTGGTATAAAGAAGTTCAATTTCCTGACACCGGCCTGCTTGGCCCAAGGGCTCTAACCCATTCAGAAACACCGCTGTACTTAGATACCTGCTGCCACAAAGAAGTTACATTTCTTGACTCCAGCCACCTTGGCCCAAGGGCTGTAACCAAATCTGAAACACCACTGTACTTAGAAATATGCTGCCACAAAGGAGTTACATTTCCTGACTCCGGCCAGCTTGGCCCAAGGGCTCTAACCCATTCTGAAGCACCACTGTACTTAGACATCTGCTACCACAAAGAATGTATATTTCCTGACTCCGGCAAGCTTGGCCCAAGGGCACTAAACCATTCTGAAACACCACTGGTCTTAGAAATATGCTGCCACAAAGCAGTTACATTTCCTGACTCCGGCCAGCTTGGCCCAAGGGCTCTAACCCATTCTGAAACACCACTGGTCTTAGAAATCTGCTGCCACAAAGAAGTTACATTTCCTGACTCCGGACTGCTTGGCCCAAGGGCTCAAACCCATTCTGAAACACCACTGTACTTAAACATCTGCTGCCACAAAGAATTTACATTTCCTGACTCCAGCAAGCTTGGCCCAAGGGCTCTAACCCATTCTGAAACTCCACTTTACTTAGACATCGTCCGCCACAAACAAGTTACATTTCCTGACTACAGCCAGCTTGGCCCAACGGCTCTAAACCATTCTGAAACACTCCACTACTTAGAAATCTGCTGCCACAAAACATTTACATTTCTTGACTCCGGCCAGCTTGGCACAAGGGCTCTAACCCATTCTGAAACACCACTGTACTTAAAAATCTGCTGCCACAATGAATTTACATTTCCTGACTCGGGCCAGCTTAGCCCAAGGGCTCTAACCTATTCTGTAACACCACTGTACTTAGAAATCTGCTGGTATAAAGAAGTTCAATTTCCTGACACCGGCCTGCTTGGCCCAAGGGCTCTAACCCATTCAGAAACACCACTGTACTTAGATACCTGCTGCCACAAAGAAGTTACATTTCTTGACTCCAGCCACCTTGGCCCAAGGGCTGTAACCAATTCTGAAACACCACTGTACTTAGAAATATGCTGCCACAAAGGAGTTACATTTCCTGACTCCGGCCAGCTTGGCCCAAGGGCTCTAACCCATTCTGAAGCACCACTGTACTTAGACATCTGCTGCCACAAAGAATGTATATATCCTGACTCCGGCAAGCTTGGCCCAAGCGCTCTAACCCATTCTGAAACACCACTTTACTTAAACATCTGCTGCCACAATGAATTTACATTTCCTTTCTCCGGCCAGATTGGCCCAAAGGCTCTAACCCGTTCTGAAACACCACTGTAGTTAGACGTGTGCGGCCTCAAAGAAGTTACATTTCCTTACACAGGCCTGCTTGGCCCAAAGGCTGTAACACATTCAGAAACACCGCTGTACTTAGATACCTGCTGCCACAAAGAAGTTACATTTCTTGACTCCAGCTAGCTTGGCCCAAGGGCTCTAAACAATTCTGAAACACCACTGTACTTAGAAATCTGTTGCCACAAAGTAGTTACATTTCCTGACTCGGGCCAGCTTGGCCCAAGGGCTCTAACCCATTCTGAAACACCACTGTACTTAGAAATCTGCTGGTATAAAGAAGTTACATTTCCTGACACCGGCCTGCTTGGCCCAAGGGCTCTAATCCATTCTGAAACACCGCTGTACTTAGATACCTGCTGCGACAAAGAAGTTACATTTCCTGACTCGGGCCTGCTTGGCCCAAGTGCTCTAACCAATTCTGAAACACCACTGTACTTCAAAATATGCTGCCACAAAAAATTTACATTTCCTGAAGCCGGCCAGCTTGGCCGAAGGGCTCTAACCCATTCTGAAACACCACTGTACCTAGACCTCGGCTGCCACAAAGAATTTACATTTCCTTTCTCCGTCAAGATTGGCCCAAGGTTTCTAACCCATTCTGAAACACCACTGTAGTTAGACATGGGTGGCCACAAAGAAATTACATTTCCTGACTCCGGCCAGCTTGGCCCAAGCGCTCTAACCTATTCTGAAAAACCACTGTACTTAGAAATCTGCTGCCACAAAGAATTTACATTTCCTGAAGCCGGCCAGCATGGCCGAAGGGCTCTAACCCATTCTGAAACACCACTGTAATTATCTGCTGCCACAAAAAATTAACGTTTCCTGACTTCGGCCAGCTTGGCCCAAGGTCTCTAACCTATTCTGAAACACCACTGTACTTACAAATCTGCTGCGACAAAGACGTTACATATCCTTACTCTGGTCTGCTTGGCCCAAGGCCTCTAAAACACCACTGCACATTATGAAACACCACTGTACTTAGAAATCTGCTGCTACAAAGAATTTAAATTTCCTGACTCCGGCCAGGTTGGCCCAAGGGCTCTAACCCATTCTGAAACACCACTGTACTTAGACATCGGCTGCCAAAAAGAAGTTAAATTTCTTTACTCTGGTTTGCTTGGCCCAAGGGCTCTAACCCATTCTGAAACACCACTGTACATATAAACGTGCTGCCTCATAGAAGTTACATTTCCTGAGTCTGGCGAGCTTGGGCCAATGGCTCTAACCCATTCTAAAACACTTCTGTACTTAGAAATCTGCTGCCAAGAAGAAGTTACATTTCCTGACTCCAGCCAGCTTGGCCCAAGGGCTCTAACCAATTCTGAATCACCAGTGTACATAGAAATCTGCTGCCACAAAGAATTTACATTTCCTTACTCTGGTTTGCTTGGCCGAATGGCTCTAACCCATTCTGAAACACCACGGTACTTAGAAATCTGCAGCCACAAAGAATTTACATTTCCTGACTCTGGCCAGCTTGGCCCAAGCGCTCTAGCCTATTCTGAAACACCATTGTACTTAGAAATCTGCCACAAAGAATTTACATTTCCTGAATATGGCCAGCTTTGCACAAGGGCTCTAACCCATTCTGAAACACCACTGTAATTAGAAAACTGTTGCCACAAAAAATTAACGTTTCCTGACTTCGCCTGCTTGGCCCAAGGGCTCTCACCTATTCTGAAACACCACTGTACGTAGACATCTGCTTCCACAAAGAATTAACGTTTCCTGACTTCAGCCTGCTTGGCCCAAGGGCTCTCACCTATTCTGAAACACCACTGTACTTAGAAATCTGTTGCCACAAAAATTTACATTTCTTGACTCTGGCCAGCATGGCCCAAGTGCTGTAACCCATTCGGAAACATAACTGAACTTAGAAATCTGGTGACACAAAGAAGTTACATTTCCGTACTCCAGCCAGCTTGGCACGACGGCTCTAACCCATTCTGAAACACCACTGTACTTAGAAATCCGCTGCCACAAAAAAGTTACATTTTCTGACTCCAGCCAGCTTGGCTCAAGGGCTTTTTCCCATTCTGAAACACCACTGTACTTAGAAATCTGCTGCCAAAAAGAATTTACATTTCCTGACTCCGGCCAGCTTGGCACAAGGGCTCTAACCCATTCTGAAACACCACTGTACTTAGAAATACGCTGCAAAAAGAAGTTATATTTCCTGACTCCGGCCAGCTTGGCTCAAGGGCTTTTTCCCATTCTGAAACACCATTGTACTTAGGAATCTGCTGCCACAAAGCAGTTACATTTCCTGACTCCGGCCTGCGTGGCCCATGGGATCTAACCCATTGTGAAACAACAATGTACTTAGAAATCTGCGGACACATATAATTTACATTTCCTGACTGTGGCCAGCTTGGCCCAAGTGCTCTAACCCATTCGGAAACACCACTGAACTTAGAAATCTGCTGATGCAAAGAAGTTACATTTCCATACTCCAGACAGCTTAGCACAACAGCTCTAAACCATTCTGAAACACCTCTGTACTTAGAAATATGCTGCCACAAAGAATTTACATTTTCTGACTCCGGCCAGTTTGGCACAAGGGCTCTAACCCATTCTGAAACACCACTGTACTTAGAAATCCACTGCCAAAAAAAAGTTATATTTCCTGATTCCGGCCAGCTTGGCTCAAGGGCTTTTTCCCATTCCTAAACACCACTGTACTTAGAAATCTGCTGCCACAAAGAATTTAAATTTCCTGACTCCGGCCAGCTTGGCCCAAGGGCTCTAACCCATTCTGAAACACCACTGTACTTAGAAATCCACTGCCAAAAAAAAGTTATATTTCATGATTCCGGCCAGCTTGGCTCAAGGGCTTTTTCCCATTCCTAAACACCACTGTACTTAGAAATCTGCTGCCACAAAGAATTTAAATTTCCTGACTCCGGCCAGCTTGGCCCAAGGGCTCTAACCCATTTTAAAACAACACTGTACTTAGGAATCTGCTGCCACAAAGCAGTTATATTTCCTGACTCCGGCAAGTTTGGCTCAAGGGGTATTACCCATTCTGAAACACCCCTGTACTTTGAAATATGCTGCAACAAAGCAGTAACATTTCCTGACTCCGGCCTGCATGGCCCAAGGGCTCTAACCCATTGTGAAACACCACTGTACTTAGAAATCTGCGGCCACATATAATTTACATTTCCTTACTGCGGCCAGGTTGGCCCAAGGGCTCTAACAAATTCTGAAACACCACTGTACTTAGAAATCTGTTGCCACAAAAATTTACGTTTCTTGCCTCTGGCCAGCATGGCCCAAGTGCTCTAACCCATTCGGAAACACCACTGTACTTAGAAATCTGCTGCCAAAAAGAATTTACATTTCCTGACTCCGGCCAGCTTGGCACAAGGGCTCTAACCCATTCTGAAACACCACTGTACTTAGAAATACGCTGCAAAAAGAAGTTATATTTCCTGACTCCGGCCAGCTTGGCTCAAGGGCTTTTTCCCATTCTGAAACACCATTGTACTTAGGAATCTGCTGCCACAAAGCAGTTACATTTCCTGACTCCGGCCTGCGTGGCCCATGGGATCTAACCCATTGTGAAACACCAATGTACTTAGAAATCTGCGGACACATATAATTTACATTTCCTGACTGCGGCCAGCTTGGCCCAAGTGCTCTAACCCATTCGGAAACACCACTGAACTTAGAAATCTGCTGATGCAAAGAAGTTACATTTCCGTACTCCAGACAGCTTAGCACAACAGCTCTAAACCATTCTGAAACACCTTTGTACTTAGAAATATGCTGCCACAAAGAATTTACATTTCCTGACTTCGGCCAGCTTGGCCCAAGGTCTCTAACCTATTCTGAAACACCACTGTACTTAGAAATGTGCTGCGACAAAGAAGTTACATATCCTTACTCTGGTCTGCTTGGCCCAAGGCCTCTAAAACACCACTGTACATTCTGAAACACCACTGTACTTAGAAATCTGCTGCTACAAAGACGTTACATTAACTTACTCTGGTCTGCTTGGCCGAAGAGCTCTAACCCATTATGAAACACCACTGTACTTAGACATCTGCTGCCACAAAGAATTTAAATTTCCTGACTCCGGCCAGGTTGGCCCAAGGGCTCTAACCCATTCTGAAACACCACTGTACTTAGACATCGGCTGCCAAAAAGAAGTTAAATTTCTTTACTCTGGTTTGCTTGGCCCAAGGGCTCTAACCCATTCTGAAACACCACTGTACATATAAACGTGCTGCCACATAGAAGTTACATTTCCTGAGTCTGGCGAGCTTGGGCCAATGGCTCTAACCCATTCTAAAACACTTCTGTACTTAGAAGTCTGCTGCCAAGAAGAAGTTACATTTCCTGACTCCAGCCAGCTTGGCCCAAGGGCTCTAACCAATTCTGAATCACCAGTGTACATAGAAATCTGCTGCCACAAAGAATTTACATTTCCTTACTCTGGTTTGCTTGGCCGAATGGCTCTAACCCATTCTGAAACACCACGGTACTTAGAAATCTGCAGCCACAAAGAATTTACATTTCCTGACTCTGGCCAGCTTGGCCCAAGCGCTCTAGCCTATTCTGAAACACCATTGTACTTAGAAATCTGCCACAAAGAATTTACATTTCCTGAATATGGCCAGCTTTGCCCATGGGCACTAACCCATTCTGAAACACCACTGTAATTAGAAAACTGTTGCCACAAAAAATTAACGTTTCCTGACTTCGGCCTGCTTGGCCCAAGGGCTCTCACCTATTCTGAAACACCACTGTACGTAGACATCTGCTTCCACAAAGAATTAACGTTTCCTGACTTCGGCCTGCTTGGCCCAAGGGCTCTCACCTATTCTGAAACACCACTGTACTTAGAAATCTGTTGCCACAAAAATTTACATTTCTTGACTCTGGCCAGCATGGCCCAAGTGCTGTAACCCATTCGGAAACACCACTGAACTTAGAAATCTGGTGACACAAAGAAGTTACATTTCCGTACTCCAGCCAGCTTGGCCCAAGTGCTCTAACCCATTCTGAAACACCACTGTACTTAGAAATCCGCTGCCACAAAAAAGTTACATTTCCTGACTCCGGCCAGCTTGGCTCAAGGGCTTTTTCCCATTCTGAAACACCACTGTACTTAGAAATCTGCTGCCAAAAAGAATTTACATTTCCTGACTCCGGCCAGCTTGGCACAAGGGCTCTAACCCATTCTGAAACACCACTGTACTTAGAAATACGCTGCAAAAAGAAGTTATATTTCCTGACTCCGGCCAGCTTGGCTCAAGGGCTTTTTCCCATTCTGAAACACCATTGTACTTAGGAATCTGCTGCCACAAAGCAGTTACATTTCCTGACTCCGGCCTGCGTGGCCCATGGGATCTAACCCATTGTGAAACAACAATGTACTTAGAAATCTGCGGACACATACAATTTACATTTCCTGACTGCGGCCAGCTTGGCCCAAGTGCTCTAACCCATTCGGAAACACCACTGAACTTAGAAATCTGCTGATGCAGAGGTTACATTTCCGTACTCCAGACAGCTTAGCACAACAGCTCTAAACCATTCTGAAACACCTCTGTACTTAGAAATATGCTGCCACAAAGAATTTACATTTTCTGACTCCGGCCAGTTTGGCACAAGGGCTCTAACCCATTCTGAAACACCACTGTACTTAGAAATCCACTGCCAAAAAAAGGTTATATTTCCTGATTCCGGCCAGCTTGGCTCAAGGGCTTTTTCCCATTCCTAAACACCACTGTACTTAGAAATCTGCTGCCACAAAGAATTTAAATTTCCTGACTCCGGCCAGCTTGGCCCAAGGGCTCTAACCCATTTTAAAACAACACTGTACTTAGGAATCTGCTGCCACAAAGCAGTTATATTTCCTGACTCCGGCAAGTTTGGCTCAAGGGGTATTACCCATTCTGAAACACCCCTGTACTTTGAAATATGCTGCAACAAAGCAGTAACATTTCATGACTGCGGCCAGCTTGGCACAAGTGCTCTAACCCATTCGGAAACACCACTGAACTTAGAAATCTGCTGACACAAAGAAGTTACATTTCCGTACTCCAGACAGCTTAGCACAACGGCTCTAAACCATTCTGAAAAAACCTCTGTACTTAGAAATCTGCTGCCACAAAGTATTTACATTTCCTGACTCCGGCCAGCTTGGCACAAGGGCTCTAACCCATTGTGAAATACCAATGTACTTAGGTATCTGCTGCCACAAAGCAGTTACATTTGCTGGCTCCGGCCACTTTAGCTCAAGGGCTCAAAACCATTCTGAAACACCATGGTACTTAGGAATCTGCTGCCACAAAGCAGTTACATTTCCTGACTCCGGTCAGCTTGGCCCACGGGCTCTTTCCCATTCTGGAACACCACTGTACTTAGAAATCTGCTGCCTCAAAGCAGTTACATTTCCTGACTCCAGTTAGCTTGGCCCAAGGTCTCTAACCCATTCTGAAACACCTCTGTACTTAGAAATCAGCTGCCACAAAGAAGTTACATTTCCTTACTCCAGCCAGCATGGCCGTAGTGCTCTAACCCATTCGGAAACACCACTATACTTAGAAATCTGTTGCCACAAAGAAGTTACATTTCCTGACTCCGGCCTGCGTGGCCCAAGGGCTCTAACCCATTGTGAAACACCACTGTACTTAGAAATCTGCGGCCACATATAATTTACATTTCCTGACTGCGGCCAGGTTGGCCCAAGGGCTCTAACAAATTCTGAAACACCACTGTACTTAGAAATCTGTTGCCACAAAAATTTACATTTCTTGCCTCTGGCCAGCATGGCCCAAGTGCTCTAACCCATTCGGAAACACCACTGTACTTAGAAATCTGCTGCCAAAAAGAATTAACATTTCCTGACTCCGGCCAGCTTGGCACAAGGGCTCTAACCCATTCTGAAACATCACTGTACTTAGAAATCCGCTGCCACAAAGAAGTTACATTTCCTGACTCCGGCCAGCTTGGCTCAAGCGCTTTTTCCCATTCTGAAACACCACTGTACTTAGAAATCTGCTGCCAAAAAGAATTTACATTTCCTGACTCCGGCCAGCTTGGCACAAGGGCTCTAACCCATTCTGAAACACCACTGTACTTAGAAATACGCTGCAAAAAGAAGTTATATTTCCTGACTCCGGCCAGCTTGGCTCAAGGGCTTTTTCCCATTCTGAAACACCATTGTACTTAGGAATCTGCTGCCACAAAGCAGTTACATTTCCTGACTCCGGCCTGCGTGGCCCATGGGATCTAACCCATTGTGAAACACCAATGTACTTAGAAATCTGCGGACACATATAATTTACATTTCCTGACTGCGGCCAGCTTGGCCCAAGTGCTCTAACCCATTCGGAAACACCACTGAACTTAGAAATCTGCTGATGCAAAGAAGTTACATTTCCGTACTCCAGACAGCTTAGCACAACAGCTCTAAACCATTCTGAAACACCTCTGTACTTAGAAATATGCTGCCACAAAGAATTTACATTTTCTGACTCCGGCCAGTTTGGCACAAGTGTTCTAACCCATTCTGAAACACCACTGTACTTAGAAATCCACTGCCAAAAAAAAGTTATATTTCCTGACTCCGGCCAGCTTGGCTCAAGGGCTTTTTCCCATTCTGAAACAGGTATCTAAGTACAGCGGTGTTTCTGAATGGGTTTGAGCCCTTGGGCCAAGCAGGTCGGTGTCAGGAAATGTAACTTCTTTATACCAGCAGATTTCTAAGTACAGTGGTGTTACAAAATAGGTTAGAGCCCTTGGGCTAAGCTGGCCCGAGTCAGGAAATGTACTTAGAAATCTGCTGCCACAAAGAATTTACATTTCCTGACTCTGGCCATCTTTACCCAAGGGCTCTAACCCATTTTAAAACACCACTGTACTTAGGAATCTGCTGTCACAAAGCAGTTACATTTCCTGACACCAGTCAGCTTGGCCCAAGGGCTCTAAACCATTCTGAAACACCAGTGTACTTAGAAATCAGCTGCCACAAAGAAGTTACATTTCCTGACTCCGGACACCTTGGCTCAAGGGCTTTTTCCCATTCTGAAACACCACTGTACTTAGAAATCTGCTGCCAAAAAGAATTTACATTTTCTGACTCCGGCCAGCTTGGCCCAAGGGCTCTAACACATTTTAAAACACCAGTGTACTTAGGAATCTGCTGCCACAAAGCAGTTACATTTCCTGACTCCGGCCTGCGTGGCCCAAGGGCTGTAACCCATTGTGAAACACCAATGTACTTAGAAATCTGCGGACACATATAATTTACATTTCATGACTGCGGCCAGCTTGGCACAAGTGCTCTAACCCATTCGGAAACACCACTGAACTTAGAAATCTGCTGACACAAAGAAGTTACATTTCCGTACTCCAGACAGCTTAGCACAACGGCTCTAAACCATTCTGAAAAAACCTCTGTACTTAGAAATCTGCTGCCACAAAGTATTTACATTTCCTGACTCCGGCCAGCTTGGCACAAGGGCTCTAACCCATTGTGAAATACCAATGTACTTAGGTATCTGCTGCCACAAAGCAGTTACATTTGCTGGCTCCGGCCACTTTAGCTCAAGGGCTCAAAACCATTCTGAAACACCATGGTACTTAGGAATCTGCTGCCACAAAGCAGTTACATTTCCTGACTCCGGTCAGCTTGGCCCACGGGCTCTTTCCCATTCTGGAACACCACTGTACTTAGAAATCTGCTGCCTCAAAGCAGTTACATTTCCTGACTCCAGTTAGCTTGGCCCAAGGTCTCTAACCCATTCTGAAACACCTCTGTACTTAGAAATCAGCTGCCACAAAGAAGTTACATTTCCTTACTCCAGCCAGCATGGCCGTAGTGCTCTAACCCATTCGGAAACACCACTATACTTAGAAATCTGTTGCCACAAAGAAGTTACATTTCCTGACTCCGGCCTGCGTGGCCCAAGGGCTCTAACACATTGTGAAACACCACTGTACTTAGAAATCTGCGGCCACATATAATTTACATTTCCTGACTGCGGCCAGCTTGGCCCAAGGGCTCTAACCCATTCTGAAACACTACTGTACTTAGAAATCTGCTGCCACAAAGAATTTACATTTCCTGACTCCGGCCAGCTTGGCACAAGAGCTCTAACCCATTCTGAAACAACACTGTACATAGAAATCCGCAGCAACAAAGAAGTTACATTTCCTGACTCCGGCCAGCTTGGCTCAAGGGCTTTTTCCCATTCTGAAACACCACTGTACTTAGAAATCTGCTGCCACAAAGAATTTACATTTCCTGACTCCGGCCAGCTTGGCCCAAGGGCTCTAACCCATTTTAAAACACCACTGTACTTAGGTATCTGCTGCCACAAAGCAGTTACATTTGCTGGCTCCGGCCACTTTGGCTCAAGGGCTCAAAACCATTCTGAAACACCATGGTACTTAGAAATCTTCTGCCACAAAGAAGTTACATTTCCTGACTCCGGCCAGCTTAGCCCAAGGCCTCTAACCCATTCTGAAACACCACTGTACTTAGGAATCTGCTGCCACAAAGCAGTTACATTTCCTGACTCCGGTCAGCTTGGCCCACGGGCTCTTTCCCATTCTGGAACACCACTGTACTTAGAAATCTGCTGCCTCAAAGCAGTTACATTTCCTGACTCCAGTTAGCTTGGCCCAAGGTCTCTAACCCATTCTGAAACACCTCTCTACTTAGAAATCAGCTGCCACAAAGAAGTTACATTTCCTTACTCCAGCCAGCATGGCCGTAGTGCTCTAACCCATTCCGAAACACCACTATACTTAGAAATCTGTTGCCACAAAGAAGTTACATTTCCTGACTCCGGCCTGCGTGGCCCAAGGGCTCTAACCCATTGTGAAACACCACTGTACTTAGAAATCTGCGGCCACATATAATTTACATTTCCTGACTCCGGCCAGCTTGGCACAAGAGCTCTAACCCATTCTGAAACACCACTGTACATAGAAATCCGCAGCAACAAAGAAGTTACATTTCCTGACTCCGGCCAGCTTGGCCCAAGAGCTTTTTCCCATTCTGGAACACCACTGTACTTAGAAATCTGCTGCCACAGAGAATTAGGAAATGTTAACTCCGGCCAGCTTGGCACAAGGGCTCTAACCCATTTTAAAACACCACTGTACTTAGGAATCTGCAGCCACAAAAATGTTACATTTCCTGACTCCGGCCAGTTTGGCTCAAGGGCTCTTTCCCACTCTGAAACACCACTGTACTTATAAATCTGCTGCCACAAAGGAGTTACATTTCCTGACTCCGGCCAGCTTGGCACAACGACTCAAAACCATTCTGAAACACCACGGTACTTAGAAATCTTCTGCCACAAAGAAGTTATATTTCCTGTCTCCGACCAGCTTGGCTCAAGGGCTTTTTCCCATTCTGAAACACAACTGTACTTAGAAATCTGCTGCCACAAAGAAGTTACATTTCCTGACTCCGGCCAGCTTGGCCGAAGGGCTCTAACACATTTTAAAACACCACTGTACTTAGGAATCTGCTGCCACAAAGCAGTTACATTTCCTGACTTTGGACTGCGTGTCCCAAAGGGCTCTAACCCATTTACATTTCCTGACTCCGGCCAGCTTGGCACAAGGGCTGTAACCCATTCTGAATCACCACTGTACTTAGAAATACGCTGCAAAAAAGAAGTTATATTTCCTGACTCCGGCCAGCTTGGCCCAAGGGCTTTTTCCCATTCTGAAATACCACTGTACTTAGAAATCTGCTGCCACAAAGAATTTACATTTCCTGACTCCGGCCAGCTTGGCCCAAGGGCTCTAACCCATTTTAAAACACCACTGTATTTGGGAATCTGCTGTCACAAAGCAGTTACATTTCCTGACTCCGGCCTGCGTGGCCCAAGGGCTCTAACCCATTGTGAAACACCAATGTACTTAGAAATCTGCGGACACATATAATTTACATTTCATGACTGCGGCCAGCTTGGCCCAAGTGCTCTAACCCATTCGGAAACACCACTGAACTTAGAAATCTGCTGACACAAAGAAGTTACATTTCCGTACTCCAGGCAGCTTAGCACAACGGCTCTAAACCATTCTGAAACACCTCTGTACTTAGAAATCTGCTGCCACAAAGAATTTACATTTCCTGACTCCGGCCAGCTTGGCCCAAGGGCTCTAACCCATTTTAAAACACCACTCTACTTAGGAATCTGCTGTCACAAAGCAGTTACATTTCCTGACTCCAGTCAGCTTGGCCCAAGGGCTCCAAATCATACTGAAACACCACTGTACTTAGAAATCTGCTGCCACATATAATTTACATTTCCTGACGCCGGCTAGCTTGGCCCAAGGGCTCTAACCCATTCTTAAACACAACTGTACTTAGAAATCTGCTGACACAAAGAAGTTACATTTCCTTACTCCGGCCAGCTTGCCTCAAGGGCTCTTTCCCATTCTGAAACACCACTGTACTTAAAAATCTGCTGCTACAATGAATTTACATTTTCTAACTCCGGCCAGCGTGGCCAAAGTGCTCTATCCCATTCTGAAACACCACTGTCCTTAGAAATCTGCTGCCACATATAATTTACATTTCCTGACTCCGGCCAGCTTAGCCCAAGGCCTATAACCCATTCTGAAACACCACTGTACTTAGGAATCTGCTGACACAAAGAATTTACATTTCCTGACGCCGGCAAGCTTGGCTCAAGGGCTCTTTCCCATTCTGGAACACCACTGTACTTAGAAATCCGCTGCCACAAAGAAGTTACATTTCTTGACTCCGGCCAGCTTGGCCCAAGGGCACTAACCCATTCTGAAACACCTCTGTACTTAGAAATCTGCTGCCACAAAGAATTTAAATTTCCTGATTCCAGCCAGCTTGGCACAAGGGCTCTAACCCATTCTGAAACACCACTGTACATAGAAATCCACCGCAACAAAGAAGTTAAATTTCCTGACTCCGGCCAGCTTCGCTCAAGAGCTTTTTCCCATTCTGAAACAGAACTGTACTTAGAAATCTGCTGTCACAGAGAATTAACATTTCCTAACTCTGGCCAGCTTGGTGCAAGGGCTCTAACCCATTTTAAAACACCACTGTACTTAGGAATCTGCTGCCACAAAGAAGTTACATTTCCTGACTCCGGCCAGTTTGGCTCAAGGCCTCTTTCCCACTCTGAAACACCACTGTACTTATAAATCTGCTGCCACGAAGAAGTTACATTTCCTGACTCCGGCCAGCTTGGCACAACGACTCAAAACTATTCTGAAACATCACGGTACTTAGAAATTTTCTGCAACAAAAAAGTTATATTTCCTGTCTCCGACCAGCTTGGCTCAAGGGCTCGAACCCATTATGAAACACCACTGTACGTATAAATCCGCTGCCACAAAGAAGTTACATTTCCTGACTCCGGACACCTTGGCTCAAGGGCATTTTCCCATTCTGAAACACCACTGTACTTAGAAATCTGCTGCCAAAAAGAATTTACATTTCCTGACTCCGGCCAGCTTGGCAGAAGGGCTCTAACACATTTTAAAACACCACTGTACTTAGGAATCTGCTGCCACAAAGCAGTAACATTTCCTGACTCCGGCCTGCGTGGGCCAAAGGGCTCTAACCCATTGTGAAACACCAATGTACTTAGAAATCTGCGGACACATATAATTTACATTTCATGACTGTGGCCAGCTTGGCCCAAGTGCTCTAACCCATTCGGAAACACCACTGAACTTAGAAATCTGCTGACACAAAGAAGTTACATTTCCGTACTCCAGACGGCATAGCACAACGGCTCTAAACCATTCTGAAACACCTCTGTACTTAGAAATCTGCTGCCACAAAGAATTTACATTTCCTGACTCCGGCCAGCTTAGCACAAGGGCTCTAACCCATTCTGAAACACCACTGTAGTTAGAAATACGCAGCCAAAAAGAAGTTATATTTCCTGACTCCGGCCAGCTTGGCACAAGGGCTCTAACCCATTCTGAAACACCACTGTACATAGAAATCCACCGCAACAAAGAAGTTACATTTCCTGACTTCGGCCAGCTTCGCTCAAGAGCTTTTTCCCATTCTGAAACACCACTGTACTTAGAAATCTGCTGCCACAAAGAATTTACATTTCCTGACTCCGGCCAGCTTGGCCGAAGGGCTCTAACACATTTTAAAACACCACTGTACTTAGGAATCTGCTGCCACAAAGCAGTTACATTTCCTGACTCTGGCCTGCGTGGCCCAAAGGGATCTAACCCATTGTGAAACACCAATGTACTTAGAAATCTGCGGACACATATAATTTACATTTCATGACTGCGGCCAGCTTGGCCCAAGTGCTCTAACCCATTTGGAAACCCCACTGAACTTAGAAATCTGCTGCCACAAAGAATTTACATTTCCTGACTCCAGCCAGCTTGGCCCAAGGGCTCTAACCCATTTTAAAACACCACTGTACTTAGGAATATGATGTCACAAAGCAGTTACATTTCCTGACTCCGGCCTGCGTGGCCCAAGGGCTCTAACCCATTGTGAAATACCAATGTACTTAGAAATCTGCGGACACATAAAATTTACATTTCATGACTGCGGCCAGCTTGGCCCAAGTGCTCTAACCCATTCGGAAACACCACTGAACTTAGAAATCTGCTGACACAAAGAAGTTACATTTCCGTACTCCAGACAGCTTAGCACAACGGCCCTAAACCATTCTGAAACACCTCTGTACTTAGAAATCTGCTGCCACAAAGAATTTACATTTCCTGACTCCGGCCAGCTTGGCACAAGGGTTCTAACCCATTCTGAAACACCACTGTACTTAGAAATCCACTGCCAAAAAAAAGTTATATTTCCTGACTCCGGCCAGCTTGGCTCAAGGGCTTTTTCCCATTCTGAAACAGGTATCTAAGTACAGCGGTGTTTCTGAATGGGTTTGAGCCCTTGGGCCAAGCAGGTCGGTGTCAGGAAATGTAACTTCTTTATACCAGCAGATTTCTAAGTACAGTGGTGTTACAAAATAGGTTAGAGCCCTTGGGCTAAGCTGGCCCGAGTCAGGAAATGTACTTAGAAATCTGCTGCCACAAAGAATTTACATTTGCTGACTCCGGCCATCTTGACCCAAGGGCTCTAATCCATTTTAAAACACCACTGTACTTAGGAATCTGCTGTCACAAAGCAGTTACATTTCCTGACACCAGTCAGCTTGGCCCAAGGGCTCTAAACCATTCTGAAACACCAGTGTACTTAGAAATCAGCTGCCACAAAGAAGTTACATTTCCTGACTCCGGACACCTTGGCTCAAGGGCTTTTTCCCATTCTGAAACACCACTGTACTTAGAAATCTGCTGCCAAAAAGAATTTACATTTTCTGACTCCGGCCAGCTTGGCCCAAGGGCTCTAACACATTTTAAAACACCAGTGTACTTAGGAATCTGCTGCCACAAAGCAGTTACATTTCCTGACTCCGGCCTGCGTGGCCCAAGGGCTGTAACCCATTGTGAAACACCAATGTACTTAGAAATCTGCGGACACATATAATTTACATTTCATGACTGCGGCCAGCTTGGCACAAGTGCTCTAACCCATTCGGAAACACCACTGAACTTAGAAATCTGCTGACACAAAGAAGTTACATTTCCGTACTCCAGACAGCTTAGCACAACGGCTCTAAACCATTCTGAAAAAACCTCTGTACTGAGAAATCTGCTGCCACAAAGTATTTACATTTCCTGACTCCGGCCAGCTTGGCACAAGGGCTCTAACCCATTGTGAAATACCAATGTACTTAGGTATCTGCTGCCACAAAGCAGTTACATTTGCTGGCTCCGGCCACTTTGGCTCAAGGGCTCAAAACCATTCTGAAACACCATGGTACTTAGGAATCTGCTGCCACAAAGCAGTTACATTTCCTGACTCCGGTCAGCTTGGCCCACGGGCTCTTTCCCATTCTGGAACACCTCTGTACTTAGAAATCAGCTGCCACAAAGAAGTTACATTTCCTTACTCCAGCCAGCATGGCCGTAGTGCTCTAACCCATTCTGAAACACCACTATACTTAGAAATCTGTTGCCACAAATTAGTTACATTTCCTGACTCCGGCCTGCGTGGCCCAAGGGCTCTAACACATTGTGAAACACCACTGTACTTAGAAATCTGCGGCCACATATAATTTACATTTCCTAACTGCGGCCAGCTTGGCCCAAGGGCTCTAACCCATTCTGAAACACTACTGTACTTAGAAATCTGCTGCCACAAAGAATTTACATTTCCTGGCTCCGGCCAGCTTGGCACAAGAGCTCTAACCCATTCTGAAACACCACTGTACATAGAAATCCGCAGCAACAAAGAAGTTACATTTCCTGACTCCGGCCAGCTTGGCTCAAGGGCTTTTTCCCATTCTGAAACACCACTGTACTTAGAAATCTGCTGCCACAAAGAATTTACATTTCCTGACTCCGGCCAGCTTGGCCCAAGGGCTCTAACCCATTTTAAAACACCACTGTACTTAGGAATCTGCTGCCACAAAGCAGTTACATTTCCTGACTCCGGCCAGCTTGGCCCAAGGCCTCTAACCCATTCTGAAACAGCGCTGTACTTAGACATCTGCTGCCACAAATAAGTTACATTTCCAGAATCCGGCCTTCTTGGCCAAAGGGCTCTTACACATTTTGAAACACCACTGTACTTAGAAATCTGCTGACACAAAGAAATTAGATTTCCTGACTCCCGTGAGCTTGGGCCAAGGACTCTAACTCGTTCTGAAACACAACTGTACTTAGAAATCTGCTGCCACAAAGAAGTTACATTTCCTGACACCGGCCTGCTTGGCCCAAGGGCTCTAACCCATTCAGAAACACCGCTGTACTTAGATACCTGCTGCCACAAAGAAGTTACATTTCTTGACTCCAGCCAGCTTGGCCCAAGGGCTCTAACCCATGTTGAAACACCACTGAACTTAGAAATCTGCTGCCACAAAGAAGTTACATTTCCTGACTCGGGCCAGCTTGGCCCAAGGACTCTAGCCCATTCTGAAACACCACTGTACTTAGAAAACTGCTGGTATAAAGAAGTTACATTTCCTGACACCGGCCAGCTTGGCCCAAGGCCTCTAACCCATTCAGAAACACCGCTGTACTTAGATACCTGCTTCCACAAAGAAGTTACATTTCTTGACTCCTGCCAGCTTGGCCCAAGGGCTCTAACCTATTCTGAAACACTATTGTACTTAGAAATCTGCTGCCACAAAACATTTACATTTCTTGAGTTTGGCCTGCTTAGCCGAAGGGCTCTAACCCATTCGGAAACACAACCGTACTTAGAAATCTGCTGCCACAAAGAAGTTACATTTCCTTACTCTCGTTTGCTTGGCCCAAGGGCTCTAACCCATTCTGAAACAACACTGTACTTATAAATTTGCTGCCACAAAGAATTTATATTTCCTGACTCCGGCAAGCTTGGCCCAAGGGCTCTAACCCATTCTGTAACACCACTGGTCTTAGAAATCTGCTGCCACAAAGAAGTTACATTTCCTGAATCCGGCCAGCTTGGCCCAAGGGCTCTAACCCATTCTGAAACACCACTGTACTTAAAAATCTGCTGCCACAAAGAAGTTACATTTCCTGACACCGGCCTGCTTGGCCCAAGGGCTCTAACCCATTCAGAAACACCGCTGTACTTAGATACCTGCTGCCACAAAGAAGTTACATTTCTTGACTCCAGCCAGCTTGGCCCAAGAGCTCTAACCCATGATGAAACACCACTGAACTTAGAAATCTGCTGCCACAAAGAAGTTACATTTCCTTATTCTCGTTTGCTTGGCCAAAGGGCTCTAACCCACTCTGAAACACCACTGTACTTAGACATCTGCAGCCACAAAGAATTTACATTTCCTGACTCGGGCCAGCTTGGCCCATGGGCTCTAGCCCATTCCAAAACACCACTGTACTTAGAAAACTGCTGGTATAAAGAAGTTACATTTCCTGACACCGGACAGCTTGGCCCAAGGGCTCTAACCCATTCAGAAACACCGCTGTACTTAGATACCTGCTGCCACAAAGAAGTTACATTTCTTGACTCCTGCCAGCTTGGCCCAAGGGATGTAACCAATTCTGAAACACCACTGTACTTAGAAATCTGCTGCCACAAAGAAGTTACATTTGAGACACCGGCCAGCTTGGCCCAAGGACTCTTACCCATTCTGAAACACCCCTGTACTTTGAAATATGCTGCCACAAAGCAGTTACATTTCCTGACTCCGGCCAGCTTGGCCCAAGGGCTCTAACCCATTCTGAAACACCACTGGTCTTAGAAATCTGCTGCCACAAAGAAGTTACATTTCCTGACTCCGGACTGCTTGGCCCAAGGGCTCAAACCCATTCTGAAACACCACTGTACTTAAACATCTGCTGCCACAAAGAATTTACATTTCCTGACTTCAGCAAGCTTGGCCCAAGGGCTCTAACCCATTCTGAAACTCCACTTTACTTAGACATCGTCCGCCACAAACAAGTTACATTTCCTGACTACAGCCAGCTTGGCCCAACGGCTCTAAACCATTCTGAAACACTCCACTACTTAGAAATCTGCTGCCACCAAACATTTACATTTCTTGACTCCGGCCAGCTTGGCACAAGGGCTCTAACCCATTCTGAAACACCACTGTACTTAAAAATCTGCTGCCACAATGAATTTACATATCCTTTCTCCGGCCAGCTTGGACCAAGGGCTCTAACCCATTCTGAAACAGCGCTGTACTTAGACATCTGCTGCCACAAAGAATTTACATTTCCTGACTCGGGCCAGCTTGGCCCAAGGGCTCTAGCCCATTCTGAAACACCACTGTACTTAGAAAACTGCTGGTATAAAGAAGTTACATTTCCTGACACCGGCCACCTTGGCCCAAGGGCTCTAACCCATTCAGAAACACCGCTGTACTTAGATACCTGCTTCCACAAAGAAGTTACATTTCTTGACTCCTGCCAGCTTGGCCCAAGGGCTCTAACCTATTCTGAAACACTATTGTACTTAGAAATCTGCTGCCACAAAACATTTACATTTCTTGAGTATGGCCTGCTTAGCCGAAGGGCTCTAACCCATTCGGAAACACAACCGTACTTAGAAATCTGCTGCCACAAAGAAGTTACATTTCCTTACTCTCGTTTGCTTGGCCCAAGGGCTCTAACCCATTCTGAAACAACACTGTACTTATAAATTTGCTGCCACAAAGAATTTATATTCCCTGACTCCGGCAAGCTTGGCCCAAGGGCTCTAACCCATTCTGTAACACCACTGGTCTTAGAAATCTGCTGCCACAAAGAAGTTACATTTCCTGAATCCGGCCAGCTTGGCCCAAGGGCTCTAACCCATTCTGAAACACCACTGTACTTAAAAATCTGCTGCCACAATGAATTTATATTTCCTTTCTCCGGCCAGATTGGCCCAACGGCTCTAACCCGTTCTGAAACACCACTGTAGTTAGACATGGGCGGCCACAAAGAAGTTACATTTCCTGACACCGGCCTGCTTGGCCCAAGGGCTCTAACCCATTCAGAAACACCGCTGTACTAAGATACCTGCTGCCACAAAGAAGTTACATTTCTAGATTCCAGCCAGCTTGGCCCAAGAGCTCTAACCCATGATGAAACACCACTGAACTTAGAAATCTGCTGCCACAAAGAAGTTACATTTCCTTACTCTCGTTTGCTTGGCGAAAGGGCTCTAACCCACTCTGAAACACTATTGTACTTAGACATCTGCAGCCACAAAGAATTTACATTTCCTGACTCGGGCCAGCTTGGCCCATGGGCTCTAGCCCATTCCAAAACACCACTGTACTTAGAAAACTGCTGGTATAAAGAAGTTACATTTCCTGACACCGGACAGCTTGGCCCAAGGGCTCTAACCCATTCAGAAACACCGCTGTACTTAGATACCTGCTGCCACAAAGAAGTTACATTTCTTGACTCCTGCCAGCTTGGCCCAAGGGCTGTAACCAATTCTGAAACACCACTGTACTTAGAAATCTCCTGCCACAAAGAAGTTACATTTCTGATACCGGCCAGCTTGGCCCAAGGACTCTTACCCATTCTGAAACACCCCTGCACTTTGAAATATGCTGCCACAAAGCAGTTACATTTCCTGACTCCGGCCAGCTTGGCCCAAGGGCTCAAACCCATTCTGAAACACCACTGGTCTTAGAAATCTGCTGCCACAAAGAAGTTACATTTCCTGACTCCGGACTGCTTGGCCCAAGGGCTCAAACCCATTCTGAAACACCACTGTACTTAAACATCTGCTGCCACAAAGAATTTACATTTCCTGACTCAGCAAACTTGGCCCAAGGGCTCTAACCCATTCTGAAACTCCACTTTACTTAGACATCGTCCGCCACAAACAAGTTACATTTCCTGACTACAGCCAGCTTGGCCCAACGGCTCTAAACCATTCTGAAACACTCCACTACTTAGAAATCTGCTGCCACCAAACATTTACATTTCTTGACTCCGGCCAGCTTGGCACAAGGGCTCTAACCCATTCTGAAACACCACTGTACTTAAAAATCTGCTGCCACAATGAATTTATATTTCCTGACTCGGGCCAGCTTAGCCCAAGGGCTCTAACCTATTCTGTAACACCACTGTACCTAGAAATCTGCTGGTATAAAGAAGTTCAATTTCCTGACACCGGCCTGCTTGGCCCAAGGGCTCTAACCCATTCAGAAACACCGCTGTACTTAGATACCTGCTGCCACAAAGAAGTTACATTTCTTGACTCCAGCCACCTTGGCCCAAGGGCTGTAACCAAATCTGAAACACCACTGTACTTAGAAATATGCTGCCACAAAGGAGTTACATTTCCTGACTCCGGCCAGCTTGGCCCAAGGGCTCTAACCCATTCTGAAGCACCACTGTACTTAGACATCTGCTGCCACAAAGAATGTATATTTCCTGACTCCGGCAAGCTTGGCCCAAGGGCACTAAACCATTCTGAAACACCACTGGTCTTAGAAATATGCTGCCACAAAGCAGTTACATTTCCTGACTCCGGCCAGCTTGGCCCAAGGGCTCTAACCCATTCTGAAACACCACTGGTCTTAGAAATCTGCTGCCACAAAGAAGTTACATTTCCTGACTCCGGACTGCTTGGCCCAAGGGCTCAAACCCATTCTGAAACACCACTGTACTTAAACATCTGCTGCCACAAAGAATTTACATTTCCTGACTCCAGCAAGCTTGGCCCAAGGGCTCTAACCCATTCTGAAACTCCACTTTACTTAGACATCGTCCGCCACAAACAAGTTACATTTCCTGACTACAGCCAGCTTGGCCCAACGGCTCTAAACCATTCTGAAACACTCCACTACTTAGAAATCTGCTGCCACAAAACATTTACATTTCTTGACTCCGGCCAGCTTGGCACAAGGGCTCTAACCCATTCTGAAACACCACTGTACTTAAAAATCTGCTGCCACAATGAATTTACATTTCCTGACTCGGGCCAGCTTAGCCCAAGGGCTCTAACCTATTCTGTAACACCACTGTACTTAGAAATCTGCTGGTATAAAGAAGTTCAATTTCCTGACACCGGCCTGCTTGGCCCAAGGGCTCTAACCCATTCAGAAACACCACTGTACTTAGATACCTGCTGCCACAAAGAAGTTACATTTCTTGACTCCAGCCACCTTGGCCCAAGGGCTGTAACCAATTCTGAAACACCACTGTACTTAGAAATATGCTGCCACAAAGGAGTTACATTTCCTGACTCCGGCCAGCTTGGCCCAAGGGCTCTAACCCATTCTGAAGCACCACTGTACTTAGACATCTGCTGCCACAAAGAATGTATATATCCTGACTCCGGCAAGCTTGGCCCAAGCGCTCTAACCCATTCTGAAACACCACTTTACTTAAACATCTGCTGCCACAATGAATTTACATTTCCTTTCTCCGGCCAGATTGGCCCAAAGGCTCTAACCCGTTCTGAAACACCACTGTAGTTAGACGTGTGCGGCCTCAAAGAAGTTACATTTCCTTACACAGGCCTGCTTGGCCCAAAGGCTGTAACACATTCAGAAACACCGCTGTACTTAGATACCTGCTGCCACAAAGAAGTTACATTTCTTGACTCCAGCTAGCTTGGCCCAAGGGCTCTAAACAATTCTGAAACACCACTGTACTTAGAAATCTGTTGCCACAAAGTAGTTACATTTCCTGACTCGGGCCAGCTTGGCCCAAGGGCTCTAACCCATTCTGAAACACCACTGTACTTAGAAATCTGCTGGTATAAAGAAGTTACATTTCCTGACACCGGCCTGCTTGGCCCAAGGGCTCTAATCCATTCTGAAACACCGCTGTACTTAGATACCTGCTGCGACAAAGAAGTTACATTTCCTGACTCGGGCCTGCTTGGCCCAAGTGCTCTAACCAATTCTGAAACACCACTGTACTTCAAAATATGCTGCCACAAAAAATTTACATTTCCTGAAGCCGGCCAGCTTGGCCGAAGGGCTCTAACCCATTCTGAAACACCACTGTACCTAGACCTCGGCTGCCACAAAGAATTTACATTTCCTTTCTCCGTCAAGATTGGCCCAAGGTTTCTAACCCATTCTGAAACACCACTGTAGTTAGACATGGGTGGCCACAAAGAAATTACATTTCCTGACTCCGGCCAGCTTGGCCCAAGCGCTCTAACCTATTCTGAAAAACCACTGTACTTAGAAATCTGCTGCCACAAAGAATTTACATTTCCTGAAGCCGGCCAGCATGGCCGAAGGGCTCTAACCCATTCTGAAACACCACTGTAATTATCTGCTGCCACAAAAAATTAACGTTTCCTGACTTCGGCCAGCTTGGCCCAAGGTCTCTAACCTATTCTGAAACACCACTGTACTTACAAATCTGCTGCGACAAAGACGTTACATATCCTTACTCTGGTCTGCTTGGCCCAAGGCCTCTAAAACACCACTGCACATTATGAAACACCACTGTACTTAGAAATCTGCTGCTACAAAGAATTTAAATTTCCTGACTCCGGCCAGGTTGGCCCAAGGGCTCTAACCCATTCTGAAACACCACTGTACTTAGACATCGGCTGCCAAAAAGAAGTTAAATTTCTTTACTCTGGTTTGCTTGGCCCAAGGGCTCTAACCCATTCTGAAACACCACTGTACATATAAACGTGCTGCCTCATAGAAGTTACATTTCCTGAGTCTGGCGAGCTTGGGCCAATGGCTCTAACCCATTCTAAAACACTTCTGTACTTAGAAATCTGCTGCCAAGAAGAAGTTACATTTCCTGACTCCAGCCAGCTTGGCCCAAGGGCTCTAACCAATTCTGAATCACCAGTGTACATAGAAATCTGCTGCCACAAAGAATTTACATTTCCTTACTCTGGTTTGCTTGGCCGAATGGCTCTAACCCATTCTGAAACACCACGGTACTTAGAAATCTGCAGCCACAAAGAATTTACATTTCCTGACTCTGGCCAGCTTGGCCCAAGCGCTCTAGCCTATTCTGAAACACCATTGTACTTAGAAATCTGCCACAAAGAATTTACATTTCCTGAATATGGCCAGCTTTGCACAAGGGCTCTAACCCATTCTGAAACACCACTGTAATTAGAAAACTGTTGCCACAAAAAATTAACGTTTCCTGACTTCGCCTGCTTGGCCCAAGGGCTCTCACCTATTCTGAAACACCACTGTACGTAGACATCTGCTTCCACAAAGAATTAACGTTTCCTGACTTCAGCCTGCTTGGCCCAAGGGCTCTCACCTATTCTGAAACACCACTGTACTTAGAAATCTGTTGCCACAAAAATTTACATTTCTTGACTCTGGCCAGCATGGCCCAAGTGCTGTAACCCATTCGGAAACATAACTGAACTTAGAAATCTGGTGACACAAAGAAGTTACATTTCCGTACTCCAGCCAGCTTGGCACGACGGCTCTAACCCATTCTGAAACACCACTGTACTTAGAAATCCGCTGCCACAAAAAAGTTACATTTTCTGACTCCAGCCAGCTTGGCTCAAGGGCTTTTTCCCATTCTGAAACACCACTGTACTTAGAAATCTGCTGCCAAAAAGAATTTACATTTCCTGACTCCGGCCACCTTGGCACAAGGGCTCTAACCCATTCTGAAACACCACTGTACTTAGAAATACGCTGCAAAAAGAAGTTATATTTCCTGACTCCGGCCAGCTTGGCTCAAGGGCTTTTTCCCATTCTGAAACACCATTGTACTTAGGAATCTGCTGCCACAAAGCAGTTACATTTCCTGACTCCGGCCTGCGTGGCCCATGGGATCTAACCCATTGTGAAACAACAATGTACTTAGAAATCTGCGGACACATATAATTTACATTTCCTGACTGTGGCCAGCTTGGCCCAAGTGCTCTAACCCATTCGGAAACACCACTGAACTTAGAAATCTGCTGATGCAAAGAAGTTACATTTCCATACTCCAGACAGCTTAGCACAACAGCTCTAAACCATTCTGAAACACCTCTGTACTTAGAAATATGCTGCCACAAAGAATTTACATTTTCTGACTCCGGCCAGTTTGGCACAAGGGCTCTAACCCATTCTGAAACACCACTGTACTTAGAAATCCACTGCCAAAAAAAAGTTATATTTCCTGATTCCGGCCAGCTTGGCTCAAGGGCTTTTTCCCATTCCTAAACACCACTGTACTTAGAAATCTGCTGCCACAAAGAATTTAAATTTCCTGACTCCGGCCAGCTTGGCCCAAGGGCTCTAACCCATTCTGAAACACCACTGTACTTAGAAATCCACTGCCAAAAAAAAGTTATATTTCATGATTCCGGCCAGCTTGGCTCAAGGGCTTTTTCCCATTCCTAAACACCACTGTACTTAGAAATCTGCTGCCACAAAGAATTTAAATTTCCTGACTCCGGCCAGCTTGGCCCAAGGGCTCTAACCCATTTTAAAACAACACTGTACTTAGGAATCTGCTGCCACAAAGCAGTTATATTTCCTGACTCCGGCAAGTTTGGCTCAAGGGGTATTACCCATTCTGAAACACCCCTGTACTTTGAAATATGCTGCAACAAAGCAGTAACATTTCCTGACTCCGGCCTGCATGGCCCAAGGGCTCTAACCCATTGTGAAACACCACTGTACTTAGAAATCTGCGGCCACATATAATTTACATTTCCTTACTGCGGCCAGGTTGGCCCAAGGGCTCTAACAAATTCTGAAACACCACTGTACTTAGAAATCTGTTGCCACAAAAATTTACGTTTCTTGCCTCTGGCCAGCATGGCCCAAGTGCTCTAACCCATTCGGAAACACCACTGTACTTAGAAATCTGCTGCCAAAAAGAATTTACATTTCCTGACTCCGGCCAGCTTGGCACAAGGGCTCTAACCCATTCTGAAACACCACTGTACTTAGAAATACGCTGCAAAAAGAAGTTATATTTCCTGACTCCGGCCAGCTTGGCTCAAGGGCTTTTTCCCATTCTGAAACACCATTGTACTTAGGAATCTGCTGCCACAAAGCAGTTACATTTCCTGACTCCGGCCTGCGTGGCCCATGGGATCTAACCCATTGTGAAACACCAATGTACTTAGAAATCTGCGGACACATATAATTTACATTTCCTGACTGCGGCCAGCTTGGCCCAAGTGCTCTAACCCATTCGGAAACACCACTGAACTTAGAAATCTGCTGATGCAAAGAAGTTACATTTCCGTACTCCAGACAGCTTAGCACAACAGCTCTAAACCATTCTGAAACACCTTTGTACTTAGAAATATGCTGCCACAAAGAATTTACATTTCCTGACTTCGGCCAGCTTGGCCCAAGGTCTCTAACCTATTCTGAAACACCACTGTACTTAGAAATGTGCTGCGACAAAGAAGTTACATATCCTTACTCTGGTCTGCTTGGCCCAAGGCCTCTAAAACACCACTGTACATTCTGAAACACCACTGTACTTAGAAATCTGCTGCTACAAAGACGTTACATTAACTTACTCTGGTCTGCTTGGCCGAAGAGCTCTAACCCATTATGAAACACCACTGTACTTAGACATCTGCTGCCACAAAGAATTTAAATTTCCTGACTCCGGCCAGGTTGGCCCAAGGGCTCTAACCCATTCTGAAACACCACTGTACTTAGACATCGGCTGCCAAAAAGAAGTTAAATTTCTTTACTCTGGTTTGCTTGGCCCAAGGGCTCTAACCCATTCTGAAACACCACTGTACATATAAACGTGCTGCCACATAGAAGTTACATTTCCTGAGTCTGGCGAGCTTGGGCCAATGGCTCTAACCCATTCTAAAACACTTCTGTACTTAGAAGTCTGCTGCCAAGAAGAAGTTACATTTCCTGACTCCAGCCAGCTTGGCCCAAGGGCTCTAACCAATTCTGAATCACCAGTGTACATAGAAATCTGCTGCCACAAAGAATTTACATTTCCTTACTCTGGTTTGCTTGGCCGAATGGCTCTAACCCATTCTGAAACACCACGGTACTTAGAAATCTGCAGCCACAAAGAATTTACATTTCCTGACTCTGGCCAGCTTGGCCCAAGCGCTCTAGCCTATTCTGAAACACCATTGTACTTAGAAATCTGCCACAAAGAATTTACATTTCCTGAATATGGCCAGCTTTGCCCATGGGCACTAACCCATTCTGAAACACCACTGTAATTAGAAAACTGTTGCCACAAAAAATTAACGTTTCCTGACTTCGGCCTGCTTGGCCCAAGGGCTCTCACCTATTCTGAAACACCACTGTACGTAGACATCTGCTTCCACAAAGAATTAACGTTTCCTGACTTCGGCCTGCTTGGCCCAAGGGCTCTCACCTATTCTGAAACACCACTGTACTTAGAAATCTGTTGCCACAAAAATTTACATTTCTTGACTCTGGCCAGCATGGCCCAAGTGCTGTAACCCATTCGGAAACACCACTGAACTTAGAAATCTGGTGACACAAAGAAGTTACATTTCCGTACTCCAGCCAGCTTGGCCCAAGTGCTCTAACCCATTCTGAAACACCACTGTACTTAGAAATCCGCTGCCACAAAAAAGTTACATTTCCTGACTCCGGCCAGCTTGGCTCAAGGGCTTTTTCCCATTCTGAAACACCACTGTACTTAGAAATCTGCTGCCAAAAAGAATTTACATTTCCTGACTCCGGCCAGCTTGGCACAAGGGCTCTAACCCATTCTGAAACACCACTGTACTTAGAAATACGCTGCAAAAAGAAGTTATATTTCCTGACTCCGGCCAGCTTGGCTCAAGGGCTTTTTCCCATTCTGAAACACCATTGTACTTAGGAATCTGCTGCCACAAAGCAGTTACATTTCCTGACTCCGGCCTGCGTGGCCCATGGGATCTAACCCATTGTGAAACAACAATGTACTTAGAAATCTGCGGACACATACAATTTACATTTCCTGACTGCGGCCAGCTTGGCCCAAGTGCTCTAACCCATTCGGAAACACCACTGAACTTAGAAATCTGCTGATGCAGAGGTTACATTTCCGTACTCCAGACAGCTTAGCACAACAGCTCTAAACCATTCTGAAACACCTCTGTACTTAGAAATATGCTGCCACAAAGAATTTACATTTTCTGACTCCGGCCAGTTTGGCACAAGGGCTCTAACCCATTCTGAAACACCACTGTACTTAGAAATCCACTGCCAAAAAAAGGTTATATTTCCTGATTCCGGCCAGCTTGGCTCAAGGGCTTTTTCCCATTCCTAAACACCACTGTACTTAGAAATCTGCTGCCACAAAGAATTTAAATTTCCTGACTCCGGCCAGCTTGGCCCAAGGGCTCTAACCCATTTTAAAACAACACTGTACTTAGGAATCTGCTGCCACAAAGCAGTTATATTTCCTGACTCCGGCAAGTTTGGCTCAAGGGGTATTACCCATTCTGAAACACCCCTGTACTTTGAAATATGCTGCAACAAAGCAGTAACATTTCATGACTGCGGCCAGCTTGGCACAAGTGCTCTAACCCATTCGGAAACACCACTGAACTTAGAAATCTGCTGACACAAAGAAGTTACATTTCCGTACTCCAGACAGCTTAGCACAACGGCTCTAAACCATTCTGAAAAAACCTCTGTACTTAGAAATCTGCTGCCACAAAGTATTTACATTTCCTGACTCCGGCCAGCTTGGCACAAGGGCTCTAACCCATTGTGAAATACCAATGTACTTAGGTATCTGCTGCCACAAAGCAGTTACATTTGCTGGCTCCGGCCACTTTAGCTCAAGGGCTCAAAACCATTCTGAAACACCATGGTACTTAGGAATCTGCTGCCACAAAGCAGTTACATTTCCTGACTCCGGTCAGCTTGGCCCACGGGCTCTTTCCCATTCTGGAACACCACTGTACTTAGAAATCTGCTGCCTCAAAGCAGTTACATTTCCTGACTCCAGTTAGCTTGGCCCAAGGTCTCTAACCCATTCTGAAACACCTCTGTACTTAGAAATCAGCTGCCACAAAGAAGTTACATTTCCTTACTCCAGCCAGCATGGCCGTAGTGCTCTAACCCATTCGGAAACACCACTATACTTAGAAATCTGTTGCCACAAAGAAGTTACATTTCCTGACTCCGGCCTGCGTGGCCCAAGGGCTCTAACCCATTGTGAAACACCACTGTACTTAGAAATCTGCGGCCACATATAATTTACATTTCCTGACTGCGGCCAGGTTGGCCCAAGGGCTCTAACAAATTCTGAAACACCACTGTACTTAGAAATCTGTTGCCACAAAAATTTACATTTCTTGCCTCTGGCCAGCATGGCCCAAGTGCTCTAACCCATTCGGAAACACCACTGTACTTAGAAATCTGCTGCCAAAAAGAATTAACATTTCCTGACTCCGGCCAGCTTGGCACAAGGGCTCTAACCCATTCTGAAACATCACTGTACTTAGAAATCCGCTGCCACAAAGAAGTTACATTTCCTGACTCCGGCCAGCTTGGCTCAAGCGCTTTTTCCCATTCTGAAACACCACTGTACTTAGAAATCTGCTGCCAAAAAGAATTTACATTTCCTGACTCCGGCCAGCTTGGCACAAGGGCTCTAACCCATTCTGAAACACCACTGTACTTAGAAATACGCTGCAAAAAGAAGTTATATTTCCTGACTCCGGCCAGCTTGGCTCAAGGGCTTTTTCCCATTCTGAAACACCATTGTACTTAGGAATCTGCTGCCACAAAGCAGTTACATTTCCTGACTCCGGCCTGCGTGGCCCATGGGATCTAACCCATTGTGAAACACCAATGTACTTAGAAATCTGCGGACACATATAATTTACATTTCCTGACTGCGGCCAGCTTGGCCCAAGTGCTCTAACCCATTCGGAAACACCACTGAACTTAGAAATCTGCTGATGCAAAGAAGTTACATTTCCGTACTCCAGACAGCTTAGCACAACAGCTCTAAACCATTCTGAAACACCTCTGTACTTAGAAATATGCTGCCACAAAGAATTTACATTTTCTGACTCCGGCCAGTTTGGCACAAGTGTTCTAACCCATTCTGAAACACCACTGTACTTAGAAATCCACTGCCAAAAAAAAGTTATATTTCCTGACTCCGGCCAGCTTGGCTCAAGGGCTTTTTCCCATTCTGAAACAGGTATCTAAGTACAGCGGTGTTTCTGAATGGGTTTGAGCCCTTGGGCCAAGCAGGTCGGTGTCAGGAAATGTAACTTCTTTATACCAGCAGATTTCTAAGTACAGTGGTGTTACAAAATAGGTTAGAGCCCTTGGGCTAAGCTGGCCCGAGTCAGGAAATGTACTTAGAAATCTGCTGCCACAAAGAATTTACATTTCCTGACTCTGGCCATCTTTACCCAAGGGCTCTAACCCATTTTAAAACACCACTGTACTTAGGAATCTGCTGTCACAAAGCAGTTACATTTCCTGACACCAGTCAGCTTGGCCCAAGGGCTCTAAACCATTCTGAAACACCAGTGTACTTAGAAATCAGCTGCCACAAAGAAGTTACATTTCCTGACTCCGGACACCTTGGCTCAAGGGCTTTTTCCCATTCTGAAACACCACTGTACTTAGAAATCTGCTGCCAAAAAGAATTTACATTTTCTGACTCCGGCCAGCTTGGCCCAAGGGCTCTAACACATTTTAAAACACCAGTGTACTTAGGAATCTGCTGCCACAAAGCAGTTACATTTCCTGACTCCGGCCTGCGTGGCCCAAGGGCTGTAACCCATTGTGAAACACCAATGTACTTAGAAATCTGCGGACACATATAATTTACATTTCATGACTGCGGCCAGCTTGGCACAAGTGCTCTAACCCATTCGGAAACACCACTGAACTTAGAAATCTGCTGACACAAAGAAGTTACATTTCCGTACTCCAGACAGCTTAGCACAACGGCTCTAAACCATTCTGAAAAAACCTCTGTACTTAGAAATCTGCTGCCACAAAGTATTTACATTTCCTGACTCCGGCCAGCTTGGCACAAGGGCTCTAACCCATTGTGAAATACCAATGTACTTAGGTATCTGCTGCCACAAAGCAGTTACATTTGCTGGCTCCGGCCACTTTAGCTCAAGGGCTCAAAACCATTCTGAAACACCATGGTACTTAGGAATCTGCTGCCACAAAGCAGTTACATTTCCTGACTCCGGTCAGCTTGGCCCACGGGCTCTTTCCCATTCTGGAACACCACTGTACTTAGAAATCTGCTGCCTCAAAGCAGTTACATTTCCTGACTCCAGTTAGCTTGGCCCAAGGTCTCTAACCCATTCTGAAACACCTCTGTACTTAGAAATCAGCTGCCACAAAGAAGTTACATTTCCTTACTCCAGCCAGCATGGCCGTAGTGCTCTAACCCATTCGGAAACACCACTATACTTAGAAATCTGTTGCCACAAAGAAGTTACATTTCCTGACTCCGGCCTGCGTGGCCCAAGGGCTCTAACACATTGTGAAACACCACTGTACTTAGAAATCTGCGGCCACATATAATTTACATTTCCTGACTGCGGCCAGCTTGGCCCAAGGGCTCTAACCCATTCTGAAACACTACTGTACTTAGAAATCTGCTGCCACAAAGAATTTACATTTCCTGACTCCGGCCAGCTTGGCACAAGAGCTCTAACCCATTCTGAAACAACACTGTACATAGAAATCCGCAGCAACAAAGAAGTTACATTTCCTGACTCCGGCCAGCTTGGCTCAAGGGCTTTTTCCCATTCTGAAACACCACTGTACTTAGAAATCTGCTGCCACAAAGAATTTACATTTCCTGACTCCGGCCAGCTTGGCCCAAGGGCTCTAACCCATTTTAAAACACCACTGTACTTAGGTATCTGCTGCCACAAAGCAGTTACATTTGCTGGCTCCGGCCACTTTGGCTCAAGGGCTCAAAACCATTCTGAAACACCATGGTACTTAGAAATCTTCTGCCACAAAGAAGTTACATTTCCTGACTCCGGCCAGCTTAGCCCAAGGCCTCTAACCCATTCTGAAACACCACTGTACTTAGGAATCTGCTGCCACAAAGCAGTTACATTTCCTGACTCCGGTCAGCTTGGCCCACGGGCTCTTTCCCATTCTGGAACACCACTGTACTTAGAAATCTGCTGCCTCAAAGCAGTTACATTTCCTGACTCCAGTTAGCTTGGCCCAAGGTCTCTAACCCATTCTGAAACACCTCTCTACTTAGAAATCAGCTGCCACAAAGAAGTTACATTTCCTTACTCCAGCCAGCATGGCCGTAGTGCTCTAACCCATTCCGAAACACCACTATACTTAGAAATCTGTTGCCACAAAGAAGTTACATTTCCTGACTCCGGCCTGCGTGGCCCAAGGGCTCTAACCCATTGTGAAACACCACTGTACTTAGAAATCTGCGGCCACATATAATTTACATTTCCTGACTCCGGCCAGCTTGGCACAAGAGCTCTAACCCATTCTGAAACACCACTGTACATAGAAATCCGCAGCAACAAAGAAGTTACATTTCCTGACTCCGGCCAGCTTGGCCCAAGAGCTTTTTCCCATTCTGGAACACCACTGTACTTAGAAATCTGCTGCCACAGAGAATTAGGAAATGTTAACTCCGGCCAGCTTGGCACAAGGGCTCTAACCCATTTTAAAACACCACTGTACTTAGGAATCTGCAGCCACAAAAATGTTACATTTCCTGACTCCGGCCAGTTTGGCTCAAGGGCTCTTTCCCACTCTGAAACACCACTGTACTTATAAATCTGCTGCCACAAAGGAGTTACATTTCCTGACTCCGGCCAGCTTGGCACAACGACTCAAAACCATTCTGAAACACCACGGTACTTAGAAATCTTCTGCCACAAAGAAGTTATATTTCCTGTCTCCGACCAGCTTGGCTCAAGGGCTTTTTCCCATTCTGAAACACAACTGTACTTAGAAATCTGCTGCCACAAAGAAGTTACATTTCCTGACTCCGGCCAGCTTGGCCGAAGGGCTCTAACACATTTTAAAACACCACTGTACTTAGGAATCTGCTGCCACAAAGCAGTTACATTTCCTGACTTTGGACTGCGTGTCCCAAAGGGCTCTAACCCATTTACATTTCCTGACTCCGGCCAGCTTGGCACAAGGGCTGTAACCCATTCTGAATCACCACTGTACTTAGAAATACGCTGCAAAAAAGAAGTTATATTTCCTGACTCCGGCCAGCTTGGCCCAAGGGCTTTTTCCCATTCTGAAATACCACTGTACTTAGAAATCTGCTGCCACAAAGAATTTACATTTCCTGACTCCGGCCAGCTTGGCCCAAGGGCTCTAACCCATTTTAAAACACCACTGTATTTGGGAATCTGCTGTCACAAAGCAGTTACATTTCCTGACTCCGGCCTGCGTGGCCCAAGGGCTCTAACCCATTGTGAAACACCAATGTACTTAGAAATCTGCGGACACATATAATTTACATTTCATGACTGCGGCCAGCTTGGCCCAAGTGCTCTAACCCATTCGGAAACACCACTGAACTTAGAAATCTGCTGACACAAAGAAGTTACATTTCCGTACTCCAGGCAGCTTAGCACAACGGCTCTAAACCATTCTGAAACACCTCTGTACTTAGAAATCTGCTGCCACAAAGAATTTACATTTCCTGACTCCGGCCAGCTTGGCCCAAGGGCTCTAACCCATTTTAAAACACCACTCTACTTAGGAATCTGCTGTCACAAAGCAGTTACATTTCCTGACTCCAGTCAGCTTGGCCCAAGGGCTCCAAATCATACTGAAACACCACTGTACTTAGAAATCTGCTGCCACATATAATTTACATTTCCTGACGCTGGCTAGCTTGGCCCAAGGGCTCTAACCCATTCTTAAACACAACTGTACTTAGAAATCTGCTGACACAAAGAAGTTACATTTCCTTACTCCGGCCAGCTTGCCTCAAGGGCTCTTTCCCATTCTGAAACACCACTGTACTTAAAAATCTGCTGCTACAATGAATTTACATTTTCTAACTCCGGCCAGCGTGGCCAAAGTGCTCTATCCCATTCTGAAACACCACTGTCCTTAGAAATCTGCTGCCACATATAATTTACATTTCCTGACTCCGGCCAGCTTAGCCCAAGGCCTATAACCCATTCTGAAACACCACTGTACTTAGGAATCTGCTGACACAAAGAATTTACATTTCCTGACGCCGGCAAGCTTGGCTCAAGGGCTCTTTCCCATTCTGGAACACCACTGTACTTAGAAATCCGCTGCCACAAAGAAGTTACATTTCTTGACTCCGGCCAGCTTGGCCCAAGGGCACTAACCCATTCTGAAACACCTCTGTACTTAGAAATCTGCTGCCACAAAGAATTTAAATTTCCTGATTCCAGCCAGCTTGGCACAAGGGCTCTAACCCATTCTGAAACACCACTGTACATAGAAATCCACCGCAACAAAGAAGTTAAATTTCCTGACTCCGGCCAGCTTCGCTCAAGAGCTTTTTCCCATTCTGAAACAGAACTGTACTTAGAAATCTGCTGTCACAGAGAATTAACATTTCCTAACTCTGGCCAGCTTGGTGCAAGGGCTCTAACCCATTTTAAAACACCACTGTACTTAGGAATCTGCTGCCACAAAGAAGTTACATTTCCTGACTCCGGCCAGTTTGGCTCAAGGCCTCTTTCCCACTCTGAAACACCACTGTACTTATAAATCTGCTGCCACGAAGAAGTTACATTTCCTGACTCCGGCCAGCTTGGCACAACGACTCAAAACTATTCTGAAACATCACGGTACTTAGAAATTTTCTGCAACAAAAAAGTTATATTTCCTGTCTCCGACCAGCTTGGCTCAAGGGCTCGAACCCATTATGAAACACCACTGTACGTATAAATCCGCTGCCACAAAGAAGTTACATTTCCTGACTCCGGACACCTTGGCTCAAGGGCATTTTCCCATTCTGAAACACCACTGTACTTAGAAATCTGCTGCCAAAAAGAATTTACATTTCCTGACTCCGGCCAGCTTGGCAGAAGGGCTCTAACACATTTTAAAACACCACTGTACTTAGGAATCTGCTGCCACAAAGCAGTAACATTTCCTGACTCCGGCCTGCGTGGGCCAAAGGGCTCTAACCCATTGTGAAACACCAATGTACTTAGAAATCTGCGGACACATATAATTTACATTTCATGACTGTGGCCAGCTTGGCCCAAGTGCTCTAACCCATTCGGAAACACCACTGAACTTAGAAATCTGCTGACACAAAGAAGTTACATTTCCGTACTCCAGACGGCATAGCACAACGGCTCTAAACCATTCTGAAACACCTCTGTACTTAGAAATCTGCTGCCACAAAGAATTTACATTTCCTGACTCCGGCCAGCTTAGCACAAGGGCTCTAACCCATTCTGAAACACCACTGTAGTTAGAAATACGCAGCCAAAAAGAAGTTATATTTCCTGACTCCGGCCAGCTTGGCACAAGGGCTCTAACCCATTCTGAAACACCACTGTACATAGAAATCCACCGCAACAAAGAAGTTACATTTCCTGACTTCGGCCAGCTTCGCTCAAGGGCATTTTCCCATTCTGAAACACCACTGTACTTAGAAATCTGCTGCCAAAAAGAATTTACATTTCCTGACTCCGGCCAGCTTGGCAGAAGGGCTCTAACACATTTTAAAACACCACTGTACTTAGGAATCTGCTGCCACAAAGCAGTAACATTTCCTGACTCCGGCCTGCTTGGGCCAAAGGGCTCTAACCCATTGTGAAACACCAATGTACTTAGAAATCTGCGGACACATATAATTTACATTTCATGACTGTGGCCAGCTTGGCCCAAGTGCTCTAACCCATTCGGAAACACCACTGAACTTAGAAATCTGCTGACACAAAGAAGTTACATTTCCGTACTCCAGACGGCATAGCACAACGGCTCTAAACCATTCTGAAACACCTCTGTACTTAGAAATCTGCTGCCACAAAGAATTTACATTTCCTGACTCCGGCCAGCTTAGCACAAGGGCTCTAACCCATTCTGAAACACCACTGTAGTTAGAAATACGCAGCCAAAAAGAAGTTATATTTCCTGACTCCGGCCAGCTTGGCACAAGGGCTCTAACCCATTCTGAAACACCACTGTACATAGAAATCCACCGCAACAAAGAAGTTACATTTCCTGACTTCGGCCAGCTTCGCTCAAGAGCTTTTTCCCATTCTGAAACACCACTGTACTTAGAAATCTGCTGCCACAAAGAATTTACATTTCCTGACTCCGGCCAGCTTGGCCGAAGGGCTCTAACACATTTTAAAACACCACTGTACTTAGGAATCTGCTGCCACAAAGCAGTTACATTTCCTGACTCTGGCCTGTGTGGCCCAAAGGGATCTAACCCATTGTGAAACACCAATGTACTTAGAAATCTGCGGACACATATAATTTACATTTCATGACTGCGGCCAGCTTGGCCCAAGTGCTCTAACCCATTTGGAAACCCCACTGAACTTAGAAATCTGCTGCCACAAAGAATTTACATTTCCTGACTCCAGCCAGCTTGGCCCAAGGGCTCTAACCCATTTTAAAACACCACTGTACTTAGGAATATGATGTCACAAAGCAGTTACATTTCCTGACTCCGGCCTGCGTGGCCCAAGGGCTCTAACCCATTGTGAAATACCAATGTACTTAGAAATCTGCGGACACATAAAATTTACATTTCATGACTGCGGCCAGCTTGGCCCAAGTGCTCTAACCCATTCGGAAACACCACTGAACTTAGAAATCTGCTGACACAAAGAAGTTACATTTCCGTACTCCAGACAGCTTAGCACAACGGCCCTAAACCATTCTGAAACACCTCTGTACTTAGAAATCTGCTGCCACAAAGAATTTACATTTCCTGACTCCGGCCAGCTTGGCACAAGGGTTCTAACCCATTCTGAAACACCACTGTACTTAGAAATCCACTGCCAAAAAAAAGTTATATTTCCTGACTCCGGCCAGCTTGGCTCAAGGGCTTTTTCCCATTCTGAAACAGGTATCTAAGTACAGCGGTGTTTCTGAATGGGTTTGAGCCCTTGGGCCAAGCAGGTCGGTGTCAGGAAATGTAACTTCTTTATACCAGCAGATTTCTAAGTACAGTGGTGTTACAAAATAGGTTAGAGCCCTTGGGCTAAGCTGGCCCGAGTCAGGAAATGTACTTAGAAATCTGCTGCCACAAAGAATTTACATTTGCTGACTCCGGCCATCTTGACCCAAGGGCTCTAATCCATTTTAAAACACCACTGTACTTAGGAATCTGCTGTCACAAAGCAGTTACATTTCCTGACACCAGTCAGCTTGGCCCAAGGGCTCTAAACCATTCTGAAACACCAGTGTACTTAGAAATCAGCTGCCACAAAGAAGTTACATTTCCTGACTCCGGACACCTTGGCTCAAGGGCTTTTTCCCATTCTGAAACACCACTGTACTTAGAAATCTGCTGCCAAAAAGAATTTACATTTTCTGACTCCGGCCAGCTTGGCCCAAGGGCTCTAACACATTTTAAAACACCAGTGTACTTAGGAATCTGCTGCCACAAAGCAGTTACATTTCCTGACTCCGGCCTGCGTGGCCCAAGGGCTGTAACCCATTGTGAAACACCAATGTACTTAGAAATCTGCGGACACATATAATTTACATTTCATGACTGCGGCCAGCTTGGCACAAGTGCTCTAACCCATTCGGAAACACCACTGAACTTAGAAATCTGCTGACACAAAGAAGTTACATTTCCGTACTCCAGACAGCTTAGCACAACGGCTCTAAACCATTCTGAAAAAACCTCTGTACTGAGAAATCTGCTGCCACAAAGTATTTACATTTCCTGACTCCGGCCAGCTTGGCACAAGGGCTCTAACCCATTGTGAAATACCAATGTACTTAGGTATCTGCTGCCACAAAGCAGTTACATTTGCTGGCTCCGGCCACTTTGGCTCAAGGGCTCAAAACCATTCTGAAACACCATGGTACTTAGGAATCTGCTGCCACAAAGCAGTTACATTTCCTGACTCCGGTCAGCTTGGCCCACGGGCTCTTTCCCATTCTGGAACACCTCTGTACTTAGAAATCAGCTGCCACAAAGAAGTTACATTTCCTTACTCCAGCCAGCATGGCCGTAGTGCTCTAACCCATTCTGAAACACCACTATACTTAGAAATCTGTTGCCACAAATTAGTTACATTTCCTGACTCCGGCCTGCGTGGCCCAAGGGCTCTAACACATTGTGAAACACCACTGTACTTAGAAATCTGCGGCCACATATAATTTACATTTCCTAACTGCGGCCAGCTTGGCCCAAGGGCTCTAACCCATTCTGAAACACTACTGTACTTAGAAATCTGCTGCCACAAAGAATTTACATTTCCTGGCTCCGGCCAGCTTGGCACAAGAGCTCTAACCCATTCTGAAACACCACTGTACATAGAAATCCGCAGCAACAAAGAAGTTACATTTCCTGACTCCGGCCAGCTTGGCTCAAGGGCTTTTTCCCATTCTGAAACACCACTGTACTTAGAAATCTGCTGCCACAAAGAATTTACATTTCCTGACTCCGGCCAGCTTGGCCCAAGGGCTCTAACCCATTTTAAAACACCACTGTACTTAGGAATCTGCTGCCACAAAGCAGTTACATTTCCTGACTCCGGTCAGCTTGGCCCACGGGCTCTTTCCCATTCTGAAACACCACTGTACTTAGAAATCTGCTGCCAAAAAGAATTTACATTTTCTGACTCCGGCCAGCTTGGCCCAAGGGCTCTAACACATTTTAAAACACCTTACTTACTTACTTACTTAGGCGATCCCTCGTTTTCCGAGTATGATGGTCCTCCAATGTTCTTGTGGGTCCGTAAGTGGCTGTGGAGCCCTATTCTTGCTCTGCACCTTCTTCCGCAGTGAGGGCATTGGTTTCCAGGTGGAAGGCGGTCCCGGTCGGGGTTGGCTTGACGCGCCTTCCTCCTAGCACGTTTCTCTCTTTCACCCTCCACTCGTGCCTCCTCGAATTCTGCAGCACTGCTGGTCACAGCCGACCTCCAGCTGGAGCGCTCAAGGGCCAGGGCTTCCCAGTTCTCAGTGTCTATGCCAGAGTTTTTAAGGTTGGCTTTGAGCCCATCTTTAAATCTCTTTTCCTGTCCACCGACATTCCGTTTTCCGTTGATAAGTTCGGAATAGAGCAACTGCTTTGGGAGACGGTGGTCAGGCATCCGGACAACGTGGCCAGCCCAGCGGAGTTGATGTTGGAGGACCATCGCTTCAATGCTGGTGGTCTTTGCTTCTTCCAGCACACTGACGTTTGTCCGCTTGTCTTCCCAGGAGATTTGCAGGATTTTCCGGAGGCAGCGCTGATGGAATCGTTCCAGGAGTTGCATGTGACGTCTGTAGACAGTCCACGTCTCACAGGCGTATAGCAGGGTTGGGAGGACAATAGCTTTATAGACAAGCACCTTGGTCTCCCTACGGATGTCCCGGTCCTCAAACACTCTCTGCTTCATTCGGGAAAATGCTGCACTTGCGGAGCTCAGGCGGTGTTGTATTTCAGCGTCGATGTTGACTTTGGTGGAGAGGTGGCTGCCAAGGTAGCGGAAATGGTCAACATTTTCTAGTGTTACACCATTAAGCTGTATCTCTGGCATTGGGGAGGAGTTGGCTGGTGACTGCTGGAAGAGCACTTTGGTTTTCTCAATGTTCAGTGACAGGCCAAGCTTCGTGTATGCTTCTGCGAAGGTGTTTAGAGTGGCTTGTAGATCTTCTTCTGTATGCGCACAGACGACATTGTCATCAGCATACTGGAGTTCTATAACAGATGTTGTTGTAACTTTGGTTTTGGCTTTCAGTCTGCTGAGGTTAAACAGCTTGCCATCTGTCCGATAGATGATTTCCACTCCGGTGGGAAGCTTCCCATCAACAAGGTGAAGTATCATTGCGATGAAGATGGAGAATAGAGTTGGGGCAATAACACATCCCTGTTTGACACCCGATTCCACCTTAAATGGGTCACTTTGGGAGCCATTGCTGTCCAAGACTGTTGCCATCATGTCATCGTGGAGGAGCCGCAGGATGTTCACAAATTTGTTAGGGCATCCGATTTTGTGGAGGATGGTCCAGAGAGCGCTGCGATTCACTGTGTCGAATGCCTTGGCAAGGTCGATGAATGCCATGTACAGAGGTTGGTTTTGTTCCCTGCATTTTTCTTGGAGCTGTCGTGCAGTGAAGATCATGTCCACGGTTCCTCTGGAGGGGCGGAAGCCGTTCTGGGATTCTGGGAGGGTGTCTTCTGAGAGGGGCAGGAGGCGGTTTGCAAGGATTCTTGCGAGGATTTTCCCAGCGGAGGTTAGAAGGGAGATACCTCGATAGTTTCCGCAGTCTGTTCTTTCCCCTTTTTTGAAGAGGGTGATGATGGTGGCATCCTTGAAGTCTGCTGGGATTTTCTCGGTCACCCACACTTTTTCTATGAGCTGGTGGAGTTGGTGTGTCAGCTCAGGTCCTCCCTCTTTGAAGATTTCAGCAGGGATCCCATCCGGTCCGCTGGCTTTGTTATTCTTCTGCTGGCTGATGGCATTGCTGACTTCTTCCAAACTAGGCGGTGCTGCAAGCTCATTCCTGGTTTGTTGTTGCGGGATTTGTGAGAGGACCTCTTCGGCCACATTGGAGCTGCGGTTCAGGAGGCTTTGGTAGTGTTCTTTCCAACGTAGTGCAATTGAGTTTTGGTCCTTCAGGAGTTTGGTTCCATCTGATGAGCGTAGAGGCTGTATGCCATGGTTTCTTGGTCCGTAGATGACCTTTGTGGCTTTGAAAAATCCTTGAGCATTATGGGTATCTGCCAGGTGTTGGATTTCTTCAGCCTTCTTTGTCCACCAGATGTTCTTGAGTTCTCTTGTCCTTCTTTGGACCTCGGCTTTTGCACTAGCGTAGATCTTTTTCTTAGCAGCACAGTTGATGTTTCTCTGCCATGTTTGGAAGGCTTTCCTTTTCTTGTCAATTAGCTGTTGGATCTCGATGTCATTTTCATCAAACCAGTCTTGATGTTTCTTGGCTTGGTATCCAATAGTTTCTTCGCAGGCTTGGATGATGGAGGTCTTCAGTTTGTTCCAATGTTCCTCAACATTTTCGGGGTGTTCTGTGGGTAGATGGTTCTTGAGTGCTGTTTGGAGATGGGCTCGTCTGGAGGGCTCCTGAAGGGCTTGGGTGTTCATTTTGCGCCTTGTCTTTCTGCCTTGGAGTCTGCGCTTGGGAGCGATCTTGATGGCCATCGAGGATCGGATTAGCCTGTGGTCAGTCCAGCAGTCGTCAGCACCTGTCATGGCTCTTGTGAGGAGCACGTCACGGCGGTCTCTGGCACGTGTGATTACATAGTCTAAGAGGTGCCAATGCTTTGACCGGGGGTGCTTCCATGATGTCTTGAACTTGTTTTTCTGGCGGAAGAGCGTGTTGGTGATGACAAGGTTGTGTTCCGCACATTTGGTGAGAAGCAGGATGCCATTCGGGTTGCTGTTTCCAACCCCGTCTTTTCCTATGGTTCCTGGCCACAGGTCGAAGTCTCGCCCGACTCTTGCATTGAAGTCCCCCAGGAGGATGATTTTGTCCTCCTTAGGTATCCCCGATAGGACGGTGTCCAGCTGACAGTAGAATTTCTCCTTGATGTCTTCGTCAGCATCTAGTGTTGGTGCATAGGCACTTATGATGGTTGCCCGTTGGTTTTTGGCAAGATTGATTCGGAGGGTTGAGAGACGTTCGTTGATGCCAGTGGGTGCTTCGGACAGATGTTTCACCAGATCATTTCTGATGGCAAAGCCGACTCCGTGCATTCTTTGGTCTTCTTCAGGCAGTCCCTTCCAGAAGAAGGTGTAGCCTCCTTTTTCTTCCTTCAGCTGTCCCTCTCCTGCTCTCCGGGTCTCCTGAAGGGCTGCTATGTCGATGTTGAAGCGTCCCAGCTCCCTTGCAATGATGGCAGTTCTGCGTTCGGGGCGTTCACTGCCACTGTTGTCCATCAGAGTCCGTACGTTCCACGTACCAAAGTTCATTTTTCTTTTTTGGCCGCAGGGTGGTGACCCCACTGGACGCGGCAGTCCAGTCAGGGATGAGAGAGGCAGACTATGTTTAGGGCACCTTTTCTAGCCCCCTCCCCATGTGGGGTGAGCAGAGTGGATCCTCAAAAGGGCTGCTCAGTCGCGGATACAGCTGCCGAACTACTCAACTGCCTCGGTCCTTGAGGTAGAACGACTGAGTCCATACCCACCGCCCATGTGCCAGTCTGTGACTAGGGGCTTCCAGATTTCACAGTCCTGCCCCCGTCGCCACTCGCTAATCGCCATGGGACTTTGGTTGGTTGGTTTTTATTTTCTTTGGAAGACGCCTGTGCGTGGGTTTTTTTTAATGTGTGGAGGTCAGTGCACAACTGATCAACACACAGTCTTCACAGAGTGAGGTTCCACTGGTGATGTAGTTTAACACAATGACCGTGGCTTCTCAGTCTGTTGCAGCCTTCTTCCGCCTTCGCAGCCGTTGTAACATGGGCCATGTTATCCTCCGCCTGCTCCGCCGTTGAGGTCTTTGGGTCTTCGGACTGTTCTTGGTCTGGGACCTCCCCCGCAGCCACTCCTGGGAGTGCACGACTCCAGTTGCTGTGCCTACAGGTTCATCGGAACACGCAAGCCCCCTCACCACGGCAAGGTGACAGTCCGTCGAGGGGGACTGTCACCTTGCCGTGTCACCTTTAAAACACCAGTGTACTTAGGAGTCTGCTGCCACAAAGCAGTTACATTTCCTGACTCCGGCCTGCGTGGCCCAAGGGCTGTAACCCATTGTGAAACACCAATGTACTTAGAAATCTGCGGACACATATAATTTACATTTCATGACTGCGGCCAGCTTGGCACAAGTGCTCTAACCCATTCGGAAACACCACTGAACTTAGAAATCTGCTGACACAAAGAAGTTACATTTCCGTACTCCAGACAGCTTAGCACAACGGCTCTAAACCATTCTGAAAAAAACCTCTGTACTTAGAAATCTGCTGCCACAAAGTATTTACATTTCCTGACTCCGGCCAGCTTGGCACAAGGGCTCTAACCCATTGTGAAATACCAATGTACTTAGGTATCTGCTGCCACAAAGCAGTTACATTTGCTGGCTCCGGCCACTTTGGCTCAAGGGCTCAAAACCATTCTGAAACACCATGGTACTTAGGAATCTGCTGCCACAAAGCAGTTACATTTCCTGACTCCGGTCAGCTTGGCCCACGGGCTCTTTCCCATTCTGGAACACCTCTGTACTTAGAAATCAGCTGCCACAAAGAAGTTACATTTCCTTACTCCAGCCAGCATGGCCGTAGTGCTCTAACCCATTCTGAAACACCACTATACTTAGAAATCTGTTGCCACAAAGAAGTTACATTTCCTGACTCCGGCCTGCGTGGCCCAAGGGCTCTAACACATTGTGAAACACCACTGTACTTAGAAATCTGCGGCCACATATAATTTACATTTCCTAACTGCGGCCAGCTTGGCCCAAGGGCTCTAACCCATTCTGAAACACTACTGTACTTAGAAATCTGCTGCCACAAAGAATTTACATTTCCTGGCTCCGGCCAGCTTGGCACAAGAGCTCTAACCCATTCTGAAACACCACTGTACATAGAAATCCGCAGCAACAAAGAAGTTACATTTCCTGACTCCGGCCAGCTTGGCTCAAGGGCTTTTTCCCATTCTGAAACACCATGGTACTTAGAAATCTGCTGCCACAAAGAATTTACATTTCCTGACTCCGGCCAGCTTGGCCCAAGGGCTCTAACCCATTTTAAAACACCACTGTACTTAGGAATCTGCTGCCACAAAGCAGTTACATTTCCTGACTCCGGTCAGCTTGGCCCACGGGCTCTTTCCCATTCTGGAACACCACTGTACTTAGAAATCTGCTGCCTCAAAGCAGTTACATTTCCTGACTCCAGTTAGCTTGGCCCAAGGTCTCTAACCCATTCTGAAACACCTCTCTACTTAGAAATCAGCTGCCACAAAGAAGTTACATTTCCTTACTCCAGCCAGCATGGCCGTAGTGCTCTAACCCATTCTGAAACACCACTATACTTAGAAATCTGTTGCCACAAAGAAGTTACATTTCCTGACTCCGGCCTGCGTGGCCCAAGGGCTCTAACCCATTGTGAAACACCACTGTACTTAGAAATCTGCGGCCACATATAATTTACATTTCCTGACTCCGGCCAGCTTGGCACAAGAGCTCTAACCCATTCTGAAACACCACTGTACATAGAAATCCGCAGCAACAAAGAAGTTACATTTCCTGACTCCGGCCATCTTGGCACAACGACTCAAAACCATTCTGAAACACCACGGTACTTAGAAATCTTCTGCCACAAAGAAGTTATATTTCCTGTCTCCGACCAGCTTGGCTCAAGGGCTTTTTCCCATTCTGAAACACAACTGTACTTAGAAATCTGCTGCCACAAAGAAGTTACATTTCCTTTTTTTTTTTTTTTATTTTGGATAACAAAACAATACAATATGAACCTTAGCATCAAAAGACAATATCAAAAACTGATTACAATTTTTATGTCTAGGATACAGGTTCCAATTGTGCTTCCCTTAACCATAAATCTTGATTAATCACCCTTTTAAAAACCCCTCTCCACCCACCCACCCTTACCACCCTCTCCTCACCTCCCTCCCACCCCCATCTGGGTTACTTGAATCAATTCATTGATTTAATTGTCTGGAAGGCCTGATTTAAAGTTCTGTACCTATCTTTTCCTTCCGTTTTTTCGATTAAACAAGACCATTTTCTAAACCAATCTTGTCTTGACTGAATATTCAAATATTTATTTTTCTTTTCATAAATGAAATCACTAATTAAATATTCAGAAAGATAAGACCACCAAGTTTTCATGTCCCACCTTGTTTTATCTTTCCAACCTCTGGCGATTGTGGCATGTGTAGCAGCTATCATAAATTTCAATATCTCTGACCATTCGTTGTTTCCCTCCTTTACCTCTATGTTGAGGGACAGAAATCGAGCTTTATCCCAATGTAGTTTTTGCCCTATTATTTCCTCTATTACTTCTCTAACAGTATTATAGAATTTTTGGATTTCAGAGCAGTCCCACCACATGTGTGAGAAAGTACCAGTCTCCCCACATTTATGCCAGCATTTGTTAGAAGTGTTTTTCATAATGTGAGCCAATTGAGAGGGGGTCCTATACCATTTTGAAATTATTTTCTTTTGTGTTTCTTTGATTCTTAGATGTTTAATTTTTTGAGTTTTATTGATCCAGGAGTTTACTAAGTTTTCATTAAAATTTATGTCCTGTTTCCAGGCCTCTACTAAAGTATGTTTTGTGTTGTAGGATAAGGCTATTAGTTCCTTGTATATTTCCCCTATAATGCCTTTCTCTTTTTCTATTTTCCAACCTATTATTCTATCCAATGGAGCTTCTGATGTTTCTTTCTTTTTTATTTCTTGTACTCTTTTCGACAAGCCCAACCAAGCTATCCAATACTTTGAACCACATTTGTCCTTTATCTCATCCCATTTCTTAATATCTCCATTAGGTTTCAAGAGGTCTCCTACCTTCTTTATTCCATTCTCTTTCAGGGACCTGATTAAATTCCTAAATGTTTTATCTTTATTTTCTAGGGTTTCTAGTGGAAAGGGATCTATTTTATTTATTTGTAATTTATTTTGCCATTTCTTCCAAACATACAATGTTGAGAGGAGGGGGCCCTCTCTTAATTTATTAAGCTCTTTTTTATCAATTTTTTCTCCCATAAATGAGCCCTTTTTCCAATCGTTTAATTCTTTCTCTAATTTCACCCATTTTCTCCCCCCTTCCAATTCCAATTCTATTAATTTAGCGATATGGCATGTCTCATAATACAGCTCCAGGGATGGAGCTCCCCATCCCCCCATTTCTTGCGTGCCATAGAATATAAAATTAGAAATTCTATTTTTATTCCCTCCCACTACCCATTTCTTGATGGAATTGTCCCACTTCTTAAAGAGTTTTGCCGAGATGTTTACTGGCAGACTTTGAAATAAATATAAGAATTTGGGTAGAATCTTCATTTTATAAATTTTAAGTCTAGAAGTGATGTCCCGAAAATTCTTCCCCCAGGTTTTAAGTGCTTTGCTTGTAGATTTCCATAAATGGTTAAAGTTTGATTGGATAATATTATTTAAATTCTTTGGAATTTCTACTCCTAAGTATTTTAATGACTTCTTTCCCAGTTTCACTCCTATAATATTCTGGGCGGTTTTTAGTTCTTTCGATGTTAAATTCTTATGGAGAATTTCTGTTTTACCTAAATTTGTTGCAAGCCCTGAGATTTCCCCAAATTCCTTTATTAATTTGACCAATGAACTTAGCGACTCTTTCACCTCGCTTAAAATTATTATAACATCATCCGCATAAAGGTTTATTTTTATTTCTTCTTTGCCCGCCTTGTATCCTTTGATTGTTTGGTCCTGTCTAATTAAATTTGCTAAAGGTTCAATGGCCAATGCAAATAATAGTGGAGAGAGTGGGCATCCTTGTTTAGTTCCACTCTTTATACTAATTTGTCTCGAATCAACCCCATTTACATTTATGACTGCCTTATTTCTGCTGTATATCTCTTTTATTACTTTGCATAATTTTTCCCCCATTCCACTTGCCTCACATATTTTATTCAGGTATTTATGGTTTATTGAGTCAAATGCTTTTTGAAAGTCAAGCTTTACTATAAGCAGTTTGGATCTATTAACTGTAGCATGACTTAGAGTATTTAGAATGATCCTGATAGGGTCTGCTATTTTCCTATTTTTTATAAATCCATGTTGATCTTCATGGATTATTTTTGGGATTTTTTCTCTTATTCTGTTTGCTATGATTTTTGTAAAGATCTTATAATCTACATTACTAAGGGAGATAGGTCTATATGCATTAGGATCTGTCTCGTCTTTATTTGGTTTTGGAATTGTTATTATCTCACAGTACTTCCAGGAGTCTGGAACTTTACCTCCTTCCATGATTTTATTGAAAAGTATGACCAAATTTGGAGTAATTTCCCCTTTAAAAATTTTGTAAAAATTTGTGGTAAAGCCATCTGGCCCGGGGGCTGAGTTCACTTTTAAACTGTCTATTACTGTTTCAATTTCTGAATTTGATATTGTGTTGTTTAATTCTATTTGTGAGTGATAGTCTATGTTTTCATGTAAATATACTTCTTGTTCTATTGTATTTTTATCATCATAAAGTTTCTCATAAAAACTTGCCATAATTTCTCTAATTTCATTATCTGTTGATTTTAATTTACCCCTATAATCTTTTAATTTTAGTATTCTCTTTCTAGCTTGTCTTTTTTTTAGGAATCTGGCCAAACTTTTTGAGTTATTGATGGAGTTGAATTGGTAATCATTTTTGATCCACAGATGTTTTTTGGTGGCGTCAATTTTTTCTAAATTCTCCAAATATTGTTTTTTCTCTATCCATCTTGTCTTATTTTCTGCTGTTGGGTGATTTTGAAATTGTTGGAGGAAGTTCTCTACCTCACCTCTAGTTTTTTCAAGAGTGGATTTTTCTTTCTTATTAATCCCAATTTCTTTAGTGATACATGTACCCCTAATAGTAGCTTTAAAAGCATCCCATATTAACTCTTCTTTTAATTCTGATTGTCTGTTTATTAAAAAAAAATTCTTTTATCTGATTTTTAATATCTTGTTTGTCCTTTTCTTTGAAAGTTACTTTTGGATTAAATCTCCATTTCTTTGTGAGTCTCCTTACAGGTTCTCCCAATTTAAGCGAAATCGGAGCATGATCTCCTGGCCATTGTTTCCCTACTTTTATCTCTTTAATTTCTCTAGAGTTATTAATTCCAACTATGAAGTAGTCTATAGTTGTGAATTTAGAGTGTCTGTGTGAATAGAAAGTTGGTGCCATACTCTCTTCACCTATTCTGTTATGGGCCTCGATTAGATTCCATTTTTTAAAATTGACTTTACATTCTAACTTTGGGGGACTAACCCCTAAGCTTCTTCTATTCATGTATAACTCCATATTTAAATCTCCCCCAATGACTACTTCGCCCTTTGCATGTTTTTCAATTTTGGCAAATGTTTTATTTATGAAACTTATTTGTTTTTTGTTTGGCGCATATACACTTGCAATAGAGATATCACTATTGTTTAATTTTCCCATTATCATTATAAATCTCCCTTCCTTATCTGATATCCTTTTCTCTAGTACAAAACTGTTAGTATTCTTTATTATGATTGCTACTCCTCTGGATTTATTTGATCCTCTTGATTCAAATTGTAAGTCCCAATTCTTTAAGTTTAACAATTTTTCCTTATCTTTTTTCTTATGAGTCTCCTGTATTAAGCATATATCAGCATGCTGCTCAGTTAACATTCTAGCCAGTTTATATTTATATATATATATAAAAAAAAAGAAGTTACATTTCCTGACTCCGGCCAGCTTGGCCGAAGGGCTCTAACACATTTTAAAACACCACTGTACTTAGGAATCTGCTGCCACAAAGCAGTTACATTTCCTGACTTTGGACTGCGTGTCCCAAAGGGCTCTAACCCATTTACATTTCCTGACTCCGGCCAGCTTGGCACAAGGGCTGTAACCCATTCTGAATCACCACTGTACTTAGAAATACGCTGCAAAAAAGAAGTTATATTTCCTGACTCCGGCCAGCTTGGCCCAAGGGCTTTTTCCCATTCTGAAATACCACTGTACTTAGAAATCTGCTGCCACAAAGAATTTACATTTCCTGACTCCGGCCAGCTTGGCCCAAGGGCTCTAACCCATTTTAAAACACCACTGTATTTTGGAATCTGCTGTCACAAAGCAGTTACATTTCCTGACTCCGGCCTGCGTGGCCCAAGGGCTCTAACCCATTGTGAAACACCAATGTACTTAGAAATCTGCGGACACATATAATTTACATTTCATGACTGCGGCCAGCTTGGCCCAAGTGCTCTAACCCATTCGGAAACACCACTGAACTTAGAAATCTGCTGACACAAAGAAGTTACATTTCCGTACTCCAGGCAGCTTAGCACAACGGCTCTAAACCATTCTGAAACACCTCTGTACTTAGAAATCTGCTGCCACAAAGAATTTACATTTCCTGACTCCGGCCAGCTTGGCCCAAGGGCTGTAACCCATTTTAAAACACCACTCTACTTAGGAATCTGCTGTCACAAAGCAGTTACATTTCCTGACTCCAGTCAGCTTGGCCCAAGGGCTCCAAATCATACTGAAACACCACTGTACTTAGAAATCTGCTGCCACATATAATTTACATTTCCTGACGCCGGCTAGCTTGGCTCAAGGGCTCTAACCCATTCTGAAACACAACTGTACTTAGAAATCTGCTGACACAAAGAAGTTACATTTCCTTACTCCGGCCAGCTTGCCTCAAGGGCTCTTTCCCATTCTGAAACACCACTGTACTTAAAAATCTGCTGCTACAATGAATTTACATTTTCTAACTCCGGCCAGCGTGGCCAAAGTGCTCTATCCCATTCTGAAACACCACTGTCCTTAGAAATCTGCTGCCACATATAATTTACATTTCCTGACTCCGGCCAGCTTAGCCCAAGGCCTATAACCCATTCTGAAACACCACTGTACTTAGAAATCCGCTGCCACAAAGAAGTTACATTTCTTGACTCCGGCCAGCTTGGCCCAAGGGCACTAACCCATTCTGAAACACCTCTGTACTTAGAAATCTGCTGCCACAAAGAATTTAAATTTCCTGATTCCAGCCAGCTTGGCACAAGGGCTCTAACCCATTCTGAAACACCACTGTACATAGAAATCCACCGCAACAAAGAAGTTAAATTTCCTGAGTCCGGACAGCTTCGCTCAAGAGCTTTTTCCCATTCTGAAACAGAACGGTACTTAGAAATCTGCTGTCACAGAGAATTAACATTTCCTAACTCTGGACAGCTTGGTGCAAGGGCTCTAACCCATTTTAAAACACCACTGTACTTATAAATCTGCTGCCACGAAGAAGTTACATTTCCTGACTCCGGCCAGCTTGGCACAACGACTCAAAACTATTCTGAAACATCACGGTACTTAGAAATTTTCTGCAACAAAAAAGTTATATTTCCTGTCTCCGACCAGCTTGGCTCAAGGGCTCGAACCCATTATGAAACACCACTGTACGTATAAATCCGCTGCCACAAAGAAGTTACATTTCCTGACTCCGGACACCTTGGCTCAAGGGCATTTTCCCATTCTGAAACACCACTGTACTTAGAAATCTGCTGCCAAAAAGAATTTACATTTCCTGACTCCGGCCAGCTTGGCAGAAGGGCTCTAACACATTGTAAAACACCACTGTACTTAGGAATCTGCTGCCACAAAGCAGTAACATTTCCTGACTCCGGCCTGCGTGGGCCAAAGGGCTCTAACCCATTGTGAAACACCAATGTACTTAGAAATCTGCGGACACATATAATTTACATTTCATGACTGTGGCCAGCTTGGCCCAAGTGCTCTAACCCATTCGGAAACACCACTGAACTTAGAAATCTGCTGACACAAAGAAGTTACATTTCCGTACTCCAGACGGCTTAGCACAACGGCTCTAAACCATTCTGAAACACCTCTGTACTTAGAAATCTGCTGCCACAAAGAATTTACATTTCCTGACTCCGGCCAGCTTGGCACAAGGGCTCTAACCCATTCTGAAACACCACTGTAGTTAGAAATACGCAGCCAAAAAGAAGTTATATTTCCTGACTCCGGCCAGCTTGGCACAAGGGCTCTAACCCATTCTGAAACACCACTGTACATAGAAATCCACCGCAACAAAGAAGTTACATTTCCTGACTTCGGCCAGCTTCGCTCAAGAGCTTTTTCCCATTCTGAAACACCACTGTACTTAGAAATCTGCTGCCACAAAGAATTTACATTTCCTGACTCCGGCCAGCTTGGCCGAAGGGCTCTAACACATTTTAAAACACTGTACTTAGGAATCTGCTGCCACAAAGCAGTTACATTTCCTGACTCTGGCCTGCGTGGCCCAAAGGGATCTAACCCATTGTGAAACACCAATGTACTTAGAAATCTGCGGACACATATAATTTACATTTCATGACTGCGGCCAGCTTGGCCCAAGTGCTCTAACCCATTTGGAAACACCACTGAACTTAGAAATCTGCTGCCACAAAGAATTTACATTTCCTGACTCCAGCCAGCTTGGCCCAAGGGCTCTAACCCATTTTAAAACACCACTGTACTTAGGAATCTGATGTCACAAAGCAGTTACATTTCCTGACTCCGGCCTGCGTGGCCCAAGGGCTCTAACCCATTGTGAAATACCAATGTACATAGAAATCTGCGGACACATATAATTTACATTTCATGACTGCGGCCAGCTTGGCCCAAGTGCTCTAACCCATTTGGAAACACCACTGAACTTAGAAATCTGCTGACACAAAGAAGTTACATTTCCGTACTCCAGACAGCTTAGCACAATGGCTCTAAACCATTCTGCAACACGTCTGTACTTAGAAATCTGCTGCCACAAAGAAGTTACATTTCCGTACTCCAGGCAGCTTAGCACAACGGCTCTAAACCATTCTGAAACACCTCTGTACTTAGAAATCTGCTGCCACAAAGAATTTACATTTCCTGACTCCGGCCAGCTTGGCACAAGGGCTCTAACCCATTCTGAAACACCACTGTACTTAGAAATACGCTGCCATAAAGAAGTTATATTTCCTGACTCCGGCCAGCTTGGCTCAAGGGCTTTTTCCCATTCTAAAACACCACTGTACTTAGAAATCTGCTGCCACAAAGAATTTACATTTCCTGACTCCGGCCAGCTTGGCCCAAGGGCTCTAACCCATTTTAAAACACCACTGTACTTGGGAATCTGCTGTCACAAAGCAGTTACATTTCCTGACTCCAGTGAGCTTGGCCCAAAGGCTCTAAACCATACTGAAATACCACTGTACTTAGAAATCAGCTGCCACAAAGAAGTTACATTTCCTTACTCCGGCCAGCTTGCCTCAAAGTCTCTTTCCCATTCTGAAACACCACTGTACTTAAAAATCTGCTGCCACAAAGAATTTACATTTTCTGACTCCGGCCAGCGTGTCCGAAGTGCTCTAACCCATTCTGAAACACCACTGTCCTTAGAAATCTTCTGCCACATATAATTTACATTTCCTGACTCCGGCCAGCTTAGCCCAAGGCCTCTAACCCATTCTGAAACACCACTGTACTTAGGAATCTGCTGCCACAAAGCAGTTACATTTCCTGACTCCGGCCAGCTTGGCCCAAGGGCTCTAACCCATTCTGAAACACCACTGTACTTAGAAATCTGCTGACACAAAGAAGTTACATTTCCTGACTCCGGCCATCTTGGCACAACGGCTCTAAACCATTCTGAAACACCACTGTACTTAGGAATCTGCTGCCACAAAGCAGTTACATTTCCTGACTCCGGCCAGCTTGGCCCAAGGGCTCTAACCCATTCTGAAACACCACTGTACTTAGAAATCTGCTGACACAAAGAAGTTACATTTCCTGACTCCGGACATCTTGGCGCAACGGCTCTAAACCATTCTGAAACACCACTGTACTTAGAAATCTGCTGCCACAATGAAGTTACATTTCCTGACTCCGGCCAGCATGGCCCAAGGGCTCTAACCCATTCTGAAACACCACTGTACTTAGAAATCTGCTGCCTCAAAGCAGTTACATTTCCTGACTCCAGTTAGCTTGGCCCAAGGTCTCTAACCCATTCTGAAACACCTCTGTACTTAGAAATCTGCTGCCGCAAAGAATTTATATTTCCTTACTCCAGCCAGCTTGGCCGAAGTGCTCTAAACCATTCTGAAACACCACTATTCTTAGAAATCTGTTGCCACAAAGAAGTTACATTTCCTGACTCCGGCCTGCGTGGCCCAAGGGCTCTAACCCATTGTGAAACACCACTGTACTTAGAAATCTGCTGCCACATATAATTTACATTTCCTGACTGCGGCCAGCTTGGCCCAAGTGCTCTAACACATTCTGAAACACTACTGTACTTAGAAATCAGCTGCCACAAAAATTTACATTTCTTGACTCTGGCCAGCATGGCCCAAGTGCTCTAACCCATTAGGAAACACCACTGTACATAGAAATCTGCTGACACAAAGAAGTTACATTTCCTGACTCCGGCCATCTTGGCACAACGGCTCTAAACCTTTCTGAAACACCACTGTACTTAGGAATCTGCTGCCACAAAGCAGTTACATTTCCTGACTCCGGCCAGCTTGGCCCAAGGGCTCTAACCCATTCTGAAACACCACTGTACATAGAAATCTGCGGACACATAGAATTTACATTTCCTGACTGCGGCCAGCTTGGCCCAAGTGCTCTAACCCATTCGGAAACACCACTGAACTTAGAAATCTGCTGATGCAAAGAAGTTACATTTCCGTACTCCAGACAGCTTAGCACAACAGCTCTAAACCATTCTGAAACACCTCTGTACTTAGAAATATGCTGCCACAAAGAATTTACATTTTCTGACTCCGGCCAGTTTGGCACAAGGGTTCTAACCCATTCTGAAACACCACTGTACTTAGAAATCCACTGCCAAAAAAAAGTTATATTTCCTGACTCCGGCCAGCTTGGCTCAAGGGCTTTTTCCCATTCTGAAACAGGTATCTAAGTACAGCGGTGTTTCTGAATGGGTTTGAGCCCTTGGGCCAAGCAGGTCGGTGTCAGGAAATGTAACTTCTTTATACCAGCAGATTTCTAAGTACAGTGGTGTTACAAAATAGGTTAGAGCCCTTGGGCTAAGCTGGCCCGAGTCAGGAAATGTACTTAGAAATCTGCTGCCACAAAGAATTTACATTTCCTGACTCTGGCCATCTTGACCCAAGGGCTCTAACCCATTTTAAAACACCACTGTACTTAGGAATCTGCTGTCACAAAGCAGTTACATTTCCTGACACCAGTCAGCTTGGCCCAAGGGCTCTAAACCATTCTGAAACACCAGTGTACTTAGAAATCAGCTGCTACAAAGAAGTTACATTTCCTTACTCCGGCCAGCTTGCCTCAAAGTCTCTTTCCCATTCTGAAACACCACTGTACTTAAAAATCTGCTGCCACAAAGAATTTACATTTTCTGACTCCGGCCAGCGTGTCCGAAGTGCTCTAACCCATTCTGAAACACCACTGTCCTTAGAAATCTTCTGCCACATATAATTTACATTTCCTGACTCCGGCCAGCTTAGCCCAAGGCCTCTAACCCATTCTGAAACACCACTGTACTTAGGAATCTGCTGCCACAAAGCAGTTACATTTCCTGACTCCGGCCAGCTTGGCCCAAGGGCTCTAACCCATTCTGAAACACCACTGTACTTAGAAATCTGCTGACACAAAGAAGTTACATTTCCTGACTCCGGCCATCTTGGCACAACGGCTCTAAACCATTCTGAAACACCACTGTACTTAGGAATCTGCTGCCACAAAGCAGTTACATTTCCTGACTCCGGCCAGCTTGGCCCAAGGGCTCTAACCCATTCTGAAACACCACTGTACTTAGAAATCTGCTGACACAAAGAAGTTACATTTCCTGACTCCGGACATCTTGGCGCAACGGCTCTAAACCATTCTGAAACACCACTGTACTTAGAAATCTGCTGCCACAATGAAGTTACATTTCCTGACTCCGGCCAGCATGGCCCAAGGGCTCTAACCCATTCTGAAACACCACTGTACTTAGAAATCTGCTGCCTCAAAGCAGTTACATTTCCTGACTCCAGTTAGCTTGGCCCAAGGTCTCTAACCCATTCTGAAACACCTCTGTACTTAGAAATCTGCTGCCGCAAAGAATTTATATTTCCTTACTCCAGCCAGCTTGGCCGAAGTGCTCTAAACCATTCTGAAACACCACTATTCTTAGAAATCTGTTGCCACAAAGAAGTTACATTTCCTGACTCCGGCCTGCGTGGCCCAAGGGCTCTAACCCATTGTGAAACACCACTGTACTTAGAAATCTGCTGCCACATATAATTTACATTTCCTGACTGCGGCCAGCTTGGCCCAAGTGCTCTAACACATTCTGAAACACTACTGTACTTAGAAATCAGCTGCCACAAAAATTTACATTTCTTGACTCTGGCCAGCATGGCCCAAGTGCTCTAACCCATTAGGAAACACCACTGTACATAGAAATCTGCTGACACAAAGAAGTTACATTTCCTGACTCCGGCCATCTTGGCACAACGGCTCTAAACCTTTCTGAAACACCACTGTACTTAGGAATCTGCTGCCACAAAGCAGTTACATTTCCTGACTCCGGCCAGCTTGGCCCAAGGGCTCTAACCCATTCTGAAACACCACTGTACATAGAAATCTGCGGACACATAGAATTTACATTTCCTGACTGCGGCCAGCTTGGCCCAAGTGCTCTAACCCATTCGGAAACACCACTGAACTTAGAAATCTGCTGATGCAAAGAAGTTACATTTCCGTACTCCAGACAGCTTAGCACAACAGCTCTAAACCATTCTGAAACACCTCTGTACTTAGAAATATGCTGCCACAAAGAATTTACATTTTCTGACTCCGGCCAGTTTGGCACAAGGGTTCTAACCCATTCTGAAACACCACTGTACTTAGAAATCCACTGCCAAAAAAAAGTTATATTTCCTGACTCCGGCCAGCTTGGCTCAAGGGCTTTTTCCCATTCTGAAACAGGTATCTAAGTACAGCGGTGTTTCTGAATGGGTTTGAGCCCTTGGGCCAAGCAGGTCGGTGTCAGGAAATGTAACTTCTTTATACCAGCAGATTTCTAAGTACAGTGGTGTTACAAAATAGGTTAGAGCCCTTGGGCTAAGCTGGCCCGAGTCAGGAAATGTACTTAGAAATCTGCTGCCACAAAGAATTTACATTTCCTGACTCTGGCCATCTTGACCCAAGGGCTCTAACCCATTTTAAAACACCACTGTACTTAGGAATCTGCTGTCACAAAGCAGTTACATTTCCTGACACCAGTCAGCTTGGCCCAAGGGCTCTAAACCATTCTGAAACACCAGTGTACTTAGAAATCAGCTGCTACAAAGAAGTTACATTTCCTGACTCCGGACACCTTGGCTCAAGGGCTTTTTCCCATTCTGAAACACCACTGTACTTAGAAATCTGCTGCCAAAAAGAATTTACATTTTCTGACTCCGGCCAGCTTGGCCCAAGGGCTCTAACACATTTTAAAACACCAGTGTACTTAGGAATCTGCTGCCACAAAGCAGTTACATTTCCTGACTCCGGCCTGCGTGGCCCAAGGGCTGTAACCCATTGTGAAACACCAATGTACTTAGAAATCTGCGGACACATATAATTTACATTTCATGACTGCGGCCAGCTTGGCACAAGTGCTCTAACCCATTCGGAAACACCACTGAACTTAGAAATCTGCTGACACAAAGAAGTTACATTTCCGTACTCCAGACAGCTTAGCACAACGGCTCTAAACCATTCTGAAAAAACCTCTGTACTTAGAAATCTGCTGCCACAAAGAATTTACATTTCCTGACTCCGGCCAGCTTGGCACAAGAGCTCTAACCCATTCTGAAACACCACTGTACATAGAAATCCGCAGCAACAAAGAAGTTACATTTCCTGACTCCGGCCAGCTTGGCTCAAGGGCTTTTTCCCATTCTGAAACACCACTGTACTTAGAAATCTGCTGCCACAAAGAATTTACATTTCCTGACTCCGGCCAGCTTGGCACAAGGGCTCTAACCCATTGTGAAATACCAATGTACTTAGGTATCTGCTGCCACAAAGCAGTTACATTTGCTGGCTCCGGCCACTTTGGCTCAAGGGCTCAAAACCATTCTGAAACACCATGGTACTTAGGAATCTGCTGCCACAAAGCAGTTACATTTCCTGACTCCGGTCAGCTTGGCCCACGGGCTCTTTCCCATTCTGGAACACCACTGTACTTAGAAATCTGCTGCCTCAAAGCAGTTACATTTCCTGACTCCAGTTAGCTTGGCCCAAGGTCTCTAACCCATTCTGAAACACCTCTGTACTTAGAAATCAGCTGCCACAAAGAAGTTACATTTCCTTACTCCAGCCAGCATGGCCGTAGTGCTCTAACCCATTCTGAAACACCACTATACTTAGAAATCTGTTGCCACAAAGAAGTTACATTTCCTGACTCCGGCCTGCGTGGCCCAAGGGCTCTAACACATTGTGAAACACCACTGTACTTAGAAATCTGCGGCCACATATAATTTACATTTCCTAACTGCGGCCAGCTTGGCCCAAGGGCTCTAACCCATTCTGAAACACTACTGTACTTAGAAATCTGCTGCCACAAAGAATTTACATTTCCTGACTCCGGCCAGCTTGGCACAAGAGCTCTAACCCATTCTGAAACACCACTGTACATAGAAATCCGCAGCAACAAAGAAGTTACATTTCCTGACTCCGGCCAGCTTGGCTCAAGGGCTTTTTCCCATTCTGAAACACCACTGTACTTAGAAATCTGCTGCCACAAAGAATTTACATTTCCTGACTCCGGCCAGCTTGGCCCAAGGGCTCTAACCCATTTTAAAACACCACTGTACTTAGGTATCTGCTGCCACAAAGCAGTTACATTTGCTGGCTCCGGCCACTTTGGCTCAAGGGCTCAAAACCATTCTGAAACACCATGGTACTTAGAAATCTTCTGCCACAAAGAAGTTACATTTCCTGACTCCGGCCAGCTTAGCCCAAGGCCTCTAACCCATTCTGAAACACCACTGTACTTAGGAATCTGCTGCCACAAAGCAGTTACATTTCCTGACTCCGGTCAGCTTGGCCCACGGGCTCTTTCCCATTCTGGAACACCACTGTACTTAGAAATCTGCTGCCTCAAAGCAGTTACATTTCCTGACTCCAGTTAGCTTGGCCCAAGGTCTCTAACCCATTCTGAAACACCTCTCTACTTAGAAATCAGCTGCCACAAAGAAGTTACATTTCCTTACTCCAGCCAGCATGGCCGTAGTGCTCTAACCCATTCTGAAACACCACTATACTTAGAAATCTGTTGCCACAAAGAAGTTACATTTCCTGACTCCGGCCTGCGTGGCCCAAGGGCTCTAACCCATTGTGAAACACCACTGTACTTAGAAATCTGCGGCCACATATAATTTACATTTCCTGACTCCGGTCAGCTTGGCACAAGAGCTCTAACCCATTCTGAAACACCACTGTACATAGAAATCCGCAGCAACAAAGAAGTTACATTTCCTGACTCCGGCCAGCTTGGCTCAAGAGCTTTTTCCCATTCTGAAACACCACTGTACTTAGAAATCTGCTGCCACAGAGAATTAGGAAATGTTAACTCCGGCCAGCTTGGCACAAGGGCTCTAACCCATTTTAAAACACCACTGTACTTAGGAATCTGCAGCCACAAAAATGTTACATTTCCTGACTCCGGCCAGTTTGGCTCAAGGGCTCTTTCCCACTCTGAAACACCACTGTACTTATAAATCTGCTGCCACAAAGAAGTTACATTTCCTGACTCCGGCCAGCTTGGCACAACGACTCAAAACCATTCTGAAACACCACGGTACTTAGAAATCTTCTGCCACAAAGAAGTTATATTTCCTGTCTCCGACCAGCTTGGCTCAAGGGCTTTTTCCCATTCTGAAACACAACTGTACTTAGAAATCTGCTGCCACAAAGAAGTTACATTTCCTGACTCCGGCCAGCTTGGCCGAAGGGCTCTAACACATTTTAAAACACCACTGTACTTAGGAATCTGCTGCCACAAAGCAGTTACATTTCCTGACTTTGGACTGCGTGTCCCAAAGGGCTCTAACCCATTTACATTTCCTGACTCCGGCCAGCTTGGCACAAGGGCTGTAACCCATTCTGAATCACCACTGTACTTAGAAATACGCTGCAAAAAAGAAGTTATATTTCCTGACTCCGGCCAGCTTGGCCCAAGGGCTTTTTCCCATTCTGAAATACCACTGTACTTAGAAATCTGCTGCCACAAAGAATTTACATTTCCTGACTCCGGCCAGCTTGGCCCAAGGGCTCTAACACATTTTAAAACACCACTGTACTTGGGAATCTGCTGTCACAAAGCAGTTACATTTCCTGACTCCGGCCTGCGTGGCCCAAGGGCTCTAACCCATTGTGAAACACCAATGTTCTTAGAAATCTGCGGACACATATAATTTACATTTCATGACTGCGACCAGCTTGGCCCAAGTGCTCTAACCCATTCGGAAACACCACTGAACTTAGAAATCTGCTGACACAAAGAAGTTACATTTCCGTACTCCAGGCAGCTTAGCACAACGGCTCTAAACCATTCTGAAACACCTCTGTACTTAGAAATCTGCTGCCACAAAGAATTTACATTTCCTGACTCCGGCCAGCTTGGCCCAAGGGCTCTAACCCATTTTAAAACACCACTCTACTTAGGAATCTGCTGTCACAAAGCAGTTACATTTCCTGACTCCAGTCAGCTTGGCCCAAGGGCTCCAAATCATACTGAAACACCACTGTACTTAGAAATCTGCTGCCACATATAATTTACATTTCCTGACGCCGGGTAGCTTGGCCCAAGGGCTCTAACTCATTCTGAAACACAACTGTACTTAGAAATCTGCTGACACAAAGAAGTTACATTTCCTTACTCCGGCCAGCTTGCCTCAAGGGCTCTTTCCCATTCTGAAACACCACTGTACTTAAAAATCTGCTGCTACAATGAATTTACATTTTCTAACTCCGGCCAGCGTGGCCAAAGTGATCTATCCCATTCTGAAACACCACTGTCCTTAGAAATCTGCTGCCACATATAATTTACATTTCCTGACTCCGGCCAGCTTAGCCCAAGGCCTATAACCCATTCTGAAACACCACTGTACTTAGGAATCTGCTGACACAAAGAATTTACATTTCCTGACGCCGGCAAGCTTGGCTCAAGGGCTCTTTCCCATTCTAGAACACCACTGTACTTAGAAATCCGCTGCCACAAAGAAGTTACATTTCTTGACTCCGGCCAGCTTGGCCCAAGGGCACTAACCCATTCTGAAACACCTCTGTACTTAGAAATCTGCTGCCACAAAGAATTTAAATTTCCTGATTCCAGCCAGCTTGGCACAAGGGCTCTAACCCATTCTGAAACACCACTGTACATAGAAATCCACCGCAACAAAGAAGTTAAATTTCCTGACTCCGGCCAGCTTCGCTCAAGAGCTTTTTCCCATTCTGAAACAGAACTGTACTTAGAAATCTGCTGTCACAGAGAATTAACATTTCCTAACTCTGGCCAGCTTGGTGCAAGGGCTCTAACCCATTTTAAAACACCACTGTACTTAGGAATCTGCTGCCACAAAGAAGTTACATTTCCTGACTCCGGCCAGTTTGGCTCAAGGCCTCTTTCCCACTCTGAAACACCACTGTACTTATAAATCTGCTGCCACGAAGAAGTTACATTTCCTGACTCCGGCCAGCTTGGCACAACGACTCAAAACTATTCTGAAACATCACGGTACTTAGAAATTTTCTGCAACAAAAAAGTTATATTTCCTGTCTCCGACCAGCTTGGCTCAAGGGCTCGAACCCATTATGAAACACCACTGTACGTATAAATCCGCTGCCACAAAGAAGTTACATTTCCTGACTCCGGACACCTTGGCTCAAGGGCATTTTCCCATTCTGAAACACCACTGTACTTAGAAATCTGCTGCCAAAAAGAATTTACATTTCCTGACTCCGGCCAGCTTGGCAGAAGGGCTCTAACACATTTTAAAACACCACTGTACTTAGGAATCTGCTGCCACAAAGCAGTAACATTTCCTGACTCCGGCCTGCGTGGGCCAAAGGGCTCTAACCCATTGTGAAACACCAATGTACTTAGAAATCTGCGGACACATATAATTTACATTTCATGACTGTGGCCAGCTTGGCCCAAGTGCTCTAACCCATTCGGAAACACCACTGAACTTAGAAATCTGCTGACACAAAGAAGTTACATTTCCGTACTCCAGACGGCTTAGCACAACGGCTCTAAACCATTCTGAAACACCTCTGTACTTAGAAATCTGCTGCCACAAAGAATTTACATTTCCTGACTCCGGCCAGCTTGGCACAAGGGCTCTAACCCATTCTGAAACACCACTGTAGTTAGAAATACGCAGCCAAAAAGAAGTTATATTTCCTGACTCCGGCCAGCTTGGCACAAGGGCTCTAACCCATTCTGAAACACCACTGTACATAGAAATCCACCGCAACAAAGAAGTTACATTTCCTGACTTCGGCCAGCTTCGCTCAAGAGCTTTTTCCCATTCTGAAACACCACTGTACTTAGAAATCTGCTGCCACAAAGAATTTACATTTCCTGACTCCGGCCAGCTTGGCCGAAGGGCTCTAACACATTTTAAAACACCACTGTACTTAGGAATCTGCTGCCACAAAGCAGTTACATTTCCTGACTCTGGCCTGCGTGGCCCAAAGGGATCTAACCCATTGTGAAACACCAATGTACTTAGAAATCTGCGGACACATATAATTTACATTTCATGACTGCGGCCAGCTTGGCCCAAGTGCTCTAACCCATTCGGAAACACCACTGAACTTAGAAATCTGCTGACACAAAGAAGTTACATTTCCGTACTCCAGACAGCTTAGCACAACGGCTCTAAACCATTCTGCAACACGTCTGTACTTAGAAATCTGCTGCCACAAAGAATTTACATTTCCTGACTCCGGCCAGCTTGGCACAAGGGCTCTAACCCATTCTGAAACTCCACTGCAGTTAGAAATACGCTGCCAAAAAGAAGTTATTTTTCCTGACTCCGGCCAGCTTGGCCCAAGGGCTCTAACCCATTTTAAAACACCACTGTACTTAGGAATCTGCTTTCACAAAGCAGTTACATTTCCTGACTCCGGATTGCGTGGCCCAAGGGCTCTAACTCATTGTGAAACAGCAATGTACATAGAAATCTGCGGACACATATAATTTACATTTCATGACTGCGGCCAGCTTGGCCCAAGTGCTCTAACCCATTTGGAAACACCACTGAACTTAGAAATCTGCTGACACAAAGAAGTTGCATTTCCGTACTCCAGACAGCTTAGCACAACGGCCCTAAACCATTCTGAAATACCTCTGTACTTAGAAATCTGCTGCCACAAAGAATTTACATTTCCTGACTCCGGCCAGCTTGGCACAAGGGCTCTAACCCATTCTGAAACACCACTGTACTTAGAAATACGCTGCCAAAAAGAAGTTATATTTCCTGACTCCAGCCAGCTTGGCTCAAGGGCTTTTTCCCATTCTAAAACACCACTGTACTTAGAAATCTGCTGCCACAAAGAATTTACATTTCCTGACTCCGGCCAGCTTGGCCCAAGGGCTCTAACCCATTTTAAAACACCACTGTACTTGGGAATCTGCTGTCACAAAGCAGTTACATTTCCTGACTCCAGTGAGCTTGGCCCAAAGGCTCTAAACCATACTGAAATACCACTGTACTTAGAAATCAGCTGCCACAAAGAAGTTACATTTCCTTACTCCGGCCAGCTTGCCTCAAAGTCTCTTTCCCATTCTGAAACACCACTGTACTTAAAAATCTGCTGCCACAAAGAATTTACATTTTCTGACTCCGGCCAGCGTGTCCGAAGTGCTCTAACCCATTCTGAAACACCACTGTCCTTAGAAATCTTCTGCCACATATAATTTACATTTCCTGACTCCGGCCAGCTTAGCCCAAGGCCTCTAACCCATTCTGAAACACCACTGTACTTAGGAATCTGCTGCCACAAAGCAGTTACATTTCCTGACTCCGGCCAGCTTGGCCCAAGGGCTCTAACCCATTCTGAAACACCACTGTACTTAGAAATCTGCTGACACAAAGAAGTTACATTTCCTGACTCCGGCCATCTTGGCACAACGGCTCTAAACCATTCTGAAACACCACTGTACTTAGGAATCTGCTGCCACAAAGCAGTTACATTTCCTGACTCCGGCCAGCTTGGCCCAAGGGCTCTAACCCATTCTGAAACACCACTGTACTTAGAAATCTGCTGACACAAAGAAGTTACATTTCCTGACTCCGGACATCTTGGCGCAACGGCTCTAAACCATTCTGAAACACCACTGTACTTAGAAATCTGCTGCCACAATGAAGTTACATTTCCTGACTCCGGCCAGCATGGCCCAAGGGCTCTAACCCATTCTGAAACACCACTGTACTTAGAAATCTGCTGCCTCAAAGCAGTTACATTTCCTGACTCCAGTTAGCTTGGCCCAAGGTCTCTAACCCATTCTGAAACACCTCTGTACTTAGAAATCTGCTGCCGCAAAGAATTTATATTTCCTTACTCCAGCCAGCTTGGCCGAAGTGCTCTAAACCATTCTGAAACACCACTATTCTTAGAAATCTGTTGCCACAAAGAAGTTACATTTCCTGACTCCGGCCTGCGTGGCCCAAGGGCTCTAACCCATTGTGAAACACCACTGTACTTAGAAATCTGCTGCCACATATAATTTACATTTCCTGACTGCGGCCAGCTTGGCCCAAGTGCTCTAACACATTCTGAAACACTACTGTACTTAGAAATCAGCTGCCACAAAAATTTACATTTCTTGACTCTGGCCAGCATGGCCCAAGTGCTCTAACCCATTAGGAAACACCACTGTACATAGAAATCTGCTGACACAAAGAAGTTACATTTCCTGACTCCGGCCATCTTGGCACAACGGCTCTAAACCTTTCTGAAACACCACTGTACTTAGGAATCTGCTGCCACAAAGCAGTTACATTTCCTGACTCCGGCCAGCTTGGCCCAAGGGCTCTAACCCATTCTGAAACACCACTGTACATAGAAATCTGCGGACACATAGAATTTACATTTCCTGACTGCGGCCAGCTTGGCCCAAGTGCTCTAACCCATTCGGAAACACCACTGAACTTAGAAATCTGCTGATGCAAAGAAGTTACATTTCCGTACTCCAGACAGCTTAGCACAACAGCTCTAAACCATTCTGAAACACCTCTGTACTTAGAAATATGCTGCCACAAAGAATTTACATTTTCTGACTCCGGCCAGTTTGGCACAAGGGTTCTAACCCATTCTGAAACACCACTGTACTTAGAAATCCACTGCCAAAAAAAAGTTATATTTCCTGACTCCGGCCAGCTTGGCTCAAGGGCTTTTTCCCATTCTGAAACAGGTATCTAAGTACAGCGGTGTTTCTGAATGGGTTTGAGCCCTTGGGCCAAGCAGGTCGGTGTCAGGAAATGTAACTTCTTTATACCAGCAGATTTCTAAGTACAGTGGTGTTACAAAATAGGTTAGAGCCCTTGGGCTAAGCTGGCCCGAGTCAGGAAATGTACTTAGAAATCTGCTGCCACAAAGAATTTACATTTGCTGACTCTGGCCATCTTGACCCAAGGGCTCTAATCCATTTTAAAACACCACTGTACTTAGGAATCTGCTGTCACAAAGCAGTTACATTTCCTGACACCAGTCAGCTTGGCCCAAGGGCTCTAAACCATTCTGAAACACCAGTGTACTTAGAAATCAGCTGCCACAAAGAAGTTACATTTCCTGACTCCGGACACCTTGGCTCAAGGGCTTTTTCCCATTCTGAAACACCACTGTACTTAGAAATCTGCTGCCAAAAAGAATTTACATTTTCTGACTCCGGCCAGCTTGGCCCAAGGGCTCTAACACATTTTAAAACACCAGTGTACTTAGGAATCTGCTGCCACAAAGCAGTTACATTTCCTGACTCCGGCCTGCGTGGCCCAAGGGCTGTAACCCATTGTGAAACACCAATGTACTCAGAAATCTGCGGACACATATAATTTACATTTCATGACTGCGGCCAGCTTGGCACAAGGGCTCTAACCCATTCGGAAACACCACTGAACTTAGAAATCTGCTGACACAAAGAAGTTACATTTCCGTACTCCAGACAGCTTAGCACAACGGCTCTAAACCATTCTGAAAAAACCTCTGTACTTAGAAATCTGCTGCCACAAAGAATTTACATTTCCTGACTCCGGCCAGCTTGGCACAAGAGCTCTAACCCATTCTGAAACACCACTGTACATAGAAATCCGCAGCAACAAAGAAGTTACATTTCCTGACTCCGGCCAGCTTGGCTCAAGGGCTTTTTCCCATTCTGAAACACCACTGTACTTAGAAATCTGCTGCCACAAAGAATTTACATTTCCTGACTCCGGCCAGCTTGGCACAAGGGCTCTAACCCATTGTGAAATACCAATGTACTTAGGTATCTGCTGCCACAAAGCAGTTACATTTGCTGGCTCCGGCCACTTTGGCTCAAGGGCTCAAAACCATTCTGAAACACCATGGTACTTAGGAATCTGCTGCCACAAAGCAGTTACATTTCCTGACTCCGGTCAGCTTGGCCCACGGGCTCTTTCCCATTCTGGAACACCACTGTACTTAGAAATCTGCTGCCTCAAAGCAGTTACATTTCCTGACTCCAGTTAGCTTGGCCCAAGGTCTCTAACCCATTCTGAAACACCTCTGTACTTAGAAATCAGCTGCCACAAAGAAGTTACATTTCCTTACTCCAGCCAGCATGGCCGTAGTGCTCTAACCCATTCTGAAACACCACTATACTTAGAAATCTGTTGCCACAAAGAAGTTACATTTCCTGACTCCGGCCTGCGTGGCCCAAGGGCTCTAACACATTGTGAAACACCACTGTACTTAGAAATCTGCGGCCACATATAATTTACATTTCCTAACTGCGGCCAGCTTGGCCCAAGGGCTCTAACCCATTCTGAAACACTACTGTACCTAGAAATCTGCTGCCACAAAGAATTTACATTTCCTGACTCCGGCCAGCTTGGCACAAGAGCTCTAACCCATTCTGAAACACCACTGTACATAGAAATCCGCAGCAACAAAGAAGTTACATTTCCTGACTCCGGCCAGCTTGGCTCAAGGGCTTTTTCCCATTCTGAAACACCACTGTACTTAGAAATCTGCTGCCACAAAGAATTTACATTTCCTGACTCCGGCCAGCTTGGCCCAAGGGCTCTAACCCATTTTAAAACACTACTGTACTTAGGTATCTGCTGCCACAAAGCAGTTACATTTGCTGGCTCCGGCCACTTTGGCTCAAGGGCTCAAAACCATTCTGAAACACCATGGTACTTAGAAATCTTCTGCCACAAAGAAGTTACATTTCCTGACTCCGGCCAGCTTAGCCCAAGGCCTCTAACCCATTCTGAAACACCACTGTACTTAGGAATCTGCTGCCACAAAGCAGTTACATTTCCTGATTCCGGTCAGCTTGGCCCACGGGCTCTTTCCCATTCTGGAACACCACTGTACTTAGAAATCTGCTGCCTCAAAGCAGTTACATTTCCTGACTCCAGTTAGCTTGGCCCAAGGTCTCTAACCCATTCTGAAACACCTCTCTACTTAGAAATCAGCTGCCACAAAGAAGTTACATTTCCTTACTCCAGCCAGCATGGCCGTAGTGCTCTAACCCATTCTGAAACACCACTATACTTAGAAATCTGTTGCCACAAAGAAGTTACATTTCCTGACTCCGGCCTGCGTGGCCCAAGGGCTCTAACACATTGTGAAACACCACTGTACTTAGAAATCTGCGGCCACATATAATTTACATTTCCTAACTGCGGCCAGCTTGGCCCAAGGGCTCTAACCCATTCTGAAACACTACTGTATTTAGAAATCTGCTGCCACAAAGAATTTACATTTCCTGACTCCGGCCAGCTTGGCACAAGAGCTCTAACCCATTCTGAAACACCACTGTACATAGAAATCCGCAGCAACAAAGAAGTTACATTTCCTGACTCCGGCCAGCTTGGCTCAAGGGCTTTTTCCCATTCTGAAACACCACTGTACTTAGAAATCTGCTGCCACAAAGAATTTACATTTCCTGACTCCGGCCAGCTTGGCCCAAGGGCTCTAACCCATTTTAAAACACCACTGTACTTAGGTATCTGCTGCCACAAAGCAGTTACATTTGCTGGCTCCGGCCACTTTGGCTCAAGGGCTCAAAACCATTCTGAAACACCATGGTACTTAGAAATCTTCTGCCACAAAGAAGTTACATTTCCTGACTCCGGCCAGCTTAGCCCAAGGCCTCTAACCCATTCTGAAACACCACTGTACTTAGGAATCTGCTGCCACAAAGCAGTTACATTTCCTGACTCCGGTCAGCTTGGCCCACGGGCTCTTTCCCATTCTGGAACACCACTGTACTTAGAAATCTGCTGCCTCAAAGCAGTTACATTTCCTGACTCCAGTTAGCTTGGCCCAAGGTCTCTAACCCATTCTGAAACACCTCTCTACTTAGAAATCAGCTGCCACAAAGAAGTTACATTTCCTTACTCCAGCCAGCATGGCCGTAGTGCTCTAACCCATTCTGAAACACCACTATACTTAGAAATCTGTTGCCACAAAGAAGTTACATTTCCTGACTCCGGCCTGCGTGGCCCAAGGGCTCTAACCCATTGTGAAACACCACTGTACTTAGAAATCTGCGGCCACATATAATTTACATTTCCTGACTCCGGTCAGCTTGGCACAAGAGCTCTAACCCATTCTGAAACACCACTGTACTTAGAAATCTGCTGCCACAAAGAATTTACATTTCCTGACTCCGGCCAGCTTGGCACAAGGGCTCTAACCCATTCTGAAACACCACTGTACTTAGAAATACGCTGCCAAAAAGAAGTTATATTTCCTGACTCCGGCCAGCTTGGCTCAAGGGCTTTTTCCCATTCTAAAACACCACTGTACTTAGAAATCTGCTGCCACAAAGAATTTACATTTCCTGACTCCGGCCAGCTTGGCCCAAGGGCTCTAACCCATTTTAAAACACCACTGTACTTGGGAATCTGCTGTCACAAAGCAGTTACATTTCCTGACTCCAGTGAGCTTGGCCCAAAGGCTCTAAACCATACTGAAATACCACTGTACTTAGAAATCAGCTGCCACAAAGAAGTTACATTTCCTTACTCCGGCCAGCTTGCCTCAAAGTCTCTTTCCCATTCTGAAACACCACTGTACTTAAAAATCTGCTGCCACAAAGAATTTACATTTTCTGACTCCGGCCAGCGTGTCCGAAGTGCTCTAACCCATTCTGAAACACCACTGTCCTTAGAAATCTTCTGCCACATATAATTTACATTTCCTGACTCCGGCCAGCTTAGCCCAAGGCCTCTAACCCATTCTGAAACACCACTGTACTTAGGAATCTGCTGCCACAAAGCAGATACATTTCCTGACTCCGGCCAGCTTGGCCCAAGGGCTCTAACCCATTCTGAAACACCACTGTACTTAGAAATCTGCTGACACAAAGAAGTTACATTTCCTGACTCCGGCCATCTTGGCACAACGGCTCTAAACCATTCTGAAACACCACTGTACTTAGGAATCTGCTGCCACAAAGCAGTTACATTTCCTGACTCCGGCCAGATTGGCCCAAGGGCTCTAACCCATTCTGAAACACCACTGTACTTAGAAATCTGCTGACACAAAGAAGTTACATTTCCTGACTCCGGACATCTTGGCGCAACGGCTCTAAACCATTCTGAAACACCACTGTACTTAGAAATCTGCTGCCACAATGAAGTTACATTTCCTGACTCCGGCCAGCATGGCCCAAGGGCTCTAACCCATTCTGAAACACCACTGTACTTAGAAATCTGCTGCCTCAAAGCAGTTACATTTCCTGACTCCAGTTAGCTTGGCCCAAGGTCTCTAACCCATTCTGAAACACCTCTGTACTTAGAAATCTGCTGCCGCAAAGAATTTATATTTCCTTACTCCAGCCAGCTTGGCCGAAGTGCTCTAAACCATTCTGAAACACCACTATTCTTAGAAATCTGTTGCCACAAAGAAGTTACATTTCCTGACTCCGGCCTGCGTGGCCCAAGGGCTCTAACCCATTGTGAAACACCACTGTACTTAGAAATCTGCTGCCACATATAATTTACATTTCCTGACTGCGGCCAGCTTGGCCCAAGTGCTCTAACACATTCTGAAACACTACTGTACTTAGAAATCAGCTGCCACAAAAATTTACATTTCTTGACTCTGGCCAGCATGGCCCAAGTGCTCTAACCCATTAGGAAACACCACTGTACATAGAAATCTGCTGACACAAAGAAGTTACATTTCCTGACTCCGGCCATCTTGGCACAACGGCTCTAAACCTTTCTGAAACACCACTGTACTTAGGAATCTGCTGCCACAAAGCAGTTACATTTCCTGACTCCGGCCAGCTTGGCCCAAGGGCTCTAACCCATTCTGAAACACCACTGTACATAGAAATCTGCGGACACATAGAATTTACATTTCCTGACTGCGGCCAGCTTGGCCCAAGTGCTCTAACCCATTCGGAAACACCACTGAACTTAGAAATCTGCTGATGCAAAGAAGTTACATTTCCGTACTCCAGACAGCTTAGCACAACAGCTCTAAACCATTCTGAAACACCTCTGTACTTAGAAATATGCTGCCACAAAGAATTTACATTTTCTGACTCCGGCCAGTTTGGCACAAGGGTTCTAACCCATTCTGAAACACCACTGTACTTAGAAATCCACTGCCAAAAAAAAGTTATATTTCCTGACTCCGGCCAGCTTGGCTCAAGGGCTTTTTCCCATTCTGAAACAGGTATCTAAGTACAGCGGTGTTTATGAATGGGTTTGAGCCCTTGGGCCAAGCAGGTCGGTGTCAGGAAATGTAACTTCTTTATACCAGCAGATTTCTAAGTACAGTGGTGTTACAAAATAGGTTAGAGCCCTTGGGCTAAGCTGGCCCGAGTCAGGAAATGTACTTAGAAATCTGCTGCCACAAAGAATTTACATTTGCTGACTCTGGCCATCTTGACCCAAGGGCTCTAATCCATTTTAAAACACCACTGTACTTAGGAATCTGCTGTCACAAAGCAGTTACATTTCCTGACACCAGTCAGCTTGGCCCAAGGGCTCTAAACCATTCTGAAACACCAGTGTACTTAGAAATCAGCTGCCACAAAGAAGTTACATTTCCTGACTCCGGACACCTTGGCTCAAGGGCTTTTTCCCATTCTGAAACACCACTGTACTTAGAAATCTGCTGCCAAAAAGAATTTACATTTTCTGACTCCGGCCAGCTTGGCCCAAGGGCTCTAACACATTTTAAAACACCAGTGTACTTAGGAATCTGCTGCCACAAAGCAGTTACATTTCCTGACTCCGGCCTGCGTGGCCCAAGGGCTGTAACCCATTGTGAAACACCAATGTACTTAGAAATCTGCGGACACATATAATTTACATTTCATGACTGCGGCCAGCTTGGCACAAGTGCTCTAACCCATTCGGAAACACCACTGAACTTAGAAATCTGCTGACACAAAGAAGTTACATTTCCGTACTCCAGACAGCTTAGCACAACGGCTCTAAACCATTCTGAAAAAACCTCTGTACTTAGAAATCTGCTGCCACAAAGAATTTACATTTCCTGACTCTGGCCAGCTTGGCACAAGAGCTCTAACCCATTCTGAAACACCACTGTACATAGAAATCCGCAGCAACAAAGAAGTTACATTTCCTGACTCCGGCCAGCTTGGCTCAAGGGCTTTTTCCCATTCTGAAACACCACTGTACTTAGAAATCTGCTGCCACAAAGAATTTACATTTCCTGACTCCGGCCAGCTTGGCACAAGGGCTCTAACCCATTGTGAAATACCAATGTACTTAGGTATCTGCTGCCACAAAGCAGTTACATTTGCTGGCTCCGGCCACTTTGGCTCAAGGGCTCAAAACCATTCTGAAACACCATGGTACTTAGGAATCTGCTGCCACAAAGCAGTTACATTTCCTGACTCCGGTCAGCTTGGCCCACGGGCTCTTTCCCATTCTGGAACACCACTGTACTTAGAAATCTGCTGCCTCAAAGCAGTTACATTTCCTGACTCCAGTTAGCTTGGCCCAAGGTCTCTAACCCATTCTGAAACACCTCTGTACTTAGAAATCAGCTGCCACAAAGAAGTTACATTTCCTTACTCCAGCCAGCATGGCCGTAGTGCTCTAACCCATTCTGAAACACCACTATACTTAGAAATCTGTTGCCACAAAGAAGTTACATTTCCTGACTCCGGCCTGCGTGGCCCAAGGGCTCTAACACATTGTGAAACACCACTGTACTTAGAAATCTGCGGCCACATATAATTTACATTTCCTAACTGCGGCCAGCTTGGCCCAAGGGCTCTAACCCATTCTGAAACACTACTGTACTTAGAAATCTGCTGCCACAAAGAATTTACATTTCCTGACTCCGGCCAGCTTGGCACAAGAGCTCTAACCCATTCTGAAACACCACTGTACATAGAAATCCGCAGCAACAAAGAAGTTACATTTCCTGACTCCGGCCAGCTTGGCTCAAGGGCTTTTTCCCATTCTGAAACACCACTGTACTTAGAAATCTGCTGTCACAAAGAATTTACATTTCCTGACTCCGGCCAGCTTGGCCCAAGGGCTCTAACCCATTTTAAAACACTACTGTACTTAGGTATCTGCTGCCACAAAGCAGTTACATTTGCTGGCTCCGGCCACTTTGGCTCAAGGGCTCAAAACCATTCTGAAACACCATGGTACTTAGAAATCTTCTGCCACAAAGAAGTTACATTTCCTGACTCCGGCCAGCTTAGCCCAAGGCCTCTAACCCATTCTGAAACACCACTGTACTTAGGAATCTGCTGCCACAAAGCAGTTACATTTCCTGACTCCGGTCAGCTTGGCCCACGGGCTCTTTCCCATTCTGGAACACCACTGTACTTAGAAATCTGCTGCCTCAAAGCAGTTACATTTCCTGACTCCAGTTAGCTTGGCCCAAGGTCTCTAACCCATTCTGAAACACATCTCTACTTAGAAATCAGCTGCCACAAAGAAGTTACATTTCCTTACTCCAGCCAGCATGGCCGTAGTGCTCTAACCCATTCTGAAACACCACTATACTTAGAAATCTGTTGCCACAAAGAAGTTACATTTCCTGACTCCGGCCTGCGTGGCCCAAGGGCTCTAACCCATTGTGAAACACCACTGTACTTAGAAATCTGCGGCCACATATAATTTACATTTCCTGACTCCGGTCAGCTTGGCACAAGAGCTCTAACCCATTCTGAAACACCACTGTACATAGAAATCCGCAGCAACAAAGAAGTTACATTTCCTGACTCCGGCCAGCTTGGCTCAAGAGCTTTTTCCCATTCTGAAACACCACTGTACTTAGAAATCTGCTGCCACAGAGAATTAGGAAATGTTAACTCCGGCCAGCTTGGCACAAGGGCTCTAACCCATTTTAAAACACCACTGTACTTAGGAATCTGCAGCCACAAAAATGTTACATTTCCTGACTCCGGCCAGTTTGGCTCAAGGGCTCTTTCCCACTCTGAAACACCACTGTACTTATAAATCTGCTGCCACAAAGAAGTTACATTTCCTGACTCCGGCCAGCTTGGCACAACGACTCAAAACCATTCTGAAACACCACGGTACTTAGAAATCTTCTGCCACAAAGAAGTTATATTTCCTGTCTCCGACCAGCTTGGCTCAAGGGCTTTTTCCCATTCTGAAACACAACTGTACTTAGAAATCTGCTGCCACAAAGAAGTTACATTTCCTGACTCCGGCCAGCTTGGCCGAAGGGCTCTAACACATTTTAAAACACCACTGTACTTAGGAATCTGCTGCCACAAAGCAGTTACATTTCCTGACTTTGGACTGCGTGTCCCAAAGGGCTCTAACCCATTTACATTTCCTGACTCCGGCCAGCTTGGCACAAGGGCTGTAACCCATTCTGAATCACCACTGTACTTAGAAATACGCTGCAAAAAAGAAGTTATATTTCCTGACTCCGGCCAGCTTGGCCCAAGGGCTTTTTCCCATTCTGAAATACCACTGTACTTAGAAATCTGCTGCCACAAAGAATTTACATTTCCTGACTCCGGCCAGCTTGGCCCAAGGGCTCTAACCCATTTTAAAACACCACTGTATTTGGGAATCTGCTGTCACAAAGCAGTTACATTTCCTGACTCCGGCCTGCGTGGCCCAAGGGCTCTAACCCATTGTGAAACACCAATGTTCTTAGAAATCTGCGGACACATATAATTTACATTTCATGACTGCGACCAGCTTGGCCCAAGTGCTCTAACCCATTCGGAAACACCACTGAACTTAGAAATCTGCTGACACAAAGAAGTTACATTTCCGTACTCCAGGCAGCTTAACACAACGGCTCTAAACCATTCTGAAACACCTCTGTACTTAGAAATCTGCTGCCACAAAGAATTTACATTTCCTGACTCCGGCCAGCTTGGCCCAAGGGCTCTAACCCATTTTAAAACACCACTCTACTTAGGAATCTGCTGTCACAAAGCAGTTACATTTCCTGACTCCAGTCAGCTTGGCCCAAGGGCTCCAAATCATACTGAAACACCACTGTACTTAGAAATCTGCTGCCACATATAATTTACATTTCCTGACGCCGGCTAGCTTGGCCCAAGGGCTCTAACTCATTCTGAAACACAACTGTACTTAGAAATCTGCTGACACAAAGAAGTTACATTTCCTTACTCCGGCCAGCTTGCCTCAAGGGCTCTTTCCCATTCTGAAACACCACTGTACTTAAAAATCTGCTGCTACAATGAATTTACATTTTCTAACTCCGGCCAGCGTGGCCAAAGTGCTCTATCCCATTCTGAAACACCACTGTCCTTAGAAATCTGCTGCCACATATAATTTACATTTCCTGACTCCGGCCAGCTTAGCCCAAGGCCTATAACCCATTCTGAAACACCACTGTACTTAGGAATCTGCTGACACAAAGAATTTACATTTCCTGACGCCGGCAAGCTTGGCTCAAGGGCTCTTTCCCATTCTGGAACACCACTGTACTTAGAAATCCGCTGCCACAAAGAAGTTACATTTCTTGACTCCGGCCAGCTTGGCCCAAGGGCACCAACCCATTCTGAAACACCTCTGTACTTAGAAATCTGCTGCCACAAAGAATTTAAATTTCCTGATTCCAGCCAGCTTGGCACAAGGGCTCTAACCCATTCTGAAACACCACTGTACATAGAAATCCACCGCAACAAAGAAGTTAAATTTCCTGACTCCGGCCAGCTTCGCTCAAGAGCTTTTTCCCATTCTGAAACAGAACTGTACTTAGAAATCTGCTGTCACAGAGAATTAACATTTCCTAACTCTGGCCAGCTTGGTGCAAGGGCTCTAACCCATTTTAAAACACCACTGTACTTAGGAATCTGCTGCCACAAAGAAGTTACATTTCCTGACTCCGGCCAGTTTGGCTCAAGGCCTCTTTCCCACTCTGAAACACCACTGTACTTATAAATCTGCTGCCACGAAGAAGTTACATTTCCTGACTCCGGCCAGCTTGGCACAACGACTCAAAACTATTCTGAAACATCACGGTACTTAGAAATTTTCTGCAACAAAAAAGTTATATTTCCTGTCTCCGACCAGCTTGGCTCAAGGGCTCGAACCCATTATGAAACACCACTGTACGTATAAATCCGCTGCCACAAAGAAGTTACATTTCCTGACTCCGGACACCTTGGCTCAAGGGCATTTTCCCATTCTGAAACACCACTGTACTTAGAAATCTGCTGCCAAAAAGAATTTACATTTCCTGACTCCGGCCAGCTTGGCAGAAGGGCTCTAACACATTTTAAAACACCACTGTACTTAGGAATCTGCTGCCACAAAGCAGTAACATTTCCTGACTCCGGCCTGCGTGGGCCAAAGGGCTCTAACCCATTGTGAAACACCAATGTACTTAGAAATCTGCGGACACATATAATTTACATTTCATGACTGTGGCCAGCTTGGCCCAAGTGCTCTAACCCATTCGGAAACACCACTGAACTTAGAAATCTGCTGACACAAAGAAGTTACATTTCCGTACTCCAGACGGCTTAGCACAACGGCTCTAAACCATTCTGAAACACCTCTGTACTTAGAAATCTGCTGCCACAAAGAATTTACATTTCCTGACTCCGGCCAGCTTGGCACAAGGGCTCTAACCCATTCTGAAACACCACTGTAGTTAGAAATACGCAGCCAAAAAGAAGTTATATTTCCTGACTCCGGCCAGCTTGGCACAAGGGCTCTAACCCATTCTGAAACACCACTGTACATAGAAATCCACCGCAACAAAGAAGTTACATTTCCTGACTTCGGCCAGCTTCGCTCAAGAGCTTTTTCCCATTCTGAAACACCACTGTACTTAGAAATCTGCTGCCACAAAGAATTTACATTTCCTGACTCCGGCCAGCTTGGCCGAAGGGCTCTAACACATTTTAAAACACCACTGTACTTAGGAATCTGCTGCCACAAAGCAGTTACATTTCCTGACTCTGGCCTGCGTGGCCCAAAGGGATCTAACCCATTGTGAAACACCAATGTACTTAGAAATCTGCGGACACATATAATTTACATTTCATGACTGCGGCCAGCTTGGCCCAAGTGCTCTAACCCATTTGGAAACACCACTGAACTTAGAAATCTGCTGCCACAAAGAATTTACATTTCCTGACTCCAGCCAGCTTGGCCCAAGGGCTCTAACCCATTTTAAAACACCACTGTACTTAGGAATCTGATGTCACAAAGCAGTTACATTTCCTGACTCCGGCCTGCGTGGCCCAAGGGCTCTAACCCATTGTGAAATACCAATGTACTTAGAAATCTGCGGACACATATAATTTACATTTCATGACTGCGGCCAGCTTGGCCCAAGTGCTCTAACCCATTCGGAAACACCACTGAACTTAGAAATCTGCTGACACAAAGAAGTTACATTTCCGTACTCCAGACAGCTTAGCACAACGGCTCTAAACCATTCTGCAACACGTCTGTACTTAGAAATCTGCTGCCACAAAGAATTTACATTTCCTGACTCCGGCCAGCTTGGCACAAGGGCTCTAACCCATTCTGAAACACCACTGCAGTTAGAAATACGCTGCCAAAAAGAAGTTATTTTTCCTGACTCCGGCCAGCTTGGCCCAAGGGCTCTAACCCATTTTAAAACACCACTGTACTTAGGAATCTGCTTTCACAAAGCAGTTACATTTCCTGACTCCGGCCTGCGTGGCCCAAGGGCTCTAACTCATTGTGAAACACCAATGTACATAGAAATCTGCGGACACATATAATTTACATTTCATGACTGCGGCCAGCTTGGCCCAAGTGCTCTAACCCATTTGGAAACACCACTGAACTTAGAAATCTGCTGACACAAAGAAGTTGCATATCCGTACTCCAGACAGCTTAGCACAACGGCCCTAAACCATACTGAAACACCTCTGTACTTAGAAATCTGCTGCCACAAAGAATTTACATTTCCTGACTCCGGCCAGCTTGGCACAAGGGCTCTAACCCATTCTGAAACACCACTGCAGTTAGAAATACGCTGCCAAGAAGAAGTTATTTATCCTGACTCCGGCCAGCTTGGCCCAAGGGCTCTAAACCATTTTAAAACACCACTGTACTTAGGAATCTGCTTTCACAAAGCAGTTACATTTCCTGACTCCGGCCTGCGTGGCCCAAGGGCTCTAACTCATTGTGAAACACCAATGTACATAGAAATCTGCGGACACATATAATTTACATTTCATGACTGCGGCCAGCTTGGCCCAAGTGCTCTAACCCATTTGGAAACACCACTGAACTTAGAAATCTGCTGCCACAAAGAATTTACATTTCCTGACTCCAGCCAGCTTGGCCCAAGGGCTCTAACCCATTTTAAAACACCACTGTACTTAGGAATCTGATGTCACAAAGCAGTTACATTTCCTGACTCCGGCCTGCGTGGCCCAAGGGCTCTAACCCATTGTGAAATACCAATGTACTTAGAAATCTGCGGACACATATAATTTACATTTCATGACTGCGGCCAGCTTGGCCCAAGTGCTCTAACCCATTCGGAAACACCACTGAACTTAGAAATCTGCTGACACAAAGAAGTTACATTTCCGTACTCCAGACAGCTTAGCACAACGGCTCTAAACCATTCTGCAACACGTCTGTACTTAGAAATCTGCTGCCACAAAGAATTTACATTTCCTGACTCCGGCCAGCTTGGCACAAGGGCTCTAACCCATTCTGAAACACCACTGCAGTTAGAAATACGCTGCCAAAAAGAAGTTATTTTTCCTGACTCCGGCCAGCTTGGTCCAAGGGCTCTAACCCATTTTAAAACACCACTGTACTTAGGAATCTGCTTTCACAAAGCAGTTACATTTCCTGACTCCGGCCTGCGTGGCCCAAGGGCTCTAACTCATTGTGAAACACCAATGTACATAGAAATCTGCGGACACATATAATTTACATTTCATGACTGCGGCCAGCTTTGCCCAAGTGCTCTAACCCATTTGGAAACACCACTGAACTTAGAAATCTGCTGACACAAAGAAGTTGCATTTCCGTACTCCAGACAGCTTAGCACAACGGCCCTGTGACGATGTGTAAATTTTATTCCTTTGGTTATGTGTAGTTTGGACAATGGTTTAGGGATGGTAAGTATGGGAGATTATGTTTTGTGGGAGTGGCTTGGCGTTAGCTGAGTTGCCATAGCAACAGGGGCGGAGCCAACCGCCTCTTCAGGAGGCATCTGGGTTTTAAAAAGTCAGTCAGTGGCCGGAGAGCTGCTGAGAAAACACTGAATCTTTTGGATGGAGATTCAGGGAATGTGTCTGTAGCCAGTGTGCTATAGGGAAAAACTGAATCTCTTGGAGATTCAGGGAATCAATTGGTGACCAAAGTGGTTGCAGAGAAGGACCCGGTACAGGGGGTTGTTGATTCTGAATTAAGAATCAAGGTTTGGCTGGGTTTAAGCCGTTGTGCCAGCTGTGAAACTTTATGAAGTGTTTGCCTGAGTTTACTCACGAAACCTTTCCAATGTAACCATCAAGATTTATGCCTCTTTTGAAGAACAGTTATACATTGTTATACTTCTGTTAGAATAAACTTGTTACTTTTTCCTCAAGCCTTGCCTGATACAGTTTCTTCTAAGTTGAACAGCCTGCAATAATAAAGTCAGCCAGAAACAGGCCCTTTATAAAATAGTTCCTAGGCTGATATTGATCGTTGCCCGGCTTCCCTCATAGATAAGGTGGTAGTGGGTGCTTTACCACGTGCACCTTCACAATTGGTGGTATTCGGTGGCATAAAAACGGTCATCGTTACAATTGGTGGCAGCAGTTTAATAACGACTCCTTCACAATTGGTGGCAAGCGACGGGATACGTTTAACATCTAATTTAGTGCCTAAGATCGCCTAAAGAAAAAAATCCTGAGGTAAAAGTTGGAGCCAAAGATGGCGGCTAAAAAGCAAGGCAAAGTAACAAAGGAGGTTGAGGCTTTTCAAGAAGAGATAAGCTTATCAGACTCAGACCAAACTCCTATGTCTGAGTTACAGTATAAATATCAGATAGAGTTAAGAAAATTGGAAATTGAGGCACAGGACAGGGCAAGACAGGCAGAAATGGAGTTTGAGGAGAGGGAAAGAGTCAGGCAGGCTGAATTACGGAAAATGGAATTAGAAATTGAAAAACAACGTTTAACTCTCCCTCAGACACAAGTGAATATACAGGAGAGACCAGAGGAGATCCCTATGGATCATATTTTGAGAAAATTCCCAAGATACAATAAAGAAGACAATATCGAAAAGTTCTTAATTTCCTTTGAACGATGTTGTAGAGACTTCAATGTAGCTGAGGAAAGATGGATGGCATATTTAAGGCCAAAGATTTGTGGTAAACTTCTGGAGATTTATAGCGACATGGCAGAGACAGAACATAAAGATTACTCTAAGTTTAAACGAGAAGTTCAACAGAAATTGCAGCTGACGCCTGAATTTTATAGGATGAAGTTCAGGACGATCAAAAAAGAAAAATATGAGAGTTATTCTCAATTAGCTTCCAAGCAGGCACAATACTTTGAGAGCTGGGTCAAAGGCGCTGAGGTAAATGACTTCCAGCAGCTCAAAAACTTAATTCAAAAGGAGCAGTTTTATCAACAGGTCCCCCTTGATTATAAATGGATTATACAGGATAGAAACCCCAAAACTTTAACACAAGCAGCTATCATGGTGGACCAGTTGATTACTTTAAAGGAAGGATTCAAAGAAGAAGGAGGAGTCAAAAAGGAAACAAGACAATCCCAATCGCCATTTAAAAAATCCCCTCACAGTCAGCCAGGGAGAGGCTTTTCAGTAGAAGACACCACCTGTAGGATGGCAGGCGCCATGCAGCCTAACAGTGCTGAGGGAAATAAGGCTTGTTTTCATTGCGGAAAATTAGGACATTTTAGGTCCCAATGTAATCTCCTGAGAAAAGAGAAGTCCACCTTCTTCCTTAGGAAAAGAAATACCCCTGAAGAAGAAATGGAACCCAGTGCTAAGAAAGATTGCACTGAGGTGGTTCAAAAAGGGGAACAGATAGAAAGACAGTGTTTGTTTGTGATGCTAAACACAGTCCCAAATGACTATTTGGAACCCATCAAAATAGATGGAAACCTGTTACATGGATGGAGAGATACGGGTTCCGAAGTCTGTGTAATTCATTCAAAGATGGTACCTGAGAGGTATCAAAATCCTATTTCTCAGATTAATTTAAAAGGCTTAGGACCAGCGATTACTTCAAACGTGGTCTCTTTACCTATAAAATATGGCAATTGGACAGGCATGTGGGATTTTGCCATAAGTTCAGAGATCCCTTACTCATGCTTGATTGGAAATGACCTGGCCAGAAGGATTAAAAAAATATCAGAGTTACCTAAAGAGGGAAAGGACCTGACTGTGAAACAGACTGGAGTACAAAACACTTCATGTTTACCCATCTGTCAACCTATGGGACAGAAACCCGAAGCAAGCTCTATTATAACTGAGTTAGTTCAAGGGACGAAAGGAGAAAAAGAAATTTCTAAAGGACAAAAGGCTGATGACACACTTCAGACCTTGTTTGATACAACTCAAACCGAAAAGACAGAGTTAACCCCAGAAAAACCAAACCAATTTGTAATCAGAAATGAAGTTCTATGCAGGGAAGTTTTGGACAACAAGTCTCCAGCTGTTTCTTACACCCAAAGTGTGGTACCTCAGAACCATGATGAGCACCCAGATAGAGCCAGTGATGAGAATATAGAAACAGTGGTCCCGGCAGAACAAATGATAAATTCTGAGGAGAAAAAAGAGCTGAAGGAATCGTTGACTTCCAAAGATATATTAACTTCAGCTGCAAGTAAGGAAATTAACTCTGCCGAGTTCATTGACAAGGACAATAAAATACAATCAGAAGAAAGAGTCTTCTGTGAAGAAAAAATCCACACATCGGAAAGATTAGTTGAAGTAAAGATAACTTCCAAACATGATTCATTCACTATGGAGGTTCCAGATGATCGCACAAAAGAAGTTTTGAAGATTGGAACTGTGATTAAAGTTAAGAATCTAAATGAAACTTATCAAAAAGAAGGACATTTTGCTGAGAATGAAACGTTGGATCAGCTTCTTCTTACTAAACCTGAACACTTCGAAATGCCTACAGATGAAAAGAGAGTAAGCAGAGAAAGAAGAGCTCATCATATATCGGAGGAAGAAGAGGATAAAAACCAAGCTGATGGACTGTTAAGAAAAGTGATATACACTGACTATGTTAATCTTGATAAAAAGACAAATCTCCAGTCCCAAGGTTTAAAGGTTCATCCAGACAGCAGTGATGAGACTACAATAGAGAAAGACAATGTTCTTGGTTGTTCTTCCAACGATGGCGGATTCTCTTCAATACCAAGAAAAGATGTTCAAGGAACTATAAATTCTTCAATAAGACCTGATGATACGTTAAAGCAAGCCCTTATTCGAGCCTTAAAGCTCAATGAAAGCAGAACTGTTCCTGATAACTGGAAGGTCAGGCTGAAGGAAGAAGCTCCAGCAGCAAAAGAAGAGAAGGGAGAAAATTTCCTACAGCAGCGTTGTGGCTTTGTGGAGAACCAAGAGACACTTGATTGTAAACAATCTGTGATGGACTATAGAGACTTGAATCTCTTCAAATTGTTCAAACTTGCTCATAAGTTTAAAGGACTTAATGATATTGTGAGACTGTCATATGTAAAAATATTAAAAATGTATGTTAGTAGAGTCACAGGAAAATTAGCCAAGTATGTTGCAAAGGAGATGGGAGGAATGTTAGAGATGTGAGACTTTAATATTACATACATGAATGATATTGGATAACTGAACAAAATATGGTTTGTATATAGTTATATGATGTTGGTATTATCCAAATTATTTTTGACCATTCTAGTCGGTAGAAAAGTCAAAAATAATCCCTATGGGTTGGGAGGTGTGACGATGTGTAAATTTTATTCCTTTGGTTATGTGTAGTTTGGACAATGGTTTAGGGATGGTAAGTATGGGAGATTATGTTTTGTGGGAGTGGCTTGGCGTTAGCTGAGTTGCCATAGCAACAGGGGCGGAGCCAACCGCCTCTTCAGGAGGCATCTGGGTTTTAAAAAGTCAGTCAGTGGCCGGAGAGCTGCTGAGAAAACACTGAATCTTTTGGATGGAGATTCAGGGAATGTGTCTGTAGCCAGTGTGCTATAGGGAAAAACTGAATCTCTTGGAGATTCAGGGAATCAATTGGTGACCAAAGTGGTTGCAGAGAAGGACCCGGTACAGGGGGTTGTTGATTCTGAATTAAGAATCAAGGTTTGGCTGGGTTTAAGCCGTTGTGCCAGCTGTGAAACTTTATGAAGTGTTTGCCTGAGTTTACTCACGAAACCTTTCCAATGTAACCATCAAGATTTATGCCTCTTTTGAAGAACAGTTATACATTGTTATACTTCTGTTAGAATAAACTTGTTACTTCTTCCTCAAGCCTTGCCTGATACAGTTTCTTCTAAGTTGAACAGCCTGCAATAATAAAGTCAGCCAGAAACAGGCCCTTTATAAAATAGTTCCTAGGCTGATATTGATCGTTGCCCGGCTTCCCTCATAGATAAGGTGGTAGTGGGTGCTTTACCACGTGCACCTTCACAATTGGTGGTATTCGGTGGCATAAAAACGGTCATCGTTACAATTGGTGGCAGCAGTTTAATAACGACTCCTTCACAGGCCCTAAACCATTCTGAAACACCTCTGTACTTAGAAATCTGCTGCCACAAAGAATTTACATTTCCTGACTCCGGCCAGCTTGGCACAAGGGCTCTAACCCATTCTGAAACACCACTGCAGTTAGAAATACGCTGCCAAAAAAAAGTTATTTTTCCTGACTCCGGCCAGCTTGGCCCAAGGGCTCTAACCCATTTTAAAACACCACTGTACTTAGGAATCTGCTTTCACAAAGCAGTTACATTTCCTGACTCCGGCCTGCGTGGCCCAAGGGCTCTAACTCATTGTGAAACACGAATGTACATAGAAATCTGCGGACACATATAATTTACATTTCATGACTGCGGCCAGCTTGGCCCAAGTGCTCTAACCCATTTGGAAACACCACTGAACTTAGAAATCTGCTGACACAAAGAAGTTGCATTTCCGTACTCCAGACAGCTTAGCACAACGGCCCTAAACCATTCTGAAACACCTCTGTACTTAGAAATCTGCTGCCACAAAGAATTTACATTTCCTGACTCCGGCCAGCTTGGCACAAGGGCTCTAACCCATTCTGAAACACCACTGTACTTAGAAGTACGCTGCCAAAAAGAAGTTATATTTCCTGACTCCGGCCAGCTTGGCTCAAGGGCTTTTTCCCATTTTAAAACACCACTGTACTTGGGAATCTGCTGTCACAAAGCAGTTACATTTCCTGACTCCAGTGAGCATGGCCCAAAGGCTCTAAACCATACTGAAACACCACTGTACTTAGAAATCAGCTGCCACAAAGAAGTTACATTTCCTTACTCCGGCCAGCTTGCCTCAAAGTCTCTTTCCCATTCTGAAACACCACTGTACTTAAAAATCTGCTGCCACAAAGAATTTACATTTTCTGACTCCGGCCAGCGTGTCCAAAGTGCTCTAACCCATTCTGAAACACCACTGTCCTTAGAAATCTGCTGCCACATATAATTTACATTTCCTGACACCGGCCAGCTTAGCCCAAGGCCTCTAACCCATTCTGAAACACGACTGTACTTAGGAATCTGCTGCCACAAAGCAGTTACATTTCCTGACTCCGGCCAGCTTGGCCCAAGGGCTCTAACCCATTCTGAAACACCACTGTACTTAGAAATCTGCTGCCACAAAGAATTTACATTTCCTGACTCCGGCCAGCTTGGCACAAGGGCTCTAACCCATTCTGAAACACCACTGCAGTTAGAAATACGCTGCCAAAAAGAAGTTATTTTTCCTGACTCCGGCCAGCTTGGCCCAAGGGCTCTAACCCATTTTGAAACACCACTGTACTTAGGAATCTGCTTTCACAAAGCAGTTACATTTCCTGACTCCGGCCTGCGTGGCCCAAGGGCTCTAACTCATTGTGAAACAGCAATGTACATAGAAATCTGCGGACACATATAATTTACATTTCATGACTGCGGCCAGCTTGGCCCAAGTGCTCTAACCCATTTGGAAACACCACTGAACTTAGAAATCTGCTGACACAAAGAAGTTGCATTTCCGTACTCCAGACAGCTTAGCACAACGGCCCCAAACCATTCTGAAACACCTCTGTACTTAGAAATTTGCTGCCACAAAGAATTTACATTTCCTGACTCCGGCCAGCTTGGCACAAGGGCTCTAACCCATTCTGAAACACCACTGTACTTAGAAATACGCTGCCAAAAAGAAGTTATATTTCCTGACTCCGGCCAGCTTGGCTCAAGGGCTTTTTCCCATTCTAAAACACCACTGTACTTAGAAATCTGCTGCCACAAAGAATTTACATTTCCTGACTCCGGCCAGCTTGGCCCAAGGGCTCTAACCCATTTTAAAACACCACTGTACTTGGGAATCTGCTGTCACAAAGCAGTTACATTTCCTGACTCCAGTGAGCTTGGCCCAAAGGCTCTAAACCATACTGAAACACCACTGTACTTAGAAATCAGCTGCCACAAAGAAGTTACATTTCCTTACTCCGGCCAGCTTGCCTCAAAGTCTCTTTCCCATTCTGAAACACCACTGTACTTAGAAATCTGCTGCCACAAAGAATTTACATTTTCTGACTCCGGCCAGCGTGTCAGAAGTGCTCTAACACATTCTGAAACACCACTGTCCTTAGAAATCTTCTGCCACATATAATTTACATTTCCTGACTCCGGCCAGCTTAGCCCAAGGCCTCTAACCCATTCTGAAACACCACTGTACTTAGGAATCTGCTGCCACAAAGCAGTTACATTTCCTGACTCCGGCCAGCTTGGCCCAAGGGCTCTAACCCATTCTGAAACACCACTGTACTTAGAAATCTGCTGACACAAAGAAGTTACATTTCCTGACTCCGGCCATCTTGGCACAACGGCTCTAAACCATTCTGAAACACCACTGTACTTAGGAATCTGCTGCCACAAAGCAGTTACATTTCCTGACTCCGGCCAGATTGGCCCAAGGGCTCTAACCCATTCTGAAACACCACTGTACTTAGAAATCTGCTGACACAAAGAAGTTACATTTCCTGACTCCGGACATCTTGGCGCAACGGCTCTAAACCATTCTGAAACACCACTGTACTTAGAAATCTGCTGCCACAAAGAAGTTACATTTCCTGACTCCGGCCAGCATGGCCCAAGGGCTCTAACCCATTCTGAAACACCACTGTACTTAGAAATCTGCTGCCTCAAAGCAGTTACATTTCCTGACTCCGGCCAGCTTGGCCCAAGGGCTCTAACCCATTCTGAAACACCACTGTACTTAGAAATCTGCTGACACAAAGAAGTTACATTTCCTGATTCCAGACATCTTGGCACAACGGCCCTAAACCATTCTGAAACACCACTGTACTTAGAAATCTGCTGCCACAAAGAATTTACATTTCCTGACTCCGGCCAGCTTGGCAAAAGGGCTCTAACCCATTCTGAAACACCACTGTACTTAGAAATACGCTGCCAAAAAGAAGTTATATTTCCTGACTCCGGCCAGCTTGGCTCAAGGGCTTTTTCCCATTCTAAAACACCACTGTACTTAGAAATCTGCTGCCACAAAGAATTTACATTTCCTGACTCCGGCCAGCTTGGCCCAAGGGCTCTAACCCATTTTAAAACACCACTGTACTTGGGAATCTGCTGTCACAAAGCAGTTACATTTCCTGACTCCAGTGAGCTTGGCCCAAAGGCTCTAAACCATACTGAAACACCACTGTACTTAGAAATCAGCTGCCACAAAGAAGTTACATTTCCTTACTCGTGCCAGCTTGCCTCAAAGTCTCTTTCCCATTCTGAAACAGCACTGTACTTAAAAATCTGCTGCCACAAAGAATTTACATTTTCTGACTCCGGCCAGCGTGTCCAAAGTGCTCTAACCCATTCTGAAACACCACTGTCCTTAGAAATCTGCTGCTACATATAATTTACATTTCCTGACTCCGGCCAGCTTAGCCCAAGGCCTCTAACCCATTCTGAAACACCACTGTACTTAGGAATCTGCTGCCACAAAGCAGTTACATTTCCTGACTCCGGCCAGCTTGGCCCAAGGGCTCTAACCCATTCTGAAACACCACTGTACTTAGAAATCTGCTGCCACAAAGAATTTACATTTCCTGACTCCGGCCAGCTTGGCACAAGGGCTCTAACCCATTCTGAAACACCACTGCAGTTAGAAATACGCTGCCAAAAAGAAGTTATTTTTCCTGACTCCGGCCAGCTTGGCCCAAGGGCTCTAACCCATTTTAAAACACCACTGTACTTAGGAATCTGCTTTCACAAAGCAGTTACATTTCCTGACTCCGGCCTGCGTGGCCCAAGGGCTCTAACTCATTGTGAAACACCAATGTACATAGAAATCTGCGGACACATATAATTTACATTTCATGACTGCAGCCAGCTTGGCCCAAGTGCTCTAACCCATTTGGAAACACCACTGAACTTAGAAATCTGCTGACACAAAGAAGTTGCATTTCCGTACTCCAGACAGCTTAGCACAACGGCCCTAAACCATTCTGAAACACCTCTGTACTTAGAAATCTGCTGCCACAAAGAATTTACATTTTCTGACTCCGGCCAGCGTGTCCAAAGTGCTCTAACCCATTCTGAAACACCACTGTCCTTAGAAATCTGCTGCTACATATAATTTACATTTCCTGACTCCGGCCAGCTTAGCCCAAGGCCTCTAACCCATTCTGAAACACCACTGTACTTAGGAATCTGCTGCCACAAAGCAGTTACATTTCCTGACTCCGGCCAGCTTGGCCCAAGGGCTCTAACCCATTCTGAAACACCTCTGTACTTAGAAATCTGCTGCCACAAAGAATTTACATTTCCTGACTCCGGCCAGCTTGGCACAAGGGCTCTAACCCATTCTGAAACACCACTGCAGTTAGAAATACGCTGCCAAAAAGAAGTTATTTTTCCTGACTCCGGCCAGCTTGGCCCAAGGGCTCTAACCCATTTTAAAACACCACTGTACTTAGGAATCTGCTTTCACAAAGCAGTTACATTTCCTGACTCCGGCCTGCGTGGCCCAAGGGCTCTAACTCATTGTGAAACAGCAATGTACATAGAAATCTGCGGACACATATAATTTACATTTCATGACTGCGGCCAGCTTGGCCCAAGTGCTCTAACCCATTTGGAAACACCACTGAACTTAGAAATCTGCTGACACAAAGAAGTTGCATTTCCGTACTCCAGACAGCTTAGCACAACGGCCCCAAACCATTCTGAAACACCTCTGTACTTAGAAATCTGCTGCCACAAAGAATTTACATTTCCTGACTCCGGCCAGCTTGGCACAAGGGCTCTAACCCATTCTGAAACACCACTGTACTTAGAAATACGCTGCCAAAAAGAAGTTATATTTCCTGACTCCGGCCAGCTTGGCTCAAGGGCTTTTTCCCATTCTAAAACACCACTGTACTTAGAAATCTGCTGCCATAAAGAATTTACATTTCCTGACTCCGGCCAGCTTGGCCCAAGGGCTCTAACCCATTTTAAAACACCACTGTACTTGGGAATCTGCTGTCACAAAGCAGTTACATTTCCTGACTCCAGTGAGCTTGGCCCAAAGGCTCTAAACCATACTGAAACACCACTGTACTTAGAAATCAGCTGCCACAAAGAATTTACATTTCCTGACTCCGACCAGCTTGGCCCAAGGGCTCTAACCCATTTTAAAACACCACTGTACTTGGGAATCTGCTGTCACAAAGCAGTTACATTTCCTGACTCCAGTGAGCTTGGCCCAAAGGCTCTAAACCATACTGAAACACCACTGTACTTAGAAATCAGCTGCCACAAAGAAGTTACATTTCCTTACTCCGGCCAGCTTGCCTCAAAGTCTCTTTCCCATTCTGAAACACCACTGTACTTAAAAATCTGCTGCCACAAAGAATTTACATTTTCTGACTCCGGCCAGCGTGTCCGAAGTGCTCTAACCCATTCTGAAACACCACTGTCCTTAGAAATCTTCTGCCACATATAATTTACATTTCCTGACTCCGGCCAGCTTAGCCCAAGGCCTCTAACCCATTCTGAAACACCACTGTACTTAGGAATCTGCTGCCACAAAGCAATTACATTTCCTGACTCCGGCCAGCTTGGCCCAAGGGCTCTAACCCATTCTGAAACACCACTGTACTTAGAAATCTGCTGACACAAAGAAGTTACATTTCCTGACTCCGGCCATCTTGGCACAACGGCTCTAAACCATTCTGAAACACCACTGTACTTAGGAATCTGCTGCCACAAAGCAGTTACATTTCCTGACTCCGGCCAGATTGGCCCAAGGGCTCTAACCCATTCTGAAACACCACTGTACTTAGAAATCTGCTGACACAAAGAAGTTACATTTCCTGACTCCGGACATCTTGGCGCAACGGCTCTAAACCATTCTGAAACACCACTGTACTTAGAAATCTGCTGCCACAAAGAAGTTACATTTCCTGACTCTGGCCAACATGGCCCAAGGGCTCTAACCCATTCTGAAACACCACTGTACTTAGAAATCTGCTGCCTCAAAGCAGTTACATTTCCTGACTCCAGTTAGCTTGGCCCAAGGTCTCTAACCCATTCTGAAACACCTCTGTACTTAGAAATCTGCTGCCACAAAGAATTTATATTTCCTTACTCCAGCCAGCTTGGCCGAAGTGCTCTAAACCATTCTGAAACACCACTATTCTTAGAAATCTGTTGCCACAAAGAAGTTACATTTCCTGACTCCGGCCTGCGTGGCCCAAGGGCTCTAACCCATTGTGAAACACCACTGTACTTAGAAATCTGCTGCCACATATAATTTACATTTCCTGACTGCGGCCAGCTTGGCCCAAGTGCTCTAACACATTCTGAAACACTACTGTACTTAGAAATCAGCTGCCACAAAAATTTACATTTCTTGACTCTGGCCAGCATGGCCCAAGTGCTCTAACCCATTAGGAAACACCACTGTACATAGAAATCTGCTGACACAAAGAAGTTACATTTCCTGACTCCGGCCATCTTGGCACAACGGCTCTAAACCTTTCTGAAACACCACTGTACTTAGGAATCTGCTGCCACAAAGCAGTTACATTTCCTGACTCCGGCCAGCTTGGCCCAAGGGCTCTAACCCATTCTGAAACACCACTGTACTTAGAAATCTGCTGACACAAAGAAGTTACATTTCCTGACTCCAGACATCTTGGCACAACGGCTCTAAACCATTCTGAAACACCACTGTACTTAGGAATCTGCTGCCACAAAGAAGTTACATTTCCTGACTCCGGCCAGCATGGCCCAAGGGCTCTAACCCATTCTGAAACACCACTGTACTTAGAAATCTGCTGCCTCAAAGCAGTTACATTTCCTGACTCCAGTTAGCTTGGCCCAAGGTCTCTAACCCATTCTGAAACACCTCTGTACTTAGAAATCTGCTGCCACAAAGAATTTACATTTCCTTACTCCAGCCAGCTTGGCCGAAGTGCTCTAAACCATTCTGAAACACCACTATTCTTAGAAATCTGTTGCCACAAAGAAGTTACATTTCCTGACTCCGGCCTGCGTGGCCCAAGGGCTCTAACCCATTGTGAAACACCACTGTACTTAGAAATCTGCTGCCACATATAATTTACATTCCCTGACTGCGGCCAGCTTGGCCCAAGTGCTCTAACACATTCTGAAACTCTACAGTACTTAGAAATCAGCTGCCACAAAAATTTACATTTCTTGACTCTGGCCAGCATGGCCCAAGTGCTCTAACCCATTATGAAACACCACTGTACATAGAAATCTGCTGACACAAGGAAGTTACATTTCCTGACTCCGGCAAGCTTGGCTCAAGGGCTCTTTCCCATTCTGGAACACCACTGTACTTAGAAATCCGCGGCCACAAAGAAGTTACATTTCTTGACTCCGGGCAGCTTGGCCCAAGGGCACTAACCCATTCTGAAACACCTCTGTACTTAGAAATCTGCTGCCACAAAGAATTTACATTTCCTGACTCCGGCCAGCTTGGCACAAGGGCTCTAACCCATTCTGAAACACCACTGTACATAGAAATCCGCGGCAACAAAGAAGTTACATTTCCTGACTCCGGCCAGCTTGGCTCAAGAGCTTTTTCCCATTCTGAAACACCACTGTACTTAGAAATCTGCTGCTACAGAGAATTAACATTTCCTAACTCCGGCCAGCTTGGCCCAAGGACTCTAACCCATTTTAAAACGCCACTGTACTTAGGAATCTGCTGCCACAAAGAAGTTACATTTCCTGACTCCGGCCAGTTTGGCTCAAGGGCTCTTTCCCACTCTGAAACACCACTGTACTTATAAATCTGCTGCCACAAAGAAGTTACATTTCCTGACTCTGGCCAGCTTGGCACAACGACTCAAAACCATTCTGAAACACCACGGTACCTAGACATCTTCTACCACAAAGAAGTTACATTTCCTGACTCCGAACAGTTGGCTCAAGAGCTCTAACTCATTTTAAAACACCACTGTACTTAGGAATCTGCTGCCACATTATATTTACATTTCCTGACTCCGGCCATCTTGGCCCAAGGCCTCTAACCCATTCTGAAACACCACTGTACTTAGAAATCTGTTGCCACAAAAATTTACGTTTCCTGACTCTGTCCAGCATCGCCCAAGTGCTCTAACCCATTCGAAAACACCACTATACTTAGGAATCTGTTGCCACAAAGAAGTTACATTTCCTGACTCCGGCCAGCTTGGCACAATGGCTCGAAACCATTCCGAAACACCACGGTACTTAGAAATCTTCTGCCACAAAGAAGTTATATTTCCTCTCTCCGACCAGCTTGGCTCAAGGGCTCAACCCATTCTGAAACACCACTGTACTTAGAAATCTGCGGCCACATATAATTTACGTTTCCTGACTGCGGCCAGCTTGGCCCAAGGGCTCTAACCCAATCTGAAACACTACTGTACTTAGAAATCTGCTGCCACAAAGAATTTACATTTCCTGACTCCGGCCAGCTTGGCACAAGAGCTCTAACCCATTCTGAAACACCACTGTACATAGAAATCCGCAGCAACAAAGAAGTTACATTTCCTGACTCCGGCCAGCTTGGCTCAAGGGCTTTTTCCCATTCTGAAACACCACTGTACTTAGAAATCTGCTGCCACAAAGAATTTACATTTCCTGACTCCGGCCAGCTTGGCCCAACGGCTGTAACCCATTTTAAAACACCACTGTACTTAGGTATCTGCTGCCACAAAGCAGTTACATTTGCTGGCTCCGGCCACTTTGGCTCAAGGGCTCAAAACCATTCTGAAACACCATGGTACTTAGAAATCTTCTGCCACAAAGAAGTTACATTTCCTGACTCCGGCCAGCTTAGCCCAAGGCCTCTAACCCATTCTGAAACACCACTGTACTTAGGAATCTGCTGCCACAAAGCAGTTACATTTCCTGACTCCGGTCAGCTTGGCCCACGGGCTCTTTCCCATTCTGGAACACCACTGTACTTAGAAATCTGCTGCCTCAAAGCAGTTACATTTCCTGACTCCAGCCAGCATGGCCGTAGTGCTCTAACCCATTCTGAAACACCACTATACTTAGAAATCTGTTGCCACAAAGAAGTTACATTTCCTGACTCCGGCCTGCGTGGCCCAAGGGCTCTAACCCATTGTGAAACACCACTGTACTTAGAAATCTGCTGCCACAGAGAATTAGGAAATGTTAACTCCGGCCAGCTTGGCACAAGGGCTCTAACCCATTTTAAAACACCACTGTACTTAGGAATCTGCAGCCACAAAAATGTTACATTTCCTGACTCCGGCCAGTTTGGCTCAAGGGCTCTTTCCCACTCTGAAACACCACTGTACTTATAAATCTGCTGCCACAAAGAAGTTACATTTCCTGACTCCGGCCAGCTTGGCACAACGACTCAAAACCATTCTGAAACACCACGGTACTTAGAAATCTTCTGCCACAAAGAAGTTATATTTCCTGTCTCCGACCAGCTTGGCTCAAGGGCTTTTTCCCATTCTGAAACACAACTGTACTTAGAAATCTGCTGCCACAAAGAAGTTACATTTCCTGACTCCGGCCAGCTTGGCCGAAGGGCTCTAACACATTTTAAAACACCACTGTACTTAGGAATCTGCTGCCACAAAGCAGTTACATTTCCTGACTTTGGACTGCGTGTCCCAAAGGGCTCTAACCCATTTACATTTCCTGACTCCGGCCAGCTTGGCACAAGGGCTGTAACCCATTCTGAATCACCACTGTACTTAGAAATACGCTGCAAAAAAGAAGTTATATTTCCTGACTCCGGCCAGCTTGGCCCAAGGGCTTTTTCCCATTCTGAAATACCACTGTACTTAGAAATCTGCTGCCACAAAGAATTTACATTTCCTGACTCCGGCCAGCTTGGCCCAAGGGCTCTAACCCATTTTAAAACACCACTGTATTTGGGAATCTGCTGTCACAAAGCAGTTACATTTCCTGACTCCGGTCTGCGTGGCCCAAGGGCTCTAACCCATTGTGAAACACCAATGTACTTAGAAATCTGCGGACACATATAATTTACATTTCATGACTGCGGCCAGCTTGGCCCAAGTGCTCTAACCCATTCGGAAACACCACTGAACTTAGAAATCTGCTGACACAAAGAAGTTACATTTCCGTACTCCAGGCAGCTTAGCACAACGGCTCTAAACCATTCTGAAACACCTCTGTACTTAGAAATCTGCTGCCACAAAGAATTTACATTTCCTGACTCCGGCCAGCTTGGCCCAAGGGCTCTAACCCATTTTAAAACACCACTCTACTTAGGAATCTGCTGTCACAAAGCAGTTACATTTCCTGACTCCAGTCAGCTTGGCCCAAGGGCTCCAAATCATACTGAAACACCACTGTACTTAGAAATCTGCTGCCACATATAATTTACATTTCCTGACGCCGGCTAGCTTGGCCCAAGGGCTCTAACCCATTCTGAAACACAACTGTACTTAGAAATCTGCTGACACAAAGAAGTTACATTTCCTTACTCCGGCCAGCTTGCCTCAAGGGCTCTTTCCCATTCTGAAACACCACTGTACTTAAAAATCTGCTGCTACAATGAATTTACATTTTCTAACTCCGGCCAGCGTGGCCAAAGTGCTCTATCCCATTCTGAAACACCACTGTCCTTAGAAATCTGCTGCCACAAAGAATTTACATTTCCTGACGCCGGCAAGCTTGGCTCAAGGGCTCTTTCCCATTCTGGAACACCACTGTACTTAGAGATCCGCTGCCACAAAGAAGTTACATTTCTTGACTCCGGCCAGCTTGGCCCAAGGGCACTAACCCATTCTGAAACACCTCTGTACTTAGAAATCTGCTGCCACAAAGAATTTAAATTTCCTGATTCCAGCCAGCTTGGCACAAGGGCTCTAACCCATTCTGAAACACCACTGTACATAGAAATCCACCGCAACAAAGAAGTTAAATTTCCTGACTCCGGCCAGCTTCGCTCAAGAGCTTTTTCCCATTCTGAAACAGAACTGTACTTAGAAATCTGCTGTCACAGAGAATTAACATTTCCTAACTCTGGCCAGCTTGGTGCAAGGGCTCTAACCCATTTTAAAACACCACTGTACTTAGGAATCTGCTGCCACAAAGAAGTTACATTTCCTGACTCCGGCCAGTTTGGCTCAAGGCCTCTTTCCCACTCTGAAACACCACTGTACTTATAAATCTGCTGCCACGAAGAAGTTACATTTCCTGACTCCGGCCAGCTTGGCACAACGACTCAAAACCATTCTGAAACACCACGGTACCTAGACATCTTCTACCACAAAGAAGTTACATTTCCTGACTCCGGCCAGCTTAGCCCAAGGCCTCTAACCCATTCTGAAACACCACTGTACTTAGGAATCTGCTGCCACAAAGCAGTTACATTTCCTGACTCCGGTCAGCTTGGCCCACGGGCTCTTTCCCATTCTGGAACACCACTGTACTTAGAAATCTGCTGCCTCAAAGCAGTTACATTTCCTGACTCCAGCCAGCATGGCCGTAGTGCTCTAACCCATTCTGAAACACTACTATACTTAGAAATCTGTTGCCACAAAGAAGTTACATTTCCTGACTCCGGCCTGCGTGGCCCAAGGGCTCTAACCCATTGTGAAACACCACTGTACTTAGAAATCTGCGGCCACATATAATTTACATTTCCTGACTCCGGCCAGCTTGGCACAAGAGCTCTAACCCATTCTGAAACACCACTGTACATAGAAATCCGCAGCAACAAAGAAGTTACATTTCCTGACTCCGGCCAGCTTGGCTCAAGAGCTTTTTCCCATTCTGAAACACCACTGTACTTAGAAATCTGCTGCCACAGAGAATTAGGAAATGTTAACTCCGGCCAGCTTGGCACAAGGGCTCTAACCCATTTTAAAACACCACTGTACTTAGGAATCTGCAGCCACAAAAATGTTACATTTCCTGACTCCGGCCAGTTTGGCTCAAGGGCTCTTTCCCACTCTGAAACACCACTGTACTTATAAATCTGCTGCCACAAAGAAGTTACATTTCCTGACTCCGGCCAGCTTGGCACAACGACTCAAAACCATTCTGAAACACCACGGTACTTAGAAATCTTCTGCCACAAAGAAGTAATATTACCTGTCTCCGACCAGCTTGGCTCAAGGGCTTTTTCCCATTCTGAAACACAACTGTACTTAGAAATCTGCTGCCACAAAGAAGTTACATTTCCTGACTCCGGCCAGCTTGGCCGAAGGGCTCTAACACATTTTAAAACACCACTGTTCTTAGGAATCTGCTGCCACAAAGCAGTTACATTTCCTGACTTTGGACTGCGTGTCCCAAAGGGCTCTAACCCATTTACATTTCCTGACTCCGGCCAGCTTGGCACAAGGGCTGTAACCCATTCTGAATCACCACTGTACTTAGAAATACGCTGCAAAAAAGAAGTTATATTTCCTGACTCCGGCCAGCTTGGCCCAAGGGCTTTTTCCCATTCTGAAATACCACTGTACTTAGAAATCTGCTGCCACAAAGAATTTACATTTCCTGACTCCGGCCAGCTTGGCCCAAGGGCTCTAACCCATTTTAAAACACGACTGTATTTGGGAATCTGCTGTCACAAAGCAGTTACATTTCCTGACTCCGGTCTGCGTGGCCCAAGGGCTCTAACCCATTGTGAAACACCAATGTACTTAGAAATCTGCGGACACATATAATTTACATTTCATGACTGCGGCCAGCTTGGCCCAAGTGCTCTAACCCATTCGGAAACACCACTGAACTTAGAAATCTGCTGACACAAAGAAGTTACATTTCCGTACTCCAGGCAGCTTAGCACAACGGCTCTAAACCATTCTGAAACACCTCTGTACTTAGAAATCTGCTGCCACAAAGAATTTACATTTCCTGACTCCGGCCAGCTTGGCCCAAGGGCTCTAACCCATTTTAAAACACCACTCTACTTAGGAATCTGCTGTCACAAAGCAGTTACATTTCCTGACTCCAGTCAGCTTGGCCCAAGGGCTCCAAATCATACTGAAACACCACTGTACTTAGAAATCTGCTGCCACATATAATTTACATTTCCTGACGCCGGCTAGCTTGGCCCAAGGGCTCTAACCCATTCTGAAACACAACTGTACTTAGAAATCTGCTGACACAAAGAAGTTACATTTCCTTACTCCGGCCAGCTTGCCTCAAGGGCTCTTTCCCATTCTGAAACACCACTGTACTTAAAAATCTGCTGCTACAATGAATTTACATTTTCTAACTCCGGCCAGCGTGGCCAAAGTGCTCTATCCCATTCTGAAACACCACTGTCCTTAGAAATCTGCTGCCACAAAGAATTTACATTTCCTGACGCCGGCAAGCTTGGCTCAAGGGCTCTTTCCCATTCTGGAACACCACTGTACTTAGAGATCCGCTGCCACAAAGAAGTTACATTTCTCGACTCCGGCCTGCTTGGCCCAAGGGCACTAACCCATTCTGAAACACCTCTGTACTTAGAAATCTGCTGCCACAAAGAATTTAAATTTCCTGATTCCAGCCAGCTTGGCACAAGGGCTCTAACCCATTCTGAAACACCACTGTACATAGAAATCCACCGCAACAAAGAAGTTAAATTTCCTGACTCCGGCCAGCTTCGCTCAAGAGCTTTTTCCCATTCTGAAACAGAACGGTACTTAGAAATCTGCTGTCACAGAGAATTAACATTTCCTAACTCTGGCCAGCTTGGTGCAAGGGCTCTAACCCATTTTAAAACACCACTGTACTTAGGAATCTGCTGCCACAAAGAAGTTACATTTCCTGACTCCGGCCAGTTTGGCTCAAGGCCTCTTTCCCACTCTGAAACACCACTGTACTTATAAATCTGCTGCCACGAAGAAGTTACATTTCCTGACTCCGGCCAGCTTGGCACAACGACTCAAAACCATTCTGAAACACCACGGTACCTAGACATCTTCTACCACAAAGAAGTTACATTTCCTGACTCCGAACAGTTGGCTCAAGAGCTCTAACTGATTTTAAAACACCACTGTACTTAGGAATCTGCTGCCACATTATATTTACATTTCCTGACTCCGGCCATCTTGGCCCAAGGCCTCTAACCCATTCTGAAACACCACTGTACTTAGAAATCTGTTGCCACAAAAATTTACGTTTCCTGACTCTGTCCAGCATCGCCCAAGTGCTCTAACCCATTCGGAAACACCACTATACTTAGGAATCTGTTGCCACAAAGAAGTTACATTTCCTGACTCCGGCCAGCTTGGCACAATGGCCGAAACCATTCCGAAACACCACGGTACTTAGAAATCTTCTGCCACAAAGAAGTTATATTTCCTCTCTCCGACCAGCTTGGCTCAAGGGCTCAACCCATTCTGAAACACCACTGTACTTAGAAATCTGCGGCCACATATAATTTACATTTCCTGACTGCGGCCAGCTTGGCCCAAGGGCTCTAACCCATTCTGAAACACTACTGTACTTAGAAATCTGCTGCCACAAAGAATTTACATTTCCTGACTCCGGCCAGCTTGGCACAAGAGCTCTAACCCATTCTGAAACACCACTGTACATAGAAATCCGCAGCAACAAAGAAGTTACATTTCCTGACTCCGGCCAGCTTGGCTCAAGGGCTTTTTCCCATTCTGAAACACCACTGTACTTAGAAATCTGCTGCCACAAAGAATTTACATTTCCTGACTCCGGCCAGCTTGGCCCAAGGGCTCTAACCCATTTTAAAACACCACTGTACTTAGGTATCTGCTGCCACAAAGCAGTTACATTTGCTGGCTCCGGCCACTTTGGCTCAAGGGCTCAAAACCATTCTGAAACACCATGGTACTTAGAAATCTTCTGCCACAAAGAAGTTACATTTCCTGACTCCGGCCAGCTTAGCCCAAGGCCTCTAACCCATTCTGAAACACCACTGTACTTAGGAATCTGCTGCCACAAAGCAGTTACATTTCCTGACTCCGGTCAGCTTGGCCCACGGGCTCTTTCCCATTCTGGAACACCACTGTACTTAGAAATCTGCTGCCTCAAAGCAGTTACATTTCCTGACTCCAGCCAGCATGGCCGTAGTGCTCTAACCCATTCTGAAACACCACTATACTTAGAAATCTGTTGCCACAAAGAAGTTACATTTCCTGACTCCGGCCTGCGTGGCCCAAGGGCTCTAACCCATTGTGAAACACCACTGTACTTAGAAATCTGCGGCCACATATAATTTACATTTCCTGACTCCGGCCAGCTTGGCACAAGAGCTCTAACCCATTCTGAAACACCACTGTACATAGAAATCCGCAGCAACAAAGAAGTTACATTTCCTGACTCCGGCCAGCTTGGCTCAAGAGCTTTTTCCCATTCTGAAACACCACTGTACTTAGAAATCTGCTGCCACAGAGAATTAGGAAATGTTAACTCCGGCCAGCTTGGCACAAGGGCTCTAACCCATTTTAAAACACCACTGTACTTAGGAATCTGCAGCCACAAAAATGTTACATTTCCTGACTCCGGCCAGTTTGGCTCAAGGGCTCTTTCCCACTCTGAAACACCACTGTACTTATAAATCTGCTGCCACAAAGAAGTTACATTTCCTGACTCCGGCCAGCTTGGCACAACGACTCAAAACCATTCTGAAACACCACGGTACTTAGAAATCTTCTGCCACAAAGAAGTTATATTTCCTGTCTCCGACCAGCTTGGCTCAAGGGCTTTTTCCCATTCTGAAACACAACTGTACTTAGAAATCTGCTGCCACAAAGAAGTTACATTTCCTGACTCCGGCCAGCTTGGCCGAAGGGCTCTAACACATTTTAAAACACCACTGTACTTAGGAATCTGCTGCCACAAAGCAGTTACATTTCCTGACTTTGGACTGCGTGTCCCAAAGGGCTCTAACCCATTTACATTTCCTGACTCCGGCCAGCTTGGCACAAGGGCTGTAACCCATTCTGAATCACCACTGTACTTAGAAATACGCTGCAAAAAAGAAGTTATATTTCCTGACTCCGGCCAGCTTGGCCCAAGGCCTCTAACCCATTCTGAAACACCACTGTACTTAGGAATCTGCTGCCACAAAGCAGTTACATTTCCTGACTCCGGTCAGCTTGGCCCACGGGCTCTTTCCCATTCTGGAACACCACTGTACTTAGAAATCTGCTGCCTCAAAGCAGTTACATTTCCTGACTCCAGCCAGCATGGCCGTAGTGCTCTAACCCATTCTGAAACACCACTATACTTAGAAATCTGTTGCCACAAAGAAGTTACATTTCCTGACTCCGGCCTGCGTGGCCCAAGGGCTCTAACCCATTGTGAAACACCACTGTACTTAGAAATCTGCGGCCACATATAATTTACATTTCCTGACTCCGGCCAGCTTGGCACAAGAGCTCTAACCCATTCTGAAACACCACTGTACATAGAAATCCGCAGCAACAAAGAAGTTACATTTCCTGACTCCGGCCAGCTTGGCTCAAGAGCTTTTTCCCATTCTGAAACACCACTGTACTTAGAAATCTGCTGCCACAGAGAATTAGGAAATGTTAACTCCGGCCAGCTTGGCACAAGGGCTCTAACCCATTTTAAAACACCACTGTACTTAGGAATCTGCAGCCACAAAAATGTTACATTTCCTGACTCCGGCCAGTTTGGCTCAAGGGCTCTTTCCCACTCTGAAACACCACTGTACTTATAAATCTGCTGCCACAAAGAAGTTACATTTCCTGACTCCGGCCAGCTTGGCACAACGACTCAAAACCATTCTGAAACACCACGGTACTTAGAAATCTTCTGCCACAAAGAAGTTATATTTCCTGTCTCCGACCAGCTTGGCTCAAGGGCTTTTTCCCATTCTGAAACACAACTGTACTTAGAAATCTGCTGCCACAAAGAAGTTACATTTCCTGACTCCGGCCAGCTTGGCCGAAGGGCTCTAACACATTTTAAAACACCACTGTACTTAGGAATCTGCTGCCACAAAGCAGTTACATTTCCTGACTTTGGACTGCGTGTCCCAAAGGGCTCTAACCCATTTACATTTCCTGACTCCGGCCAGCTTGGCACAAGGGCTGTAACCCATTCTGAATCACCACTGTACTTAGAAATACGCTGCAAAAAAGAAGTTATATTTCCTGACTCCAGCCAGCTTGGCCCAAGGGCTTTTTCCCATTCTGAAATACCACTGTACTTAGAAATCTGCTGCCACAAAGAATTTACATTTCCTGACTCCGGCCAGCTTGGCCCAAGGGCTCTAACCCATTTTAAAACACCACTGTATTTGGGAATCTGCTGTCACAAAGCAGTTACATTTCCTGACTCCGGCCTGCGTGGCCCAAGGGCTCTAACCCATTGTGAAACACCAATGTACTTAGAAATCTGCGGACACATATAATTTACATTTCATGACTGCGGCCAGCTTGGCCCAAGTGCTCTAACCCATTCGGAAACACCACTGAACTTAGAAATCTGCTGACACAAAGAAGTTACATTTCCGTACTCCAGGCAGCTTAGCACAACGGCTCTAAACCATTCTGAAACACCTTTGTACTTAGAAATCTGCTGCCACAAAGAATTTACATTTCCTGACTCCGGCCAGCTTGGCCCAAGGGCTCTAACCCATTTTAAAACACCACTCTACTTAGGAATCTGCTGTCACAAAGCAGTTACATTTCCTGACTCCAGTCAGCTTGGCCCAAGGGCTCCAAATCATACTGAAACACCACTGTACTTAGAAATCGGCTGCCACATATAATTTACATTTCCTGACGCCGGCTAGCTTGGCCCAAGGGCTCTAACCCATTCTGAAACACAACTGTACTTAGAAATCTGCTGACACAAAGAAGTTACATTTCCTTACTCCGGCCAGCTTGCCTCAAGGGCTCTTTCCCATTCTGAAACAGCACTGTACTTAAAAATCTGCTGCTACAATGAATTTACATTTTCTAACTCCGGCCAGCGTGGCCAAAGTGCTCTATCCCATTCTGAAACACCACTGTCCTTAGAAATCTGCTGCCACAAAGAATGTACATTTCCTGACGCCGGCAAGCTTGGCTCAAGGGCTCTTTCCCATTCTGGAACACCACTGTACTTAGAGATCCGCTGCCACAGAGAAGTTACATTTCTTGACTCCGGCCAGCTTGGCCCAAGGGCACTAACCCATTCTGAAACACCTCTGTACTTAGAAATCTGCTGCCACAAAGAATTTAAATTTCCTGATTCCAGCCAGCTTGGCACAAGGGCTCTAACCCATTCTGAAACACCACTGTACATAGAAATCCACCGCAACAAAGAAGTTAAATTTCCTGACTCCGGCCAGCTTCGCTCAAGAGCTTTTTCCCATTCTGAAACAGAACTGTACTTAGAAATCTGCTGTCACAGAGAATTAACATTTCCTAACTCTGGCCAGCTTGGTGCAAGGGCTCTAACCCATTTTAAAACACCACTGTACTTAGGAATCTGCTGCCACAAAGAAGTTACATTTCCTGACTCCGGCCAGTTTGGCTCAAGGCCTCTTTCCCACTCTGAAACACCACTGTACTTATAAATCTGCTGCCACAAAGAAGTTACATTTCCTGACTCCGGCCAGCTTGGCACAACGACTCAAAAGTATTCTGAAACATCATGGTACTTAGAAATTTTCTGCAACAAAAAAGTTATATTTCCTGTCTCCGACCAGCTTGGCTCTAGGGCTCGAACCCATTATGAAACACCACTGTACGTATAAATCCGCTGCCACAAAGAAGTTACATTTCCTGACTCCGGACACCTTGGCTCAAGGGCTTTTTCCCATTCTGAAACACCACTGTACTTAGAAATCTGCTGCCAAAAAGAATTTACATTTCCTGACTCCGGCCAGCTTGGCAGAAGGGCTCTAACACATTTTAAAACACCACTGTACTTAGGAATCTGCTGCCACAAAGCAGTAACATTTCCTGACTCCGGCCTGCGTGGGCCAAAGGGCTCTAACCCATTGTGAAACACCAATGTACTTAGAAATCTGCGGACACATATAATTTACATTTCATGACTGTGGCCAGCTTGGCCCAAGTGCTCTAACCCATTCGGAAACACCACTGAACTTAGAAATCTGCTGACACAAAGAAGTTACATTTCCGTACTCCAGACGGCTTAGCACAACGGCTCTAAACCATTCTGAAACACCTCTGTACTTAGAAATCTGCTGCCACAAAGAATTTACATTTCCTGACTCCGGCCAGCTTGGCACAAGGGCTCTAACCCATTCTGAAACACCACTGTAGTTAGAAATACGCAACCAAAAAGAAGTTATATTTCCTGACTCCGGCCAGCTTGGCACAAGGGCTCTAACCCATTCTGAAACACCACTGTACATAGAAATCCACCGCAACAAAGAAGTTACATTTCCTGACTTCGGCCAGCTTCGCTCAAGAGCTTTTTCCCATTCTGAAACACCACTGTACTTAGAAATCTGCTGCCACAAAGAATTTACATTTCCTGACTCCGGCCAGCTTGGCCGAAGGGCTCTAACACATTTTAAAACACCACTGTACTTAGGAATCTGCTGCCACAAAGCAGTTACATTTCCTGACTCTGGCCTGCGTGGCCCAAAGGGATCTAACCCATTGTGAAACACCAATGTACTTAGAAATCTGCGGACACATATAATTTACATTTCATGACTGCGGCCAGCTTGGCCCAAGTGCTCTAACCCATTTGGAAACACCACTGAACTTAGAAATCTGCTGCCACAAAGAATTTACATTTCCTGACTCCAGCCAGCTTGGCCCAAGGGCTCTAACCCATTTTAAAACACCACTGTACTTAGGAATCTGATGTCACAAAGCAGTTACATTTCCTGACTCCGGCCTGCGTGGCCCAAGGGCTCTAACCCATTGTGAAATACCAATGTACTTAGAAATCTGCGGACACATATAATTTACATTTCATGACTGCGGCCAGCTTGGCCCAAGTGCTCTAACCCATTCGGAAACACCACTGAACTTAGAAATCTGCTGACACAAAGAAGTTACATTTCCGTACTCCAGACAGCTTAGCACAACGGCTCTAAACCATTCTGCAACACGTCTGTACTTAGAAATCTGCTGCCACAAAGAATTTACATTTCCTGACTCCGGCCAGCTTGGCACAAGGGCTCTAACCCATTCTGAAACACCACTGCAGTTAGAAATACGCTGCCAAAAAGAAGTTATTTTTCCTGACTCCGGCCAGCTTGGCCCAAGGGCTCTAACCCATTTTAAAACACCACTGTACTTAGGAATCTGCTTTCACAAAGCAGTTACATTTCCTGACTCCGGCCTGCGTGGCCCAAGGGCTCTAACTCATTGTGAAACACCAATGTACATAGAAATCTGCGGACACATATAATTTACATTTCATGACTGCGGCCAGCTTGGCCCAAGTGCTCTAACCCATTTGGAAACACCACTGAACTTAGAAATCTGCTGACACAAAGAAGTTGCATTTCCGTACTCCAGACAGCTTAGCACAACGGCCCTAAACCATTCTGAAACACCTCTGTACTTAGAAATCTGCTGCCACAAAGAATTTACATTTCCTGACTCCGGCCAGCTTGGCCCAAGGGCTCTAACCCATTTTAAAACACCACTGTATTTGGGAATCTGCTGTCACAAAGCAGTTACATTTCCTGACTCCGGCCTGCGTGGCCCAAGGGCTCTAACCCATTGTGAAACACCAATGTGCTTAGAAATCTGCGGACACATATAATTTACATTTCATGACTGCGGCCAGCTTGGCCCAAGTGCTCTAACCCATTCGGAAACACCACTGAACTTAGAAATCTGCTGACACAAAGAAGTTACATTTCCGTACTCCAGGCAGCTTAGCACAACGGCTCTAAACCATTCTGAAACACCTCTGTACTTAGAAATCTGCTGCCACAAAGAAGTTACATTTCCTGACTCCGGCCAGCTTGGCCCAAGGGCTCTAACCCATTTTAAAACACCACTCTACTTAGGAATCTGCTGTCACAAAGCAGTTACATTTCCTGACTCCAGTCAGCTTGGCCCAAGGGCTCCAAATCATACTGAAACACCACTGTACTTAGAAATCTGCTGCCACATATAATTTACATTTCCTGACGCTGGCTAGCTTGGCCCAAGGGCTCTAACCCATTCTGAAACACAACTGTACTTAGAAATCTGCTGACACAAAGAAGTTACATTTCCTTACTCCGGCCAGCTTGCCTCAAGGGCTCTTTCCCATTCTGAAACACCACTGTACTTAAAAATCTGCTGCTACAATGAATTTACATTTTCTAACTCCGGCCAGCGTGGCCAAAGTGCTCTATCCCATTCTGAAACACCACTGTCCTTAGAAATCTGCTGCCACAAAGAATTTACATTTCCTGACGCCGGCAAGCTTGGCTCAAGGGCTCTTTCCCATTCTGGAACACCACTGTACTTAGAGATCCGCTGCCACAAAGAAGTTACATTTCTTGACTCCGGCCAGCTTGGCCCAAGGGCACTAACCCATTCTGAAACACCTCTGTACTTAGAAATCTGCTGCCACAAAGAATTTAAATTTCCTGATTCCAGCCAGCTTGGCACAAGGGCTCTAACCCATTCTGAAACACCACTGTACATAGAAATCCACCGCAACAAAGAAGTTAAATTTCCTGACTCCGGCCAGCTTCGCTCAAGAGCTTTTTCCCATTCTGAAACAGAACTGTACTTAGAAATCTGCTGTCACAGAGAATTAACATTTCCTAACTCTGGCCAGCTTGGTGCAAGGGCTCTAACCCATTTTAAAACACCACTGTACTTAGGAATCTGCTGCCACAAAGAAGTTACATTTCCTGACTCCGGCCAGTTTGGCTCAAGGCCTCTTTCCCACTCTGAAACACCACTGTACTTATAAATCTGCTGCCACAAAGAAGTTACATTTCCTGACTCCGGCCAGCTTGGCACAACGACTCAAAACTATTCTGAAACATCACGGTACTTAGAAATTTTCTGCAACAAAAAAGTTATATTTCCTGTCTCCGACCAGCTTGGCTCTAGGGCTCGAACCCATTATGAAACACCACTGTACGTATAAATCCGCTGCCACAAAGAAGTTACATTTCCTGACTCCGGACACCTTGGCTCAAGGGCTTTTTCCCATTCTGAAACACCACTGTACTTAGAAATCTGCTGCCAAAAAGAATTTACATTTCCTGACTCCGGCCAGCTTGGCAGAAGGGCTCTAACACATTTTAAAACACCACTGTACTTAGGAATCTGCTGCCACAAAGCAGTAACATTTCCTGACTCCGGCCTGCGTGGGCCAAAGGGCTCTAACCCATTGTGAAACACCAATGTACTTAGAAATCTGCGGACACATATAATTTACATTTCATGACTGTGGCCAGCTTGGCCCAAGTGCTCTAACCCATTCGGAAACACCACTGAACTTAGAAATCTGCTGACACAAAGAAGTTACATTTCCGTACTCCAGACGGCTTAGCACAACGGCTCTAAACCATTCTGAAACACCTCTGTACTTAGAAATCTGCTGCCACAAAGAATTTACATTTCCTGACTCCGGCCAGCTTGGCACAAGGGCTCTAACCCATTCTGAAACACCACTGTAGTTAGAAATACGCAACCAAAAAGAAGTTATATTTCCTGACTCCGGCCAGCTTGGCACAAGGGCTCTAACCCATTCTGAAACACCACTGTACATAGAAATCCACCGCAACAAAGAAGTTACATTTCCTGACTTCGGCCAGCTTCGCTCAAGAGCTTTTTCCCATTCTGAAACACCACTGTACTTAGAAATCTGCTGCCACAAAGAATTTACATTTCCTGACTCCGGCCAGCTTGGCCGAAGGGCTCTAACACATTTTAAAACACCACTGTACTTAGGAATCTGCTGCCACAAAGCAGTTACATTTCCTGACTCTGGCCTGCGTGGCCCAAAGGGATCTAACCCATTGTGAAACACCAATGTACTTAGAAATCTGCGGACACATATAATTTACATTTCATGACTGCGGCCAGCTTGGCCCAAGTGCTCTAACCCATTTGGAAACACCACTGAACTTAGAAATCTGCTGCCACAAAGAATTTACATTTCCTGACTCCAGCCAGCTTGGCCCAAGGGCTCTAACCCATTTTAAAACACCACTGTACTTAGGAATCTGATGTCACAAAGCAGTTACATTTCCTGACTCCGGCCTGCGTGGCCCAAGGACTCTAACCCATTGTGAAATACCAATGTACTTAGAAATCTGCGGACACATATAATTTACATTTCATGACTGCGGCCAGCTTGGCCCAAGTGCTCTAACCCATTCGGAAACACCACTGAACTTAGAAATCTGCTGACACAAAGAAGTTACATTTCCGTACTCCAGACAGCTTAGCACAACGGCTCTAAACCATTCTGCAACACGTCTGTACTTAGAAATCTGCTGCCACAAAGAATTAACATTTCCTGACTCCGGCCAGCTTGGCACAAGGGCTCTAACCCATTCTGAAACACCACTGCAGTTAGACATACGCTGCCAAAAAGAAGTTATTTTTCCTGACTCCGGCCAGCTTGGCCCAAGGGCTCTAACCCATTTTAAAACACCACTGTACTTAGGAATCTGCTTTCACAAAGCAGTTACATTTCCTGACTCCGGCCTGCGTGGCCCAAGGGCTCTAACTCATTGTGAAACACCAATGTACATAGAAATCTGCGGACACATATAATTTACATTTCATGACTGCGGCCAGCTTGGCCCAAGTGCTCTAACCCATTTGGAAACACCACTGAACTTAGAAATCTGCTGACACAAAGAAGTTGCATTTCCGTACTCCAGACAGCTTAGCACAACGGCCCTAAACCATTCTGAAACACCTCTGTACTTAGAAATCTGCTGCCACAAAGAATTTACATTTCCTGACTCCGGCCAGCTTGGCCCAAGGGCTCTAACCCATTTTAAAACACCACTGTATTTGGGAATCTGCTGTCACAAAGCAGTTACATTTCCTGACTCCGGCCTGCGTGGCCCAAGGGCTCTAACCCATTGTGAAACACCAATGTGCTTAGAAATCTGCGGACACATATAATTTACATTTCATGACTGCGGCCAGCTTGGCCCAAGTGCTCTAACCCATTCGGAAACACCACTGAACTTAGAAATCTGCTGACACAAAGAAGTTACATTTCCGTACTCCAGGCAGCTTAGCACAACGGCTCTAAACCATTCTGAAACACCTCTGTACTTAGAAATCTGCTGCCACAAAGAAGTTACATTTCCTGACTCCGGCCAGCTTGGCCCAAGGGCTCTAACCCATTTTAAAACACCACTCTACTTAGGAATCTGCTGTCACAAAGCAGTTACATTTCCTGACTCCAGTCAGCTTGGCCCAAGGGCTCCAAATCATACTGAAACACCACTGTACTTAGAAATCTGCTGCCACATATAATTTACATTTCCTGACGCTGGCTAGCTTGGCCCAAGGGCTCTAACCCATTCTGAAACACAACTGTACTTAGAAATCTGCTGACACAAAGAAGTTACATTTCCTTACTCCGGCCAGCTTGCCTCAAGGGCTCTTTCCCATTCTGAAACACCACTGTACTTAAAAATCTGCTGCTACAATGAATTTACATTTTCTAACTCCGGCCAGCGTGGCCAAAGTGCTCTATCCCATTCTGAAACACCACTGTCCTTAGAAATCTGCTGCCACAAAGAATTTACATTTCCTGACGCCGGCAAGCTTGGCTCAAGGGCTCTTTCCCATTCTGGAACACCACTGTACTTAGAGATCCGCTGCCACAAAGAAGTTACATTTCTTGACTCCGGCCAGCTTGGCCCAAGGGCACTAACCCATTCTGAAACACCTCTGTACTTAGAAATCTGCTGCCACAAAGAATTTAAATTTCCTGATTCCAGCCAGCTTGGCACAAGGGCTCTAACCCATTCTGAAACACCACTGTACATAGAAATCCACCGCAACAAAGAAGTTAAATTTCCTGACTCCGGCCAGCTTCGCTCAAGAGCTTTTTCCCATTCTGAAACAGAACTGTACTTAGAAATCTGCTGTCACAGAGAATTAACATTTCCTAACTCTGGCCAGCTTGGTGCAAGGGCTCTAACCCATTTTAAAACACCACTGTACTTAGGAATCTGCTGCCACAAAGAAGTTACATTTCCTGACTCCGGCCAGTTTGGCTCAAGGCCTCTTTCCCACTCTGAAACACCACTGTACTTATAAATCTGCTGCCACAAAGAAGTTACATTTCCTGACTCCGGCCAGCTTGGCACAACGACTCAAAACTATTCTGAAACATCACGGTACTTAGAAATTTTCTGCAACAAAAAAGTTATATTTCCTGTCTCCGACCAGCTTGGCTCTAGGGCTCGAACCCATTATGAAACACCACTGTACGTATAAATCCGCTGCCACAAAGAAGTTACATTTCCTGACTCCGGACACCTTGGCTCAAGGGCTTTTTCCCATTCTGAAACACCACTGTACTTAGAAATCTGCTGCCAAAAAGAATTTACATTTCCTGACTCCGGCCAGCTTGGCAGAAGGGCTCTAACACATTTTAAAACACCACTGTACTTAGGAATCTGCTGCCACAAAGCAGTAACATTTCCTGACTCCGGCCTGCGTGGGCCAAAGGGCTCTAACCCATTGTGAAACACCAATGTACTTAGAAATCTGCGGACACATATAATTTACATTTCATGACTGTGGCCAGCTTGGCCCAAGTGCTCTAACCCATTCGGAAACACCACTGAACTTAGAAATCTGCTGACACAAAGAAGTTACATTTCCGTACTCCAGACGGCTTAGCACAACGGCTCTAAACCATTCTGAAACACCTCTGTACTTAGAAATCTGCTGCCACAAAGAATTTACATTTCCTGACTCCGGCCAGCTTGGCACAAGGGCTCTAACCCATTCTGAAACACCACTGTAGTTAGAAATACGCAACCAAAAAGAAGTTATATTTCCTGACTCCGGCCAGCTTGGCACAAGGGCTCTAACCCATTCTGAAACACCACTGTACATAGAAATCCACCGCAACAAAGAAGTTACATTTCCTGACTTCGGCCAGCTTCGCTCAAGAGCTTTTTCCCATTCTGAAACACCACTGTACTTAGAAATCTGCTGCCACAAAGAATTTACATTTCCTGACTCCGGCCAGCTTGGCCGAAGGGCTCTAACACATTTTAAAACACCACTGTACTTAGGAATCTGCTGCCACAAAGCAGTTACATTTCCTGACTCTGGCCTGCGTGGCCCAAAGGGATCTAACCCATTGTGAAACACCAATGTACTTAGAAATCTGCGGACACATATAATTTACATTTCATGACTGCGGCCAGCTTGGCCCAAGTGCTCTAACCCATTTGGAAACACCACTGAACTTAGAAATCTGCTGCCACAAAGAATTTACATTTCCTGACTCCAGCCAGCTTGGCCCAAGGGCTCTAACCCATTTTAAAACACCACTGTACTTAGGAATCTGATGTCACAAAGCAGTTACATTTCCTGACTCCGGCCTGCGTGGCCCAAGGACTCTAACCCATTGTGAAATACCAATGTACTTAGAAATCTGCGGACACATATAATTTACATTTCATGACTGCGGCCAGCTTGGCCCAAGTGCTCTAACCCATTCGGAAACACCACTGAACTTAGAAATCTGCTGACACAAAGAAGTTGCATTTCCGTACTCCAGACAGCTTAGCACAACGGCCCTAAACCATTCTGAAACACCTCTGTACTTAGAAATCTGCTGCCACAAAGAATTTACATTTCCTGACTCCGGCCAGCTTGGCACAAGGGCTCTAACCCATTCTGAAACACCACTGCAGTTAGACATACGCTGCCAAAAAGAAGTTATTTTTCCTGACTCCGGCCAGCTTGGCCCAAGGGCTCTAACCCATTTTAAAACACCACTGTACTTAGGAATCTGCTTTCACAAAGCAGTTACATTTCCTGACTCCGGCCTGCGTGGCCCAAGGGCTCTAACTCATTGTGAAACACCAATGTACATAGAAATCTGCGGACACATATAATTTACATTTCATGACTGCGGCCAGCTTGGCCCAAGTGCTCTAACCCATTTGGAAACACCACTGAACTTAGAAATCTGCTGACACAAAGAAGTTGCATTTCCGTACTCCAGACAGCTTAGCACAACGGCCCTAAACCATTCTGAAACACCTCTGTACTTAGAAATCTGCTGCCACAAAGAATTTACATTTCCTGACTCCGGCCAGCTTGGCACAAGGGCTCTAACCCATTCTGAAACACCACTGCAGTTAGAAATACGCTGCCAAAAAGAAGTTATTTTTCCTGACTCCGGCCAGCTTGGCCCAAGGGCTCTAACCCATTTTAAAACACCACTGTACTTAGGAATCTGCTTTCACAAAGCAGTTACATTTCCTGACACCGGCCTGCGTGGCCCAAGGGCTCTAACTCATTGTGAAACACCAATGTACATAGAAATCTGCGGACACATATAATTTACATTTCATAACTGCGGCCAGCTTGGCCCAAGTGCTCTAACCCATTTGGAAACACCACTGAACTTAGAAATCTGCTGACACAAAGAAGTTGCATTTCCGTACTCCAGACAGCTTAGCACAACGGCCCCAAACCATTCTGAAACACCTCTGTACTTAGAAATCTGCTGCCACAAAGAATTTACATTTCCTGACTCCGGCCAGCTTGGCACAAGGGCTCTAACCCATTCTGAAACACCACTGTACTTAGAAATACGCTGCCAAAAAGAAGTTATATTTCCTGACTCCGGCCAGCTTGGCTCAAGGGCTTTTTCCCATTCTAAAACACCACTGTACTTAGAAATCTGCTGCCACAAAGAATTTACATTTCCTGACTCCGGCCATCTTGGCCCAAGGGCTCTAACCCATTTTAAAACACCACTGTACTTGGGAATCTGCTGTCACAAAGCAGTTACATTTCCTGACTCCAGTGAGCTTGGCCCAAAGGCTCTAAACCATACTGAAACACCACTGTACTTAGAAATCAGCTGCCACAAAGAAGTTACATTTCCTTACTCCGGCCAGTTTGCCTCAAAGTCTCTTTCCCATTCTGAAACACCACTGTACTTAAAAATCTGCTGCCACAAAGAATTTACATTTTCTGACTCCGGCCAGCGTGTCCAAAGTGCTCTAACCCATTCTGAAACACCACTGTCCTTAGAAATCTTCTGCCACATATAATTTACATTTCCTGACTCCGGCCAGCTTAGCCCAAGGCCTCTAACCCATTCTGAAACACCACTGTACTTAGGAATCTGCTGCCACAAAGCAGTTACATTTCCTGACTCCGGCCAGCTTGGCCCAAGGGCTCTAACCCATTCTGAAACACCACTGTACTTAGAAATCTGCTGCCAAAAAGAATTTACATTTCCTGACTCCGGCCAGCTTGGCACAAGGGCTCTAACCCATTCTGAAACACCACTGCAGTTAGAAATACGCTGCCAAAAAGAAGTTATTTTTCCTGACTCCGGCCAGCTTGGCCCAAGGGCTCTAACCCATTTTAAAACACCACTGTACTTAGGAATCTGCTTTCACAAAGCAGTTACATTTCCTGACTCCGGCCTGCGTGGCCCAAGGGCTCTAACTCATTGTGAAACAGCAATGTACATAGAAATCTGCGGACACATATAATTTACATTTCATGACTGCGGCCAGCTTGGCCCAAGTGCTCTAACCCATTTGGAAACACCACTGAACTTAGAAATCTGCTGACACAAAGAAGTTGCATTTCCGTACTCCAGACAGCTTAGCACAACGGCCCTAAACCATTCTGAAACACCTCTGTACTTAGAAATCTGCTGCCACAAAGAATTTACATTTCCTGACTCCGGCCAGCTTGGCACAAGGGCTCTAACCCATTCTGAAACACCACTGCAGTTAGAAATACGCTGCCAAAAAGAAGTTATTTTTCCTGACTCCGGCCAGCTTGGCCCAAGCGCTCTAACCCATTTTAAAACACCACTGTACTTAGGAATCTGCTTTCACAAAGCAGTTACATTTCCTGACTCCGGCCTGCGTGGCCCAAGGGCTCTAACTCATTGTGAAACACCAATGTACATAGAAATCTGCGGACACATATAATTTACATTTCATGACTGCGGCCAGCTTGGCCCAAGTGCTCTAACCCATTTGGAAACACCACTGAACTTAGAAATCTGCTGAAACAAAGGAGTTGCATTTCCGTACTCCAGACAGCTTAGCACAACGGCCCCAAACCATTCTGAAACACCTCTGTACTTAGAAATCTGCTGCCACAAAGAATTTACATTTCCTGACTCCGGCCAGCTTGGCACAAAGGCTCTAACCCATTCTGAAACACCACTGTACTTAGAAATACGCTGCCAAAAAGAAGTTATATTTCCTGACTCCGACCAGCTTGGCTCAAGGGCTTTTTCCCATTCTAAAACACCACTGTACTTAGAAATCTGCTGCCACAAAGAATTTACATTTCCTGACTCCGGCCAGCTTGGCCCAAGGGCTCTAACCCATTTTAAAACACCACTGTACTTGGGAATCTGCTGTCACAAAGCAGTTACATTTCCTGACTCCAGTGAGCTTGGCCCAAAGGCTCTAAACCATACTGAAACACCACTGTACTTAGAAATCAGCTGCCACAAAGAAGTTACATTTCCTTACTCCAGCCAGCTTGCCTCAAAGTCTCTTTCCCATTCTGAAACACCACTGTACTTAAAAATCTGCTGCCACAAAGAATTTACATTTTCTGACTCCGGCCAGCGTGTCCGAAGTGCTCTAACCCATTCTGAAACACCACTGTCCTTAGAAATCTGCTGCCACATATAATTTACATTTCCTGACTTCGGCCAGCTTAGCCCAAGGCCTCTAACCCATTCTGAAACACCACTGTACTTAGGAATCTGCTGCCACAAAGCAGTTACATTTCCTGACTCCGGCCAGCTTGGCCCAAGGGCTCTAACCCATTCTGAAACACCACTGTACTTAGAAATCTGCTGACACAAAGCAGTTACATTTCCTGACTCCGGCCAGCTTGGCCCAAGGGCTCTAACCCATTCTGAAACACCACTGTACTTAGAAATCTGCTGCCACAAAGAATTTACATTTCCTGACTCCGGTCAGCTTGGCACAAGGGCTCTGACCCATTCTGAAACACCACTGCAGTTAGAAATACGCTGCCAAAAAGAAGTTATTTTTCCTGACTCCGGCCAGCTTGGCCCAAGGGCTCTAACCCATTTTAAAACACCACTGTACTTAGGAATCTGCTTTCACAAAGCAGTTACATTTCCTGACTCCGGCCTGCGTGGCCCAAGGGCTCTAACTCATTGTGAAACACCAATGTACATAGAAATCTGCGGACACATATAATTTACATTTCATGACTGCGGCCAGCTTGGCACAAGGGCTCTAACCCATTCTGAAACACCACTGTACTTAGAAATACGCTGCCAAAAAGAAGTTATATTTCCTGACTCCGGCCAGCTTGGCTCAAGGGCTTTTTCCCATTCTAAAACACCACTGTACTTAGAAATCTGCTGCCACAAAGAATTTACATTTCCTGACTCCGGCCATCTTGGCCCAAGGGCTCTAACCCATTTTAAAACACCACTGTACTTGGGAATCTGCTGTCACAAAGCAGTTACATTTCCTGACTCCAGTGAGCTTGGCCCAAAGGCTCTAAACCATACTGAAACACCACTGTACTTAGAAATCAGCTGCCACAAAGAAGTTACATTTCCTTACTCCGGCCAGTTTGCCTCAAAGTCTCTTTCCCATTCTGAAACACCACTGTACTTAAAAATCTGCTGCCACAAAGAATTTACATTTTCTGACTCCGGCCAGCGTGTCCAAAGTGCTCTAACCCATTCTGAAACACCACTGTCCTTAGAAATCTTCTGCCACATATAATTTACATTTCCTGACTCCGGCCAGCTTAGCCCAAGGCCTCTAACCCATTCTGAAACACCACTGTACTTAGGAATCTGCTGCCACAAAGCAGTTACATTTCCTGACTCCGGCCAGCTTGGCCCAAGGGCTCTAACCCATTCTGAAACACCACTGTACTTAGAAATCTGCTGCCAAAAAGAATTTACATTTCCTGACTCCGGCCAGCTTGGCACAAGGGCTCTAACCCATTCTGAAACACCACTGCAGTTAGAAATACGCTGCCAAAAAGAAGTTATTTTTCCTGACTCCGGCCAGCTTGGCCCAAGGGCTCTAACCCATTTTAAAACACCACTGTACTTAGGAATCTGCTTTCACAAAGCAGTTACATTTCCTGACTCCGGCCTGCGTGGCCCAAGGGCTCTAACTCATTGTGAAACAGCAATGTACATAGAAATCTGCGGACACATATAATTTACATTTCATGACTGCGGCCAGCTTGGCCCAAGTGCTCTAACCCATTTGGAAACACCACTGAACTTAGAAATCTGCTGACACAAAGAAGTTGCATTTCCGTACTCCAGACAGCTTAGCACAACGGCCCTAAACCATTCTGAAACACCTCTGTACTTAGAAATCTGCTGCCACAAAGAATTTACATTTCCTGACTCCGGCCAGCTTGGCACAAGGGCTCTAACCCATTCTGAAACACCACTGCAGTTAGAAATACGCTGCCAAAAAGAAGTTATTTTTCCTGACTCCGGCCAGCTTGGCCCAAGCGCTCTAACCCATTTTAAAACACCACTGTACTTAGGAATCTGCTTTCACAAAGCAGTTACATTTCCTGACTCCGGCCTGCGTGGCCCAAGGGCTCTAACTCATTGTGAAACACCAATGTACATAGAAATCTGCGGACACATATAATTTACATTTCATGACTGCGGCCAGCTTGGCCCAAGTGCTCTAACCCATTTGGAAACACCACTGAACTTAGAAATCTGCTGAAACAAAGGAGTTGCATTTCCGTACTCCAGACAGCTTAGCACAACGGCCCCAAACCATTCTGAAACACCTCTGTACTTAGAAATCTGCTGCCACAAAGAATTTACATTTCCTGACTCCGGCCAGCTTGGCACAAAGGCTCTAACCCATTCTGAAACACCACTGTACTTAGAAATACGCTGCCAAAAAGAAGTTATATTTCCTGACTCCGACCAGCTTGGCTCAAGGGCTTTTTCCCATTCTAAAACACCACTGTACTTAGAAATCTGCTGCCACAAAGAAGTTACATTTCCTTACTCCAGCCAGCTTGCCTCAAAGTCTCTTTCCCATTCTGAAACACCACTGTACTTAAAAATCTGCTGCCACAAAGAATTTACATTTTCTGACTCCGGCCAGCGTGTCCGAAGTGCTCTAACCCATTCTGAAACACCACTGTCCTTAGAAATCTGCTGCCACATATAATTTACATTTCCTGACTTCGGCCAGCTTAGCCCAAGGCCTCTAACCCATTCTGAAACACCACTGTACTTAGGAATCTGCTGCCACAAAGAATTAACATTTCCTGACTCCGGCCAGCTTGGCACAAGGGCTCTAACCCATTCTGAAACACCACTGTACTTAGAAATCTGCTGCCACAAAGAATTAACATTTCCTGACTCCGGCCAGCTTGGCACAAGGGCTCTAACCCATTCTGAAACACCACTGCAGTTAGACATACGCTGCCAAAAAGAAGTTATTTTTCCTGACTCCGGCCAGCTTGGCCCAAGGGCTCTAACCCATTTTAAAACACCACTGTACTTAGGAATCTGCTTTCACAAAGCAGTTACATTTCCTGACTCCGGCCTGCGTGGCCCAAGGGCTCTAACTCATTGTGAAACACCAATGTACATAGAAATCTGCGGACACATATAATTTACATTTCATGACTGCGGCCAGCTTGGCCCAAGTGCTCTAACCCATTTGGAAACACCACTGAACTTAGAAATCTGCTGACACAAAGAAGTTGCATTTCCGTACTCCAGACAGCTTAGCACAACGGCCCTAAACCATTCTGAAACACCTCTGTACTTAGAAATCTGCTGCCACAAAGAATTTACATTTCCTGACTCCGGCCAGCTTGGCACAAGGGCTCTAACCCATTCTGAAACACCACTGCAGTTAGAAATACGCTGCCAAAAAGAAGTTATTTTTCCTGACTCCGGCCAGCTTGGCCCAAGGGCTCTAACCCATTTTAAAACACCACTGTACTTAGGAATCTGCTTTCACAAAGCAGTTACATTTCCTGACACCGGCCTGCGTGGCCCAAGGGCTCTAACTCATTGTGAAACACCAATGTACATAGAAATCTGCGGACACATATAATTTACATTTCATAACTGCGGCCAGCTTGGCCCAAGTGCTCTAACCCATTTGGAAACACCACTGAACTTAGAAATCTGCTGACACAAAGAAGTTGCATTTCCGTACTCCAGACAGCTTAGCACAACGGCCCCAAACCATTCTGAAACACCTCTGTACTTAGAAATCTGCTGCCACAAAGAATTTACATTTCCTGACTCCGGCCAGCTTGGCACAAGGGCTCTAACCCATTCTGAAACACCACTGTACTTAGAAATACGCTGCCAAAAAGAAGTTATATTTCCTGACTCCGGCCAGCTTGGCTCAAGGGCTTTTTCCCATTCTAAAACACCACTGTACTTAGAAATCTGCTGCCACAAAGAATTTACATTTCCTGACTCCGGCCATCTTGGCCCAAGGGCTCTAACCCATTTTAAAACACCACTGTACTTGGGAATCTGCTGTCACAAAGCAGTTACATTTCCTGACTCCAGTGAGCTTGGCCCAAAGGCTCTAAACCATACTGAAACACCACTGTACTTAGAAATCAGCTGCCACAAAGAAGTTACATTTCCTTACTCCGGCCAGTTTGCCTCAAAGTCTCTTTCCCATTCTGAAACACCACTGTACTTAAAAATCTGCTGCCACAAAGAATTTACATTTTCTGACTCCGGCCAGCGTGTCCAAAGTGCTCTAACCCATTCTGAAACACCACTGTCCTTAGAAATCTTCTGCCACATATAATTTACATTTCCTGACTCCGGCCAGCTTAGCCCAAGGCCTCTAACCCATTCTGAAACACCACTGTACTTAGGAATCTGCTGCCACAAAGCAGTTACATTTCCTGACTCCGGCCAGCTTGGCCCAAGGGCTCTAACCCATTCTGAAACACCACTGTACTTAGAAATCTGCTGCCAAAAAGAATTTACATTTCCTGACTCCGGCCAGCTTGGCACAAGGGCTCTAACCCATTCTGAAACACCACTGCAGTTAGAAATACGCTGCCAAAAAGAAGTTATTTTTCCTGACTCCGGCCAGCTTGGCCCAAGGGCTCTAACCCATTTTAAAACACCACTGTACTTAGGAATCTGCTTTCACAAAGCAGTTACATTTCCTGACTCCGGCCTGCGTGGCCCAAGGGCTCTAACTCATTGTGAAACACCAATGTACATAGAAATCTGCGGACACATATAATTTACATTTCATGACTGCGGCCAGCTTGGCCCAAGTGCTCTAACCCATTTGGAAACACCACTGAACTTAGAAATCTGCTGACACAAAGAAGTTGCATTTCCGTACTCCAGACAGCTTAGCACAACGGCCCTAAACCATTCTGAAACACCTCTGTACTTAGAAATCTGCTGCCACAAAGAATTTACATTTCCTGACTCCGGCCAGCTTGGCACAAGGGCTCTAACCCATTCTGAAACACCACTGCAGTTAGAAATACGCTGCCAAAAAGAAGTTATTTTTCCTGACTCCGGCCAGCTTGGCCCAAGCGCTCTAACCCATTTTAAAACACCACTGTACTTAGGAATCTGCTTTCACAAAGCAGTTACATTTCCTGACTCCGGCCTGCGTGGCCCAAGGGCTCTAACTCATTGTGAAACACCAATGTACATAGAAATCTGCGGACACATATAATTTACATTTCATGACTGCGGCCAGCTTGGCCCAAGTGCTCTAACCCATTTGGAAACACCACTGAACTTAGAAATCTGCTGAAACAAAGGAGTTGCATTTCCGTACTCCAGACAGCTTAGCACAACGGCCCCAAACCATTCTGAAACACCTCTGTACTTAGAAATCTGCTGCCACAAAGAATTTACATTTCCTGACTCCGGCCAGCTTGGCACAAAGGCTCTAACCCATTCTGAAACACCACTGTACTTAGAAATACGCTGCCAAAAAGAAGTTATATTTCCTGACTCCGACCAGCTTGGCTCAAGGGCTTTTTCCCATTCTAAAACACCACTGTACTTAGAAATCTGCTGCCACAAAGAATTTACATTTCCTGACTCCGGCCAGCTTGGCCCAAGGGCTCTAACCCATTTTAAAACACCACTGTACTTGGGAATCTGCTGTCACAAAGCAGTTACATTTCCTGACTCCAGTGAGCTTGGCCCAAAGGCTCTAAACCATACTGAAACACCACTGTACTTAGAAATCAGCTGCCACAAAGAAGTTACATTTCCTTACTCCAGCCAGCTTGCCTCAAAGTCTCTTTCCCATTCTGAAACACCACTGTACTTAAAAATCTGCTGCCACAAAGAATTTACATTTTCTGACTCCGGCCAGCGTGTCCGAAGTGCTCTAACCCATTCTGAAACACCACTGTCCTTAGAAATCTGCTGCCACATATAATTTACATTTCCTGACTTCGGCCAGCTTAGCCCAAGGCCTCTAACCCATTCTGAAACACCACTGTACTTAGGAATCTGCTGCCACAAAGCAGTTACATTTCCTGACTCCGGCCAGCTTGGCCCAAGGGCTCTAACCCATTCTGAAACACCACTGTACTTAGAAATCTGCTGACACAAAGCAGTTACATTTCCTGACTCCGGCCAGCTTGGCCCAAGGGCTCTAACCCATTCTGAAACACCACTGTACTTAGAAATCTGCTGCCACAAAGAATTTACATTTCCTGACTCCGGTCAGCTTGGCACAAGGGCTCTGACCCATTCTGAAACACCACTGCAGTTAGAAATACGCTGCCAAAAAGAAGTTATTTTTCCTGACTCCGGCCAGCTTGGCCCAAGGGCTCTAACCCATTTTAAAACACCACTGTACTTAGGAATCTGCTTTCACAAAGCAGTTACATTTCCTGACTCCGGCCTGCGTGGCCCAAGGGCTCTAACTCATTGTGAAACACCAATGTACATAGAAATCTGCGGACACATATAATTTACATTTCATGACTGCGGCCAGCTTGGCACAAGGGCTCTAACCCATTCTGAAACACCACTGTACTTAGAAATACGCTGCCAAAAAGAAGTTATATTTCCTGACTCCGGCCAGCTTGGCTCAAGGGCTTTTTCCCATTCTAAAACACCACTGTACTTAGAAATCTGCTGCCACAAAGAATTTACATTTCCTGACTCCGGCCATCTTGGCCCAAGGGCTCTAACCCATTTTAAAACACCACTGTACTTGGGAATCTGCTGTCACAAAGCAGTTACATTTCCTGACTCCAGTGAGCTTGGCCCAAAGGCTCTAAACCATACTGAAACACCACTGTACTTAGAAATCAGCTGCCACAAAGAAGTTACATTTCCTTACTCCGGCCAGTTTGCCTCAAAGTCTCTTTCCCATTCTGAAACACCACTGTACTTAAAAATCTGCTGCCACAAAGAATTTACATTTTCTGACTCCGGCCAGCGTGTCCAAAGTGCTCTAACCCATTCTGAAACACCACTGTCCTTAGAAATCTTCTGCCACATATAATTTACATTTCCTGACTCCGGCCAGCTTAGCCCAAGGCCTCTAACCCATTCTGAAACACCACTGTACTTAGGAATCTGCTGCCACAAAGCAGTTACATTTCCTGACTCCGGCCAGCTTGGCCCAAGGGCTCTAACCCATTCTGAAACACCACTGTACTTAGAAATCTGCTGCCAAAAAGAATTTACATTTCCTGACTCCGGCCAGCTTGGCACAAGGGCTCTAACCCATTCTGAAACACCACTGCAGTTAGAAATACGCTGCCAAAAAGAAGTTATTTTTCCTGACTCCGGCCAGCTTGGCCCAAGGGCTCTAACCCATTTTAAAACACCACTGTACTTAGGAATCTGCTTTCACAAAGCAGTTACATTTCCTGACTCCGGCCTGCGTGGCCCAAGGGCTCTAACTCATTGTGAAACAGCAATGTACATAGAAATCTGCGGACACATATAATTTACATTTCATGACTGCGGCCAGCTTGGCCCAAGTGCTCTAACCCATTTGGAAACACCACTGAACTTAGAAATCTGCTGACACAAAGAAGTTGCATTTCCGTACTCCAGACAGCTTAGCACAACGGCCCTAAACCATTCTGAAACACCTCTGTACTTAGAAATCTGCTGCCACAAAGAATTTACATTTCCTGACTCCGGCCAGCTTGGCACAAGGGCTCTAACCCATTCTGAAACACCACTGCAGTTAGAAATACGCTGCCAAAAAGAAGTTATTTTTCCTGACTCCGGCCAGCTTGGCCCAAGCGCTCTAACCCATTTTAAAACACCACTGTACTTAGGAATCTGCTTTCACAAAGCAGTTACATTTCCTGACTCCGGCCTGCGTGGCCCAAGGGCTCTAACTCATTGTGAAACACCAATGTACATAGAAATCTGCGGACACATATAATTTACATTTCATGACTGCGGCCAGCTTGGCCCAAGTGCTCTAACCCATTTGGAAACACCACTGAACTTAGAAATCTGCTGAAACAAAGGAGTTGCATTTCCGTACTCCAGACAGCTTAGCACAACGGCCCCAAACCATTCTGAAACACCTCTGTACTTAGAAATCTGCTGCCACAAAGAATTTACATTTCCTGACTCCGGCCAGCTTGGCACAAAGGCTCTAACCCATTCTGAAACACCACTGTACTTAGAAATACGCTGCCAAAAAGAAGTTATATTTCCTGACTCCGACCAGCTTGGCTCAAGGGCTTTTTCCCATTCTAAAACACCACTGTACTTAGAAATCTGCTGCCACAAAGAATTTACATTTCCTGACTCCGGCCAGCTTGGCCCAAGGGCTCTAACCCATTTTAAAACACCACTGTACTTGGGAATCTGCTGTCACAAAGCAGTTACATTTCCTGACTCCAGTGAGCTTGGCCCAAAGGCTCTAAACCATACTGAAACACCACTGTACTTAGAAATCAGCTGCCACAAAGAAGTTACATTTCCTTACTCCAGCCAGCTTGCCTCAAAGTCTCTTTCCCATTCTGAAACACCACTGTACTTAAAAATCTGCTGCCGCAAAGAATTTACATTTTCTGACTCCGGCCAGCGTGTCCGAAGTGCTCTAACCCATTCTGAAACACCACTGTCCTTAGAAATCTGCTGCCACATATAATTTACATTTCCTGACTTCGGCCAGCTTAGCCCAAGGCCTCTAACCCATTCTGAAACACCACTGTACTTAGGAATCTGCTGCCACAAAGCAGTTACATTTCCTGACTCCGGCCAGCTTGGCCCAAGGGCTCTAACCCATTCTGAAACACCACTGTACTTAGAAATCTGCTGACACAAAGCAGTTACATTTCCTGACTCCGGCCAGCTTGGCCCAAGGGCTCTAACCCATTCTGAAACACCACTGTACTTAGAAATCTGCTGCCACAAAGAATTTACATTTCCTGACTCCGGTCAGCTTGGCACAAGGGCTCTGACCCATTCTGAAACACCACTGCAGTTAGAAATACGCTGCCAAAAAGAAGTTATTTTTCCTGACTCCGGCCAGCTTGGCCCAAGGGCTCTAACCCATTTTAAAACACCACTGTACTTAGGAATCTGCTTTCACAAAGCAGTTACATTTCCTGACTCCGGCCTGCGTGGCCCAAGGGCTCTAACTCATTGTGAAACACCAATGTACATAGAAATCTGCGGACACATATAATTTACATTTCATGACTGCGGCCAGCTTGGCCCAAGTGCTCTAACCCATTTGGAAACACCACTGAACTTAGAAATCTGCTGACACAAAGAAGTTGCATTTCCGTACTCCAGACAGCTTAGCACAACGGCCCTAAACCATTCTGAAACACCTCTGTACTTAGAAATCTGCTGCCACAAAGAATTTACATTTCCTGACTCCGGCCAGCTTGGCACAAGGGCTCTAACCCATTCTGAAACACCACTGCAGTTAGAAATACGCTGCCAAAAAGAAGTTATTTTTCCTGACTCCGGCCAGCTTGGCCCAAGGGCTCTAACCCATTTTAAAACACCACTGTACTTAGGAATCTGCTTTCACAAAGCAGTTACATTTCCTGACTCCGGCCTGCGTGGCCCAAGGGCTCTAACTCATTGTGAAACACCAATGTACATAGAAATCTGCGGACACATATAATTTACATTTCATGACTGCGGCCAGCTTGGCCCAAGTGCTCTAACCCATTTGGAAACACCACTGAACTTAGAAATCTGCTGAAACAAAGGAGTTGCATTTCCGTACTCCAGACAGCTTAGCACAACGGCCCCAAACCATTCTGAAACACCTCTGTACTTAGAAATCTGCTGCCACAAAGAATTTACATTTCCTGACTCCGGCCAGCTTGGCACAAGGGCTCTAACCCATTCTGAAACACCACTGTACTTAGAAATACGCTGCCAAAAAGAAGTTATATTTCCTGACTCCGGCCAGCTTGGCTCAAGGGCTTTTTCCCATTCTAAAACACCACTGTACTTAGAAATCTGCTGCCACAAAGAATTTACATTTCCTGACTCCGGCCAGCTTGGCCCAAGGGCTCTAACCCATTTTAAAACACCACTGTACTTGGGAATCTGCTGTCACAAAGCAGTTACATTTCCTGACTCCAGTGAGCTTGGCCCAAAGGCTCTAAACCATACTGAAACACCACTGTACTTAGAAATCAGCTGCCACAAAGAAGTTACATTTCCTTACTCCAGCCAGCTTGCCTCAAAGTCTCTTTCCCATTCTGAAACACCACTGTACTTAAAAATCTGCTGCCACAAAGAATTTACATTTTCTGACTCCGGCCAGCGTGTCCGAAGTGCTCTAACCCATTCTGAAACACCACTGTCCTTAGAAATCTGCTGCCACATATAATTTACATTTCCTGACTTCGGCCAGCTTAGCCCAAGGCCTCTAACCCATTCTGAAACACCACTGTACTTAGGAATCTGCTGCCACAAAGCAGTTACATTTCCTGACTCCGGCCAGCTTGGCCCAAGGGCTCTAACCCATTCTGAAACACCACTGTACTTAGAAATCTGCTGACACAAAGAAGTTACATTTCCTGACTCCGGCCATCTTGGCACAACGGCTCTAAACCATTCTGAAACACCACTGTACTTAGGAATCTGCTGCCACAAAGCAGTTACATTTCCTGACTCCGGCCAGATTGGCCCAAGGGCTCTAACCCATTCTGAAACACCACTGTACTTAGAAATCTGCTGACACAAAGAAGTTACATTTCCTGACTCCGGACATCTTGGCGCAACGGCTCTAAACCATTCTGAAACACCACTGTACTTAGAAATCTGCTGCCACAAAGAAGTTACATTTCCTGACTCCGGCCAGCATGGCCCAAGGGCTCTAACCCATTCTGAAACACCACTGTACTTAGAAATCTGCTGCCTCAAAGCAGTTACATTTCCTGACTCCAGTTAGCTTGGCCCAAGGTCTCTAACCCATTCTGAAACACCTCTGTACTTAGAAATCTGCTGCCACAAAGAATTTATATTTCCTTACTCCAGCCAGCTTGGCCGAAGTGCTCTAAACCATTCTGAAACACCACTATTCTTAGAAATCTGTTGCCACAAAGAAGTTACATTTCCTGACTCCGGTCTGCGTGGCCCAAGGGCTCTAACCCATTGTGAAACACCACTGTACTTAGAAATCTGCTGCCACATATAATTTACATTTCCTGACTGCGGCCAACTTGGCCCAAGTGCTCTAACACATTCTGAAACACTACTGTACTTAGAAATCAGCTGCCACAAAAATTTACATTTCTTGACTCTGGCCAGCATGGCCCAAGTGCTCTAACCCATTAGGAAACACCACTGTACATAGAAATCTGCTGACACAAAGAAGTTACATTTCCTGACTCCGGCCATCTTGGCACAACGGCTCTAAACCTTTTTGAAACACCACTGTACTTAGGAATCTGCTGCCACAAAGCAGTTACATTTCCTGACTCCGGCCAGATTGGCCCAAGGGCTCTAACCCATTCTGAAACACCACTGTACTTAGAAATCTGCTGACACAAAGAAGTTACATTTCCTGACTCCAGACTTCTTGGCAAAACGGCTCTAAACCATTCTGAAACACCACTGTACTTAGAAATCTGCTGCCACAAAGAAGTTACATTTCCTGACTCCGGCCAGCATGGCCCAAGGGCTCTAACCCATTCTGAAACACCACTGTACTTAGAAATCTGCTGCCTCAAAGCAGTTACATTTCCTGACTCCAGTTAGCTTGGCCCAAGGTCTCTAACCCATTCTGAAACACCTCTGTACTTAGAAATCTGCTGCCACAAAGAATTTACATTTCCTTACTCCAGCCAGCTTGGCCGAAGTGCTCTAAACCATTCTGAAACACCACTATTCTTAGAAATCTGTTGCCACAAAGAAGTTACATTTCCTGACTCCGGCCTGCGTGGCCCAAGGGCTCTAACCCATTGTGAAACACCACTGTACTTAGAAATCTGCTGCCACACATAATTTACATTCCCTGACTGCGGCCAGCTTGGCCCAAGTGCTCTAACACATTCTGAAACACTACTGTACTTAGAAATCAGCTGCCACAAAAATTTACATTTCTTGACTCTGGCCAGCATGGCCCAAGTGCTCTAACCCATTAGGAAACACCACTGTACATAGAAATCTGCTGACACAAGGAAGTTACATTTCCTGACTCCGGCAAGCTTGGCTCAAGGGCTCTTTCCCATTCTGGAACACCACTGTACTTAGAAATCCGCGGCCACAAAGAAGTTACATTTCTTGACTCCGGGCAGCTTGGCCCAAGGGCACTAACCCATTCTGAAACACCTCTGTACTTAGAAATCTGCTGCCACAAAGAATTTACATTTCCTGACTCCGGCCAGCTTGGCACAAGGGCTCTAACCCATTCTGAAACACCACTGTACATAGAAATCCGAGGCAACAAAGAAGTTACATTTCCTGACTCCGGCCTGCTTGGCTCAAGAGCTTTTTCCCATTCTGAAACACCACTGTACTTAGAAATCTGCTGCCACAGAGAATTAACATTTCCTAACTCCGGCCAGCTTGGCCCAAGGACTCTAACCCATTTTAAAACGCCACTGTACTTAGGAATCTGCTGCCACAAAGAAGTTACATTTCCTGACTCCGGCCAGTTTGGCTCAAGGGCTCTTTCCCACTCTGAAACACCACTGTACTTATAAATCTGCTGCCACAAAGAAGTTACATTTCCTGACTCTGGCCAGCTTGGCACAACGACTCAAAACCATTCTGAAACACTACGGTACCTAGACATATTCTAACACAAAGAAGTTACATTTCCTGACTCCGAACAGTTGGCTCAAGAGCTCTAACTCATTTTAAAACACCACTGTACTTAGGAATCTGCTGCCACATTATATTTACATTTCCTGACTCCGGCCATCTTGGCCCAAGGCCTCTAACCCATTCTGAAACACCACTGTACTTAGAAATCTGTTGCCACAAAAATTTACGTTTCCTGACTCTGTCCAGCATCGCCCAAGTGCTCTAACCCATTCGGAAACACCACAATACTTAGGAATCTGTTGCCACAAAGAAGTTACATTTCCTGACTCCGGCCAGCTTGGCACAATGGCTCAAAACCATTCCGAAACACCACGGTACTTAGAAATCTTCTGCCACAAAGAAGTTATATTTCCTGTCTCCGACCAGCTTGGCTCAAGGGCTCAACCCATTCTGAAACACCACTGTACTTAGAAATCTGCTGCCACATATAATTTACATTTCCTGACACCGACTAGCTTGGCCCAAGGGCTCTAACCCATTCTGAAACACCACTGTACTTAGAAATCTGCTGACACAAAGAAGTTACATTTCCTGACTCCGGCCATTTTGGCACAACGGCTCTAAACCATTCTGAAACACCACTGTACTTAGGAATCTGCTGCCACAAAGCAGTTACATTTCCTGACTCCGGCCAGATTGGCCCAAGGGCTCTAACCCATTCTGAAACACCACTGTACTTAGAAATCTGCTGACACAAAGAAGTTACATTTCCTGACTCCGGACATCTTGGCGCAACGGCTCTAAACCATTCTGAAACACCACTGTACTTAGAAATCTGCTGCCACAAAGAAGTTACATTTCCTGACTCCGGCCAGCATGGCCCAAGGGCTCTAACCCATTCTGAAACACCACTGTACTTAGAAATCTGCTGCCTCAAAGCAGTTACTTTTCCTGACTCCAGTTAGCTTGGCCCAAGGTCTCTAACCCATTCTGAAACACCTCTGTACTTAGAAATCTGCTGCCACAAAGAATTTATATTTCCTTACTCCAGCCAGCTTTGCCAAAGTGCTCTAAACCATTCTGAAACACCACTATTCTTAGAAATCTGTTGCCACAAAGAAGTTACATTTCCTGACTCCGGTCTGCGTGGCCCAAGGGCTCTAACCCATTGTGAAACACCACTGTACTTAGAAATCTGCTGCCACATATAATTTACATTTCCTGACTGCGGCCAGCTTGGCCCAAGTGCTCTAACACATTCTGAAACACTACTGTACTTAGAAATCAGCTGCCACAAAAATTTACATTTCTTGACTCTGGCCAGCATGGCCCAAGTGCTCTAACCCATTAGGAAACACCACTGTACATAGAAATCTGCTGACACAAAGAAGTTACATTTCCTGACTCCGGCCATCTTGGCACAACGGCTCTAAACCTTTTTGAAACACCACTGTACTTAGGAATCTGCTGCCACAAAGCAGTTACATTTCCTGACTCCGGCCAGATTGGCCCAAGGGCTCTAACCCATTCTGAAACACCACTGTACTTAGAAATCTGCTGACACAAAGAAGTTACATTTCCTGACTCCAGACTTCTTGGCAAAACGGCTCTAAACCATTCTGAAACACCACTGTACTTAGAAATCTGCTGCCACAAAGAAGTTACATTTCCTGACTCCGGCCAGCATGGCCCAAGGGCTCTAACCCATTCTGAAACACCACTGTACTTAGAAATCTGCTGCCTCAAAGCAGTTACATTTCCTGACTCCAGTTAGCTTGGCCCAAGGTCTCTAACCCATTCTGAAACACCTCTGTACTTAGAAATCTGCTGCCACAAAGAATTTACATTTCCTTACTCCAGCCAGCTTGGCCGAAGTGCTCTAAACCATTCTGAAACACCACTATTCTTAGAAATCTGTTGCCACAAAGAAGTTACATTTCCTGACTCCGGCCTGCGTGGCCCAAGGGCTCTAACCCATTGTGAAACACCACTGTACTTAGAAATCTGCTGCCACACATAATTTACATTCCCTGACTGCGGCCAGCTTGGCCCAAGTGCTCTAACACATTCTGAAACACTACTGTACTTAGAAATCAGCTGCCACAAAAATTTACATTTCTTGACTCTGGCCAGCATGGCCCAAGTGCTCTAACCCATTAGGAAACACCACTGTACATAGAAATCTGCTGACACAAGGAAGTTACATTTCCTGACTCCGGCAAGCTTGGCTCAAGGGCTCTTTCCCATTCTGGAACACCACTGTACTTAGAAATCCGCGGCCACAAAGAAGTTACATTTCTTGACTCCGGGCAGCTTGGCCCAAGGGCACTAACCCATTCTGAAACACCTCTGTACTTAGAAATCTGCTGCCACAAAGAATTTACATTTCCTGACTCCGGCCAGCTTGGCACAAGGGCTCTAACCCATTCTGAAACACCACTGTACATAGAAATCCGAGGCAACAAAGAAGTTACATTTCCTGACTCCGGCCTGCTTGGCTCAAGAGCTTTTTCCCATTCTGAAACACCACTGTACTTAGAAATCTGCTGCCACAGAGAATTAACATTTCCTAACTCCGGCCAGCTTGGCCCAAGGACTCTAACCCATTTTAAAACGCCACTGTACTTAGGAATCTGCTGCCACAAAGAAGTTACATTTCCTGACTCCGGCCAGTTTGGCTCAAGGGCTCTTTCCCACTCTGAAACACCACTGTACTTATAAATCTGCTGCCACAAAGAAGTTACATTTCCTGACTCTGGCCAGCTTGGCACAACGACTCAAAACCATTCTGAAACACTACGGTACCTAGACATATTCTAACACAAAGAAGTTACATTTCCTGACTCCGAACAGTTGGCTCAAGAGCTCTAACTCATTTTAAAACACCACTGTACTTAGGAATCTGCTGCCACATTATATTTACATTTCCTGACTCCGGCCATCTTGGCCCAAGGCCTCTAACCCATTCTGAAACACCACTGTACTTAGAAATCTGTTGCCACAAAAATTTACGTTTCCTGACTCTGTCCAGCATCGCCCAAGTGCTCTAACCCATTCGGAAACACCACAATACTTAGGAATCTGTTGCCACAAAGAAGTTACATTTCCTGACTCCGGCCAGCTTGGCACAATGGCTCAAAACCATTCCGAAACACCACGGTACTTAGAAATCTTCTGCCACAAAGAAGTTATATTTCCTGTCTCCGACCAGCTTGGCTCAAGGGCTCAACCCATTCTGAAACACCACTGTACTTAGAAATCTGCTGCCACATATAATTTACATTTCCTGACACCGACTAGCTTGGCCCAAGGGCTCTAACCCATTCTGAAACACCACTGTACTTAGAAATCTGCTGACACAAAGAAGTTACATTTCCTGACTCCGGCCATTTTGGCACAACGGCTCTAAACCATTCTGAAACACCACTGTACTTAGGAATCTGCTGCCACAAAGCAGTTACATTTCCTGACTCCGGCCAGATTGGCCCAAGGGCTCTAACCCATTCTGAAACACCACTGTACTTAGAAATCTGCTGACACAAAGAAGTTACATTTCCTGACTCCGGACATCTTGGCGCAACGGCTCTAAACCATTCTGAAACACCACTGTACTTAGAAATCTGCTGCCACAAAGAAGTTACATTTCCTGACTCCGGCCAGCATGGCCCAAGGGCTCTAACCCATTCTGAAACACCACTGTACTTAGAAATCTGCTGCCTCAAAGCAGTTACTTTTCCTGACTCCAGTTAGCTTGGCCCAAGGTCTCTAACCCATTCTGAAACACCTCTGTACTTAGAAATCTGCTGCCACAAAGAATTTATATTTCCTTACTCCAGCCAGCTTTGCCAAAGTGCTCTAAACCATTCTGAAACACCACTATTCTTAGAAATCTGTTGCCACAAAGAAGTTACATTTCCTGACTCCGGTCTGCGTGGCCCAAGGGCTCTAACCCATTGTGAAACACCACTGTACTTAGAAATCTGCTGCCACATATAATTTACATTTCCTGACTGCGGCCAGCTTGGCCCAAGTGCTCTAACACATTCTGAAACACTACTGTACTTAGAAATCAGCTGCCACAAAAATTTACATTTCTTGACTCTGGCCAGCATGGCCCAAGTGCTCTAACCCATTAGGAAACACCACTGTACATAGAAATCTGCTGACACAAAGAAGTTACATTTCCTGACTCCGGCCATCTTGGCACAACGGCTCTAAACCTTTCTGAAACACCACTGTACTTAGGAATCTGCTGCCACAAAGCAGTTACATTTCCTGACTCCGGCCAGATTGGCCCAAGGGCTCTAACCCATTCTGAAACACCACTGTACTTAGAAATCTGCTGACACAAAGAAGTTACATTTCCTGACTCCAGACTTCTTGGCACAACGGCTCTAAACCATTCTGAAACACCACTGTACTTAGAAATCTGCTGCCACAAAGAAGTTACATTTCCTGACTCCGGCCAGCATGGCCCAAGGGCTCTAACCCATTCTGAAACACCACTGTACTTAGAAATCTGCTGCCTCAAAGCAGTTACATTTCCTGACTCCAGTTAGCTTGGGCCAAGGTCTCTAACCCATTCTGAAACACCTCTGTACTTAGAAATCTGCTGCCACAAAGAATTTACATTTCCTTACTCCAGCCAGCTTGGCCGAAGTGCTCTAAACCATTCTGAAACACCACTATTCTTAGAAATCTGTTGCCACAAAGAAGTTACATTTCCTGACTCCGGCCTGCGTGGCCCAAGGGCTCTAACCCATTGTGAAACACCACTGTACTTAGAAATCTGCTGCCACACATAATTTACATTCCCTGACTTCGGCCAGCTTGGCCCAAGTGCTCAAACACATTCTGAAACACTACTGTACTTAGAAATCAGCTGCCACAAAAATTTACATTTCTTGACTCTGGCCAGCATGGCCCAAGTGCTCTAACCCATTAGGAAACACCACTGTACATAGAAATCTGCTGACACAAGGAAGTTACATTTCCTGACTCCGGCAAGCTTGGCTCAAGGGCTCTTTCCCATTCTGGAACACCACTGTACTTAGAAATCCGCGGCCACAAAGAAGTTACATTTCTTGACTCCGGGCAGCTTGGCCCAAGGGCACTAACCCATTCTGAAACACCTCTGTACTTAGAAATCTGCAGCCACAAAGAATTTACATTTCCTGACTCCGGCCAGCTTGGCACAAGGGCTCTAACCCATTCTGAAACACCACTGTACATAGAAATCCGAGGCAACAAAGAAGTTACATTTCCTGACTCCGGCCTGCTTGGCTCAAGAGCTTTTTCCCATTCTGAAACACCACTGTACTTAGAAATCTGCTGCCACAGAGAATTAACATTTCCTAACTCCGGCCAGCTTGGCCCAAGGACTCTAACCCATTTTAAAACGCCACTGTACTTAGGAATCTGCTGCCACAAAGAAGTTACATTTCCTGACTCCGGCCAGTTTGGCTCAAGGGCTCTTTCCCACTCTGAAACACCACTGTACTTATAAATCTGCTGCCACAAAGAAGTTACATTTCCTGACTCTGGCCAGCTTGGCACAACGACTCAAAACTATTCTGAAACACTACGGTACCTAGACATCTTCTACCACAAAGAAGTTACATTTCCTGACTCCGAACTGTTGGCTCAAGAGCTCTAACTCATTTTAAAACACCACTGTACTTAGGAATCTGCTGCCACATTATATTTACATTTCCTGACTCCGGCCATCTTGGCCCAAGGCCTCTAACCCATTCTGAAACACCACTGTACTTAGAAATCTGTTGCCACAAAAATTTACGTTTCCTGACTCTGTCCAGCATCGCCCAAGTGCTCTAACCCATTCGGAAACTCCACTATACTTAGGAATCTGTTGCCACAAAGAAGTTACATTTCCTGACTCCGGCCAGCTTGGCACAATGGCTCAAAACCATTCCGAAACACCACGGTACTTAGAAATCTTCTGCCACAAAGAAGTTATATTTCCTGTCTCCGACCAGCTTGGCTCAAGGGCTCAACCCATTCTGAAACACCACTGTACTTAGAAATCTGCTGCCACATATAATTTACATTTCCTGACACCGACTAGCTTGGCCCAAGGGCTCTAACCCATTCTGAAACACCACTGTACTTAGAAATCTGCTGACACAAAGAAGTTACATTTCCTGACTCCGGCCATCTTGGCACAACGGCTCTAAACCATTCTGAAACACCACTGTACTTAGGAATCTGCTGCCACAAAGCAGTTACATTTCCTGACTCCGGCCAGATTGGCCCAAGGGCTCTAACCCATTCTGAAACACCACTGTACTTAGAAATCTGCTGACACAAAGAAGTTACATTTCCTGACTCCGGACATCTTGGCGCAACGGCTCTAAACCATTCTGAAACACCACTGTACTTAGAAATCTGCTGCCACAAAGAAGTTACATTTCCTGACTCCGGCCAGCATGGCCCAAGGGCTCTAACCCATTCTGAAACACCACTGTACTTAGAAATCTGCTGCCTCAAAGCAGTTACATTTCCTGACTCCAGTTAGCTTGGCCCAAGGTCTCTAACCCATTCTGAAACACCTCTGTACTTAGAAATCTGCTGCCACAAAGAATTTATATTTCCTTACTCCAGCCAGCTTGGCCGAAGTGCTCTAAACCATTCTGAAACACCACTATTCTTAGAAATCTGTTGCCACAAAGAAGTTACATTTCCTGACTCCGGTCTGCGTTGCCCAAGGGCTCTAACCCATTGTGAAACACCACTGTACTTAGAAATCTGCTGACACAAAGAAGTTACATTTCCTGACTCCGGCCATCTTGGCACAACGGCTCTAAACCATTCTGAAACACCACTGTACTTAGGAATCTGCTGCCACAAAGCAGTTACATTTCCTGACTCCGGCCAGATTGGCCCAAGGGCTCTAACCCATTCTGAAACACCACTGTACTTAGAAATCTGCTGACACAAAGAAGTTACATTTCCTGACTCCGGACATCTTGGCGCAACGGCTCTAAACCATTCTGAAACACCACTGTACTTAGAAATCTGCTGCCACAAAGAAGTTACATTTCCTGACTCCGGCCAGCATGGCCCAAGGGCTCTAACCCATTCTGAAACACCACTGTACTTAGAAATCTGCTGCCTCAAAGCAGTTACATTTCCTGACTCCAGTTAGCTTGGCCCAAGGTCTCTAACCCATTCTGAAACACCTCTGTACTTAGAAATCTGCTGCCACAAAGAATTTATATTTCCTTACTCCAGCCAGCTTGGCCGAAGTGCTCTAAACCATTCTGAAACACCACTATTCTTAGAAATCTGTTGCCACAAAGAAGTTACATTTCCTGACTCCGGTCTGCGTTGCCCAAGGGCTCTAACCCATTGTGAAACACCACTGTACTTAGAAATCTGCTGCCACATATAATTTACATTTCCTGACTGCGGCCAGCTTGGCCCAAGTGCTCTAACACATTCTGAAACACTACTGTACTTAGAAATCAGCTGCCACAAAAATTTACATTTCTTGACTCTGGCCAGCATGGCCCAAGTGCTCTAACCCATTAGGAAACACCACTGTACATAGAAATCTGCTGACACAAAGAAGTTACATTTCCTGACTCCGGCCATCTTGGCACAACGGCTCTAAACCTTTTTGAAACACCACTGTACTTAGGAATCTGCTGCCACAAAGCAGTTACATTTCCTGACTCCGGCCAGATTGGCCCAAGGGCTCTAACCCATTCTGAAACACCACTGTACTTAGAAATCTGCTGACACAAAGAAGTTACATTTCCTGACTCCAGACTTCTTGGCAAAACGGCTCTAAACCATTCTGAAACACCACTGTACTTAGAAATCTGCTGCCACAAAGAAGTTACATTTCCTGACTCCGGCCTGCGTGGCCCAAGGGCTCTAACCCATTGTGAAACACCACTGTACTTAGAAATCTGCTGCCACACATAATTTACATTCCCTGACTGCGGCCAGCTTGGCCCAAGTGCTCTAACACATTCTGAAACACTACTGTACTTAGAAATCAGCTGCCACAAAAATTTACATTTCTTGACTCTGGCCAGCATGGCCCAAGTGCTCTAACCCATTAGGAAACACCACTGTACATAGAAATCTGCTGACACAAGGAAGTTACATTTCCTGACTCCGGCAAGCTTGGCTCAAGGGCTCTTTCCCATTCTGGAACACCACTGTACTTAGAAATCCGCGGCCACAAAGAAGTTACATTTCTTGACTCCGGGCAGCTTGGCCCAAGGGCACTAACCCATTCTGAAACACCTCTGTACTTAGAAATCTGCTGCCACAAAGAATTTACATTTCCTGACTCCGGCCAGCTTGGCACAAGGGCTCTAACCCATTCTGAAACACCACTGTACATAGAAATCCGAGGCAACAAAGAAGTTACATTTCCTGACTCCGGCCTGCTTGGCTCAAGAGCTTTTTCCCATTCTGAAACACCACTGTACTTAGAAATCTGCTGCCACAGAGAATTAACATTTCCTAACTCCGGCCAGCTTGGCCCAAGGACTCTAACCCATTTTAAAACGCCACTGTACTTAGGAATCTGCTGCCACAAAGAAGTTACATTTCCTGACTCCGGCCAGTTTGGCTCAAGGGCTCTTTCCCACTCTGAAACACCACTGTACTTATAAATCTGCTGCCACAAAGAAGTTACATTTCCTGACTCTGGCCAGCTTGGCACAACGACTCAAAACCATTCTGAAACACTACGGTACCTAGACATCTTCTACCACAAAGAAGTTACATTTCCTGACTCCGAACAGTTGGCTCAAGAGCTCTAACTCATTTTAAAACACCACTGTACTTAGGAATCTGCTGCCACATTATATTTACATTTCCTGACTCCGGCCATCTTGGCCCAAGGCCTCTAACCCATTCTGAAACACCACTGTACTTAGAAATCTGTTGCCACAAAAATTTACGTTTCCTGACTCTGTCCAGCATCGCCCAAGTGCTCTAACCCATTCGGAAACACCACTATACTTAGGAATCTGTTGCCACAAAGAAGTTACATTTCCTGACTCCGGCCAGCTTGGCACAATGGCTCAAAACCATTCCGAAACACCACGGTACTTAGAAATCTTCTGCCACAAAGAAGTTATATTTCCTGTCTCCGACCAGCTTGGCTCAAGGGCTCAACCCATTCTGAAACACCACTGTACTTAGAAATCTGCTGCCACATATAATTTACATTTCCTGACACCGACTAGCTTGGCCCAAGGGCTCTAACCCATTCTGAAACACCACTGTACTTAGAAATCTGCTGACACAAAGAAGTTACATTTCCTGACTCCGGCCATCTTGGCACAACGGCTCTAAACCATTCTGAAACACCACTGTACTTAGGAATCTGCTGCCACAAAGCAGTTACATTTCCTGACTCCGGCCAGATTGGCCCAAGGGCTCTAACCCATTCTGAAACACCACTGTACTTAGAAATCTGCTGACACAAAGAAGTTACATTTCCTGACTCCGGACATCTTGGCGCAACGGCTCTAAACCATTCTGAAACACCACTGTACTTAGAAATCTGCTGCCACAAAGAAGTTACATTTCCTGACTCCGGCCAGCATGGCCCAAGGGCTCTAACCCATTCTGAAACACCACTGTACTTAGAAATCTGCTGCCTCAAAGCAGTTACATTTCCTGACTCCAGTTAGCTTGGCCCAAGGTCACTAACCCATTCTGAAACACCTCTGTACTTAGAAATCTGCTGCCACAAAGAATTTATATTTCCTTACTCCAGCCAGCTTTGCCGAAGTGCTCTAAACCATTCTGAAACACCACTATTCTTAGAAATCTGTTGCCACAAAGAAGTTACATTTCCTGACTCCGGTCTGCGTGGCCCAAGGGCTCTAACCCATTGTGAAACACCACTGTACTTAGAAATCTGCTGCCACATATAATTTACATTTCCTGACTGCGGCCAGCTTGGCCCAAGTGCTCTAACACATTCTGAAACACTACTGTACTTAGAAATCAGCTGCCACAAAAATTTACATTTCTTGACTCTGGCCAGCATGGCCCAAGTGCTCTAACCCATTAGGAAACACCACTGTACATAGAAATCTGCTGACACAAAGAAGTTACATTTCCTGACTCCGGCCATCTTGGCACAACGGCTCTAAACCTTTCTGAAACACCACTGTACTTAGGAATCTGCTGCCACAAAGCAGTTACATTTCCTGACTCCGGCCAGATTGGCCCAAGGGCTCTAACCCATTCTGAAACACCACTGTACTTAGAAATCTGCTGACACAAAGAAGTTACATTTCCTGACTCCAGACTTCTTGGCACAACGGCTCTAAACCATTCTGAAACACCACTGTACTTAGAAATCTGCTGCCACAAAGAAGTTACATTTCCTGACTCCGGCCAGCATGGCCCAAGGGCTCTAACCCATTCTGAAACACCACTGTACTTAGAAATCTGCTGCCTCAAAGCAGTTACATTTCCTGACTCCAGTTAGCTTGGGCCAAGGTCTCTAACCCATTCTGAAACACCTCTGTACTTAGAAATCTGCTGCCACAAAGAATTTACATTTCCTTACTCCAGCCAGCTTGGCCGAAGTGCTCTAAACCATTCTGAAACACCACTATTCTTAGAAATCTGTTGCCACAAAGAAGTTACATTTCCTGACTCCGGCCTGCGTGGCCCAAGGGCTCTAACCCATTGTGAAACACCACTGTACTTAGAAATCTGCTGCCACACATAATTTACATTCCCTGACTTCGGCCAGCTTGGCCCAAGTGCTCTAACACATTCTGAAACACTACTGTACTTAGAAATCAGCTGCCACAAAAATTTACATTTCTTGACTCTGGCCAGCATGGCCCAAGTGCTCTAACCCATTAGGAAACACCACTGTACATAGAAATCTGCTGACACAAGGAAGTTACATTTCCTGACTCCGGCAAGCTTGGCTCAAGGGCTCTTTCCCATTCTGGAACACCACTGTACTTAGAAATCCGCGGCCACAAAGAAGTTACATTTCTTGACTCCGGGCAGCTTGGCCCAAGGGCACTAACCCATTCTGAAACACCTCTGTACTTAGAAATCTGCTGCCACAAAGAATTTACATTTCCTGACTCCGGCCAGCTTGGCACAAGGGCTCTAACCCATTCTGAAACACCACTGTACATAGAAATCCGAGGCAACAAAGAAGTTACATTTCCTGACTCCGGCCTGCTTGGCTCAAGAGCTTTTTCCCATTCTGAAACACCACTGTACTTAGAAATCTGCTGCCACAGAGAATTAACATTTCCTAACTCCGGCCAGCTTGGCCCAAGGACTCTAGCCCATTTTAAAACGCCACTGTACTTAGGAATCTGCTGCCACAAAGAAGTTACATTTCCTGACTCCGGCCAGTTTGGCTCAAGGGCTCTTTCCCACTCTGAAACACCACTGTACTTATAAATCTGCTGCCACAAAGAAGTTACATTTCCTGACTCTGGCCAGCTTGGCACAACGACTCAAAACCATTCTGAAACACTACGGTACCTAGACATCTTCTACCACAAAGAAGTTACATTTCCTGACTCCGAACAGTTGGCTCAAGAGCTCTAACTCATTTTAAAACACCACTGTACTTAGGAATCTGCTGCCACATTATATTTACATTTCCTGACTCCGGCCATCTTGGCCCAAGGCCTCTAACCCATTCTGAAACACCACTGTACTTAGAAATCTGTTGCCACAAAAATTTACGTTTCCTGACTCTGTCCAGCATCGCCCAAGTGCTCTAACCCATTCGGAAACACCACTATACTTAGGAATCTGTTGCCACAAAGAAGTTACATTACCTGACTCCGGCCAGCTTGGCACAATGGCTCAAAACCATTCCGAAACACCACGGTACTTAGAAATCTTCTGCCACAAAGAAGTTATATTTCCTGTCTCCGACCAGCTTGGCTCAAGGGCTCAACCCATTCTGAAACACCACTGTACTTAGAAATCTGCTGCCACATATAATTTACATTTCCTGACACCGACTAGCTTGGCCCAAGGGCTCTAACCCATTCTGAAACACCACTGTACTTAGAAATCTGCTGACACAAAGAAGTTACATTTCCTGACTCCGGCCATCTTGGCACAACGGCTCTAAACCATTCTGAAACACCACTGTACTTAGGAATCTGCTGCCACAAAGCAGTTACATTTCCTGACTCCGGCCAGATTGGCCCAAGGGCTCTAACCCATTCTGAAACACCACTGTACTTAGAAATCTGCTGACACAAAGAAGTTACATTTCCTGACTCCGGACATCTTGGCGCAACGGCTCTAAACCATTCTGAAACACCACTGTACTTAGAAATCTGCTGCCACAAAGAAGTTACATTTCCTGACTCCGGCCAGCATGGCCCAAGGGCTCTAACCCATTCTGAAACACCACTGTACTTAGAAATCTGCTGCCTCAAAGCAGTTACATTTCCTGACTCCAGTTAGCTTGGCCCAAGGTCTCTAACCCATTCTGAAACACCTCTGTACTTAGAAATCTGTTGCCACAAAGAAGTTACATTTCCTGACTCCGGTCTGCGTGGCCCAAGGGCTCTAACCCATTGTGAAACACCACTGTACTTAGAAATCTGCTGCCACATATAATTTACATTTCCTGACTGCGGCCAGCTTGGCCCAAGTGCTCTAACACATTCTGAAACACTACTGTACTTAGAAATCAGCTGCCACAAAAATTTACATTTCTTGACTCTGGCCAGCATGGCCCAAGTGCTCTAACCCATTAGGAAACACCACTGTACATAGAAATCTGCTGACACAAAGAAGTTACATTTCCTGACTCCGGCCATCTTGGCACAATGGCTCTAAACCTTTCTGAAACACCACTGTACTTAGGAATCTGCTGCCACAAAGCAGTTACATTTCCTGACTCCGGCCAGATTGGCCCAAGGGCTCTAACCCATTCTGAAACACCACTGTACTTAGAAATCTGCTGACACAAAGAAGTTACATTTCCTGACTCCAGACTTCTTGGCACAACGGCTCTAAACCATTCTGAAACACCACTGTACTTAGAAATCTGCTGCCACAAAGAAGTTACATTTCCTGACTCCGGCCAGCATGGCCCAAGGGCTCTAACCCATTCTGAAACACCACTGTACTTAGAAATCTGCTGCCTCAAAGCAGTTACATTTCCTGACTCCAGTTAGCTTGGGCCAAGGTCTCTAACCCATTCTGAAACACCTCTGTACTTAGAAATCTGCTGCCACAAAGAATTTACATTTCCTTACTCCAGCCAGCTTGGCCGAAGTGCTCTAAACCATTCTGAAACACCACTATTCTTAGAAATCTGTTGCCACAAATAAGTTACATTTCCTGACTCCGGCCTGCGTGGCCCAAGGGCTCTAACCCATTGTGAAACACCACTGTACTTAGAAATCTGCTGCCACACATAATTTACATTCCCTGACTTCGGCCAGCTTGGCCCAAGTGCTCTAACACATTCTGAAACACTACTGTACTTAGAAATCAGCTGCCACAAAAATTTACATTTCTTGACTCTGGCCAGCATGGCCCAAGTGCTCTAACCCATTAGGAAACACCACTGTACATAGAAATCTGCTGACACAAGGAAGTTACATTTCCTGACTCCGGCAAGCTTGGCTCAAGGGCTCTTTCCCATTCTGGAACACCACTGTACTTAGAAATCCGCGGCCACAAAGAAGTTACATTTCTTGACTCCGGGCAGCTTGGCCCAAGGGCACTAACCCATTCTGAAACACCTCTGTACTTAGAAATCTGCTGCCACAAAGAATTTACATTTCCTGACTCCGGCCAGCTTGGCACAAGGGCACTAACCCATTCTGAAACACCACTGTACATAGAAATCCGAGGCAACAAAGAAGTTACATTTCCTGACTCCGGCCTGCTTGGCTCAAGAGCTTTTTCCCATTCTGAAACACCACTGTACTTAGAAATCTGCTGCCACAGAGAATTAACATTTCCTAACTCCGGCCAGCTTGGCCCAAGGACTCTAACCCATTTTAAAACGCCACTGTACTTAGGAATCTGCTGCCACAAAGAAGTTACATTTCCTGACTCCGGCCAGTTTGGCTCAAGGGCTCTTTCCCACTCTGAAACACCACTGTACTTATAAATCTGCTGCCACAAAGAAGTTACATTTCCTGACTCTGGCCAGCTTGGCACAACGACTCAAAACCATTCTGAAACACTACGGTACCTAGACATCTTCTACCACAAAGAAGTTACATTTCCTGACTCCGAACAGTTGGCTCAAGAGCTCTAACTCATTTTAAAACACCACTGTACTTAGGAATCTGCTGCCACATTATATTTACATTTCCTGACTCCGGCCATCTTGGCCCAAGGCCTCTAACCCATTCTGAAACACCACTGTACTTAGAAATCTGTTGCCACAAAAATTTACGTTTCCTGACTCTGTCCAGCATCGCCCAAGTGCTCTAACCCATTCGGAAACACCACTATACTTAGGAATCTGTTGCCACAAAGAAGTTACATTTCCTGACTCCGGCCAGCTTGGCACAATGGCTCAAAACCATTCCGAAACACCACGGTACTTAGAAATCTTCTGCCACAAAGAAGTTATATTTCCTGTCTCCGACCAGCTTGGCTCAAGGGCTCAACCCATTCTGAAACACCACTGTACTTAGAAATCTGCTGCCACATATAATTTACATTTCCTGACACCGACTAGCTTGGCCCAAGGGCTCTAACCCATTCTGAAACACCACTGTACTTAGAAATCTGCTGACACAAAGAAGTTACATTTCCTGACTCCGGCCATCTTGGCACAACGGCTCTAAACCATTCTGAAACACCACTGTACTTAGGAATCTGCTGCCACAAAGCAGTTACATTTCCTGACTCCGGCCAGATTGGCCCAAGGGCTCTAACCCATTCTGAAGCACCACTGTACTTAGAAATCTGCTGACACAAAGAAGTTACATTTCCTGACTCCGGACATCTTGGCGCAACGGCTCTAAACCATTCTGAAACACCACTGTACTTAGAAATCTGCTGCCACAAAGAAGTTACATTTCCTGACTCCGGGCAGCATGGCCCAAGGGCTCTAACCCATTCTGAAACACCACTGTACTTAGAAATCTGCTGCCTCAAAGCAGTTACATTTCCTGACTCCAGTTAGCTTGGCCCAAGGTCTCTAACCCATTCTGAAACACCTCTGTACTTAGAAATCTGCTGCCACAAAGAATTTATATTTCCTTACTCCAGCCAGCTTTGCCGAAGTGCTCTAAACCATTCTGAAACACCACTATTCTTAGAAATCTGTTGCCACAAAAAAGTTACATTTCCTGACTCCGGTCTGCGTGGCCCAAGGGCTCTAACCCATTGTGAAACACCACTGTACTTAGAAATCTGCTGCCACATATAATTTACATTTCCTGACTGCGGCCAGCTTGGCCCAAGTGCTCTAACACATTCTGAAACACTACTGTACTTAGAAATCAGCTGCCACAAAAATTTACATTTCTTGACTCTGGCCAGCATGGCCCAAGTGCTCTAACCCATTAGGAAACACCACTGTACATAGAAATCTGCTGACACAAAGAAGTTACATTTCCTGACTCCGGCCATCTTGGCACAACGGCTCTAAACCTTTCTGAAACACCACTGTACTTAGGAATCTGCTGCCACAAAGCAGTTACATTTCCTGACTCCGGCCAGATTGGCCCAAGGGCTCTAACCCATTCTGAAACACCACTGTACTTAGAAATCTGCTGACACAAAGAAGTTACATTTCCTGACTCCAGACTTCTTGGCACAACGGCTCTAAACCATTCTGAAACACCACTGTACTTAGAAATCTGCTGCCACAAAGAAGTTACATTTCCTGACTCCGGCCAGCATGGCCCAAGGGCTCTAACCCATTCTGAAACACCACTGTACTTAGAAATCTGCTGCCTCAAAGCAGTTACATTTCCTGACTCCAGTTAGCTTGGGCCAAGGTCTCTAACCCATTCTGAAACACCTCTGTACTTAGAAATCTGCTGCCACAAAGAATTTACATTTCCTTACTCCAGCCAGCTTGGCCGAAGTGCTCTAAACCATTCTGAAAGACCACTATTCTTAGAAATCTGTTGCCACAAAGAAGTTACATTTCCTGACTCCGGCCTGCGTGGCCCAAGGGCTCTAACCCATTGTGAAACACCACTGTACTTAGAAATCTGCTGCCACACATAATTTACATTCCCTGACTGCGGCCAGCTTGGCCCAAGTGCTCTAACACATTCTGAAACACTACTGTACTTAGAAATCAGCTGCCACAAAAATTTACATTTCTTGACTCTGGCCAGCATGGCCCAAGTGCTCTAACCCATTAGGAAACACCACTGTACATAGAAATCTGCTGACACAAGGAAGTTACATTTCCTGACTCCGGCAAGCTTGGCTCAAGGGCTCTTTCCCATTCTGGAACACCACTGTACTTAGAAATCCGCGGCCACAAAGAAGTTACATTTCTTGACTCCGGGCAGCTTGGCCCAAGGGCACTAACCCATTCTGAAACACCTCTGTACTTAGAAATCTGCTGCCACAAAGAATTTACATTTCCTGACTCCGGCCAGCTTGGCACAAGGGCTCTAACCCATTCTGAAACACCACTGTACATAGAAATCCGAGGCAACAAAGAAGTTACATTTCCTGACTCCTGCCTGCTTGGCTCAAGAGCTTTTTCCCATTCTGAAACACCACTGTACTTAGAAATCTGCTGCCACAGAGAATTAACATTTCCTAACTCCGGCCAGCTTGGCCCAAGGACTCTAACCCATTTTAAAACGCCACTGTACTTAGGAATCTGCTGCCACAAAGAAGTTACATTTCCTGACTCCGGCCAGTTTGGCTCAAGGGCTCTTTCCCACTCTGAAACACCACTGTACTTATAAATCTGCTGCCACAAAGAAGTTACATTTCCTGACTCTGGCCAGCTTGGCACAACGACTCAAAACCATTCTGAAACACTACGGTACCTAGACATCTTCTACCACAAAGAAGTTACATTTCCTGACTCCGAACAGTTGGCTCAAGAGCTCTAACTCATTTTAAAACACCACTGTACTTAGGAATCTGCTGCCACATTATATTTACATTTCCTGACTCCGGCCATCTTGGCCCAAGGCCTCTAACCCATTCTGAAACACCACTGTACTTAGAAATCTGTTGCCACAAAAATTTACGTTTCCTGACTCTGTCCAGCATCGCCCAAGTGCTCTAACCCATTCGGAAACACCACTATACTTAGGAATCTGTTGCCACAAAGAAGTTACATTTCCTGACTCCGGCCAGCTTGGCACAATGGCTCAAAACCATTCCGAAACACCACGGTACTTAGAAATCTTCTGCCACAAAGAAGTTATATTTCCTGTCTCCGACCAGCTTGGCTCAAGGGCTCAACCCATTCTGAAACACCACTGTACTTAGAAATCTGCTGCCACATATAATTTACATTTCCTGACACCGACTAGCTTGGCCCAAGGGCTCTAACCCATTCTGAAACACCACTGTACTTAGAAATCTGCTGACACAAAGTAGTTATATTTCCTGACTCTGGCCAGCTTGGCTCAAGGGATCTTTCCCATTCTGAAACACCACTGTACTTAGAAATCTGCTGCCAAACAGAAGTAACATTTCCTGACTCCGGCCAGCTTGGCTCAAGAGCTCTAACCCATTTTAAAACACCACTGTACTTATAAATCTGCTGCCAAAAAGAATTTACATTTCCTGACTCTGGCCAGCTTGGCCGAAGTGCACTCACCCATTCTGAAACACCACTGTACTTAGAAATCTGCTGCCACATATAATTTACATTTCCTGACTCCGGCCAGCTTAGCCCAAGGCCTCTAATCCATTCTGAAACACCACTGTACTTAGAAATCTGTTGCCACAAAAAATTACATTTCCTGACTCTGGCCAGCATGGCCCAAGTGCTCTAACCCATTAGGAAACACCACTGTATTTAGAAATCCGCTGCCAAAAAGAAGTTACATTTCCTGACTCCGGCAAGCTTGGCTCAAGGGCTCTTTCCCATTCTGAAACACCACTGTACTTAGGAATCTTCTGCCACAAAGCAGTTACATTTCCTGACTCCGGCCAGTTTGGATCAAGGGCTCTTTCCCACTCTGAAGCACCACTGTACTTATAAATCTGCTGCAACAAAGAAGTTACATTTCCTGACTCCGGCCAGCTTGGAACAACGGCTCAAAACCATTCTGAAACACCACGTGCAAAGAAGTATTAACGCCACCGAAATGGGACCACCAAAAACTGTAAGGAACCTCCGACAATGCTAATTAAACTGCCACCATAATGTATAGAGACGCTGGTATTAAATTCTCTGTTAGTCTCTGTTTGCGTTGTGAGGTAATTTTGGTAGAGTGGAATGCACCGAACATAAAATCAATGGAGATGAGGCAGTTTTTAAAATAACAAAGAGAACAAGTTTATTGTTGAACAAAGCTTGTGGTTGCAATATAAAGATGTTCAGCTTGTCATATACTTGATGGTTCCTCCGACACTGGAACTGGATCTGTGGCTGGACTTTCCTCCCAATATTCCTTTATCAGGTCTAATGGACCACGAGCTTTCCTTCCATATAGCAATTCAAATGGACTGTAGCCAGTACTGTCATGAGGGACGGTCCTGTAGGCGAATAACAGTTGTTGCAATTTGACGTCCCAGTCGTATGGCTTCTCTTGACTGTAAGACTTTATCATTTTGACTAAAGTCTTGTTCATATTTTCAACTAGTCCATTTGTCTGTGGATGATAAGCTGTTGAAGTCAGGTGTCTAATACCACATAACTCAAGCAATTTTGACATAAGTCTGGAAGTGAATTGGGTTCCCAAATCTGAAACCAATTCTCTAGGATAACCAGTTCTTCCCCAAATGGATAACAGTGCATTTGCAATCGTTGTTGTCTCGATGTTAGTTAGAGCTACAGCCTCTGGATATCTTGTGGCGTAGTCAATCATGGTTAAAATGTATCGGTAACCACGTCTGCTTGGTTTACAAAGAGGACCCACTATGTCAATGCCCACTCTGTAAAATGGTTCTCCAATTATTGGCATAGGGATCATAGGAGCTTTAATTTTATCCCTTCCAGTACTCAATCTTTGGCAGATGTCACAAGACTGGCAAAACTCTTTGATCTTCTGGAACATGCCAGGCCAATAAAAGTTCTTAGTGATTCTCTTTGTGGTTTTCCTCACACCCAAATGTCCACCTTGAGGGTTTTCGTGTGCCACCCTCATCAGCTGTTCTCTAAAACTTTGAGGCACTACAATTTGACTACTTGTCACTGATTCTTCTGTTGACTCCACATTCCTGGTTTCTCTATATAAAACACCATTCTTTAACACAAACTCGGAGGGCTGTTCTTTTGCCAATACTGTGGGGTTTTGAGCCAAAGCGAATAGAGGTTTAAGAGATTCATCGGCTCCTTGTTCCTACCGAATTTATTCAATTCCTCCCGTCTTCTTAACAAGCTCAGCAACCGTAGCGCTGGATTCCGGACTCTCCTCCCCATCCTGTTGTATGGCAAAACACATGGCTTTTTGATCATGGCTTTCGTTGTTATATTCTTCCTCTTCACACGTCATCCTCCAGCTTTCAATCTTCTTAGCCAAATCATTTCCAATTAAACATCTGTATGGTATGTCAGGACTGACTGCAAAATCCCACATACCCTTCCATCCTCCATATTCTATTGGCAAAGTCACTACTGCTGTTGGTATCGCAGGTCCTAAACCTTTTAATTTTATTTCAGAGGTAGGCCGCTGAAATTCCTGAGGTATTATTTCTGGATGCACTATACATACTTCAGAGCCTGTATCTCGAAGTCCTTTCATGTCTTTGTTGTTAATAGAAATGGTTTCTAAGTAATCTTTAGATGGGCTGCCTGACAAGATGAACAAACATTGTTTCTCTTGAGGCTCTGAATCTGAACTCTTCTTTGACACAGTATCTGGTTCTGCCTTTGGTGTTTCTTTTACTTTATTCACAAAGAGGGTTGTTTTCTCTTTTCTTAACAGGGGACATTGATACTTTATATGGTCCCATTTTCCACACTGGAAGCACCTTCTTTTTACCTCAGGAGCAGTTTGTCTTGTTACACCCTGCCTCCTCCAGATGGTGTTTTCTATGTCAGAACCCTTTTCTTGCTGTGGGCACGTTTGTTGTTGATAAAATGGCTGCCTGTTTGTTCTTTTATCATTTGGCAGATCTTCCCTTTTGAATCCTTCTTTTTAGGGTTGTTATTTGATCTGCCATAACCGCTGCCTCTACAATAGTGGATGGTTTGCAATCCTGAATCACCCAGCGAATATCATAAGGCACTAGTTGGAAAAAATGTTCCAGCTTTAAAAGTTCTCTCAGCTGTTGGAAATCTTCTACCTCAGACGTCCTCAGCCAACTATCGAACAGTTGAGACAATTTAGAGGCCACCTGAGCAAAACTTTGGGTTTTGTCTCTCTTTAGGGTCCTGAACTTAAATCTATAGTATTCCGGAGTTAAATGAAACTCTTGTTGAATTTGCTTCTTAAACAGATCATAATCTCCATAAGACTCTTCAGGCATTTGTCCATAAATTTGTAAGAGCTTTCCACTAATCTGAGGCCTAAGGTATGTCATCCATTTTTCCTTAGCCACCCCAAAATCTCTACAACATCTCTCAAAAGAGATTAGAAATTTCTCTGGATCATCGTCCTTGGTAAATTTAGGGAATTTCTTCGTCAAATCTGGGGTATCCACTCCAGATCTCCCTTCCTGGATGTCACTGGATGTTTGAGACAAAGCCAATCTTTGCTTCTGTAGCTCAAACTCCATTCTCTTCAATTCTAACTCCTGTTCTCTCTCTCTTTGTTTTTCCTCCATCTCCAATTCTCTCTCTCTTTGTCTTTTTTTTGCCTCTATTTCCAATCGTTTCATCTCTAGTTTGTACTTATAAGCCATTTCTGACATAGGCACTGGCTCTGTTTCTGCCTCAGAGCCCGAACTTCCCTCTTGGTCTCCCTTTGTTTCCTCAGCAAGCTTTCTCTGTCGCCTGGTAGTCATATTCCAGTAACTTTTACCTCACAACTTTTTCTTAAATTAATATTAAGGCACTTGATCAGTTGTTAATCGTATCCCGTCGTCTGCCACCAAAATTGCAAAAAAGTATTAACGCCACCGAAAAGGGACCACCAAAAACTGTAAGGAACCTCCGACAATGCTAATTAAACTGCCACCATAATGTATAGAGACGCTGGTATTAAAGTCTCTGTTAGTCTCTGTTTGCGTTGTGAGGTAATTTTGGTAGAGTGGAATGCACCGAACATAAAATCAATGGAGATGAGGCAGTTTTTAAAATAACAAAGAGAACAAGTTTATTGTTGAACAAAGCTTGTGGTTGCAATATAAAGATGTTCAGCTTGTCATATACTTGATGGTTACAATATGGAGAGGTTATGCTTGGCATATACTTGATGGTTACAATATGACTTGGTAGAGATACAATTCAGCCTTTGATGTTACAACTGTTAAACTCTTGCTCTGGTGAAGGTGTCTATTATTCAGTGTTCCCTTCTGTGAATATTCTCACTGTTTGATCTATACTGGATCAAATAATAGAACCCCAGTCTTCCACCGACTGGCAATCGTACAAAGCCACTGTTAGTTCTTTTTAACTAAAGAAATCTAACAAAGTTTTACCCTTCAGCTCCCTAGCTGAAGAAATATTCACGAACACTAACTAACACTACACTTCTTCACTCCTCAGAGTCTCTTCCCTGACTCTGCTACTCTCTCAGAGTCCTTATCTGACTCTGCTACTCTCTCTCTCAGGGTCTCTTCCTCCTGACTGAGTTACTCTCTCAGAGTCCCTATTTGACTCTGCTCTCTCTCAGGGTCTCTTCCTCCTGACTGAAACTTAACTGTCACTTTCAAACCTTTTTCTCTCTAAGCTCCTCCCACCTCCTCTTCGGCCTTGTTTCCATGGCAACATATCTCTCACAGCTGGGCCGCACCAGCCACAGGCAACCAATGTAAAACACAAATACAGATTTAAACACATTATAATAAACACTTCTGTACACCACGGTACTTAGAAATCTTCTGCCACAAAGAAGTTACATTTCCTGACTCCGACCAGTTGGCTCAAGAGCTCTAAATCATTTTAAAACACCACTGTACTTAGGAATCTTCTGCCACAAAGAAGTTACATTTCCTGACTCTGGCCAGGTTGGCAAAACAACTCAAAACCATTCTGAAACACCACGGTACTTAGAAATCTTCTGCCACAAAGAAGTTACATTTCCTGACTCTAAACAGCTTGGCTCAAGGGCTCTAACCCATTCTGAAACACCCCTGTACTTAGAAAACTGCTGCCACATTATCTTTAAATTTCCTAACTCCGGCCATCTTGGCCCAAGGGCTCTAACCCATTCTGAAACACCACTGTACTTAGAAATCTGTTGCCACAAAAATTTACATTTCTTGACTCTGGCCAGCATCGCCCAAGTACTCTAACCCATTCAGAAACACCACTATACTTAGGAATCTGTTGCCACAAAGAAGTTACATTTCCTGACTCCGACCAGCTTAGCTCAAGGGCTCTAACCCATTCTGAAACACCACTGTACTTAGAAATCTGCTGCCACATATAATTTACATTTCCTGACACCGGCTAGCTTGGCCGAAGTGCTCTAACCCATTCTGAAACACCACTGTAATTAGAAATCTGCTGACACAAAGAAGTTACATTTCTTGACTCCGGCCAGCTTTGGCTCAAGGGCTCTTTCCCATTCTGAAACACCACTGTACTTAGAAATCTGCTGCCTCAAAGTAGTTACATTTCCTGACTCCAGTCAGCTTGGCCCAAGGGCTCTAAACCATTCTGAAACACCACTGTAAGTAGAAATCAGCTGCCACAAAGAAGTTACATTTCCTTACTCCGGCCAGCTTGCCTCAAGGGCTCTTTCCCATTCTGAAACACCACAGTACTTAAAAATCTGCTGCCACAAAGAATTTACATTTCCTGACTCCGGCCAGCTTGGCCGAAGTGCTCTAACTCATTCCTAAACACCACTGTACTTAGGAATCTGCTGTCACAAAGCAGTTACATTTCCTGACTCCGGCCAGCTTGGCCCAAGGGCTCTAACCCATTCTGAAACACCACTGTACTTAGAAAACAGCTGACACAAAGAAGTTACATTTCCTGACTCCAGCCAGCTTGGCACAATGGCTCAAAACCATTCTGAAACACCACGGTACTTAGAAATCTTCTGCCACAAAGAAGTTATATTTCCTGACTCCGACCAGCTTGGCTCAAGGGCTCTAACGCATTCTGAAACACCACTGTACTTACAAATCTGCTGGCACAAATAATTTGCATTTCCTGACACCGGCTAGCTTGGCCCAAGGGCTCTAACCCATTCTGAAACATCACTGTACTTAGAAATCTGCTGACACAAAGAAGTTACATTTCCTGACTCCGGCCAGCTTTGGCTCAAGGGCTCTTTCCCATTCTGAAACACCACTGTACTTAGAAATCTGCTGCCTCAAAGTAGTTACATTTCCTGACTCCAGTCAGCTTGGCCCAAGGGCTCTAAACCATTCTGAAACACCACTGTAAGTAGAAATCAGCTGCCACAAAGAAGTTACATTTCCTTACTCCGGCCAGCTTGCCTCAAGGGCTCTTTCCCATTCTGAAACACCACAGTACTTAAAAATCTGCTGCCACAAAGAATTTACATTTCCTGACTCCGGCCAGCTTGGCCGAAGTGCTCTAACTCATTCCTAAACACCACTGTACTTAGGAATCTGCTGTCACAAAGCAGTTACATTTCCTGACTCCGGCCAGCTTGGCCCAAGGGCTCTAACCCATTCTGAAACACCACTGTACTTAGAAAACAGCTGACACAAAGAAGTTACATTTCCTGACTCCAGCCAGCTTGGCACAATGGCTCAAAACCATTCTGAAACACCACGGTACTTAGAAATCTTCTGCCACAAAGAAGTTATATTTCCTGACTCCGACCAGCTTGGCTCAAGGGCTCTAACGCATTCTGAAACACCACTGTACTTAGAAATCTGCTGGCACAAATAATTTGCATTTCCTGACACCGGCTAGCTTGGCCCAAGGGCTCTAACCCATTCTGAAACATCACTGTACTTAGAAATCTGCTGACACAAAGAAGTTACATTTCCTGACTCCGGCCAGCTTGGCTCAAGGGATCTTTCCCATTCTGAAACATCACTGTACTTAGAAATCTGTTGCCTCAAAGTAGTTACATTTCCTGACTCCAATCAGCTTGGCCCAAGGGCTCTAAACCATTCTGAAACACCACTGTAAGTAGAAACCAGCTGCCACAAAGAAGTTACATTTCCTTACTCCGGCCAGCTTGCCTCAAGGGCTCTTTCCCATTCTGAAACACCAGTGTACTTAAAAATCTGATGCCACAAAGAATTTACATTTCCTGAAACCGGCCAGCTTGGCCGAAGTGCTCTAACTCATTCTGAAACACCACTGTACTTAGGAATCTGCTGACACAAAGAAGTTACATTTCCTGACTCCGGCCATCTTGGCACAACGGCTCTAAACCATTCTGAAACACCACTGTACTTAGAAATCTGCTGACACAAAGAAGTTACATTTCCTGACTCCGGCCAGCTTGGCTCAAGGGATCCGTCCCATTCTGAAACACCACTGTACTTAGAAATCTGCTGCCACATAGAAGTAACATTTCCTGATTCTGGCCAGCTTGGTTCAAGAGCTCTAACCCATTTTAAAACACCACTGTACTTATAAATCTGCTGCCAAAAAGAATTTACATTTCCTGACTCCGGCCAGCTTGGCCGGAGTGCTCTAACCCATTCTGTAACACCACTGTACTTAGAAATCTTCTGCCACATATAATTTACATTTCCTGACTCCGGCCAGCTTAGCCCAAGGCCTCTAATCGATTCTGAAACACCACTGTACTTAGAAATCTGTTGCCACAAAAAATTACATTTCCTGACTCTGGCCATCATGGCCCAAGTGCTCTACCCATTAGGAAACACCACTATACATAGAAATCTGCTGACTCAAAGAAGTTACATTTCCTGACTCCGGCCAGCTTGGCCCAAGGGCTCTAACCCATTCTGAAACACCACTGTATTTAGAAATCCGCTGCCACAAAGAAGTTACATTTCCTGACTCCGGCAAGCTTTGCTCAAGGGCTCTTTCCCATTTTGAAACACCACTGTACTTAGGAATCTGCTGCCACAAAGCAGTTACATTTCCTGACTCCCGCCAGTTTGGCTCAAGGGCTCTTTCCCACTCTGAAACACCACTGTAATTATAAATCTGCTGCAACAAAGAAGTTACATTTCCTGACTCCGGCCAGCTTGGCACAACGGCTCAAAACCATTCTGAAACACCACGGTACTTAGGAATCTGCTGCCACAAAGAAGTTACATTTCCTGACTCTGGCCAGCTTGGCACAACGATTCAAAACCATTCTGAAACACCACGGTACTTAGAAGTCTTCTGACACAAAGAAGTTACATTTCCTGACTCTGGCCAGTATCGCCCAAGTACTCTAACCCATTCGGAAACAACACTGTACTTAGAAATCTGCTGACACAAAGAAGTTACATTTCCTGACTCCGGCCAGCTTGGCTCAAGGGATCTTTCCCATTCTGAAACTCCACTATACTTCGGAATCTGTTGCCTCAAAGTAGTTACAGTTCCTGACTCCAGTCAGCTTGGCCCAAGGGCTCTAAAGCATTCTGAAACACCACTGTAAGTAGAAATCAGCTGCCACAAAGAAGTTACATTTCCGTACTCCGGCCAGCTTGCCTCCAGGGCTCTATCCCATTCTGAAACACCAATGTACTTAAAAATCTGCTGCCACAAAGAATTTACATTTCCTGACTCCGGCCATCTTGGCCCAAGGGCTCTAACCCATTCTGAAACACCACTGTACTTATAAATCTGCTGCAACAAAGAAGTTACATTTCCTGACTCCGGCCAGCTTGGCCCTAGGGCTCTAATCCATTCTGAAACACAACTGTATATAGAAATCCGCTGCCACAAAGAAGTTACATTTCCTGACTCCGGCAAGCTTTGCTCAAGGGCACTTTCCCATTCTGAAACACCACTGTACTTAGGAATCTGCTGCCACAAAGCAGTTACATTTCCTGACTCCGGCCAGTTTGGCTCAAGGGCTCTTTCCCACTCTGAAACACCACTGTACTTATAAATCTGCTGCAACAAAGAAGTTACATATCCTGACTCCGGCCAGCTTGGCACAACGGCTCAAAACCATTCTGAAACACCACGGTACTTAGGAATCTGCTGCCACAAAGAAGTTACATTTCCTGACTCTGGCCAGCTTGGCACAACGACTCAAAACCATTCTGAAACACCACGGTACTTAGAAGTCTTCTGCCACAAAGCAGTTACATTTCCTGACTCCGGCCATCTTGGCCCAAGGGCTCTAACCCATTCTGAAACACCACTGTACTTAGAAATCTGTTGCCACAAAAATTTACATTTCCTGACTCTGGCCAGTATCACCCAAGTACTCTATCCCATTCGGAAACACCACTATACTTAGGAATCTGTTGCCACAAAGAAGTTACATTTCCTGACTCCAGCCAGCTTGGCACAATGGCTCAAAACCATTCTGAAACACCACGGTACTTAGAAATCTTCTGCCAAAAAGAAGTTATATTTCCTGACTCCCACCAGCTTGTCTCAAGGGCTCTAACTCATTCTGAAACACCACTGTGCTTAGAAATCTGCTGCCACATATAATTTACATTTCCTGACACCGGCTAGCTTGGCCCAAGGGCTCTAACCTATTCTGAAACACCACTGTACTTAGAAATCTGCTGACACAAAGAAGTTACATTTCCTGAATAAGGCCAGCTTGGCTCAAGGGATCTTTCCCATTCTGAAACTCCACTGTACTTAGAAATCTGTTGCCTTAAAGTAGTTACAGTTCCTGACTCTGGCCAGCTCGGCCCAAGGGCTCTAAAGCATTTTGAAACACCACTGTAAGTAGAAATAAGCTGCCACAAAGAAGTTACATTTCCTGACTCCGGCAAGCTTTGCTCAAGGGCTCTTTCCCATTTTGAAACACCACTGTACTTAGGAATCTGCTGCCACAAAGCAGTTACATTTCCTGACTCCCGCCAGTTTGGCTCAAGGGCTCTTTCCCACTCTGAAACACCACTGTACTTATAAATCTGCTGCAACAAAGAAGTTACATTTCCTGACTCCGGCCAGCTTGGCACAACGGCTCAAAACCATTCTGAAACACCACGGTACTTAGGAATCTGCTGCCACAAAGCAGTTACATTTCCTGACTCTGGCCAGCTTGGCACAACGACTCAAAACCATTCTGAAACACCACGGTACTTAGAAGTCTTCTGCCACAAAGAAGTTACATTTCCTGACTCTGGCCAGTATCGCCCAAGTACTCTAACCCATTCGGAAACACCACTGTACTTAGAAATCTGCTGACACAAAGAAGTTACATTTCCTGACTCCGGCCAGCTTGGCTCAAGGGATCTTTCCCATTCTGAAACTCCACTGTACTTAGAAATCTGTTGCCTCAAAGTAGTTACAGTTCCTGACTCCAATCAGCTTGGCCCAAGGGCTCTAAAGCATTCTGAAACACCACTGTAAGAAGAAATCAGCTGCCACAAAGAAGTTACATTTCCTTACTCCGGCCAGCTTGCCTCAAGGGCTCTATCCCATTCTGAAACACCAATGTACTTAAAAATCTGCTGCCACAAAGAATTTACATTTCCTGACTCCGGCCATCTTGGCCCAAGGGCTCTAACCCATTCTGAAACACCACTGTACTTAGAAATCTGCTGACAGAAAGAAGTTACATTTCCTGACTCCGGCCAGCTTGGCCCTAGGGCTCTAACCCATTCTGAAACACCACTGTATATAGAAATCCGCTGCCACAAAGAAGTTACATTTCCTGACTCCGGCAAGCTTTGCTCAAGGGCTCTTTCCCATTCTGAAACACCACTGTACTTAGGAATCTGCTGCCACAAAGCAGTTACATTTCCTGACTCCGGCCAGTTTGGCTCAAGGGCTCTTTCCCACTCTGAAACACCACTGTACTTATAAATCTGCTGCAACAAAGAAGTTACATTTCATGACTCCGGCCAGCTTGGCACAACGGCTCAAAACCATTCTAAAACACCACGGTACTTAGGAATCTGCTGCCACAAAGAAGTTACATTTCCTGACTCTGGCCAGCTTGGCACAACGACTCAAAACCATTCTGAAACACCACGGTACTTAGAAGTCTTCTGCCACAAAGAAGTTACATTTCCTGACTCTGAACAGCTTGGCTCAAGGGCTCTAACCCATTCTGGAACACCCCTGTACTTAGAAAAATGCTGCCACATTATCTTTACATTTCCTGACTCCGGCCATCTTGGCCCAAGGGCTCTAACCCATTCTGAAACACCACTGTACTTAGAAATCTGTTGCCACAAAAATTTACATTTCCTGACTCTGGCCAGTATCACCCAAGTACTCTATCCCATTCGGAAACACCACTATACTTAGGAATCTGTTGCCACAAAGAAGTTACATTTCCTGACTCCGGCCAGCTTGGCACAATGGCTCAAAACCATTCTGAAACACCACAGTACTTAGAAATCTTCTGCCAAAAAGAAGTTATATTTCCTGACTCCCACCAGCTTGTCTCAAGGGCTCTAACCCATTCTGAAACACCGCTGTACTTAGAAATCTGCTGCCACATATAATTTACATTTCCTGACACCGGCTAGCTTGGCCCAAGGGCTCTAACCTATTCTGAAACACCACTGTATTAAGAAATCTGCTGACACAAAGAAGTTACATTTCCTGAATCCGGCCAGCTTGGCTCAAGGGATCTTTCCCATTCTGAAACTCCACTGTACTTAGAAATCTGTTGCCTCAAAGTAGTTACAGTTCCTGACTCCAGTCAGCTTGGCCCAAGGGCTCTAAAGCATTTTGAAACACCACTGTAAGTAGAAATCAGCTGCCACAAAGAAGTTACATTTCCTGACTCCGGCAAGCTTTGCTCAAGGGCTCTTTCCCATTTTGAAACACCACTGTACTTAGGAATGTGCTGCCACAAAGCAGTTACATTTCCTGACTCCCGCCAGTTTGGCTCAAGGGCTCTTTCCCACTCTGAAACACCACTGTACTTATAAATCTGCTGCAACAAAGAAGTTCCATTTCCTGACTCCGGCCAGCTTGGCACAACGGCTCAAAACCATTCTGAAACACCACGGTACTTAGGAGTCTGCTGCCACAAAGAAGTTACATTTCCTGACTCTGGCCAGCTTGGCACAACGACTCAAAACCATTCTGAAACACCACGGTACTTAGAATTCTTCTGCCACAAAGAAGTTACATTTCCTGACTCTGAACAGCTTGGCTCAAGGGCTCTAACCCATTCTGGAACACCCCTGTACTTACAAAAATGCTGCCACATTATCTTTACATTTCCTGACTCCGGCCATCTTGGCCCAAGGGCTCTAACCCATTCTGAAACACCACTGTACTTAGAAATCTGTTGCCACAAAAATTTACATTTCCTGACTCTGGCCAGTATCGCCCAAGTACTCTAACCCATTCGGAAACACCACTATACTTAGGAATCTGTTGCCACAAAGAAGTTACATTTCCTGACTCCAGCCAGCTTGGCACAATGGCTCAAAACCATTCTGAAACACCACAGTACTTAGAAATCTTCTGCCAAAAAGAAGTTATATTTCCTGACTCCCACCAGTTTGTCTCAAGGGCTCTAACCTATTCTGAAACACCACTGTACTTAGAAATCTGCTGACACAAAGAAGTTACATTTCCTGACTCCGGCCAGCTTGGCTCAAGGGATCTTTCCCATTCTGAAACTCCACTGTACTTAGAAATCTGTTGCCTCAAAGTAGTTACAGTTCCTGACTCCAGTCAGCTTGGCCCAAGGGCTCTAAAGCATTCTGAAACACCACTGTAAGTAGAAATCAGCTGCCACAAAGAAGTTACATTTCCTTACTCCGGCCAGCTTGCCTCAAGGGCTCTATCCCATTCTGAAACACCAATGTACTTAAAAATCTGTTGCCACAAAGAATTTACATTTCCTGACTCCGGCCATCTTGTCCCAAGGGCTCTAACCCATTCTGAAACACCACTGTACTTAGAAATCTGCTGACAGAAAGAAGTTACATTTCCTGACTCCGGCCAGCTTGGCCCTAGGGCTCTAACCCATTCTGAAACACCACTGTATATAGAAATCCGCTGCCACAAAGAAGTTACATTTCCTGACTCCGGCAAGCTTTGCTCAAGGGCTCTTTCCCATTCTGAAACACCACTGTACTTAGGAATCTGCTGCCACAAAGCAGTTACATTTCCTGACTCCGGCCAGTTTGGCTCAAGGGCTCTTTCCCACTCTGAAACACCACTGTACTTATAAATCTGCTGCAACAAAGAAGTTACATTTCCTGACTCTGGCCACCTTGGCACAACGGCTCAAAACCATTCTGAAACACCACGGTACTTAGGAATCTGCTGCCACAAAGAAGTTACATTTCCTGACTCTGGCCAGCTTGGCACAACGACTCAAAACCATTCTGAAACACCACGGTACTTAGAAGTCTTCTGCCACAAAGAAGTTACATTTCCTGACTCTGAACAGCTTGGCTCAAGGGCTCTAACCCATTCTGGAACACCCCTGTACTTAGAAAACTGCTGCCACATTATCTTTACATTTCCTGACTCCGGCCATCTTGGCCCAAGGGCTCTAACCCATTCTGAAACACCACTGTACTTAGAAATCTGTTGCCACAAAGCAGTTACATTTCCTGACTCCGGCCAGCTTGGCCCGAGCGGTCTAAACCATTCTGAAACACCACTGCACTTAGAAATCTGTTGCCACAAAAATTTACATTTCCTGACTCTGGCCAGCATTGCCCAAGTGCTCTAACCCATTCTGAAACACAACTGTATTTAGAAAACCGCTGCCACAAAGAAGTTACATTTCCTGACTCCGGCAAGCTTTGCTCAAGGGCTCTTTCCCATTCTGAAACACCACTGTACTTAGGAATCTGCTGCCACAAAGCAGTTACATTTCCTGACTCCGGCCAGTTTGGCTCAAGGGCTCTTTCCCACTCTGAAACACCACTGTACTTATAAATCTGCTGCAACAAAGAAGTTACATTTCCTGACTCCGGCCAGCTTGGCACAACGGCTCAAAACCATTCTGAAACACCACGGTACTTAGGAATCTGCTGCCACAAAGAAGTTACATTTCCTGACTCTGGCCAGCTTGGCACAACGACTCAAAACCATTCTGAAACACCACGGTACTTAGAAGTCTTCTGCCACAAAGAAGTTACATTTCCTGACTCTGAACAGCTTGGCTCAAGGGCTCTAACCCATTCTGGAACACAACTGTACTTAGAAAACTGCTGCCACATTATCTTTATATTTCCTGACTCCGGCCAGATTGGCCCAAGGGCTCTAACCCATTCTGAAACACCACTGTACTTAGAAATCTGTTGCCACAAAGCAGTAACATTTCCTGACTCCGGCCAGCTTGGCCCGAGTGGTCTAAACCATTCTGAAACACCACTGCACTTAGAAATCTGTTGCCACAAAAATTTACATTTCCTGACTCTGGCCAGCATTGCCCAAGTGCTCTAATCCATTCGGGAACACCACTGTACTTAGGAATCTGTTGCCACAAAGAAGTTACATTTCCTGACTCCGGCCAGGTTGGCTCAATGGCTTAAAACCATTCAGAAACACCACGGTACTTAGAAATCTTCTGCCACAAAGAAGTTATATTTCCTGACTCCGACCAGCTTGGCTGAAGGGCTCTAACCCATTTTAAAACACCACTGTATTTGGGAATCTGCTGTCACAAAGCAGTTACATTTCCTGACTCCGGCCTGCGTGGCCAAAAAGAAGTTATATTTCCTGACTCCCACCAGCTTGTCTCAAGGGCTCTAACCCATTCTGAAACACCACTGTACTTAGAAATCTGCTGCCACATATAATTTACATTTCCTGACACCGGCTAGCTTGGCCCAAGGGCTCTAACCTATTCTGAAACACCACTGTACTTAGAAATCTGCTGACACAAAGAAGTTACATTTCCTGACTCCGGCCAGCTTGGCTCAAGGGATCTTTCCCATTCTGAAACTCCACTGTACTTAGAAATCTGTTGCCTCAAAGTAGTTACAGTTCCTGACTCCAGTCAGCTTGGCCCAAGGGCTCTAAAGCATTCTGAAACACCACTGTAAGTAGAAATCAGCTGCCACAAAGAAGTTACATTTCCTTACTCCGGCCAGCTTGCCTCAAGGGCTCTATCCCATTCTGAAACACCAATGTACTTAAAAATCTGTTGCCACAAAGAATTTACAATTCCTGACTCCGGCCATCTTGGCCCAAGGGCTCTAACCCATTCTGAAACACCACTGTACTTAGAAATCTGCTGACAGAAAGAAGTTACATTTCCTGACTCCGGCCAGCTTGGCCCTAGGGCTCTAACCCATTCTGAAACACCACTGTATATAGAAATCCGCTGCCACAAAGAAGTTACATTTCCTGACTCCGGCAAGCTTTGCTCAAGGGCTCTTTCCCATTCTGAAACACCACTGTACTTAGGAATCTGCTGCCACAAAGCAGTTACATTTCCTGACTCCGGCCAGTTTGGCTCAAGGGCTCTTTCCCACTCTGAAACACCACTGTACTTATAAATCTGCTGCAACAAAGAAGTTACATTTCCTGACTCTGGCCACCTTGGCACAACGGCTCAAAACCATTCTGAAACACCACGGTACTTAGGAATCTGCTGCCACAAAGAAGTTACATTTCCTGACTCTGGCCAGCTTGGCACAACGACTCAAAACCATTCTGAAACACCACGGTACTTAGAAGTCTTCTGCCACAAAGAAGTTACATTTCCTGACTCTGAACAGCTTGGCTCAAGGGCTCTAACCCATTCTGGAACACCCCTGTACTTAGAAAACTGCTGCCACATTATCTTTACATTTCCTGACTCCGGCCATCTTGGCCCAAGGGCTCTAACCCATTCTGAAACACCACTGTACTTAGAAATCTGTTGCCACAAAGCAGTTACATTTCCTGACTCCGGCCAGCTTGGCCCGAGCGGTCTAAACCATTCTGAAACACCACTGCACTTAGAAATCTGTTGCCACAAAAATTTACATTTCCTGACTCTGGCCAGCATTGCCCAAGTGCTCTAACCCATTCTGAAACACCACTGTATTTAGAAAACCGCTGCCACAAAGAAGTTACATTTCCTGACTCCGGCAAGCTTTGCTCAAGGGCTCTTTCCCATTCTGAAACACCACTGTACTTAGGAATCTGCTGCCACAAAGCAGTTACATTTCCTGACTTCGGCCAGTTTGGCTCAAGGGCTCTTTCCCACTCTGAAACACCACTGTACTTATAAATCTGCTGCAACAAAGAAGTTACATTTCCTGACTCCGGCCAGCTTGGCACAACGGCTCAAAACCATTCTGAAACACCACGGTACTTAGGAATCTGCTGCCACAAAGAAGTTACATTTCCTGACTCTGGCCAGCTTGGCACAACGACTCAAAACCATTCTGAAACACCACGGTACTTAGAAGTCTTCTGCCACAAAGAAGTTACATTTCCTGACTCTGAACAGCTTGGCTCAAGGGCTCTAACCCATTCTGGAACACAACTGTACTTAGAAAACTGCTGCCACATTATCTTTATATTTCCTGACTCCGGCCATCTTGGCCCAAGGGCTCTAACCCATTCTGAAACACCACTGTACTTAGAAATCTGTTGCCACAAAGCAGTAACATTTCCTGACTCCGGCCAGCTTGGCCCGAGTGGTCTAAACCATTCTGAAACACCACTGCACTTAGAAATCTGTTGCCACAAAAATTTACATTTCCTGACTCTGGCCAGCATTGCCCAAGTGCTCTAACCCATTCGGGAACACCACTGTACTTAGGAATCTGTTGCCACAAAGAAGTTACATTTCCTGACTCCGGCCAGGTTGGCTCAATGGCTTAAAACCATTCAGAAACACCACGGTACTTAGAAATCTTCTGCCACAAAGAAGTTATATTTCCTGACTCCGACCAGCTTGGCTGAAGGGCTCTAACCCATTCTGAAACAACACTGTACTTAGAAATCTGCTGCCACATATAATTTACATTTCCTGACGCCGGCTAGCTTGGCCCAAGGGCTCTAACCCATTCTGAAACACAACTGTACTTAGAAATCTGCTGACACAAAAAAGTTACATTTCCTGACTTCGGCCAGCTTAGCTCAAGGGCTCTTTCCCATTCTGAAACACCACTGTACTTAGAAATCTGCTGCCACAAAGAAGGTACATTTCCTGACTCCTGCAGGCTTGGCTCAAGAGCTCTAACCCATTTTAAAACACCACTGTACTTATAAATCTGCTGCCACAAAGAATTTACATTTCCGGACTACGGCCAGCTTGGCACAAGGGCTCTAACCCATTCTGAAACACCACTGTACTTAGAAATCTGTTGCCACAAAAATTTACATTTCCTGACTCTGGCCAGTATCGCCCAAGTACTCTATCCCATTCGGAAACAACACTATACTTAGGAATCTGTTGCCACAAAGAAGTTACATTTCCTGACTCCAGCCAGCTAGGCACAATGACTCAAAACCATTCTGAAACACCACAGTACTTAGAAATCTTCTGCCAAAAAGAAGTTATATTTCCTGACTCCCACCAGCTTGTCTCAAGGGCTCTAACCCATTCTGAAACACCACTGTACTTAGAAATCTGCTGCCACATATAATTTACAGTTCCTGACACCAGCTAGCTTGGCCCAAGGGCTCTAACCTATTCTGAAACACCACTGTACTAAGAAATCTGCTGACACAAAGAAGTTACATTTCCTGACTCCAGCCAGCTTGGCACAATGGCTCAAAACCATTCTGAAACACCACGGTACTTAGAAATCTTCTGCCACAAAGAAGTTATATTTCCTGACTCCGAACAGCTTGGCTCAAGGGCTCTAACGCATTCTGAAACACCACTGTACTTACAAATCTGCTGGCACAAATAATTTGCATTTCCTGACACCGGCTAGCTTGGCCCAAGGGCTCTAACCCATTCTGAAACATCACTGTACTTAGAAATCTGCTGACACAAAGAAGTTACATTTCCTGACTCCGGCCAGCTTTGGCTCAAGGGCTCTTTCCCATTCTGAAACACCACTGTACTTAGAAATCTGCTGCCTCAAAGTAGTTACATTTCCTGACTCCAGTCAGCTTGGCCCAAGGGCTCTAAACCATTCTGAAACACCACTGTAAGTAGAAATCAGCTGCCACAAAGAAGTTACATTTCCTTACTCCGGCCAGCTTGCCTCAAGGGCTCTTTCCCATTCTGAAACACCACAGTACTTAAAAATCTGCTGCCACAAAGAATTTACATTTCCTGACTCCGGCCAGCTTGGCCGAAGTGCTCTAACTCATTCCTAAACACCACTGTACTTAGGAATCTGCTCTCACAAAGCAGTTACATTTCCTGACTCCGGCCAGCTTGGCCCAAGGGCTCTAACCCATTCTGAAACACCACTGTACTTAGAAAACAGCTGACACAAAGAAGTTACATTTCCTGACTCCAGCCAGCTTGGCACAATGGCTCAAAACCATTCTGAAACACCACTGTACTTAGGAATGTGCTCAAACAAAGAATTTACATTTCCTGACTCCGGCCAACTTGGCAAAAGGGTTCTAACCAATTCTGAAACACCACTGTATTTAGAAATCCGCTGCCACAAAGAAGTTACATTTCCTGACTCCGGCCATCTTGGGTCAGGTGCGTTTTCCCATTCTGAAACACCACTGTACTTAGAAATCTGCTGCCACAAAGAATTTACATTTCCTGACTCCGGCCAGCTTGGCCGAAGTGTTCTAACCCATTCTGAAACACCACTATAATTAGAAATCTGTTGCCACAAAAATTTGCATTTCCTGATTTCGGCCAGCATGGCCCAAGTGCTCTAACCCATTAGGAAACACCGCTGTACATAGAAATCTGCTGAAACAAAGAAGTTACATTTCCTGACTCCGGCCAGCTTGGCCAAAGGGCTCTAACCCATTCTGAAACACCACTGTACTTAGAAATCAGCTGCCACAAACAAGTTATATTTCCTGACTCCGGCAAGCTTGGCTCAAGTGCTCTTTCCCATTCTGAAACACCACTGTACTTAGAAATCTGCTGCTACAAAGAAGTTACATTTCCTGACTCCGTACAGCTTGTCTCAGGGGCTTTTTCCTATTCTGAAACACCACTGTACTTAGAAAACTGCTGCCACAATGAATTTACATTTCCTGACTCCGGCCAGCCTGGCCCAAGGGCTCTAACACATTTTAAAACACCAGTGTACTTAGGAATCTGCTGCCACAAAGCAGTTATATTTCCTGACTCCGGCCAGCTTGGCCCGAGCGGTCTAAACCATTCTGAAACACCACGGTACTTAGAAATCTGCTGCCAGAAAGAAGTTACATTTCCTGACTCCTTCAGGCTTGGCTCAAGAGCTCTAACCCATTTTAAAACACCACTGTACTTACAAATCTGCTGCCACAAAGAATTTACATTTCCGGACTACGGCCAGCTTGGCACAAGGGCTCTAACCCATTCTGAAACACCACTGTACTTAGAAATCTGCTGCCACAAAGAAGTTACATTTCCTGACTCCGACCATCTTGGCTCAGGGGCTTTTTCGCATTCTGAAACTCCAGTGTACTTAGAAATCTGCTGCCTCAAAGTAGTTACATTTCCTGACTCCAGTCAGCTTGGCCCAAGTGCTCCAAACCATACTGAAACACCACTGTACTTAGGAATCTGCTGACACAAAGAAGTTACATTTCCTTACTTCGGCCAGCTTGGCTCAAGGGCTCTTTCCCATTCTGAAACACCACTGTACTTAGAAATCTGCTGCCTCAAAGAAGTTACATTTCCTGACTCCAGTCAGCTTGGCCGAAGTGCTCTAACCCATTCTGAAACACCACTGTACTTAGAAACCTGCTGTCACGTATAATTTACATTTCCTGACTCCGGCCAGCTTAACCCAAGGCCTCTAACCCATTCTGAAACACCACTGTACTTAGAAATCTGTTGCCACAAAAATTTACATTTCCTGACTCTGGCCAGCATGGCCCAAGTGCTCTAACCCATTAGGAAACACCACTATACATAGAAATCTGCTGACTCAAAGAAGTTACATTTCCTGACTCCGGCCAGCTTGGCCCAAGGGCTCGTACCCATTCTGAAACACCACTGTATTTAGAAATCCGCTGCCACAAAGAAGTTACATTTCCTGACTCCGGCAAGCTTTGCTCAAGGGCTCTTTCCCATTTTGAAACACCACTGTACTTAGGAATCTGCTGCCACAAAGCAGTTACATTTCCTGACTCCCGCCAGTTTGGCTCAAGGGCTCTTTCCCACTCTGAAACACCACTGTACTTATAAATCTGCTGCAACAAAGAAGTTACATTTCCTGACTCCGGCCAGCATGGCACAACGGCTCAAAACCATTCTGAAACACCACGGTACTTAGGAATCTGCTGCCACAAAGAAGTTACATTTCCTGACTCTGGCCAGCTTGGCACAACGACTCAAAACCATTCTGAAACACCACGGTACTTAGAAGTCTTCTGCCACAAAGAAGTTACATTTCCTGACTCTGGCCAGTATCGCCCAAGTACTCTAACCCATTCGGAAACACCACTGTACTTAGAAATCTGCTGACACAAAGAAGTTACATTTCCTGACTCCGGCCAGCTTGGCTCAAGGGATCTTTCCCATTCTGAAACTCCACTGTACTTAGAAATCTGTTGCCTCAAAGTATTTACAGTTCCTGACTCCAGTCAGCTTGGCCCAAGGGCTCTTTCCCATTCTGAAACTCCACTGTACTTAGAAATCTGTTGCCTCAAAGTATTTACAGTTCCTGACTCCAGTCAGCTTGGCCCAAGGGCTCTAAAGCATTCTGAAACACCACTGTAAGTAGAAATCAGCTGCCACAAAGAAGTTACATTTCCTTACTCCGGCCAGCTTGCCTCAAGGGCTCTATCCCATTCTGAAACACCAATGTACTTAAAAATCTGCTGCCACAAAGAATTTACATTTCCTGACTCCGGCCAGCTTGGCCGAAGTGCTCTAACTCATTCTGAAACACCACTGTACTTAGAAATCTGCTGCCACATTATCTTTACATTTCCTGACTCCGGCCATCTTGGCCCAAGGGCTCTAACCCATTCTGAAACACCACTGTACTTAGAAATCTGCTGCCACACCGAAGTTACATTTCCTGACTCTGGCCAGATTGGCTCAAGTGCTCTAACCCATTTTAAAACACCACTGTACTTATAAATCTGCTGCCAAAAAGAATTTACATTTCCTGACTCCGGCCAGCTTGGCTCAAGGGATATCTCCCATTCTGAAACACCACTGTACTTAGAAATCTGCTGCCACACAGAAGTTACATTTCCTGACTCTGGCCAGCTTGGTTCAAGTGCTCTAACCCATTTTAAAACACCACTGTTCATATAAATCTGCTGCCAAAAAGAATTTACATTTCCTGACTCCGGCCAGCTTGGCTCAAGGGATCTTTCCCATTCTGAAACTCCACTGTACTTAGAAATCTGTTGCCTCAAAGTAGTTACAGTTCCTGACTCCAGTCAGCTTGGCCCAAGGGCTCTAAAGCATTCTGAAACACCACTGTAAGTAGAAATCAGCTGCCACAAAGAAGTTACATTTCCTTACTCCGGCCAGCTTGCCTCAAGGGCTCTATCCCATTCTGAAACACCAATGTACTTAAAAATCTGCTGCCACAAAGAATTTACATTTCCTGACTCCGGCCATCTTGGCCGAAGTGCTCTAACTCATTCTGAAACACCACTGTACTTAGAAATCTGCTGCCACATTATCTTTACATTTCCTGACTCCGGCCATCTTGGCCCAAGGGCTCTAACCCATTCTGAAACACCACTGTACTTAGAAATCTGCTGACACAAAGAAGTTACATTTCCTGACTCCGACCAGCTTGGCCCAAGGGCTCTAACCCATTCTGAAACACCACTGTATTTAGAAATCCGCTGCCACAAAGAAGTTACATTTCCTGACTCCGGCAAGCTTTGCTCAAGGGCTCTTTCCCATTCTGAAACACCACTGTACTTAGGAATCTGCTGCCACAAAGCAGTTACATTTCCTGACTCCCGCCAGTTTGGCTCAAGCGCTCTTTCCCACTCTGAAACACCACTGTACTTATAAATCTGCTGCAACAAAGAAGTTACATTTCCTGACTCCGGCCAGCTTGGCACAACGGCTCAAAACCATTCTGAAACACCACGGTACTTAGGAATCTGCTGCCACAAAGAAGTTACATTTCCTGACTCTGGCCAGCTTGGCACAACGACTCAAAACCATTCTGAAACACCACGGTACTTAGAAGTCTTCTGCCACAAAGAAGTTACATTTCCTGACTCTGAACAGCTTGGCTCAAGGGCTCTAACCCATTCTGGAACACCCCTGTACTTAGAAAACTGCTGCCACATTATCTTTACATTTCCTGACTCCGGCCATCTTGGCCTAAGGGCTCTAACCCATTCTGAAACACCACTGTACTTAGGAATCTGTTGCCACAAAGAAGTTACATTTCCTAACTCCAGCCAGCTTGGCACAATGGCTCAAAACCATTCTGAAACACCACAGTACTTAGAAATCTTCTACCAAAAAGAAGTTATATTTCCTGACTCCCACCAGCTTGTCTCAAGGGCTCTAACTCATTCTGAAACACCACTGTGCTTAGAAATCTGCTGCCACATATAATTTACATTTCCTGACACCGGCTAGTTTGGCCCAAGGGCTCTAACCTATTCTGAAACACCACTGTACTAAGAAATCTGCTGACACAAAGAAGTTACATTTCCTGAATCCGGCCAGCTTGGCTCAAGGGATCTTTCCCATTCTGAAACTCCACTGTACTTAGAAATCTGTTGCCTCAAATTAGTTACAGTTCCTGACTCCAGTCAGCTTGGCCCAAGGGCTCTAAAGCATTTTGAAACACCACTGTAAGTAGAAATCAGCTGCCACAAAGAAGTTACATTTCCTGACTCCGGCAAGCTTTGCTCAAGGGCTCTTTCCCATTTTGAAACTCCACTGTATTTAGAAATCCGCTGCGACAAAGAAGTTACATTTCCTGACTCCGGCAAGCTTTGCTCAAGGGCTCTTTCCCACTCTGAAACACCACTGTACTTATAAATCTGCTGCAACAAAGAAGTTACATTTCCTGACTCCGGCCAGCTTGGCACAATGGCTCAAAACGATTCTGAAACACCACGGTACTTAGGAATCTGCTGCCACAAAGAAATTACATTTCCTGACTCTGGCCAGCTTGGCACAACGACTCAAAACCATTCTGAAACACCACGGTACTTAGAAGTCTTCTGCCACAAAGAAGTTAAATTTCCTGACTCTGGCCAGTATCGCCCAAGTACTCTAACCCATTCTGGAACACCCCTGTACTTAGAAAAATGCTGCCACATTATCTTTACATTTCCTGACTCCGGCCATCTTGGCCCAAGGGCTCTAACCCATTCTGAAACACCACTGTACTTAGAAATCTGTTGCCACAAAAATTTACATTTCCTGACTCTGGCCAGTATCGCCCAAGTACTCTAACCCATTCGGAAACACCACTGTACTTAGGAATCTGTTGCCACAAAGAAGTTACATTTCCTGACTCCGGCCAGGTTGGCTCAATGGCTTAAAACCATTCTGAAACACCACGGTACTTAGAAATCTTCTGCCACAAAGAAGTTATATTTCCTGACTCCGACCAGCTTGGCTCAAGGGCTCTAACCCATTCTGAAACAACACTGTACTTAGAAATCTGCTGCCACATATAATTTACATTTCCTGACGCCGGCTAGCTTGGCCCAAGGGCTCTAACCCATTCTGAAACACAACTGTACTTTGAAATCTGCTGACACAAAAAAGTTACATTTCCTGACTCCGGCCAGCTTAGCTCAAGGGCTCTTTCCCATTCTGAAACACCACTGTACTTAGAAATCTGCTGCCACAAAGAAGTTACATTTCCTGACTCCTGCAGGCTTGGCTCAAGAGCTCTAACCCATTTTAAAACACCACTGTACTTATAAATCTGCTGCCACAAAGAATTTACATTTCCGGACTACGGCCAGCTTGGCACAAGGGCTCTAACCCATTCTGAAACACCACTGTACTTAGAAATCTGTTGCCACAAAAATATACATTTCCTGACTCTGGCCAGAATCGCCCAAGTACTCTATCCCATTCGGAAACTCCACTATACTTAGGAATCTGTTGCCACAAAGAAGTTACATTTCCTGACTCCAGCCAGCTTGGCACAATGACTCAAAACCATTCTGAAACACCACAGTACTTAGAAATCTTCTGCCAAAAAGAAGTTATATTTCCTGACTCCCACCAGCTTGTCTCAAGGGCTCTAACCCATTCTGAAACACCACTGTACTTAGAAATCTGCTGCCACATATAATTTACATTTCCTGACACCAGCTAGCTTGGCCCAAGGGCTCTAACCTATTCTGAAACACCACTGTACTAAGAAATCTGCTGACACAAAGAAGTTACATTTCCTGACTCCGGCCAGCTTGGCTCAAGGGATCTTTCCCATTCTGAAACTCCACTGTACTTAGAAATGTGTTGCCTCAAAGTAGTTACAGTTCCTGACTCCAGTCAGCTTGGCCCAAGGGCTCTAAAGCATTCTGAAACACCACTGTAAGTAGAAATCAGCTGCCACAAAGAAGTTACATTTCCTTACTCCGGCCAGCTTGCCTCAAGGGCTCTATCCCATTCTGAAACACCAATGTACTTAAAAATCTGCTGCCACAAAGAATTTACATTTCCTGACTCCGGCCAGCTTGGCCGAAGTGCTCTAACTCATTCTGAAACACCACTGTACTTAGAAATCTGCTGCCACATTATCTTTACATTTCCTGACTCCGGCCATCTTGGCCCAAGGGCTCTAACCCATTCTGAAACACCACTGTACTTAGGAATGTGCTGCAACAAAGAATTTACATTTCCTGACTCCGGCCAACTTGGCAAAAGGGTTCTAACCAATTCGGAAACACATCTGTACTTAGAAATCCGCTGCCACAAAGAAGTTACATTTCCTGACTCCGGCCATCTTGGCTCAGGTGCGTTTTCCCATTCTGAAACACCACTGTACTTAAAAATCTGCTGCCACAAAGAATTTACATTTCCTGACTCCGGCCAGCTTGGCCGAACTGTTCTAACCCATTCTGAAACACCACTATAATTAGAAATCTGTTGCCACAAAAATTTGCATTTCCTGATTTCGGCCAGCATGGCCCAAGTGCTCTAACCCATTAGGAAACACCACTGTACATAGAAATCTGCTGAAACAAAGAAGTTACATTTCCTGACTCTGGCCAACTTGGCCAAAGGGCTCTAACCCATTCTGAAACACCACTGTACTTAGAAATCAGCTGCCACAAACAAGTTATATTTCCTGACTCCGGCAAGCTTGGCTCAAGTGCTCTTTCCCATTCTGAAACACCACTGTACTTAGAAATCTGCTGCTACAAAGAAGTTGCATTTCCTGACTCCGTACAGCTTGGCTCAGGGGCTTTTTCCTATTCTGAAACACCACTGTACTTAGAAATCTGCTACCACAATGAATTTACATTTCCTGACTCTGGCCAGCCTGGCCCAAGGGCTCTAACACATTTTAAAACACCAGTGTACTTAGGAATCTGCTGCCACAAAGCAGTTACATTTCCTGACTCCGGCCAGCTTGGCCCGAGCGGTCTAAACCATTCTGAAACACCACTGTACTTAGAAATCTGTTGCCACAAAAATTTACATTTCCTGACTCTGGCCAGCATTGCCCAAGTGCTCTAACCCATTCGGGAACACCACTGTACTTAGGAATCTGTTGCCACAAAGAAGTTACATTTCCTGACTCCGGCCAGGTTGGCTCAATGGCTTAAAACCATTCTGAAACACCACGGTACTTAGAAATCTTCTGCCACAAAGAAGTTATATTTCCTGACTCCGACCAGCTTGGCTCAAGGGCTCTAACCCATTCTGAAACAACACTGTACTTAGAAATCTGCTGCCACATATAATTTACATTTCCTGACGCCGGCTAGCTTGGCCCAAGGGCTCTAACCCATTCTGAAACACAACTGTACTTAGAAATCTGCTGACACAAAGAGTTACATTTCCTGACTCCGGCCAGCTTAGCTCAAGGGCTCTTTCCCATTCTGAAACACCACTGTATTTAGAAATCCGCTGTGACAAAGAAGTTACATTTCCTGACTCCGGCAAGCTTTGCTCAAGGGCTCTTTCCCACTCTGAAACACCACTGTACTTATAAATCTGCTGCAACAAAGAAGTTACATTTCCTGACTCCGGCCAGCTTGGCACAATGGCTCAAAACGATTCTGAAACACCACGGTACTTAGGAATCTGCTGCCACAAAGAAATTACATTTCCTGACTCTGGCCAGCTTGGCACAACGACTCAAAACCATTCTGAAACACCACGGTACTTAGAAGTCTTCTGCCACAAAGAAGTTAAATTTCCTGACTCTGGCCAGTATCGCCCAAGTACTCTAACCCATTCTGGAACACCCCTGTACTTAGAAAAATGCTGCCACATTATCTTTACATTTCCTGACTCCGGCCATCTTGGCCCAAGGGCTCTAACCCATTCTGAAACACCACTGTACTTAGAAATCTGTTGCCACAAAAATTTACATTTCCTGACTCTGGCCAGTATCGCCCAAGTACTCTAACCCATTCGGAAACACCACTGTACTTAGGAATCTGTTGCCACAAAGAAGTTACATTTCCTGACTCCGGCCAGGTTGGCTCAATGGCTTAAAACCATTCTGAAACACCACGGTACTTAGAAATCTTCTGCCACAAAGAAGTTATATTTCCTGACTCCGACCAGCTTGGCTCAAGGGCTCTAACCCATTCTGAAACAACACTGTACTTAGAAATCTGCTGCCCCATATAATTTACATTTCCTGACGCCGGCTAGCTTGGCCCAAGGGCTCTAACCCATTCTGAAACACAACTGTACTTTGAAATCTGCTGACACAAAAAAGTTACATTTCCTGACTCCGGCCAGCTTAGCTCAAGGGCTCTTTCCCATTCTGAAACACCACTGTACTTAGAAATCTGCTGCCACAAAGAAGTTACATTTCCTGACTCCTGCAGGCTTGGCTCAAGAGCTCTAACCCATTTTAAAACACCACTGTACTTATAAATCTGCTGCCACAAAGAATTTACATTTCCGGACTACGGCCAGCTTGGCACAAGGGCTCTAACCCATTCTGAAACACCACTGTACTTAGAAATCTGTTGCCACAAAAATTTACATTTCCTGACTCTGGCCAGAATCGCCCAAGTACTCTATCCCATTCGGAAACTCCACTATACTTAGGAATCTGTTGCCACAAAGAAGTTACATTTCCTGACTCCAGCCAGCTTGGCACAATGACTCAAAACCATTCTGAAACACCACAGTACTTAGAAATCTTCTGCCAAAAAGAAGTTATATTTCCTGACTCCCACCAGCTTGTCTCAAGGGCTCTAACCCATTCTGAAACACCACTGTACTTAGAAATCTGCTGCCACATATAATTTACATTTCCTGACACCAGCTAGCTTGGCCCAAGGGCTCTAACCTATTCTGAAACACCACTGTACTAAGAAATCTGCTGACACAAAGAAGTTACATTTCCTGACTCCGGCCAGCTTGGCTCAAGGGATCTTTCCCATTCTGAAACTCCACTGTACTTAGAAATGTGTTGCCTCAAAGTAGTTACAGTTCCTGACTCCAGTCAGCTTGGCCCAAGGGCTCTAAAGCATTCTGAAACACCACTGTAAGTAGAAATCAGCTGCCACAAAGAAGTTACATTTCCTTACTCCGGCCAGCTTGCCTCAAGGGCTCTATCCCATTCTGAAACACCAATGTACTTAAAAATCTGCTGCCACAAAGAATTTACATTTCCTGACTCCGGCCAGCTTGGCCGAAGTGCTCTAACTCATTCTGAAACACCACTGTACTTAGAAATCTGCTGCCACATTATCTTTACATTTCCTGACTCCGGCCATCTTGGCCCAAGGGCTCTAACCCATTCTGAAACACCACTGTACTTAGGAATGTGCTGCAACAAAGAATTTACATTTCCTGACTCCGGCCAACTTGGCAAAAGGGTTCTAACCAATTCGGAAACACATCTGTACTTAGAAATCCGCTGCCACAAAGAAGTTACATTTCCTGACTCCGTCCATCTTGGCTCAGGTGCGTTTTCCCATTCTGAAACACCACTGTACTTAAAAATCTGCTGCCACAAAGAATTTACATTTCCTGACTCCGGCCAGCTTGGCCGAACTGTTCTAACCCATTCTGAAACACCACTATAATTAGAAATCTGTTGCCACAAAAATTTGCATTTCCTGATTTCGGCCAGCATGGCCCAAGTGCTCTAACCCATTAGGAAACACCACTGTACATAGAAATCTGCTGAAACAAAGAAGTTACATTTCCTGACTCTGGCCAACTTGGCCAAAGGGCTCTAACCCATTCTGAAACACCACTGTACTTAGAAATCAGCTGCCACAAACAAGTTATATTTCCTGACTCCGGCAAGCTTGGCTCAAGTGCTCTTTCCCATTCTGAAACACCACTGTACTTAGAAATCTGCTGCTACAAAGAAGTTGCATTTCCTGACTCCGTACAGCTTGGCTCAGGGGCTTTTTCCTATTCTGAAACACCACTGTACTTAGAAATCTGCTACCACAATGAATTTACATTTCCTGACTCTGGCCAGCCTGGCCCAAGGGCTCTAACACATTTTAAAACACCAGTGTACTTAGGAATCTGCTGCCACAAAGCAGTTACATTTCCTGACTCCGGCCAGCTTGGCCCGAGCGGTCTAAACCATTCTGAAACACCACTGTACTTAGAAATCTGTTGCCACAAAAATTTACATTTCCTGACTCTGGCCAGCATTGCCCAAGTGCTCTAACCCATTCGGGAACACCACTGTACTTAGGAATCTGTTGCCACAAAGAAGTTACATTTCCTGACTCCGGCCAGGTTGGCTCAATGGCTTAAAACCATTCTGAAACACCACGGTACTTAGAAATCTTCTGCCACAAAGAAGTTATATTTCCTGACTCCGACCAGCTTGGCTCAAGGGCTCTAACCCATTCTGAAACAACACTGTACTTAGAAATCTGCTGCCACATATAATTTACATTTCCTGACGCCGGCTAGCTTGGCCCAAGGGCTCTAACCCATTCTGAAACACAACTGTACTTAGAAATCTGCTGACACAAAGAGTTACATTTCCTGACTCCGGCCAGCTTAGCTCAAGGGCTCTTTCCCATTCTGAAACACCACTGTACTTAGAAATCTGCTGCCACAAAGAAGTTACATTTCCTGACTCCTGCAGGCTTGGCTCAAGAGCTCTAACCCATTTTAAAACACCACTGTACTTATAAATCTGCTGCCACAAAGAATTTACATTTCCGGACTACGGCCAGCTTGGCACAAGGGCTCTAACCCATTCTGAAACACCACTGTACTTAGAAATCTGCTGCCACAAAGAAGTTACATTTCCTGACTCCGGCCATCTTGGCTCAGGGGCTTTTTCGCATTCTGAAGCACCAGTGTACTTAGAAATCTGCTGCCTCAAAGTAGTTACATTTCCTGACTCCAGTCAGCTTGGCCCAAGTGCTCTAAACCATACTGAAACACCACTGTACTTAGGAATCTGCTGACACAAAGAAGTTACATTTCCTTACTTCGGCCAGCTTGGCTCAAGGGCTCTTTCCCATTCTGAAACACCACTGTACTTAGAAATCTGCTGCCTCAAAGTAGTTACATTTCCTGACTCCAGTCAGCTTGGCCGAAGTGCTCTAACCCATTCTGAAACACCACTGTACTTAGAAACCTGCTGTCACGTATAATTTACATTTCCTGACTCCGGCCAGCTTAACCCAAGGCCTCTAACCCATTCTGAAACACCACTGTACTTAGAAATCTGTTGCCACAAAAATTTACATTTCCTGACTCTGGCCAGCATGGCCCAAGTGCTCTAACCCATTAGGGAGGCATATTTCCAGGATCTCTATATGGACACCTCTACTGGAAGGGACTGTCCCAACTTTGATACAGAGGACCTTCCACCATGGCCACCTGTATCAGCTACAGAAATTAAGAACCTGGTCGCCCAACTACCATCAGGCAAGGCCCCAGGAGAAGATCTTATCCCAGCAGAGGCCATCAAGAACAACCTGGATTTCTGGACCCCCATCCTAGCCTCACTTTTTACATGTATTGACAACCATGGCCAAATCCCCAAGGATTGGGGGCTTGCAATCATTGTTCCCATCTACAAAAAGAAAGGGAAAAAGGATGATCCTGCGAACTATCGACCAATCAGCCTCCTTAACACTATCAGCAAGCTATATGCTAGACATCTACAATGGAAACTCCAAGATTGGTTGGAACAAGAAAGCATATTAGCTGAGGAGCAAGCTGGATTCAGGGAAGGTCGATCCACCATAGATCAGTGCCTAGTGCTGCAACACCTTGTGGAAAAATATTCCTCTCAAAACATAACCTCACTATATGCTGCTTTTATTGACTTTAAAGCAGCATTTGATTCCATCTCGCGAGTTAAGCTTTGGGAAAAACTGGAGAGTTCTACAATTGATCGCCGTCTACTATATCTAATACGCCAACTTCACGAAAAGACCACACTCAAAGTAAGATGCAACCCACAGGGCCACCTCACCGAGGCTGTTGAAACATGCAAGGGTGTCAAGCAAGGCTGCATTCTGGCCCCTTTGCTGTTCAACTTCTATATAAACTCCATAGTGGACCAGCTTCAAAACATGGACTTCCACCCCCCAAAACTGGCGGGAAGACACATCTCCATCCTGCTTTATGCAGATGATGCTGCTGTCCTCTCTAGAACACCCATTGGGCTCAAAAGAGCTTTGAGAGCATTAATACAACATTGCAACACAGATCAGCTCCAACTCAATTACAATAAAACCAAAATCATGGCTTTCGCTAATAGGCCCAGGACTTACTCTTGGAGCATAGATGGTCATAAAATTGAACAAGTTACATCCTTCAAATATCTAGGTGTAGTTTTCCAATCTAATGGTAGCAGAAGAGCTCATGGGGATCAAGTATCCAACACCGCGCAGGGGAGCTCAATTGCCATTCTTAAATATCTCAGGACAAGAGGGGGCCACTTCACACCGGCAGCGCTCAAGCTGTTTGAAGCCAAGTCATTAGCCCAACTCTTGTATGGGGCTCAGCTTGGCCCCTTCCCCAGTTTTGCCCCATTAGAGGTGGTTCAGTCCAAGTTTCTGAGATCGGCCTTGCAGGTCCCTAAATGCGTTTCTAATGCCACCCTGCGACTAGAGACGGGCTTTATGAGAGTGGAGGCCAGGGTGTGGGTGGCCATACTTAACCTCTGGCTCAGACTGTCCTGTGCACCCCTTGGCCTTGCCCCACTAACCATGGAGGATGACTTCCAATCCACATGGAAGCAGGCGGTAGCATCCAAAATCTCCTCGTTGGGATTTTCTCCAGGTCTACTATTAGCTATGGATTACAATCAAGCCAAGGCACTTATTAAACAACGTATCACAGACACAGAGCGCCAACTAGATCTGGCCTCGGCTCCAACCTTCCTTGTCAGTGAAGACAGCAGATACCTTGCCTCCCCTATGGCATATTTAACATACTTAGAGGTTCCTATTCATCGAAGGGCTTTCACCCTGGCCCGATGCCACGCTCTCCCATCAGCTGTACTCGAGGGCCGCTACCGGAAGATCCCTTTCCCAGAGAGACTCTGCCCCTGTGACTCGGGTCATGTGGAAACAATAGAACATGTGCTCCTTCAGTGCCCGTTCTACAGGGATACCCGTGCCAGGCTTATCTTACCTCTAATAGACAAGCACCCAGGCCATTCAGGACAATTTTATACCTCCCTGCTACTTGCAGATACTAATTCAGCTACAACCTACAATGTCGCAAAGTTTTGTGCAGCAGCATACACAATCCGCCAGGGGATGACTAGTTCCAAAAGTCAACTGTGTGTCCAGTAATCTTCTTCCCTGGATCTACAATTTGGTGATGGGTCTGGGCATTGTATGTTTTTACCCTGTTTCCCCTTCTGCTCCCTCGCCCATATTGTGTTTTTAGTAGTTGTATTTATATATTTTTAATGTACCAAACATGCCAGGCTTGTATGGAAACGTGACACTATTTCCTGTGCTGGTCAATGACCGAAATAAATGTTTTTGATCATTAGGAAACACCACTATACATAGAAATCTGCTGACACAAAGAAGTTACATTTCCTGACTTCGGCCAGCTTGGCCCAAGGGGTCTAACCCATTCTGAAACACCACTGTACTTAGAAATCTGCTGCCATAAAGAAGTTACATTTCCTGACTCCGGCAAGCTTGACTCAGGGGCTCTTTCCCATTCTGAAACACCACTGTACTTAGAAATCCACTGCCACAAAGAAGTTACATTTCCTGACTCCGGCCAGCTTGGCCCAAGGGCTCTAACGCATTCTGAAACACCACTGTACTTAGAAATCTGCTGACACAAAGAAGTTACATTTCCTGACTCCGGCCAGCTTGGCCCAAGGGCTCTAACCCATTCTGAAACACCACTGTACTTAGAAATCTGCTGCCTCAAAGCAGTTATATTTCCTGACTCCAGTCAGCTTCGCCCAAGGTACCTAACCCATTCTGAAACACCACTGTACTTAGAAATCAGCTGCCACAAAGAAGTTACATTTCCTTACTCCAGCCAGCTTGGCCGAAGTGCTGTAACCTATTCTGAAACACCACTATATTTAGAAATCTGTAGCCACAAAGAAGTTACATTTCCTGACTCCGGCCTGCTTGGCCCAAGGGCTCTAACCCATTGTGAAACACCACTGTACTTAGAAATCTGCGGCCACATATAATTTAGATTTCCAGACTGCGGCCAGCTTGGCTCAAGGGCTCTAACCCATTCTGAAACAACACTGTACTTAGAAATCTGCTGCCACATATAATTTACATTTCCTGACGCCGGCTAGCTTGGCCCAAGGGCTCTTTCCCATTCTGAAACCCCACTGTACTTAGAAATCTGCTGCCACAAAGAAGTTACATTTCCTGACTCCTGCAGGCTTGGCTCAAGAGCTCTAACCCATTTTAAAACACCACTGTACTTATAAATCTGCTGCCACAAAGAATTTACATTTCCGGACTACGGCCAGCTTGGCACAAGGGCTCTAACCCATTCTGAAACACCACTGTACTTAGAAATCTGTTGCCACAAAAATTTACATTTCCTGACTCTGGCCAGTATCGCCCAAGTACTCTATCCCATTCGGAAACACCACTATACTTAGGAATCTGTTGCCACAAAGAAGTTACATTTCCTGACTCCAGCCAGCTTGGCACAATGGCTCAAAACCATTCTGAAACACCACAGTACTTAGAAATCTTCTGCCAAAAAGAAGTTATATTTCCTGACTCCCACCAGATTGTCTCAAGGGCTCTAACCCATTCTGAAACACCACTGTACTTAGAAATCTGCTGCCACATATAATTTACATTTCCTGACACCGGCTAGCTTGGCCCAAGGGCTCTAACCTATTCTGAAACACCACTGTACTAAGAAATCTGCTGACACAAAGAAGTTACATTTCCTGACTCCGGCCAGCTTGGCTCAAGGGATCTTTCCCATTCTGAAACTCCACTGTACTTAGAAATCTGTTGCCTCAAAGTAGTTACAGTTCCTGACTCCAGTCAGCTTGGCCCAAGTGCTCTAAACCATACTGAAACACCACTGTACTTAGGAATCTGCTGACACAAAGAAGTTACATTTCCTTACTTCGGCCAGCTTGGCTCAAGGGCTCTTTCCCATTCTGAAACACCACTGTACTTAGAAATCTGCTGCCTCAAAGTAGTTACATTTCCTGACTCCAGTCAGCTTGGCCGAAGTGCTCTAACCCATTCTGAAACACCACTGTACATAGAAACCTGCTGTCACGTATAATTTACATTTCCTGACTCCGGCCAGCTTAACCCAAGGCCTCTAACCCATTCTTCAACACCACTGTACTTAGAAATCTGTTGTCACAAAAATTTACATTTCCTGACTCTGGCCAGCATGGCCCAAGTGCTCTAACCCATTAGGAAACACCACTATACATAGAAATCTGCTGACACAAAGAAGTTACATTTCCTGACTCCGGCCAGCTTGGCCCAAGGGCTCTAACCCATTCTGAAACACCACTGTACTTAGAAATCTGCTGCCATAAAGAAGTAACATTTCCTGACTCCGGCAAGCTTGACTCAGGGGCTCTTTCCCATTCTGAAACACCACTGTACTTAGAAATCAGCTGCCACAAAGAAGTTACATTTCCTGACTCCGGCCTGCGTGGCCCAAGGGCTCTAACACATTGTGAAACACCACTGTACTTAGAAATCTGCGGCCACATATAATTTAGATTTCCTGACTGCGGCCAGCTTGGCCCAAGGGCTCTAACCCATTCTGAAACACCACTGTACTTAGGAATCTGTTGCCACAAAAATTTACATTTCTTGACTCTGGCCAGCATGGCCCAAGTGCTCTAACCCATTAGGAAACACCACTGTAAATAGAAATCTGCTGACACAAAGAAGTTACATTTCCTGACTCCGGCCAGCTTGGCACACGGGATGAAACCCATTCTGAAACACCACTGTACTTAGAAATCCGCTGCCATAAAGAAGTTACATTTCCTGACTCTGGCAAGCTTGGCTCAAGGGCTCTTTCCCATTCTGAAACACCACTGTACTTAGAAATCTGCTGCCTCAAAGCAGTTACATTTCCTGACTCCAGTTAGCTTGGCCCAAGGTCTCTAACCCATTCTGAAACACCTCTGTACTTAGAAATCTGCTGCCACAAAGAATTTACATTTCCTTACTCCAGCCAGCTTGGCCGAAGTGCTCTAAACCATTCTGAAACACCACTATTCTTAGAAATCTGTTGCCACAAAGAAGTTACATTTCCTGACTCCGGCCTGCGTGGCCCAAGGGCTCTAACCCATTGTGAAACACCACTGTACTTAGAAATCTGCTGCCACACATAATTTACATTCCCTGACTGCGGCCAGCTTGGCCCAAGTGCTCTAACACATTAGGAAACACCACTATACATAGAAATCTGCTGACACAAAGAAGTTACATTTCCTGACTCCGGCCAGCTTGGCCCAAGGGGTCTAACCCATTCTGAAACACCACTGTACTTAGAAATCTGCTGCCATAAAGAAGTTACATTTCCTGACTCCGGCAAGCTTGACTCAGGGACTCTTTCCCATTCTGAAACACCACTGTACTTAGAAATCCACTGCCACAAAGAAGTTACATTTCCTGACTCCGGCCAGCTTGGCCCAAGGGCTCTAACGCATTCTGAAACACCACTGTACTTAGAAATCTGCTGACACAAAGAAGTTACATTTCCTGACTCCGGCCAGCTTAGCTCAAGGGCTCTTTCCCATTCTGAAACACCACTGTACTTAGAAATCTGCTGCCACAAAGAAGTTACATTTCCTGACTCCTGCAGGCTTGGCTCAAGAGCTCTAACCCATTTTAAAACACCACTGTACTTATAAATCTGCTGCCACAAAGAATTTACATTTCCGGACTACGGCCAGCTTGGCACAAGGGCTCTAACCCATTCTGAAACACCACTGTACTTAGAAATCTGTTGCCACAAAAATTTACATTTCCTGACTCTGGCCAGAATCGCCCAAGTACTCTATCCCATTCGGAAACTCCACTATACTTAGGAATCTGTTGCCACAAAGAAGTTACATTTCCTGACTCCAGCCAGCTTGGCACAATGACTCAAAACCATTCTGAAACACCACAGTACTTAGAAATCTTCTGCCAAAAAGAAGTTATATTTCCTGACACCAGCTAGCTTGGCCCAAGGGCTCTAACCTATTCTGAAACACCACTGTACTAAGAAATCTGCTGACACAAAGAAGTTACATTTCCTGACTCCGGCCAGCTTGGCTCAAGGGATCTTTCCCATTCTGAAACTCCACTGTACTTAGAAATGTGTTGCCTCAAAGTAGTTACAGTTCCTGACTCCAGTCAGCTTGGCCCAAGGGCTCTAAAGCATTCTGAAACACCACTGTAAGTAGAAATCAGCTGCCACAAAGAAGTTACATTTCCTTACTCCGGCCAGCTTGCCTCAAGGGCTCTATCCCATTCTGAAACACCAATGTACTTAAAAATCTGCTGCCATAAAGAATTTACATTTCCTGACTCCGGCCAGCTTGGCCGAAGTGCTCTAACTCATTCTGAAACACCACTGTACTTAGAAATCTGCTGCCACATTATCTTTACATTTCCTGACTCCGGCCATCTTGGCCCAAGGGCTCTAACCCATTCTGAAACACCACTGTACTTAGAAATCTGTTGCCACAAAAATTTACATTTCCTGACTCTGGCCAGCATCGCCCAAGTGCTCTAACCCATTCGGAAACACCACTGTACTTAGGAATCTGCTGCCACAAAGCAGTTACATTTCCTGACTCCGGCCAGCTTGGCCGAAGTGCTCTAACACATTCTGGAACACCACTGTACTTAGGAATCTGCTGACACAAAGAAGTTACATTTCCTGACTCCGGCCAACTTGGCCCAAGGGCTCTAACCCATTCTGAAACACCACTGTACTTAGGAATGTGCTGCAACAAAGAATTTACATTTCCTGACTCCGGCCAACTTGGCAAAAGGGTTCTAACCAATTCGGAAACACATCTGTACTTAGAAATCCGCTGCCACAAAGAAGTTACATTTCCTGACTCCGGCCATCTTGGCTCAGGTGCGTTTTCCCATTCTGAAACACCACTGTACTTAAAAATCTGCTGCCACAAAGAATTTACATTTCCTGACTCCGGCCAGCTTGGCCGAACTGTTCTAACCCATTCTGAAACACCACTATAATTAGAAATCTGTTGCCACAAAAATTTGCATTTCCTGATTTCGGCCAGCATGGCCCATGGGCTCTTACCCATTCTGAAACACCACTGTACTTAGAAATCTGCTGACACAAAGAAGTTACATTTCCTGACTCCGGCCAGCTTGGCCCAAGGGCTCTAACCCATTCTGAAACACCACTGTACTTAGAAATCAGCTGCCACAAACAAGTTATATTTCCTGACTCCGGCAAGCTTGGCTCAAGTGCTCTTTCCCATTCTGAAACACCACTGTACTTAGAAATCTGCTGCCACAAAGAAGTTACATTTCCTGACTCCTGCAGGCTTGGCTCAAGAGCTCTAACCCATTTTAAAACACCACTGTACTTATAAATCTGCTGCCACAAAGAATTTACATTTCCGGACTACGGCCAGCTTGGCACAAGGGCTCTAACCCATTCTGAAACACCACTGTACTTAGAAATCTGTTGCCACAAAAATTTACATTTCCTGACTCTGGCCAGAATCGCCCAAGTACTCTATCCCATTCGGAAACTCCACTATACTTAGGAATCTGTTGCCACAAAGAAGTTACATTTCCTGACTCCAGCCAGCTTGGCACAATGACTCAAAACCATTCTGAAACACCACAGTACTTAGAAATCTTCTGCCAAAAAGAAGTTATATTTCCTGACTCCCACCAGCTTGTCTCAAGGGCTCTAACCCATTCTGAAACACCACTGTACTTAGAAATCTGCTGCCACATATAATTTACATTTCCTGACACCAGCTAGCTTGGCCCAAGGGCTCTAACCTATTCTGAAACACCACTGTACTAAGAAATCTGCTGACACAAAGAAGTTACATTTCCTGACTCCGGCCAGCTTAGCTCAAGGGATCTTTCCCATTCTGAAACTCCACTGTACTTAGAAATGTGTTGCCTCAAAGTAGTTACAGTTCCTGACTCCAGTCAGCTTGGCCCAAGGGCTCTAAAGCATTCTGAAACACCACTGTAAGTAGAAATCAGCTGCGACAAGAAGTTACATTTCCTTACTCCGGCCAGCTTGCCTCAAGGGCTCTATCCCATTCTGAAACACCAATGTACTTAAAAATCTGCTGCCACAAAGAATTTACATTTCCTGACTCCGGCCAGCTTGGCCGAAGTGCTCTAACTCATTCTGAAACACCACTGTACTTAGAAATCTGCTGCCACATTATCTTTACATTTCCTGACTCCGGCCATCTTGGCCCAAGGGCTCTAACCCATTCTGAAACACCACTGTACTTAGAAATCTGTTGCCACAAAAATTTACATTTCCTGACTCTGGCCAGCTTCGCCCAAGTGCTCTAACCCATTCGGAAACACCACTGTACTTAGGAATCTGCTGCCACAAAGCAGTTACATTTCCTGACTCCGGCCAGCTTGGCCGAAGTGCTCTAACACATTCTGGAACACCACTGTACTTAGGAATCTGCTGACACAAAGAAGTTACATTTCCTGACTCCGGCCAACTTGGCCCAAGGGCTCTAACCCATTCTGAAACACCACTGTACTTAGGAATGTGCTGCAACAAAGAATTTACATTTCCTGACTCCGGCCAACTTGGCAAAAGGGTTCTAACCAATTCGGAAACACATCTGTACTTAGAAATCCGCTGCCACAAAGAAGTTACATTTCCTGACTCCGGCCATCTTGGCTCAGGTGCGTTTTCCCATTCTGAAACACCACTGTACTTAAAAATCTGCTGCCACAAAGAATTTACATTTCCTGACTCCGGCCAGCTTGGCCGAACTGTTCTAACCCATTCTGAAACACCACTATAATTAGAAATCTGTTGCCACAAAAATTTGCATTTCCTGATTTCGGCCAGCATGGCCCAAGTGCTCTAACCCATTAGGAAACACCACTGTACATAGAAATCTGCTGAAACAAAGAAGTTACATTTCCTGACTCGGGCCAACTTGGCCAAAGGGCTCTAACCCATTCTGAAACACCACTGTACTTAGAAATCAGCTGCCACAAACAAGTTATATTTCCTGACTCCGGCAAGCTTGGCTCAAGTGCTCTTTCCCATTCTGAAACACCACTGTACTTAGAAATCTGCTGCTACAAAGAAGTTGCATTTCCTGACTCCGTACAGCTTGGCTCAGGGGGTTTTTCCTATTCTGAAACACCACTGTACTTAGAAATCTGCTACCACAATGAATTTACATTTCCTGACTCCGGCCAGCCTGGCCCAAGGGCTCTAACACATTTTAAAACACCAGTGTACTTAGGAATCTGCTGCCACAAAGCAGTTACATTTCCTGACTCCGGCCAGCTTGGCCCGAGCGGTCTAAACCATTCTGAAACACCACTGTACTTAGAAATCTGTTGCCACAAAAATTTACATTTCCTGACTCTGGCCAGCATTGCCCAAGTGCTCTAACCCATTCGGGAACACCACTGTACTTAGGAATCTGTTGCCACAAAGAAGTTACATTTCCTGACTCCGGCCAGGTTGGCTCAATGGCTTAAAACCATTCTGAAACACCACGGTACTTAGAAATCTTCTGCCACAAAGAAGTTATATTTCCTGACTCCGACCAGCTTGGCTCAAGGGCTCTAACCCATTCTGAAACAACACTGTACTTAGAAATCTGCTGCCACATATAATTTACATTTCCTGACGCCGGCTAGCTTGGCCCAAGGGCTCTAACCCATTCTGAAACACAACTGTACTTAGAAATCTGCTGACACAAAGAGTTACATTTCCTGACTCCGGCCAGCTTAGCTCAAGGGCTCTTTCCCATTCTGAAACACCACTGTACTTAGAAATCTGCTGCCACAAAGAAGTTACATTTCCTGACTCCTGCAGGCTTGGCTCAAGAGCTCTAACCCATTTTAAAACACCACTGTACTTATAAATCTGCTGCCACAAAGAATTTACATTTCCGGACTACGGCCAGCTTGGCACAAGGGCTCTAACCCATTCTGAAACACCAGTGTACTTAGAAATCTGCTGCCACAAAGAAGTTACATTTCCTGACTCCGGCCATCTTGGCTCAGGGGCTTTTTCGCATTCTGAAACACCAGTGTACTTAGAAATCTGCTGCCTCAAAGTAGTTACATTTCCTGACTCCAGTCAGCTTGGCCCAAGTGCTCTAAACCATACTGAAACACCACTGTACTTAGGAATCTGCTGACACAAAGAAGTTACATTTCCTTACTTCGGCCAGCTTGGCTCAAGGGCTCTTTCCCATTCTGAAACACCACTGTACTTAGAAATCTGCTGCCTCAAAGTAGTTACATTTCCTGACTCCAGTCAGCTTGGCCGAAGTGCTCTAACCCATTCTGAAACACCACTGTACTTAGAAACCTGCTGTCACGTATAATTTACATTTCCTGACTCCGGCCAGCTTAACCCAAGGCCTCTAAGCCATTCTGAAACACCACTGTACTTAGAAATCTGTTGCCACAAAAATTTACATTTCCTGACTCTGGCCAGCATGGCCCAAGTGCTCTAACCCATTAGGAAACACCACTATACATAGAAATCTGCTGACACAAAGAAGTTACATTTCCTGACTTCGGCCAGCTTGGCCCAAGGGGTCTAACCCATTCTGAAACACCACTGTACTTAGAAATCTGCTGCCATAAAGAAGTTACATTTCCTGACTCCGGCAAGCTTGACTCAGGGGCTCTTTCCCATTCTGAAACACCACTGTACTTAGAAATACACTGCCACAAAGAAGTTACATTTCCTGACTCCGGCCAGCTTGGCCCAAGGGCTCTAACGCATTCTGAAACACCACTGTACTTAGAAATCTGCTGACACAAAGAAGTTACATTTCCTGACTCCGGCCAGCTTGGCCCAAGGGCTCTAACCCATTCTGAAACACCACTGTACTTAGAAATCTGCTGCCTCAAAGCAGTTATATTTCCTGACTCCAGTCAGCTTCGCCCAAGGTACCTAACCCATTCTGAAACACCACTGTACTTAGAAATCAGCTGCCACAAAGAAGTTACATTTCCTTACTCCAGCCAGCTTGGCCGAAGTGCTGTAACCTATTCTGAAACACCACTATATTTAGAAATCTGTAGCCACAAAGAAGTTACATTTCCTGACTCCGGCCTGCGAGGCCCAAGGGCTCTAACCCATTGTGAAACACCACTGTACTTAGAAATCTGCGGCCACATATAATTTAGATTTCCAGACTGCGGCCAGCTTGGCTCAAGGGCTCTAACCCATTCTGAAACAACACTGTACTTAGAAACCTGCTGTCACGTATAATTTACATTTCCTGACTCCGGCCAGCTTAACCCAAGGCCTCTAAGCCATTCTGAAACACCACTGTACTTAGAAATCTGTTGCCACAAAAATTTACATTTCCTGACTCTGGCCAGCATGGCCCAAGTGCTCTAACCCATTAGGAAACACCACTATACATAGAAATCTGCTGACACAAAGAAGTTACATTTCCTGACTTCGGCCAGCTTGGCCCAAGGGGTCTAACCCATTCTGAAACACCACTGTACTTAGAAATCTGCTGCCATAAAGAAGTTACATTTCCTGACTCCGGCAAGCTTGACTCAGGGGCTCTTTCCCATTCTGAAACACCACTGTACTTAGAAATCCACTGCCACAAAGAAGTTACATTTCCTGACTCCGGCCAGCTTGGCCCAAGGGCTCTAACGCATTCTGAAACACCACTGTACTTAGAAATCTGCTGACACAAAGAAGTTACATTTCCTGACTCCGGCCAGCTTGGCCCAAGGGCTCTAACCCATTCTGAAACACCACTGTACTTAGAAATCTGCTGCCTCAAAGCAGTTATATTTCCTGACTCCAGTCAGCTTCGCCCAAGGTACCTAACCCATTCTGAAACACCACTGTACTTAGAAATCAGCTGCCACAAAGAAGTTACATTTCCTTACTCCAGCCAGCTTGGCCGAAGTGCTGTAACCTATTCTGAAACACCACTATATTTAGAAATCTGTAGCCACAAAGAAGTTACATTTCCTGACTCCGGCCTGCGAGGCCCAAGGGCTCTAACCCATTGTGAAACACCACTGTACTTAGAAATCTGCGGCCACATATAATTTAGATTTCCAGACTGCGGCCAGCTTGGCTCAAGGGCTCTAACCCATTCTGAAACAACACTGTACTTAGAAACCTGCTGTCACGTATAATTTACATTTCCTGACTCCGGCCAGCTTAACCCAAGGCCTCTAAGCCATTCTGAAACACCACTGTACTTAGAAATCTGTTGCCACAAAAATTTACATTTCCTGACTCTGGCCAGCATGGCCCAAGTGCTCTAACCCATTAGGAAACACCACTATACATAGAAATCTGCTGACACAAAGAAGTTACATTTCCTGACTTCGGCCAGCTTGGCCCAAGGGGTCTAACCCATTCTGAAACACCACTGTACTTAGAAATCTGCTGCCATAAAGAAGTTACATTTCCTGACTCCGGCAAGCTTGACTCAGGGGCTCTTTCCCATTCTGAAACACCACTGTACTTAGAAATCCACTGCCACAAAGAAGTTACATTTCCTGACTCCGGCCAGCTTGGCCCAAGGGCTCTAACGCATTCTGAAACACCACTGTACTTAGAAATCTGCTGACACAAAGAAGTTACATTTCCTGACTCCGGCCAGCTTGGCCCAAGGGCTCTAACCCATTCTGAAACACCACTGTACTTAGAAATCTGCTGCCTCAAAGCAGTTATATTTCCTGACTCCAGTCAGCTTCGCCCAAGGTACCTAACCCATTCTGAAACACCACTGTACTTAGAAATCAGCTGCCACAAAGAAGTTACATTTCCTTACTCCAGCCAGCTTGGCCGAAGTGCTGTAACCTATTCTGAAACACCACTATATTTAGAAATCTGTAGCCACAAAGAAGTTACATTTCCTGACTCCGGCCTGCTTGGCCCAAGGGCTCTAACCCATTGTGAAACACCACTGTACTTAGAAATCTGCGGCCACATATAATTTAGATTTCCAGACTGCGGCCAGCTTGGCTCAAGGGCTCTAACCCATTCTGAAACAACACTGTACTTAGAAATCTGCTGCCACATATAATTTACATTTCCTGACGCCGGCTAGCTTGGCCCAAGGGCTCTTTCCCATTCTGAAACCCCACTGTACTTAGAAATCTGCTGCCACAAAGAAGTTACATTTCCTGACTCCTGCAGGCTTGGCTCAAGAGCTCTAACCCATTTTAAAACACCACTGTACTTATAAATCTGCTGCCACAAAGAATTTACATTTCCGGACTACGGCCAGCTTGGCACAAGGGCTCTAACCCATTCTGAAACACCACTGTACTTAGAAATCTGTTGCCACAAAAATTTACATTTCCTGACTCTGGCCAGTATCGCCCAAGTACTCTATCCCATTCGGAAACACCACTATACTTAGGAATCTGTTGCCACAAAGAAGTTACATTTCCTGACTCCAGCCAGCTTGGCACAATGGCTCAAAACCATTCTGAAACACCACAGTACTTAGAAATCTTCTGCCAAAAAGAAGTTATATTTCCTGACTCCCACCAGATTGTCTCAAGGGCTCTAACCCATTCTGAAACACCACTGTACTTAGAAATCTGCTGCCACATATAATTTACATTTCCTGACACCGGCTAGCTTGGCCCAAGGGCTCTAACCTATTCTGAAACACCACTGTACTAAGAAATCTGCTGACACAAAGAAGTTACATTTCCTGACTCCGGCCAGCTTGGCTCAAGGGATCTTTCCCATTCTGAAACTCCACTGTACTTAGAAATCTGTTGCCTCAAAGTAGTTACAGTTCCTGACTCCAGTCAGCTTGGCCCAAGTGCTCTAAACCATACTGAAACACCACTGTACTTAGGAATCTGCTGACACAAAGAAGTTACATTTCCTTACTTCGGCCAGCTTGGCTCAAGGGCTCTTTCCCATTCTGAAACACCACTGTACTTAGAAATCTGCTGCCTCAAAGTAGTTACATTTCCTGACTCCAGTCAGCTTGGCCGAAGTGCTCTAACCCATTCTGAAACACCACTGTACATAGAAACCTGCTGTCACGTATAATTTACATTTCCTGACTCCGGCCAGCTTAACCCAAGGCCTCTAACCCATTCTTCAACACCACTGTACTTAGAAATCTGTTGTCACAAAAATTTACATTTCCTGACTCTGGCCAGCATGGCCCAAGTGCTCTAACCCATTAGGAAACACCACTATACATAGAAATCTGCTGACACAAAGAAGTTACATTTCCTGACTCCGGCCAGCTTGGCCCAAGGGCTCTAACCCATTCTGAAACACCACTGTACTTAGAAATCTGCTGCCATAAAGAAGTAACATTTCCTGACTCCGGCAAGCTTGACTCAGGGGCTCTTTCCCATTCTGAAACACCACTGTACTTAGAAATCAGCTGCCACAAAGAAGTTACATTTCCTGACTCCGGCCTGCGTGGCCCAAGGGCTCTAACACATTGTGAAACACCACTGTACTTAGAAATCTGCGGCCACATATAATTTAGATTTCCTGACTGCGGCCAGCTTGGCCCAAGGGCTCTAACCCATTCTGAAACACCACTGTACTTAGGAATCTGTTGCCACAAAAATTTACATTTCTTGACTCTGGCCAGCATGGCCCAAGTGCTCTAACCCATTAGGAAACACCACTGTAAATAGAAATCTGCTGACACAAAGAAGTTACATTTCCTGACTCCGGCCAGCTTGGCACACGGGATGAAACCCATTCTGAAACACCACTGTACTTAGAAATCCGCTGCCATAAAGAAGTTACATTTCCTGACTCTGGCAAGCTTGGCTCAAGGGCTCTTTCCCATTCTGAAACACCACTGTACTTAGAAATCTGCTGCCTCAAAGCAGTTACATTTCCTGACTCCAGTTAGCTTGGCCCAAGGTCTCTAACCCATTCTGAAACACCTCTGTACTTAGAAATCTGCTGCCACAAAGAATTTACATTTCCTTACTCCAGCCAGCTTGGCCGAAGTGCTCTAAACCATTCTGAAACACCACTATTCTTAGAAATCTGTTGCCACAAAGAAGTTACATTTCCTGACTCCGGCCTGCGTGGCCCAAGGGCTCTAACCCATTGTGAAACACCACTGTACTTAGAAATCTGCTGCCACACATAATTTACATTCCCTGACTGCGGCCAGCTTGGCCCAAGTGCTCTAACACATTAGGAAACACCACTATACATAGAAATCTGCTGACACAAAGAAGTTACATTTCCTGACTCCGGCCAGCTTGGCCCAAGGGGTCTAACCCATTCTGAAACACCACTGTACTTAGAAATCTGCTGCCATAAAGAAGTTACATTTCCTGACTCCGGCAAGCTTGACTCAGGGACTCTTTCCCATTCTGAAACACCACTGTACTTAGAAATCCACTGCCACAAAGAAGTTACATTTCCTGACTCCGGCCAGCTTGGCCCAAGGGCTCTAACGCATTCTGAAACACCACTGTACTTAGAAATCTGCTGACACAAAGAAGTTACATTTCCTGACTCCGGCCAGCTTAGCTCAAGGGCTCTTTCCCATTCTGAAACACCACTGTACTTAGAAATCTGCTGCCACAAAGAAGTTACATTTCCTGACTCCTGCAGGCTTGGCTCAAGAGCTCTAACCCATTTTAAAACACCACTGTACTTATAAATCTGCTGCCACAAAGAATTTACATTTCCGGACTACGGCCAGCTTGGCACAAGGGCTCTAACCCATTCTGAAACACCACTGTACTTAGAAATCTGTTGCCACAAAAATTTACATTTCCTGACTCTGGCCAGAATCGCCCAAGTACTCTATCCCATTCGGAAACTCCACTATACTTAGGAATCTGTTGCCACAAAGAAGTTACATTTCCTGACTCCAGCCAGCTTGGCACAATGACTCAAAACCATTCTGAAACACCACAGTACTTAGAAATCTTCTGCCAAAAAGAAGTTATATTTCCTGACACCAGCTAGCTTGGCCCAAGGGCTCTAACCTATTCTGAAACACCACTGTACTAAGAAATCTGCTGACACAAAGAAGTTACATTTCCTGACTCCGGCCAGCTTGGCTCAAGGGATCTTTCCCATTCTGAAACTCCACTGTACTTAGAAATGTGTTGCCTCAAAGTAGTTACAGTTCCTGACTCCAGTCAGCTTGGCCCAAGGGCTCTAAAGCATTCTGAAACACCACTGTAAGTAGAAATCAGCTGCCACAAAGAAGTTACATTTCCTTACTCCGGCCAGCTTGCCTCAAGGGCTCTATCCCATTCTGAAACACCAATGTACTTAAAAATCTGCTGCCACAAAGAATTTACATTTCCTGACTCCGGCCAGCTTGGCCGAAGTGCTCTAACTCATTCTGAAACACCACTGTACTTAGAAATCTGCTGCCACATTATCTTTACATTTCCTGACTCCGGCCATCTTGGCCCAAGGGCTCTAACCCATTCTGAAACACCACTGTACTTAGAAATCTGTTGCCACAAAAATTTACATTTCCTGACTCTGGCCAGCATCGCCCAAGTGCTCTAACCCATTCGGAAACACCACTGTACTTAGGAATCTGCTGCCACAAAGCAGTTACATTTCCTGACTCCGGCCAGCTTGGCCGAAGTGCTCTAACACATTCTGGAACACCACTGTACTTAGGAATCTGCTGACACAAAGAAGTTACATTTCCTGACTCCGGCCAACTTGGCCCAAGGGCTCTAACCCATTCTGAAACACCACTGTACTTAGGAATGTGCTGCAACAAAGAATTTACATTTCCTGACTCCGGCCAACTTGGCAAAAGGGTTCTAACCAATTCGGAAACACATCTGTACTTAGAAATCCGCTGCCACAAAGAAGTTACATTTCCTGACTCCGGCCATCTTGGCTCAGGTGCGTTTTCCCATTCTGAAACACCACTGTACTTAAAAATCTGCTGCCACAAAGAATTTACATTTCCTGACTCCGGCCAGCTTGGCCGAACTGTTCTAACCCATTCTGAAACACCACTATAATTAGAAATCTGTTGCCACAAAAATTTGCATTTCCTGATTTCGGCCAGCATGGCCCATGGGCTCTTACCCATTCTGAAACACCACTGTACTTAGAAATCTGCTGACACAAAGAAGTTACATTTCCTGACTCCGGCCAGCTTGGCCCAAGGGCTCTAACCCATTCTGAAACACCACTGTACTTAGAAATCAGCTGCCACAAACAAGTTATATTTCCTGACTCCGGCAAGCTTGGCTCAAGTGCTCTTTCCCATTCTGAAACACCACTGTACTTAGAAATCTGCTGCCACAAAGAAGTTACATTTCCTGACTCCTGCAGGCTTGGCTCAAGAGCTCTAACCCATTTTAAAACACCACTGTACTTATAAATCTGCTGCCACAAAGAATTTACATTTCCGGACTACGGCCAGCTTGGCACAAGGGCTCTAACCCATTCTGAAACACCACTGTACTTAGAAATCTGTTGCCACAAAAATTTACATTTCCTGACTCTGGCCAGAATCGCCCAAGTACTCTATCCCATTCGGAAACTCCACTATACTTAGGAATCTGTTGCCACAAAGAAGTTACATTTCCTGACTCCAGCCAGCTTGGCACAATGACTCAAAACCATTCTGAAACACCACAGTACTTAGAAATCTTCTGCCAAAAAGAAGTTATATTTCCTGACTCCCACCAGCTTGTCTCAAGGGCTCTAACCCATTCTGAAACACCACTGTACTTAGAAATCTGCTGCCACATATAATTTACATTTCCTGACACCAGCTAGCTTGGCCCAAGGGCTCTAACCTATTCTGAAACACCACTGTACTAAGAAATCTGCTGACACAAAGAAGTTACATTTCCTGACTCCGGCCAGCTTAGCTCAAGGGATCTTTCCCATTCTGAAACTCCACTGTACTTAGAAATGTGTTGCCTCAAAGTAGTTACAGTTCCTGACTCCAGTCAGCTTGGCCCAAGGGCTCTAAAGCATTCTGAAACACCACTGTAAGTAGAAATCAGCTGCGACAAGAAGTTACATTTCCTTACTCCGGCCAGCTTGCCTCAAGGGCTCTATCCCATTCTGAAACACCAATGTACTTAAAAATCTGCTGCCACAAAGAATTTACATTTCCTGACTCCGGCCAGCTTGGCCGAAGTGCTCTAACTCATTCTGAAACACCACTGTACTTAGAAATCTGCTGCCACATTATCTTTACATTTCCTGACTCCGGCCATCTTGGCCCAAGGGCTCTAACCCATTCTGAAACACCACTGTACTTAGAAATCTGTTGCCACAAAAATTTACATTTCCTGACTCTGGCCAGCTTCGCCCAAGTGCTCTAACCCATTCGGAAACACCACTGTACTTAGGAATCTGCTGCCACAAAGCAGTTACATTTCCTGACTCCGGCCAGCTTGGCCGAAGTGCTCTAACACATTCTGGAACACCACTGTACTTAGGAATCTGCTGACACAAAGAAGTTACATTTCCTGACTCCGGCCAACTTGGCCCAAGGGCTCTAACCCATTCTGAAACACCACTGTACTTAGGAATGTGCTGCAACAAAGAATTTACATTTCCTGACTCCGGCCAACTTGGCAAAAGGGTTCTAACCAATTCGGAAACACATCTGTACTTAGAAATCCGCTGCCACAAAGAAGTTACATTTCCTGACTCCGGCCATCTTGGCTCAGGTGCGTTTTCCCATTCTGAAACACCACTGTACTTAAAAATCTGCTGCCACAAAGAATTTACATTTCCTGACTCCGGCCAGCTTGGCCGAACTGTTCTAACCCATTCTGAAACACCACTATAATTAGAAATCTGTTGCCACAAAAATTTGCATTTCCTGATTTCGGCCAGCATGGCCCAAGTGCTCTAACCCATTAGGAAACACCACTGTACATAGAAATCTGCTGAAACAAAGAAGTTACATTTCCTGACTCGGGCCAACTTGGCCAAAGGGCTCTAACCCATTCTGAAACACCACTGTACTTAGAAATCAGCTGCCACAAACAAGTTATATTTCCTGACTCCGGCAAGCTTGGCTCAAGTGCTCTTTCCCATTCTGAAACACCACTGTACTTAGAAATCTGCTGCTACAAAGAAGTTGCATTTCCTGACTCCGTACAGCTTGGCTCAGGGGGTTTTTCCTATTCTGAAACACCACTGTACTTAGAAATCTGCTACCACAATGAATTTACATTTCCTGACTCCGGCCAGCCTGGCCCAAGGGCTCTAACACATTTTAAAACACCAGTGTACTTAGGAATCTGCTGCCACAAAGCAGTTACATTTCCTGACTCCGGCCAGCTTGGCCCGAGCGGTCTAAACCATTCTGAAACACCACTGTACTTAGAAATCTGTTGCCACAAAAATTTACATTTCCTGACTCTGGCCAGCATTGCCCAAGTGCTCTAACCCATTCGGGAACACCACTGTACTTAGGAATCTGTTGCCACAAAGAAGTTACATTTCCTGACTCCGGCCAGGTTGGCTCAATGGCTTAAAACCATTCTGAAACACCACGGTACTTAGAAATCTTCTGCCACAAAGAAGTTATATTTCCTGACTCCGACCAGCTTGGCTCAAGGGCTCTAACCCATTCTGAAACAACACTGTACTTAGAAATCTGCTGCCACATATAATTTACATTTCCTGACGCCGGCTAGCTTGGCCCAAGGGCTCTAACCCATTCTGAAACACAACTGTACTTAGAAATCTGCTGACACAAAGAGTTACATTTCCTGACTCCGGCCAGCTTAGCTCAAGGGCTCTTTCCCATTCTGAAACACCACTGTACTTAGAAATCTGCTGCCACAAAGAAGTTACATTTCCTGACTCCTGCAGGCTTGGCTCAAGAGCTCTAACCCATTTTAAAACACCACTGTACTTATAAATCTGCTGCCACAAAGAATTTACATTTCCGGACTACGGCCAGCTTGGCACAAGGGCTCTAACCCATTCTGAAACACCAGTGTACTTAGAAATCTGCTGCCACAAAGAAGTTACATTTCCTGACTCCGGCCATCTTGGCTCAGGGGCTTTTTCGCATTCTGAAACACCAGTGTACTTAGAAATCTGCTGCCTCAAAGTAGTTACATTTCCTGACTCCAGTCAGCTTGGCCCAAGTGCTCTAAACCATACTGAAACACCACTGTACTTAGGAATCTGCTGACACAAAGAAGTTACATTTCCTTACTTCGGCCAGCTTGGCTCAAGGGCTCTTTCCCATTCTGAAACACCACTGTACTTAGAAATCTGCTGCCTCAAAGTAGTTACATTTCCTGACTCCAGTCAGCTTGGCCGAAGTGCTCTAACCCATTCTGAAACACCACTGTACTTAGAAACCTGCTGTCACGTATAATTTACATTTCCTGACTCCGGCCAGCTTAACCCAAGGCCTCTAAGCCATTCTGAAACACCACTGTACTTAGAAATCTGTTGCCACAAAAATTTACATTTCCTGACTCTGGCCAGCATGGCCCAAGTGCTCTAACCCATTAGGAAACACCACTATACATAGAAATCTGCTGACACAAAGAAGTTACATTTCCTGACTTCGGCCAGCTTGGCCCAAGGGGTCTAACCCATTCTGAAACACCACTGTACTTAGAAATCTGCTGCCATAAAGAAGTTACATTTCCTGACTCCGGCAAGCTTGACTCAGGGGCTCTTTCCCATTCTGAAACACCACTGTACTTAGAAATCCACTGCCACAAAGAAGTTACATTTCCTGACTCCGGCCAGCTTGGCCCAAGGGCTCTAACGCATTCTGAAACACCACTGTACTTAGAAATCTGCTGACACAAAGAAGTTACATTTCCTGACTCCGGCCAGCTTGGCCCAAGGGCTCTAACCCATTCTGAAACACCACTGTACTTAGAAATCTGCTGCCTCAAAGCAGTTATATTTCCTGACTCCAGTCAGCTTCGCCCAAGGTACCTAACCCATTCTGAAACACCACTGTACTTAGAAATCAGCTGCCACAAAGAAGTTACATTTCCTTACTCCAGCCAGCTTGGCCGAAGTGCTGTAACCTATTCTGAAACACCACTATATTTAGAAATCTGTAGCCACAAAGAAGTTACATTTCCTGACTCCGGCCTGCGAGGCCCAAGGGCTCTAACCCATTGTGAAACACCACTGTACTTAGAAATCTGCGGCCACATATAATTTAGATTTCCAGACTGCGGCCAGCTTGGCTCAAGGGCTCTAACCCATTCTGAAACAACACTGTACTTAGAAACCTGCTGTCACGTATAATTTACATTTCCTGACTCCGGCCAGCTTAACCCAAGGCCTCTAAGCCATTCTGAAACACCACTGTACTTAGAAATCTGTTGCCACAAAAATTTACATTTCCTGACTCTGGCCAGCATGGCCCAAGTGCTCTAACCCATTAGGAAACACCACTATACATAGAAATCTGCTGACACAAAGAAGTTACATTTCCTGACTTCGGCCAGCTTGGCCCAAGGGGTCTAACCCATTCTGAAACACCACTGTACTTAGAAATCTGCTGCCATAAAGAAGTTACATTTCCTGACTCCGGCAAGCTTGACTCAGGGGCTCTTTCCCATTCTGAAACACCACTGTACTTAGAAATCCACTGCCACAAAGAAGTTACATTTCCTGACTCCGGCCAGCTTGGCCCAAGGGCTCTAACGCATTCTGAAACACCACTGTACTTAGAAATCTGCTGACACAAAGAAGTTACATTTCCTGACTCCGGCCAGCTTGGCCCAAGGGCTCTAACCCATTCTGAAACACCACTGTACTTAGAAATCTGCTGCCTCAAAGCAGTTATATTTCCTGACTCCAGTCAGCTTCGCCCAAGGTACCTAACCCATTCTGAAACACCACTGTACTTAGAAATCAGCTGCCACAAAGAAGTTACATTTCCTTACTCCAGCCAGCTTGGCCGAAGTGCTGTAACCTATTCTGAAACACCACTATATTTAGAAATCTGTAGCCACAAAGAAGTTACATTTCCTGACTCCGGCCTGCGAGGCCCAAGGGCTCTAACCCATTGTGAAACACCACTGTACTTAGAAATCTGCGGCCACATATAATTTAGATTTCCAGACTGCGGCCAGCTTCGCTCAAGGGCTCTAACCCATTCTGAAACAACACTGTACTTAGAAATCTGCTGCCACATATAATTTACATTTCCTGATGCCGGCTAGCTTGGCCCAAGGGCTCTAACCCATTCTGAAACACAACTGTACTTAGAAATCTGTTGCCACAAAAATTTACATTTCCTGACTCTGGCCAGCATTGCCCAAGTGCTCTAACCCATTCGGGAACACCACTGTACTTAGGAATCTGTTGCCACAAAGAAGTTACATTTCCTGACTCCGGCCAGGTTGGCTCAATGGCTTAAAACCATTCTGAAACACCACGGTACTTAGAAATCTTCTGCCACAAAGAAGTTATATTTCCTGACTCCGACCAGCTTGGCTCAAGGGCTCTAACCCATTCTGAAACAACACTGTACTTAGAAATCTGCTGCCACATATAATTTACATTTCCTGACGCCGGCTAGCTTGGCCCAAGGGCTCTAACCCATTCTGAAACACAACTGTACTTAGAAATCTGCTGACAGAAAGAGTTACATTTCCTGACTCCGGCCAGCTTAGCTCAAGGGCTCTTTCCCATTCTGAAACACCACTGTACTTAGAAATCTGCTGCCACAAAGAAGTTACATTTCCTGACTCCTGCAGGCTTGGCTCAAGAGCTCTAACCCATTTTAAAACACCACTGTACTTATAAATCTGCTGCCACAAAGAATTTACATTTCCGGACTACGGCCAGCTTGGCACAAGGGCTCTAACCCATTCTGAAACACCACTGTACTTAGAAATCTGCTGCCACAAAGAAGTTACATTTCCTGACTCCGGCCATCTTGGCTCAGGGGCTTTTTCGCATTCTGAAACACCAGTGTACTTAGAAATCTGCTGCCTCAAAGTAGTTACATTTCCTGACTCCAGTCAGCTTGGCCCAAGTGCTCTAAACCATACTGAAACACCACTGTACTTAGGAATCTGCTGACACAAAGAAGTTACATTTCCTTACTTCGGCCAGCTTGGCTCAAGGGCTCTTTCCCATTCTGAAACACCACTGTACTTAGAAATCTGCTGCCTCAAAGTAGTTACATTTCCTGACTCCAGTCAGCTTGGCCGAAGTGCTCTAACCCATTCTGAAACACCACTGTACTTAGAAACCTGCTGTCACGTATAATTTACATTTCCTGACTCCGGCCAGCTTAACCGAAGGCCTCTAACCCATTCTGAAACACCACTGTACTTAGAAATCTGTTGCCACAAAAATTTACATTTCCTGACTCTGGCCAGCATGGCCCAAGTGCTCTAACCCATTAGGAAACACCACTATACATAGAAATCTGCTGACACAAAGAAGTTACATTTCCTGACTTCGGCCAGCTTGGCCCAAGGGGTCTAACCCATTCTGAAACACCACTGTACTTAGAAATCTGCTGCCATAAAGAAGTTACATTTCCTGACTCCGGCAAGCTTGACTCAGGGGCTCTTTCCCATTCTGAAACACCACTGTACTTAGAAATCCACTGCCACAAAGAAGTTACATTTCCTGACTCCGGCCAGCTTGGCCCAAGGGCTCTAACGCATTCTGAAACACCACTGTACTTAGAAATCTGCTGACACAAAGAAGTTACATTTCCTGACTCCGGCCAGCTTGGCCCAAGGGCTCTAACCCATTCTGAAACACCACTGTACTTAGAAATCTGCTGCCTCAAAGCAGTTATATTTCCTGACTCCAGTCAGCTTCGCCCAAGGTACCTAACCCATTCTGAAACACCACTGTACTTAGAAATCAGCTGCCACAAAGAAGTTACATTTCCTTACTCCAGCCAGCTTGGCCGAAGTGCTGTAACCTATTCTGAAACACCACTATATTTAGAAATCTGTAGCCACAAAGAAGTTACATTTCCTGACTCCGGCCTGCGAGGCCCATGGGCTCTAACCCATTGTGAAACACCACTGTACTTAGAAATCTGCGGCCACATATAATTTAGATTTCCAGACTGCGGCCAGCTTGGCTCAAGGGCTCTAACCCATTCTGAAACAACACTGTACTTAGAAATCTGCTGCCACATATAATTTACATTTCCTGATGCCGGCTAGCTTGGCCCAAGGGCTCTAACCCATTCTGAAACACAACTGTACTTAGAAATCTGCTGACACAAAAAAGTTACATTTCCTGACTCCGGCCAGCTTAGCTCAAGGGCTTTTTCCCATTCTGAAACCCCACTGTACTTAGAAATCTGCTGCCACAAAGAAGTTACATTTCCTGACTCCTGCAGGCTTGGCTCAAGAGCTCTAACCCATTTTAAAACACCACTGTACTTATAAATCTGCTGCCACAAAGAATTTACATTTCCGGACTACGGCCAGCTTGGCACAAGGGCTCTAACCCATTCTGAAACACCACTGTACTTAGAAATCTGTTGCCACAAAAATTTACATTTCCTGACTCTGGCCAGTATCGCCCAAGTACTCTATCCCATTCGGAAACACCACTATACTTAGGAATCTGTTGCCACAAAGAAGTTACATTTCCTGACACCAGCCAGCTTGGCACAATGGCTCAAAACCATTCTGAAACACCACAGTACTTAGAAATCTGCTGCCACAAAGAAGTTACATTTCCTGACTCCGGCCATCTTGGCTCAGGGGCTTTTTCGCATTCTGAAACACCAGTGTACTTAGAAATCTGCTGCCTCAAAGTAGTTACATTTCCTGACTCCAGTCAGCTTGGCCCAAGTGCTCTAAACCATACTGAAACACCACTGTACTTAGGAATCTGCTGACACAAAGAAGTTACATTTCCTTACTTCGGCCAGCTTGGCTCAAGGGCTCTTTCCCATTCTGAAACACCACTGTACTTAGAAATCTGCTGCCTCAAAGTAGTTACATTTCCTGACTCCAGTCAGCTTGGCCGAAGTGCTCTAACCCATTCTGAAACACCACTGTACTTAGAAACCTGCTGTCACGTATAATTTACATTTCCTGACTCCGGCCAGCTTAACCGAAGGCCTCTAACCCATTCTGAAACACCACTGTACTTAGAAATCTGTTGCCACAAAAATTTACATTTCCTGACTCTGGCCAGCATGGCCCAAGTGCTCTAACCCATTAGGAAACACCACTATACATAGAAATCTGCTGACACAAAGAAGTTACATTTCCTGACTTCGGCCAGCTTGGCCCAAGGGGTCTAACCCATTCTGAAACACCACTGTACTTAGAAATCTGCTGCCATAAAGAAGTTACATTTCCTGACTCCGGCAAGCTTGACTCAGGGGCTCTTTCCCATTCTGAAACACCACTGTACTTAGAAATCCACTGCCACAAAGAAGTTACATTTCCTGACTCCGGCCAGCTTGGCCCAAGGGCTCTAACGCATTCTGAAACACCACTGTACTTAGAAATCTGCTGACACAAAGAAGTTACATTTCCTGACTCCGGCCAGCTTGGCCCAAGGGCTCTAACCCATTCTGAAACACCACTGTACTTAGAAATCTGCTGCCTCAAAGCAGTTATATTTCCTGACTCCAGTCAGCTTCGCCCAAGGTACCTAACCCATTCTGAAACACCACTGTACTTAGAAATCAGCTGCCACAAAGAAGTTACATTTCCTTACTCCAGCCAGCTTGGCCGAAGTGCTGTAACCTATTCTGAAACACCACTATATTTAGAAATCTGTAGCCACAAAGAAGTTACATTTCCTGACTCCGGCCTGCGAGGCCCATGGGCTCTAACCCATTGTGAAACACCACTGTACTTAGAAATCTGCGGCCACATATAATTTAGATTTCCAGACTGCGGCCAGCTTGGCTCAAGGGCTCTAACCCATTCTGAAACAACACTGTACTTAGAAATCTGCTGCCACATATAATTTACATTTCCTGATGCCGGCTAGCTTGGCCCAAGGGCTCTAACCCATTCTGAAACACAACTGTACTTAGAAATCTGCTGACACAAAAAAGTTACATTTCCTGACTCCGGCCAGCTTAGCTCAAGGGCTCTTTCCCATTCTGAAACCCCACTGTACTTAGAAATCTGCTGCCACAAAGAAGTTACATTTCCTGACTCCTGCAGGCTTGGCTCAAGAGCTCTAACCCATTTTAAAACACCACTGTACTTATAAATCTGCTGCCACAAAGAATTTACATTTCCGGACTACGGCCAGCTTGGCACAAGGGCTCTAACCCATTCTGAAACACCACTGTACTTAGAAATCTGTTGCCACAAAAATTTACATTTCCTGACTCTGGCCAGTATCGCCCAAGTACTCTATCCCATTCGGAAACACCACTATACTTAGGAATCTGTTGCCACAAAGAAGTTACATTTCCTGACTCCAGCCAGCTTGGCACAATGGCTCAAAACCATTCTGAAACACCACAGTACTTAGAAATCTGCTGCCACAAAGAAGTTACATTTCCTGACTCCGGCCATCTTGGCTCAGGGGCTTTTTCGCATTCTGAAACACCAGTGTACTTAGAAATCTGCTGCCTCAAAGTAGTTACATTTCCTGACTCCAGTCAGCTTGGCCCAAGTGCTCTAAACCATAATGAAACACCACAGTACTTAGGAATCTGCTGACACAAAGAAGTTACATTTCCTTACTTCGGCCAGCTTGGCTCAAGGGCTCTTTCCCATTCTGAAACACCACTGTACTTAGAAATCTGCTGCCTCAAAGTAGTTACATTTCCTGACTCCAGTCAGCTTGGCCGAAGTGCTCTAACCCATTCTGAAACACCACTGTACTTAGAAACCTGCTGTCACGTATAATTTACATTTCCTGACTCCGGCCAGCTTAACCCAAGGCCTCTAAGCCATTCTGAAACACCACTGTACTTAGAAATCTGTTGCCACAAAAATTTACATTTCCTGACTCTGGCCAGCATGGCCCAAGTGCTCTAACCCATTAGGAAACACCACTATACATAGAAATCTGCTGACACAAAGAAGTTACATTTCCTGACTTCGGCCAGCTTGGCCCAAGGGGTCTAACCCATTCTGAAACACCACTGTACTTAGAAATCTGCTGCCATAAAGAAGTTACATTTCCTGACTCCGGCAAGCTTGACTCAGGGGCTCTTTCCCATTCTGAAACACCACTGTACTTAGAAATCCACTGCCACAAAGAAGTTACATTTCCTGACTCCGGCCAGCTTGGCCCAAGGGCTCTAACGCATTCTGAAACACCACTGTACTTAGAAATCTGCTGACACAAAGAAGTTACATTTCCTGACTCCGGCCAGCTTGGCCCAAGGGCTCTAACCCATTCTGAAACACCACTGTACTTAGAAATCTGCTGCCTCAAAGCAGTTATATTTCCTGACTCCAGTCAGCTTCGCCCAAGGTACCTAACCCATTCTGAAACACCACTGTACTTAGAAATCAGCTGCCACAAAGAAGTTACATTTCCTTACTCCAGCCAGCTTGGCCGAAGTGCTGTAACCTATTCTGAAACACCACTATATTTAGAAATCTGTAGCCACAAAGAAGTTACATTTCCTGACTCCGGCCTGCGAGGCCCAAGGGCTCTAACCCATTGTGAAACACCACTGTACTTAGAAATCTGCGGCCACATATAATTTAGATTTCCAGACTGCGGCCAGCTTGGCTCAAGGGCTCTAACCCATTCTGAAACAACACTGTACTTAGAAACCTGCTGTCACGTATAATTTACATTTCCTGACTCCGGCCAGCTTAACCCAAGGCCTCTAAGCCATTCTGAAACACCACTGTACTTAGAAATCTGTTGCCACAAAAATTTACATTTCCTGACTCTGGCCAGCATGGCCCAAGTGCTCTAACCCATTAGGAAACACCACTATACATAGAAATCTGCTGACACAAAGAAGTTACATTTCCTGACTTCGGCCAGCTTGGCCCAAGGGGTCTAACCCATTCTGAAACACCACTGTACTTAGAAATCTGCTGCCATAAAGAAGTTACATTTCCTGACTCCGGCAAGCTTGACTCAGGGGCTCTTTCCCATTCTGAAACACCACTGTACTTAGAAATCCACTGCCACAAAGAAGTTACATTTCCTGACTCCGGCCAGCTTGGCCCAAGGGCTCTAACGCATTCTGAAACACCACTGTACTTAGAAATCTGCTGACACAAAGAAGTTACATTTCCTGACTCCGGCCAGCTTGGCCCAAGGGCTCTAACCCATTCTGAAACACCACTGTACTTAGAAATCTGCTGCCTCAAAGCAGTTATATTTCCTGACTCCAGTCAGCTTCGCCCAAGGTACCTAACCCATTCTGAAACACCACTGTACTTAGAAATCAGCTGCCACAAAGAAGTTACATTTCCTTACTCCAGCCAGCTTGGCCGAAGTGCTGTAACCTATTCTGAAACACCACTATATTTAGAAATCTGTAGCCACAAAGAAGTTACATTTCCTGACTCCGGCCTGCGAGGCCCAAGGGCTCTAACCCATTGTGAAACACCACTGTACTTAGAAATCTGCGGCCACATATAATTTAGATTTCCAGACTGCGGCCAGCTTGGCTCAAGGGCTCTAACCCATTCTGAAACAACACTGTACTTAGAAATCTGCTGCCACATATAATTTACATTTCCTGATGCCGGCTAGCTTGGCCCAAGGGCTCTAACCCATTCTGAAACACAACTGTACTTAGAAATCTGTTGCCACAAAAATTTACATTTCCTGACTCTGGCCAGCATTGCCCAAGTGCTCTAACCCATTCGGGAACACCACTGTACTTAGGAATCTGTTGCCACAAAGAAGTTACATTTCCTGACTCCGGCCAGGTTGGCTCAATGGCTTAAAACCATTCTGAAACACCACGGTACTTAGAAATCTTCTGCCACAAAGAAGTTATATTTCCTGACTCCGACCAGCTTGGCTCAAGGGCTCTAACCCATTCTGAAACAACACTGTACTTAGAAATCTGCTGCCACATATAATTTACATTTCCTGACGCCGGCTAGCTTGGCCCAAGGGCTCTAACCCATTCTGAAACACAACTGTACTTAGAAATCTGCTGACACAAAGAGTTACATTTCCTGACTCCGGCCAGCTTAGCTCAAGGGCTCTTTCCCATTCTGAAACACCACTGTACTTAGAAATCTGCTGCCACAAAGAAGTTACATTTCCTGACTCCTGCAGGCTTGGCTCAAGAGCTCTAACCCATTTTAAAACACCACTGTACTTATAAATCTGCTGCCACAAAGAATTTACATTTCCGGACTACGGCCAGCTTGGCACAAGGGCTCTAACCCATTCTGAAACACCAGTGTACTTAGAAATCTGCTGCCACAAAGAAGTTACATTTCCTGACTCCGGCCATCTTGGCTCAGGGGCTTTTTCGCATTCTGAAACACCAGTGTACTTAGAAATCTGCTGCCTCAAAGTAGTTACATTTCCTGACTCCAGTCAGCTTGGCCCAAGTGCTCTAAACCATACTGAAACACCACTGTACTTAGGAATCTGCTGACACAAAGAAGTTACATTTCCTTACTTCGGCCAGCTTGGCTCAAGGGCTCTTTCCCATTCTGAAACACCACTGTACTTAGAAATCTGCTGCCTCAAAGTAGTTACATTTCCTGACTCCAGTCAGCTTGGCCGAAGTGCTCTAACCCATTCTGAAACACCACTGTACTTAGAAACCTGCTGTCACGTATAATTTACATTTCCTGACTCCGGCCAGCTTAACCGAAGGCCTCTAACCCATTCTGAAACACCACTGTACTTAGAAATCTGTTGCCACAAAAATTTACATTTCCTGACTCTGGCCAGCATGGCCCAAGTGCTCTAACCCATTAGGAAACACCACTATACATAGAAATCTGCTGACACAAAGAAGTTACATTTCCTGACTTCGGCCAGCTTGGCCCAAGGGGTCTAACCCATTCTGAAACACCACTGTACTTAGAAATCTGCTGCCATAAAGAAGTTACATTTCCTGACTCCGGCAAGCTTGACTCAGGGGCTCTTTCCCATTCTGAAACACCACTGTACTTAGAAATCCACTGCCACAAAGAAGTTACATTTCCTGACTCCGGCCAGCTTGGCCCAAGGGCTCTAACGCATTCTGAAACACCACTGTACTTAGAAATCTGCTGACACAAAGAAGTTACATTTCCTGACTCCGGCCAGCTTGGCCCAAGGGCTCTAACCCATTCTGAAACACCACTGTACTTAGAAATCTGCTGCCTCAAAGCAGTTATATTTCCTGACTCCAGTCAGCTTCGCCCAAGGTACCTAACCCATTCTGAAACACCACTGTACTTAGAAATCAGCTGCCACAAAGAAGTTACATTTCCTTACTCCAGCCAGCTTGGCCGAAGTGCTGTAACCTATTCTGAAACACCACTATATTTAGAAATCTGTAGCCACAAAGAAGTTACATTTCCTGACTCCGGCCTGCGAGGCCCATGGGCTCTAACCCATTGTGAAACACCACTGTACTTAGAAATCTGCGGCCACATATAATTTAGATTTCCAGACTGCGGCCAGCTTGGCTCAAGGGCTCTAACCCATTCTGAAACAACACTGTACTTAGAAATCTGCTGCCACATATAATTTACATTTCCTGATGCCGGCTAGCTTGGCCCAAGGGCTCTAACCCATTCTGAAACACAACTGTACTTAGAAATCTGCTGACACAAAAAAGTTACATTTCCTGACTCCGGCCAGCTTAGCTCAAGGGCTCTTTCCCATTCTGAAACCCCACTGTACTTAGAAATCTGCTGCCACAAAGAAGTTACATTTCCTGACTCCTGCAGGCTTGGCTCAAGAGCTCTAACCCATTTTAAAACACCACTCTACTTATAAATCTGCTGCCACAAAGAATTTACATTTCCGGACTACGGCCAGCTTGGCACAAGGGCTCTAACCCATTCTGAAACACCACTGTACTTAGAAATCTGTTGCCACAAAAATTTACATTTCCTGACTCTGGCCAGTATCGCCCAAGTACTCTATCCCATTCGGAAACACCACTATACTTAGGAATCTGTTGCCACAAAGAAGTTACATTTCCTGACTCCAGCCAGCTTGGCACAATGGCTCAAAACCATTCTGAAACACCACAGTACTTAGAAATCTTCTGCCAAAAAGAAGTTATATTTCCTGACTCCCACCAGCTTGTCTCAAGGGCTCTAACCCATTCTGAAACACCACTGTACTTAGAAATCTGCTGCCACATATAATTTACATTTCCTGACACCGGCTAGCTTGGCCCAAGGGCTCTAACCTATTCTGAAACACCACTGTACTAAGAAATCTGCTGACACAAAGAAGTTACATTTCCTGACTCCGGCCAGCTTGGCTCAAGGGATCTTTCCCATTCTGAAACTCCACTGTACTTAGAAATCTGTTGCCTCAAAGTAGTTACACTTCCTGACTCCAGTCAGCTTGGCCCAAGTGCTCTAAACCATACTGAAACACCACTGTACTTAGGAATCTGCTGACACAAAGAAGTTACATTTCCTTACTTCGGCCAGCTTGGCTCAAGGGCTCTTTCCCATTCTGAAACACCACTGTACTTAGAAATCTGCTGCCTCAAAGTAGTTACATTTCCTGACTCCAGTCAGCTTGGCCGAAGTGCTCTAACCCATTCTGAAACACCACTGTACTTAGAAACCTGCTGTCACGTATAATTTACATTTCCTGACTCCGGCCAGCTTAACCCAAGGCCTCTAACCCATTCTTAAACACCACTGTACTTAGAAATCTGTTGTCACAAAAATTTACATTTCCTGACTCTGGCCAGCATTGCCCAAGTGCTCTAACCCATTAGGAAACACCACTATACATAGAAATCTGCTGACACAAAGAAGTTACATTTCCTGACTCCGGCCAGCTTGGCCCAAGGGCTCTAACCCATTCTGAAACACCACTGTACTTAGAAATCTGCTGCCATAAAGAAGTTACATTTCCTGACTCCGGCAAGCTTGACTCAGGGGCTCTTTCCCATTCTGAAACACCACTGTACTTAGAAATCAGCTGCCACAAAGAAGTTACATTTCCTTACTCCAGCCAGCTTGGCCGAAGTGCTGTAACCCATTCTGAAACACCACTATATTTAGAAATCTGTTGCCACAAAGAAGTTACATTTCCTGACTCCGGCCTGCGTGGCCCAAGGGCTCTAACACATTGTGAAACACCACTGTACTTAGAAATCTGCTGCCACATATAATTTACATTTCCTGATGCCGGCTAGCTTGGCCCAAGGGCTCTAACCCATTCTGAAACACAACTGTACTTAGAAATCTGCTGACACAAAAAAGTTACATTTCCTGACTCCGGCCAGCTTAGCTCAAGGGCTCTTTCCCATTCTGAAACCCCACTGTACTTAGAAATCTGCTGCCACAAAGAAGTTACATTTCCTGACTCCTGCAGGCTTGGCTCAAGAGCTCTAACCCATTTTAAAACACCACTGTACTTATAAATCTGCTGCCACAAAGAATTTACATTTCCGGACTACGGCCAGCTTGGCACAAGGGCTCTAACCCATTCTGAAACACCACTGTACTTAGAAATCTGTTGCCACAAAAATTTACATTTCCTGACTCTGGCCAGTATCGCCCAAGTACTCTATCCCATTCGGAAACACCACTATACTTAGGAATCTGTTGCCACAAAGAAGTTACATTTCCTGACTCCAGCCAGCTTGGCACAATGGCTCAAAACCATTCTGAAACACCACAGTACTTAGAAATCTTCTGCCAAAAAGAAGTTATATTTCCTGACTCCCACCAGCTTGTCTCAAGGGCTCTAACCCATTCTGAAACACCACTGTACTTAGAAATCTGCTGCCACATATAATTTACATTTCCTGACACCGGCTAGCTTGGCCCAAGGGCTCTAACCTATTCTGAAACACCACTGTACTAAGAAATCTGCTGACACAAAGAAGTTACATTTCCTGACTCCGGCCAGATTGGCTCAAGGGATCTTTCCCATTCTGAAACTCCACTGTACTTAGAAATCTGTTGCCTCAAAGTAGTTACAGTTCCTGACTCCAGTCAGCTTGGCCCAAGTGCTCTAAACCATACTGAAACACCACTGTACTTAGGAATCTGCTGACACAAAGAAGTTACATTTCCTTACTTCGGCCAGCTTGGCTCAAGGGCTCTTTCCCATTCTGAAACACCACTGTACTTAGAAATCTGCTGCCTCAAAGTAGTTACATTTCCTGACTCCAGTCAGCTTGGCCGAAGTGCTCTAACCCATTCTGAAACACCACTGTACTTAGAAACCTGCTGTCACGTATAATTTACATTTCCTGACTCCGGCCAGCTTAACCCAAGGCCTCTAACCCATTCTTAAACACCACTGTACTTAGAAATCTGTTGTCACAAAAATTTACATTTCCTGACTCTGGCCAGCATGGCCCAAGTGCTCTAACCCATTAGGAAACACCACTATACATAGAAATCTGCTGACACAAAGAAGTTACATTTCCTGACTCCGGCCAGCTTGGCCCAAGGGCTCTAACCCATTCTGAAACACCACTGTACTTAGAAATCTGCTGCCATAAAGAAGTTACATTTCCTGACTCCGGCAAGCTTGACTCAGGGGCTCTTTCCCATTCTGAAACACCACTGTACTTAGAAATCAGCTGCCACAAAGAAGTTACATTTCCTTACTCCAGCCAGCTTGGCCGAAGTGCTGTAACCCATTCTGAAACACCACTATATTTAGAAATCTGTTGCCACAAAGAAGTTACATTTCCTGACTCCGGCCTGCGTGGCCCAAGGGCTCTAACACATTGTGAAACACCACTGTACTTAGAAATCTGCGGCCACATATAATTTAGATTTCCTGACTGCGGCCAGCTTGGCCCAAGGGCTCTAACCCATTCTGAAACACCACTGTACTTAGGAATCTGTTGCCACAAAAATTTACATTTCTTGACTCTGGCCAGCATGGCCCAAGTGCTCTAACCCATTAGGAAACACCACTGTAAATAGAAATCTGCTGACACAAAGAAGTTACATTTCCTGACTCCGGCCAGCTTGGCACACGGGATGAAACCCATTCTGAAACACCACTGTACTTAGAAATCCGCTGCCATAAAGAAGTTACATTTCCTGACTCTGGCAAGCTTGGCTCAAGGGCTCTTTCCCATTCTGAAACACCACTGTACTTAGAAATCTGCTGACACAAAAATTTACATTTCCTGACTCTGGCCAGCATGGCCCAAGTGCTCTAACCCATTAGGAAACACCACTATACATAGAAATCTGCTGACACAAAGAAGTTACATTTCCTGACTCCGGCCAGCTTGGCCCAAGGGGTCTAACCCATTCTGAAACACCACTGTACTTAGAAATCTGCTGCCATAAAGAAGTTACATTTCCTGACTCCGGCAAGCTTGACTCAGGGGCTCTTTCCCATTCTGAAACACCACTGTACTTAGAAATCCACTGCCACAAAGAAGTTACATTTCCTGACTCCGGCCAGCTTGGCCCAAGGGCTCTAACGCATTCTGAAACACCACTGTACTTAGAAATCTGCTGACACAAAGAAGTTACATTTCCTGACTCCGGCCAGCTTGGCCCAAGGGCTCTAACCCATTCTGAAACACCACTGTACTTAGAAATCTGCTGCCTCAAAGCAGTTATATTTCCTGACTCCAGTCAGCTTCGCCCAAGGTACCTAACCCATTCTGAAACACCACTGTACTTAGAAATCAGCTGCCACAAAGAAGTTACATTTCCTTACTCCAGCCAGCTTGGCCGAAGTGCTGTAACCCATTCTGAAACACCACTATATTTAGAAATCTGTTGCCACAAAGAAGTTACATTTCCTGACTGCGGCCAGCTTGGCTCAAGGGCTCTAACCCATTCTGAAACAACACTGTACTTAGAAATCTGCTGCCACATATAATTTACATTTCCTGACGCCGGCTAGCTTGGCCCAAGGGCTTTAACCCATTCTGAAACACAACTGTACTTAGAAATCTGCTGACACAAAAAAGTTACATTTCCTGACTCCGGCCAGCTTAGCTCAAGGGCTCTTTCCCATTCTGAAACACCACTGTACTTAGAAATCTGCTGCCACAAAGAAGTTACATTTCCTGACTCCTGCAGGCTTGGCTCAAGAGCTCTAACCCATTTTAAAACACCACTGTACTTATAAATCTGCTGCCACAAAGAATTTACATTTCCGGACTACAGCCAGCTTGGCACAAGGGCTCTAACCCATTCTGAAACACCACTGTACTTAGATATCTGTTGCCACAAAAATTTACATTTCCTGACTCTGGCCAGTATCGCCCAAGTACTTTATCCCATTCGGAAACACCACTATACTTAGGAATCTGTTGCCACAAAGAAGTTACATTTCCTGACTCCAGCCAGCTTGGCACAATGGCTCAAAACCATTCTGAAACACCACAGTACTTAGAAATCTTCTGCCAAAAAGAAGTTATATTTCCTGACTCCCACCAGCTTGTCTCAAGCGCTCTAACCCATTCTGAAACACCACTGTACTTAGAAATCTGCTGCCACATATAATTTACATTTCCTGACACCGGCTAGCTTGTCCCAAGGGCTCTAACCTATTCTGAAACACCACTGTACTAAGTAATCTGCTGACACAAAGAAGTTACATTTCCTGACTCCGGCCAGCTTGGCTCAAGGGATCTTTCCCATTCTGAAACTCCACTGTACTTAGAAATCTGTTGCCTCAAAGTAGTTACAGTTCCTGACTCCAGTCAGCTTGGCCCAAGTGCTCTAAACCATACTGAAACACCACTGTACTTAGGAATCTGCTGACACAAAGAAGTTACATTTCCTTACTTCGGCCAGCTTGGCTCAAGGGCTCTTTCCCATTCTGAAACACCACTGTACTTAGAAATCTGCTGCCTCAAAGTAGTTACATTTCCTGACTCCAGTCAGCTTGGCCAAAGTGCTCTAACCCATTCTGAAACACCACTGTACTTAGAAACCTGCTGTCACGTATAATTTACATTTCCTGACTCCGGCCAGCTTAACCCAAGGCCTCTAACCCATTCTTAAACACCACTGTACTTAGAAATCTGTTGCCACAAAAGTTTACATTTCCTGACTCTGGCCAGCATGGCCCAAGTGCTCTAACCCATTAGGAAATACCACTATACATAGAAATCTGCTGACACAAAGAAGTTACATTTCCTGACTCCGGCCAGCTTGGCCCAAGGGCTCTAACCCATTCTGAAACACCACTGTACTTAGAAATCTGCTGCCATAAAGAAGTTACATTTCCTGACTCCAGCAAGCTTGACTCAGGGGCTCTTTCCCATTCTGAAACACCACTGTACTTAGAAATCAGCTGCCACAAAGAAGTTACATTTCCTTACTCCAGCCAGCTTGGCCGAAGTGCTGTAACCCATTCTGAAACACCACTATATTTAGAAATCTGTTGCCACAAAGAAGTTACATTTCCTGACTCCGGCCTGCGTGGCCCAAGGGCTCTATTTATTTATTTATTTATTTCTTGCATTTATTGACCGCCCCTCTCAGCCCGAGGGTGACTCGGGGCTGTGAACAACAACAAAGAAGACAGTGTACAGTGAGCCGTGACGATACAAACCAGACAAATACAACATAACATATACTTATACTAAAAATCCGCTTCGTCAAGTCCTGGGGTCATAGCCAAAATTCGTAGTCCTTGTTCATTCCATTGTCATTCAAATACACTCAGTTGAAGGCCTGCTCGAAGAGCCATGTTTTCAGGCCCCTACGAAAGGCCATCAAGGAGGGCGCCTGTCTAACTTCAGCAGGGAGGGTGTTCCACAGCCGGGGGGCCACCACCGAGAAGGCCCGCTCCCTCGTCCCCGCCAGACGTGCCTGTGAGGCAGGCGGGACCGAGAGAAGGGCCTCCCCGGATGATCTCAAGGCCCTCGTGGGCTCGTAGGCCGAGATGCGGTCTGCAAGGTATTTTGGGCCGGAACCGTTTAGGGCTTTGTAGGATAACACCAGCACCTTAAATTGGGCCCGGTAGCAGATCGGCAGCCAGTGGAGCTGGGACAGCAGGGGCGTTGTATGCTCTCTGCGTCCAGCTCCCGTTAACAACATGGCTGCCGCGCGCTGGACTAGCTGGAGCTTCCGGACCGTCTTCAAGGGCAGCCCCACGTAGAGAGCGTTGCAGTAGTCGAGGCGGGATGTGACCAAAGCGTGTACCACCGTGGCCAAGTCAGACTTCCCAAGATACGGGCGCAGCTGGCGCACGAGCCTAAGCTGTGCAAATGCTCCCCTGGTCACCGCTGAAACCTGGGGCTCCAGGCTCAGCGATGAGTCCAGGGTCACACCCAAGCTGCGAACCTGCGCCTTCAAGGGGAGTGCGACCCCGTCCAGCACAGGCTGTAACCCTATACCCTGTTCGGCCTTGCGACTGACCAGGAGTACCTCTGTCTTGTCTGGATTTAATTTCAGTTTGTTCGCCCTCATCCAGACCATTACAGCGGCCAGGCACCGGTTCAGGACTTCGACGGCCTCCTTAGTAGCAGGTGGGAAGGAGTGACAGAGTTGGACGTCATCTGCGTACAGGTGACACCGCACCCCGAAACTCCAGATGATCTCACCCAGCGGCTTCATGTAGATGTTAAACAGCAAGGGGGACAAGATGGAACCCTGAGGAACGCCACAGGTCAACGGCTGCGGCGTTGAACAGGAGTCCCCCAGTAACACCTTCTGAGTACGACCCTCCAGAAATGACCGGAGCCACTGCAGGGCAGTGCCCCCAAGGCCCATCTCTGCAAGGCGCCCCAGAAGAATACCGTGGTCGACGGTATCGAAGGCCGCTGAGAGGTCCAGGAGCACCAACAGGGACACACTCCCCCTGTCTAGCTCCCGGCGCAGATCATCCACTAAGGCGACCAAGACCGTCTCGGTACCATGTCCCGGTCTGAAACCAGACTGTGCCGGATCCAGATAATCCGTGTCTCTCAAGAATACCTGGAGTTGTGAGGCCACCACGCTTTCCATGACTTTGCCCAAGAAGGGAAGATTGGAAACAGGCCGAAAGTTGTCCAATTTAGTGGGGTCAAGTGATGGTTTCTTCAACAGCGGCTTTATAACAGCCTGTTTTAGGCTCGCTGGAATCTTGCCTTCCCGAAGGGAGGCGTTAACCACCACCGTTACCCACTCGGCCAATCCCCCTCTGGCCTCCTTAAGAAGCCAGGATGGGCAGGGGTCTAGGATGGACGTGGTGGGTCTCATTCCTCCAAGTACCTTGTCCACATCCTCGGGTTTCACAAACTGAAAAGAATCCAACAAAATCTGACAAGCAGGTGCTTGTGTCACATCCACGGAGACTGCATCTAATGTGGCGTCCAGCCCGGAACGGATCAAAGCGACTTTGTCTGCGAAGAACCGAGCAAATGCTTCACAGCGCGTTGCCGAGTTGTCAGGGCTCCCACCAGTGGGGGGAGTTAAAAGGCCTCTGACAACCCGGAACAACTCCGCCGGACGGTTCTTTGCAGACGCAATAGTGGCCGCAAAGAAAGTTTTCTTTGCAGCTTTTATTGCCGCGGCATATGCCCTCAAAAAGGACACAAACCGTGCTCGGTTTGACTCGCTTGGGTCCGATCGCCACACGCTCTCTAGAACCCTCTTCCTTCGCTTCATCGCTGCCAGCTCCTCGGTGAACCAAGGGGCTGGTTTAGCTCGGTTACTTGAGAGGGGACGTTCCGGAGCGATCATGTCAATAGCCCTGGTCATCTCCCCATTCCAGAGAGCGACCAAGGCCTCGACATTGTCGCCTACCGCGGTGGCGGGAAACTCCCCAAGAGCCGTCAGGAATCCGTTCGGATCCATTAGCCTCCTGGGGCGGACCATCTTAATGGGTCCTCCACCCTTGCGGAGGTTAGGGGGCGCAGTGAGCCTAAATCTAATCAGGAAGTGGTCGGTCCACGGCAACGGAGAGATGGACAACTCCTCCACACCACCACCCTGCTCCCATCCCTGGCAGAAAACCAAGTCCAATGTGTGTCCAGCACAGTGGGTGGGGCCAGTTATTTGTTGGGACAGCCCCATGGTTGCCATGGCGGACATGAAGTCCTGAGCCGCACCTGTGAGGGTTGCCTCGGCGTGGACTCTAACCCATTGTGAAACACCACTGTACTTAGAAATCTGCGGCCACATATAATTTAGATTTCCTGACTGCGGCCAGCTTGGCCCAAGGGCTCTAACCCATTCTGAAACACCACTGTACTTAGAAATCTGTTGCCACAAAAATTTACATTTCTTGACTCTGGCCAGCATGGCCCAAGTGCTCTAACCCATTAGGAAACACCACTGTAAATAGAAATCTGCTGACACAAAGAAGTTACATTTCCTGACTCCGGCCAGCTTGGCACACGGGATGAAACCCATTCTGAAACACCACTGTACTTAGAAATCCGCTGCCATAAAGAAGTTACATTTCCTGACTCTGGCAAGCTTGGCTCAAGGGCTCTTTCCCATTCTGAAACACCACTGTACTTAGAAATCTGCTGACACAAAGAAGTTACATTTCCTAACTCCGGCCCTCTTGGCACAACGGCTCTAAACCACTCTGAAACACCACTGTACTTAGAAATCTGCTGACACAAAGAAGTTACATTTCCTGACTCCGGCCAGCTTGGCCCAAGGGCTCTAACCCATTCTGAAACACCACTGTACTTAGAAATCTGCTGCCATAAAGAAGTTACATGTCCTGACTCCGGCAAGCTTGGCTCAAGGGCTCTTTCCCATTCTGAAACACCACTGTACTTAGAAATCTGCTGCCACAAAAAGTTACATTTCCTGACTCCAGCCAGTTTGGCTCATGGGCTCTTTTCCACTCTGAAACACCACTGTACTTATAAATCTGCTGCCACAAAGAAGTTACATTTCCTGACTCCGGCCAGATTGGCACAATGGCTCAAAACCATTCTGAAACACCACGGTACTTAGAAATCTTCTGCCACAAAGAAGTTACATTTCCTGACTCCGAACAGTTGGCTCAAGAGCTCTAACACATTTTAAAACACTTAGGAATGTACTTAGGAATCTGCTGCCACAAAGAATTTACATTTCCTGACTCTGGCCAGCATGGCCGAAGTGCTCTAACCCATTAGGAAACAACACTGTACATAGAAATCTGCTAACACAAAGAAGTTACATTTCCTGTCTCCGGCCAGCTTGGCCCAAGGGCTCTAACCCATTCTGAAACATCACTCTACTTAGAAATCTGCTGCCACACAGAAGTTACATTTCCTGACTCTGGCCAGCTTGGCTCAAGTGCTCTAACCCATTTTAAAACACCACTGTACTTAGGAATCTGCTGCCACATTATATTTACATTTCCTGATTCCGGCCATCTTGGCCCAAGGGCTCTAACCCATTCTGAAACACCACTGTACTTAGAAATCTGTTGCCACAAAAATTTACATTTCCTGACTCTGGCCAGCATCGCCCAAGTGCTCTAACCCATTCTGAAACACCACTGTACTTAGAAATCTGCTGCCACAAACAATTTACATTTCCTGACACCGGCTAGCTTGGCCCAAGGGCTCTAACCTATTCTGAAACACCACTGTACTTAGAAATCTGCTAACACAAAGAAGTTACATTTCCTGACTCTGGCCAGCTTGGCTCAAGGGATCTTTCCCATTCTGAAACACCACTGTACTTAGAAATCTGTTGCCTCAAAGTAGTTACAGTTCCTGACTCCAGTCAGCTTGGCCGAAGGGCTCTAAAGCATTCTGAAACACCACTGTAAGTAGAAATCAGCTGCCACAAAGAAGTTACATTTCCTTACTCCGGCCAGCTTGCCTCAAGGGCTCTATCCCATTCTGAAACACCAATGTACTTAAAAATCTGCTGACACAAAGAATTTACATTTCCTGACTCCGGCCAGCTTGGCCGAAGTGCTCTAACTCATTCTGAAACACCACTGTACTTAGAAATCTGCTGCCACATTATCTTTACATTTCCTGACTCCGGCCACCTTGGCCCAAGGGCTCTAACCCATTCTGAAACACCACTGTACTTAGAAATCTGCTGCCACACAGAAGTTACATTTCCTGACTCTGGCCAGATTGGCTCAAGTGCTCTAACCCATTTTAAAACACCACTGTACTTATAAATCTGCTGCCAAAAAGAATTTACATTTCCTGACTCCGGCCAGCTTGGCTCAAGGGATATTTCCCATTCTGAAACACCACTGTACTTAGAAATCTGCTGCCACACAGAAGTTACATTTCCTGATTCTGGCCAGCTTGGTTCAAGTGCTCTAACCCATTTTAAAACACCACTGTACTTATAAATCTGCTGCCAAAAAGAATTTACATTTCCTGACTCCGGCCAGCTTGGCCGAAGTGCTCTAACCCATCCTGAAACACCACTGTACTTAGAAATCTGCTGCCACAAAAATTTACATTTCCTGACTTTGGCCAGCATGGCCCAAGTGCTCTAGCCCATTAGGAATCACCACTATACATAGAAACCTGCTGACACAAAGAAGTTACATTTCCTGACTCCGGCCAGCTTGGCCCAAGGGCTCTAACCCATTCTGAAACACCACTGTACTTAGAAATCCGCTGCCACAAAGAAGTTACATTTCCTGACTCCGGCCAGCTTGGCTCAAGGGCTCTTTCCCATTCTGAAACACCACTGTAGTTAGGAATCTGCTGCCACAAAGCAGTTACATTTCCTTACTCCGGCCATTTTGGCTCAAGGGCTCTTTCCCACTCTGAAACACCACTGTACTTATAAATCTGCTGCCACAAAGAAGTTACATTTCCTAATTCCGGCCAGGTTGTCCCAAGGGCTCTAACCCATTCTGAAACACCACTGTACTTAAAAATCTGCTGCCACAAATAAGTTACATTTCCTGACTCGGGCCAGCATGGCACAATGGCTCAAAACCATTCTGAAACACCACGGTACTTTGAAATCTTCTGCCACAAAGAAGTTACGTTTCCTGACTCCGAACAGTTGGCTCAAGAGCTCTAACTCATTTAAAACACCACTGTACTTAGGAATCTGCTGCCACATTATATTTACATTTCCTGACTCCGGCCATCTTGGCCCAAGGGCTCTTACCCATTCTGAAACACCACTGTACTTAGAAATCTGTTGCCACAAAAATTTACATTTCCTGACTCTGGCCAGCATCGCCCAAGTGCTCTAACCCATTCTGAAACACCACTGTACTTAGAAATCTGCTGCCACAAAGAATTTACATTTCCTGACACCGGCTAGCTTGGCCCAAGGGCTCTAACCTATTCTGAAACACCACTGTACTTAGAAATCTGCTGACACACAGAAGTTACATTTCCTGACTCCGGCCAGCTTGGCTCAAGGGATCTTTCCCATTCTGAAACTCCACTGTACTTAGAAATCTGTTGCCTCAAAGTAGTTACAGTTCCTGACACCAGTCAGCTTGGCCCAAGGGCTCTAAAGCATTCTGAAACACCACTGTAGGTAGAAATCAGCTGCCACAAAGAAGTTACATTTCCTTACTCCGGCCAGCTTGCCTCAAGGGCTCTATCCCATTCTGAAACACCAATGTACTTAAAAATCTGCTGCCACAAAGAATTTACATTTCCTGACTCCGGCCATCTTGGCCCAAGGGCTCTAACCCATTCTGAAACACCACTGTACTTAGAAATCTGCTGCCATAAAGAAGTTACATTTCCTGACTCCGGCCAGCTTGGCCGAAGTGCTCTAACCCATTCTGAAACACCACTGTACTTAGAAATCTGCTGCCACAAAAATTTACATTTCCTGACTTTGGCCAGCATGGCCCAAGTGCTCTAGCCCATTAGGAATCACCACTATACATAGAAATCTGCTGACACAAAGAAGTTACATTTCCTGACTCCGGCCAGCTTGGCCCAACGGCTCTAACCCATTCTGAAACACCACTGTACTTAGAAATCCGCTGCCACAAAGAAGTTACATTTCCTGACTCCGGCCAGCTTGGCTCAAGGGCTCTTTCCCATTCTGAAACACCACTGTAGTTAGGAATCTGCTGCCACAAAGCAGTTACATTTCCTGACTCCGGCCATTTTGGCTCAAGGGCTCTTTCCCACTCTGAAACACCACTGTACTTATAAATCTGCTGCCACAAAGAAGTTACATTTCCTAATTCCGGCCATCTTGGCCCAAGGGCTCTAACCCATTCTGAAACACCACTGTACTTAGAAATCTGCTGCCATAAAGAAGTTACATTTCCTGACTCCGGCCAGCTTGGCCGAAGTGCTCTAACCCATTCTGAAACACCACTGTACTTAGAAATCTGCTGCCACAAAAATTTACATTTCCTGACTTTGGCCAGCATGGCCCAAGTGCTCTAGCCCATTAGGAATCACCACTATACATAGAAATCTGCTGACACAAAGAAGTTACATTTCCTGACTCCGGCCAGCTTGGCCCAACGGCTCTAACCCATTCTGAAACACCACTGTACTTAGAAATCCGCTGCCACAAAGAAGTTACATTTCCTGACTCCGGCCAGCTTGGCTCAAGGGCTCTTTCCCATTCTGAAACACCACTGTAGTTAGGAATCTGCTGCCACAAAGCAGTTACATTTCCTGACTCCGGCCATTTTGGCTCAAGGGCTCTTTCCCACTCTGAAACACCACTGTACTTATAAATCTGCTGCCACAAAGAAGTTACATTTCCTAATTCCGGCCAGGTTGTCCCAAGGGCTCTAACCCATTCTGAAACACCACTGTACTTAAAAATCTGCTGCCACAAATAAGTTACATTTCCTGACTCCGGCCAGCATGGCACAATGGCTCAAAACCATTCTGAAACACCACGGTACTTTGAAATCTTCTGCCACAAAGAAGTTACATTTCCTGACTCCGAACAGTTGGCTCAAGAGCTCTAACTCATTTAAAACACCACTGTACTTAGGAATCTGCTGCCACATTATATTTACATTTCCTGACTCCGGCCATCTTGGCCCAAGGGCTCTTACCCATTCTGAAACACCACTGTACTTAGAAATCTGTTGCCACAAAAATTTACATTTCCTGACTCTGGCCAGCATCGCCCAAGTGCACTAACCCATTCTGATACACCACTGTACTTAGAAATCTGCTGCCACAAAGAATTTACATTTCCTGACACCGGCTAGCTTGGCCCAAGGGCTCTAACCTATTCTGAAACACCACTGTACTTAGAAATCTGCTGACACACAGAAGTTACATTTCCTGACTCCGGCCAGCTTGGCTCAAGGGATCTTTCCCATTCTGAAACTCCACTGTACTTAGAAATCTGTTGCCTCAAAGTAGTTACAGTTCCTGACTCCAGTCAGCTTGGCCCAAGGGCTCTAAAGCATTCTGAAACACCACTGTAAGTAGAAATCAGCTGCCACAAAGAAGTTACATTTCCTTACTCCGGCCAGCTTGCGTCAAGGGCTCTATCCCATTCTGAAACACCAATGTACTTAAAAATCTGCTGCCACAAAGAATTTACATTTCCTGAATCCGGCCATCTTGGCCCAAGGGCTCTAACCCATTCTGAAACATCACTGTACTTAGAAATCTGCTGACATAAAGAAGTTACATTTCCTGACTCCGGCCAGCTTGGCCGAAGTGCTCTAACCCATTCTGAAACACCACTGTACTTAGAAATCTGCTGCCACAAAAATTTACATTTCCTGACTTTGGCCAGCATGGCCCAAGTGCTCTAGCCCATTAGGAATCACCACTATACATAGAAATCTGCTGACACAAAGAAGTTACATTTCCTGACTCCGGCCAGCTTGGCCCAAGGGCTCTAACCCATTCTGAAACACCACTGTACTTAGAAATCTGTTGCCACAAAAATTTACATTTCCTGACTCTGGCCAGCATCGCCCAAGTGCTCTAACCCATTCTGAAACACCACTGTACTTAGAAATCTGCTGCCACAAAGAATTTACATTTCCTGACTCCGGCCCGCTTGGCCCAAGGGCTCTAACCCATTCTGAAACACCACTGTACTTAGAAATCTTCTTCCACAAAGAAGTTACATTTCCTGACTCCGGTCAACTTGGCTCAAGGGATCTTTCCCATTCTGAAACACCACTGTACTTAGAAATCTGTTGCCTCAAAGTAGTTACAGTTCCTGACTCCAGTCAGCTTGGCCCAAGTGCTCTAAACCATACTGAAACACCACTGTACTTAGGAATCTGCTGACACAAAGAAGTTACATTTCCTTACTTCGGCCAGCTTGGCTCAAGGGCTCTTTCCCATTCTGAAACACCACTGTACTTAGAAATCTGCTGCCTCAAAGTAGTTACATTTCCTGACTCCAGTCAGCTTGGCCGAAGTGCTCTAACCCATTCTGAAACACCACTGTACTTAGAAACCTGCTGTCACGTATAATTTACATTTCCTGACTCCGGCCAGCTTAACCCAAGGCCTCTAACCCATTCTTAAACACCACTGTACTTAGAAATCTGTTGCCACAAAAATTTACATTTCCTGACTCTGGCCAGCATGGCCCAAGTGCTCTAACCCATTAGGAAACACCACTATACATAGAAATCTGCTGACACAAAGAAGTTACATTTCCTGACTCCGGCCAGCTTGGCCCAAGGGCTCTAACCCATTCTGAAACACCACTGTACTTAGAAATCTGCTGCCATAAAGAAGTTACATTTCCTGACTCCGGCAAGCTTGACTCAGGGGCTCTTTCCCATTCTGAAACACCACTGTACTTAGAAATCAGCTGCCACAAAGAAGTTACATTTCCTTACTCCAGCCAGCTTGGCCGAAGTGCTGTAACCCATTCCGAAACACCACTATATTTAGAAATCTGTTGCCACAAAGAAGTTACATTTCCTGACTCCGGCCTGCGTGGCCCAAGGGCTCTAACCCATTGTGAAACACCACTGTACTTAGAAATCTGCGGCCACATATAATTTAGATTTCCTGACTGTGGCCAGCTTTGCCCAAGGGCTCTAACCCATTCTGAAACACCACTGTACTTAGAAATCTGTTGCCACAAAAATTTACATTTCTTGACTCTGGCCAGCATGGCCCAAGTGCTCTAACCCATTACGAAACACCACTGTAAATAGAAATCTGCTGACACAAAGAAGTTACATTTCCTGACTCCGGCCAGCTTGGCACACGAGATGAAACCCATTCTGAAACACCACTGTACTTAGAAATCTTCTGCCACAACGAAGTTACATTTCCTGACTCTGGGCAGGTGGGCACAACGACTCAAAACCATTCTGAAACACCACGGTACTTAGAAATCTTCTGCCACAAAGAAGTTACATTTCCTGACTCCGAACAGTTGGCTCAAGAGCCCTAACTCATTTAAAACACCACTGTACTTAGGAATCTGCTGCCACATTATATTTACATTTCCTGACTCCGGCCATCTTGTCCCAAGGGCTCTAACCCATTCTGAAACACCATTGTACTTAGAAATCTGTTGCCACAAAAATTTACATTTCCTGACTCTGGCCAGCATCGCCCAAGTGCTCTAACCCATTCTGAAACACCACTGTACTTAGAAATATGCTGCCACAAAGAATTTACATTTCCTGACTCCGACCAGCATGGCCGAAGTTCTCTAACCCATTAGGAAACACCACTGTACATAGAAATCTGCAAACACAAAGAAGTTACATTTCCTGACTCCGGCCAGCTTGGCTCAAGGGATCTTTCCCATTCTGAACCACCACTGTACTTAGAAATCTGCTGCAACACAGAAGTTACATTTCCTGACTCTGGCCAGCTTGGCTCAAGTGCTCTAACCCATTTTAAAACACCACTGTACTTATAAATATGCTGCCAAAAAGAATTTATATTTCCTGACTCCGGCCAGCTTGGCCGAAGTGCTCTAACCCATTCTGAAACACTACTGTACTTAGAAATTTGTTGCCACAAAAATTTACATTTCCTGACTTTGAGCAGCATGGCCCAAGTTCTCTAGCCCATTCGGAAACATCACTATACATAGAAATCTGCTGACACAAAGAAGTTACATTTCCTGACTCCGGCCTGCTTGGCCCAAGGGCTCTAACCCATTCTGAAACACCACTGTACTTAGAAATCCGCTGCCACAAAGAAGTTACATTTCCTGACTCCGGCAAGCTTGGCTCAAGGGCTCTTTCCCATTCTAAAACACCAATGTAGTTAGGAATCTGCTGCCACAAAGCAGTTACATTTCCTGACTCCGGCCAGTTTGGCTCAAGGGCTCTTTCGCACTCAGAAACACCACTGTACTTATAAATCTGCTGCAACAAAGAAGTTAAATATCCTGACTCCGGCCAGCTTGGCACAACGGCTCAAAAACATTCTGAAACACCACGGTACTTAGAATTCTTCTGCCACAATGAAGTTACATTTCCTGACTCCGACCAGTTGGCTCAAGAGCTCTAACTCATTTTAAAACACCACTGTACTTAGGAATGTGCTGCCACAAAGAAGTTACATTTCCTGACTCTGGGCAGCTGGGCACAACGACTCAAAACCATTCTGAAACACCACGGTACTTAGAAATCTTCTGCCACAAAGAAGTTACATTTCCTGACTCTGAACAGCTTGGCACAAGGGCTCTAACCCATTCTGAAACACCACTGTACTTAGAAATCTGCTGCCACATTATCTTTACATTTCCTGACTCTGCCATCTTGGCGCAAGGGCTCTAACCCATTCTGAAACATCACTGTACTTAGAAATCTGTTGCCACAAAAATTTACATTTCCTGACTCTGGCCAGCATCGCCCAAGTGCTCTAACCCATTCGGAAACACCACTGTACTTAGGAATCTGTTGCCACAAAGAAGTTACATTTCCTGACTCCAGCCAGCTTGGCACAATGGCTCAAAACCATTCTGAAACACCACGGTACTTAGAAATCTGCTGCCACAAAGAAGTTATATTTCCTGACTCCGACCAGCTTGGCTGAAGGGCTCTAACCCATTCTGAAACACCACTGTACTTAGAAATCTGCTGCCACATATAATTTACATTTCCTGACACCGGCTACCTCGGCCCAAGGGCACTAACCCATTCTGAAACACCACTGTATTTAGAAATCTGCTGACACAAAGAAGTTACATTTCCTGACTCCAGCCAGCTTGGCTCAAGCGATCTTTCCCATTCTGAAACACCACGGTACTTAGAAATCTTCTGCCACAAAGAAGTTACATTTCCGGACTCCGACCAGTTGGCTCAAGAGCTCTAACTCATTTTAAAACACCACTGTACTTAGGAATCTGTTGCCACAAAGAAGTTACATTTCCTGACTCTGGCCAGCTTGGCACAACGACTCAAATCCATTCTGAAACACCAGGGTACTTAGAAATCTTCTGCCACAAAGAAGTTACATTTCCTGACTCTGAACAGCTTGGCTCAAGGGCTCTAACGTATTCTGAAACACCACTGTACTTAGAAATCTGCTGCCACATTATCTTTACATTTCCTGACTCCGGCCATCTTGGCCCAAGGGCTCTAACCTATTCTGAAATACCACTGTACTTAGAAATCTATTGCCACAAAAATTTACATTTCCTGACTTTGGCCAGCATCGCCCAAGCGCTCTAACCCATTCGGAAACACCACTATACTTAGAAATAAGCTCTAACTCATTTTAAAACACCACTGTACTTAGGAATCTGCTGCCACAAAGAAGTTACATTTCCTGACTCCGGCCAGCTTGGCTCAGGGGCTTTTTCCCATTCTGAAACACCACTGTACTTAGAAATCTGCTGCCTCAAAGTATTTACATTTCCTGACTCCAGTTAGCTTGGCCCAAGGACTCTAAACCATTCTGAAACACCACTGTACTTAGGAATCTGCCGACACAAAGAAGTTACATTTCCTTACTCCGGCCAGCTTGGCTCAAGGGCTCTTTCCCATTCTGAAACACCACTGTACTTAGAAATCTGCTGCCATAAAAGAAGTTACATTTCCTGACTCCGGCCAGCTTGGCCGAAGTGCTCTAACCCATTCTGAAACACCACTGTACTTAGAAATCTGCTGTCACATATAATTTACATTTTCTGACTCCGGTCAGCTTAGCCCAACGCCTCTAACCCATTCTGAAACACCACTGTACTTAGAAATCTGTTGCCACAAAAATTTACATTTCCTGACTCTGGCCAGCATGGCCCAAGTGCTCTAACCCATTAGGAAACACCACTGTACATAGAAATCTGCTGACACAAAGAAGTTACATTTCCTGACTCCGGCCAGCTTGGCCCAAGGGCTCTAACCCATTCTGAAACACCACTGTACTTAGAAATCTGCTTCTACAAAGAAGTTACATTTCCTGACTCCGGCAAGCTTGGCTCAAGTGCTCTTACCCATTCTGAAACACCACTGTACTTAGAAATCCGCTGCCACAAAGAAGTTACATTTCCTGACTCCGGCCAGCTTGGCCCAAGGGCTCTAACCCATTCTGAAACACCACTGTACTTAGGAATCTGCTGCAACAAAGAATTTACATTTCCTGACTCCGGCCAACTTGGCACAAGTGTTCTAACCCATTCTGAAAGACCACTGTACTTTGAAATCCGCTGCCACAAAGAAGTTACATTTCCTGACTCCGGCCATCTTGGCTCAGGGGCGTTTTCCCATTCTGAAACACCACTGTAATTAGAAATCTGCTGCCACATATAATTTACATTTCCTGACTCTGGCCAGCTTAGCCCAAGGCCCCTAAACCATTCTGAAACATTACTGTACTTAGAAATCTGTTGCCACAAAAATTTACATTTCCTGATTTCGGCCAGCATGGCCCAAGTGCTCTAACCCATTAGGAAACACCACTGTACATAGAAATCTGCTGACTGAAAGAAGTTACATTTCCTGACTCCAGCCAGCTTGGCCCAAGGGCTCTAACCCATTCTGAAACACCACTGTATTTAGAAATCTGCTGCCACAATGAATTTACATTTCCTGACTCCGGCCAGCTTGGCTCAAGGGTTCTAACCCATTCTGAAACACCACTATAATTAGAAATCTGCTGCCACAAAGAACTTACATTTCCTGACTCTGGCCATCACGTTACTCAAACACCCCTACGCAAGAGCTATCATTGTTGGGTGACTATTCCTTATCTTCTGGGCAAGGGAACTTTTCCTCCATCTCTCTGTACTTTGTGCTGTCAATATCCAAACTACTGTTTGGCTGTGTTCTGTGCCTTGCTGTCATTCTGAAAGACCACATCTCGGTGCTTGTCTGGTGACTTCTCTGCTCCTGAGTGGCATTGAAAGAAGACATCTTCAATGAGACTTCTACAGATGTACAAATTATCTTGTTGGAGCTGTCTGCCTGGCTTCCGAGTGTAGGCCAGTACTTCATCCCTGACAGTCCTTGGGAGGAAACTACACTCTCTGCTCTATGGGTGTTACTGCTTCCTGCTTCTTCAGAGTACACCACCTGTTCCCTGTCTCCTGTCCAGTATCCCGTAGAACTTCCCTTCTGGAGCCTACCAGTCCCTAACTTATCTTAGAGGGGTGTCTGCTTGTCTGCTGAGTTGTCCTGCAGTGTTTATTTCTGGCCTGGTCTTGTGGATTTGACATCTTTTTTTAACTGTCTGTGGAAGTACTACTTGCGTGTTAGAAGTCAAGTTAATGGCTGGGTTTTTAACATAGGTATTTCATGAGTAAAGGCCAGCTAGGTAGCCTTGAGTTATGTACTATTCTGTTATAGCTTTATCGACATGAAGGTGACTTGGTCCCCTTTTTTTCCTTCACATCTGAGCTGCCCTTTCACTGCAAGCTGTTACCTTGTGGTTGACTTTCAGGACTGCCAGGTTGACTGCTGTGCGTTGGTAGGTCATTCAGGTCTCCAGTTTATTGTGCCAAGGGCCCCTTGTATGCCTCGTTACTCGGGTTCCTTTCTTGACTTTGTCTGCACTGGCAGCAATACTGTCCTTGGGGTATGTTGTACTTTCCCTTGTTTTCATGTGGCGTTATGCTTCTGTTGACGTGGGTAGCTACCGTACTGAGTAGGGGAATGGGAGGAGAGATGGTAGGATATAACTTATCCCGTACTTCGCTTCCCTCTACGCCTGTTCTGACCCTTTCAGTTAAAATCCAATTCCTTGGATTATCCCAGCCACATGCCATTCCTTTGTGACCCCAGGGATCTGGTCCAATGTAACCTTTGTCTTTGAATGACATTTTCTCTGCATCGCTGGCATCAGGTTTCTTCCTCTTCCCTTTGACATCCAAAGCAGTGTTGGGTTTTGTGACAATGTGTAACTTTTATTCTTATGGTTATGTATTGTTTAAACAGTAGTTAATAAATTGTAAGTATGTAGGATTATATTTTGTTAGAGATGGTGGCTGGTGGCTTGAGCTGAGTTGCCATAGCAACCGGGGCGGAGCCAACTATCACTTCACGGCGCAGGTTTTTGAAAGTGGCAGTTGTAAGCCGGTGAGCTACAAGGAAGGACTGGTTTCTCTAGTGGGAGAAACAGGGAGTTTATTTGTGACCAAAGGGGTTACAGGAAAGGACCCGGTAGTGATAAAGCTACAGGGGGTTATTGATTCTGGGTTAAGAATCAAGGTTTGGCTGGGAGCCAATTCTGTTGAATAGGCCTTTTGGCTTATTTGTTTTGTTGGGACAATTGTCCAGAAGAGATACATCTGCTTATAGAAACCTCTTGAAGTCTGTGCCTGAGGTTATTCATGAAACCTTACTAATGTAACCAGTCAAGATTCGTGCCTCTTGTGAAGAAACAATCAAATCTGTTATACCTTGCTTGTTCCAATAAAATTGTTACTGTTCTCCTCAAGCCTTGCTTGATACAGTTTCTCTTAAGTCAAACAGCCTGCATATGAAGTAAAACCAAACCAGGGACAGAAAACACTACGCTATCAAATGAATAAAGCCTTCTGTAAATAATAGTCCCTTTATAAACCAGGTCATAAGCTGATATTGATCATTGCCCGGCTTTCCTCACAGATTAGGTGGCAGTAGTTTTACCTCTCCTTCACAATTGGTTGCAAGTGATGGGATTTGTGTAACATGTGATTTAGTGCCTAAGGTTGCCTAAAAGGAAAAATCTTGAGGTAAAAGTTGGAGTCAAAGATGGCGGCTAAAACGCAAGGCAAAGTAACAAAGGAGGTTGAGGCATATCAAGAAGAGGGAAGCTCAGACTCAGACCAAACTCCTATCTCTGAAATACCATTTAAATATCAACTAGAGTTAAAGAAACTTGAGACAAGACAAAGGGAAATTGAAATAGAAGCTCAAAAAAGACAGGCAGAAATGGCAACTCAAATGAGGCAAATGGAGTTGGAGGCAGAAGAGAGAGAAAAATCAGGCAGGCTGAATTACGCAAAATGGAATTAGAAATTGAAAAACAACATTTAACTCTCCCTCAGGCACAAGTGAATATACAGGAGAGACAATAGGAGATACCTATGGATCATATTTTGAGAAAATTCCCAAGATATAATAAAGAAGACAATGTGGAAAAGTTTTTAATTTCCTTTGAATGATGCTGTAAGGACTTCAATGTTGCTGAGGAAAAATGGATGGCATATTTAAGGCCACAGATTTGTGGTAAACTCCTGGAGATTTACAGCGACATGGCAGAGACAGAACATAGAGATTACTCTAAGTTCAAACAACAAGTCCAACAGAAATTACAGCTGATGCCTGAATTTTATAGGATGAAGTTCAGGACGATCAATAAAGAAAAATATGAGAGTTATTCTCAATTAGCCTCCAAGCAAGCACAATACTTTGAGAGTTGGATCAGAGGCGCTGAGGTAAATGACTTCCAGCAGCTCAAAAACTTAATTCAAAAGGAGCAGTTTTATCAACAGGTTCCCCTTGATTATAGATGGATTATACAGGATAGAAACCCTGAAACTTCAACACAAGCAGCTATCATGGTGGACCAGTTGATTACTTTAAAGGAAGGGTTTAAGAAAGAAGAAGGAGTCAGAAAGGAAGCAAGACAATCCCAACCGCCATTTAAAAACTCCCCTCACAGTCAGCCAGGGAGAGTAGAAAGTAGAAAACACCACCTACAGGATGGCAGGCGCCATGCAGCCTAACAGTACTGAGGGAAATAAGGGCTGTTTTCATTGTGGGAAATTAGGACATTTTAAGTCTCAATCTCCTGAGAAAAGAGAAGTCTACCTTCTTCATTAGAAAAAGAAATACCCCTGAAAAAGAAATGGAACCCAGTGCTAAGAAGGATTGCACTGAGGTGGTTCAAAAAGGGGAACAGATTGAAAAACAGTGTTTGTTTGTGGTACTAAACACAGCCCCAAATGACTATTTGGAACCCATCAAAATAGATGGAAACCTGTTGCAAGGATGGAGAGACACGGGTTCTGAAGTTTGTGTAATTCATCCAAAGATGGTACCTGAGAGGTATCAAAATCCTATTTCTCAGATTAATTTAAAAGGTTTAGGACCAGCGATTACTTCAAATGTGGTCTCTTTGCCTATAAGATATGGCAATTGGGCAGGCATGTGGGATTTTGTCATAAGTTCAGAGATCCCTTGCTCATGCTTGATTGGAAATGACTTGGCCAGAAGGAATAAGAAAATATCAGAGTTACCTAAAAAAGAAAAGACTTGAGTGTGGTACCTCAAAAATATAATGAGCACCCAGATAGAGGCAGTGATGAGAATATAGAAACAGTGGTTCCTGCAGAACAAGTAATACATTCTGAGGAGAAAAAAGAGCTGAATGAATTGTTGACATTAAAAGATGTATTACCTTCAGCTCCAAGTAAAGAAATTACCTCTGCTGAGCTCATTGACAAAGACAATGAAATACATTCAGAAGAGAAAGCTGAAGAAAAGCTAACCCTTAAGTAACCTATTTATTTGGTAGTAGACATTAGGCCTGGGTAACGACGGAAAAATTTGTTTCTAAAATCGATTCGTTTTGGGGGGGTTTTTGCGTTTCGATTTTTTAAAGAATTCCGAAATTTTTCTTTTAAAAAGTTCGATATTTACGAAATTTTGTAAATGTTAAAAAATTACGAAACAATAACGAATCGATTTCGAAACAATAACGAATCGATTCGTTAATGGCGGATGCGACCGCAAAATATGCTAAAAAACCTCCAAATGGGACAGGGGGAACTTCTGAAGCTTCCCTCTCCCTCTGTTGTTGACTGTTGGTGTGATATTATAATTTTTTTTCACTAATTAAACAAAAAACAACTATAAAACTTGCCCCAGACATGCGGAAATAATAACAAAACGACTTCAAAATGATAACGAAACAAATACATAACAAATCCAAAACAATTACGAAACGAATTTAAAAATTCGTTCGTTTTTATGTTGCTCCAGAATGGTTCGTTATCGCTTCGTTATAAAAAAATGAATTTTTAACGAATTACGAATTAACGAAACGAAACCGCCCAGCCCTAGTAGACATGGTTGGGAGTACAAAATATCAAAAAGTCTTCTGTGAAGAAAAAATCCACACATCTGAAAGACTAGTTACAGTAAAGATAACTTCCAAACATGATTCATTCACTATGGAGGTTCCAGATGATCGCACAATAGAAGTTTTGAAGATCAGAACCGTGGTTGAAGTTAAGAATCTAAGTGAAACTTATCAAAAAGAAGAGAGACATTTTGCTGAGAATAAAACATTAGATCAGCTCCTCCTTATTAAACCTGAACACTTCGAAATGCCTACAACTGAAAAGAAAATAAGCAGAGAAAGAAGATCTAGTTATATATTGGAGGAAAAATCTTCATCTTCGAGTGAGGAAGAAAAGGAGAATACAAACCAAGCTGATGGACTGTTAAGAAAAGATATACACTGACTGTGTTAGTCTTGATAAAAAGACAAATCTCCAGTTCCAAGGTTTAAAGGTTCATCCAGACAGCAGTGATGAGACTGCAATAGAGAAAGACAATGTTCTTGTTCGTTCTTCCAATGATGGCGAATTCTCTTCAATACCAAGAAAAGATGTTCAAGGAACTATAAATTCTTCACTAAGACCTGATGCTACGTTGAAGCAAGTCTTTATTCGAGCCTTAAAACTCAATAAAAGCAGAACTGTTCCTGATAATTGGAAGACCAGGTTGAAAGAGAAAAAAACTCCAGCAGCAAAGAAGAGAAAGGAGAAAACTTCCTACAACAGCGTTGTAACTTCATGGAAGACCAAGAGACTCTTAGTTATGAACAACCTGTGATTAACTATAGAGACTTAAATCTCTTCAAATTATTCAGACTTGCTCATGTTTAAAGGACTTAATGATATTAAAAGACTGATATATGTAAAAATACTGAGAATATATGTCAGTAGAGTCACAGGGAAACTAACCAAGTATATTGCAAAAGAGATAAGAAAAATGTTAGAAATGTGAAACTTTGGTATTGCATACATGGATGATATTGAATAACTGATCAGTATATGGTTTGTATATAGTTATATAATATTGATATCACCCAAATTACTTTTGACCATTCTAGTTGGTAGAAAAGTCAAAAATAATCCCTATGGGTTGGGAGGTGTGACGATGTGTAACTTTTATTCTTATGGTTATGTGTTGTTTAAACAGTAGTTAATAAATGGTATGTAGGATTATATTTTGTTAGAGATGGTGGCTGGTGGCTTGAGCTGAGTTGCCATAGCAACCGGGGCGGAGCCAACTATCACTTCACGGCGCAGGTTTTTGAAAGTGGCAGTTGTAAGCCGGTGAGCTACAAGGAAGGACTGGTTTCTCTAGTGGGAGAAACAGGGAGTTTATTTGTGACCAAAGGGGGTTACAGGAAAGGACCCGGTAGTGATAAAGCTACAGGGGGTTATTGATTCTGGGTTAAGAATCAAGGTTTGGCTGGGAGCCAATTCTGTTGAATAGGCCTTTTGGCTTATTTGTTTTGCTGGGACAATTGTCCAGAAGAGATACATCTGCTTATAGAAACCTCTTGAAGTCTGTGCCTGAGGTTACTCATGAAACCTTACTAATGTAACCAGTCAAGATTCGTGCCTCTTGTGAAGAAACAATCAAATCTGTTATACCTTGCTTGTTCCAATAAAATTGTTACTGTTCTCCTCAAGCCTTGCCTGATACAGTTTCTCTTAAGTCAAACAGCCTGCATAAGAAGTAAAACCAAACCAGGGACAGAAAACGCTACGCTATCAAATGAATAAAGCCTTCTGTAAATAATAGTCCCTTTATAAACCAGCTCATAAACTGATATTGTTCATTTCCCGGCTTTCCTCACAGATTAGGTGGCAGTAGTTTTACCTCTCCTTCACAGTTTTCTCCTCAGATGGATCCCTCCAGCTTCCGTTGAACAAGACCACTGTCCCGTCACTGTCCATCTCCCAGTGCACCTGCTTTTATTATTCATGTTTACCTTCTTCTCCTTCCACCAGGGGGGTTAAGGGTAAATGCACCCCTGGAGGGCTTTGAGGTGGCCAGAAAGTTGCGCTGGCCTTCACTGCAGGCAAGCATTCAGTCAGAAACTCATGGGGGTTTATGGCCCAGTGCCACCCAGGAGGGTTTGGAGTTAGTCACACAACGGGAACAAACCCATACTGTTTCTGCACTGTTTCTAAAAACCTGCACCCGCCCAAAAAATAGATTGATTACGACAGCAATGTCCAGTTGATCACTGCTGTCTTTTTATATTCCCTTGGAAGATTCCTCATCTCCCAAAGTAGAGTATAATGCTACCAGTTGAACAAGTCCCCCCCCCCCCCCCCCCGAGCCTGTAGGTTTTCGTTAATCCAGTAGTTTTAAAGCATCTTCTCCTTCTTTGGGGAAGTTCAGAAGTTCAATATACAGCTTAGCAAGCATTGTTTCTTTAATTCCATAAGTCTGACATTGGTAAGGGTGGCCGCAGGGCAAGGAAGCGGTCTCTCCAGGGTGGTATTGGCTGGGTTGATGTTTGCATTTAGCTTTCACAGCATCTCCAGAAGGTTCCGTCTGGTAGGTTCCTCAATTCTTGCCTTGATTGAATATCATCATCCGTGGAATAAAGTACAAGACAGCACTATAAGCTGTCATAGAGCACTGCTCCAGTAGGTTCTCAGTAGCTCAAGTGATCGGCATGAAACCCTAATCTGCCAGTCTTGGGGGAAGGTTTGGGGAGTGACGTATGCATTTAGTTTCACTGCAGGCAAGCAGTCAGTCCCAGGAGGGAATTGCGGAAGTGACGCTTGCAGATAGCTTTCACTGCATCTTATTCGTCCTGAAGTAGGACTCCACTTTCTTGATTTGAACAAAAATCCTCCTCCATCTGCCATGCTATTGTCTATTTCATTTCCTTCCGATGACTCCTCATTTCCCAATGGAAAATGGAATACTGCAAGTTGAGGAAGCGCACCCTCCCCCCCCCCCCCCGGAAACAGTAGGTGTTCGTTACTTAAGTACTTTTAAAGCATCTTCTGCTGGGCCCAAGGGGTCAAACCCATTCTGAAACAGCACTGTAGTTAGAAATCTGCTGCCACAAATAAGTTACATTTGCTGACTCCGGCTAGCTTGGCCCAAGGGCTCAAACCCATTCTGAAACACCACTGTAGTTGGAAATCTGCTGCCACAAAGAAGTTACATTTGTGGCCAGAGTGACGTTTGCATTCAGCTTTCACTGCATCTTTTCAGTGCAGTGTGCTGTGCCATTGAGGGCAGGGATTCTCTGTCAAACCCCAGCTTTACTTCCCCTTTCCTTATGTTGTGGCCAAAGTACTTCTGTTGGCTTCCATCAATGCCTGCTCTACACCCTTTTAGTAGAAATCCACTTCCTTGGTTTATCCCAGCCACATGCCATTCAATAGTGATCCCAGGAATGTGGTCTGACATTTCCTTTGTCTTTGAATGACATTTTCTCTGCATCGCCGGCATCAGGTTTCTTCCTCTTCCTTTTGACATCCAAAGCAGTGTTGGCTTTCCGTTGAGCAAGCCCACTGTATCCTTGGTGGCCATCTCCCTGTGCCCCTGCTTTTCTTTTTCCAATTGTCCTTCTTCTCCTTCCACCAGGGGGATTAAGGGTAAATGCGCCCCTGGTAGGCTTATAGGTGCCCGGAATGGTGTGCTGGCCTTCACTGCAGGCAAGCATTCAGTCAATAACTCAAGGGGGGTTAAGGCCTAGTGCCACCTGGGAGGGCTTGGAGTTTGTCACACAAGGGGAACAAACCCATGCTGTTTCCACACTGTTTCTAGGAACCTGCAACCGCCCAAAAAACAGATTAATTTTGTCAGCACCGTCCAGTTGATCACTGCTATCTTGTGTTTCCGAGAACCTGAAATGATAGACTTTCAAATATCTACACTGCCTTGTTATCAGCCCTGTGCTGCACTATATTTCTTCTGCTTTATTGTTCTTCGACACCAAGTAGGTTCCTTTTTGAAATGGGGCACTATAATGATCCTTCATGAGGGATGGGGCACCACTCAATACTTTTGTGATCCCCATTAGCACTCCTTGCCTTCATACAGAGGTTTGCAAAGACCCTAAAATACCTTCAAAAGAACATCCTTAAACTACCTCCAAAAAAAGAAATCCATTAAAAATTTCCCTTAAAAAAAAGAACCCTAAAGAAAAAACAATACAAAAGGGAGAGCCTTGCATTTATTTGAGAACAGCTGCTACATTAATTGTGTTCTCTATATTGTGTTCCCACCAAAACAAGTACTGCTCTCATGTTGAATCAATCCACTGAATCTAACTAAACCCCCCCCCCCCCCGACCCTTTACCCTGTGGTACAATCCAAATCTCCATGCCCACAGCAAATACTGCAATGACTCTTGCATTCCTCAGTTCATTCCTCAGTTCACCAAGTCCTTCTCCCTTAAGATTGGTGGAGAACGGATCAATAATATTTTCTGCCTGACTTTTGTTATTGTGGCCCGTTTCCTGGCTGCGGTATTGGCAAGCGGTTACTCCCGGGGGGAATGCCAGGAGTGACGTTAGCATGTGGCTTTCACCGAAGGCAAGCAGTCATTCACAGGGGGCATTCCAGTAGTCATGTTTGCATTTAGCTTTCACTGCATCTTTGTCGTCCTCTGGTAACCCCCGTGAACCAGTAGGTGTTCGTTATTTCAGGATTTCTAAAGCCTCTTTCTCATCTTTGGGGAAATTCAGAAGTTCAATATAGAGCTTAGCAGACAACGTTTCTTTAAGTCCTGGGGGGAGTGATGATTGCATTTGGCTTTCACTGCAGGCAAGCAGTCATTCCTGGGGGTCATTCCCGTAGTCATGATTGCATTTAGCTTTCACTACATTTTTGTCGTCCTCTAGTAGATTTCGACTTACTAGCCTTGAATGAATATCCTCATCAATTTGCATTGTAATTTTATTTTTAGGTTCCTTTGGAATGGGAGTGGATTATATGAGTCTCACTCCTCATTGTTTCTCTGGGCCCTTAATGTTGGATTTCAGGACTGCCTGGTTGACTGCTGTGTTCCATGTTGTGTAAGTCTTTCGGTGCCCTCAATGTAGTACATTGCTCCCCCTGTCATGGTGTAAGGAATACCCCCGCCCCCCCCCACCCCTTTATACAAAAAAACAAACAAACTCGAATCAGCCAGGGCCTCGTGTTCCTCTGAGAACGTCGGCATGCGCATCCATATCCTCAGGAATTGTCCGTCAGCAAATCAATGTTCCCAACTTGGAGTTTGGCCTTTGAGTCTTTACACATCCTGTGTCATTATCTTAGGACTGCAAACAAACACTTAGTGCACAATTTTTGACCTCCGGGAACACTTGTTCCATAACAGTGGCCGTTTCACATATACGTGCGTACTCCCCTTCCTCACATATTCCACAAGCACTTTGTTGCATTCATTTCTCCATGTGACCCCACCCTCTACGTTTTCCGCATGGTACGTGTGCAGTGTTCCGGCATTTGTCTGCTTACTTCCCATCGACTCATTTCTGCAACTCCTGGGTGGCCTTGGAATTTCTTACGAAAAAAAGATTACTCATATGAGATCTGTGTTCCTAACGTTACAGGTCGATGATATATCCAGAGGGAAATGTCTGCCTGGCTGCTTTGTGTAGGTCAGTTCCTTTTTCACTGAGTTTCTTCTGGAAGAACCACTACCCTCTGCTCGATGGGTGCTAGTGCTTCTTGCTTGTTCTGAATCTGCCAACTTTTTCCAGTCTCTGCTTCAGTGTTCCGTAGTCCGTCCCCTCTCGAGCTTACCATTGTTTTCCTCTCTTTGAGGGGTGTCTGTTTGTCTGCTGTGTTGTGGTACCCGATTAAAGGTCTGCTGCATACATTTGCCAAAAGGCTAGTTTCTCTTCCTCATTCCTGCTGTTACTTCATATTTTCTCTTGAACAATTTTAACCGCCACATCTACTCCTTTCTTTAGCCCTTTGGTTTATTTAATGTTATTATCTTTTTTTAATTGTTAAAACTGTTTATTTTGATTATGGTACATAACAGAAAAGCAACCCATGGCAAATCAGATATAATCAGGTACCAAAATTTTTGACGTGTACATGCCTCTCTACCTTATTCAATCAAACAGTTAATTTTGACGTTAAGTACAAATTATTATCATTTACATATCTTAATACACATAAACTTGCTATTTCTAGCTTTTTTCCAGTGCTTTCAGTCAGAGCTTAGTATTAAATTTTTTCATAACGTTCAGGAAATCAGCACATGGCATTTTACACACAAACCCCAGACCTTACACTCAACCCAAAACTCCTATCCTAAACAAACTAAACCCTCATCCCCACACCCGTGCACCCTTCACCATGACTTCCCGCACCGAAACACTATGAAGCCTTTAAGCCTATTTATCTATCCTTATTCATGGTAAACCTAAATTCCTAATGGAGCTCTTCTATATTACTGACTCTCTATTCAGATATGCCATGGCCAACTTCCATTTTTCTAGAAAGTCCTCATTACTCTTATTCCTCCTGTTATAAGTTAGTCTGGCCATTAGCATATATTCTCGCATTCTTTCCCTCCAATCCTTTTTGGTTAGACCTTTTTCCCCTTTCCAATCTTTGGCTATGGTCAATCTTGCCGTTGCAAAGCTATATTGATATATTTCTTGGTCCTTCTGATTATTGTTTTCTCTCTGTAGACCTAGCAGACACAGTCCAGGGCTTTTTTTTATCTTGTTATGTAACATTTTATTTGTCTCCTTAATTACCTTATCCCAAAATTCCTGTATGATCACACAGGTCCACCACATGTGGAGAAATGCCCCTTTCTGTTTCCTGCACCTCCAGCAAATACCTTGTTGTGATTTGTCTATTTTAGCCAATGTAGCTGGAGTGATATAGCATCTGTAAAACATTTTGTATTGATTCTCCCTAATTGAACCCGATAAAGTAAATTTGAATTCTTTGTTCCATAGGTATTCCCATTTGTCCAATTCTATTGGTCTGCCTAGGTCCTTAGCCCAGGATATCATTACTGTCTTGACTCTGTTGTCCTCCATGTTATAACTTAGTATGTATTTGTATAATCTAGAGATTAACCCTTTATCCCCCTTTTTCCATATTCTTTCCAATTCTGATTCTTTGGTTGCAAATCCAATCCTCAAGTCTTTTTTGTATCTTTCATGCAATTGGTGATAACGAAACCAATCATTAATCTCCAATTCTTCCCGCCCTTTTAATTTCCATTTTTCATTTTCTCTAATAAGGTATTCTTTATATGTTCTTGTTTCTACCCTTAAGGTTGGTCTTGAGACTGCTTCTAGTGGCCTCAGCCAAAGGGGTTTTTTTGGTTCCATACCTTTACTGTATTTTTTCCAAATATCCAATAGTCCCCCTCTAATTATATGTTTATTAAAATCTTTATTTAATTTATCTCCATTATACCACACGTATGTGTGCCAGCCGAATCATAATCCAAATCCTTCCAAATCTAGTAGGGTCTTGTTTTCTAATTTTATCCATTCTTTCAGCCAGGACATTGCTGCAGCCTCATAATAGGTCCTTAAATCGGGTAAGCTTAGCCCCCCTCTTCCTTTATCATCAATTAAATTTCGGTATGCTATCCTCGCTCTTTTTCCAGCCCAAATAAAATTAGTAATCTCTCTTTTCCATTTCTCAGAGATTTTTGTTCCTTTAATGATAGGTATATTTTGAAACAGGAATAACATTTTGGGGAGTACCATCATTTTTATTACTGCAATTCTGCCCATCCAAGTTAGGGGGATTGTTTGCCATCTGGTGAGATCTTTTTTTATGTCTTCCCATGTTCTAACGTAATTATCCTGGAATAGATTGATATTTTTGTTTGAAAGCCATATTCCTAGATATTTTACTTTCATTATCACCTCGCAGTCTGCTGCAGCCTCCAATTTCTTGCGACTTTTAACATCTATATTTTTTTACTAAAAATTTAGATTTCTCCTTATTTATGATAAATCCTGATATGTCACCATATCTTTGGATTGTATCCAATAGTTTTTTAATACTTTGTAGTGGGTTAGTTAGGATGCAGACGATATCATCTGCGTAAGCCCTAATTTTTAGTTCTTGGCCACTGATCTTTAAACCAGTGATTTCTTTCTCTTCCCTTATCCTTGCATTTAAAATTTCTAATCCCATAATAAACAATAGTGGGGACAACGGACAGCCTTGTCTTGTCCCTTTTTGTATGTCAATGTAGTCTGATAGTTGACCATTTATTTTTAATCTTGCTCTTTGATTGGTGTATATTGCCCCTACTGCCCTTTTAAATTGGTGGCCAACTTCAAATTTTTCTAGCACTTTATCCAAATAAACCCAACTAACATGGTCAAAAGCTTTTTCTGCGTCAATAAAGAACAATGCCAGATCTCTATTTGGGTCTTTGTCTGCTATTTCCAGGGTGTTCAATATCAGTCTGATGTTTTGATTTACTTGTCTTCCTGGGAGGAACCCCACTTGATCTTTATGTATTAACTGTGCTAGTGCTTGCTTAATTCTGTTTGTCAATATGGTGGCGAATATTTTATAATCACAGTTCAACAAAGATATTGGTCTGTAATTTTTAATTAAATCTAAATCTTTATCCTGTTTGGGCACTAAAACAATTATGGATTGCTTCCATGACTCTGGAAGTTCCCCCTTTTTCATTACCGAATTCAACACTGATACCAACAATGGCACCAGCTCTTCCTTAAATGTTTTATAATATAGGATTGAGAGTCCATCTGCCCCAGGGGACTTGTTTGCTTTGGCCAAATTTATTGTCCTAATTACTTCCTCTGGTGTGATTTCTCTATCTAAATCAGCTTTCATTGCTTCTGAAATTTGTTTTAAATTTGTCTCCTCTACATACTGCGAGATTGTCCTAATCTCCCCCTGAGTTCTTTTATATAGGTTAGCATAGTATTCTTCAAATAGTTTTTGTATCTGTTGTGAATCAGTAATAATTTCACCTTTATTTTTTATTCTCATTATCAATGGTTTTTTCTTTACATCTTTTATTTGCCAAGCTAATAATTTCCCTGGTTTGTTTGCGTTTTCAAAGAAGTTGTATCTATTAAACATCATTTTCCTTTCTATTTCACTAGCAATTAGCTGTTCATATTGTTGGTGCAGTTTTTTAAATTCTCCTTGTAGTCTCATCTTTGTTCCTTTTTCTTTATCTATTTCTAATTCTTTTGTCCTGATTTTTGCCAACAACTCCAGTTGGGCCTTATTTTTTCCTTTGAACCAAATCGAGTTTTGTTGTATCAGTAACCCTCTAATTACTGCTTTTCCAGCCTCCCAAACTATTCCCTCCTTCATTCCTTCTTTAGAGTTGTCCTTTAAGTAATTAATAATTCCCGTTCTAAGTTTCTCTCTATGTGATTTAATTTTCAAAATGTAATCATTCATTCTCCAAGCTCTATTTCTTTTGTATCCCACTCTTAATTTCATTAATATTGGGTTATGGTCGGCTAATACTCTAGGTAATAACTCGATTTTCTCTGTTTTCCCCACTAGTTCCTTAGTACCAAATATCAAGTCAATTCTTGAGGATGTGCCATGTCTATGTGAATAATATGAATACTCTTTTCTTGTTGGGTTGTGGACCCTCCAAATATCATAAAGTTCCCAATGCCGGATTTCCCTTAAGAAGGAACCCGGGAGTTTACCTTCCTTTCTGTCCTTTTTTACTTTACTATCTCTATCCTCTTTGGGCACCATGACTCCATTAAAATCCCCCATCCATAACATTTCCTTTTCACCATATTCTGCTAATATGCGTGTTAGCTTTTTGTAGAATGCTTTTTGTTTGTTGTTGGGAGCATACACTCCTACTAATAGTACAGGGTTTTTTTTAAATACACACCTTTATTATTAATATTCTACCTTCCTCATCACAATATATTTTCTCTGGTGACAGTTCTTTTCTTATATAGAACAGTACTCCATTGGTCTTTTTGTTGTTACATGCTGTAAATAATTGGCCCAACCTTTCTTTTTTTAACAGGTGACTATCCTCATAAATCAGATGTGTCTCAACCAAACATGCTATGTCTGGTTTGATTTTCTGCAAGTAATGAACCACTTTCTTACGTTTATAGCCGTTATTTAAACCATTAATGTTGGAGGCTATAATTTTTACACTTTGTATAGACATTATAATCTACTCTACCCCATCCTATCCCCCCCACCCCCACCCTTTCCAATAAGAAAAAAAATACATTACATTTCCTGATACACATTACATTGCTCTTAATGTTCCATTATTTATTAGTCTATTCCCCCACTGTTTCAACTTCTTCTTCCACTTCTTCATCATTTTCCTTTTTTTCTTCATCCATTTGAGCGCTCTCCTCGTTTTCCTTCCGCTCTGGCTCTCTCCTTTCCTGTAGCACCCCTTTACCCCTTCCATGTCCTTATCTCTCATCGCCTGCATGCAGTCTTTCTCCATCTGGGAAGTCCTGGGCATATTTCCTTAGAAATTGTTCAACCTTCCCTGTGTCTGTAATATAGTGTCTCTTTGCCTTATGGTAGAAGGAGATCCCTTGTGGAAACAGCCAGCGAAATGGGGTTCCTCTATTCTTCAATTTAACCACCAGTGCATTGAATTCTTTTCTTTTTCTGAGAAGCCTTCCTGGGATCTCCTTCATCATTAATATTTTCTTCCCTTCAATCACAATTGGGGATTCATATTGTTTTTTCAGCACTATCTCCTTAAATGTTTTGGCAACAAATTGAATTATACAGTCCCTAGGTACTTTTTTTTGTCTTGCGAAGGCTGAGTTGATTCTGAAACATGTCGAAATTGAAGCATGAATAATGTCCAAATCTTGCTCTTTCAGTAACCCTGCCAGCATATTAGCTATGTAAGAGATGAGACTTTCCCCTTCCAGGCCCTCCCTGAGACCTCGAATCCTCAGAGAGCACTCACAGGCTTTCAGCTCTTGCATTGCTATGGCATCTAAGACCTGTTCATGTTGGACCTCATAGGTTTGACTCTGTTCTTCCAGTCTTTCCACTTTCTTTTTAACAGATTTTTGATCTTTATCCAATTTTGTAAACTTATTGTCCATTTGGTCTTGCCTGTTAGCAATTTTTGTACATCCAGCTGTAGTGAGCCTACAGTGAGCTGTAGTGAGCCTATTGCTTGTGTCAGGTTTTCAAACATTGATTTAATCTCCAGGAGGGTTTGGTCTGGGGTTGGTGTTGATGTTGAAGTTGAAGTTAAAGTTGCTGTTATTATCTGAAATACATAATCGCAACCTTGGCTCATTTAATTTTTCCATAAATTGATTTTTACTTTGAGTTTTCATACCCTGTTGTTTCTTTGGCCACAGGGGGGACTCAGAGGGGTGTCTGCTTTACTGCTTTGTGTATTCCTGCACTCCTCCATGGTGAATCAACTTTACTTTGCCGTTGCCAGCAGGAGTTTCGTTCTAGGGGTGTTTGGGTAGCTTTTTCGATGTCATGTGTTGCGCAGGTGTTGGTGCGGGTAGGTAGGAATCATCCAGGAAACTGGAACTCCCAAAAACCCAAAGTAACTGTAAATTGCTCAGGAAAACTTTAATTATCACAAAACCATTTCTTCAAACCAATGAGGTGGGAAACATATGTTACAGTCTCAATCAGGACTGGGAGCAAGGGTATTGAAGCAGAGAAGCCTTGCCAAGATTCATCTTTCCACAATGGCTGTGAATGCCGGAGCAAACCACAACCCCAGGTCAGATGGACTATGTTTTGAGACTCCGGATCTTCCTCGGTTGCCAAAAGAACCAGCTTGAAGGCGCTTGGGATCTCCTCAATGTTATCCAGGATGATCTGAACATAAAGCGTTTATGGATCCAGTGCTATTTGGCCCACCCCCCACCATTGCTTGCCCTCTGTTGTCCTGCATCATGACAATGTGCCTCGTTGACAGATGGTCAACGAATCCTTTGGATGGGAAATCACTGCCTGCCTACTTGCCCTGTGCATTTTTAGGCCAGTTCTTCATCTCAGACTATCCTCGGGGAGAACCACCACTTTCTGTTCTATGGGTGCTACTGGTTCCTTATGAAGGTGACTTTGTCCCCTTTTGTTCTTCCACATGTGAGCTGCCCTTTCCCAGCTATCTTTTACCTTGCTGTTAATTTACAGGACTGCCTGGTTGTCTGCTGTGTGTTGGTGAGCCATTCAGGTCATGAGCTTATTTTGCCAGTGCCCCCTTGTCTGTCTCGTTGGTCGTGTTTATGTTATCCTCGATGATGAGTGGAGTAGACTTTGTGGATGCTGGCAGGAGTTCTGTCCTTGGGGTATTTTTAACGTTCCCTAGATTACATGAGGGGTTGTGCTTCTCTTTGCACAGGTAGCTACCGTGCAGAATAGGGGAATGGGAGGAGTGATGGGAGGATATAGCTTTGACTGCACTTCACTTCCTTCACCAGCTCTTCAGCATCCTTTTACTAGGATTAGACTTCCTTGGATTCTCCCAGCCACACACCATTTATTTGGGATCACTGAAAAGTGGTCTGACGTATCCTTTGAATTTCATTTTCTCTGCATCGCTGGCATCAGGTTTCTTCCTCTCTGAATTCTGTCAACAATGAGAGTGCGCTGGCAATGCTGCCCTAGCAAAGGAAAACCACTCTGGCACGGAGAAAGAGGCGGACAAAGGGGCGGGGAGAGAGGCGCAGTCTCATGACGTCAGGGACGTGCTGGCACAGTTTGCTTCCGCAGGAGGCTAGTTTGCGGTGGCTCTAATGATGATGATGATGATAATAATAATGTTTACCTTCTTCTCCTTCCTCCATGATATTCCTCCCGAGACTCCTTCTTCTTCCACAAAGAATGGATGCAGGCAAGAAATCAGTCAGTCAGTCAGTCTGTCAGTCAGTCTGTCCTGGTGGGTTAAGGCGTGATGGATGCACGAAGGGCTTGGAGGTGACTGGAATGGGGCACTGGCCTTCACTGCAGGCAAGCAGTCGGTCAGTCAGTTAGTCCCGGTGGGTTAAGGCATGATGGACACAGGAAGGGCTTGGAGGTGGCCGGAATAGGGCGCTAGCTTTCACTGGAGGCAGTCAGTCAGTCAGTCAGTCATTCTGTCCCGGTGGGTTAAGGCATGATAGCCCGTTGGAGGGCTAGGAGGTGGCGGGAATGGGGCACAGCCTTCACTGGAGGCAAGCAGTCAGTCAGTCAGACAGTCCCGGTGGGTTAAGGCATGAAGGACACAGGAAGGGCTTGGAGGTGGCAGGAATGGGGTGCTGGCCTTCACTGGAGGCAAGCAGTGAGTCAGTCAGTCAGTCAGTCATTCTGTCCCGGTGGGTTAAGGCATGATAGCCCGTTGGAGGGCTAGGAGTTGGCGGGAATGGGGCACGGGCCTCCACTGGAGGCAAGCAAGCAGTCAGTCAGTCCCGGTGGGTGAAGGCATGATAGACTCACGAAGGGCTTGGAGGTAGCCAGAATGGGGCACTGCCCTTCATTGGAGGCAAGCAAGCAGTCAGTCAGTCAGTCAGTCCCGGTGGGTTAAGGCGTGATGGACGGACGAAGGGCTTGGAGGTGGCCAGAATGGGGCGCTGTCCTTCATTGGAGGCAAGAAAGCAGTCAGTCAGTCAGTCCCGGTGGGTTAAGGCGGAATGGACGCATGAAGGGCTTGGAGGTGGCCGGAATGGGGTGCTGGCCTTCACTGGAGGCAAGCAGTCAGTCAGTCAGTCAGTCAGACCCGGTGGGTTAAGGTGTGATGGACGCATCAAGGGCTTGGAGGTGGCTGGAATGGGGCACTGGTCTTCACTGCAGGCAAGCTGTCAGTCAGTCAGTCAGTCAGTCCCGGTGAGTTAAGGCATGATGGACGCAGGAAGGGCTTGGAGGTGGCCGGAATGGGGCACTGGCCTTCACTGCAGGCAAGCAAGCAGTCAGTCAGCCAGTCCCGGTGGCTTGAGGTATGATGGACGCAGGAAGGGCTTGTAGGTCAACGGAATGGGGCACTGCCATTCACTGCAGGCAAGCAAAGCAGTCAGCCAGTCAGTCCCGGTGGGTTAAGGCATGATGGATGCAGGAAGGGCTTGGAGGTGGCCGGAATGGGGCGCTGCCCTTCACTGCAGGCAAGCAGTCAGTCAGACAGTCAGTCAGTCCCGGTGGGTGAAGGCATGATGAACACAGGAAGGGCTTGGAGGTGACCGGAATGGGGCGCTGCCCTTCACTGTAGCAAGCAGTCAGTCAGTCAGTCAGTCAGTCAGTCCCGGTGGGTTAAGGCGTGATAGACGCACAAAGGGCTTGGATGTGGTGCTTGCCTGCAGTGAAGGCCAGCGCCACATTCCGGCCACCTCCAAGCCCTTCGTGCGTCGATCATACCTCAAGCCACCGGGACTGGGGCTTGGAGGTGGCCGGAATGGGGTGCTGGCTTTCAATGGAGGCAAGAAAGCAGTCATTCAGTCAGTCCTGGTGGGTTAAGGCATGATGGACGCATGAAGGGCTTGGAGGTGGCTGGAATGGGGCGCTGGTCTTCACTGCAGGCAAGCTCTCAGTCAGTCAGTCAGTCCCGGTGGGTTAAGGCATGATGGACGCAGGAAGGGCTTGGAGGTGGCCGGAATGGGGCGCTGGCCTTCACTGCAGGCAAGCAAGCAGTCAGTCAGCCAGTCCCGGTGGCTTGAGGTATGATGGACGCAGGAAGGGCTTGTAGGTCAACGGAATGGGGCACTGCCCTTCACTGCAGGCAAGCAAAGCAGTCAGCCAGTCAGTCCCGGTGGGTTAAGGCATGATGGACGCACGAAGGGCTTGGAGGTGGCCGGAATGGGGCACTGCCCTTCACTGCAGGCAAGCAGTCAGTCAGACAGTCAGTCAGTCCCGGTGGGTGAAGGCATGATGGACACAGGAAGGGTTTGGAGGTGACCGGAATGGGGCGCTGCCCTTCACTGTAGCAAGCAGTCAGTCAGTCAGTCAGTCCCGGTAGGTTAAGGCGTGATAGACGCACAAAGGGCTTGGATGTGGTGCTTGCCTGCAGTGAAGGCCAGCGCCACATTCCGGCCACCTCCAAGCCCTTCATGCGTCCATCACGCCTTAACCCACCAGGACTGACTGAATGACTGCTTTCTTGCCTCCATTGAAAGCCAGCACCCCATTCCGGCCACCTCCTAGCCCTTCGGGCGTCTATCATGCCTTAAGCCACCGGAACTGGCTGACTGGCTGACTGACTGACTGCTAGCCTGCAGTGAAGGCCAGCGGCACATTCCGGCCACCTCCAAGCCCTTCGTGCGTCCATCACGCCTTAACCCACCGGGACTGACTGACTGACTGCTTGCTTGCCTGCAGTGAAGGGCAGCGCCCCATTCCAGCCACCTCCAAGCCCTTCCTGCGTCCATCATACCTCAAGCCACCGGGACTGGGGCTTGGAGGTGGCCGGAATGGGGTGCTGGCTTTCACTGGAGGCAAGAAAGCAGTCATTCAGTCAGTCCTGGTGGGTTAAGGCGTGATGGACGCATGAAGGGCTTGGAGGTGGCCGGAATGGGGCGCTGGTCTTCACTGCAGGCAAGCTCTCAGTCAGTCAGTCAGTCCCGGTGGGTTAAGGCATGATGGACGCAGGAAGGGCTTGGAGGTGGCCGGAATGGGGCGCTGGCCTTCACTGCAGGCAAGCAAGCAGTCAGTCAGCCAGTCCCGGTGGCTTGAGATATGACGGACGCAGGAAGGGCTTGGAGGTCGATGGAATGGGGCGCTGCCCTTTACTGCAGACAAGCAAGCAGTCAGCCAGTTAGTCCCGGTGGGTTAAGGCATGATGGACGCACGAAGGGCTTGGAGGTGGCCAGAATGGGGCGCTGCCCTTCACTGCAGGTGAGCAGTCAGTCAGTCAGTCCCGGTGGGTGAAGGCATGTTGGACACAGGAAGGGCTTGGAGGTGACCGGAATGGGGCGCTGCCCTTCACTGCAGGCAAGCAAGCAGTCATTCAGTCAGTCCCGGTGTGTTAAGGCGTGATGGACGCAGGAAGGGCTTGGAGGTGGCCAGAATGGGGCACTGCCCTTCACTGCAGGCAAGCAAGCAGTCAGTCAGTCAGTCAGTCAGTCAGTCAGTCCCGGTGGGTTAAGGCATGGTGGATGCATGAAGGGCTTCGAGGTGGCCGGAATGGGGCGCTGGCCTTCACTGCAGGCAAGCAGTCAGTCAGTCGGTCAGTCAGTCAGTCCCGGTGGGTTAAGGCGTGATGGACACATGAAGGGCTTGGAGGTGACCGGAATGGGGCGCTGGCCTTCACTGCAGGCAAGCAAGCAGTCAGTCAGCCAGTCCCGGTGGCTTGAGGTATGATGGACGCAGGAAGGGCTTGGAGGTGGCCGGAATGGGGCGCTGCCCTTCACTGCAGGCAAGCAAGCAGTCAGTCAGTCAGCCAGTCAGTCAGTCCCGGTGGGTGAAGGCATGATGGACACAGGAAGGGCTTGGAGGTGACTGGAATGGGGCGCTGCCCTTCACTGCAGGCAAGCAAGCAGTCAGTCAGTCAGTCCCGGTGGGTTAAGGCGTGATGGATGCACGAAGGGCTTGGAGGTGGCCGGAATGTGCCGCTGGCCTTCACTGCAGGCTAGCAGTCAGTCAGTCAGTCAGCCAGTCAGCCAGTTCCGGTGGCTTAAGGCATGATGGACGCACGAAGGGCTAGGAGGTGGCCGGAATGGGGTGCTGGCTTTCAATGGAGGCAAGAAAGCAGTCATTCAGTCAGTCCTGGTGGGTTAAGGCGTGATGGATGCATGAAGAGCTTGGAGGTGGCCGGAATGGGGCGCTGGTCTTCACTGCAGGCAAGCTCTCAGTCAGTCAGTCAGTCCCGGTGGGTTAAGGCATGATGGACGCAGGAAGCGCTTGGAGGTGGCCGGAATGGGGCGCTGGCCTTCACTGCAGGCAAGCAAGCAGTCAGTCAGCCAGTCCCGGTGGCTTGAGGTATGATGGACGCAGGAAGGGCTTGGAGGTCAACGGAATGGGGTGCTGCCCTTCACTGCAGGCAAGCAAGCAGTCAGCCAGTCAGTCCCGGTGGGTTAAGGCATGATGGACGCATGAAGGGCTTGGAGGTGGCTGGAATGGGGCGCTGCCCTTCACTGCAGGCAAGCAGTCAGTCAGTCAGTCAGTCCCAGTGGGTGAAGGCATGATGGACACAGGAAGGGCTTGGAGGTGACCGGAATGGGGCGCTGCCCTTCACTACAGGCAAGCAAGCAGTCAGTCAGTCCCGGTGGGTTAAGGCGTGATGGACGCACAAAGGGCTTGGATGTGGCCGGAATGGGGCGCTGCCCTTCACTGCAGGCAAGCAAGCAGTCAGTCAGTCAGTCAGTCCCGGTGGGTTAAGGCGTGATGGACGCATGAAGGGCTTGGAGGTGACCGGAATGGGGCGCTGGCCTTTACTGGAGGCAAGCAAGCAGTCCGTCAGTCAGTCCTGGTGGGTTAAGGCATGGTGGACGCATGAAGGGCTTGTAGGTGGCCGGAATGGTGCTCTGGCCTTCACTGGAGGAAAGCAAGCAGTCAGTCAGTCAGTCAGTCCCAGTGGGTTAAGGCGTGATGGACACATGAAGTGCTTGGAGGTGGCCGGAATGTGGCGCTGGCCTTCACTGCAGGCAAGCAGTCAGTCAGTTGGTTAGTCAGCCAGTTCCGGTGGCTTAAGGCATGATGGGTGCAGGAAGGGCTTGGAGGTGGCCAGAATGGGGTGCTGGCTTTCACTGGAGGCAAGCAAGCAGTCATTCAGTCTGTCCTGGTGGGTTAAGGCGTGATGGACGCAGGAAGGGCTTGGAGGTGGCCAGAATGTGGCGCTGGCCTTCACTGGAGGCAAGCAAGCAGTCCGTCAGTCAGTCCTGGTGGGTTAAGGCATGGTGGACGCAGGAAGGGCTTGGAGGTGGCTGGAATGGGGCACTGTCGTTCACTGCAGGCAAGCAGTCAGTCAGTCAGTCAGTCCCGGTGGGTGAAGGCATGATGGACGCAGGAAGGGCATGTAGATGGCCGGAATGGGGTGCTGGCCTTCACTGCAGGCAAGCAGTCAGTCAGTCAGTCCCGGTGGGTTAAGGCATGATGGACCCAGGAAGGGCTTGGAGGTGGCCGGAATGGGGAGCTGGCCTTCACTGCAGGCAAGCAGTCAGTCAGTCAGTCAGTCAGTCGGTCAGTCCCGGTGGGTTAAGGCATGATGGATCCAGGAAGGGCTTGGAGGTGGTCGGAATGGGGCGCTTGCCTTCACTGCAGGCAAGCATTCAGTCAGAAACTCATGGGGGGTTAAGGCCCGGTGCCCCCCGGGAGGGCTTGGAGTTAGTCACACAAGGGGAGCAAACGCTTTCTGCTTCAGCACTGTGCTTGGTAACCAGCTGCCACAAAGAAAACCCCATTTGCTGTCTCCTGCCAAATTTGGCAAAGGGGAGCAATCCCTTACTGTTTCAGCACTGTGTTTCACCCTATTACAGAATGATTAAGATTGCTCCCATTTTCTTTTCTTTTTAAAGTCCCTTCAATAATTCTATAAAATCTTTGGCATTCAATTCTAGATTATTGTCGTGATCTATATTTGAAACTATATGTTATTATCCATTCCAGACATTTTCTAAAGGTTTCCTTCTTTATTTTGTCAAGTAGTCTTCGTCATTTTCATTGCTTTTTGTTAATTACTTTTGAATGCAGCTAGCTCAACAAATTCCTTTTCCTTCCTTGTGGACCTTAGGGAGGGGGAAACTGTTCCTTTCTGTTTGTCTGCAGTTTGGTGGAGTGCTATTGAGGCCAGACATTTTATTAAATGCCAGCTTGACTTCCCCATCTACTCCAGCTGGGTCTTCCCTGCCCCCGGAATCCCCCTCTGTCTGCTCTCTATCCATAGGAAACTTCCCTCTTTATCTCCTTTGTCTCCGGGGAGCTACTTCTTGATTGCTGAGTGTCTTTGGATCTTTGGGATCAATCTGCAGAAGACATTCCATCACGTTTCTCAAATATATCTGTGAGGAACTGAGTCTGTACCCTGCATGGGTCATACCTGGAACCGTGATCCCCTCTTTAAAAAATTTTTACAGACTCCCCGGGAGAGAGACAAGGTGGCTTGGTATGCCCATCCCACCCAGAACTTGCCGCAATGTATTATTATCCAGACAGTCAAAGGCTTTAGAATAGTCAATGAATCAGAAATAAATATCCCGTGGTGCAATACAAATTTCCTTCACAACATAAACCACACCAATGACTCAACCTCCCTTAACCCCCCCCCCCCCCCCAAAGAAATTGTTACATTCTGCTGGAGCCATGCATTTCTCTCTGTGAACCCCTGCTACAAGTGGTTCTCTTTCCAATTAAAATTATATTTCCGGTTCCGGTTCCGGTGGGCAAACAGCTGTAAGATCTCAAGCTATGCCAGCTGAGGAGTTAATCGAGCGAAATCTAAGGTGATCAATTCCCCAACCCTCCCAGTGTAAGGAGATTTGGGTCTGGAACAACTAGGGGTCTTGAATGAGACCTTAATGGTCCAAATCGGCCTGAGGGAAGAGAAAGAGGCTGCGGGGCAACGAGGTAGAGCGCCGCCATTACATCTCGGCAAGCTCCCTCAGAAATAATATCCTACCTGATAACTAGGACCCTGGTATTGCCTCTGCAGGGTCCTAGCTTCCTCCCCTGGCAGAGATTGAAGCTCTCCCTGCCTATCTGCCTCATTTAATCAGGGAGGAGGCGGGGGGAGCTCAGGTCGACTGCTGCCTCTGCTGAGCCAAGGGAAACTCCTGCGCCAGTACTCCGGCTGGCAGCTTCTCCTTTGACATCGCAGGGAGGGGGAGAAATGCCCGCTAGCCCCTGCGAATAGCTTTCATCCGCCATCAGGGGAGTTGAGACACACCGCAGGCCTGCCGAGGTGACGCTCCTCCATTTGGCCCTCCTTCCTGTCGGGCCCATACCATCAGAGGCAGCCGAAGCTTGAAGCACTCCGCGGGCCCACCAAAAAGAGGCTTGGCTTGGCCTACAGAAGAGGAGTCTCCATTACATCACCACGAGGCTGCCCACCCGCCTCTCTGGATCCAGCGTTTTGGTCAGCGTCTGTTATTGCTGCCATCGAACTCATAGGAACATTCGACATCTGCCAACACTGCCATCTCTGGCTGGAGGTGTAAATAACAGCAATACTATCCACTGCCATCGAACTCATAGGAACATTCGACATCTGCCAACACTGCCATCTCTGGCTGGAGGTGTAAATAACAGCAATACTATTCATTGCCATCGAATTCATAGGAACATTCGACATCTGCCAACACTGCCATCTCTGGTGGGAGGTGTAAAGAACAGCAATTTATCCATTCTGCTGCAGGAAATGGTGCTACGCTTTTCAGCCATTGCCCACGTTATAAAGACCATCTCCCACTAACTGCACCATCTCTTCTCCTTGGACAGTCGAGAAGATACGGGGTCCGGGCTGAGGGTGCCGGTTTGCTCGTTCACGGGCTCTGCAGCTGGGTCCTTTGTTTTGAATCGACTGCCCTAGTTGAGTGACTTTAGGAATCGACGAGGGCACTGCTCTGTTAAAGCACTTTAACCCAGCACTTTAAGTCTGTTGGCCCTATTAGTACTGTGTCTTAGATAATATCAAGTATTACTGTTAAGCACTTTAACCCAGCACTTTAATTTTGTTGGCCCTATCAGTACTGTGTCTTAGATAATATCAAACATTGCACTGCTAGCCTGCACTTTAATCCGTCTGGTTTTGCCTGGTCCCAAACCATCATTACTGCTGCTAGACTGATTGCACTACAGCACTCTAGACAAACGTTGTGATTTACCTGGCCTTAAGTCCTTGCTGTGATTTACCATCTGTTTCGCGACAGCGCCCTCTCTGGCTGGAAGTGCAATAACACCTACCTTTTGGAGTCACTGCCCACAATATAAGACCAACTCCCTCTGACTTCCATCAGATTCTCTGGACGGCCAAGAAGAACTAGGGACCTGGCCAAGGGGTGCCGGCTTGCTGTCCACGGGCCCTAGAAGTGGGGTCCTTGTTTTGATTGGCCCACTCTAGTTGAATGACATTGGGACATCTATGTGGGCACAGACCTTGAGCTACTGAATTATTAAGCACTTTAGTCCAGCACTGAGACCAAATGGGTCACTAGAATCTGAGCCATAGAAAGTCATTCAGTTCTGTAATCTAGCACTTTAATCCTGCACTTTAGTCTGCCTGGGTTGCCATAAGCTATTAACTGGTTCAGAGCCAACAAGCTGCTGTGAGGTGTGGTATTATAGCACTGTAGCGCTTTACTACAGCACTGTGAATTTCAAAATCGCCTGATGTCATCGCAGTTGTCATTTTTGGTAACGCTGATAGTCCTCTCTGTTAATACTACTCAAATGCACTTTACTGGAAGCAAGGATGGGGCGGACCCTAGGGGTTTAGAGTTTTATAACCACAACAATGTATGTTATGATTATTATGCATTAACATCTGATACCGCAAGTGAGGAAGTGAGAGGGAACTCCCCTGGGACGGATGGTTCTATGGGTGTGGGGGCTGCTATAGAGGTGGTGACAGGTAGAGGAAGATACGGGAAAGGGAGAACAAACTACTCAATCCGATCCAAAATTTTCAGCAATAATTTGGCAAACCTAAAATGCTCTAAGAATGTAAGACAAAAACAAATCCGGCCCAAAATTTACAATAGAACATTGGCAATCCCAAAGATTACCCATATTACAACTTCACAATCAATTCGGCCTGAAAATAATAGGAATATATTGGCGATTCCAAAAAAAAATCCTCCCGACAAGATACAACTGAGATGTCAGGATGGTGGTCCTTCTGGGCTAAGGGTGCTGTTCAATGCCAGGTCGGTAAATGGGAAGTCCTCCATTATTCGAGATCTAATTCAGGAGGAACAGGCCGACCTGGCATGTATAACAGAGACCTGGCTGGATGAGGGGGGAGGTGTGAACCTCTCCCAGCTTTGCCCGCCAGGTTACTCTGTCCAGCACCAGCCAAGGCCCGGAGGGCGGGGAGGAGGAGTGGCAGTGGTCTATAAGGTTTGTATTCCCCTAATCAGGTGCCCCATCCCACAATCATCTACATTTGAGTGTGCCGGCTTCAGGTTAGGTGACCGGGACAGGATAGGGATTCTGTTAGTGTACCGACCACCCCGCTGCACGACAGTCTCCCTTCCTGAGCTAGCAGGAGTGGTCTCGGACATGGCGTTGAGCTCCCAGCGGCTTATAGTCCTGGGGGATTTCAATGTTCATGCCGAGACTGCTCTGTCAGGTGCAGCTCAGGACTTTATGGCCACCATGACAACCATGGGCCTGTCCCAACTAGTATCTGGTCCCACCCATATCGCTGGGCACACACTGGATTTGGTCTTTTCGCAGGGATGGGGTGATAGTATCGGGGTGGAGGAGCTAACCATCGCTCCTTTGTCATGGACCGATCACCACCTGATTAGGTTTAGACTGACTGCTCCTCCCAACCTCCGCAGGGGTGGTGGACCCATTAGAATGGTCCGCCCCAGGAGACTTATGGATCCTAGTGGTTTCCTGACGGCTCTTGGGGAATTTCCCACCTCTCTGGCTGGCGACCCTGTCGATGCCTTGGTCTCTCACTGGAACACCGAGATGACTAGGGCAATCGACACAATCGCTCCAGAACGCCCCCTCTCGAGTAACCGAGCTAACCCGGCTTCTTGGTTTACTGAGGAGCTGGCAGCAATGAAGCGAAAGAAGAGGTGGCTAGAGCGCGTGTGGCGCAGTAACCCGACTAAATCAACCCAAACACATCTGAATACCTTCTTAAGGTCCTACGGTGTGGCAATAGAGGCAGCACAAAAAACATCTTTCGCTGCTAATATTGCATCTGCGAAGAATCGTCCAGCTGAGCTCTTTCGAGTTGTCAGGGGTCTGTTAAATCCGCCGAAAAGCGAGATCCCTGACAGCTCTGGAGCTCGCTGTGAAGCGTTTGCTCGATTTTTCGTAGATAAAATTGGGCGGATTCGGTCGGGTTTTGACACCACTTTACCTGCAGTCTCTGAGAATGTAACGAGAGCATCTGCTTGTCAAGTTTTGTTGGATTCTTTTCAATTAATTCAGCTTGAGGATGTGGACAGGATCCTTGGAGAGGTGCGGCCTACCACATGCATCCTAGACCCCTGTCCATCCTGGCTTATAAAAGAAGCCAGAGGGGGTTTGGCGGAGTGGGTGAAGGTGGTGGTTAATGCCTCCTTACAGGAGGGCAAGATTCCAGCGAGTCTAAAACAGGCTATTATCAAACCGCTGTTGAAAAAACCATCACTGGACCCCACTCAATTAGACAACTATCGGCCAGTTTCCAATCTCCCCTATTTGGGCAAAGTCCTGGAACGTGTGGTGGCAGCTCAACTCCAGGGATTTCTGGTAGACACTGATTATCTTGATCCAGCACAGTCTGGCTTTAGACCGGGACATGGAACGGAAACAGCCTTGGTCGCCTTGGTAGATGATCTGCGCAGGGAACTGGACAGGGGGAGTGTGTCCCTGTTAGTTCTCCTGGACCTCTCAGCGGCCTTCGATACCGTCGATCACGGTATCCTTCTGGGACGACTCACAGAAATGGGACTTGGGGGTACTGCTTTGCAGTGGCTCCGGTCATTTCTTGAGGGACGGTCCCAGAAGGTGTTACTGGGTGACACCTGTTCGGCTCCACAACCATTGTCGTGTGGAGTCCCTCAGGGATCTATTCTGTCCCCAATGTTGTTTAACATCTACATGAAGCCGCTGGGGGAGATCATTCGGAGTTTCGGACTGCGGTGTTATCTCTATGCAGATGATGTCCAGATCTGTCACTCCTTTCCGCCTGTCACCAAGGAGGCTGTCCAGACCTTGAATCGGTGTCTGGCTGCTGTGTCGGACTGGATGAGAGCTAACAAATTGAAATTGAATCCAGACAAGACAGAGGTCCTACTGGTCAGTCGGAAGGCCGAACAGGGTATAGGGTTACAGCCTGTGCTGGATGGGGTTACACTCCCCCTGAAGACGCAGGTTCGCAGCTTGGGAGTGATCCTGGACTCGCCGCTGAGCCTGGAACCCCAGGTCTCGGCGGTGGCCGGGAGAGCTTTTGCGCAATTAAAACTTGTGCACCAGTTGCGCCCGTACCTTGGGAAGTCTGATCTGGCCACGGTGGTCCACGCTCTTGTTACATCCCGGATAGACTATTGCAACGCGCTCTACGTGGGGTTGCCCTTGAAGACTGTTCGGAAACTCCAACTAGTCCAGCGTGCGGCAGCCAGATTGCTCACCGGAGCGACATACAGGGAGCATACCACCCCCCTGTTGTGCCAGCTCCACTGGCTGCCGGTTCAATTCCGAGCACAATTCAAGGTGCTGGTCTTAACCTACAAAACCCTATACGGTTCTGGTCCAGTGTATCTGTCCGAACGTATCTCCCTCTACGTCCCACCTCGGAGTTTGAGATCATCTGGGGAGGCCCTGCTCTCGACCCCACCACTCTCACAAGTGAGGCTGGTGAGGACGAGAAGCAGAGCCTTCTCAGTGGTGGCCCCCCACCTGTGGAATTCACTCCCGGGGGAAATCAGAACAGCACCAACCCTCCTCTCCTTCAGGAGGAGGGTGAAGATATGGCTGTGGAACCAGGCCTTTGGGCAACCAGGCAATTAGACAATGACAACCAAATAAGACAATCAGATGTGTGAGATCGGCAGGATTGTCGAAATGGAACCAAAACAGATCTTTGAGTTAATTGTACACTGATGGGTAGGAGGAAGTTCCAGGTTTGTATTGTTTTTACTGATTTTATCATTTTACTGATTTTATTGGATAATGTTGAATTGTGGGAATTTGTACTGTTATATTTTTTGTGATGATTGTTTGTGTAGCAGGCGTCTAAGTGCGCCTTGCAGCTGTAAGCCGCCCTGGGTCCCCTTCGGGGTGAGAAGGGCGGGGTACAAGAACCCCAAATAAATAAATAAATAAAATATTTCTTGAAGATAGATCAGTGTCAGGAAAATCTTTTTCTACTGATCAATACCTTTTCCTGCTGGGTCTGTGACAGAGTTGGTGGTGTGGGGAGCTCCTCCGCGACTAGGGAACGGCACCATAATGGCTTCTACTTCTCCTTTGATATTGCTGTTCTCTGGAAAGGGGGAAGGGTCTGGTAGAAATGTTACCATGCAATCTGTGCTCAAGGCCCCCATCTGCCCAGATATTTTGATCTTCTCTCATACCAATTTGCAGAAGAGCAGGAGGCTGCCCATTTTTGTGAGTGAACTTGCAGGACATTAGACCTGCTCAGAAGCATTGCGGCACCGGCAGAGCTGTGCCTCGTATTCTGATGGTTCGCGGAGGTGGAACCCATCGGTCAGGCCAGGGTGCCTTTGGTAATATGTCTCTGGGAGGACGCATGTTTGCCCCGTCACAGACTTGGCAATGCTGACATCGTCGGGTGATCATCACCCTGAAGCACTATGTCATATGCTCTGCATTTGCAGCTTAAGCTCTTCAGCAGCTGCTGTGGTCAACAGGAACTTCCTCCGGTCGTTGAAGACAAACTAGATGGTAACAAAAAGTCAAAGGAAGCTGTCCTGCTCCTCAAGTAACTGAAAGCCTGGGATGATATCAAAAAGGTCTATGGCTACCTGTCAAAGCGCATGGGAATAGGAAAGATGCAGTACCGCAGGCGCATCCAGCGCATCCATTATCTTCAATGAGGATAACGGGATCAGAAAGGCTTTCTGGAACATCCCTGGAATTAGAGATCCCAATGTAAAAAAGGTGGGCATTTTGAGACTGGCTCCTCGCGTCCATGTCGGCCAAATCTGCATTTGGTTAGAATGCGCTTTCCACAAATTTGATGTTTTGTATGGCATTTGGTGCTAGCAGAGTAGGCCAAAGAGCAACTACAACTTCAGTAGGTTTCTACTTCCCTTGCTGGAATGATTATCCAGATCCATGCGAGAAAGTACAGAATTGCTTTAGAACCTCTCTGAGAACAACGGTTCAAGAAGGTTCTCAGTAGCTCCAGTGCTCAACAAGTACAATTAAGCTGCCATTCTGGGGGGAACGTGGGGGGACGTCTGGATTTAGCTTTCAGTTCGGTTACATTAAATCTCCGAGTTCATTAGCCACTAGCTGCTTGGTCTGCCCCAACATTGAGTAGCCTTATTCTGAAGGGTGTCCTTCAGGACTGCATGGTTGTCTGGAGGTTATGAGTCTGTTCTCTTTATGGGTCTTCCCCACCTCCGTGGTCCTCAACTGTCTCCTACCTCTTGACACAAGGCTACCATTGTGAGATCAGAAGTCCTTATTTTAAAGAAATCCAAAGGAAAGGTTCTGAGTCTGTTAGGGTAGGTGGGAGTTTTGTCCAAAGCCCCAGGAGGGTGCAAGTTGGCCATGCCAGGTGTAGATGCCTGCAGAGAGGCCCCGAGCATCCCTCTGTCAGTGCCCTGCAGTGTGCTTTGCCATTGAGGGCAGGGATTCCCTCTCAAACGCGAGCTTGACTTCCCCATTCCTGCTGTAAGTGCCTCGGGGTTGCCGTCCCTTTCTGGGATTGACTGTTCCTTTGCAGTTTGATGGAGTGCCATTGACCCCAGACATATTTTCTCATGCCAGCTTTACATCCCCATCCCTGACCTATACTGTCTTGGTTAGATTGTTTCTGTCCAGGGCAGACTTTCCTCTTTACCTCCTTTGTCTCCGGGGAGCTACTGCTTGATTGCTGGGTGACTTTGAATCTTTGGGAGCAACCCACGGAGGACGTACCATTTTCTCAAATAAATCTGTGAGGAAAAGAGTCTAAAGTCCTTATGGGAAGAAACTCTGATTTTTTCCCATGAAGCGCCTCGTTGTCAGGTGGCCTACGGACCCATTATATGAGAAATAAGTGCCTGTTTACCTGCCCTGTGCATTTGGACCGTGTTCTTTTTCCTTGGACATTTAGCCTTCCTATGTGCAAAGTGACTTGGAACGGTCAATAAATGGCGTGTTCGGAGTTTGCTAGTAGTGTCCCTTCTTCCAGTCTCTACTTCATTGACCACAAGTAGTGGTCCCTATCAAATGCGACATTATGGCTCTGCAGTGGCTGCCTGTATGTTGCCATGATGCCCTTTTGGTGCATTCCTGTATTCTCTCTTTCCTTTCTTTGAGGGGTGTTTGTTTGTCTGCTGTTTTGTGGAACCCGATATAAGGTCTGCTGCATAAATTCACTGAAAGGCTTCCTTGTCTTCCTCATTCGTGGTGTTACTTCATCATATCTCTTTGAAAAAAAATCTCCCAATTTAGTCCTTTGTTTTATTTTATGTTATCATCTGAAATAAAAAATTTGCAACGTTGGTTAATTGAATTTTTCTGTACAGTGAATTGTACTTTGAGTATTCATACCCTGACCTTCTCTGGACCCAGAGGGGAGTCTGTGGGGTGTCCGCTTCACTGCTGTGTGTATTCCCGCACTCCTCCATGGTGGATCACCTTGAATTTGGCATTGCCGGCAGCAGTTCCTTTCTTGGGGTATTTTGAACATTCCCTCGGTGTCACTGGTTGTGCCAAGGATCCCTTGTCTGCCAACACTGCTTTGGATGTCAAAGGGAACAGGAAGAAAACAGATGCCATCGATGCAAAGGAACTATCACTCAAAGAGAAAGGAAACAGGTGGTCACGTTCCTGGCAAGCGGTCAGCCCCGGGGGGAATGGAAGGAGTGACGGTAGTACACACTCCCAGTGTGCAGGATCAATGCCCCCCCGGGAGAGCTTAGAGATTGTCTCACTGGAGGACGGACGATATGCAGTGAAAGTAGAATGCATTCAGACACTCCCAGGGGGTTAATGCCTGATGCCCCCCGGGAGGGCTTGGAGGTGGCCAGAAAGGGTATTGGCCTTCACAGAGCAGGCAAGCAGGCAGTCCTGGGGGGGGGGGGGGTTAAGGCCTGATGCCCCCCCGGGAGGGCATGGAGGTGGCCGGAAAGGGGCGCGTTTGCCTTCACTGCAGGTAGTAAGTCAGTCAGTCAGTCAGTCCTGGGGGGCCAGGATGGATGCCCCCTGGGAAGGCTTGGGGGTAGTCACATTGGAGGACGGTCAATATGCAGTGAAAGTAGAATGCATTCAGACACTCCCGGGGGGTTGATGCCCAATGCCCCCCGGGAGGACTTGGAGACTGCCAGAAAGGGTATTGGCCTTCACACAGCAGGAAAGCAGGCAGTCCCGGGGGGAGGGGGGTTAAGGCCCGATGCCCCCCGGGATGGCTCAGAGACGGTTGGAATGTGGCACTGGCCTTCACTCGGCAGGCAAGCAGGTGCAATGCCCCCTGGGAGGGCTTGGAGGTGGCCGGAAAGGGTATTGGCCTTCACAGAGCAGGCGAGCAGGCAGTCCCGGGGGGGGGGTTAAGGGCCGATCCCCCCCTCGGAGGGCATGGAGGTGGCCGGAATGGGGCACGTTTGCCTTCCATGCAGGCAGTCAGTCAGTCAGTCAGTCCCAGGGGGCCAGGATGGATGCCCCCTGGGAGGGCTTGGAGGTAGTCACACTGGAGGCGGCTGATATGCAGTGGAAGTAGAATGCATTTAGACACTTCCGGGAGGTTGATGCCCGATGCGGAATGGAGACAGCCGGAATGGGGTGCGGGCCTTCACAAAGCAGGCAAGAGGCAGCACCGGAGGGTAAAGGTGCGATGCCCCCCCCCCAGGAGGGCTTGGAGGTGGCCGGAAAGGGTATTGGCCTTCACAGAGCAGGATATTAGGGGCTGCGAAAAAACTCTGATGATAGCCCACAGAAGATCTAGAAATTTTAGAAACGTTTTAGTTCATGCAGACCTGACTGACAACAGACAGTAACAATATAGTAGGACATTATCCATGTGGATAATCCATCCTCCAGGAAATAAAGCCCGACTGCTCACTGGAGGGAAAGATACTAGAGACAAAGCTGAAGTACTTTGGCCACATCATGAGGAGACAGGAAAGCCTAGAGAAGACAATTATGCTGGGGAAAGTGGAAGGCAAAAGGAAGAGGGGCCGACCAAGGGCAAGATGGATGGATGGCATCCTTGAAGTGACTGGACTGACCTTGAGGGAGCTGGGGGTGGTAACGGCCGACAGGGAGCTCTGGCGTAGGCTGGTCCATGAGGTCACGAAGAGTCGGAGACGACTGAGCGAATGAACAACAACTATCCATGTGGACACTGCAATTGTTGCACGCAATCCCTAACTATGAAACAAGATATATACCTCGATCCACATTTACACATTACACTGAAACAGTTCACTACATGTACATCTGAAAATGTGATATACGTACCCATATGCCCGTGCAAAATGTACTACGTGGGCATGACCACTAGGGCTTTGAAAACACGTATTAATGAACACCATTCTAGAATTAAGAATGGATGTATAGATTCCAATCTTTATACACACTGTCAAGCAAAAGCCCATTCCCTGGAGAGTTTCAAGTTTTTTGTAATTGAGAAAGTCAAACCCAGAGGTGATGTAAAAAAAACTTATTTTACAAAGGGTCCTTCAAATTGAATTCTACATTCCCCAAAGGCCTTAACGACAGATTGGACTTCACCTGTTATCTGTAGTGCTACTAACTATTTTAAGACAGTATGTAAACCATAAGTCACTTGCAGGCAGAGAAAATACACAGAGCTCTGCATGAGCCACGGCATGTAAGTCCAGTATATAATATTACCTTATATGTTTTATATGTTTTATATTTTTGTATATTCTATTTGTATTCTAACAAGGTTATGGAGAATACAGGGGTTGATTGTACTTATCTATTCTGGTTCATTTTGTTAAATTACTAGTAGTATACCTATGTATACCTATGTTTTGTCTAGAATACAAGAAACACAAGGAAGCCTGGAATTGTAACAGGACTGAACAAGTGCAATAAGACACTTAAAGACACAGTACTTACAAGAAAAAAGAAAAAAGATCCAATAGAGCTTGATTTGAGCCACAGGATAATATACGCTACTACTTAGAACTTGAGCAGGACTGAGACATTGCATCCACGGAATATATGAAGAAAATATACGCCAAAAGAGTAGTCACAACCTGAAGAAGGATTCCCGAAACAAGAATAGTGTACCCGGGATTCTTGTTGTTGTGTTTACAATTAGTGGACATGTGTACTATTTTCCTTTGAACATTGATGTAGACCTTGCTTTGAGTTATACTATAGTATGGTTTGTGATACTATACTAAAATAATTGTGGAATTATTTTTGTTTTGAATTGTTCTTTACTATTGAAAGCATTGTTGTTACAGAGAAAGGGTATTGGCCTTCACAGAGCAGGCAAGCAGGCAGTCCCGGGGGGGTTAAGGCCCGATGCCCCCCCAGGAGGGTATGGAGGTGGCCAGAATGGGGCGCGTTTGCCTTCACTGCAGGCAGTCAGTCAGTCAGTCAGTCAGTCCCGGGGGATGAGGATGGATGCCCCCTGGGAGGGCTTGGAGGTAGTCACACTGGAGGACGGCCGATATGCAGTGAAAGTAGAATGCATTCAGATACTCCTGGGGGGTTGATGCCCGAGGCCCCCCGGGAGGGCATGGAGGTGGCCGGAATGGGGCACATTTGCCTTCACTGCAGGCAGTCGGTAAGTCAGTCAGTCAGTCAGTCCCGGGGGGCCAGGATGGATGCCCCCTGGGAGGGCTTGGAGGTAGTCACACTGGAGGACGGCCGATATGCTGTGAAAGCATTCAAACACTCCCGGGGAGTTGATGCTCGATGCCCCCCAGGAGGGCTTGGAGACGGCCAGAATGGGGCGGTGGCCTTCACTCTGCAGTCAGTCAGTCAGTCAGTCTGGGGGTTAATGCATGATGGCCCCCGGGAGGGCTTGGAGGGGGCCGGAATGGGCCGCTGGCCTTCACTGCAAGCAAGCAGTCAATCAGTCTTGGGGGATTAAGACCCGATGCCCTCCGTCACTGAGCAGGCAAGCAGTCAGATTATCTGCGTTGAACTGGATTCTATGAGTCTTCACTTTCCTAAAAAATTGGCACCAGATTTCTAACTGCAGTGGTGTTTCAGAATGGGTTTGAGCTCTTGGGCCAAGCTGGCCAGTCAGGAAATGTAACTTCTTTATGGCAGTGCAATTTTTATTAATTTTTATTTATTTATTACTTTATTTTATTTTATTTCTATATTTTATAGTATTTTATTATTAACTTGTGTGTTTTCTTACATTTTATTTTATTATCTTACTACTTATTTTAATACTTTATTTTATTATTTTGTAATTTTTTATTTTCTTATTTAATTAATTGAATAAATTGATTTTAATTTGTATTTTTACTAACTTAATGTATTTTAATTTCATTCAGAATTTATTTTAATTTGGTTTCTGTTAGTTAGTTGTAAGTTCTATCACCAGCAGTCAACTACAGAGGGAGAGGAAAGTTTCAGAAGCAAAACACTGGTACAATTTCACCTAGAACGTAGACGAGAGAGAAGCGCAATTGGGGCCTTTGAAGGGCGTATTTTTCCATTTGCAGTGCCCCGTCTCCCCCGGTTCCCATGCCCCTGCAAGGAGAAAGAGTTTTCTGGATCCCTCTTGGGGAGGGAGGGGGGCCAATTACAGGGGAAAAAACACAAAGCCCTTAGAAATTGCTCCCACCCACAAATTTGCAAAAGCAAGCTCTCTCTCCCCGGCATCAGGCAAGGAGTGGATACATTTGTTGGGAGAAAAGGGCTGCTTTTGAATGAACCTGGAACATGGATGGAAAGGGAGATGTGGCCGGAGGTAGTGCCTTAGGCCTTCATCACACTAGAGTAGGCATGGGCAAACTTTGGCTTTCCAGGTGTTTTGGACTTCAACTCCCACCATTCCTAACAGCCTCCGGGCCCTTCTTTCCCCCCCTCACATGCTTAAGCGACTGAGGGGGAAAAGGAAGGAGCCTGAGGCCGTTAGGAATGGTGAGAGTTGAAGTCCAAAACACCCGCAGGGCCAAAGTTTGCCCATGCCTGTAGTAGCGTATCTACTTGAAATCCTGTGGCTGCCTCTTGCAGAATCTTGGGATTTGTAGTTTAAGAAGGGGCTTTCAAACTGCTCTGCCTGAGGAATCCTGGGCCATACTAAACTACAAACCACAGAATTCTGCAGGAAGCAGCCACAGACACTCCAGTGTGAAAAGGTCTTTGGTTTCACTTCCTGACTTACATGTACTGAAGGCCTTCTTAAGGTATGAAGCTTTGAAATACTGCCTGAGGTCCTTCCCAGTCCACTCCAGCCCTCCAAAATACTCTGCTTCGGAGAATAGAATCACAGAATCATAGAATCAAAGAGTTGGAAGAGACCTCATGGGCCATCCAGTCCAACACAGGCACGTCTGGCGGGGACGAGAGAGAGGGCCTTCTCGGTGGTGGCCCCCCGGCTGTGGAACACCCTCCCTGTTGACATCAGGCAGGCGCCCTCCCTTATGTCTTTTCGTAAGAGCTTAAAGACATGGCTATTTGAGAAAGCATTCAACTGAGTGCACATTAACTGCTAATTGACAACTGGAACGGAATACGGATTACGAGTTTGGTTATGATTCTATGATAAGACGGAGCGGATTATTTTAGTGTAATTATATTAGTGTGTATTAGTGATATGTTGATTTTTCGTCGTGCTTTATTGTAAATTGTCTTTTATATGTTGTACACCGCCGTGAGTCACCCTAGGGCTGAGAACGGCGGTCAACAAATGCAGCAAATAAATAAATAAATAAATAAACCCCCTGCCAAGAAGCAGGAATATTGCATTCAAATCACCCCTGACAAATGGCCATCCAGCCTCTGCTTAAAAGCTTCCAAAGAAGGAGCCTCCACCACACTCCGGGGCAGAGAGTTCCACTGCTGAACGGCTCTCACAGTCAGGAAGTTCTTCCTAATGTTCAGATGGAATCTCCTCTCTTGTAGTTTGAAGCCATTGTTCCACGTCCTAGTCTCCAAGGAAGCAGAAAACAAGCTTGCTCCCTCCTCCCTGTGGCTTCCTCTCACATATTTATACATGGCTATCATATCTCCTCTCAGCCTTCTCTTCTTCAGGCTAAACGTACCCAGTTCCCTAAGCCGCTCCTCATAGGGCTTGTTCTCCAGACCCTTGATCATTTTAGTCGCCCTCCTCTGGACACATTCCAGCTTGTCAATATCTCTCTTGAATTGTGGTGCCCAGAATCGGACACAATATTCCAGATGTGCTCTAACCAAAGCAGGATAGAGGGGTAGCATTACTTCCTTAGATCTAGACACTATGCTCCTATTGATGCAGGCCAAAATGCCATTGGCTTTTTTTGCCGCCACATCACATTGTTGGCTCATGTTTAACTTGTTGTCCAAGAGGACTCCAAGATCTTTTTCACACGTACTGCTCTCGAGCCAGGCGTCACGCATTCTGTATCTTTGCATTTCATTTTTTCTGCCAAAGTGGAGTATCTTGCATACTTTGCTTCCTGACTGTGAGAACTGTTCAGCAGTGGAACTCTCTGCCCTAGAGTGTGGTGGAGGCTCCGTCTTTGGAGGCTTTTAAAAATAGAGGCTGGATGGCCATCTGTCGGGGGTGCTTTGAATGCAATTTTCCTGCTTCTTGGCAGAGGATTGGACTGCATGGCCCACAAGGTCTCTTCCAACTTTTTGAGTCCCCCCAGGTGAAGCCAAACTAGACTTTAGGGGGGTCAACTCCAAGGAGAGATGACCCTTAGTTCCCATCAAAGAGGGAACGCTACCTTGGCAAGCCTTCAGAGAAGCCTGATTCCAGCAATTTTATTTAATATTAATAATTGAAATGAAACCCTTGCCAAAGCGAAGAAGAGGCACCGAGGTGTTTATTAGCGATTCAGCTGAGATTGGATGCAAGTGGGTATCATTCCACCACAAGCATACTACTACAGGATTTTATAGGCTTTTCTATTGCAATTTCCATTGTGAGAAAGTATATCAGATTACAGACAAACATTAAGACAAAAAAATGGCATTGGACACACAGACATACAGATTCTATGCAACTACCTTGGATTTACAAAAATAACAAACAAACAAAGGGGAATTACATTTTCAGTCAACATTCACACACATGCACATGCATCCAAAATATTACCATATCCTTTCTCCCTCCTTGGAGAAGAACCTGTTAGGCCAGACCCTGCTTCCCTGCAGCCTGCCAATGTATAGTTCCATAACTTCCATAACGCCAAAACTTCAAAATGTTGAGATACCAAAACTTCTTTCCCTAAGAACAATGCCAAGGACCAGATCTCTGTTTTCCATACAGCAGAACCTGACTCCTTGCACAAAATCCAACTCCAAAAGTGCACTTCTTCCTCTTCCCTTGAGAAAGAAGCCCCAAAGTGTCCAGAATCATGCTTTCCCATAGCATATCTGACACTCTCCGAATACACCACCTCTCTCCTTCCCATGGAGCAGAGCATGGCGGGTGGATCAGACTCCTCAGTCTGTCACGATTTGAGCATTATTAGCCTGAGTCTTTTATAGGAAAATTCTGTTGATGTCGTCCCAAAGTTGTAAATTAATGATAGACGTCTTCCATCCTGGATCCATCTCAGTTTCCTGACCAGATGTTGATCTTCTTGATTGGTGTTGATCTTATGTTGACTTCCTTCTTAACATAAGGAAGATTGCAAACATTTCCTTTATCGCTGTCCCAGTTCTTATCAGGGTTTCTCATTAGCAAGTCCAGCAAGCAGGTAGTTAGTCATTGCAGGCCTTAATATTATACTGGTGTTCCCAAAATTATTAACTCCATCCATACAACTTCCATTCTTCCATTCATTCCCACACATCATTTTAAATTCACATTTATCAAATTTGCACATTGAATTTCTTGTGACATATTCCCCCTCTTGCATATAGATTTCATTTTTAAATCTATATGCAACATATAGTAAAATAACCTCTAAATTTTAGTTGTATCAAAATCTCATTTTCTTGAACCAGAAATATATTTTCACAATTACAAGTAACCATATAATCATCATTACAATCAAATGCACAATTTCATATAAACTGAACTTTTGCATATAAACCTTCAAAATATTTGATCAATTAATGTAATAACCTTTCTTACATTACACAACATCTAAAACTATGTTGTTCCTAAATTATTGTTTCCTCCTTTGTTCATTTTCACATTGTTCAATGTGCAAATATATTACATTTCCATAGCAAAACTTTATTTAACTTTATTTCTTATCAACAAACTTTCAAATATATCACATTTCTTTTGACTGCCCATGTTTGTAACCCATATACCATTTATTGCTTTATTTCCTGTAAAAATCTATGTATCTGAACCCAAATTAAGGTATCCAAAATGTTTCACTTACTAAACCACCACTGTATCACATTTCCCTTATTTGGGGGGGGGGGGGGGTGAGGTTGTGCTCGACATCACAGGGGTGAGAAAGGCAGTATATAAATACTGTAAATAAATAAATAAACTCTTCCAACTCCCAGATGACCCTTTGGAGAGGCAGGCAAAGGGTTGCCGATCTTTGAGCTGCTGCTTCGTTACACAGCATGGAGTTTGACTCTGGGAGGCTTGACATGTGGCCCCAAAAACCAGGACTGATAATCCTCGGCAAGGAACATGCCACCTCTCTGCCTTTCCTGGGACTGAGCAGCTAAGCCAGACTTCCCCGGTGAGTGCAGGATCTTGTCTTCCTTCTCCATTTACTGCCATCCTCATGAAATAATTGGAGAAGGCTGCTTTTGCTCCTTTGCTTTCAGAAATGCCAGTGAAGCTCATCTCCTGGGACGAATGCAAGAAGGATGGCTCTCTCTCTCATCTTGAAAAGTGACTTGCAAGTAATGTATTGTCGAAGGCTTTCATGGCCGGAATCACTAAGTTCTTGTCGGTCTTTTCGGGCTATATGGCCATGTTCTAGAGGCATTTCTCCTGACGTTTCGCCTGCATCTATGGCAAGCATCCTCAGAGGTGAGGTTGCTTGCCATAGATGCAGGCGAAACGTCAGGAGAAATGCCTCTAGAACATGGCCATATAGCCCAAAAAGACCCAAAGACTTGCAAGTAGCTCCTGACATTTAGTTTAAATAGGAATATTGCATTCAAAGCAGCCCTGACAGATGGCCATCCAGCCTCTGAAGCGCTTTCCGAGACTGCCGCGCATGCTTAGTAATGAGCCCCCAACTTGAATGTGGGACTCCACTTCCCAGAAGCCTTAGCCACTGTTTCCAATTGTCAGTGGTTCTGGAAGTTGAAGTCCAAACTGCGAAAAGACGCTGCCGCCCCAATCCTTCTCCTTCTGTAGCAGCTTTTGAAGGTTGCAGAAATGTCTGGTTTCTCCATTGAGAAGAGGCAAAATGTTTGACCATTATTTAAACCAGGGGTCCTCAAACTTTTTGAACAGGGAGCCAGTTCACTGTCCCTCAGACTGTTGGAGGGCTGGACTATAGTTTACACGGGAATATTATGAAACATTTGTTTTATATATTGTGAAACATTTATTTCTAATTACAAATAAATGAAATTTTGACTTCAATATGTCGTAGCATGGGTAACAGGCTAACTATAACTGCAGGGAACCCATGAATATGTTTACTAATCAGCCTATTGGCCGAATTCCCATGACCTCTTGTCATCATAGTTTGTGGCAGCCACACAAAGTTTCTGGAGGAGAATTACTACTTTCAAAGTAAGAGGCGCACAATTAAACAGAAAATAATTTCAACCAGGAACAGATTTCTCTTCTACAATATTATTATTATGCTTATTTGTACACCACTTTTTGTCTTCGCAAGGAGACTGTGGGCGCTTCCAGAAAGGCCCTATATCCCAGGATCTGATCCCAGGTTTTCTGTTTTAAACTGGATTATTTGAGTCTGCATTGCCAGATAATCTGGGATAAATAGAAAAGCTAGGATCAGATCCTGGGATATGGGGCTCTGAAGGGCCCTTCCAAATAGCCATATAACCCAGAATATCAAGGCAGATAATCCACAATATCTGCTTTGAACTGCATTAACAGAGTCCACACTGCCATATAAGCCAGTTAAGTGTAGATTTTATACAGCTGTGTGGAAGGGGCCAAAGCAGCTTACATTTCAAAACAATTTCAAATCTACAAATATGTGAAACATTGCAATAGAATTAAATATCATGGGTATTCTTTAAAGTAGGCATGGGCCAGCTTGGGCCCTCCTTGTGTTTTGGACTTCCACAATTCCTAATAGCCAGTAGTGCAGTGTTTCTCAACCTTCCTAATGCCACAATCCCTTAATACGGTTCCTTGCGTTGTGGTGATCCCCAACCATAACATTATTTTTTTAGCTTCTTTATAACTGTAATTTTTCTACTGTTATGAATCATCATGTAAATCTCTGATATGCAGGATGTATATCCAACCTCCTGCCATAAGGGAAAAGCACAATCAAGTCAGGTGGCCAGTCAGCCTTTGCAGTGTTGTTCTCGCTGCTGCTGCTTTGGCAGAGGAGGAAGGAGAGGAAGAATGCAGGAAAAGCACAAAGCACACCTGACAGATGACCATTCACCCTCAACTAAATAATATTAATAATAATTTATAATAATAATAATAGAATCCTAAGGTAGGAGGAGACCTCCAAGGGCCATTCATTCCAACCTCCCTCCTGCCATAAGAGAAAAAGCACTATTAAAGCACACCTGACAGATGGCCATAGAGACCTTGCTTAATAATAATGATATTAATAATAATAGGATCCTAAAGTAGTAGACCTCCAAGGGCCATTCATTCCAACATCCTTCCTGCCATAAGGGAAAAGCACAATCAAAGCACTCCTATCAGATGGCCATTCAGCCTCTGCTAATGAAAATAATAATAATAATAATAATAATAATAATAATAATGATATTAATAATAATAGGATCCTAGAATAGGAGACCTCCAAGGGCCATCCAGTCCAACCTCCTTCTGCTATAAGGGAAAAAGACAATCAAAGCATTCCTGACAGATGGCCATTCAGCTTCTGCTCCTGCTTCTAATAATAATAATAATAATAATAATAATAATAATAATAATAATAGGAAGCTAGAATAGGGGACCTCCAAGAGCCATCCAGTCCAACCTCCTTCTGCTATAAGGGAAAAAGACAATCAAAGCAATCCTGACAGAGGGCCATTCAGCCTCTGCTCCTGCTTCTAATAATAATAATAATAATAATAATAATAATAATAATAATAGGAACCTAGAATAGGAGACCTCCAAAGGCCATCCAGTCCAACCTCCTTCTGCCATAAAGGAAAAGCACAATGAGATGGCCATTCCAACTTTTGGGCATTCCAGCCTTGCAGGCTGAACATCGTGTTATTGTCGCTGCTGCCCCGTCACCGCTGCTTTGAAGAGGAGGAAGGAGGGGAAGAGGAGGACAGCGGGTGGGCTCCTAAAGTCCCTCCCCCGCTCACCGGCCGTCAGGAGTTGGCAGAAGCAGCATTTTTGGAGCAGCAGCCTTTCTCTTCTGGGCTGCCCTTTCTTCCTCCCACCCCCTTCTTCCTGAAAACTGCTGAGGTGGAGGTGGAGGCACGGAGAAGGAAGGAGGGAGGGAGGGAAAGGAAGAGGGAGAAAAGAAAGGGATATAAAAAGGAGAGGAGGAGAAAGGGTGAGGAAAAAAAGAGAGAAAGAGAAGAAAGGGAGAAAGATGGAGGGGGAGAAATAAAGAAAAAGAAATGGATATAACAAAAGAGAAAGAGAGGGAAGAGAGAGAAAATCCGAGAAAAGAGAAGGAAAAAGGAGAGGGGGGGGGGCCTCCGGAGTGTGTGTGTTTGCTGCGGCTGAAAGAACGAGGAGGAAAGAGAGGGCCTTGCCTGCTCACCCACCCACGCACCCTTATCGTGAGGGTCAGCTACCTTCCTTCTCCTTTACTGGGGGGCGGGGGGGGGGGTGACAAACTTGTTGCAGGGCGGGAGGTAGCGCCAGCGGTGCACAGGGTCAGGTACTCAATGCTGTCCAAGCTTGGAGTGCCTGCCCACTGTCCCCATCTCTACCATGGTGCTCCCAGCTAGCCAAACGCAGCACCAACAAACACTCACGGTGAAAGGGTTAACAGAACTTAGAAATGTTGAAATGTTGAAATGCAAACCTAAAGAGGGGTTTGTCCCTCTCCTCTGGCCTGCAGAAGACCAAAAGTCAAGAGGAGATAATGTATCTAGAAGACACAAGATGCTCTTTGTCAAGTTCGCCTAGGGAGTACCCAGGGTGGGTTAACACCCAAAATGCTTATCTGTAACAATAATGTGTGTGTTTACGTAGTTTGTAGAAGGTTAGCAGTGAAAGACACTGGGGTGGCAAAATATGAGAAAAACATGTTTTTGAATGGTTGATCCAATAAGAGAGGTGTGTGCCCATGACACAGTGAAAAGACATGTATATAAGGTGACTGAAAGATCCAAATGGGAGGGACAGCTTTTTTTGAAGACACTGGTCTATCTTGCTGTTTCTCCCTGTGTGGCCACACTTGAAATAAAGAGATTTCTGCTTTACCTCTGGAGACTAGACTCTCTTCATTTTGCTGCCCTCTGTGACGGACTCAGCAAGGACCCCAAGCAGGGGGTCCCCTACATTTCTGGAGGTTCCGCCAAGATATAGCAGAGGTGCCGGTTTGATGAGATTCTAGAGGTTGTTGGCAACCCATTCCTGAAGGCGAAGGCTGCCCAATTGGGATGTATCAACAGAGGTTGAGAAGGGATCCCAAAACAACAGACCGATCCTTTTGTTCATCTTTTGTTCATCTCGTCAGCAGGAACTCTCCACTTGAGAGGAAAGTTGGAAATCTTGTCCCCAGGAACGTCAGGGAACGCAAGTCATCGTGACCAGGCGAGTAGAGTTTTTCTTGGGGAAAGGGAAAGTCTAGACTAGTAAACAGGCGCCAGAAGGGTGGAAGGTTGGAAAGTATTGACTGTTTGGGAGTGTGATACAACTGAATAGGCACCACCCTTAGGAAAATGGGGCAAAAAGGGAGTAAGAAATGCTCAAGCCCATTGGAATGTATGGTTAAGAATTTCTCTAAGTTTAGGCAACAGATGCCAGGATGTAACAATACCCAGAAATTGCAATTTCTGTGTCAGGTGGAATGGCCGAAATTTAATTTAAATCCCAGATGGCCAGAAATTGGAACTTATGATTTGAAAATAGTAAGGCAATGCCTTCGTTACATAGCTGCCAACCATCTAGATTAGCTTTGCTATATAAATGCATGGAGTGTTGTGTTGCAAACCCGACCTCCTTGGCTTTTAAAATGTTGCAAAGAAACTCCTTCTTGCATGCCCTTACTTGCCAATCCAACAGCACCATTTAATGGTGAAAGTAAGAAGGTCATATACCTTGATTCTGCAGAAGGACAATTAGAGCTGGAATCCCAGCCCCCACCATATGTACCTTTATACTCAAGATCAAGAGGAGACCACCCACCAAGGCTTCACCTGCCTCTGGGTTATCTACTTCAGGAGCATCTTCCACTTCAGGAAGATCCTCAGATAGTGGAAGCTGATTTCTACAAAATACTATGATAGATGTCACTCAAGAAGAATCAGGACTGGATTTAACCCAGGGAGATGAGCAAAGGGGGGAAAGAAGGAATCCTAGACTCCCAGATGATTCTACCCCAGTAACCACCCGTGCACAAGCTGCTACTGCCCACCTGTGTCCACTCAGGCAAACAATACAGTATGCTCCTAGGAGACCTAATTGAAACAACCTAGATGCAGATGAGATTGTTACTCGTACAGCATATCAGCATGTCCCTTTTACTAGCTCTGATCTTTTAAACTGGAAGCAGCATGTGGGACCATATAGTGAGAAATCCCCAGGTGCCTTTCTTGAAAGACTGATTGAAGCCTATCGTAAATGGAGTCCCTATGATATGGAAGAGGAGAATGAAAAGAGTCAAGAAAACTTAGCTCTCAAACAGTCTTTTATTGCACAAGTAGCACCTGATATTCATAGGAAAATCCGGAGGTCCCCTGGTTTTGCTGAATTATCCCTGAATAGGCTAAATGGAAATGGCCACCCAGGCCTATGTGAATAGAGAAGAGCAAGAAGAGAAAAAAGATGAAAAGAAGCAGAAGAAGAAAGTTTTATCATGGCAGCAAGAATGTATGTAAGGTTTTAACCAAAGGAAAGGCAGGATGAATTGGATACAGAAAGGGACCATATGTGTCATAAGTACTTTTGAAAACATTAAATAGGTTCTTTTATTCCGCTTTTAGTGAGACAGGTTGCATTAGGCACTTTCAGAAAAAAAATAGACACAGACTCCAGTACTTACATGCTCTGCTCCATGGGAAGGACTAGGTGGTGTATTCAGAGAGTGTCAGATATGCTATGGGAAAGCATGATTCTGGACACTTTGGGGCTTCTTTCTCAAGGGAAGAGGAAGAAGTGTGCTTTTGGAGTCTTAGATTTTGTGCAGGAAGTCAGGTTCTGCTGTATGGAAAACAGAGGTCTGGTCCTTGGCATTGTGCTTAGGGAAAGAAGTTTTGGCATTTCAGTGTTTTGAAGTTATGGCATTATGGAAGTTATGGAACTGTGCATTGGCAGGCTGCAGGGTCTGGCCTTACAGGTGCTTCTCCAAGGAGGGAGAAAAGGATATGGTAATATTTGGATGCATGTGGATGAATGCGTGTACATGTGTATGAATGTTGAGTGAAAATATAATTCCCCTATGTTTGTTTGTTAACCAATGTAATTGTGAATCCAATGTAGTTGCATAGAATCTGTATGTCTGTATGTCCAATGTCATTCTTTGTCTAAATGTTTTCTGTAATCTTATATACCTTCTCACACTGGAAATTGCAATAAAAAGAACCTATGCTTTAAAATCATTGAAAAGTCATTCATGACATATGTAATTTTAGATTTTATTAGTCTCACTCTTATTGATGATAGTTTTCATAAAGTGTTTGCAGTTTTGAGCAGAAGACCCTCATCCTTATTGATTACAGGCTAATGACAAACAGAAGTGGGTTCATCCGAACCAGGAAAAACTTGGAAAGCTGTGCAAGTTAATTAACAGTTTTCATAGAATCATAGAATCAAAGAGTTGGAAGAGACCTCATGGGCCATCCAGTCCAACCCCCTGCCAAGAAGCAGGAATATTGCATTCAAATCACCCCTGACAGATGGCCATCCAGCCTCTGCTTAAAAGCCTCCAAAGAAGGAGCCTCCACCACACTCCGGGGCAGAGAGTTCCACTGCTGAATGGCTCTCACAGTCAGGAAGTTCTTCCTCATGTTCAGATGGAATCTCCTCTCTTGTAGTTTGAAGCCATTGTTCCGCGTCCTAGTCTCCAGGGAAGCAGAAAACAAGCTTGCTCCCTCCTCCCTGTGGCTTCCTCTCACATATTTATACATGGCTATCATATCTCCCTTTATTTGGTTTCTAAACAGGAATGCAACTTTCCACCAATTAAAAGGATGCAAAGCTTATGAAAAAAATTGCAATTGGACTATTAATTGGAACAGTAAATATATGTATTGTTTGTGTTTTATAGTTTTTAAGGAGTGCAATAATAATAATAATAATGGTGACTCATATTATTATCTGGTACCAGAACCTATTGGCAGTTGTTTTTCCAGAGGCCAGAGCTATTCAGCATCAGACCTTTTTGAAAAACAAAGCAAATGAGATATCAAAGTGCAGAATTTGCTAAGATTGGTTTACATGACTGATAAAGAACAATTGCTTTAACACAAATGAAAGCAATATATGGTATAAAGTATAAGATTTATTGTATAAAGGGTATAGAAAAAAATAAGGATGAAATGATGTTTTGAATCAGATCAACCAAGTGATAGAAGGAAAGACAGAGAATACAATGGATGGAAAATATTGAGCTTCAAATAGAGAAGTACAGATTTGGTATATGGGATTTTTCAAATAGAAAATGTGATACAATAAGGGTTCAATAAAGAAACATGCACCTTCTTTGGTAAGGTCATGGTAAGAAGCCAAACCAATAGTAACAAGACTTTGATTTCATAAATGGGAAGGTTACAACTGACAAGGAAAATGTTTGTGGGAACATTCAGGACTCATGGGATTACTGCCGGATTGCAATTAAGTATATTTGACCAGCAGAATCATTCCTTGGTTGCTTTAATGAAAGCTAAAAATGAAACCTTACAACAAATACGTAAGTCTATGAGTTGTTTGACTATGGAAATAAATTTGAGAGACTGGAAAGAAAAATGTTGATGTTAATAATGGGAGGACACTCAGAAGCCTTCCTAGAATTAACAAAATTACATTATTGGTTAAGAACAGATTATAAAGGATGAAGTAAGCTTGTCAAATATTCTCGGAAAGATGATATACTAAGATTGGAACTGGAAACCTTGGGGAAAATGGTCAATATTGAAGAAAATTTGGTTTGTGATATAGTTCCTATGCCTATGCATGTGGGGAAATGGTTCTGGGTTCCATATTTGTTATCCAAGAAAACCATATGCACAAGGTCCAAATATACAAATTTGAATGAAACAATTGTTATTGATAGATGCAATAAATGAGAAATGGGATATGTATGTCCTTTAACAGTAAAACAAGTTGAACCATGTGCATTGGAAATGGCAGATGCAATCTGCAGGTTACAAAAGCTAAAGCCCAAAACCATGGTATATGACAATGGAATATAATGCCTATGTACTATATCACCTAATGATTTATATTGGTCTGATGGGGAAACACAAACAGAACACCACTGGTATGATATCTTCATAGGATACATCCAATAGTATGGATAGGGATAATTATATTGCTGCTAATCATTTGGATCTTATGGCCTCTTAGACGAATGACAGGATTGACAAATCGATTATCTATATTTGAAAACAAGTTAACGTATTTAGAAACACAATTATGAACTATGATGTTTGGTTAATCATACAAGTTCAATATTAACCTAAAAATGTATACTCTACACTTAATCAAGTTTGATTATAAGTATAACCAACACTGAATTGCTTATCATGTATGGATCATGTATGTGATACAATAAATTAGCATTTATGTATCAAGGAGAGGAATATGTGAGGAATGAATGTTTGAATGCATGTAAAAGAGAAGAAACAGGCCTGAAGAAAAACCAACGTGGAGTTATGATATGGGACGAACTTGGCAGTCGAAGCGAGGAGGCAGTAAGGCATAACTGAACAACAATGGACAATGAGGTGTGCGGCCGAGCATGTAAGGAGTGCAGGATACGTGCAGGAGGTACCCCATAAGTCATGAGGCCTGGAATGCGAATGTCTTGAACTTTGGAGAGAACAAAGACATATTGTCCTTTAATAAGAGGACAGAGCAACCTGACTGTTGAAATGGATTTTGGCCTATAAATGCAGGGGACCCCTGACAATCTCCACGCTTCCTGAACTGCAACAACGGAGTGTCCACGCTTCCTCAGAAAAGACTGATCATCTTCGCCGGAGGAGGCCTGTGTGTGCGTGAGTATGAATGAATGTGTGTGTGCACGAGAGCTCTCCTTGATGTGATTCTGATATGATTCTATGACTTAGGCTGTAGCATCCTGATGCCATACCTGTGCCAAGAAGAAACTTGTGTGACTCTAAATACTACAGTTGCCGTTAGTACACATTTAGGATTTCCAGCTTTAGAGATTCATTGGACATATGTACACCCTAATGCACAACACTATCTGAACAGGTATAAACAGTGCACCCTAATAGCCACCCATCAAGTAGAGATAGAAGTCTGGAAAAATAGGGTGGGACCGTCTCCCAAGGCAGCATAAGAAGCCTTAATAGTTGATGATTGAGTGCATGGAGTGATTTTTACATTATTTCTGATAATTTTGGGTGTTTAGAATATAGATATTTTCTTTGCCCTAGAATAGCTATGAGGTGGAACTTTAAATGCTACCTAACTCTTTGGGTAATGGTGGTAAACCAAGTCTTTGTTCAAGGGGGATGGCATGCCAACCTGTTCCATCGGTTGGTTGGAGCTATCTTTGCCTCTGGTAAATGTCACAAATTGTTGGGTGTGTTCTCATGGCCCTTCTACTCACTCACAAGGATGGCCAATAGTTCCTGGCCCACTCTTGAATTTGTTAGGATGGAACTCAACAAAGGTGTGGGCCTATCATTCCAACTGGAAAAGGGACAAAAGTCAAACCACTCTGACTCTAAGAAAACCCACTCCTATAGCCCTTCTATGCATTCATCGAAGTAATAAGAGTAAGTGGGGATACACGCAGGGACAGATTAAGACACAACCCCAAAGACGCATACATTTAGGACATTACCTCACCTGTGAGAAGATTGTTGCTATGGTACCTACTCCCCAACAGGTGAAAGTTGATGGAATTGGCTAACCTCATGGTTTACCAGATTTCGGATGGCTAAAAGGATTGTTCTTGGGTATTGTCATGTTGATTATTGTATTTTTTTATAATGGTGATGTGTTTTCCCATCATCATGAAGATGTGTTATAAGCTCACTACAAGTGCGGTTCCCACTTCGCGGCAACTGGTGATGATTGCAAGAATGCCAGGGTGTAAAAAAAATGCTATAACTAGATATTGATCTTGCTTCAGCTTCTGTATGATCAGCTTTCGCAAAAAGAAAATGGAGGAGTGAAAGGGTTAACAGAACTTAGAAATGTTGAAATGTCGAAATGCAAACCTAAAGAGGGGTTTGTCCCTCTCTTCTGGCCTGCAGAAGACCAAAAGTCAAGAGGAGATAATGTATCTAGAAGACACAAGATGCTCTTTGTCAAGTTCGCCTAGGGAGTACCCAGGGTGGGTTAACACCCAAAATGCTTATCTGTAACAATAATGTGTGTGTTTACGTAGTTTGTAGAAGGTTAGCAGTGAAAGACACTGGGGTGGCAAAATATGAGAAAAACATGTTTTTGAATGGTTGATCCAATAAGAGAGGTGTGTGCCCATGACACAGTGAAAAGACATGTAGATAAGGTGACTGAAAGATCCAAATGGGAGGGACAGCTTTTTTTGAAGACACTGGTCTATCTTGCTGTTTCTCCCTGTGTGGCCACACTTGAAATAAAGAGATTTTTGCTGTACCTCTGGAGACTAGACTCTCTTCATTTTGCTGCCCTCTGTGACGGACTCAGCAAGGACCCCAAGCAGGGGGTCCCCTACAACGGCACACACACACACCCTCTACTGGCTTCCCGCCAACCCAAGAATGCGCACGGCCATGAGGAGCGGGCTTGGTTGGTCATCAAACTACACCCCACAGAAAGCCCTCTGCAAACCATGACTCCAAAGTATGAGATGGCACACTATTTATTTATTTATTTATTTATTTATTTCGGTTGCTTCTACCTCACCCTTCTCACCCCGGAGGGGACTCAGGGCGGCTTACAAAAGCAAGGCACAATTCAATGCCCGCGTCACATAACAGCAGTAAGACAAATAACATCAGTTAACAGAAAACAGCAATTCTAGCAATAACATCAATTAACAGAAAACAATAATTATTGTAAGGCAAAAACAACCATAAAACCACAAAGCAATAAAACCAATACAAACCATTTCTCCTCATTGACGGTCAGCGTTTCGCAATCTCATAGTTCAAATTCCAATTCCACAATTGTCAGTCCTTTCAGTCCTATCCATCTGGTTGTCCATATCTAGTTGTCAGATTGCCCAAAGGCCTGGTCCCACAACCACGTCTTTACCTTCCTCCTGAAGGAGAGGAGGGATGTTGATGCCCAAATTTCCCCCGGGAGTGAGTTTCACAGGTGAGGGGCCACCACCGAGAAGGCCCTGTTCCTCATCCCCACCAGCCTCACGTGATAGCGGTGGGGTCGAGAGCAGGGCCTCCCCAGATGATCTCAAATTCCGGGGTGGGACGTAGAGGGAGATACGTTCGGACAGATACACTGGACCGGAACTGTAAAGTGTTTTGTAGGTCAAAACTAGCACCTTGAATTGTGCTCGGAACTGAACAGGCAACCCAGTGGAGCTGACGCAACAGGGAGGGGGGTGATGTACTCCTTGTATGTCGCTCCGGTGAGCAATCTGGCTGCTGCTCGCTGGACCAGTTTCTGAACAGTCTTCAAGAGTGCGAAGAGTGCGTTGCAGTAGTCTATTCAGGATGTAACAAGAGCGTGGACCACGGTGGCCAGATCAGACTTCCCAAGATATGGGCGCAACTGGTGCACAAGTTTTAGTTGCACAAAAGCTCTCCTGGCCACCGCTGAGACCTGGGGTTCCAGGCTCAGCGATGAGTCCAGGATCACTCCCAAGCTGCGAACCTGAGTCTACCCTGGAAGTTCCTCTGGTTTCCTTTGGAAGCGCTTGATACAGGCTGGATGCCTCATCCAAAATAATTGGGATCAGAATGGGGGCGCCTCTCCGTGACTCCTGGCAACCAGAGGCAATGTCACGACCCCTGAAAAATTGCTTCGCGACCACCCCCAGGTTGAGAAACGCTGCCCTAAAGTTTGTTTTGTTGAATGTATTGTTGAAGGCTTTCATGGTTGGAATCACTAGGTTCTTGTGGGTTTTTTCGGGCTATAGGGCCATGTACTAGAAGCATTTCTCCTGACGTTTTGCCTGCACCTATGGCAAGCATCCTCAGAGGTAGTGAGGTCTGTTGGAATTAGGACAATGGGTTTATATATCTGTGGAATGGCTGGGTGTTTTGTTGATTCACTTCTTCCTCTTCTGCAAAGGCTCCTCCGCCTCCTCCTCCAGCCGAAGCAATGGCGGACCTTTGGCTCGTGTCAGTAGAAATGGCTACGCATGTCACTACTGACATGCGTGTCACAGATTCACCAACACGGACATAGGGGCACCTGGTTCAGGCCTTTGCGCAGTATATGGGGGGGGGGGAGGAAGAGAGAAATTATCATCATTGGGTTGCTGTGAGTTTTTGCGAGCTGTATGACCATGTTCTAGCCACACTTTCTCCTGATGTTTCGCCTGCATCTGTGGCTGGCATCTTCAGAGGTTCTGTTGGCAGTGAAGCAAGTGGGGTGTATATACCTGTGGAATAATGTCCAGGGTGGGAGAAAGAACCCTTGTCTGTTAAAGCAAGCATGAATGTTGCAATTAGCAAGCTTGAATTAGCATTTGAGTTTGCAAAGTCAATCAGTGAGAGTATCTGCATATAGCCTGGCCTTTGTTGCCTGGAGGCATCCTCTGGGAAGTCCACAAGCCCATGAACAATTTAAACAGGAAACAAGTAACATCCAGTGACATTCTCTCCTGACATTTCTCTTGCATGTGTGACTGGCATCTTCAGAGGTTTTGTTGGCAATGAAACAAGCAGAGTGTGAAATAATGTCCAAGGTGGAAAAAAACACCTTTGTGTATTTGAGACAAGTGTGAATGTTGCAATTAGCAAGCTTGAATAGCACTGAGTAGCCATGAAGTTGCAAAATCAATCAGTGAGGATATCTCCATGGAGGTAGCCTGGCTTTTGTTGCTTGGAGGCAGGGCCGTAGCCAGAAAAAAAATTCGGGGAGGGTTGAACATTTGGGGGGGGGGGAGTTTTGAAAATTTCAGGGGGGGGGGTTAAAAATTGGGGGGGGGAGTTAAAACCTGCCTCTTAGGTCACGCTGAAGCAAAGAGCACAGCGGGGGGGGGGGGCAGAACAGCCTTCAATAGCCTGCAGCTCCGCCCCTGTCAATCACCTCCACCAAGTCTGGCCTCCTTAGTGAGAGCATTCAACACCCCCCCCCAACATGGTTGCTTTGCTACATCGGCTATTGCTGCAAGTAATGACAGTGTGAATAAATTGTCAATATTTGCTTGAGATAGTGCTTGCAGGGAGGGACTCTTAATTTTTTGCGTCTCATAGACTTAGCATGGGGATAAGCCAATGCCAGAAGGGACAGAAAGTTTCATCTATGCTGATGATCATGCCATGACTGCTCAAGCAGGGAGCTTTGAGATGGTTGAACACAAGCTCTCCGAAGCTCTAGGTGCTCTAACTGCCTATTACAGGGAAAACCAACTGATCCCCAACCCATGTAAAACACAGACATGTGCCTTCCATGTCAAAAAACAGACAAGCATCCCGAGCTCTGAGGATCACCTGGGAAGGAATCCCACTGGAGCATTGCAGCGCACCCAAGTACATGGGAGTCACTCTGGACCGTGCTCTTACCTACAAGAAGCACTGCCTGAACATCAAGCAAAAAGTGGGTGCTAGAAACAACATCATACGAAAGCTGACTGGCACAACCTGGGGATCACAACCAGATACAGTGAAGACATCTGCCCTTGCGCTATGCTACTCTGCTGCTGAGTATGCATGCCCAGTGTGGAACACATCTCACCACACTAAAACAGTGGATGTGGCTCTTAATGAGATATGCCACATTATCACGGGGTGTCTGCGCCCTACACCACTGGAGAAATTACACTGCTTAGCCGGTATTGCACCACCTGACATCCGCCGGGAAGTAGCAGCCAATAGTGAAAGTGATATCGAGCTCTTTTTTGGGGGGCTTTCCCAGCGAGGAAGGCCCCAGAAGACCGCCAAGGGGGTCTTTGACCTTGGTGAGCTGCCAGCAAAAGCCAATCCAAAGCGCAAAATATTAAGAATTAATCCCACCAGAGGCTGAAGAGGTATCCAGCGACCGAAGCGTTTATTTCTGCGATTCAGCTGAAAAGGATGCGTTACAGGGATAATTCCACCATAAGCATAACATTACAGTGATTTTTTGGCATATTTATACAGACAGAACAAAGGAAAAACAGTTTGAAACTTCCGCCCGCCTTCCTTCAGCTGGCTTTGCCCTGATTGGCTGGCCCTGGAACAGCTGGGAGGAGGCTTGGCTGCATGTCCCGCCTCTCAACCTACCAGCGGGCGCTGCTGCCTCCAGGGGGCCAATCGGAGCCTTCCTAGCGCCTCCGAAGATGGTCCAATCAGCAGCCAGGAGGCGGGACTCAGCTTGACAGCTCAGGGGAGGCGGGACGCCCAGGAGGCGTCCGCCAGCTGATTGCTGAGCCTTTGTTTGTCAACGGGGTGACAGACAGAAGAAACAAAGGAGTTTCCTGGTCTGTTGATGAGATCTGGAGGAAATATAAAAAGGGGCTGATGATGGTATTTGGATCTCAAAACTCTGTAAACAGGGGAGCCCTGTAAACAAAGGAGCTGCACAAATACCAAAGGTTGAGTTAATCATCCTTTTACCGGAGTTTCTGTTGACTTATCTCTCAGCCCATTGTCTGAACTCTGAAAATGAGCCCCGAGATAAGACCAACTGCGGCCATGCAGATGCAAATATGGATTTACCTTTGAGGAAATAGGATTTCCCCCAACAGTAACCTCAGGTCACATTCCTTTTCTGGGGCAAAGTTCAGGAGGGAAAAAGGTGGGGAAGAGAGTCAGGGTACATTTCATATGATAGATTTCCATTATATACATTTCACCATGCTTCATATCCTTCATACATTCCATAAATGAATCCCCATCCCCAACCCAGCAAAGTTTATTAAAGACAACAATAATAAATGTATTTCATTCTTGTTGGAATCATAGTCTCCTTGGTGAAGGCGCATGTAGGCTAGAGGCTGCTTGTCCCTCCAAGCTAGCCTGGTCTGAGGTTTGTGTCCAAAAGTGTGGCTGAAAACAGTCCGGGATGTGGAGCAGAAAGTCAATAGGAGAGGGCAAGCAAGAGAGTTCAAAGGGGGCTTCTGGGTTGCGATCTGTGAAGCAGTGTCCTTTGGGAAACTACATTTCCCTGATCAGGGGCCAGGGTCCAGTGCACAAACCAGAGAATTCACAGAGAGGAAACAGGAACCCAGTTATGTGTGCTGGGTCAGGAAGCAACAGAATCCATTGTCCGGCCCTTGGCGAACTACAAATACTTGGGGGAGGGGAGAAAAGATGCTCCACATCAAAAGGACCAAGGCAGAGACATCTCCAGCTCATCCCTTGTTTGGGTGTAAGCCAGCACGTCAACGACTTAAATCTAGAAATAGTTTTCTAAGATCTACAGAGACACTCGCTGGAACACCTCAGCAAGCGAGAGTCCAAACCTGGCAAGCTCAAACCCAGAGCCTCAATCGATGGCTGATACCAAATGAGAGACTCTCTCCTGGGCACACAGAGGACTGGGTGACTTGGAAGGCGCTGAATAGACTGCGCTCTGGCACCACGAGATGCAGAGCCAACCTTCAGAAATGGGGCTACAAAGTGGAATCCACAACATGCGAGTGCGGAGAAGAGCAAACTACAAACCACCTGCTGCAATGCAACCTGAGCCCTGCCACATACACAATGGAGGACCTCCTTGTGGCAACACCAGAAGCACTCCAAGGGGCCAGATACTGGTCAAAGGACATTTAATCAACTACCAAGCTTGCAAACTCTGTCTTTTGTATGTATGTATGTATGTATGTTTGTTTGTTTGTTTGTTCTGTAAAAAATGTAACACAACTGTTCGGTTCCCTGGCACGATAAATAAATAATACTATGGAATTCTGGTAAGTTGTAGTGTGGTGCATGCTGAAGACCTTGCAAAACTACAACTCCCATAATGCTCAGTTTAAAGGGATGTCAAGCTGCAGCAATTCTACAAGTCTAGGGGCACCCTTAGAAAGGCATATATAAAGGGAACGCTCGTGATTCAATATATATATATATTGAATCACGAGCGTTCCCTTTATATATGCCTTTCTAAGGGTGCCCCTAGACAATAAATATATTGAATCACGAGCGTTCCCTTTAAGAGACAGGCTCTCCTTGGCCAGCTCTGCCTTCTTCGCCTGCTCCTGTCAATCAGGCTGGGAAGGGGCGCAAGGCCGAAGGCGATTGGCTAGCTGGAGGAACGCCCCTCCCCGCGCTGCTTCAGAGAAGAGAGAGAGGGGAAAGGAGAGGCAGCGATGGCAGCAGCAGAGGCGCACCGGGTGCTGGTCTATGGAGGGCGGGGAAGTTAACCAGTTAACCAAATTCATTAGTAAACCTGTTAAAATTAATGAGTAAACCAGGTTTATTTTTTTTAACCTGAAAAATTTCGGGGGGGGGGGGGAGTTTGAACCCCTAACCCCCCCCCCCCCTCGCTACGGGCCTGCTTGGAGGCACCTTCTGCTTGGGAGGTGTTAATCAGGCCTTGATTCCTTGTTGTCTGAAATTCTCCAGTTTCTAAGTGGTGGTCTTTATTTACTCTCTTGATTCTGTTCATTTTGATTTTGTTCATTTTCATTATTTATATTGAAATTGTTCATGTGAATTTCAATGACTTCTCTGTGTAGTCTGGCATAATAGTTGTAACAGTGGTTCAGCATTTCTATGTTCTCAAATAATATTCTGTGTCCAGGTTGGTACTGACATCATCATCAATACCATCATTTTCTCCCCTATGTCAGTTACTGTGAGATGGTGTGTTTGGGAGACAGGGTTACTACCAGATCAAATCTGCCTTTTCTGAGCATTTCCATCCAATGTGCAGGATGCAGGAAAAGCAAGGTTCTTCGCCTTGTTGCACAAAGTGGCAGAGCACTAGGCACCTTGGGGTTTAGGAGAAGAAAGGCACATGAGAAGCCATCTTTGGGATCCTTGGGTCCCGATCTTCTGTCCCTGGTTGCAGCAAGGACTCTCTGGGGCTGGAACTAAGGGCTGAAGAATCAATCCTGTGCTAGGAACTGAGCCTGGTTTTTGAGACGTAGTTCCCCTCCTTCTTTGAGAGGTTCTCCAGCAGCACTGGCCTTGATTCCTTTTTTGGGATCAGGCATAGCATGTTCCTCCCATGCAACCTTCCTCCCGCCCTCCTCCTCCTCCAATATTATCCTGGCAGAGGCTGAGGCACAATCTGCTTCTCTTTCTGGGCCTCACACACTTAAGGAGATGGTCCCTGCCCCAGATGCCCATTTCCTTTTGGCCCTTTGCTCCCTGGACTCCTCCTGGATGAGAGCTCTGCCTTTCCACCATCTCCCACCTGCATCCACCTGTCTATCCATCCATCCATCCATCTGTCTGGGTTCATTTGCGTAGGCCGTTCCTTGTTTTTTCCCAGACTCCAGATTGTCGCTTGGCTGCAGAGACCCACAGTTCCTTTCCAAGGCAGCCTCTTCCTGCGCCAACAGGCAATTTGCCCCCTCTCCTGCCTTCCCCCTTTTCTTCCATTTGTGAGATGTCTTAGAATATAGGTCAATTACATACAAAGGCAGATGTATACAATCCCTACACTTCTGTTTACACAAGGTTCCTAGGACATTATAATGCCACTCGAGGCCATGCTCTTAAAAGCGGAAGGCAGCTGTGGATGAGAATGCATTCCTTGCAAAAGAGAACAAACATAGGAGAGCCCTTGAGCTCCCAAGGAGGAGACTCTCCAAGCTGAATGTCAAGGGAAGTGTGGAGGTTGGAGCTGAGTCGCAGAGATGCCCATTGACCATGGCCTCCAGAGGCAGGAAATGTTTGTGGGTGTGGAGCGCAATCCCAGAAGTTGTGCTTCTGGGGTGAAGCAAAAGACAGCTCCTGTTTACCTTTCCCCTTGAAAAGGCTTGGCCCGCTCCATTGGGAAGGGCAGCATCATGGTGTATGACATCGTTTGCCAACAGCTGGGCAAGACTCTTTCTGACTGCTCCATTGGGGAGACTGATAGTGCCACAATGACAACAATTATTATCATAATTATTATAATTATAATAATGACAACAGCGACCTGTTATTCCAGTTGTCATGGTGCCAACAAAGCTCTGCCAAAGGACGCACCATCTCCCTTTTCAAAGAGCTCTGTTGCTTGCATTGCATTGCAAAGGAGGTGCCACCTCAAAGGGAATGACATAGGAGCTGGGCACTGATGAAGCCTTCTGTACACCTGTCACCATTCAGGGCATTGCGATGAATTTGGTTTATAAGTCAACACATCCACATTGTGATAGAATCATAGAGTTGGAAGAGACCAGTCCAACCCCCTTCTGCCAAGAAGCAGGAAAATCGCATTCAAAGTACCCCCAACAGATGGCCATCCAGCCTCTGCTTCAAAGTCTCCAAAGAAGGAGCCTCTACCACAATCCACGCAAGAGTGTTCCACTGCTGAACAGCTCTCACAAATAGGAAGTTCTTCCTAATGTCCAGGTGGAATCTCCTTTCCTGTAGTTTGAAGCCATTATTCCGCTTCCTAGTACTTCATCACACTAGAGAATGAATCCATTTTTAAATCCAATTTCTGCCTCCTGCAGAATTCTGGGGTTTGTAGTTTAGTGATGCTGTTAAAGGGTTCTCCCTAAACTACAAACCCCAGAATTCTGTAGGAGGCAGCAACTGGATTTAAAGTGGATTCATTCTCTAGTGTGATGAGGTCCCTAGTTTCCCAGGCAGCAGAAAACAAGCTTGCTCCCTCCTACCTGTGACTTTGCTTCATATATTTATACATGACCCTCATCATGTCTCCTCTCAGCCTTCTCTTCTGCAAGCTAAACATGCCCAGCTCTTTGAGCCACTTCTCATAGTGTTTGTCCTCCATACCTTTGATCATTTAGTTGCCCTCCACTGGACACATTCCAGCTTAGAGTCAACACCTCCCTTCAATTGCGGTGCCCAGAATTGGACACAGTGTGATTCCAGGTGTAGTCTGACCAAGGCAGAATAGAGGGGGAGTATGACTTCCCTACATCTAGTAGGCACTAGACTCCTATTTATGCAGGCCAAAAACCTATTGGCTTTTTTAGCTGCAGCATGACATTGTTGGTTCATGTTCACCTTCCAGTCCACGAGGACTCCAAGATCTTTTTCACATGTAATGCTGTCAAGCCAGGTGTCTTCCATTCTGTATCTTTGCATTCCATTTTTTCTGATATTTCTTCCTTCCTTTCTTTCTTTCTCCTTCCCGCCCTCTCCCCTCCCTCTCCATCTTTGTCTCCTTCCTTCTTTCCTTCTCTCCTTCCCCATCTTTGCTCCCTCCTTCCCTTCCCTTTGTCTTCCTTGTTTACTCTCTCATTCTCCTTTTTCTCTTCCTCCTTTCCCTTTGTTCTTTCCTCTCATTCATTCCCTTCCCTCCCTCCCTTTTCTACAGAGCCTGCTAAGTCCCCCCCCCCCCCATTGATTCAGATGTCCACTTCATGCCTGCTACTGGCTCCTCCATCCTCAGCATGGGATGCCCCATCTTCCCATTCATCCCGTACATTTAAACTCCCAGACTCTTCCACAGTGAAGATGCCATTCCACAAGTGACAACAATCAGCCTTTGGGTTATACTGTATACTTGTTTCTATAGCAAACAATTTTTTCCCTTGTTAAAGAGAGAAACCTTGACTCTTGGATTGATTTTTAAATAAGCATATATTTAGCTGTTTAGTGGTTGAAGTGCATGCTGGGCGCCTGTTCTTCTGCAGAGAGAGAGAGAGAAAGAAAGAAAGAAAGAAAGAAAGAAAGAAAGAGAATAATCCACACTGATCTCCCTGATAAATAATGCAGGGCAGGCATTCAAGGTTGCCTGGGTCTGGGTTGACCTCATCTATGGGGAAGAAGAGAAGGAGGGCAGCTCAAGGGGACTGAGCTAAAGGGGGCTTTTTCCTTCCCTTTGGGTTTCTTCCCTTCATGAGTTTCCCACCACAGTTACTTGGAGCAGCAATTGAATATTTCAGCACTGTAGCATACCTTTACTCATCTTGACTTCTTGAGGTTGGGTTTCTCCATTGGCTCGCCTATCTATGATACACACAATGCATACATACTTGTGTGTATCTAAGCAACCAAGCCACCTGACCTGGGAAAGTTATAAAAAGTCTCCTCTTCTCGACCTGCTTCCACTTTTCCTTTTTCTGTCCAATAAGATGTTAGATTTCAGTTTAGGGGAGCCGTCTTCCACCTAATCTTCTCATTCCTGATCTTGGGAGGAAGTACTGCAAGGGGGTGAATGTCTTCCAAAAGCAAAAAAGCGAAGTCCTTTAGTTGTGTATGTGATGCAGTTGCATCAGGGAATTAGGGAAGACCCAGTGTTGGAAATCAGGAGCTTTTAGGCTCAAAATAACCTTCACTTGGGGGTGTTTCCACAAAAATATAGCAGACTGCCAGAAGCATACTTCATAACCATTAGAAGCTTACATGTAAAGAGCAAAGATTGGTTTCCATTCAGCAGGATGGAACAGGATTGCTGATCCACAACTTCATAGGATCAAAAATAATATGTTTATTAAAGACAAAAGAAATCCATTCTTGATAGGAAAGGTTCTTGGAGCTATCTTCTAAGGAAATAAATAACAAAATAGCTATGTCTACTACATCTTGCCTGGATAATGGCAAGATGCCTCTTCACTCGAGAGAAGACAAAAAGCAAGAGCAAGGCCAAAATGGAGAATTAACCGCATGGCCTCACCAGGGCAATAAAAATACCTTTAAAGAGGAAGTTACATTTTCCCTGAACAGATCACATTGCTAAGTATTCAAAGGGGAGGATCAAGTGGCATGCAGGATGAGTAAGACAATGCCCCTTCTAAACCCCTTCTTAAGATAGGGATGCACAGGAATTTGTGGAAAGGAATCCCTTATTCTAATCTATCTTAGGCTAACTACTCATTGAGGGCTAGAGACTTGTGCAGTCATGGATGAAACCCAACACCCAGGCCGGTTGCTCAGCTGATTCTGCCTCATAATAATAGATTTAGCTTCATAGTTTTCTTCCAAGGAGCAAACATTTTCCTCTCATACTTGCTTAAAGGAGGGATGAGGCTGGTATGGTCACCTGAGGAACAAAATACCTTCTTTGGCTTCCCCCCCCCCCCTTCCTTCCTTCCTTCCTTCCTTCCTTCCTTCCTTCCTTTTTCAGACCCTTCATGCCTTCCCTTTTTGAAAGTATGGCTTGTTAATACAGACATGGATCCACTTAATTAATCTCTCACTGGCTTTTGAGCCTACGCCTCCCCCTCGGTCCCTTGTTGCCCCATTTGTTCCTTCGCCTTTGAAGCCGTGCCAACAAGGGGGCTTATGTGCCAGAGACACCCCCCCCCTCCCTTAAAACATGCTTGTCCATCCTTCTAATTAATAATTACACAGCCCACGTCTGGTTCAAGCACAGGAGAGGAGAGCAGGCAGGGAAAAGGGAGGCTTTGGCGGTTCCTTCTTCACGCAGGGACACTGATACATGTGTGTTGGTGTGTAGGGCTGCCCCCTGCCCACTCGGTTAAAGGATGGGGTGGGATAAGTTTTCCAGCCTTGACTTCAGAGCCTCTTTCTGGCTAATGCAGGGCTCAAGCTTTTGCAAAGCTTAGGGCTCCACCCCCATCCCTTGCCAAATCCCACAATCTCTGAGTAGAGAGAGGCACGGGGCTTTTGTCTTTAAACCAGGGGAGCAGGAGACGCATCCTAAAAGCTTTATCCCAGTTCTTAAGGGAAGGAAAGGGGCTTTCCCTATCCTCCCAGGGCTTAGTCCTGATGTCAGAGGCCACAAGGGAGATTGGCAGGGGGAGGGAAACACTACCTCCATCCCTTAACCTGTTTCTGCAAAAAAGAAATCCTATACATTTCTGAAAAAAAGAAGCCCCCAGTGGTGCAGCAGATTAAACTGCTGGGGTGCTGAACTTGCTGACCAAAAGGTTGGCAGTTCAAATCTGGGGAGCAGAGTGAGTTCCCGTTGTTAGCCCCAGCTTCTGCCAAGCTAGCAGTTTGAAAACATACAAATGTGAGTAGGTCTAAAGATACAGCTTCGGCGGGAAATAATGATGCTCTATGCAGTCATTCTGGCGACATGGCCTTGGAGGTGTCTATGGACAACACTGGCTCTTCTGCTTAGAAATGGAGATGTGTACCCCTCTTCAGAGTTGGACATGATTAGACTTAATATCAAGGGGAAACCTTTACCTTTGTTATAGGTTCCATTTTCCACCGGGAATCATTTCGGCTTTGTATTAGGGTTGGTTGGAGTCTGAGGGCCTCCTTCTCCCTCTTGACTGTTGCTTGGCTTCAGTGGGGATGGAGGCTCCTCTTTGGGGTGCAGTTGCCATCCCTACCTTTGCTGGAGCCACTCAGAGTCCGGCACTGGCAACAAAGGGCCTGCTTTGCTTTCATGGAGCCAAAGCACCCAAGCTCAGTTTAACATCCCTATAGAGCACTTGGTGCTTAACATCCTAATGACTGTGAAAACAAGCTAGGAATTTATTAGCGTGAGGAGGGAAGGCAGGAGGGGGGGCTGAAGACATAGAGCAGGGCTCTTCTGCAAAGGAAGCAATAAGGAGGGCAGCAAGAGAGATGGATCCAGGCCCCAAATGCAACTCTAGATCTCATTCTCCATCATTCACTGCAAGCCCTTTGAGGCCAGCCCCTTGCAGGACCCATAGGAGTCAGTTTGTTGGTCCTCATTGGGGGCTTCCATGAGATGGAGTCCAAAAACCTTTGGAGTTGAGAGAGTGGGCCATTTCTGTGTTGTATGGGAGCAGATAGCCTCGAAAGGACTGCCTTTGGGGCTGGAGAGGGGGGAGGCTTGCTTCTTTGGCGCCAACATGCCTCCTCCCCTCCCCTCCCTTCAAGGCTCAAGGCCACTCTCAGCCTCCAAACAAGCTCTGCCCCCCTCCCCTGCAATAACGGCATCCACCCTCCTGGTATCTCCTGTTTTGAAGCCATGACAGCTTATGTGCAGCCGAGTGATGTGCTTGGCACAAGCTATTTGGCCTTGTCAAGATACATCTTCTGAGCACGTAAATTATGCAGCTGAAAATGTTTCTTTATTAAATCGCCTGTGTTACTTTTAAACTACTCTTGTCTCATCAACCATCCCACTTCACAGCGGCCGGGCCCCATTAAAGAGAAGGGAAATGGAGGGAGAGGGGGAAGAGCTTCCTCATAGACAGTGGTCCTCAAAGGGCCCCAGGATCCGCAATGTGCAGGATGTAGGGCACGTTGGTGGATCCTCTCCAGCACCATCTACCCCGTTTAAGGACAAGAAGAACTGTCCTCCTTGGTGGGAAGGGAGCCCACACAGGAGAGCTAAAACAGGAAGGCTCTGAGCGGCACTTGTGTACCTGTGAACAGTGAGGGGGTGTATGCCTGAAGGAATGGGGCCACTCCGCTTGTGCAACTAGTACATTGGAAGCCTACATTGGATCCAGGCCTGCCTTTGGGGAGAGGGGGGGTGCACACTATGAAATGAAGGGGTGCATGTTCCTTCCAGCTCCTCACCCCTCCCACGTGGGCTGAGGGACCCACTTTTGCAGGCACATTAGAGCCATGGAGAATTCACTGAAAAAGGAAATCCAAGTTTTGGAAGCTCTGTGAACTTCCCTGAGTAGAGAGGAGACCCTGAGCAAGCTTTTCCCATGAGCCACAATGGCTGCTGTGAATGGAATGGATCAGGGAGGGATCATAGAATAATAGACTTGGAAGAGACCCCATGGGCCATCTAGTCCAACCCCCTGCCATGCAGGAAAAGCATGCATTGTAAGATCTTGCCAAGAAGGTCTCTGGTCTCCAGACTTCAGAGCCAATCCATGAAGGTCCACTGGAAGTGAAGAGATGGCCATGAAGTGGCCATGCCACCTTCTTTCCCTCTTCCTCTTCTTCATTTTCCTTTTCCCTTTCCTGGGCTGCTTTTGGATCTTGACATCTTCTCCCGACATGTTGTTTTTCAGCACCCAAATAGTGATGCCAACTTAGCCATTTTTTATTTTGCCACCTAACAGACTTGGAGGAGACATGAGAACCATGTTTCAATATATGAAAGGATGTCCCATTGAAGAGGGAAGCATCACTGTTTTCTGCTGCTCTGGAGACTGGGACACAATGGATCAGTTTATTCAAATTGTAGGAAAAGAGATTCCACCTGAACATTAGGAAGAATTTCCTGATAGTCGGGGATGTTTGACAGTGGGATGTGTTTCTGCCTTGGTGTCCAGTGGAGTCTCCTTCTCTGGAGGTTTTTAAGCAGAGGCTGGATGCACATCTGTTAGGGGTGCTTTGATTTTGCCTTTCCTACCTGGCAGAAGGAGGATGGATTGGATGGGGGGGGGGTGTCTCTGATTCCATATCCCAATATTTCCATGAACCTGCTCATGTCTATGAGACTGGATGGCCATCTGTTGGGAGGGCTTTGAATCTATGTTCCTGCATCGCAGTGGTTGGAAAAAATGGCCCTTTTGGTCTGTTCTGACTCTATGGTTCTAGGATTCATTGGTCATGAGCAGGAAACTTGGGCAACTGGGAAGAAATAAAAGGGACATCAGAGCCTAAGGAAGCAAATGATGAGTTTCCAGTGCAGTCCTGTCAAGGGTCAATCCATACTTTGAAGGAACTGTCCAAAGTGCTGAACTCCCCCCTAAGAGGTTCAGAGCCACATGGAACTCTTTCAAAGTCCAGACTAAAACTCAGACCAGATGCCATGGAAGCTGTTTTTGGGGGGAGGAGGGATTTCCCACTGCCATGGCTTAAGCCATCCTGTGAGAGAAGAGACTAAAATCCTTCTTTAGATTCTAATTAATCCTGCCCTGAGGCCTCTTAACTAGCTGAAAGACACAGACACATAAAAACAGCATAGCCCAGGGATGTGTGAGAGATTCCTCCTTCTTTCTCTTGCCCCTACATTTCCTTGCTGCCTCTGAGGTGTTTCCGGCTTAGTTTTAGGATTCCTCTTGGATTTCTTTGTTTAACTATCTGAAACAGGAGAGAAAAACAACTGGCTCTGCCAAAACCTGCCTGTCAATGTCTTTTGGCATTTTGGAGAGCAAACAAGCAGGTGCTGGGACTGAAAAGGATCTCTGCATTTGGTGGGAGAGATTGGAGGATGTGGCTCTTGTCTTCCTTGGGGGATGCAGAATGTTTCTCAGGCCAAGGAAATCCCTGCGGTGTTCCCTGGATTGAAAGAAGCCCTGGGACTTCCTGCATTTGCATCATTGGAGGCCCATCGTGCCTGTGTCATATGTGTCACACACAGCTCCAAAACGTCCTCCTTCCCTCCTATCAGTATCTATAGGGCAGGAGTTGTGGCCATTTTCAGAAAGGGAGACCGGTACGAGTGTGTGGTGTGTGCCATTGTGCACTGATCCATGCTGCCTCCAACCTCTCTGCCCAGCTCTGCTCTGCTTTGGCTGCTGCTTAGGGCCCTCCGTCTCCTGCTTTGCCATTCGGCGCAGCTGCGACTTGTTACAAAGAAGACCTGTGCATTATTCATTGGCAGGGAAGAGGAGCAGTGCAGATAAATTATGGATCTGAACGTGGCTCAGAGGCTGGTTAGGAATTGGTGCCCTGAGAGGTTTCCTTTGGAGAGGGGCGCCCCACTTCATGCCCTCCCAATTCTGCACACATATATTTCATCTTATGTTGGCGGTTGGCAAAGGGCTGCTTTGGGTTTTAGTCCAGACTTTAGAACCCAAAGTTATGCACCCATTTAAAGATGACATTTGAAACCCTGGAGAGGGTTTGTGTTACAGTTTTGTGAAGAACAACTGCTTTGGGTTGTAGATTTTTTGGGCTATATGGCCATGTTCCAGAAGCATTTTCTCCTGATGTTTCGCCTGCATCTATGGCAAGCATCCTCAGAGGCCAGTTTTCATGTGTCTTGGAAGTTTCTCCCTGTAGAGATGTTCAATGTATTGTCGAAGGCTTACAACAACCCAGTGATTCCAGCCATAAAAGCATCTGAGGATGTTTGCCATAGATGCAGGTGAAACGTCAGGAGAGAATGCTTCTAGAACATGGCCATATAGCCCAAAAAACCTACAACAACCCAGTGATTCCAGCCATGAAAGCCTTCGACAATACAAACAACTGCTTTTCCAAGCTCCGGGGCCTATTTTGAGCAGATCATGCTGCATCTTTAAGGTATCCCCCATTGCAATTGTTTGGGGCCTGGTGTTCACAGATGCCCTGATCACCTTGCTTGCCTTGCAGAAGGAGGCAGCATTTGTGGCCGTATTTAACACCGACGACTTTAATAGCTAGGGCTCTTTGCCAGGTTGGTGCTCGATTCTCTGAGGCGCAAATGGCCCCTTTCTCTTCTTCTTCTTCCCCTGACCTTGCTTTATGAGGCTTGGCCCGACTGGAGCCTGGAAAGGGAGCCGGAGTTGAGCCAGAGAGACACAAGGCTATAAAAGGAACTTGCCCTCTGATCTCTTCTAGATCAGAGGGCAAGGATAGCTGCACATTTCTCAAAGATTCCCCACTTTGCAGTCCATTTTTGGAGTTGCAAATGAGCTCCTCTGCCAAGAACAATTCTTCTCCCCCTGCCCCTTCCTTTGTCTCGCTTCCAGGAGACCCAATTCCTGGCTCACAAAGGAGGTGCTGAAAGGGGGTCTCAAAGAGCCTCGATAGTGATTTCCAGCATTCAGGTGGGAAGTGCTGACTCAGGCGCCTGCCTCTCAGGGAGAGCAAATGGTGCGGCAGTAAAAGAGATACTTCAGAGTTGTGGCTACTATAAAAGTGCCTAACAAATCTGACTGGCAAAGCCAGCTGTTCCCTGCAGGGAGATGGGAAGAGGAGGGGAGGGTCAGGAGGATTTATGGCCCCAAGAGATGGGGCTGTCACTGGGAAATTGGCTGGGAAAGTTTCCTCTCCTTTTGCCCTTGATCGAAGCAGTGTTTGTCTGGGTGAGGTGTTTGTATATATATTTGTGAGTGTGTATACTTGCTTGCATGTACACAGCAGGGGCTTTGAGCCTTCCTTCCTTCCTTCCTTCCTTCCTTCCTTCCTTCCTTCCTTTGGCAAGAGGGGGCTGCCAGTCTTTGGGGTCCCCTGCCAAGTGTAGTCCTTCAGAGGAGCCACATGGTGTTCCCTTGCCATCTTGTGCACTTTGCAAAGCAGGTGGTGGAGGGACAGTGTGGCCTGTCTCTGGAGGAGATGTTCCTGGTATTGCATCTGCCACCAAGCCGTCTTTCCCAGCAGCTTCAGCTACCACCAGTATTGCTGCTATTTCTTATTAGGGTGTTTTGTTGACTTGTCCTGAGATCAGGGAGGAGGCTTAGCAGCAGCTGGCCAACATGGCATTGAAGCCCCTCAGGTGGAGGAGAGCATTGTAGATGGACACCTGGGGAGGGTGAGGACTAGATATAAAGACAGAATAACCATTGAGGTGGGAGGCTTAAAAATCCTTCCACAGTTAAAACAGCCAGAATTAACAAAGCCCTTTAAAGGTCAGAAGGACAAAAGGAATCATCGTTCTCATCATCATAATCATCATTCTCATCATATTTTAGTTGCCTGCTCAGACCCTGCAGCAATGAGCCAGGGCAGCCTCAGTGCCCATAACGTTTGTTATTGTTGTAGTTGTAGTTGTTGTTGCTGTTGCTGCTGTTCTTTCTAAATGGCCGCCAGTTGTTGGTTGTTTCTGGATAGGGTCCTGCCTTTTCATTCCCAGTGTTTTCCCCACTACAAAGACTGGAGCAGCGCAGGGGCTGAGGAGGAGGTCATCCTTTCCCCAAAATAGCATTATCCCCTGATTTGTGCCTAAACCTGTTGGGTAAATGCAATCTCACACACATTCCTGTGTTTGTGCCATGCTGTAATGCGATCTACTGAAATTCCAAAGTTTATTGCCCCTGATTTAAATATGCATGTAAGCTAATGAATTGTCTGCCATTTCTGAAGGTGTTTGGGTCACGTATGTCTGACCACATACGGAAGGACATAGTAAGGAAGGACGCTAAAGCAAAATTTTTGATAGCCAGCACTCTTAAAAATAAGCAGATGATTTATATACGAGAATGTGGAACTGCTAAGGAAATTTTGAATGCTTTGAGAAATCAATTTCAACATATATCAACTAAAACTGCTGTCGCCAGCTTAAAGACACTTCTTAGAACTATATTGAATGATAAAAGGGATTGTGAGAAACATATGGAGATTTTTTCAGAAATGATGGATAAGCTTAGACTCATTGGATTAGAACTCAATAATTTGCTCCGAGTCACTTTCCTACTTGCAACCCTAGGAAAAGAATTTGATCCTTAGTCAGCAGTCGTTCAGTCAACGGAGGGAATTTCTTTTGAAGTGGCTGTCGCGAGACTGAGAGAGTTTTGTGCAGACAACGTGAGGTGTTCACAGACCACAAGTCTTAAAGACAATGGGTCAGGTTACTTTGTGAATGGAGGCCAGACCCACAGGGGTGGAGCTTCTAAGCCCGGCCCACAGGGGCCTACCTGTTTTAACTGTGGAAGACTTGGGCATGTTCAAAAGTTTTGTCATTTTCCTAAGAAAGATAGTGTGCCATCCAGTGGCAAAAGGCAGGAAAGTCAAGAAAAAAAAGGTTTTTCCAAACAGATCTGCAGGGAATAACAAGCCAAGTCACAAAGGATTTTTAGCAATAGAAAATGCTTTAACAATAAATGGAAATAAAAATAAAGTTAATACATGGATTGTTGATTCAGGTTGTTCACAACATAGCACATATGAGTCTGAGAATTTTGTTGAATTAAATGAAGATGTCAAAGGTGAATTAAAAACTGCTGATGGTCGACCTATTGAAATTCTGGGTTCTGGAGATTGCTTGATTAAATGTGATTTGCCTGATGGGATTGATGAAACTAAGATTTTAAATGCTTACCTTGTACCATCTCTGCATGCCAATCTGCTAAGTGTTAGTGCCATGGATAAAGGTTTTGCAATTCATTTTGAAGATGGACAGTGTACTATTTCAAGGGGCAAGGTTTTGTGTGCTAGAGCCATTGAAAGGAATGGAGTTTATGAACTATGTGTCTCATCTGAACAAGCCAACATGGTTAATACACAGGCAGATGGAAAGACTCTGGAATTGTGGCATAAACGTTTTGGTCATAGAGATGCAAATGTGATTCTTCAGATGCAGAAGAATAATTTGGCTAAGAATTTAGAGATCAGTAACACAGCTTTTGACAAGTGTGTGACTTGCATTCAGCAGAAAGCAATAAGCCCTTCTTTCCCAATCAATACTGAAGGGAGATCTACTAAAGTTCTAGATCTTATACACAGTGACATTTGTGGTCCTTTTAATGTACTTTCAACAGGTGGAAATCATTATTTTGTTTTATTCTTGGATGATTTTTCAAAATTTTGTGTTGTTTACATTTTGAAAAACAAGTCAGAGGCACAAGATATGTTGCAAAGATATGTTGCTATGGTAAAGACCAAGTTTGAATGCACACCAAAGGCTATTCAAACTGATTGTGGTAGTGAATACACTTCACACCGCACACAGAATTTTCTACAAGAAAATGGGATTCAACATATCAAAAGTGTTCCTTACACTCCTCAACAGAATGGAGTAGCTGAGAGAAAGATTAGAGTACTCATTGATATGACAAGGTGCATGTTAGCTGAGGCACAACTGCCAGCCCGCTTGTGGGGAGAAGCCATATTGACTGCTACTTACCTACAGAATTGTTTGCCTACAAAGGGCACAATGAAGACTCCTTTTGAAATGTGGAATGGAAGTGCGCCAAGTGTGAAACACATCAAAAAGTTTGGCAGCATTGCCTATGCCTATGTTCCAAAGCAAGAGAGGAACAAATTTGATTGCAGGTCGGATATGCACCAGCAAACAAGGGTTACAGAGTGATGAGCCTTGAGACAGGTTAAGTGTCCATTCGACATGTAGTACATTTTGATGAGCAAAGTAAAGTCAATCTAAAAGGGACTGTGCTACATTTGTCAGAAGAAGAAGAAAATACTACCTTACAATTTGTGGAGTCCATGAATAATGTACCAACAATTTCTTCAGATGACACACTGGAAATGGAACCTGACTTCATCCAGAGATATGAAGAATACAATGCAGACGCTGCAGGCAGTACGCAAACAGGAGGGCCAGAAGATGATGATGGTGAGACAAGTTCTGGATTAGAAGGATCTGCGGAAGTGGACCATCTTCCAGAGCAAGCTCCCAGATATTCATTGCGTCCCAACAGAGGTGTGCCGCCATTACGTCTGTCCTACATGGCAAAGTCAGAGTTACCCAGTGAACCATCTACTATAGAAGAAATTGATATGCTACCTACCACAGAAGCTGAACAGTGGAGGAAAGCTGCAAAGGAAGAAATAGATGCTCTATACAAAAATGAGACTTGGACTCTTACTGAACTTCCACCAGGAAAGAAAGCAATTGGATGTAAATGGGTGTTCAAATTGAAGCAGGACTCTGAAGGAAGAGTTGAACGCTATAAGGCAAGACTAGTTGCTCAAGGATTTTCTCAGAAATACGGAGTTGATTTCGATGAGACTTTTGCACCTGTTGTGAAACACAGCACCATAAGACTACTTCTAAGTAAAGCATCCTCAAAGAAAATGACAGTACGACACTTAGATGTCAAGACTGCATTCTTACATGGTGAGATTTCTCAAGACCTGTACATCAAACAACCACCGGGTTTTGAAGACAAGAAAGGACCTAACCTTGTTTGTCGGCTTCGGAAGGGTCTTTATGGATTTCGCCAGGCGGCGAAGGCATGGAACCAGAAATTGGATGAAATGCTGAAGCAATTAGGTTTCAAGCAAGGAGAAGCAGATCAGTGCCTGTACACTAGAGTCAAAAATGGTCATTGTTGTTTTATTCTGACATATGTTGATGACTTGATCATCGCATCACAGTCAACTGAAGACTACACGGAAGTTGTACGTCATTTGAGCAAACAAGTTGAAATTAAAGAACTTGGAGATGTTTCATATTCTCTTGGAATACAGATCAAGAGAGAAGACGATGGATCATTTATCTTGAACCAGAAGCAAAAGATTATGAACTTGTTGGAAGTTACTGGACTTCAGGATGCAAATCCAGTTGCGACACCAATGGTCACAGACTTCTTAAGAAACAATGAAGAAAGTGAAGTTTTGCCAAACAATGACAAATATAGAACAGCAATAGGAAAGCTTTTGTATCTAGCTACTAATACAAGACCAGATATATAGTCAGCTGTTGGAATTCTGAGTAGAAAAGTCAACGCACCTACTCAGAAAGACTGGATTGCTGTTAAGAGACTTATAAGATACCTGAAGGGCACAATGGACTTACAATTAAAGTTACCAGCTGTTGATAAACCAAAGTTGATTTGTTTTTTGGACTCGGATTGGGCAGGAGATTCTTCGGACTGCACGTCGGTCAGTGGATACCTGTTTTTGTATGGAAATGGTCCTATTGCTTGGGCCAGCCGGAATCAAGAGCTAGTAGCCAAATCTACAACAGAGGCAGAATACATAGCTGTTTCCTTGGCATCAGATGAACTCCTATGGCTTCATCAACTTCTAATTGACTTTGGAATTGATGAGCAGAAGCCTATTCAAGTGTTTGAAGACAATCAAAGTTGCATCAAGTTTGCTAAATCTGAAAAGATGATGATGCGTACCAAGCACATTGGGATTAGATATCATAGTGTGCACAGACTTGCACAAAATGGAATGATTGAATTGACATATTGTCCAACGAAAGAGATGGTGGCGGACATCTTGACCAAACCACTACCAAAAGATGGCTTTCATGGATGTGAGGGCGATCTGGCTGCGACATCTGTCACCCCATTGATCGCCAGGGTTGATTTGGCTGATCTGGCTGGCTAGGCGGGTGTCCCCTTCCTCCCTCACCGCTCCATGTGCGTCCCTCCCGAAGCTGCGCGCTCGGTGGAAGAGGACGACGTCCCAGGTATAGAAGGAGTGTACCGAGGTCTCCAGTCTTCGGTCCCGGGTTTACGATAGCTGCGCTCCCCTGCTAGAACCTCCAAACAAGCTCAAAATGGGACTAATGTAAGAAATGTGTGTGCGATTGAGGAGGGCTGTTGGGTAAATGCAATCTCACACACATTCCTGTGTTTGTGCCATGCTGTAATGTGATCTACTGAAATTCCAAAGTTTATTGCCCCTGATTTAAATATGCATGTAAGCTAATGAGTTGTCCACCATTTCTGAAGGTGTTTGGGTCACGTATGTCTGACCACATGGATGAAAGGGTATAAAAGGGAGATGCATCCTTTGTTCTCTCTCCTTTTTGCCCATTTTGCCCATTTTGCCCACTTCACCATTTTTGCCCATCTGATCTTTTTTGCTCTACTTTTGGGATGTAACCGCTTTGGGAAGAGAGGCCTGTTGCTATCCATTCAAGGCCTTTCTACTCATTGCTGTGAATGTAACCACAAGATTTGTTACCTGTATGAACTTACATCATGCAAGTTTTCTTAGTAAGTAAATACTTTTGATTTTTAACTCTGTCTCTGAATGGTTATTTGCATGCGTATTTCCTAAAAAGGGAGAAAGAAGGGGGGTGGCCGTGTACCTTTGCAGCCGCTGGCATTCTCTACTTTAGCTCTGTTTTCCGCAAGCTTCCTGCTGTGTACATCAAAGGCTATTTTCTGGTGTTGTAACGACTGACAGATCATGCAAATATAGTTTAATTCATCAAAATCCATGCAAATCAGTGAGGGTTCAGGACCTGGCACCAGGGAAGCACTGAATGCATCGGAGTGGGCTGCTTCTGCTAGAAGACCCCTCCCCTCAATTAAAAATGGATTGTTGTTGATTGTTGTTGTGGCCGTTCTGCAGTGGCTGCCAGGCATTTGCCGACCCTCTCCTGCTCAGGGGCTCCGTCGTGCGCCATTGGCCAATCGGCCTTTTCTCCAGCAGGCAGCACCCCTCCGCCTCCGTTGCCCCCTTCCCTCTCCCTCTCCTTCTCCTCCCCCTCAATGGAGCCTGAGGCCTGGATAGCAGGTAGACTTGAAGTGCATCACCTGTCAAGCAAAATTGATTTTGGCTCCGACTTATCTGAGATAACAGCCGGGCTGCCCGAGCGCAGAGACACCGCTCCTTTTAACAAGCAAATGGAGGATTTCACAGCTCTTAATGTGGAGACAGGAAGGAGGGGGCAAGGGAGGGAAGGGGGGCACAGGTTGATTTCTTTCTGGCAAACCAGTTCTGCCTGCTTTGGAGAGAAAGATTGGGGGAAATGCGTGGCTGAATCCTCTTTCAGCTCTGCCTGGTTAGGGCCAGGGAAGGAGGACTGGCACACAAGAGGAAGAAAGCAGGTGGTGGGCACCACAAGAGCCCTGCGGAGATGGCCTTGCCTTGGGCACCCCTCTCTGCATGAGTTGGAGACATCTGCACATGAGAGCCAATGAGGGAAAGTAGTGATTGGGTTATGACTTTGGAGTCTGTTGTCAGAATCCCTGCTTGGCCACAGAAACCTACTGGGTGTCTTCTGGGTGCCCCAGAGGAAGGCAATGGCACCCCCTCAAACTCCTCCCTGGAACAAACCTTGTCAAGAAAACCACACAATAGAGTCACCAGAAATCAGAAATTACTTGAAAGCACAAAACAAAAACAACAGAGAGGGAGGGAGGGAGGGAGGGAGAGAGAGAGAGAGAGCTCTTGAAAGCCTTTGCTGCCAGAAATGGCTTTTGTTTGTTGCTCCAGAGAACTGTCTGTTCTTGGAGAGAGGGGATGACCTTGCTCTGGAGTCTTTCACTTCTTGGGAGATGCTCTCTTTTCCTTGGCCTCGTTTCTTCCTGGGGCAGGAAAGCAACCTCCCTCCACATCGCAGCAAAGGAGCCTAGCTAGTGGCTATGCTCCCCCTTCATGCCCTCCAAAGAGCTCTGGCTGCCACATCCTCCATTTTTGGGAGCTTCCCTGTACCAGCAGCCAGTTGGCTCCCCTTACCCAGTGCTGGTGGAGCTGGTGGCCCTGGCTTTGATTGGGCAGCTTGAACATGTCAGCAACCCCACCCGCTGCCTCAAGTCAGCCCTCTGCCTGTCTCCAGCAGAGCCTGAGCCATGAGCAAAACCTCTTACAGCTTGGAAAGAAAGGGTGAGACCATGAGCAAAGACTTGACCAGACTCAGACCCTTCCAAAAGAGATCACAGTCTGGGGCTGCTGTTTCCATGACTCTTGAGGCCATCAAGTCAAGAGCCATGCTGGGATGATACCAGTTTCAGCTTTGCATGTAAGCTGCCACATGGCCTCTCTCTATCTTTTGCGCACCCAACACTCTGTCTACACTCAGAAGGACTTTTTTAGCTTCCTTTGGTCCAGAGAGGAGAGTGGCTACTTCTGAAGCACAAACCCATTCCAGGAACCCCTCTCCTGAAAGACATCACTGAAGGGAGGTCCTGAAAGGCAGAAGGAGCAGAGCAGCCCAAAGTCTGAGTGTATTTGGGTTGGGAGGGACATGTGGGTCCAAGGTCCGTCTGGTGAAGCTGTCCCAGGTTCTGCAGCACTAGACACTGCTGCCTTTGAAGCTGTGGGGCCTCCTCCTCTCTTCATGCAAAAGGGGGGCACCTGCCTGCCTCCCCGTAGATACCCCCCTTGCCCTGCCTGTGTGCACCGGCCTGTGATTTAAGATCTGCCGCAAGCTTTTTCTTTGCCAGTAATGAAGTCAGTCACATTTTATTGCTAAATTGCCCTAGCAATGGCCACGTTACGGCAGCGAAGGAGGCGTCCAGGCCCTCGCAAAGGGAACCATAAATCCAATGGAGCTTTGCTGGGGGAGGGGTGTATGTTGGGATTTCTTCATGGCTCTTGAGCAACTCCCCTCCCATGTTTGTATATGCGAGCATGCTCACTGCAGGAGATGTGTCTCTTGGGGGTCATTTCCAAAGACCCCAAAAAGAGCTACTGGTGGGAAGGATGAGGTCTAAAGAGTAACAGTGCTCTTTTGCACCTGGGAACTGCAGGGAGAGGCTGGTATTGTTGTGATATCAGAACATGAGTCTATGTTTTTCCTGCATTCAGCTGCTTCGAAAGAGCCATGGTGGTGCAGTGGATTTAACCCTTGTGCCGGCTAAACTGCTGACCTGGACTTAAAGGTCGGTGGTTCAAATCCGCTAGACAGGGTGAGCTCTCATCTGTCAGCTCCAGCTTCCCATATAGGGACATGAGAGAAGTCTCCAACAGGATGGTAACACATTTGGGCATCATCTGGGCAATGTTCTTGCAGACGGCCAATACTTTAAGATGAGAAGCAATTCTAATTCACCTCTGACATGATATATAAAAAAGCTGCTTTGAAAGGCAGTCAATTCTGTTGGATTGCAACACCCAGCATGCCTCACCACTGGTTGTGCTGTTCCAAAAAATATCTGGGAGATCATCTTACCTGGGATGCATGTGGGAATCCTGTATTGTTCCTTTCTCCCAAAATTTTAGAAATGTGCTTTGGTCTAACCCCATCTAGTAGAGTTGGAAGTCCCACCAGTCCCATTCGTCACAGGATCGGCCCTCCAAACAGGGACAGGGCCCTGGCCTAGGGTTGGGGGCTCCTGCCCTGTTTGGATGGAACAGGGGCTAATAGAACCCAGTGCCCTGGAGCGGTGCTTGTGTTGCTGCCAACACACAAAGGCCACTCTGCCATTTGCCTCCTGGCTGTTTTCCGTACCATTCCTGCATGCCAACACTCTTTCGCCCTTTGGCCCCAGTGCCTGAGAAAGTTCCAGCATGGAAGGGAGTGGAGAGAAAGAGAGGGAAAGGGAGGAGGGAGCGCCAGTGTTGATGCCGCGGAACCCTTCCTTCCCTTTGGAGAGAAAGATAATAAAGCCTGTTTGGCAGAGACAGAAAAAGAGAGAGAGCAAGCATGTTGGCTCAGAGGCCTCCTCATCTTTAAGCAGGAGCTGTTCCCTTTGAGGTGACATTGTCAGCCCCCGACGGAAGGGAAGGACCCCGGCAAGTGGGAGGGAAGGAGACCTGTTTGCAGGTCCCTGGGCCAAGCAGCAGATCAAGCAAGGCTCCTGGGTCTTTCCCATCACACTCCTCAAAGGGGAGACTGGCAGGAGAAGGGAGATGTACATCTGTGGTGTGTTCCAGAGGAAAGATGCCATTCACCAGCAGCACCAAGCCAGCAGCACCAAGCCTTCTCATCTTTTCCCATGGCAGCCAAACCAAGGGGCAAATGGCCCCATCTGGAGAAGGGCAGGGAATGATTGCCCTGAGTTCTTGAATAGGGTCCAGAGCAGGGGGGGGGGGGGATGACGACACAGCAATGGGACCAGGAGGGTTCAAGGGCTGCTTCAAGTTGGAGGAAGCAACCCATTGAGGAGTAGAACTTATGGGTTCCCCTCCTTCCCCAATGACTTGGGGCTGGGACTAACCATTCAGGTTTGGGTGCGGATGGGGATGATGATGTGAAGCTAGTTGATGCCCAGGACTGCTGCTCTTGGCCCTCTATTAGCCCCACAAAGGAAATGATAGCTGGGCCTTGGCCCTTTCAGCTCCCAAATGGAGCCCCCAGTGGTGCAATGGGTTAAACCCTTGCGCTAGCTGGACTGAAGATTGACAGGTTGGAGGTTCGAATCCATGGAGAACATGGATGAGCTCCTTCTGTCATCTCCAGCTCCCCATGTGAGGGCATGAGAGAAGCCTCCTACAAGGGTGGTAAAACAAACATCTGGGCATCCCCTCAGCAACATCCTTGCAGATGGCCAATTCTCTCACATCTGAAGTAACTTTCAGTTTCTGAAGTCTCTCCTGACATAGGGAAACAAAAGCTCCTATTGTTGAAGGCTTTCATGGCTGGAATCACTGGAGTGTTGTGTGGTTTCCAGACTGTATGGCCAATGTGTTCTAGCAGCATTTTCTACTGATGTATCACCTACTTCTGAGGCTAGTTTCTTCAGAAGATCTTCTGAAGATGCCAGCCACAGATGCAGGTGAAACATCAGGAGGAAATGCTGCTAGAACATATTGGCCATGCAGCCCAGAAACCACACAACACTCCCGTGAGGAGAAGAACTTGATTTGCAAATGCAGCGTTCCTCCACCAGTGTCTGAAAGTGTGGGCTGTGAGTGTGGAGGGGGCGGGAGCTGCTTTTATACCTTCCTTCTCCTCTGTGGATATCTATACTTTTATTATGCATTATGCTTTCATTTTATTTTGCTTTCATTTTATGTGTTCTGCAGAAAGAACAGTTGCTGCTGGGCAGAGAGAGAGAGAGAGAGAGAGATTGTTGGAAGCCCCCCTTTTTTTGCAAGCCTCCACCCCAAAAAAAAGAATTTGAACAAGTTGTTGCCATCGAGGCTAACTTTAACTTGAAATGTTCTGGGCCACCCTTCTTACCTTCTTCTCAGCAACCAGGTGGTAATTTATTCCAGAAAAATACCCACAGCTTCGTCTCATTGAACACACAGAAAGCACACTTGGGGAAAAGATCAGGACACAGCAAACACATACACACACAAACAGAAAGCAGCAAGTCCATACATTGGATTTTAAACATATATATCTGTCTCTGTGTGTGTGTGTGGGTGGGTGGGTGTAAGTTGATTAATTGCATTGTGCCTAGGCTTCAGAGCACACAGAGCCAGTAAAGGTGGTCCCAGTGGTGATCAGCACACTGGGTGCAGTGCCTAAAGACCTTGGCCTGCACTTAAACACAATCGGTGCTGACAAAATTACCATCTGCCAGCTGCAAAAGACCACCTTACTGGGATCTGCATGCATTATTCGCTGATACATCACATAGTCCTAGACATGTGAGAAGTGTCCAATGTGTGATCCAATATAACAACCAGCATAGTGATCTTGTTGCTGTGTACTAATCTTGTAGTGTTTCAAATAATAATTTATTACTAATCTCTCATTGTGAATCAAGGTGGGGCACAACATGGTTAAAATACACCAAAATCTCTGCTTGTTTGATTCCAAAGGAGGTGAGGAATGGGTGAGATGCCCCACATATTTATGGAGATTTAGGAATGTTCAATGAGAAAGTTCAACAGTGAAATACACCCAATTTCTGATGTTAGGCAGTGGCTATGAAGAGTTCTCTCACTTTGGGAGGGGAAGCCCATGATGCTTGGCTTTAGGAGAGCTCTCCGATGTAGGTTCAGGACCTTGGAGAGCTCTTGCAGAACCAAGGGTGGTTCTCATGAAACTGTGTGTTGATTCACAAAGCTATGGGGCCACTGGCCATCTAGGAGACCCTGGTAGCACAACAGGCTAAACCCTTGTGTCAGCAGGACTGAAGACTGACAAACTGGAGTTCAAATCCGGGGAAAGCATGAATGAGCTCCCACTGTCAGCTCAAACTCCCTATGCAGGGACATGAAAGAACTCTCCAACTAGGATGGTAAAACATCAAAGCATCTAGACATTCCCTCGGCAATGTCCTTGCAGACTGCCAATTCTCTCACACCAGAAGCGGCTTGCAGTTTCTCAAGTCGCTAATGACATGAAAAAAAACTAACTTGGCCATCTCAGGAGTATTGAGGAGGGTGATCCCACTCCTGCCTATGAAGGGAAAGGAAGGAACCGAGGGAGATTTGGATGACCCTTCAGATCAAGACTCAAGGGATTTCACAGGATGGGTCCATAAGGGCTAGTGTCCACTCTTCTCTTGCTGGCCCAGGCCCACAGATTCCCTTCAAGGCAAGCAGATGGCAGGAGTAGAATGCCCTCCTCCTTATTGGGGTGTTTGCTCCAAATGTGGTTCCTGTTTGAGAGGAACCAGCTGCTGCTGCTTTCCGAAGCCCAGTTTTCTGCTTCTAAGTCAGCAGGGGCTGTTTACACTCAGAGTATGCCATTAAAAATGTTATTTTTGGGCCCGACACTGATGCTTATGAATAGCGTGCAGCTCTCATCCAGAAGTGCATTAGCCGCCACTGTTTGGCTCCCAGTCGGAGGGCTAATTTTCATAGAGAGGCCTCCTTCCTCTTCCTCCTCTTTTCTCTTCCTCCGTGGCTTTTGCTAAGCAGCAACGGAGACACCAAGGAGGAGGAGGAGGAGGAGGAGGAGGAGGAGGCAACGTGATTGCGCTTGCTGCCGCCTTGTTCCTCTTCTTCTTCTTTCTTTCTTCCTTCCTTTGCGGGAGGAGGCTGCCTTTGTTTGGCCAAGTGCAAGCCTGACTGGAGCTCTTCAATTACCTTTCATTAGCATAAAGAGTGAAAAGTCTTTGCCTCCACCAGTTGGAGAGGCGCATAAATGGGCGGCCTGACTCATCTGCGGTGGCTGTGTGTTGACACTGTGTATGGCTTATTGATGGCAACCCACAATCTGGGCAGCCCGGCAGCAATTAGCTCCCCTGAGTCCCTCACACGCCCTGCATGCTCTCTCTCTCTTTCTTTTTTTTTAAAAAAAATAATCTTTATTGAGATTTTCTTAAAATATGCATATAGGTAAAAGTGATGAGAGAGAAGAGGGGAAAAAGAGAACGAGAAGAAAAAGAAAGAAAAAAGGAAAAAGAAGGAAAAAGAAAAAAAGTATATAAGAATAAAAATAGAATAAAATAAAATAGGAGTATCTCAACCTCCTGATGTCTTCTGAGAGTCTTCTGTTCGCTCTTGTTCTGAACAAAAAACAAGAAAACAAAACTCTTTATTTTCTCAAAGAAAGAAGGGAAAGATTAAGAGAACAGAAAGAAAAAAACTCTTTATTTTCTTTCTGTTCTCTTAATCTTTCCATTCTTTCTTTGAGTTTCCATCTTCATTTCTTTTCTTCCATTTAAATCAATGTCTCTTTTTTTCTTCCTTAAGTATTCAGTGACATCTTTCCAGTCCATTTCTTTTCTTCTGATTTCTTTATTTTTCAATAATAGAAAGGTAAGTCTATCTAAATTGCTGATATCTAACATCTTTATTATCCAATCGTCTTCTTCTGGTGTTTCTGTTTGTCTCCATTTTTAGCATAACACATCCTTGCGGCTGTTAATGCTAAAAATAATATTTTGTCTTTGTCTTTTTCCAAATTTTTGTCATACATTCCTAGCAGGAACAGCTCTGGTTTCATTGGTATTTTTATTTTTAACATATTTTGAATTTCTTTTTGTATCTTCTTCCAGTAGTCTTTCGCTTTATCACAAGTCCACCACATGTGGAAATAGGAGCCTTCTTTCTTCTTACATTTCCAACAAGTCGAGCTTGTATTATTATATATTCTTCCTAGTTTTTGGGGGGTCAGATACCATCTTAATGACATTTTAACCCAATTTTCCCTAAGACCGGAGGAATATGTGTATTTTAATCTCTTTTTCCAAATTTCCTTCCATTCCGTTTGTCTGATATTTCTTCTTAAATTTTCGTTCCATCTTCTCATGTAATTTTTTTCTTCTTTGGATTCTAAGTGCCATTCTAATAGTTTTTTATATAATTTTATTATTAATTTCTTTTCTAGTTCCAAAACTTTATCCCAAAATTCTTTGCCCTTTGAAAATCTTAATCCTTTATCTAATTTATATTTCTCCTTGATTTGCCAATATTGTAACCATGATTTTTTTTATCCATGGTATTTAATTCATGTTGTTCTTTTAGTACTAATTCTCCTTGTTGATTTTTTCAGGATTTATTTATATTTTGCCCATTCGTTCCACCCCATACATCACCTTTGACTTGCCTCCAATTGTGATATCCATAATTGTGTTTTTGTATAAAATTTCCTTTTATATTTTTCCCATACTTTTATAATTGCGGATCTCACGAAGTGATTTCCATTTTTTCTTTTTCTTTCCCTTTGTACCAAATGTAAAGATGCCACCCTCCCCTAAGATCTATTCCTTCTAAGGTCAAGAATTTCTTATTTTTTAACAGTGGATTCTTGGCTTTTTATTGTTCCAGATAAATTTTGTTATATCCCTATTCCATTCTTTGAATAATTTCATATTTCTTATTATGGGAAGATTTTGAAAAATAAATATCATTTTCGGTAAAATCTTCATTTTAATTGTTGCTACCCTCCCTAATAATGATAAATTTTTATTTTTCCAATTTTCCATATCTTTTTTGATTTCCTTCCACTTGTTGAGATAATTGTTTTGTAATAAATGTAAGTTCTTAGCTGTCAGATTGTTTCCTAGATATTTTAATTTTGTTACTATTTGTACATTCCATTTTTTCTCTATTTCTTCTTGTTCTTTCTTATTTATATTTTTTGTTATTGCTTTTGTTTTTTTCTAGATTAATTTTGAATCCTGCTACTTCTCCAAAACTTTTTATTTCTTCTAGCCATTCATCTAATTTATTTTTGGGGTTTTCTATTATACATATTGTCATCCGCGAAGGCTTTATACTTAAAGTCTTGTCCCTGTATTCTCGCCCCTACTAGATCTTTTTCCTCTCTTATTTTTCTCAATAACACTTCCAATGTTCTCTATTTTTATTTTTTCTGTTTTTCTGTTTTCTGTTTCCTGTCCGTTTACTATAACTTTTGCCTCCTGATTTTCATATATCACTTCCACCGCATTTTGAAAATAAAAACCCATATCTATTTCTCTAATTAAACATTTGAAAAAGTTCCAATTAACGTTGTCAAATGCTTTTTCAGCGTCTACTGCCATAAATATTACTTTTTAATGGTTAATTTCGTAATATTCAATTAAATCTATTATTGTCCTTACGTTGTCTTTTTGATATCTATTGGGTAAAAAGCCTTCCTGATCTTCGTCTATATATGATACAAGTACCTTCTTCAATCTTTCCACTAGGATGTTACTAAAGATTTTATAGTCCACGTTTAACAACGAGATGGGTCTGTAATTTTTTACTTATTCTGGATTAGTGTTTTCATTGTGTATTACTGATATGTTCGCTTGTTTCCATGAATTGGGAATTTCTTTATTTATTCTGATATTATTCATTATCACCTTCAAGTAGGGCGTGAGTTCTTGTTGGAATGTTTTGTAATAACCTGAGGATAAGCCATCGGGGCCTGGGGCTTTATTGGGTTTTAGATTTCTTATGGCTGTTTTTATTTCTTGTTCAGATATTTCTTTATTCAAAATTTCTCTTTGTTCATCTGATATTTTTTTGTATTTTCTGCTTTCCTTAGATATTGGTGAATCTTTTCCTGATCAATCTTTTCATCTTGGTATAATTTTTTATAAAAATCAAAGAATTGTTTTCTAATTTCCTCTTCCTGTGTGTACACTGTATCCTCGTTTTTTAACTTAGTTATATATGTTTTTCTCTCCCCCCCCCCCCTTAATTTATTTGCTAGCCACCTTCCTGGCTTATTTGCATTCAGAAAAAAATTGTTTTATATATTTTAGCTGTTTTTCTCTCTCTTCTAGCTCTAGGTAGTCTAATTGTTTACGCAAGTATTCTAATTTCCTTATTATTTCTTTTTTTTTGGATTTTTTAAAAAAGATTTTCTTCTTCCTTTCTTGTTTCCCCCATGATTTCCTTAGTCTTCTGATTTTTGTTTATTTTTATTGCTTTCTGTTGTATAAAGTTCCCTCTAATCACTGCTTTACTTGCCTCCCACAACGTCAATATATTTATATTAGAGTTATCATTTATCTTGAAGTATTCTTTTAAAATCTTTCTATTTTTCTCTATATTTTCTTTTTTTATTAAATTTTCATCAAGTCTCCATCTCTTTATTTTTTCTGCCAACTCTATTTTTATTTCTAGTGGACAATGTTCCGAATCTATTCTAGGTGTAATTTGGATATTAGTCACTTTCCCTAAGATTTGTGGTGATGCCCATGCCATGTCAATTCTTGACCAGTTTTGAAAGCTGGCCGAGTAATATGTATAGTCATTTTTATTCTTATTTCTAGTTCTCCATATATCTTTTAATTTTAATTTTTCCAACAACTTTGTCAATATTTTTGGGAGATTTCCTTTATCTTTACTTTTTTGTGGTATAATTTCTTTTGCTTCTGTCTAAATCTCTGTCAATCAGTCCATTAAAGTCTCCCAGAATTATTAATTGGTCATAGGTTTGGTCCTCTATGTGTTTTTTTTTTAGTTTTTCTGTAAATTTTATTTTCAATTCATTGGGAGCATATATATTACAAAAATTAATATTTTTTTGTTTTTGATTTTGATGTTGACCCCTTGCATTCTTCCCTCCTCATCTTTAAAAGCAAGTCATATGTCACCACCCCCTTTTTTTTCTTTAGCTGCAGCTATAAATGCTTGACCTATTCCCTTGTTTTCTAATTGTGTCGTGTGGTCTTGCTTTATGTGCGTTTCTTGTAAAGCCACAATATGAAACTTTTTCTTTCTGAGTCTGTTAAAGATTTTATTTCTTTTCCCCGGAGCATTAATTCCATTAATATTGGAATATTGGAAGTATATTTTTCACTCATTCATCCTTGTCTTTCTTGTTCTACTGTGTCTTCTTCTTCCTCTTCTCCTCCGTACTCTTCCTCTTCTTCTATCTTCTCTCTATCTTTACCTTCCTCCTTCTCTTCACCTTGTTCACCTCCTTTTATTTGTTCTTCTTCTCTATAGTCCTTTCCTTCCGATTTGTTCTGTTTGAAGTTGTTATCTTTATTTTCTTTTTCTCCGTTCTTTTTTGAGTCTTCTTTCTCATTTTCTTTTTTCTTACTCTCTCCTCTTTATCTCTTTTCTTTGTTTTTTCCCTCTTCAACTCCCTTTCTCTCTCTGCTTCCTCTCTTCTTATCTTCTCCAGGAATTCCTTTGCTCTTTTTAGTTCTTGATCCAGTATCAACAAAGCAACAACAATTCTTTATTGATTAGTCAATTTTGACCATATCAAAACATGCAAAACATACAAAACAGACACATACAGCAAAACCAAAACAAGGCATCATGGCCTACTGGTCTGTCAACCCACTCCTAAATAATTGAGCAACTACAAGATAAAGAGGTTAAAAGATTAAAATTTGATTAATTCCTTAAAATAGGGTTAGGGTGGGGGGCATGGGTATGTAAAACTAGTGGTGTGTCCATATTAAGTTTTTAAGTTTGAGTTTTGTTGATGGCAGCAAGGTTGCCTCTCTCTGCTTCCATCTTCTCACGGATGGCCAGCGCTTTTTGGGTAAAAAGGGTCAATTTTAAAATAGAGTTTTTATCTGAACCCTGAAGAAGGATGTGCAATTTCTCCTTATTCTCTGAATAAGTATGGTTCTCCAGCAGAGGCTCTAGAAAGTAAGACCGGATCCTGTTGTAGTAGGGACATTTTAAGAAAAAATGTTTTGAGTCCTCCACTTCTGCATCTACCTCACGGCACCCACAGGTTCTCCTCGTGTAGGGGATATTCTGATGTCATCCCAACTTGGACTTAATGTCGAGCTGCTCAAATCTAGCCCGGGTAAAAAAAATTCTAATATAGAGTGGAAATATAAAAGAGAGGTAAGGTTCCATGCCCACATTACATTTAAATTTGGCCAGGTATGGAGTGGCTCTAGCTTGCACTGTGTTCATTAGATCATTTTGTGCAGCAATGTCGAGAGCTCTTTGGTATACAATTGAGCATATATTTGCCCCAAAATGTGTTAACTCGTGGGGGGCAAAACCTAACCTACTAACTGTGTGGCCAAATCTGCTAAGCCAAGATGACCACTCTTTGTGGTTTTCTTGTTCTAGAAGGCATAGGGCTGGGAGTCTGTGTGGTTGCATTTGTCTTATTTTGTACCACCAATTGAGCTGCCTCTTCAGAATTGTGGTGGAGATTGGGGGTACTCCCATCTCTGCCCTCACTGCAGAGATCCAGTATCTTTGGTCTTTATATGCAGCCATTAAACCTTCTTCCCGCTCCCACCTGTACCTTATCCTGTGTCTTTTTAATATCTATGTTAAGAAATTATACTTTCTCCTTCTTGATATCACCGCATTTGGAAATTCCTTCAATATGATTTTTTTCCCTTTATAGTAGACTGTTCTTCTGTTGTTTGTCTTTAGGATTTCATCTCTCATTTTTTTATTGCAAAGTGTACCACAACATCTCTTGCAACTCTGTTTTTCATTGCAAGATTTGTGCTCACTCTGTACACTCTTTCTGTTTGATCTTGCATTTCTTGGTCCGTGTATTCTAATAGTTCCGCTAAGATTTCTATCACTTTGTCCCTTATACTCTCTTTTGGGTCCTCTTCTATATTTCTTAGTCTCAATTGGTATTCCAATTCCTTTGTTTCCATTCTTTCACATCTTTCTTCAAGTCGTGCAGTCTTTTGTTCTAGGTTTTTCATTTTTTCTTACAGGCCTTCTTGTGTTTGTTTAATTTCCTTTTCCCTTATTTTTAGTTCCTTTAGCTCTTGCTGCATTAAAGTTAGTTCTTTCTTTACTCCTCCTATCTCGTCTTTTATTTCTTTCTTCAGGTCCTCCATTTGTTCTTGGGATGTTTTTTGTGCCAAGTCTTGTTTCTCTTGCACTGTTTGGATCTCCTTCATTACTTTTTCTGTCATTTTTTCCAAAAGTCGCTTCAGATTTTGTTCCTCTAGAAAAGATACTCTTCTTGCTGTGCCTTTTGCTTCTTTCTGCTCTTTTTCTGTCTTTTCAATTTTTTCAGTCTTATCAGTCTTGTCAGTCTTCTCTGTCTTATTCCTTGTATTGTACATTTTATTAGCTTTGTGTAATTTGCTTGTCTTTGTAATTGTCTGTACTCAGTATCTTCTTTCTGATGATATTTTCTTGATACTTCTGGCTTTTATTTTCCCCTTTTAATACCAATATATTATTCTTATTTGCTATTTTCTTGTCAATTTTTATTGTTGTTGTTGTTGTTATAATTTTTTCAATTATTATTATTTATTATTATTATTATTTAATATTATTAATTATATTCTGATTGTAATCTGGTGTTCTTCCTCTTACTCTCTTTTTCTTCTACTCTTTCCCTTTTTATTAGGGCTGGGCAGTTTCGTTTCGTTAATTCGTAATTCATTAAAAATTTGTTATTTTTTTGTTAACGAAGCGATAACGAACCATTCTGGAGCAACTTAAAAACAAAATGAATTTTTCAATTCGTTTCGTAAATGCTTCGTATTTCGTTATGTATTTGTTTCGTAATTGGTTTGAGGTCATTTCGTTATTATTTCCGCATGTCTGGGGCAAGTTTTATAGTTGTTTTTTGTTTAATTAGTGAAAAAAAAATTATAATATCACACCAACAGTCAACAACAGAGGGAGAGGGAAGCTTCAGAAGTTTTTTTAGCATATTGCGCGATCGCGGCCGCCATTAACGAATCGATTCGTTATTGTTTCGTTATTGTTTTGTAATTTTTTTACCATTTACGAAATTTCGTAGATATTGAACTTTTTTTAAGGAAAATTTCAGAATTCTTTTAAATATCGAAACGCAAAAAACCCAAAAAAACGAATCGATTTTAGAAACAAATTTTTCCGTTGTTACCCAGGCCTACTTTTTATATATCTTCTTTCCAGCCTCCTTTTCTCCACCTTTCCACTCCACCCGATTTTCCTATTTTTCCCCGTGGTCTTACCGTCTTTAAATTATTTAATTCCTTTTTCTCTCTAGTCCGTGTCTTTCTTCTCTCCTTGGCCCTCCGAGTTGCTTTTCTAGCTTTCTCCTTCTATTATCTTTTAAGGCCCCTCTTTTCTTTCCTTCTTGTTTACTTCCTTATTCGGCTCTCTGCAACTCTCGTTCTAGTTTTTGCGGCTTTTCTTATGTCCCGTTCTCGTGTTACCTTTTCACCTACACCTCTTGCGATATTTTCTCACGCTACTTCCTGGTTCTTTTCTCGTCTCTGCTCTCGTCTCCCTCCAGACTTCCCGTGAGATCTCCTTTTCCTTGGCTTCCTCCTCCTCCTCCCTGCTTCGCAATGTCCCTGGCAGCCCGACCTCATCCTCCTCCTCCTCCTCCTCCTGGACTCCACCTCCTCTCTTGCCTCGTAGTCAAAACAAACCTCTCTCAAGGTCAGTTTCCCTTTTGTTTTTTGTTTTTTGTATATTATTATGTTACTGTATTACTGTATTGCTATATTACTGTATATATATATATATAGTACTATATTTCTGCAAAATAGTGTCAATAAATTTATATTTCTCTCTGACTTCTCAGTTTCATTACTTGTTGGTTGCCTCTGTCCTTTGTTTCTTGTGCTTGTAGTTTTTTTATTTCTATATAGCACTATGTAGCAGTTTAAAATTTAATTATATTCCTCCAGACATACCATACAGATGTTTAATTGGAAATGATCTGGCTAAAAAGATTGGAAACTGGAGAATGACGTGTGAGGAGGAAGAATATAACAGCAAAAGCCCTGATCAAAAAGCCATGTGTTTTGCCATACAACAGGATGGGGATGAGAATCTAGAATCCAGCACTATGGTTGCTGAGCTTATTAAGAAGACAGGAGGAGTCAGAGAAATTCAATAAGAACAAAGAGAGAAGAAATTTCTAAAACCTTTGTTCGCTTTGGCTCAAAACCCCACAGTACCAGCAAAAGGGCAACCCTCCAAGTTTGTGTTAAAGAATTGTGTCTTGTATAGAGAAACCAGAAACATGAAGTCAACAGAAGGATCAGACATGTAATCAGATTGTAGTGCCTCAAAGTTTTAGAGAAGAGCTGATGAGGGTGGCACACAAGAACCCTCATGGTGGACATCTGGGCGTGAGGGAAACCACAAAGAGAATCACTAAAAACTTTTATTGGCCTGGCATGTTCCAGAAGATCAAAGAGTTTTGCCAGTCTTGTGATATCTGCCAAAGATTGAGTACTGGAAGGGATAAAATTAAAGCTCCTATGATCCCTATGCCGATAATTGCAGAACCATTTTACAGAGTGGGCATTGACATAGTTGGCCCTCTTTGTAAGCCAAGCAGACGTGGTTACAGATACATTTTAACCATGATTGACTACGCCACAAGATATCCAGAGGCTGTAGCTCTAACTAACATTGAGACAACAACGATTGCAAACGCACTGTTATCCATTTGGGGAAGAACTGGTTATCCTAGAGAATTGGTTTCTGATTTGGGAACTCAATTTACTTCCAGACTCATGTCAAAATTGCTTGAGTTATGTGGAATCAGACAACTGACTTCAACAGCTTATCACCCACAGACAAATGGACTAATTGAAAATCTGAACAAGACTTTAGTCAAAATGATAAAGTCTTACAGTCAAAAGAAGCCATATGACTGGGACGTCAAACTACAACAACTGTTATTCGCCTACAGGACCGTCCCTCATGACAGCACTGGCTACAATCCATTTGAATTGCTATATGGAAGGAAAGCTCGTGGTCCATTAGACCTGATAAAGGTATACTGGGAGGAAAATCCAGCAACAGATCCAGTTCCAGTGTCGGAGTACCTAAAGGATCTTCAATCAACAATGCAACTGGCTAGGGACATTGCACAAGAACATTTGCTTGCAGCTCAGCAAAGACAAAAAGACTATTATGATTCTACTGCTAAGCCAAAGATCTTCAACATCAGAGATGAAGTTTTGTTTTTATCTCCCAACAAAACCAACAAACTGCAATTAGATTGGTCAGGACCCTGGAAGATCACCAGGAAACAGAACCAAATAAACTATGATATTTATGATATACATTCAAATGTGGAAAGAAGAGTTCATGTGAACATGTTAAAGCCTTATGTTGGAAGGTCTGCTAATGTTTATTTTGTTGTTTCGGAAGAAGAATCCGGTCCCTTTTCTTTTTGGGAAGGTGATCGTGAACAATACAAAAATTTGGATCGGGTAGAAATAAACAGTGAATTGTCCCAACCACAGCGAATAGAAGTTGTGGAAGTTTTGAGTAAATATAAAGATATATTTTCAGATTTACCAGGAAAGGTCCAGGGAGTCCAGCATCAAATAAACACCGGTGATGCAACTCCTATAGTATCCCCACCCTACAGGGTCATGGGGAGACTCAATGAATGTATTGAAAGGGAGATCAAAGAAATGTTGGACCTAGGTATCACTGTTCCATCGGTTAGCTCTTGGGCTTCACCCATAGTATTAGTACAGAAGCCAGACAAGACCATTAGATTTTGTGTAGATTATAGGCAATTAAACAAGGTAACCCAAACAGATACTTATCCTATGCCACGTTTGGATGATTTGCTGGAAAGGATGGGGAAGGCCAATTTTATTAGTAGTATAGAACTAACCAAAGGATTTCGGGGTACGGTGTCATCTGTACGCGGATGATGTCCAATTCTGTCACTCCTTTCCACCTGCTACTAAGGAGGCTGTCTAGGTCCTGAACCGGTGCTTGGCCGCTGTGGCGAACAAATTGAAATTGAATCCAGACAAGACAGAGGTACTCCTGGTCAGTCGCAAGGCCGAACAGGGCATAGGGTTACAGCCTGTGTTGGATGGGGCCGCACTCTCCCTGAAGACGCAGGTTCGCAGCTTGGGTGTGACCCTGGACTCATCGCTGAGCCTGGAACCCCAGGTTTCAGCAGTGACCAGGGGAGCATTTGCACAGCTAAAGCTTGTGCGCCAGCTGCGCCCGTACCTTGGGAAGTCTGACTTGGCCACGGTAGTCCACGCTCTGGTTACATCCTGTTTAGACTACTGCAATGCTCTCTACGTGGGGTTGCCTTTGAAGACAGCTCGGAAGCTCCAACTAGTCCAACGCTCAGCAGCCATGATTTTAACAGGAGCGGAGCGCAGGGAGCATACAACCCCCCTGTTGCGCAAACTCCACTGGCTACCGATCTGCTACCGGGCTGAATTCAAAGTGCTGGCATTGGCCTTTAAAGCCCTAAACGGTTCGGGCCCAAGCTACCTATCCGACGCATCTCTGCCTATGAATCCACCAGGACTTTGAGATCTTCTGGGGAGACCCTGCTCTCGATCCCGCCTGCTTCTCAAGCTCGGCTGGCGGGGACGAGAGATAGGGCCTTCTCAGTGGTGGCTCCTCGGCTGTGGAACGCCCTTCCTACGGACATTAGACTAGCACCATCTCTAATGGTATTCTGCAAAAAAGTGAAGACCTGGCTGTTTGAGCAGCCGTTCCAATAATTAGTGCAATGATTGGTTAATGAACACTGGAATGGAACAATGGATGACGAATCTGGAACATGTTTTTGATGACGAGGCAACAGTGAATGGGTATTGTAGTAACTATTAATTGTGTAATGTGTTAGGTTGTTAACTGGTTCTATACTGTAGCACTGAATTTTTGCTTTTCGTATGTGTTGTGAACCGCTGTGAGTTGCCTTCGGGCTGAGAACAGCGGTATATAAGTAAGGTAAATAAATAAATAAATAAATAATAAGTGCTTCCATTTGGGTTAAAGAACAGTCCAGCCACGTTTCAGAGATTAGTAGACAGAGTTTTAAGTGGGCTGGGGTCATTCTGCGTGGCCTATATCAATGATATAGGGATTTTCAGTGATTCATGGGAAGCTCACCTTGAACATTTGGATCTGGTATTAAGTAGGTTGAGGGAAGCAGGGTTAACTATTAAAGCTTCCAAGTGCAAGTTAGGATACAATACTACCAAGTATTTAGGCGATTTAGTGGGAGGAGGTTGTATTCGACCTGACAGTTATTCACCAGTGGCCAGTGCCCAAAACAAAAAAACAGGTTAGGGCATTCCTCGGATTGGCTGGATATTATCGTAAATTCATTCCATCTTTTAGTGATTTGGCAGCCCCTCTTTTGGATCTTACCAAAAAGAAGAACCCAAATCAGGTAATTTGGACTCCAAATTGTCAAACTGCCATGGATCAATTGAAGAAAGCCATTACTTCGAATTCGGTCCTAATTACGCCAGATTTTGATAAGCCTTTTATTCTTACATGTGATGCATCGGATACTGGGCTAGGAGCTGTCGTAAGCCAGTTAGATGTAGAGGGTGAGGACAGACCTATTTTGTTTTTGAGTAAAAAATGGCATTCCAATGAATATAACATGTCAACGATTGAAAAAGAATGCTATGCCATCATCTGGTCAGTTAAAAAATTAAAGCCATATTTGTGGGGGAGAAAGTTTACCTTACAAATGGACCATGCTCCATTAAGATGGCTAGATAATGTAAAAGGTACAAATAACAAATTATTGAGATGGAATTTATGTTTACAGGATTTTACATTTGAAATTAAACATGTTTCAGGTAAACGAAACATAGTCGCAGACGCCTTATCTAGAATTTCGTATGGTTAAAGGTTTGTATATATGCATTATAATGTATTTAACCATATTGTGATTGCCTTTCAGAAATATTGTGTATTTAGATATTGTTGGATAATTTGTGGAATTATTTTTGCCCATTCCGGGACTGAGAATGGCCCAAAAATAATTTTTCTGGGGGGGGAAGGTGTACAGGAGTTGATTATAAATTGTATGATTTTAACTGTATTTGTGTTAAGATTGGCTGCAGTAAAGCTGGAGCGGCCTAAGTCAGAGGAGTCCTCCATGTGCGTTGCCATGGAGACCGATGCAGGAGAGAGGGAAGTGGGAGGAGCTTAGAGGGGAGAGTTTGAAAAAATGACAGTTAAATTCAGTGAGGAGTTAGGCTTAGAGGAGTGAGCAGTCAGGAGTTAGGTTCAGAGGAGTGAGGAGTTAGGAGTTGGAAGAGAAGGAAAGGAAAGGTGGCGGAGTGACTTGTGAAGCAAAGCATTGAGGCTTTGAAAAGCTGGGTTTGGCTATTGCAAGTTTCTCAAGCAAGTGCAGCCGAATAGTGAAACATAGCCGGTATTCTTTTACTCTAAGGAGAGGCTAAAGAATAGTTTACTTAGTATTTGATCTAGGGAGGATCAACTAAGGGAAACATCCCTGTATGGAAACTTTGTCTGAAACAAGTGCTCTACGTCAGAAAGATACTGTGTTACTTGAAAGAATGAACTGTTAAAGTTACAAGTATTATTCCCAGTGCAACAAGGAAAAGTTACGTCTTGCAACCACACGCTGTGTACTTAATAAAATTGTTAACTTTTATTTGAAGATTGCCTCAGCTCCGTCTATTCTGTGTACCAAGTGCCATTTCTCACAATATTACAACTTACCTCACGTGGTGGCAGAAACGTAGGGAAAAGTAACCAAATAAATCTACATTCTTCTCTCCAGTCACGCTACAGTATATACAGTGTAATTACTACTAAGTTATTACTTTCTTAATAAAGGAGGAGGTGCAATTGAACAGCCTCCCTCCTAACTTGATGGTAAATTTGGTTCCTAATCGGCAACCTCCATTGCAAATCGGCTAAGTCTTTTTAAAATTGGGAACTGGGGTAAAATCTCCTGAATACTGGTTCCTTTCAAATTGCTGGCAACAATAAATCATCCCTCAGCTCCCCTGCTTCTTTTCACCCTCTGCCTCAATCCACAGAGGGGAAGGGAGCTATGCTCTACCCGATCAGCCCCATCGCTCACACACGTTCGCAGAGCTCTAGTGTGTGCATCTCTCCGCCATGACCATGCACCCGGAAATCTCTCTCTCTCTTTCTTTCCCCCTCCTTTTCTCTCTCTCTCTTCTTCTTGTTACGGGATACAAGCTGCTAACCGTCAAAAAGACTTGAGCATCGTTACAGAAGACGGGTTTTTTTTTAAATAAAGAAACAGATTCCACCTACAAAGAAGGGCTGACTGGCATCTTCCACAATGGAGGGAGGCTTATTTTTAATCAAGGCTTGCAGGAGGAGGCTGGAGCCAAGGCCCATGGCTCCAAGACGGTGCTTCTGGCTTTCCCAGCCAGACTGCCTTGCAAGGAAGAAGCACCTGCATCTCTTCACCCCAAAACACCCCCAAAGCACCTTTATTTCTTCATAGCCTTGATGGCGATAAGGAGTCTTGGCATGTGACACAGAGCTTAGCTTGCAATCAGCTGTGAGAGCAAAGATCAGCCTGGTGTGCAACCTTCCCAATCTCCCCAATGCCTTCCCTTCTCCCCAGCTGCCTTGAGCCCTATGGGAAGAAAGGCGTATAATAATAATAATAATAATAATAATAATAATAATAATAATTGTTATTGGTGGAGCCTCCAGTGGTGCAATGGGTTAAATCCTTGTGCCAGCAGGACTGAAGACCGACAAGTTGTAGGTTCAAATCCAGGGAGAGTGCAGATGTGCTCACTCTGTCAGCTCCAGCTCCCCATGTGGTGACATGAGAGAAGCCTCCCACAAGGATGGTAAAACATCAAATAATCCGGGTATCCGATGGGCAATGACCTTGCAAACAGCCAATTCTCTCACACAAGAAGTGACTTCCAATTCCAAAGTCGCTCCTGACATGAGATAGATAGATAGATAGATAGATAGATAGATAGATAGATAGCCGGATGGATAGATAGATAATTGGCACTGGGCTGAACCCCCCCCCTCCCCAGTCTCCCCTGTCATGCTCCAAACCTGGAGGGAAAAGGAGGAAAGGAAAAGGATCCAGGGACTCCTAACAAAGGATCTCTTGGTCATTCCTTTGGCCCTATAAAGCCCAGAGGTTCCCTGCAGGTGCAGCTTCAGGATTTTTAAAGGGTTCTTCTCTCATACAGTGGAATGGCTGCTTTATAACATTCAGGATAAAGTCTGGATTTTGCACTCAATATTTCCCTGGTGTGAAGGAGGACCAGCTCTAGGGTCCCTTGACCTGCCCTACATTCCCAAAGCCCCTCCTCCCATTGAGAATCCTGAGATGGGGCTTGGAGGTGGTTATTTCCAGGCTGAGGACCCCCTCAATCCCCCAACCCTCTTCCCTGCTTGAGCACCCTCCTTCTGGCTCCTCTGTGGGGCTCCATGTCAGATAGAGAAGCCAAACAGGAATGGAAGTTAATGGCCCTCAAGGGAGGGTCTGCAGTGCAGGGTGCAGCTCCAGTTGCCCTCCCCACTTGACTTAGTTTCTCCCCACTTGGAAGCCCTTTCCTCTCCTTCCCGCTCTGTGACTATCTTGCTGCCCTTTGGAGCAGCAGAGAGGCAAAGAGAGGAGCCAAGTAAGGAAGGGGAGAACGCCTCCCTTCCTCTGCAACAAGCGCCATCCCCCCTTGCGTCTCCCTGAATCTTCTTCCTTCCATTCCTTTCAGGCACTCCTCCTCAAAAGAATTGCTTCCCCGTTCTGCAACATCCTGCTTTAACAATGGTCTTTTGCTATGTCCTGATCTGTTTCGGATTTGTATTTATCTCCATTTTTTGCATTGGCTGTAATCCCAGTTCTGCAGGAAAGGCAAAGTATGAACTAAAATGGAACAAGTCCGGGCTGCTCTCACTTTATCTCTGACCTCCTTCAGATGGAAAGTCCAGATGAGGCAGGAACAGAGCAGCTCCTCACCAGCTGATTGCTGGGTTTCTCCTAATGTTGTGGCTTTGGATCACATTTGCCATTTTGGCAGCACTATCAGTCTGCTCAGGTTGGGCCCCAAAATGCACTTGAGTCCTTCTCACAGTAACTCTTCCCACTCAAGGCCACATTACCCCCCGTCTTTGTGACACATGTTACTTCCTCTATCTCCTCCTCTTCCAGCCCTGGAATGAAGGCATTTTCTGCCCTTCCATGGGGTTCAGTGGGGCATTGTGTGTCCCCCCTTCCTTCTCTTGATCCCCCAGCTCCTTGGAAGGCGCTTGAGATGTGCTTGGGTGATGCTGGACTCTATAGGGGAAGCCAATTTTGTGCTCAGTGACATGGGGTAAGCTGACAAAGAGGGAGTGCTAACTGGTTTGCACTGAGCATTTATGCTAATCGGCCTGCAATGCCTTCCCGGCAGAGCCACTAATTCTGTTTACTAAATGGGTCCCTTCTGCCTTGGAGGCTTGGCCTGGGACCATTGCCAGTATCTCTGTGTGAATGTGTGTGTGTTGTAGCGTGTGCCATGAGACAATGGAGAACCCCCTTCCATCTTAAATGCAAGGCAAAGAGGAGGGTGACACAGGGCTCCTCGCGCCCGGCGTCCACCTGGGCCAACAGCACAGTTTTCCATTTGACCCAAAGTTGGTTATGGCCACAGCTAACCCTGGGAGACCCATCACCTCTCTTTGGGGGTCTTGGTTGAGCAATCCTTGACCTCTCCGAGGCCCTTTCTGCCCTCCTGGAAAAAGAGTGGGAAGGGCCATTGGAAAAGAGCAGTTGGTTGCCTAGAAAGCTTTGCTGGGTCTCCTTGGCACGCAATTGATTCCTCTGGTGTGGCTTGTGCCAAAGTTGTATTCACACATCAGTGCTTCTTGGCAGAAGAACGGTGGAGGAAAAGGTAGCGTTTGCTTAGCAGCAGAAGAGATTTGTGCTTCTTATCAAAACAATTGGAGAGTATGATTGGGCTGGATTACCCCACTTCTCTCAGGCTCCTCCCTAAAGTATCACAGATCTGGAATTGGGGCTGACCCATTGTTTCTTCCTGGCACAGTGCCCTCCACATTTGGAGGGAGAGCTGTGAAAAGAATGGCCTGTCTTGCCATTATCAGCAGTTCTGTGTGTGTGTGTGTGTGTGTGTGTGTGTATTGGGGGGGGGGTCTTGACAGTTTGCCCAAGGCCATTAAACCTTATAGCAAAGTATTGGGGAGGGGGGGTTGAAGTCCAGGAGGACCCTCATTCGGCTCTGGGAGAGGAAGCTGAGCCTCTCTCCAGCTGCACTGAGAGTGTGATCCGGAGTCGGAATGAGCATCATAAATCTTGATTATTCTCTGTCTCCGCTGACTTGAACCAAATGCCTTGGACAGGGATAGAGTCCGCATCTTGCTGAACACGGCAAAAAATCTGATTAAATGTACAAACTTATACAAATACTGCTCTGTCTGTGTTACTGTCATCTCCTCAGTGCAATTACAAACACCCACCCTTTGCCTGCTGTTGGGTTTGGGAAGGAAATAGGGTTGCCCTCAGCCATTGCCCTTATGTCTTGACAGTGGGGGCCCTTTGAGGACCTCGCCCAGTGCCCAGCCTGGCATTGCTGCCTCTGGATTGCCCCCTTTGCTGCCAATACGGTCCCTGCAGAACAGGTCCAGGGGCCATCCCTGGCCAATTATGGGAGGCAGAAGTGCCCAGCATAATAAGATGGCCAGTTCCCCCGCAGGCGGATGATGGGGAATTACCACTCTTGCACGCCTAATGAGCGGCTCTCGGCCTTGGCACCTGCAGGAGAGGCAGGTGCCCAATTTTGAGTGACTTGCCTCCCAGATCACCAGACAAAGGCTGGCACCTAACCTAGTGCTGTTGACTTGTGTCTTGCACTTTTGGAAGCCCCAGACAGGGGTCTGCTTTATGGCTTTAATGACAGATAAATAGATAGATACTCTGTTATCTGGGGACATCACATCTGTGTGGCTGGGCTCCAGAGAACAGGGGTTTCTCTGCCCAGAGACCTGGAAAACCTCTGTCCAGTGTGTAACATTGCTCCTCAACTACTGTTGGTTGTCTGGATGCTTCTGTGTCTGGCATGAGTTCTGGGCCTGGATGATAGATGCAGGAGCCTCACAAAGAACATCAGGTCCTGGGAGTCTCTCTAGACCAGGCATGGGCAAACTCCCCCCCCCCCCCGGGTGTTTTGGACCAACTCCTACAATTCCTAACAGCCAGCTTCCTTTATCCTTGGAGGGTTTGACTATAGATCAGTGGTTCCCAACCTTTGGTTGACCAGGGGCCACTTTGACCAGGGACCACTTGACCAGGGACCACTCTCCAATATTAGTACCAAAAGGGTTACGAATCAGTTTTTGGTCAGCTTTTGGATTCGGTTTGGTTATTTGGGGTGCTGATTCAGAAAATGCATTGGATTGACCGCATCAACTCTAGTTTCTGATGCAGAACATATGCCATTCAATCATCACCATCTGTTCACCCATAAAAAAATATTTAATAAGCCTTGGCACTTTAAGAGGGTTTTGCAAGACCAGTCACTCTTGTTGCAATAGTATAGTAATGGTGAGGCCACAGGCCATATTTAAGTTCTTGCGGACCACTGGTGGTCCACACACCAAATATTTGGAACCACTGTTATAAAATCTGCGGCTGCCTTAGAGTCTAGTGGAGTCTCCTTCACGGGAGGAAATTGGATGGCCATCTGTCAAGAGGAATTAGATGATGTCTTATTTTATGCCAGAATGAGGGGGGATTGGATGGTCCCTTATGGTCTCTTCCAGCTTTAGGATTATATAGCCCTATTTCTCCATGAACCCTCTAATGTCTATGAGGTTGGATGGCAATCTGTTGGGCTTGGATTCTTTTAATGCCTATGAAGTTGGCCATCTGTTGGGCGGGCTTGGGTGGTATCGTTATGGCAGAATGAGGATGGATTGGATGGCCCCTTGTGGTCTCTTCCAGTCCTAGGGTTCTATAGCCCTATTTCTCCTTCTAATGCCTGTGAGATTGGATGGCCATCTATTGGGTTTTGATGGTGCCTTCCTTTATGGTAGAACAGGGGTCGATTGGTTGTCCCCTTGTGTTCCCTCCCAATCAAGGATTCTGTGATTCCAAAAAGCAAACCAAGTTGATCCCCTTCTTCTCTGTGTTCTTGGGAGGAACATGTTTCTCAGTTTAGCTAGAATGGGGAGGCCACACTGAAAGTATTCACACACCCCTCCTCCATTTTCCGCTCAGCCTGAGCTGCCCTCCTGCCTTAAGAGTCTCCATATCTTGAGCCGCTGCTGCTGAAGCTGAGGTGGGGGCCGTGGGGGGGGGGATCTCCTTTTGGGGCTCTCTGTGCATGCTCTTCAGCCAACATCTGCTGCCAGCCAGGGGCTTGAGTATTTACCGATTTCCTCCTAAAAGCTTTCAGACTGGGCAGCTCTGCTCCGAGGGCCATTAGTTCTAATGCGTGGCTTTTGGAGGGAGCGGGTGCCCCCCGGAGAGGACCGCTGCCCTTCGCCATGGAGAGCCATAGCATTATATTTATAACCTTCCATTTTGGCACGCTCCTTCCCTCCCTCCTTCCTTCCTTCTCTTTTCAAAAACATTACCGGCTCCTGAAGTGGGCCAGAATGGACTAAATGGCACAATTCAGGCAAATCAATATGTCTTGTGCGTTGGCATGAACCTCCGTCTCTGCGACTTTGTATTTCCTATGGTGGAAATATTAATACTATGGTGTGGACTCCTCTTTTCATGGGGAAAGAAGGCTACTAGGTGTTCGGAGTAGGAAGGGCCCCATCATTGTGGGCCAACATTTGGCTTCTTTTCCCGCCCAACTCTCTAATTCCTAAACCATCCCTTTTCCCATTAAGACCTCTCATACTTCATAGTGCTGCCAGATCTGCCTCTCACGTTCCTGAGAGGAGCAATAGGGAGGAAAAGCTTTGAGCTAGATAAGAAAGGGGCATCTGCAAAGGGAGAGTCATGGAGCTGCATGGGTGGAAAGAGCGTGGAATAAAAGCCAAGGAAGGTGCCGAATGGAAGAACATGATTCCAGCGCATATATATATACACAAAAACAGACACACTGCTCTCAGCTGATGCCTGAAGATGATTTTGCCCCCATCCAAAGCTCTTTAGAGGTTTAACAAAGGAAGCCAACCAGCTTTGAAAACTCTTAACAATGGATCTCTGAGAGCCACGAGGCTCTTGATTTCAAGGTGTCTGGAACATTGCAGTGGATTTGAGGTCAAGTGCTCACAAATACCACAAACACACCCTGTCCTGGGCCCATCACCACCCATCCCTTCTGTTTCCCATCCCTTTGGGAAGCCACTTTCCCACTCCTGATTGTGATCGCTGTCAGTTCCCACATTTGCCTCTTTGCCTTCCTCCTCTGTACAATTTCCGTGGCTAAAGTTTGGCAGTCGGTGGGCACATGCATTGCAAATCAGAATGCTTTGTTTGAAAATGTTGAAAGCTTTTTGTTTCAAGATTGTTCTGAGGACACACTTCAGTGATGCAGCAAAATGGTAGGAGTCAATCAAAAGGGAGCCTACTGAAGTCTTTGGCTCGTTGTGCTTCTCTCTGGACCTGACAGGCTCAGAGGGACCTCCATAGAACGGCAGAGGGCAGTTTCCACCCAATTTGGAGGAGCAAATTTGGAGCCGGATTCCTTCCAAGGAGAATTATATATCTAAAAGCACTGGAAAGGGCAGCCCATACAAGGAGGGCACTGTGCTGGAAGCCCTTGGCTACCAGTGGCCCATGCAACATGCCCCAGTTTCCCTATAGACACCTTTTTCCAAATCTATGTTTCAGTTGCTGTAGCAACTTAGGCCTTCTTTTTCCTTCTTTTCCCTCTTCTGCCTTTTCTGATCCTATCAGTTTGCAGCTGATGTTAGCACCTTGGTTGTTATGGTAACGCTTTCCAACACACTCCATTGACATGTACATGGGTGTGTGTGTCTGTATGTGTGTGCAAGAGAAGTGACCATTGTGTTTTGTGGCACATCGCTCTTTCAGGTGAGCAAGAAAGAGTCTTGCAAAGGGAAGCTCCTCTTTGGGGTTTTTGGATGGAGGCTGAGGGCCCCTGCTGTTTCTGAGGGTCAGCTGCATTGTGCGCTTCCCTCCAAGAGCTCTGGGGTGCATTAATGGTGCTGAGTGCAGCTGCCCTCTGATGTTTTGAGGGACAGAGGGGTGGATGCCTTCCTTGCAAGTGGGTCACGCAGGAGGACTAGAGCCCCCAGTGATGCAATGGGTTAAACCCTTGTGCCGACAGGACTGAAGACCAACAGGCTAGAATGTGTCCAGACGAGGGCAACTAAAGTGATCAAGTGTCTGGAGAACAAGCCCTATGAGGAGTGGCTTAAGGAGCTGGGCATGTTCAGCCTGAAGAAGAGAAGGCTGAGAGGAGACATGATAGCCATGTATAAGTATGTGAGGGGAAGTCATAGGAAGGAGAGAGCAAACTTGTTTTCTGCTACCCTGGAGACTAGGACATAGAAGAATGGTTTCAAACTACAAGAAAGGAAATTCTATCTGAACATGAGGCAGAACTTCCTGATTGTGAAAGCTGTTCACCAGTGGAACTCTCTGCCCCAGAGTGTGGTGGAAACTCCTTCTTTGGAGGCTTTTAAACAGAGATTAGATGGCCATCTGTCAGCAGTGCTTTGAATGTAATTTTCCTGCTTCTTGACAGGGGGTTGGACTGGATGGCCCATGATTCTAGAGGTTCAACTCCAGGGAGAGTGTGGATGTGCTCCCTCTGAGAGGAGCCTTCCACAAGGATGGTAAAACACCAAAACATCTGGGCATCCCCTGGGCAATGTTCTTGCAGACAGCCAATTTCTCACACCAGAAGAGACTTGCAGTTTCTCAAGTGCAACAATGCAGGAGGAGACTTCCAGCTGAATACTTTCTTGCAGTGCTGTCCCTGAGGCTCTGGCCACTGGCCAATGGCTTCTTCTCTCAGCCCCTGAAAGAGAGAGGAGGGTCCCCTCAGAATGGGAGCTAAATTGGGTGCAAAGAAAAGAAGCAGGAGCTGGAGAAAGGGGTGACAGCAGGGTTGCCTGTGTGCTGCCTGTGTATCTTTGCATTGTGCATTATTTTGAGTTCTGCCTTTCTTCAGGCTCCTCTGTGAGATGACTCTGCCCTCTGCAGGGGCTCCTTCCCCCTCCCAGGGGCTCATACAGTGAGCCGGATGAGAGAAGCCTCTCCTTGCCTCTGCTTGGCTGCAATGTTTCAGAAGCCACTCTGATCTCCTGTGTCATTGGGACGATCAGGGTACAGTGAGGCTGAGGGCCTCTTGGGGGCTGCAAGGGTGGCTTTGTTGTGGCAGCATCCCTCCCTCATGTAGCTCAGGGAGGAGCCCTTCCCAGACACCAGACACAACTGATTCCTCCATCTATTCGTTAAAGTGCGATTACACACATAAGTTTCTTTTAAAACATACATATTTCTGTTGCTAGCAGACAATCCTGCTGGTAAAGTCACACTTTGAATGAGAATAAACAAAGTGGGCTGCAAGGAAGGAAAGAGCTTTGGAAATGAGTCGGTGGAGGAGCTACATGGAGGAGCACAAGAGCAAGGGAGAAGACGATCCTGGAAGGGAAGGAGCCCTTTCAACTGTACAACACCAAGCCATTGTAGAGGAAAGGCCCGTAGTTGTTCTATTGGACTTCTTTCCCTACTTACTCTCAAGAGGGGATTCCAGGTCCCTTGGCTGTTGGTGGAAACCTGCAGTTGATGTTCCTCATCATGGCCTTCATGATGTTACTGGGCTGCAGCCTCCAGCATTCCTCTCCTTTGGCTGCACTGACTGGCAGGGCGTAATGGGAACTGCAATTCAGTATCAGCTGGAAGGTCACACAGTCCATTGAAGTAAATGGTCTCAGAGTAAACACCATGAGAATCCTCCTTTTGAGTCCAATCTGGGCCTGGCTGTGTTGGCTCCATGGTACATTAGGTGCTCCACAGGGCTCCACAGTCATCTACGGATCCACCAGAAAACTGATCCTGGAAGACTATCCTACTCGGCCAACGAGGGATCGCCTAAGCAAGTACATTAGGTGCATCCACCTTCTTCCTTTGAGGGCCAAAGAGATGATCAGGACACTTTTCTAGTGCTTTGCAGAAACCAGAAACAGTTTTTTGGTTGATGGTGGAAGACAGAGGCTGGATGGCCAGATGGGGTGCTTTGAATGCAATTTTCCTGCTTCTTGGCAGGGGGTTAGACTGGATGGCCCATGAGGTCTCTTCCAACTCTATAGTTCTATAATTTTATGACTGGCACATTGAATGGCTGGGCCAGGGCTCCCTTTTCAAGATAGCTAAGTGATGGCAGAAGATAAAGAGAAAGAAAGAAGAAGAGAAAGTCTGAAAGGGAGGGGGAGAGAGGAAGAAAGGGGGAGGGAAGAGGGCCCCCCATCTGGCAGATTCTCACCAGGTGTCGGACACGGACACTTTTTGTTCTCCCGAGCCTTTTTATTGCATGATTTATCTCATTCCTGCTGTTTCTCTGTAGTTATTGCTGTGTTTTGCAATATTTAGTAGCTATTGTTTTGATGTTAAACACAGAATTTATCTTTTTTAATGTGTTAACTGCCTTGGAAGCCTCTATTGGAAACACTGGAGGGTGGAGTCCTTTAAAAATAAGTGAATGCTTCCACCAAAGTGGCACAAAAGGGCTTTTAGGACCCAAACTTTCCATGACAGTGATCCAGTTGAACCATGGAGAAGGCCTTGGGATGGGGGGGGGGGGTCATAATGTTTGTCAAGACATTTGGTGAATCCACTCTGAGTTTTGGCCTGTAATTCAAAAGCAGTATCTATATGTTGTCAAAGGCTTTCATGGCCAGAATTCCTGGGTTGCTGTGAGTTATTTGGGATGTATGGAAATGTTCCAGTAGCATATTCTCCTGATATTTTGCCTGAATCTGTGGCTGGCATCTTCAGATGTCTGTTGTAAATGAGACAACTGCAGTGTATGTGTGAGTGTGTATGAGTGTGTGTGTATCTGTGGAATGTCCAGGGTGGGAGAAAGAACCCTTGTCTGCTTAAAGCAAGTGTGAATGTTTCAATTTGTTGGGTTTTTTAAATAATGCTAATGCCTGAATATGCAAAGACAAAGCATCAAACAGAGTTGCTGCAAAAGCTGATGGGCTCTCTGAGAGTATGAAAGAAAAGAGTGAAGCAGGAGTTTAACTCAGGCGAAAGGTATTTAAACCTTTTAGGTCAGTCTACTGATTCAAACAATGCAGCCTCCCCCAAGCCAAACACATGCAAGGAAATAACAACTCGAGAACACCAGAATAATATAATAAAACAGTTTACTCACAAATCATGTATGAAGATCATCATACAGGTAAAATCCTTAGGTTTCATGTAATCCAAAATATAGCTAGGAACTACATTAGGGCCTGTGGTACAGGTAGGCCGCTATCAGCATGCAGAGGTTACATCACGAGATAACTACCACTAACTCTAAGAACACGCTCTGAGAAGACAAAGAACTAGGGGGTCCCTTTTATAACTTTCCCACTTCAAAAAGGAAATCTACTTGGGAATTGTCACGTAAGCAATGTGTCTGATATCCCAGCATGCAACTTTTATGATGGCCAATAAAATGTTTGGAATGTTAGAGTGTTAGCTTTCAGGAAGAGTATGGTGACCAGAGAAAAGGGGTATCTAAATGCATGCTTGATTGTAAACATAATCCAATACAATTAGCCAACTTGAATAGCATTGAGTAGCCATGAAGCTGCAAAGTCAACTTCCATCCTCTGATACCCTCTACAGATACCCTCACTGATTGACTTTGCAAACTTCATGGCTACTCAATGCTAATCAGCTTACTAATTGCAACATTGACAGTTGCTACAAACAAACAGTGAGTTCTTTCTCCCACCCTGAACATTCCACAGATACACACACACACATGCACCACTTGCCTCACTTCCAGCAGACCTCTGAAAATGCCAGTCACAGATGTAGGTGAAGCATCAGAAGAGAATGCTACGGGAACATGGCCATGCAGCCTGAAAACCTCACAGCAACCCAGAGATATCTATAGTTTGAGGATGGAGTTCAGCCTCATGGAGATTACTTAAGAGCTGAAACTTTTTTCCCCCGTGTCAGGAACGACTTGAGAAACTGCAAGTTGCTTCTGGTATGTGAGAATTGGCCATCTGCAAGGATGTTGCCCAGGGGACACCTGGATCTTCATTGCAGGAGGCTTCTCTCATGTCCCCGCATATGGCGCTGGAGCTGACAGAGGGAGCTCATCCATGCTCTCTCCAGATTCGAACCTCCTACCTATTGGTCTTTAGTCCTGCCAGCACAAGGGTTTAACACACTGCACCACCGGGGGTTTTAGAGTTGGAACTAAAACCAAAAAAGAGAACTGATTTGTAGGTTCTTGTGGGTTTTTTCGGGCTGTAGAGCCATGTTCTAGAACATGGCTCTATAGCCCGAAAAAACCCACAAGAACCTAGTGATTCCAGCCATGAAAGCCTTCGACAAAACATAGAACTGATTTGCATTTGAATCAATCTCTCCATGTCTTTGGTGGTTGGAGTTCAGAACCTTGGAGAGCTCCCCAGAACTCCAAGTTTGTCTGCCTTTTAGAAGAACTCTCCCAGGTCCTGAGACCCAATTCCCAGGGACCCCAGTAATCTCCCCTCCATGTAGCCCCCCGTCCCAAATAAGAAGGGCTTTGTTGGGTAGTGTTTTGGTATCCATTCCTCTCCAGGAGCAGCTGATGGGGAGCCAGATGATGTTCCTTTGCAAAGCCCTTTATGAGCCACGGTTAAGGTTGGTTAAAGCCCCCCGGGCAATTAGCGCAATATGCACCCATTACGGCGCGGCAGCTGCTGCCGGGCTCCTGCCATTGCTTATTCAAAGGGATTGGAGGCCACCCTTTGGTGGCAGGGCTTTGGAGAGATTAAAATTATTTTCCGCATTAAGCACAACATTTCAATGTTAATGCTCTCGGTCTTGAATATGGATTCAGAGACCAGAAAGAGATTTACAAGACATTACAGCAATGCAAATTCCATCAGAAAGTGGGTTCCCCCTCTCCCTCTCCCTCCTGCTTCCTTCCTTTCTTTTCTGTTGAGCAAATTCAACAAGAGATTTGACTCCGGGGCTTACAGCAAATACACTTTAGCTTTCATGCAGATTACTGCCTTTAATGGTGGGCTGGCTCAATCCCCTTAAATTCCTCACCCAGCTCCCTGGGATACATATGCGGATGGCACTGCCATTGAGAAAAACCAGGCAATTACGGAGGCAGAACATGAGAAGCACAAGCCAGGAGAATGAGGCGGGATGGGGGTCCCTTTCCTTTGAGTCTCCGGTTTTGTTTTTGTTTTGTGTGTGTGTGTGTCAGAAGTGACTTGAGAAATTGCAAGTCACTTCTGGTGTGAGAAAATTGGCCATCTGCAAAAACATTGCTCAGGGGACACCCTGATGTTTTGATGTTTTTACCATCCTTATGGGAGGATTCTCTCATGCATGGGGAGCTGAAGCTGACAGAGGGAGCTCATCCATGCTCTCCCTGGATTTGAACCTAGACCTGTCAATCTTCACTCCTGCCAGCACAAGGGTCTAAACCACTGTACTACCGGGGACTCCTGGGTCTCCGGTGGGAGCAGAGGGTTTCCCCTCTTTGTAGGATGCCACCCAGAGACCCTTACCCACTCCTTTGGAAACCCTTGGCATTGATCTCTGCAGGCCACAAAACTCTTCCCTCTCCTTGTTTTTTTTCCCCTTTCATTTGAGTCAATGCTGTAATGAGAGCCAATGCAGGGCTAAATTGAGTGCTGGACTAAGGTACACATTCCTGCTCAGCAATGGAAACCTACTGGGCAAAGCACACTGTCTCATCCTCAGACGGAGGCAAAAGCAACTATCTCTGGGCAGTTCTTGTCAGAAAAGCCCCATGAGAGTATTACCTTAAGTTTGCCATAAGTCAGAATTGATATAAAGGCTGGGAATTACAATAGCCCTGTACCCAGGAAGAGAAATATGCCCAAGGTCAGGCTATGCATGCAACAGGTGAAAGGATAAACAGGATAATCTGGGTTTGAAAGTACAACAAAATGTAGGGGGATGGAAGTTGATTTCCAGTAAGGGACGGGCAGCTGGACTCTGGGGGTCCCACCAAGACCCCGCAAGGAGGGGTCCAGAGGGTCTCTGTGTGGCTCCTTCCTCAGTGGCTACTGAGGCCCAGTCTCACTTGCCACTGGTTCTAAAGCCCAAAGGGCAGAAGGACCTTCTTCCTTCGCTCCTTCCCAGCTTCTCCTCCTCCTTCTTCCTGGCAAAGGAAGGAAGGAAACGCTTCTTGCCTGGGAACCTCAAAACCTGCCAGCAGTTAATTATTGACGGAGCGTGAGAATTAGAGATAAAAGAAAAGTCATCCCTCCTTGCACACCAGATAGTAAATAAATTTAATTATAGGACAAGAGACAAGGGATCTCTCTCTCTCTCTCTCTCTCTCTCTCTCTCTTTGTATTAAGTTTTATTAGCGGAGACATTTAAAAGCATGTCATCATAACAAAAAGAGCTTGTGTAATCCTAAATGTACCACTTTGGTACAAAGCTCCAAAGTGAATAGACTTAATTGAGCAGATGGCGGTTCAGGCAGGTATCGGCCAGGTTTATTGTCAATTAACTTTTGACTACATATGCCTTTGGCAAACGGGCAGTGTAGCGGCTCCCAGGAACAAGTGTTAATGCCCACAAGGTGACCAGGGCCAGGTGGCATATGGCAATGGTGGCCTGAAAGCCCTGCCAGGGTTTCTGTGGCACTCAGCCAAAGCTGGCCCATTGGGGAGACAAAGGGAATCTGCAGTCTCTGACCAATCTCTCTGTCTGCAGGGACTTGATGCCCAAGACGGTTGAGGGGCAGCTGACCATGGAGAAGACCCCCAGCTACTTTGTCACCAGTGAGGTTCCCCAGCGCATCCATGCCATGGCCAAGGACACCAAGCTGGTGGTGGTGGTGCGGGACCCTGTCACGCAGGCCATCTCGGACTACACACAGACCCTCTCCAAGAAGCCCGAGATCCCCACCTTTGAGGTGCTGGCCTTCAAGAACCGGACCCTGGGCCTCATCAACACCTCCTGGAGCGCAATCCGCATCGGGATCTATGCCCTGCACCTAGAGAGCTGGCTGCAGTACTTCCCGCTCTCCCAGATCCACTTTGTCAGTGGCAAGCAGCTGATCTCCAACCCAGCTGGGGAGATGGCCAAGGTGCAGGACTTCCTGGGCCTGCGGCACGTGGTTACCCAGGCCTACTTCCACTTCAACAGCACCAAGGGCTTCTCCTGCCTCCGGCGGCCTGAGGACGGCACCTCTGCCCCCTGCTGCCTGGGCAAATCCAAGGGTCGGACCCACCCCAAGATCGACCCCGAGGTCATCCGACGCCTACGCAAGTTCTACAAGCCCTTCAATGTCATGTTCTACCAAATGACCAGCCAGGATTTTGAGTGGGAGCAGGAAGACAGTGAGAAGTGAGAACCTCCAGGCTGCAAAGGAGACTCCTCTCCAGAGGTAAGACCTTTGGACATTTCCAAAATCATCCCCATTGAAGATCCAGGAGAAGAGACAGGGCTTCAGAAGACCCAAGGCTGGCTGGCCTCTTCTCAAACTGTTTCCATTCTTATTGTCTCTGTTCTCAGTTTCCCCAAACACAGACTAAAAAGCCATACCCACCTCTGTCCATTTGGGTGCTATCCTCAGGTTGGGACCCAAGCAGAACCCCACTGCTACCTGTTCCTATCTCTCTTGGACCAGTCTAATTTTGGGCAACTAGGGCCCCCTTTTTGTCATCCAGAACCACAAAGGCGCAAAGAGCATCCATCATCCTCAGAAGACTCAGTGCCGGAAATGCCACCAAAATCCAGTAACAAGGCAGCCCCCCCACCCACAATAGTGTGGGGAGAGGTCTCTTATTCCCCGTGGGGGGGGGGGGGCTCTGTACCAGGCATGGGCCGCTAAATGCATTTGTCAAATGTGGCAGGAGGCCTGCCGCTGGGCAAGAGCGTTTGTTTCCACCAAAGTAAATGTCAGCTCCTATTAGCTCAATTAGGTGTAAACCTAGGGTCTGACATAAAACACTCTCCTTTTTCCCCTTCACAATGGCCCCCTCCCCACTTTCACAGAATTATTACTACATGAAAATTGAAAGTATGCACCAGGGCTGGCTTTAAATTATTTCACATGTTATTAAACTGTCATTTCCTTTGCTTAAATGAGAACCACACTATGAAGTTTAATTCACAATGAATAATGAATCCAGGTGGAGGAGGGTTTTTTTTTTTTTAAAGGAAATAATTGTCAATGGCAAGGCTCTGTGTTGAGTCCAAGGCTTCCTTGGGAGAAGAGTCCATTTTGGCTTTAGCCAAGGAGAGTGGAGACCCAGGCTTGCCAAGGGAGGGGACCTCCCGAGTGCCATGTTGATGCCCCCAATGCATGGGTTCAAGGGGAAAGGGAGGGGCATGCAACAAAGGGGGGCTGGGGGTCTCTTCTATTTCCCCTCCACCTCAGCTGCCTCTCTCTTATCCTTCCAGGGATTCTCCCAAAGAAGGGGAAGGGGTCCTTCCTCCTAACCCAGGATCCAGGACCACGATGCTTCTGCCACCATGAATGGGGGCTTGTTTTCTTGAGGGATTGTGGTTGCCAAGGGGGCAAAGGACATTCCCCCTCAATGACCCTTGACCCCCTGCCTGCCTCCTTCCTTGGACCCTGGAGCCGGAGGGCAAAGCCAAGGTAAGGGCTCTATGGTAGAGCTGAGCCCCAGCGAATGAGAAGAGGCCATGACCCACTCCATGCTGCTATCAGTGGGAGTGAGGAAGATGAAGGAAGGGAGAGGAAGAAGAGCCAAGCCATTTCACCCATCCTGCTGCTGCACCATATTTTCAGAGGTTTATTTTTTGATATGGCTTGAACTCTGGAAATGGGAAGCAAGGCTCTGGAAACCAAAGGGGTCTCTCCAATGCAGTCCCTGCTCAGTGCCAAGGGACACCCTGAATCCCTCCATCCTGGTTTGCCTCCCTAACACAAAGTGTGGAGCTGGTGTGCCGATCACTTGCCCTCTAAATGGCAGGTACCGGCCCCTGTTCCAGGAGGCGGGAGAGTGCTCCATCCAGAGAGAAGCCAAGCAGCTCCCCCATAGCAAGACCCAGGGAGCATGGGGTGCATTGACCCCCCGCCCATTTCTGACCCCTTCCCACAATGTCCTACTCGCTGCTTTTGTGCCCCAAGGACCCTGCCAGTCTTTCGAAGAAGTGTCATCTCAGAAAGCATTCAGCTAGATTTTGTTTTGCCCCTCCCCTCTCTTTAAATTTCAGCACTCTCAGCACACAGGAGATTGAATTTTTCTATTTGATTTCAATTGGCAAAGCATAAATTATATTTAATTTTCTACATACAGAGACCGGATGAATCATTGTCCTGGAAAGCCAGGGATATTATTATTGTTGTTGTTCAGAGACTGACAATGGAAAGGAGTTCTGGGGCTTTGGGCTCAGTGGCCGGGAGGGGAAAGGGGGCCTCCATTTACACCCCGGATCCAGAGGGAGAGGCGAAGGATGGAAGCGCAGGCCGAGGAGCCAAACCACACAGAAACAATAAAAACTCCTAACAGCAGCGGCTGCAGACTGACTGCCTTCTCTTTGTTTGTTGAGATGAGAATCAAGAAAGAGGAGAAGGAATAAATTGGGCAGGCCTAAGGTTAGATAGCAAGGGCACCATTTTCACCCCAAAGGTACAAGCTGATAGGGAGCCATGAAGGAGGAGCACCTCCGCAGCCCTCTTGCTTGCTGGTGCAGTGGGGTTTAAACCCTTGTGCCAGCAGGACTAAAGACTGACAGGTCGGAGGTTTGAATCTGAGGAGAGTGCAATGAGCTCCCTCTGTCAGCTCCAGCTCCTCATGTGGGGCCTGAGAGAAGCCTCCCATAAGGATGGTAACACATCAAAAACATCTGAGTGTCCCCTGAGCAAACATCCTTGTAGACAGCCAATTCTTTCACACCAGAAGTGATTTGCAGTTTCTCAGGTTGCACCTGACACAGAAAAAAAATTCAGTGGGAGGTAAAGCTGTTTCCCCTCCTTTAATGGCCCCAATTTATAATGGAGCCAAAGAGTTGAGATTCAGCCAGTCCTGGCCACCTGTTGTTGAAGGCTTTCATAGCCAAAATCATTGGGTTGCTGTGAGTATTTTGGGCTTTATAGCCATGTTCCAGCAGCATTCTCTCCTGATGCTTCACCTGCATATGTGGCTAATGGCATTTTCAGAGGTTCTGTTGGCAGTGAAGCAAGTGGAGTGTATATAAGTGGAGTGTGGAAGGTCCACGGGAGGAGGGGGGGGGGAAGAATCCTTATTTGTTTAAAGTAAGTGTAAATGTTGCAATTTGAAAGCTTGAATAGCATTGTTTCTGAGTGGTGTTCATATCACTAAATGCAGCATTGCCCAGACATTAATCAAATAACACAAAAGGCATTGCAGACTAATTGAACCAGAGAAGTCAGCTACAGTAGAGCACTTGAGGAACCAACCTGGACACAGAATATTATTGGAGAACACAGAAATGCTGGACCACTTTGACAAACATAATGTCAGACTACATAGAGAAGCCATTGAAATCCATAAACACGTGAACAATTTCAACAGAAAGGAGGAAAACATGAAAATGAACAAAATTCAATTACCAGTATTAAAAAAATCAAGACAGTAAATAATGAACACCACTCAGAAACAAGACAACTCCAGGTAGCAAATAATCAAATGCCAGTTAACACCTCCCAAACAGAGGATACCTCCAGGCAACAACAGAAACCAGGCTACCTCTATTCAAGATTGCTAATTACAACACTCACACTTGCTTTAAACAGGCAAGGGTTCTTTCTCCCACCATGGACATTCCATAGATAGATAGATAGATAGATAGATAGATAGATAGATAGATAGATTTATATTCTCTCTCTCCTCCCACCCCCTTTATTTCACTGCCAACAGAAAGAGTCCCTGATAGCCCAGTGGGTCAAACCCTTGTGCCAGCAGTACTGAAGTCCAACAGGTTGGAGGTTCGAATCCAGGGAGAGCACGGATGGGCTCTCTTTGTCATTTCCCGCTCTCCATGTGGGGACATGAGAGAAGCCTCTCATAAGGATGGTAAAACATCAAAACATCAGAGCATCCTCTGGGCAATGTCTTTGCAGATGGCCAATTCTCTCACACCAGAAGCAACTTGCAGCTTCTCAAGTCACTCATGACACAAAACAAAAACCTGCCAACAGAACCTGTGAAGATACTTGCCACAGATGCAGGTGAAACATCAGGAGAGAATGCTACTGCAACATAGCATAAAACCCAAAAAAACTGAGAACTATCCAGTCCTGGCCTTCTTGAGCCTTCTCTGAGTTGCCAAAGGTGCCAACATTAAACAAAGGTTTAGAGGGCTACTTTCTTCCCCTTCCGCATTGATCCTTATCTCTGATTAGCACTGGATGGAGAGAAGAGCCTTCCTTTTGGGGCCCTTCTTTTGTGGCAAAGAACAGCAAAGGCTCCCACTTCAAAACTGTCCTTATGAAAGAAAGGAGAGGGCTAGGCAGGGTTCATGTGCGGACATGAATGTGTGCGTGTGTGTTGTTGGGATATGGAGGGATGATGGAGATGTGGATGCATTTGGAAGAGGTTATTTTATTTTATTGTAATTTTCTGTTTGAGCTTGGCCTCATGTAATCCGCTCTGAGCCCCCATTGGGGAGATGGTGGCGGGGTATAAATAAAGATTGTTGTTGTTGTTGTTGTTGTTGTTGTTATTATTATTACAAAGAACAGACCACCTGATCTCTGGCCAGGCCTAATGCATATATACCACTCCCCATGGCTTCTGGGTAGCTGTCCAGCTTCTGAGCATGCCCTCTCCACATAATCTAGGTCCACCTACCTTCTGTTCTTCCACAGTAGAACAGCCAAAGAAGCATTCTGCCCCTAACTGTGGTTTGTGAAGCCAGACATCAAGGTCAACCCAAGAGGTCCAATTGTGGTTTGCCAAAACGCCTTCTAACTGGGCTTTGGAATGAGACAGTCTTGTGGGTCGGGAACTGACATTGGTTCAGACACAGGAACCATCTGCCCCCAACCTGAAGCAATGCCCAAAGTCAGGTCTGGTGTTTCTGACTTGCCTTCAGCTCCTGGTTCAAATTGAAGGCTTAAGTGGCTGAGGGGGGAAAGGAAAGGGCCTGAGGCTGTTAGAAATGGTGGGAGTTGACTTCCAAAACACCTGGAGGGGCCAAGTTTGCCCATGTCTAACCTATTCCAACCCTCTGCCATGCAGAAAAAGCACAATCAAACTCCCCTTGACTGTTCAGAAGCACTTGTGAGTTGGAAACCTCAGCTCCTGCTCTCTAACATATGGACACATTTTTTGAAATGGAGAGGGCAAATCTGCAGTTGGTCAGTACATGTTCCAATCCAGTTAGATTAGGAGCATTTTATTGTGTAGCCCCATACTGTCGTGTCACCTGATAAAAGCAACTGAGTGTTGGGGTTTTTTTTTCTTTTCCTAATCAACAAAACGAGGACGTAGTGAACTATAAAATTGCTAATTATTTTCTAGTAAATTTGTTCCAGAATAAGTTGAGACACCAATTACAGGCGCCATTAGGCGCCATTAGCAGAGGCGTTGCTGAGGCGGGCAGCAAAAAAAGAAAAGAAGGAAAGCAAGTAAAAAAGGGGGGACTCTGGGGCTGAGACGTTGTGTTTAGAAAAACATCTCATTCTTCATCCCCAGCAAACCCTCCGCCAGATGCTTAAAGAGTCATCAAATCATCACTTAAAGAGCAAATTATGACAGAGACTTTGTTTTCTTTCTCTGGAAGGAAGAAAATGACATCTGAGCTCATTGAGACAGGAAGCAGATCCATTTCTCAGAGCAAATATCATCTGTTACATTGAAAGCTTGATTGGGAAGAAGAGCTTTTGCAACTGTGCAAAGGGTTGCCCAACAAGGCCAAAAGAAAGAGGAAGAAATACTTCTACTTGGCTTCAATAGTATTGAGAGAGGACTAAGGGCCATGGCTCTTGGATTTCAGAATTCCAGCAAGGCCAGTTCAAGACCCATGGGCCTTTGGATGCGCTTGGATCCCAGAATCCCCAACAAGGCCAATATGTGCTCCTCCATTCCATTATTATGCCTCTTTTCTCCTGAAGTACTATGAAGTAACCTTGTAGAAGAGAAGACACTTTTGAGGATGGGAGAGGCAATATTATTATTATTATATCCAGCCATCATCATCATCACCATCATCATCAGTATTATTATTAGATACACAACAGAATTAGTACACAGCAAACAAGATCACTATGCTGGCTATTGTATTAGATCACACACTGGGCACTTTCCAAGTGTCTAGGACTATGTGATGTACTAGCGAATAATGTGTGTAGATCTGAGTAGGGTGGCCTTTTGAAGCTAACAGATGGTGATTTTGTCAGCACCGATTGTTTTCTTTTTTTAAAAAATAAATTTATTTATTAGAATTTTCCGACACAAATATAATACCATCACATCCGCTCATTGTTAGAAATTCAGTTACTAAATTACATTCTGGAAACATATCACATACCATATAACACATATCACATTATAATTACCTAGTGCTCTTGTCTGTCTCCCCTTCACCTTACCCTTGTGTCTTACGATTTTACACCCCTCCTCCCCCCTCCCCCACCCTTCAGGGAACAGTAAATACCTTAATTCAGAACTTAATTTAAGTGAACAATTGTATAGAGAGAATGGTTTAGCACCTTGTATCTTTCATTTCCTTGCACTTTTTCTATCAGTCTTTCCCATTTCTGCATCCAAGTTTTCTTAAGTCGGCTTGTTGAGTATTTGCTTCTTTTTTCGTAGATGTACTCGTGGAGCATATATTCTGCTAAATACTCATACCATTTTTTAACCTCCCATTTTCTATAATCTTTCCACCCCAACGCTACAGTTGCTTGGGCAGCTAATATCATGTATTTTATAATTTCCTCCCAGTCTTTGCAATTATCTTTTTTGTCTAATTTCTTTGTAAAAAGTTCTATTTTATTCAAGGCCAGTTTATAACCTATTATATCTTCCATTTCATTCATTACCTTGCTATAGAACTCTTGTACTCTATCGCATTCCCACCACATGTGGGAATAAGAGCCAATTTTCCCACATCCATGCCAACAAAGTTTTGTGGTGTTTTTTGTCATCTGGGCTATTTTAATTGGGGTTCTGTACCATCTAGTGAGAGCTGGACCTTAGGGAAGGCTGAGCGAAGGAAGATCGATGCTTTTGAGCTGTGGTGTTGGAGGAAAGTGCTGAGAGTGCCTTGGACTGCGAGAAGATCCAACCAGTCCATCCTCCAGGAAATAAAGCCCGACTGTTCACTGGAGGGAAAGATACTAGAGACAAAGTTGAAGTACTTTGGCCACATCATGAGGAGACAGGAGAGCCTAGAGAAGACAATTATGCTTGGGAAAGTGGAAGGCAAAAGGAAGAGGGGCCGACCAAGGGCAAGATGGATGGATGGCATCCTTGAAGTGACTGGACTGACTTTGAGGGAGCTGGGGGTGGTAACGGCCGACAGGGAGCTCTGGCGTGGGCTGGTCCATGAGGTCACGAAGAGTCGGAGACGACTGAACGAATGAACAACAACAAACCATCTAGTCAATAATTTCCTTTGCATTTCTCTGATCTTTATATGCTTAAGACTTTTAATTGAGTCAATCCAATTTTCTATTTCTAAGACTTTATTATTTAAATCTTCTTTCCATATTTCTATCAAGGCTTGTTTCAAGTTATATTGTATTCCAATTAATTTCTTATAAATAAACCCCATCAGCCCTTTCTCCTTTTCTATTTTCCATTTTAGGATTTGGTCTAGGGCTGTTTCAGGGCCTTCTTTTTTCTTCTCTTTAATGATCCTTTGTTTTAATCCATTCCAAAGAAGCCAATTACCTTGACCGCATTTACCCTTTATTGTCTCCCACTCCTTAATTGTCCCATCTGAGTTCAAGAGGTCTTTTATCAGATTCATTCCATTCTGTTTCAACTTTGTTATAACCTTACCAAATGTCTGTTCTTTTCTATTGTCTAGAAACCCTATTGGGAGTATATCTACCCTATTAATTTGTAGTTTGTTTTGCCATTTTTTCCAACATTCCAAAGATGAGATCAATGGTCCCCCTTTAGTTTCTGTTAAGATTTTTTTTATCAACCCGTCCTTTTAAACATAAACAGTAGTTCCATCCATTTATTGCTTTTTCAATTCTACCCCATCTTCTTGAATCATCAAAATCTAGTTCTATCAGTCTTATTAATTGGCAGGCGTCGAAATAATTCTGTAAATTAGGGGCACCCCATCCTCCATTCTCTTCTAAGGAATAAAATACTGATTTGGGAATACAATTTTTATTTGTTCCTTCTATCCAATTTTTAATCGAAGAATCCCATTTTTGAATAATTTTGATGGGGATACTACATGGGAGTGCTTGGAACAGGAATAAAAATTTGGGGAGAATCACCATTTTAACCATTTTAATTTTGCTTGATATATCCCAATTTTGTTTTTTCCAACTACCCATCTGTTTGTTTATTTTTTTTCCATAAGCTATTATAATTAGATTGGATTATATTGTTAAGGTTTTTGGAAATATATACACCCAAATATTTTATCTTCTTCTCTCCTAGTTTTATCTCTGTAATACTCTGGATTTCTTTTAACTCTTTAGGAGTCAAATTTTTGTGTAATATTTCTGATTTTTGTATATTAATGGCCAATCCTGATAATTTCTCGAATTTCTTTATCGTATTTGTAACTACCTTTATAGAGTCCTTTGGTGACCCTAATAACACCATGGCGTCGTCTGCAAAAAGGTTGATTTTCATTACTTCTGTCCCTATTTTTATACCTTCAATATTAACATTGTTTCTAATTAGATTAGCTAGGGGTTCTATTGCCAGCGCAAATAGGATGGGGGAAAGAGGGCATCCTTGCTTTGTTCCACTATTAATCTTAATAATTCTTGTTTTGGTCCCATTAATCAATATTTGTGTTTGGTTATCTTTATAGAGTTCCTTTATTATTTTGCAGAATTGTTTTCCCAAATTAAAGTCTTCACAAACTTTATGCAAATATTGATGGTTGACCGTATCGAATGCTTTATACACGTCTAGTTTTAGTAACAAAAGTTTCTCTTTTTCCCTGGTAGCATGATTAATTATATTTAGGATATTTCTTATAGGATCAGCTATTCTTCTATTTTTGATAAACCCATATTGGTCTTCACCTATTAAATTTGGATTTATATCAGCCAATCTATTTGCAAGAAGTTTTGTAAAAATTTTATAATCTACATTGCACAGAGTAATTGGTCTATATGAGTTTGGGTTGGTTTCATCTTTGCTAGGTTTCAGAATTGTAATTATTTCAGATTTCTTCCATGTTCCTGGGATAATTTTATTTTTTAATATCTCATTGAATAAAATTTCTAAATGAGGGGTAATTTCTAAATTGAATATTTTATAAAAATTAGACGTAAAGCCATCCAGTCCAGGAGAGGAGTTTGGTTTAAGATTGTTAATGACCTCTTCGATTTCCTTACTAGTGATAGGTCTATTTCGTTTTGATTGTGCTTGGAGGTCTAATTTTCTCGTGATAATTTCCTCAGCTTTCTCAATTTCTTTATCCGAATATAAATTTTCATAATAACTAGCCATTATTTCTCTCAAATCCTCCACTTTGGTTTTCATTTGTCCTTTTGCATCTTTTAATTTAACTATCTTATTCCTTCCTTTCCTTGATTTAAGGTAGCTAGCTAATCTTTTAGTATTATTTATGGAGTTAATTTGGAAATCATTTTTTACAAACAGGTATTTTTTTGTTAATTCAATTTTCTCTAACTCTTCTATTATCTTCCTATTCTCCTTCCATCTTTCCTTATTTTGATCTGTTGGGTTTTTTTGAAATTTTTGAAATAGTTTATCCCCTTTCTGTTTTACCTCCTCTTTTTTTGTTTTAATTTTTTTAAATACCTATTTCCATTGTGATACATTTCCCTCTAATAACGGCTTTGAATGCATCCCAAATTATATTTTCTTTTAAATCAGGGGATCTATTAATTTCAAAAAATTGCTTGATTTCCGCTTTTAGCTCTTGTTTATCCTGTTCCTTGGCTGTTACTAGTGGATTAAATCTCCATTTATATTCCTTTCTCCTACTTATGTTACCCACTCTAAGAAAAAGAGGGGCATGATCTCCTGGCCACCTATTCCCAACTGATGTCTCCACAATGGGTAACACATTATTATTACCAATAAGGAAATAATCTAGAGTGGAAAAGGAATTATGCCTAGCAGAGTAACATGTGGGGGTGTCGACTTTTTGTCCTAATCTTTCATTAACATCACGAAGATTCCATTTTTTAAGGTTAATTTTATTTTCTCCCCTCATTTTCCCAGTCTTCTTATTGATCCTACCCTTACAGAGATCTAAATTCAGATCACCACCTATAATTATATCTCCCTCTGCCTCTCGTTCTATTTTTTAAAAGATTTTATTAATAAATCTTTTTTGCCCCTTATTGGGCCCGTAGACACTAATAATAGAAAGTTTACAATCATTTAATTTTCCACATACCATTATGAACCTCCCCTCCTCATCTGTAATACATTTCTCTGTTATGAAAGCAAGATCATTTTTAATTATAATAGCAACTCCCCGAGAATTGTTTGTACCCATAGACTCATATTGAACATCCCAATTAACTAAATTTAACAGTTTTAATCTCCCAACATGATGAGTCTCCTGTAGACACACGCTTGCTACCTGATTCTCTGATATTAATTTACGTAATCTATCTTTTTTTTAACTACCGATTTCAGACCATTAATGTTGACTGACATCAAGTGGATAGAATCTGATGAAGCCATTACATTTAATTAATTCACTTTGTAGGTCTTTGTGCTTTCCATTCCCCTTATATCATATTTTTGGACCACTGTTCCCTCGCATCCCCAACCCTGCCTCCCTCCCTTCCTTTCCCCCCTCCACCGTCTGGATATCAATCCCTCCCCACTATCCAGGAGAGGAAAGGCAAAGAAAAAGTAATTTCTTGCCATTTCCAGACGGCATAATCAGGGCCGGGGCCGACTTATCCCTTCCTCCCCGCTTTCTTCTGAAAAACAACATTGCAAAGTTCTTATCTTAAACTCAAGGGCACAGTTTTCACAATGTTAAACCTACCTCTGTCCCTTAGGACTATCCTTTTCCCTTTCTCCTAGCTTAGAGAGAGGGTTAAGAATCACCATAATCACCGATTGTTTTCAAGTGTTGGCCAAGGTGTTTAGGCGCTGCACCAGTGTGCCAATCACTATTGGGACCACCTTTACTGGCATGTGCCAGAGTCTTTGCAGTTTGATCTTTAAATCCTTATTATTATTATTATTATTATTATTATTATTATTATTATTATTGAACCCCTGGTGGCGCAATAGGTTAGACCCTTGTGCTGGCAGGACTGAAGACCGACAGGTTGGAGGTTCGAATCTGGGGAGAGCACGGATGAACTCCCTCTGTCTGCTCCAGCTCCTTATGTGGGGACATGAGAGAAGCCTCCCACAAAGATGATAAAACATCTAAAACATCCAGGTGTCCCCTGGGCAATATCCTAATAGGACATCCAATAGGAAAACTGACCATCCTGGCAAGGAGAGGCCAGGATTCTGGGGTCTGCAGTCTAGGAAACCACCTCCACCAAACTCTGGCTGGGCAAGAGGCATAGATCTCTTCCCCTGATGCTGTTAGCTCTTCAAATGAACAAATCTGATTTTATATAAAACACCCTATCCATTTGCACTCGCTCCCTCCCCACCCCCAGGAGACACTTTTTGGCACAAGCTAATTCCAGTTCAGTCTTTCCCCTTTTATATATATATATATATATATAAATGTTATGTAACAGTGATTCTCTTGAATTAATTAACTTGCAGCTCTCGGTTGATGCAGCTTCTTTGCAGATGTTACTTTCTGGAGGTGAAACGCTTCCGCAGAAGCCTGCAAATGCAAAGCAGGGGACCTCCGCTCAGGACCCCCCCCCCCCCCCTTGCCTGCCTTGTGAGGTCACACTCCACAATGATCCCTGCCAATATGTGCGTGTTTGTGTATTTCTCCTTAAAAGGGCTCTAATCTGGGGTGATTTTATTGTGCTTTTCCTGGATGGCAGGGGGGTTGGACTAGGTGGCCCATGTGGTCTCTTCCAGCTCTTTTATTCTATGATTCTACTTATGTTAATGCCCTGTGGACCCTCTTTCCCTTGCCACTTCTCCCCTGCCCAGTGTGAGCTGATCATCCACATCTCTGCAGTTCCATCAGTGAAGGCTATGCTGCCAACATCTCTAGCGACCAAGGTGGGATGGACTAGATCACCTTTGTGGTCCCTTCCCAGAAGAAATCATTTCAAGGAGAGGGCAAATGGGCACCTTGGGAGCTTCAAGAGACAGTCACTATACTCACATCAACCCCGCTTCTGCCTTCAGAGTACCTGCCAAGTGCCCTCACTTTGTCAGAAGAGCACGGCCTCCGCTGGAGGAAATGCCTTCTGCCATGATATGCAATTCAAATCCTCCTGAATCTCAACCAAGAGTGGAGAGTCTTCCTGGATAGGTCAAGGAAAAGGGTGGGTGGAATTGCATCAAGGCGAGCGACAGAGGCTCGAGGAGTGCATCTCCTGGTTTCGGGTCTGTAATGCGGTGCCCCCAACTGCCCTGGCCCCACTCCATTGCCTTTGCCAAAGAGCTGGGCCAGAGGACAAGATAACAGGGGCAGCCATAAAGGCAGCCAACCTTTCAACTTTGGTTGGGTTTCCTGCCACTTTTTAGAAAACCATTCTCTTGCAACCTATGGTTCCTTGTCTGCTGCCGGGGAGGAGAGATCAGTCTGTCACAAACAGTGTGCCAAGAGTACTTCCAGGTGGCTAATGGTGCTGTGTTGAGCCTTAGGGGCTAAGGAGGAGGCTAAGCCTTTCTGTGCCAAAATGGAAATGCTAGTCCCAGGCCTCAGCACTGCCTTCTGCAAATGCTCAGGGAGTTGGGGCAGAGGGACTGAGGGAAGTCCAGTTGTGCATTGGAAGAGTTCTTTTGGTTGTCCTTCCAGGAAAGTCCCTCTAAAAGATAGTCTCAAGGCCAAACACTGAATCAACACAAGTGAAATCCTGTTCCTTTTATACTACTGAGCCTGACATTGCCACTTCCTGTGGAGCTGTCTGTGGTGCTAGTCCTACTTTCGAAATAAGGCTCAGAGCCATGGAGATCCCGTAAAACCAGATGATGCAATGCAGCTGGGCTTGAAAGAAATCTGTCTTGCATTCCTATGGCTGGACAAGACCGAAAGCCTTTAACAGGGTTTGCTTTGCTCCAAAATCATTTCCAGAAAATGTGCAGATCCCTCGTGCAATGGGCACAGGCCAAGTTGAAGGTTTTGATTATTGGGTTGTTGTAGGTTTTTACGGGCTATATGACCATGTTCTAGAGAAGGGCTGGGTGGTTTCATTCGTTAATTTTGTAATTCGTTAATCTTTTTTTTTTGTTAACGGAACGATATCGATATTTTTTTCAAACCCGGAAGTGTTTTTTATGGACTTCTGCCCATTTCGGAAATGACGTTAAAGATGGCATGATGCTTGCTGGGAGCGCCGGGAGCCAATCAGAAGAAGACACGGGGCTGATTGCCCTGTGTCTTCTCCTGATTGGGCGGGCTGCTCTTTAAAAGCGGCTCCGCATGGCCGCATTGCTCAGTCTGGGCTGGGAAGGCGAGTAGGGTGGACGAAGCTGGGAGCTGCGGGGAGACATTGCTTGCTGCTCAGTCTGTGTTGGGAGAGCGAGGAGGGTGGACGGAGCTGGGAGCTGCGAGGAGACATTGCTTGCTGCTCAGTTTGTGTTTGGAGAGCGAGGAGGATGGACGGAGCTGGGAGCTGCGGGGAGACATTGCTTGCTGCTCAGTCTGTGTTGGGAGAGCGAGGAGGGTGGACGGAGCTGGGAGCTGCGGGGAGACATTGCTTACTGCTCAGTCTGTGTTGGGAGAGCGAGGAGAGGGTAGACGGAGCTGGCAGCTGCCGCTGCGAGTTTGCTTTTGCATCCTTGGATTGCATGGCTTTCTCAACTGACTGGATTTTCTAATTGATTTTTTAAAATTTAGTTAAATTTTATTTTTTAAAATTTTATTGTTAAATAATTTTTTTCTTTGGTGAAACAAAAGCAGTTTCAACCAGTTTTTGTGTGCCCTGTGGCTGTTTTCGCTCCACTACAGGGCAAGCATTTAGTTAATTTTCATTTTAAAATTTTTTATTGTTAAATATTTTTTTAATTATTTTTAAAAAATAAAAAATACTAAAAAAAATACAGTGCACATTTGTCTTTGGTGATACAAAAGCAGTTTCAACCAGTTTTTGTGTGCCCTGTGGCTGTTTTCGCTCCACTACAGGGCAAGCATTTAGTTAATTTTCATTTTAAATTTTTTTATTGTTGCCCTTTTGCCACCATTAAGTTCGAAAATACAGTGCTCATTTGTGTAGTTTCAACCAGTGCGGCCCTTTTGCCACCACTAAGTTCGAAAATACAGTGCTCTTTTGTGTAGTTTCAACTAGTGCGGCCCTTTTGCCACCACAAAGTTCGAAAATACAGTGCTCATTTGTGTAGTTTCAACCAGTGCAGCCCTTTTGCCACCACAAAGTTCGAAAATACAGTGCTCATTTGTGTAGTTTCAACCAGTGCGGCCGTTTTGCCACCACAAAGTTCGATAATACAGTGCTCATTTGTGTAGTTTCAACCAGTGGTGCCCTTTTGCCACCACTAAGTTCGAAAATACAGTGCTCATTTGTGTAGTTTCAACCAGTGCGGCCCTTTTGCCACCACTAAGTTCGAAAATACAGTGCTCATTTGTGTAGTTTCAACCAGTGCGGCCCTTTTGCCACCACAAAGTTCGAAAATACAGTGCTCATTTGTGTAGTTTCAACCAGTGCGGCCCTTTTGCCACCACTAAGTTCAAAAATACAGTGCTCATTTGTGTAGTTTCAACCAGTGCGGCCCTTTTGCCACCACAAAGTTAGAAAATACAGTGCTCATTTGTGTAGTTTCAACCAGTGCGGCCCTTTTGCCACCACTAAGTTCGAAAATACAGTGCTCATTTGTGTAGTTTCAACCAGTGCGGCCCTTTTGCCACCACAAAGTTCAAAAATACAGTGCTCTTTTGTGTAGTTTCAACCAGTGCGGCCCTTTTGCCACCACTAAGTTCAAAAATACAGTGCTCATTTGTGTAGTTTCAACCAGTGCGGCCCTTTTGCCACCACAAAGTTAGAAAATACAGTGCTCATTTGTGTAGTTTCAACCAGTGCGGCCCTTTTGCCACCACTAAGTTCGAAAATACAGTGCTCATTTGTGTAGTTTCAACCAGTGCGGCCCTTTTGCCACCACAAAGTTCAAAAATACAGTGCTCTTTTGTGTAGTTTCAACTAGTGCGGCCCTTTTGCCACCACAAAGTTCGAAAATACAGTGCTCATTTGTGTAGTTTCAACCAGTGCAGCCCTTTTGCCACCACAAAGTTCGAAAATACAGTGCTCATTTGTGTAGTTTCAACCAGTGCGGCCCTTTTGCCACCACAAAGTTCAAAAATACAGTGCTCTTTTGTGTAGTTTCAACTAGTGCGGCCCTTTTGCCACCACAAAGTTCGAAAATACAGTGCTCATTTGTGTAGTTTCAACCAGTGCAGCCCTTTTGCCACCACAAAGTTCGAAAATACAGTGCTCATTTGTGTAGTTTCAACCAGTGCGGCCGTTTTGCCACCACAAAGTTCGAAAATACAGTGCTCATTTGTGTAGTTTCAACCAGTGGTGCCCTTTTGCCACCACTAAGTTCGAAAATACAGTGCTCATTTGTGTAGTTTCAACCAGTGCGGCCCTTTTGCCACCACTAAGTTCGAAAATACAGTGCTCATTTGTGTAGTTTCAACCAGTGCGGCCCTTTTGCCACCACAAAGTTCGAAAATACAGTGCTCATTTGTGTAGTTTCAACCAGTGCGGCCCTTTTGCCACCACTAAGTTCAAAAATACAGTGCTCATTTGTGTAGTTTCAACCAGTGCGGCCCTTTTGCCACCACAAAGTTAGAAAATACAGTGCTCATTTGTGTAGTTTCAACCAGTGCGGCCCTTTTGCCACCACTAAGTTCGAAAATACAGTGCTCATTTGTGTAGTTTCAACCAGTGCGGCCCTTTTGCCACCACTAAGTTCGAAAATACAGTGCTCATTTGTGTTCGGTGAAACAAAAGTAGTTTCAACCAGTTTATTTTGGCCCCGTGGCTGTTTTCGCTCCACTCCTACTGATAACACTGTGCTCATTTGTGTTCGGTGAAACAAAAGCAGTTTCAACCAGTTTATTTTGGCCCCGTGGCTCTTTTCACTCCACTCCTACTGATAACACTGTGATCATTTGAGTTCAGTGAAACAAAAGTAGTTTCAACCAGTGTGATGAAACGTTTCCTTCCCGGATTTTCGAGACACAAGGGCCCAGTGTTATCACGAGTACCTAAGAAGGCAGGGGACTGAAGATGAACACATCGACAAGAAGGGAACATTCAACCAACGAGATGGTTACTGAAACACACACAGATGCTTCAACCAGCTGTGAGATGGCAGAACCTTCTTCATCATTTTGAAAGACTCAACGTTCAGCTCCTGATGTCCTTCCAAGTACCTCAGATACTACTTGTTATGAAGAGGAGGGTGAGGAGGCGGACGTGTCTGAGGGATGGGAGGAAGACAACATGGAATCTGCTTCCACCACAGGAATTAGTGATCAAGAGGACTGCATGCTGCTGGAGGGCGAGCTACAGAAACGATCAACAATTACACTCCCTTCCACAAACACCGACATTCCAAACACAAGCATGATTACATCTGAAGTGCGTAGTAGGGGTAGGCCGAGATCGCTCCTATGGGATCATTACGACGTCCATAATCAGAGGGCCACTTTGGCAGTTTGTAGGCATTGCGGTGTGAGTGTCAGCAGAGGAAAAGATATGAGGCATCTTGCCACAACAGGGGTAAGGATGCACATGAAGAGACACCACCCAAATGTAAAGTTGGACACAGTTGAAGTCGGCAGCACATGCAGCAGTACACAGAGCACACCAACCACACCAACAGGCCCCATGCAGAAAACCATCGATGCTTGGGGCGTGCAAGTTACAAGGGTGAGATCTAGATTTAAGCCGCCATCAGTGAAGGAAATAACACGTCGCCTGGGAGAGATGATGGCTCTGGACCACCAGCCCTTCCGTATGGTGGAACGGGAAGATTTCCGCCGATTTGTTCACCTCCTGGCACCATGATACAATATCCTGAATTGCAAAACTTTCTCTCGAACAGTCATTCCAGCTTTGTTCGAGGGATGCAAGCAACGTCTCAGAACCTTGTTGAACAAATCACAACCCGTCCATGTACATTTCACCTCAGACATTTGGACCAGCACGGGAGGAGGGCATTCCTATCTGTCCCTGACCGCTCACTGGTGGGAGACGGAGGGTTGCCTAGACTCGGGTCATCATTGGGCACTCCTGTCCCTGGAGGTGATAGATACGGATCACAGGGCCGACACCATTTCTGAGTACTTGCGGGAGATGATGAGAGAGTGGATGCGGCATACTCATTCCAGTGATAACTCAGGATTCATGGTCACAGACGCAGGAAGGAACATGATCCGGGCGGTCGAAACTGCCGGCTTCTCAAACGTAACATGCATGGCGCACTTGCTGCATAACTGTGTAAAAGATGGCTTCAAGGGGCCCGATGAGAACAGCGCCACCGCCGTCACTCAACTCATTGACGCTGCCGCAGAATCGCGGGCTTCTTCCACCGTAGCTCTAAGTCCACAAAACTGCTGCATGACAGGCAGACCCTGGAATGCCTCCCACAACACCGGTTACTGCAGGATGTCCCCACCCGCTGGAACTCCACCTACATCATGTTGGAGCGCATGGTGGAGCAACAGAGGGCAGTCCACGCTGTCTCACTATCAATTGTGGCTCTGATAAACAAGCTGCTCCCCAACAACCAGGAGTGGATGACCATCACTCAGCTGGTCGAGATCCTAGAACCATTCAAAATAGCCACCGAAAAACTTTCAGCACAAAAAGCACTACTCAGCCAGGTGCTCCCTGTCATCTTGCGTTTGAAGAGCCATTTGGAGTCGCTGGGTGGACACAGTACATTGCATTCTATGGCTGGGCCCCTGACTCCACAGGCCCAGGAGGTGGTCAGAAAGTTGAATTTTGCCCTCCGTAAATGTCTTCTACCGTTGACGGAGAGTAAGACTCATGTTTTGGCAGCACTCTGCGACCCTTGCATCAAGGACTCCGTCTGCCCCAAAGAACTGCCAAAGTGGAAGGCCGAACTTCTCTCGCTCGTGAGAGAAGAATACTCATGGAGGGTGGGGGAACACTCAGAGCAAATTGCTGCTGCCGTTACTCCCTGAAACACCAGCGGTTACGGCAGCACCGATACCAGTAGTCCCACCTTGCCACCTACAAGGGACGACGGAAGGGAAGTGCGGCTGAAAAAGAGGAACGAGGAGAATTTCATAAACGACAGTATCGCTTTGCTTGCAGGGCAAGGAACATCTTTGTCGGCCCAGGCGGCAAAGATAGACTCGGCCAAGTTCTCTGTCAATCGTTACTTTGAGGAGCCTCAGGAGAGTTTATCCAGCGATCCATTGGCACACTGGTCCTCCCGAAGCAATACATGGCCTGACCTCTCAACCGTACCACGCAAGTATCTCAGCTGTCCACCAACTAGCATGCAGAGTGAGAGGATCTTCAGCCTGGCAGGAGATGTCGTCACCCTCCAACGTACCTCGCTCGACCCCCTTACGGTGGAAATACTGGTCTTCTTAAAGGCCAACTTGCCACTTTTGGGCTACCCAGAGATTGATTTCGACAGCAACCCTAGCTCCGTGCTGTAGATCACTGTAGCCTCCTGTTTTCAAAAACCAGAATTGAATTAGTTTGAATACCCTTACCCTAACCCTAGCTCCGTTCCTTTGATCGGTATATTGCCTGCTGTATGTGGGAACATTGGAACATTGAAAATCAAGTTTACTTTGCTTTGTGTTGCCAAAACATAACTATTGCCTGCTGTCTGCGCGAACATTGCCCCACTGTGGTCCTGCCCTTATTGAAAACCAAGTTTACTTTGCTTTGTGTTGCCTTAAATTAGTATTGCCTGCTGTCTGCGGGAACATTGCCCCACTGGGGACCTGCCCTTATTGAAAACCAAGTTTACTTTGCTTTGTGTTGATTAAAATTACTACTGCCTGCTGAATGCGGGAACATTGCACCACTGGGGACCTGCCCTTACTGAAAATTATGTTTACTTTGCTTTGTGTTGCCTAAAATTACTATTGCCTGCTGTCTGCGGGAACATTGCCCCACTGGGGACCTGCCCTTATTGAAAACCATGTTTACTTTGCTTTGTGTTGCCTAAAATTACTATTGCCTGCTGAATGCGGGAACATTGCCCCACTGGGGACCTGCCGTTATTGAAAATCATGTTTACTTTGCTTTGTGTTGCCTTAAATTAGTATTGCCTGCTGTCTGCGGGAACACTGCCCCACTGGGGACCTGCCCTTATTGAAAATCATGTTTACTTTGCTTTGTGTTGACTAAAATTACTACTGCCTGCTGAATGGGGGAACATTGCCCCACTGGGGATCTGCCCTTATTGAAAATCATGTTTACTTTGCTTTGTGTTGCCTTAAATTAGTATTGCCTGCTGAATGCGGGAACATTGCCCCACTCCTATTGAAAATACAGTGCTCATTTGTGTTCGGTGAAACAAAAGCAGTTTCAACCAGTGTTTGTGTGCCCTGTGGCCCTTTTGCCACCACTAAGTTCAAAAATACAGTACTCATTTGTGTTTCGTGAACTCAAAAGTTCCCCTTGCATCGCCTCTGGGGTGCTCAGAAAAGAGGGCACAGGCATAGGGCTTCTGTAACTGGGGAGCCGTCATTCCCCTGACACCTTGCGGTTGACATTTCTCCCTGTCCGCTTCCACCAACGCCCTTTTTATGCACCCTTTCCTCTGTCATCATTCCCAGGGCCCCCTGTTTGTCATGTGTGCATTTACCTTTCACAGCATCTCTGCTGTCCCCCTCCATCGAGGGCGGGCATTCCTTGTCAAAGCCCAGCTTGACTTTCCCTTTCCTCATGATGTGGCCAAAGTACTCCTGTCTGCTTCCCCCAACTCCCTTTCATACACCCTTTCCCCAGTCGTTCCCGGCCAGTCCCCTTTCAGCCTGTTGGGCATTGCCTCTGGGGTGCCCGGAAAAGAGGCACTCCTCTACTCCTGTGTGTACGCTTCCCCCCAACTCCCAACTCCCTTTCGTACATCCTTTCCCCAGTCGAACCTGGCCAGTCCCCTTTCAGCCTGTTGGGCATCGCCTCTGGAGTGCCCGGAAAAGAGGCACTCCTCTACTCCTGTGTGTACGCTTCCCCCAACTCCCAACTCCCTTTCGTACACCCTTTCCCCAGTCGAACCCGGCCAGTCCCCTTTCAGCCTGTTGGGCATCGCCTCTGGGGTGCCCGGAAAAGAGGCACTCCTCTACTCCTGTGTGTACGCTTCCCCCCAACTCCCAACTCCCTTTCGTACACCCTTTCCCCAGTCGAACCCGGCCAGTCCCCTTTCAGCCTGTTGGGCATCGCCTCTGGAGTGCCCGGAAAAGAGGCACTCCTCTACTCCTGTGTACGCTTCCCCCCAACTCCCTTTTGTACACCCTTTCCCCAGTCATTCCCGGCCGCTCCTTATGTCTTATTTGTTCCCTGTATCTTTGGGGAGAGCCAGAAGTGCCCCTTTCAGCCTGTCGGGCAACTTCTCTGAAGTGCCTGTGAGAGGTGGCGTATTATTCAGTAGTGCTGGGCAGTTTCGTTTGTGAATTTTGTATTTCGTTACTTTGATTTGAAGCGAGGGTGGACAGAGGAGGGCTTTCTCTTGCTGCGGGGAGTCTGGCTTTGGCGTGCTTGGGGCTGGGGACAGGGAGCTTGTAGCTGTTTGCCTCCCAGGCCCTGGCTGTGGCTGTTGCTTGCCAGCCCTTTTTTTGGGAGGGCAAGCATTTCTTGAATTGTTTTTTATTTTTATTAGTATTTATTTATTAGTAATTACAAAAAATATTTTTATTTCATTATTTTTAATCAATTACTTTTATCAGTAGGGTTGCTGTTCCTTTTTTTCTCAATACTTCTGTCACCCCCATAACTGCTCTTAGCCCCCATACAAATGAGCGGTCAATGAAATACCCAGAAATACCTTCAAAGCAACTTACATAAACTACCTCATTAACAAAAAAAACCCCACAAAAAAACCAAAAAACCCCCACAAAAAAACCCACAAAAAACCACAACCACAAAAAACCAAAAAAAACCCCCAAAAACCACAAAAACCCACAAAAAACAAAAAAACCCACAAAAAACCACAAAAAACCCACAAAAAACAAATAAAAACTAATGAAAAACGCATTAAAAATGAAGGGACTTGCATGTATTATTTATCAGAGAACAGCTGCTACATTATTTCTGTACTCTTTATTTTGTAATTCTCCTGCTCTCCTCTTTAATCAATTCACTTTACCTACCTACCAAGTACCTACCCACACCAACCCTTTACATTGTGTTGCAATGCAAATCTCCATCCCAAAAATAAACACTGCAATTACTATGGCACCCTTCCCCCCCTCCTTGCTCCTGGAACCCCAATCAGTCTGCTATCCACTCCATCCATAGCAAACTTCCCTCTTTATCTCCTTTGTATACGCGCAGCTGCAGTTTGATTACTCGGTGAATGTGGATCGTTTGGATCTATCAGCGGAAGACGTCTGTCACGTTTCTCTAATGAATCTGAGAGGAACAGAGACGTAACCCTTCTTGGTTCTTACATGGGCCATGTTCCCCTCTTTGAAGTATTTTTTTAGACTCCCCGGGAGAGAGTCAAGGCGGCTTGGTATGCCCATCCCACCCAGAACTTCATGAAATTTATGAATGTTCCTATGAAGTTTGATGGAGTGCCATTGACCCCACACATTATTTATCATGCCAGCTTTACATCCTGATCCCTGACCTTTACTGTTATTTTTTTCCGTCCCGGGCACACTTTCCTCTTTGCCTCCTTTGTATGCACATTCACACAGTAGGCAGGCAGACAGGCAGGCACTGCAGTCCCTGGGGGACCCATGATGAATGCCCCTCCCCCCGGGAGGGCTTAGAGGCAGTCTCACTGGAGCGTGACTGATATGGTGTAAAAGATGATTGCAGAGAGACACTACCGGGAGGGGTCAATGACCCCCACTGGGAGGACTTGGTTAAGGTTGGGAAGGGTATTATTGGTCTTTGACTCCTTAACTTGCAGTAATGCTAGAGAAATTATAAATAATAATATACACTTGCCAGATAATTTGGAATAATTTAATAACTTCATAGTTCTTTTTTGCAGTGCAACTTTTGATAATTTTTATTTATTTTTTCTTATGTTATCTTTCCAAGTTTTTATACATTTCATTATTATTTTATATATTTATTATTATTAATTATTTAAAATTTATATATTAATTTTAAATAGTAAATAAATATATCTCACATTTTATTATTAATTACTTAATATAATATATATTACCTGCTGTCTGCGGGGACATTGCCCCACTGGGGTCCAGCCCTTACTGAAAATCATGTTTACTTTGCTTGGGTACAGTCGGAAGTTCAGTTTTCAGCCTTGCGGGCTATGCCTCTGGAGTGCCCGGAAGAGAGGGCGTATGCGTTGGGCATTCATAACAGGGGAGCCGTCACTCCCGAGGCCCCCTGGAAATTATGATCACAGTGATGTGTTCTGACGTATCCTTTGTCTTTGGATGTCATTTTCTATGCATAGCTGGCACCTGGTTTCTTCCTCTTCCCTTTGACATCCAGAAAACTGTTGGTTTCCTCCTCTGATTGATCGCTGCAGCATACCTAGAGCATGGCCACTTTATCCTTGGCGTCAATCTCCCTGTGCCCCTGTTTCTCTTTTCAGACATAAATTCATGAGTGGTTAAGGCTCGATACCACCAGGGATAGCTTAGAGGCTGTCTCACTAGAGGAACGAACCCATTCTATTCCCTTTTACTACTTACTATTTTACTTCTACTATTCACTTTTCAGCCTGGCAGGCAACGTCTCTCTGGGGTGCCCGGAAAAAAGGGCGCCTGCATAGGGCATTCATAACAAGGGAGCCATCGTTCCCTACCGACAACTGCGGTTGTCATTTGTGCACTTAGCTTTCACAGCATCTCTGCTGTCCCTCGCTCAAATGCAAGCTTGACTTGCCCATGGCCCCCTGTTGTGGCCAAAGTCCACTTCTCAGCCTACGTCTCTCTGGCCTGCCCGGAAAAGAGGGCGCCTGCGTAGGGCTTTGGTAGAAGGGGAGCCGTCATTCCCCAGGCCCGGAAGTACCCCTTGCAGCCTGTTGGGCAACACCTCTGAAACCCAGAAATACCTTCAAAGCAACTTACATAAACTGCCTCATAAAAAAACCCAAAAAAATCCACAAAAAACCCCACAAAAAACTAATGAAAAACCCATTAAAAATGGACTTGCATGTATATTTATCAGAGAACTGCTGCTACATTATTTCTGTACTCTTTATTTTGTAATTCTCCTGCTCTCCTCTTTAATCAATTTACTTTACCTACCTACGAAGTACCTACCCACACCAAGCCTTTACATTGTGTTGCAATGCAAATCTCCATCCCAAAAATAAACAGTATTACTATGGCACCCTTCCCCCCCTCCTTGCCTCTGGGGTGCCCAGAAAAGAGGGTGCATGCTTTGGGCTTTCCTAACAGGGGAGCCGTCATTCCCCCGGGGGCCCCTCCTGTAGCCATTTGTGCATTTAGTTTTCACAGCAGGCAAGCAGGCAGGCAGGCATTCCCGGTGCCCCTTCCAACAGCCCCTTCCTGCACACACACACCTGCTGTCTGCGGGGACATTGGCCCTTTGGGGTCCAGCACTTATTGAAAATCAATTTTACTTTGCTTTCCTTTAACCTCAAATGAGTTACACAGCCACACACCTGCTGTCTGCGGGGACATTGGCCCTTTGGGGTCCAGCACTTATTGAAAATCAATTTTACTTTGCTTTCCTTTCACCTCAAATGAGTTACACAGACACACACCTGCTGACTGTGGGGACATTGGCCGCACTTATAATAAGTCCCAGCACTTATTGAAAATCAATTTTACTTTGCTTTCTGTTTCCTCCAAAGAGTTACTAGGCTTGGCTTAGAGGCTGTTTCACTAGAGGAACGATCCCATAGTATTCCCCCAGCAACCCCTGTGAACCAGGAGGTGTTTGTTGGTTCAGGAATTTTTACTCCTCGGCTCATTCCCATCTTTTAGGTACATTGTGAAGTTAAGTACAGAGCTTTGCAGGCAACGTCTAATAAGTTCTTGTGAGAAGTGACATATGCGTTTGCACACACACCCATGGCCTGGACCACTACGTGATCGTTAGTTCGGAAATCTGTAGTCGTCTTTCCCATCTTCTGGTGCATTACAAAGTTCTGTGTTACGTGCGTTATCATCCGGAATTACTCTGATTGCCTCAGATCACCTTATGCGTGCAAGTCCTGGGTGGCCTCCTAATTTCTTTTTGTTTTTAAATAGGGGTGTATTCCTAAGAAACTTGTTTTCCTAACGCTTTAGTAGTATGGTACCCAGAGGGTTGTGTCTGCCTGGCTGCTTTGTGTAGCCAAGTTCTTTTTTCTCTGAGTTTCAACTGGAATACAGTATCCTCTGCTCAATGGTAGCTATTGCTTCTTGCTTGTTCTGAGCCTTCCAAGGTTTTCAAGAGTCTGCTTCAGTTGCATACTCTCTTACCTCTGGAACTTATCGTAGGTTTCCTCTCCTTGAGAGTTCTCTGTATGCCTGCTGTGTTGTGGTGGCCGTGTGTCTGCTTTACTGCTTTATGTATTAGTGCACTCCTCCGTGGTGGAACCAATGTGCTTTCCCTTAGCCTGCAGGAGTTTCGTTCTATGCGTATTTGGGTAGCTTTCTGCAATTACTAGAGTTGCGCGGGTGTTTTGGTGGGTAGGTTGGAATCATCTCAACCTCCTTATCCTTTTTCCATGGTATCAATCTAGTATTTTATTAATGTGGGAGTGTCAGCTTGTATACTCTGTGGAGGACAGCTATCGTTCTTAGAAGAGATTTGGAAAGATTTAGATTTCCTGTAATACTGGCATACATAGTCGTCAATTCTTCTTCTCAAGCACGATTTCTTACAGGGCAGTTCTGTGAGTCTTCTCTTGCCATTTCGGAAAATGTACAAATTGTCTGGTTTGAACTGTCTTCTTGGCTGCTGTGTGTAGGCCAGTACTTCATCCCGTGTTGCAATGCAATGCAATGCAATGCGATGCAAATTGCCATCCCAAATACAAGAACTGCAATTACTCTGGCACCCTTCCCCCCAACTCCCTTTCATACACCCTTTCCCCAGTTGTTCCCTCCCTGCTCCTGGAACTCCAATCTGTCTGCTATCCACCCATAACAAACTTCCCTCTTTACCTCCTTTGTCTCCGGGCAACTACTGCTTGATTACTCGGTGAGTGTGGATCGGTAGGATGTATCGGCAGAGGACATACCATCATGTTTCTCGAATGAATCTGTGAGGATAAGAGTCGTAAGACCCTCGGTGAAGAAACTCATGTTTTATCCCAGATTTGCCTCCTGAATAACCAGCACCCTCAGCTTGAAGGGTGGTAGTGGTTCTTACTTGCTCACAGTCTGCAAACTGATTGCACTCTATGAATCTGTGTTCTGTTCTACATTCCTTGATGAGTTATCTTTTTGTCGGTTTTTTTTTTGTGTTACCCGATATAAGGAGTGCTGCATAAATTCACTTAAAAGCTTCCTTGTCTTCCTCGTTCGTGGTGTTACAAATTCACATTTATTACAAACTACATTGGGGACATGGCGCAAACCGGGTTATTTGAGAAAGGCATTATGTTGCAAAGGTGTTCTTTATCAGTTATCAGTTCGTGAAGGTATTGCAAATCCCATTGTGCATGGTTAATCCTTCTCCACTCGTCCCCTGAATGTAGAGTGGGTTATGTTGGCTCTGTGTGCCAAGTTCGATCTTGCTCTGCCACTGCAAAGAACACTGGATTTTCAAAAAGGGCTGGACCAAAATGGGCCACAGAGGCCGCAGTCACTGGTTGTAACTACTTTGAGTGAACAGAAAAGCAAAGAACACTGGTGGATTTTCAGAAAGGGCTGGTCCCCAAAGGGCCACTGAGCCTGCAGTCACTGGTTGTAACTACTTTGAGTGAACAGAAAAGCAAAGAACACTGGTGGATTTTCAGAAAGGGCTGGTCCCCAAAGGGCCACTGAGCCCGCAGACACTGGTTGTAAGTAACTACTTTTGAGTTAACAGAAAAGCAAAGAACACTGGATTTCCAAAATACACTTATTGCCAGGGAGAAATCCCCTTGGCACCAAGAAAGAGGAACAGATAAAAGAAATTATAAACAATAATAATAAAAGATCAATTTAACTCAATGCTTCCCCTCCCAAAAAAAAAGGCAGGCACAAGCCGCAGCCACAGCCAGGGACTGGGAGGCAGACAGCTACAAGCTCCCTGTCCCCAGCCCCATGCACGCCAAAGCCAGACTCCCCAGCACTCGCACAAGAGAAAGCCCTCCGTCCACCCTCGCTTCCCCAGCTACAATGCTGCCACGCGGAGCGCGCAGCCACTTTTAAAGGGCAATGGCCGCCCTTACTAACCCCTGATTGGCTCCCAGCGCTCCCAGCATCCTACCATCTATAACGTCACTTCCGAAACTGACAGAAGTCCTTTCAAAGATGGCGGATGCTGCTTCGAAATTTAAAAAACACTTCCTGGTTTTAAAAACATCAAAATCAATTCTTTATCACACACAAAAAAGAAAAAATAACGAAATACAAAATTAACGAACGAAACCGCCCAGCCCTAGTAAATTTCCCTTAATCCATTGTCTGTCCTCCCCCAAATCTTGCAAGAAACTAAACAGGGTCATTGGGGTTATGTGTGTCAATTTGGCCTTAATAAGTCTTCAACTGGGGGTCGCAGCAGTCTTGGTTAATGATTGGAGGTACTTAAGGTCATTATCCATGGTCTGTCCTCCTCCAACAGCAGCAGAGAGTAGATTATGTCATGGGGGTATTCATACCCTGACCTCCTGTACAGCCAGAGATTCTCTGGGGTGTCTGCTTCTCTACTGTGTATTGCCGCAGTATTATTATTATTATTATTGTTATTAAACTTTATTTGTACCCCGCTAGCATCTCCCGAGGGACTCGATGCAGCTCACAAAGGCCAAGGCCTTAACACAACAGCAGTAAAACACAGAACAATACAAAACAAAGCAAATTAAAAACATAAGCAATAGCAAAACATTACACTATTACATGATAAAAACCATGGCCGGGCCAGTGATGGGTACAGGTTAAAAAAGTGCTGGGTGTAACAGGAGGTATATTGAGATTCTGGGCAAGTGCCATGTGCAGAGAGTCTTAAACTCTAGTAAAGTGCTTCTGGTACAAAGTGCTGGGTCATCCTATTCTGGAAAGGCACGTCGGAATAGCCAGGTCTTCAAATTCTTCCTAAAGACTGCCAACGTGGGTGCTAGTCTAATGTCTTTGGGGAGGTCGTTCCAAAGTCGGGGGGCAACCACAGAAAAGGCCCTGTCCCTCGTCCCCACCAAACGCGCCTGCGACGCAGGTGGGATCGCAAGCAGGGCCTCTCCAGATGACCGAAGGGCGCGTGTGGGTTCATAAGCGGAGATGCGGTCACGAAGGTAGCAGGTCCCAAACCGTTTAGGGCTTTGTAGGTTAATACCTGCACCTTGAATTGGGTTCGGTAGGTAAATGGCAGCCAATGGAGCTCCTTGAACAGGAGGGTTGACCTCTCTCTGTAAGGAGCACCAGTTAACATCCTGGCCGCTGCCTGTTGAACCAGTTGGAATTTCCGAGCCGTTTTCAAGGGCAGCCCCACGTAGAGCGCATTACAGTAATCCAATCTAGAGGTGACTAAGGCATGGACCACCCCAGCCAAATCAGCCTTCGCGAGGTACGGTCGCAGCTGGCGCACCAGTCTTAACTGTGCGAAAGCCCTCCCGGACACCGCCGATGCCTGAGCCTCAAGCGTAAGTGATGAATCCAGAAGAACTCCCAAGCTGCGGACCTGTGATTTCAGGGGGAGTGCAACCCCATCCAGCACAGGTTGCCACCCTATACCCCGATCCGGTTTACGATTGACCAGGAGGACCTCTGTCTTGTCGGGATTGATCTTCAGCTTGTTCTTCCTCATCCAGATAGCCACAGCGGCCAGGCACCCGTTCAGCACTCGAGGGGCCTCCTTGGAATTAGGTGGAAAGGAGTAGTAGAGTTGTGTGTCATCTGCATAGAGATGGCACCCAACTCCAAAACCCCGGATGACCTCTCCCAGCGGTTTCATGTAGATGTTAAAGAGCATAGGAGACAGAATAGAGCCTTGCGGGACCCCACAGGTCAAAGGCCAGGGGTCCGAGCAGGCATCTCCCAGCTTCACCATCTGGGATCGTCCCTCCAGGAAGGACAGGAGCCACGACAAAACCGTGCCCCCGAGACCCATCCCAGAGAGTCGTTCCAGAAGGATACCATGGTCGATGGTATCGAAAGCCGCTGAGATGTCGAAGAGAACCAACAAGGTCACACTCCCCCTGTCTAGCTCTCTACGGAGGTCATCCACCAAGGCGACCAAGGCCGTCTCGGTGCCGTGACCAGGCCTGAAACCAGACTGTGACTGATCTAGGTAGTTGTTGTCATCTAGAAAGTACTACATGGTGCTGCATGGAGCCCTTCCAACACAGCATTGGTTGACAAAGAGAAGAGGAAGAAATCAGGCACCATCGATGCAGAGGAGCAGTCAGTCAGACACAACGTAAGCATGTGCCCCCCGGGATGGCATGGAGGTGGCCAGAAAGGGAATTGGCCTTCACAGAGCAGGCAAAAAGGCAGCCAATCCCGGGGGGGCTAGGGTCAAGCCCCCCCCCTCCCCCGGGAGGTCTTACAGTCTGTCTCACTGGGGGACGGCTGATATGCTGTGAAAGATAAGTGCACAGCATGACACTTCCGGGGGGGGGCACTGTCCAATGTCCCCCCGGGAGGGCATGGAGAAGGCCGGGAAGGGTTTTGGCCTTCTCACAGCAGGCAAAAAGGCAGCCAATCCCGGGGGGGCCAGGGTCAAGGCCCCCCCCTCAGAGGACTTGGAGAATGCTGGGAAGGGAATTGGCCTTCACAAAGCAGGCAGCAAGCCCTTCCTGGGAGGGGCAGGGTCAACCCCCCCCCCCAGGAGGCCTTACAGTCTGCCCCCCCCCGGGAGGGCATAGAGAAGGCCAGGAAGGGTATTGGCCTTCACCAAGTAATCAAGCAGCAGGAGCAGGCAGTCAATCCCGGGGGGGCAGGGTCAAGCCCCCCCCCCCGGGAGGACTTACAGTCTGTCTCACTGGGGGATGGCTGATATGCTGTGAAAGATAAGTGCACAGCATGACACTCCCGGGGGGGGGGGCACTGTCCAATGCCCCCCCCGGGAGGGCATGGAGAAGGCCGGGAAGGTTTTGGCCTTCTCACAACAGGCAAAAAGGCAGCCAATCCCGGGGGGCAGGGTCAAGGGCCCCCCCGGGAGGTCTTACAGTCTGTCTCACTGGGGGACGGCTGATATGCTGTGAAAGATAAGTGCACAGCATGACACTCCCGGGGGGGGGCACTGTCCAATGCCCCCCCGGGAGGGCATGGAGAAGGCCGGGAACGGTATTGGCCTTCACCAAGTAATCAAGCAGCAGGCGCAGGCAGTCAATCCTGGGGGGCAGGGTCAAGCCCCCCCCCCCCCGGGAGGACTTACGGTCTGTCTCACTGGGGGACGGCTGATATGCTGTGAAAGATAAGTGCACAGCATGACACTCCCGGGGGGGGCACTGTCCAATGCCCCCCCGGGAGGGCATGGAGAAGGCCGGGAAGGTTTTGGCCTTCTCACAGCAGGCAAAAAGGCAGCCAATCCCGGGGGGCAGGGTCAAGGCCCCCCCCCCCGGAGGACTTGGAGAATGCTGGGAAGGGAATTGGCCTTCACAAAGCAGGCAGCCAGCCATTCCCGGGAGGGCAGGGTCAAGCCCCCCCCCCCGGGAGGCCTTCCAGTCTGCCCCCCCCCCCGGGAGGGCATAGAGAAGGCCGGGAAGGGTATTGGCCTTCACCCAGCAATAAAGCAGCAGGCGCAGGCAGCCAATCCCGGGGGGGCAGGGTCAACCCCCCCCCGGGGAGGTCTTACAGTCTGTCTCACTGGGGGACAGCTGATATGCTGTGAAAGATAAGTGCACAGCATGACACTCCTGGGGGGGCACTGTCCAATGCCCCGCCGGGAGGGCATGGAGAAGGCCGGGAAGGGTATTGGCCTTCACCCAGCAATCAAGCAGCAGGCAGCCAATCCCGGGGGGCAGGGTCAAGGCCACCCCGGGAGGTCCTAGAGGCTGTCTCACGGTGGGACGGATGATTGAATTGTGTATTTTTAATGTAATGTTTTTTCATTTATATATAAATTAATTTCTGTGGATTCTAAATTATATACTTTTTTTGCATATAAATTTTTATTGAAATATCAGTAACTACAACGAAAGAGGGGGAATAATTTGAAGAGGATAGAAAAGTTGGAATAATAGATAAAGGTTGGGGGAAAAAAAACACCCACCCAAAAAAAGGAAAAAAGAAAAAAGAAGAAAAAAAATGAAAAAAAATTGGGCTTCCTTCTGATTCTGCACGTTTCTTTCCTTTTTTGCCCATCTCCTTTAAATATCCAGTCACGTCTGTCTAATAACCGCTATATTTTATTAAAGGTCCTTTAATCTGTTTTCAATATACTCATTGATTATTGACCAGTTTGTCTGTTTTATGGGGTTGCCAGTGTTCTTTTTCAATAAGAAGGTTAGTGTATCCATGTCCTTAATTTCATTTATCTTCTTTATTCATTGAAATTTCTCCGGGATTTCTTTCTGCTTCCATAATTTTGCAAATATAATTCTGGCAGCCGTGGTCAAGTAGATAAATAAAATATCCTCATTTGCATCCAGACTTATATCACCATCTGTAATTACCAATAAATAGTACTCAGCTTTTCTCGGGAATTTTTTCTTGAATATTATTTGCATTTCTTCATGGATACCTTTCCAATATTTTTGGGTTATATCACAGCTCCACCATAAGTGGAAGAAACTTCCATCATGCACATCGCATTTCCAACAAGATTTTGGTACTTCTTTATACATCTGATTTAATTTTACTGGTGTCATGTATCATCTATGAAACATTTTCATCCAGTTTTCTTTGAGATCGGTGGCATAAGTATACTTAAGTTTTTTGTTCCACATTATTTCCCAGTCCGCCAAAGCTATTGGTTTTTTAAAATTCTCTGCCCATTTTAACATACAATTTTTTATTAATTCAGTCTCCGTTGACCATTCTAACAGCTTGTCATATAATTTTGTTATGCATTTTGTTTCCGTTTTAAGAATTTTGTCCCAGAACTCTTCCTTAATGTGAAATCCTGATTTTGTGTCTTGCTTATACTGTTCTTTTATTTGTAAATAGTTCAGCCACGTGATTCTTGGGAAACTTTGTCTTATTTCATCATGTGATTTTAGCTCAGTTGTGCCTTGTTTTAAAAGCTCTTTATATGTGGGCCAAATGGTCCAACCTAATAGTCTTCTTTGTTTGGCTTCCACTGATGAAATCCATAAAGGAGTTTTTGAATAAAAATGATTTTTACATCTTTCCCATATTCTGAGTAAAGAGGAGCGAACAAAATGGTTACCAAAATTTCTTTCCTTCTTTTCTTTTCCGTACCATACGTAAGCGTGCCAACCGACCCGGAGATCATGGCCCTCTAAAGTCAGAAGGTTTTCATTCTTCAGTTTTATCCAGTCTTTTATCCAGATCAGAGCGCATGCTTCGTGGTAAAGTTTAAAATTAGGTAAACCAAAACCTCCTCTATTTTTTTTATCGGTCAGAACTTGATATTTTATTCTTGATTTTTTCCCTTTTCAAACAAATTTTAGAATGTCCTTTGACCATTCATTAAATTTCTTAATGTTTCTGATTATAGGTATATTTTGAAATAAAATGAGCAGTTTCGGAAGAACTGACATCTTGATCAATGCAATTCTGCCCAGCAAGGAAAGATTTAAAAATTTCCATTTCTCAAAATCTTTTTTGATTTCTTTCCAAAGTTTTTCGTAATTATTGGATAAGAGCTGGCCATTTTTCGCAGTTATCCAGATGCTCAGATACTTAATCTTCTTTACTATTTGGAGGCCTGAAATTCTTCTTAATTCATCTTGTTTATCCTTTGTCATATTCTTAGTCAAAATTACAGTCTTATTTTTATTTATTTTAAAACCAGCCAGTTTCCCAAGTTCTTCAATAGTATGTAACCAGTTTTTTATATTCTCCCGTGGATTTTCTATTATTCCGATTATGTCATCCGCATAAGCTCTGGCCTTGTATTGTTGTTTCCCAATTTTTACCCCTTTGATTGATTCTAAATTATATACTTAATGATTTCGATTTTGAACCCACCCACCCACCCACCCACCCTCCCTCCCTCCCTCCCAGTGGGAATTGGTCCTTCTTACTTAACTTGCAGTACTGCTACAGAAATTATAAGTAATACACTTGCCAGATAATTTGGCCATAATTTAATTTTCAGAGTTTTTTTCAAAGTGCAATTTTGTTACTTTTTGTTTATTTATTTCTTATATTTACTTTCTAAGTTTTTATAAATAACATTATTTTTAATATATTATTAATAATTTATAATTTATATATTATTTTTAAATATTATTATTTCATTTATATATAATATAAATATAATAATTATTTATATTATATAAATAATTTACATAATATAAATAATATAAATATTAAATAATTATTTTATTTATATTATGAAAATTATTTATATAATATAAATAATATTATATATTATATTATATTTTATTACAAATTTAATTTCAATTTCTTAACTTACTACTTGTTTGGCTACTTTATTTTATTACTTTTTTATTTAATATCTTTATTCTATTTGATTATTTTATTTGATTTATTTTATGAAATGATTTTGTTTGTAGTGCATTGCGCAAATGCGTCCGCCATTTTAACAAATCGATTCGTTATTGTTTTAACGAACCGATTCGTTATTATTTTAACGAAATTTCGGAAGTCCTTTGTGTATGCGCAAACGCGTCCGCCATTTTAACGAACCGATTCGTTATTATTTTAACGAAATTTCGGAAGTCCTCTGCGCATGTGCAAATGCGTCCGCCATTTTAATGAACCGATTCGTTAATATTTTAATGAAATTTTGGAAGTCCTTTGTGCATGCGCAAACGCGTCCACCATTTTAACGAACCAATTCGTTAATATTTACGAAATTTCGTAAATACCGAACTTTTCAAATCTCAAATTTCAGAAATATTAAGAATTTCGAAACGCTGGCGCACCCTAATAAATAATCGATTTTAGAAACAAATTTTTCCGTGGTTGCCCAGCCCTATTCTAGAGGCATCCTCTCCTGACGTTTCACCTTCATCTATGGTAAGCATCTCCAGAGGTAGTGAGGTCTGGGTTATCTTTCAGTGCAGGCAACTGAATGTCCATCTGTGTTTTTCTTTTGAGTGGATAACCAATTCTATCTTCCAGAGAAGAACAAGATGCATTGCAGGAAGCCTTCCCTTCCTTGGGATTCCCCATTAGCCACTATAAAATATTACTCTGCCAAACCCTATTGTGCTCCAAGCAAAATGCAGAGTCACCAGTGGCCACTGGGGGAGGACGGAGGGGCTCCCAGATCTTCAGCCACAGTGGCTTTCTAGTGGCAATATTATTAAAGATGTAAATCACAAATCCCGGCCTTTTGCCAAGGAAAGAATTGCTTCCCTCCCAATTATAGTTAATAGGGGGGAATTAATGTACCAATTAATAGGGCTGCTCTTAAAACTCCCTCTAATGCATTAAGCCATGCTCCATCCCCTGAGATTCAGTGCAAGGAAGAAAGCAAGAGGGAGGCATTTCTAAAGCCTTAGCCCCCCATCCTTCGCTCAAGGCACCTGGCACCCAGAGGCAGCACCTCAAGACGGAGGTTATTTAACGTCTGAAGGTTTGCGGGGGCCATAAATCACACGGCTCACACACCAGGGCGGTTGAAAAGGATAGAAGACATTCAATTTTACAGTGTATTAAACTTCATCTAATTTGAACATAGGAACGGGCCGGCAAAATAAATGACCAATTTCTGAAGCAGAAATTGCCATTAGGCTGGTGCCATTATGAAGCGGCTGGCATTTTATCATGTTCTTAACATAATATTGATTGTCTATTGATGCATAGTTATAATGCCCGCGCAAATTAGAAGCCGGGCACCAAGAGGAGATTGCAGGGAAAGGGTTTTTTTTAAAAAACGGGCATCATTTGTCAGGCCTTCCTCCCGAGGTCTTTTGCTCTTGGCTGATAATATGCAGATTAAAGTCAGGAGCGAATGTAGGGAATGGGAGGAATGGGGAGGGCAGGATGGGCCCCAAAAAGACAGAAGAGTCCCCACTGAAATTGGGATCAGCTTCAGGTCTCATTCTACTTGGATCTTCTGTGTCCCTCAATAGGCAGCTTCTGATAAAAAGAAGCCAGAAACATGATATTCCAGGCAACTGGTTCTGTGGACACCCCTCCCTGGGAAAGGGAAGACCACTTTCATGGGGCTGTTGTAGGGGATAAGGCACACAACAACAATGGCAACACTAGAGATTAGGAATCTGATATCTGCAAAAATGTCCGGGGGCCTGAAGCCCTCATCCTCTGGGTTTCTCTGCCCCTCTTCTAGATCTGCTCAGGTTTTTTCTTTGACCAAGAAAAGAGCATTCAATGAGGGCAGCCCTGGGCCAGTTCCCTGGGCATGAAGTAGGTCCAGCTATGTTTGAAAGGAGAGCTACCCACGCCAGCGCAGTATTATAGAACAACCACCATAGAGTCTTACTCCCAAGTGGGGTCTGTGGGAAAGCAAGGCTTTGGGGCAAACGGAGGGGGCAGCCAGGAAGTCGGGGGCAGGACTTCCTCCTTGGAGAGAGAGCCCTACTTTGCAAGTGCCAGGGGGTTCCTGTTTGGCATAGATAAAGGTATCTCTCAGACATGGACTTAATGTCAGGGGACTACCTTTACCTTTACCTTTAGTATAACGTGCAAGAGCCCTTCTCTACCCCTGAAAACCTCGACTCCATAGGGTTGTCTTGGCCTCAGGTGATCCCTGCTGTGCCTCTGAGCGAGTGCCTCTCTCCTCTCAGTCGGTGTAGGGCAAATGTTGTGTAAAATGCAAGCGATGATTTCTGGGCCGCAGCTCTGCCAACATCCCATTAGTGACATTAGAGGCAATGCTTTGCCTCCAGTTTTGTAAATTGACTGTGCAATGCAAATGTTTCCCATTGCTAGAGCTTCTATGGTGTCTCCATCATCTATGGGAGCCAGGAGAGACTGTGGCCCCCATTCTCTGGTGCTTTACCTACTTTAGCTCCTCTTCTTTATGAATAGCACAGCTGTCCACAACACATTGGGTTGAAATGTTGTACCATTGTGAGCCACCTCTGAATTTAAGGGTAATACATTGCTCCCCTCCAAAAAACCCCATGCAGTTGTATGTGCTATAGAGTTACACCGAGGCACATGCATGAATGGATGCACAGGCACACCCACCCGTTCTATGGATCCAGCTGTCCATTCTGTCCTCCCATTTCTCTGTCTGCTTGTGTGCATTTCCCTCACTCCCTGCTGCCGCCATCACTCACCAGCTGCAGCAGCCACAAATCTGATTGCAAATACAAATTATGTTTAGTTTGCAAAATAGGAGGCTGGTATTTCCACCCTGTAAAGTTCATTGTTCTGGGAGGCTCGGTGTTATAGCAGCCATATATTATGGGAAGCGAAAGCAGCCACCTGGATCCCATTCAGAGCGAGAGGGAGGATGCGAGAGGGTCTAGATGAGGCACAATGGTTCCCGGTGTGAGGGGGGGTGGATGAGGGATTGGGGGGGGCATCACGGAACAATGGAGGACTCAAGTAGGACAGGCAAGTGTTCCAGACATGGGGAGAGAAAGGAGGGAAGGAGGAAGGAAAGGAGGAAGGAAGTACCACCTTCCATCCCTCAACAGCCCAAGCCCAGATGTGGAGGAAGAGCCCACGGGGGTCAATAAGTGCCTCAGCTCTGGAGCACACCCACACTTTCAGAGTCCAGCAGAAACTTACATTCCTCAATGAAAATGAACAGCAGAAGTGCAGAAACACAGGGCAAAGATGACCCATCCAATGTATGCACAGGAATCCAGTCACAAATTGGGAGGTCTGCATTACTTAGGGGTGAGCATCAGCAGCCAATTATGGCAGCATTGAGGTCATTATCAGACCCTTTTCACATTCACTCAGAAGCAACAATGAGGAGGAGTGGCACATTACAAAAACCCAGCTTATGGACGGATGCCCAGGAGGAGGAATGAGTGGCTCACTCAAGATAAATCATGGGCAGCAGGTCCTGAGCCTCCCAGCTCCACTTCCCCTCTGTGGTTTTTTTGGGTCTTAACACAGAACGAAAATGTGTCTGATAGGTGTCTCCAGACAGGAGGGGCTGTTCCTGGCTAGGAAGGGGCCAAATAACTGGGGAATCCATGCTGCACCTGCGCCGTGTGCTATGAGCTGGGTTGGATTGTGCAACTGCAGCAGCAGCAACAGCGGCGGCGGAAGAAGTGAGATTTCAATTACTTTCTCACCTTCAGCCTGATAGCCTTGGTGCCACACTCAGCTGGTTTGTCAGTGTTTGTTTGGCACCTCCATACTTTTATTCCTTCCTGTTAAATATGGTCTTTGTTGTGCTTCATTGAGTCCTCTGGCTGTTTACAACTTTGATAATCTTTTGTAATCTTCAGAGATAATTGAATTCCTACTAACGGAGTGGAATATTAAACTCCAACAGATTTAAGCATTTGATTTGGGAAAAGGGGGGAGGGGGCAGAACGAACCAGGTACCTTCCAGGGTGAAAGTCAAAAGCACACACTTCCTTCCCACCACTTTAATCCCTGCTACAAAATTAGGCCCAGGATTCAATGGATGGGAAAGTGAGAGCAGGAGGGAGGGATTCAGGGGCAGCAGACTCTGCTTTCTAGCAGACTTTTTGTGCTGTGTCACTTTGGTGTCTTGTTTTATGCTGTTTCTGGGCTGTTATTTTACTTTGGCCTGTAGCCTGGATAAATAAATGCTGTCTCATCTGGCAACAAAGTTGGCCAAACTTGGAAGGCTGCCTCATGAACCTCCTGACCTTCTTCCTGCTAAGAAAAGCCAAGGCTCCTATCACTCTTTCGTGAGTCACCCTCCATGGAACTTCAGTGAACCTGGCCCCAGAGAGTTCAAGGGCCACACACCAGTCTGGAAGGACCTGGGAATGTTCCTATTGAGTCTCTTTGATGGGCAGCTGGTCAGGGATGATGGTTTATGTTGCCAAGCAGCATCTTCTCTCTGGCCACAGATGTCTGTGTCAAGGAGTTGTGTGATGGCACGGTCGAGCCTATGGGAAACTATAGTATCTGGCTATACTTGAGGGGCTATCCGTATACCTTAAGATTCAACTTTAACACACAGAGGCACTTTAGGCCAGGTGAAAAGATAACCAAATGAGTTTACGAAAAGATGAATAAAGGGTTAACTCCACCTGAGACTATTATAAAATAACTTAAAATAATACATTACAAAAGGAGATTTTTCTGGCTGCAGTCATCTTTCTGGAGCTTTCTGCCTCTAGTGCAAAGCGATGGTTTACAAGCTGTTGCTTATAAACTTTCTCAATTGTCTTTCTTGTAAAGCTTAAGCAGGTCAAAGCTTCGGTTGTCTCTGGGACTGCTGGTGTAAGAATACTACTGAATGCCGGTGCTAAGGATGCCTGTTTTTTTGGATTGCTTAGGCCTAGGATTACCAGACAATGCCCAAGTCTCTGTTCACTGTAGCTCTACTGCAAAAAAAAAAAAAAAAAAAAAGGGGGGGGGGAAGTCCAGCAAAAGAGGTCTATACAGGCAAATGGAATAGACCAACTAAGTCTGGCCTCTAGGGATTTTTTATGCTCCACCCAAAAACTAATTCAAAGGAAGGTATCTACACTGGGTTGTTGTAGGTTTTTTTCGGGCTATATGGCCATGATCTTGAGGCATTCTCTCCTGATGTTTCACCTGCATTTATGGCAAGCATCCTCAGTGGTAGTAAGATATCTACACTATTAGGAAAACAGGGGAAACTAAAGCAGAGAAGAGGAAAAGCCAGAGCCAAGATTTCACAAGCTAATCTGTTTGTCCATTGCAGGGACTGCCTCAGCATCTCAGACTGAGGATTCCTGGGTTAAGCTGCCAAAAAGAAAAAAAATGCCTTAGAATCCTAGAATCCCAGATTTGGAAGAGACCCCAGGGCCATCCAATCTGCCCTCCTTTGGCTAGGCGAGAGGACACACCCAAAGCCCTCCTGACAAATGGCCATCCAGCCTCTATTTACAGACCATTCCATTATCTTCTCCACATTCTTCATCAAGATGTCACTTGTGACTTCATTCTTCCTTTCTTTCATTCCTCAAGATTTGTATACTGAATTTCTCTTCATTTGCTTATGAGCACATGGTTATACCAAAGAGGGATTTGGGCCTCCAGTGCAGCTCCCAGGAGTCTGCTGGCCTTGACTGTTGATGGTAAAAGGCCTTGGGTTTGACAGTTCCTCACTAGGAACTTCACAATTGTGTCTGTCTGTAGGATGCCACCAGGCCTGTAGCCAGGATTTTGATTTGGGGGGTGCTGAGTTTGATTGGGGGGGAGGAGTTTGTTTGGGGGGGGGCTGAGGATCTGCCTTAGCAAACCTTTTGTATTGTTATCCCAATACCCCCATGCATATGGGATATATTGAGCATGGTGATCAGATCATGAGATGAATAAACATAACAGTTTAAATAATGTACCAGAAAGGCCTTCTCATGGACCACCCTGAGAATTTTGGGAGGGGGGCTGAAGCCCCTAAAGCCCTGTTCCCCCCCCCCCCCCCCCCAGCTACATGCCTGGTTGCCACCATGAGGGTTCCTGCAAGAAGGGAACCCAAGAGTCTTGCCTGGAATGCCAACCACTAATTGGGTGCTGACCTGCAAAAGGCTCCTTGGAGCTCAGCCACAGAGGCTGTCCTCTCAAGGAAGGAGGGCCCTCCATTCATTGATGCTCCGCTTACTGGGAATTAAGTGGTGCAAATCCATTTCTGGGTGCAGAGAGCAGTAGTTGGTCCTGGGCTGCCAATCAGGAGTGAAACCAATAAAAGGACGGCGGCAGTGCCATTGATCCTGCTGGCTGCATAATGTGCAGCCAGCCCTGCCTTGGAGCAATCCATCCTTCATGCCTCTCACTTCTGGGGAAGCCTCTGGCACTTGGAGAGATGGGGAAGGAAGGTTTGTGGGAGTCATGGACTCGAGACAACACAAGGGGAGGGTGGCATCTGGATGCGAGGCCAAAGAAACACAGTCTGCCTCTTTCCCTTTCCATGTGGTCAGAAAAACAGCATTGCTCTTTCTCACGCACACACAGATTGTGATAACACATCGTTGGCTGTGCTCCCATAGTGTTAGGTGTTGTGCAGCATCAAACTCCCCAGGAGAAGCCTCACACTGTGCAGTCCTTGTGCAATGGGACTCACAGCTGAATGCACAACCAATCAAAGCAGAGCTCCTATGCCCAAGGGAGATGCTTTCCTTGCTTGGTCCTTCCCTGTGAAATGTTTCCTTCTTCCTCTACCTTCCTCCCCAGTTCATCCTCACAAAGAGCCCAGGAGGAGGAGGAGAGACATTAGGGTCCGCTCCTTGGTCCCACCTGGGCTTTGAGTCCCTGAAGCAGCAGCGATTCCCCTCTGGAGCAGAACGCTTTCCCAGCCAGTTCTCTGCAAAGGCCCAGCGCCTTCAACCATGAAATTATATGACACTGCCTTGACCTCAGATTTTCTACAGTTAATATCTCTTCCAGAATACAAACAGCAGCTCAGGGCTGTGGGCTTTATTCCCTTAGCGAGGAGTCTTCCCTCCCTCTCACTCTATGTCCCTTCCTTCCTCCATTACAGATCCATGCCCTTCCATCTCTGGGGAGATTCAGGGGGCTCTCAGATCAGCGAAAGCCCCACTGCATCGGCCTTGTAGGTCCCCTCCAAACAGAACCCCCAAAACAGAGCACCTTCAATGTACTTTGGTGCGTAGTGGATTCCCTGAGTTGGTATGAATAGGTTCTGAGCATGACACCCTCTTTACACCACAGACACAAGGGCAGAGATACCCCCAGGTGCAAAGGTACACACAATACACAGCCATACAAAAATTTGAGTGCGGATTCACCTTGCCCCCCAACATGCAGTAGGACCTCTGCCCTGATTTGGGCTGGAGAACCCTAGAAGTGCCCCTTCTGCCACCTCCATCTTCCCCCCTGCCTTCAGAGTGGAGTAGAATGGCAAACACTGGCAATAAATAAATAAATAATAAATAAATAAATAAATTGCGCCATGCGCAGCAGGTGGGCAGGCAGGGCGTATCCTTGTCGCTTTAGCGTCTCCTCTAATAGCTCTGTTAACAACAGATTAGGCCGAAAATCTCTGGCTCTGAACTCCAGAGTGGAGGGATTTGCATGTGGTGATTGGAATGGAGTAAAATAAAATAAAAGGGATGCCTTTGCTGGAGTGGCAGCCATCCTTTGGGCTCATGGCAAGACAGGAGGGGGAGAGGAAGAAGTAGGAGAGCAAATCATATCTAGGAGACATTTCCCTCTTGCTTCAGTGTGCCATGGATTCCCTGGGTTGGCATGAACAAGCCCTGAGCATGATGCCCCCTTCGCACCACAGGCAGGGGTGGTTCAACCCATTATGCAAAGTAAGCATTTGCAGTATAGTTGATATGGCCCAGGGGTGCTCTTGAGGCGCTCTAGGGGGGAAATAGACCTTGACATATGCGAGTTGTAGTTACTGGGATGTATTATTCACCTACAATGAAAGAGCATTCTGAACTCCACCAATGATGGAATTGAACACAGAACTCTCACAACGAACAGAAAATAGATATCAGTTATTGGTTTGGGGGGGGAGGTGCCAAATTACTGTTTACTTACCGTTCAAAATTACCTAGGGCCGCCTCTGACCGCAGGCACAAGGGCAGAGATGCCCTTGGGTGCAAAGTATCCATGGAAACGCTGTTCGCCATTTACAGTCCTGACTAAGCCCCAGATGCACCATCCCTCTGGGATGGTGTGGAAGTCCATAACATTATTGTTTGGATGTAATCTCTGACCTAACCATCTTAATTGTATATCTCATTGCATTTTTAGCTGGACCTGTTGCTTGGTTTGCTTTTATGTTGGATCTTGGGCTGAGGCTCCGACTCAAAGGTGTTATGGTTGTTCTGAAGTTGAACACTGGATCAGATTGTTTCCAATGGGATTCTGGTGGGGGGGATGGGACCTCAAACAAAAAATGGGCTTCTTCCTCCAGTTCCCAACAGCTCTGTCTTGGCTATGCTGTTTTGGGCTGGGCTTTCAGATTCCCATCCAATCCAATGGGAAGGGAGAGTGGAGGCTGTCATTGCATCCCATCCCTCTTCCAGGGGCCTTCCTCCCATTCATGTTCTATCTGCATGCATTTGCACACTACAAATACCATTGTCCCCAGATAGTTGGAATGGATAACTCGGGGCTTGCCCTTTCAGAGCTGGATGTGTTTCTGGTGGAGCAGCTGAGTGTGAACAGCCCTCCGACAGCCGCTTCCAGATGTTTTCCATCAAATCAAAATGACACTGAGTTTGTCACAAGATGTCACCAAATGTGGCCCAAAGCACCTGCTCTGAACAATGGTCTCTTCTTAAAGGGAGAGTGTGCCAGTCCCCAGTCTGCTCCACATTACATTAACACATACTCTTTTGTGTTTCCCAATGTTTACATTCAAACTCACCCAAGCCTCCCCAAAATAAACCTCTCCCCTCCATTCCTTCTTTTCGGGGGGCATTGAAAGGCACTGAGGAATCTTCCAGATCAACACAAGAAACAAAAGGAGGAGGAAAGAGATCGTGGCTCAGCACTGGACGATTATTTATTCAGCCATCCATTATTTATGTACTTCTTTATGTATGAAAATATTTCCAGGCTGCAATTCACCCAAGTTCCTGAGCTGCTTACAATTAAAACAACAATGCAACTGCAATAAAATAAGAGAAAATGAAGGGTGAACAACAAGGCTGAGGGCAGCCAGCCAAGCAGAGATGGGGAACTCCCTGTAGCCAATTTGGGGCTGCAAGGAAGGAGGAGGGGTTTTCTGTGAGGAGGCCAGAGTGGAGAGCAAGGAAGTGACCCTTCTCTTTTGCCTCAAGGGTTTTCTTCCCCAAGAGCTGACTTTGCCAGTCGTTTCCTCTGAATCTGGGGGTTTATCCAAGCCCCGGGCAAAGCTGACCCTGCTTTGTCTCCTAGTTCTGCCATAATAGAGGCCACCAAGCCCAAGGTTGGGAAGGCCCTAAAGAGGTGGAATTGCAGCAGGAAACAGACCTTTTTCTGTCCATCAAGGAAAGCAGATGAAAGTCTTCATTTATTTTTGAAGGCTTTGGTGAGGAGGATTACTGTAAATCTTCAGATCTGACTCAAGAAACTTCCTGTTGATTGACATGTCTAGGAAGTACGTCTGACAATTAACATTCTTGTTGTTGTTAACTGCTGTCAAGATGGCTTTGGAACAAGCCTGTTTTCTGTAGCTCTGCAGACTGGGACATAAATAAAAGCGTAAGAAAACATTAGGAAGACGGTAAGGACTGGACTAGACAGCCTGCAATGAATGTGGGGCTCTCTGTCTTTGGATGTATTTTAACAGGGGTCAGATGAGCATCTTTCAGGAGTACATGCATTGTAGGGCAGAAGGGGGCTGGACTAGATGTTCCCTACGAGTACCTCCATGTGTCATGAATCTAGCTTTCTAGTATCAAGTTCCTTTAGCGTATTTGGGCCTAGAGAGAAGGCAACTTATGGCTCTTTGATGACCCATAAGCTATGCTTGGTGGAGGGCAACTGGTGGCCCAAGGACTCTAAAAAACTAGGCACCAATGTGGCTGGATGAATAGGTGGGCAAAGGGGCCTTTCCTCCACCTGCAGATTCAGGTTGCTCCTTGTCCCACTCAGTTTCCCAATGCAGTCTAGGAAAGATCCAACCTTACACCCTGCTCCTTCTCCTGCCTTCCCTGCAAAGTGCAAGGAGACACATATGTTGCCATGTCTGCCATAGTGAACAGGAAAGCACTGCCTGGCACCAGTTACCTGAGTGGGGATGCCAAGGCCCAGCACCATTCTCTGCCTGAAGAAGATGCAGGTGAGGAAATCCTTTGGTGGGTCCTCTTGGACCAGGTCCTAGATGAGACCCTAAATAGTTTGGTAGGACTGTCCCCGAGAGCAGAGGAGACCCCCGCCTTCAAATTGGTATGAACCGCAGCTGAGAGTTCCACAGTTCCTGGGAGCCAAGTTTGGGACCAACTGATGAAATGTGCCCCAGCAGGCAGCTCAAAACTAGGACTGCACTCAGCCTCTCATTACTTTCCCCTCTCCTTACTTTGTAACAAATCCCCGATGAACGTACTTGAATTTTGCAACTTTTTACTTTTTCCGCCTGATACTTTGTATCCTTCCCTGCCTCAGACTAACCCAAACATGAAATAAACTTATTTCCGGGCTCCGGGCAACCGCGGGCCCGCCGGGGATGCCTTCTGGGCGTCCCGGGGAGGCCAAATCTGTGTCAGTTAAAACCGCGGATACGGAAACCTTCCTATTGGACCCCCGTATCCGCTAAAACCTCAAAATGGCAGATTGGCCCCGTTTCAATTTCATATTTTTCTATACCCGATTCCTAACTAAACTCCTATCTCGCTTTTCTCACTTTGGATCCCTACGCCCGGGAAATAATTGTTTTGTTCTAAAGAATAAATTTTGACAGAAATCAGCTGATTGCCAAACTTCACCGGCTCTGCACAAGCAGTCCATTTCTCTTCATTGCCGTTCGTTCCTGCCTAGCCCCGCAGCCAGGGACTTGCTGTGGATGACCCCAGGAGACCTTGGGAAGGGGGCCGGGCAGGAAACCCAGTCCTTGGGAGGGAGTTATGGTTCCCCAAGGACCGAACGATGGATCTTGTTAATCAACTCAGCGCCCATCTGCTGACTCCTATTGGGAGAAATGACTCTCTGGGGCTTGATCTGGACTGCAAGCCACCTCCATCTCCGTGATCTTTCCACAGGAACATGGGATTCCAAGTCCTTTTAATAAAAATCAACTATTTTAATAAAATTGATTAAGATGAGGGGTGGGAATAGGGTTTTCCTTTATGAAAGAAAATGTATAAGAAAATAATGTATGTATAAGAAAATAATGCATGAAATGTCATCCGTTTCCCGCCTTTCCCTTTGACTTTTGCCCCATAAAGAAATGACCAAGGACTGTTGCAATGCTCGAGGGAGAATCCCTGCCTCCCTCGAAACTCCCTTTTGATTGACTCATCGGCATAAACAATAGCCATTTATGATTTCCTTTTCTCATTTTCTGAGTCGGTCTGGTGAGATAAGGAAGTTTATATGGACAACGGACATTAAGATTGATTTACAAAGGGCAGGGTTGATCCCCCCTGAGGTCCCCTGCCCTGATCCTATTTGTTTCTCTCACGAAAACCCATCAAGGACAGGAAAGCCTTTGTTTGTGAAGATTGCACCTTGCCAGCCAAAACAAAGCCTCACATTCCAGCTGGCTGGCTATCTATAATCCCATCATTTCCCCCATTGTCCGCAGTCGGCCCACCTTCTCTCTTCTGATTCATCCATCCTCAGAAGCGAGAGAAGCGCACTGATTGGCCCTCCAGAGGCGGAGGAACTCGCTGATTGGTCCAGAGCAAGGCGGGCAGCCAAGCCTCCTCCAAGCTGTTCAAGCTGTCAACCAATCAGCGCGAAGCCGGGCGGAGAGGGGCGGGCAGGAAATTCAAAAGGTTTTACTGTGTTTTCTCTATAAATATGCTTGTAAATTCTTTAGCGGTATGCTTGTAGAGGAATTATCCCTACTTTTGCATCTGATTGCAGCTGAATCGCAAATAAAACACCTCGGTTGCTGAACTTCTTCCGCTTTGGTGAGGATTTATTATTTTAAATATTTTTATCGCTGAAATTGGCTTCGTTGGCCTCACCACGGTTCCAGGACTCTCTTTGGTGCAGTCCTCAGGGATCTCTTTGGCTGGGAAGACCCTCCTAAAAGCAACTCAATATCATTTGGCTTATACCACGAAGGGACCCTGCTTGGAGGTCCAGATGAAATTATAGCCTAAATTTCCAAGCAGGCGCCTTGGTCCTGAATCTTCGGGCCAGATTACCAGGCGGAATGGCTTGGGAAAAGAGGCGCCTCTCTCAATTCGGACTTTCTTTCTGACAAAATTACAAATTCTCCCACAGCCATTTCCCCCCAGTTCTGACCCGGATTTTCTGCACAAAGGAGCGCCAGGGAAGCCTTGATCCAAGGACTTCCTGGAAGAAGAGCCACCGACATGAAAGGGGAAGATGTCTGAAGGGTAAGGCAAGCAACCGCATTGCTGCCTCAAGAATTGCCAGGTGGAGGGGTTTTGGGTTTCTCTGTCCAGACTCGGATTCGGTCCACTGGGAAGGGGAATTCTGGGACTCGGTAACAAATCCTGGTTGAGGGGTGGAGGTCATCTAGGCGTTTGAGGTCCAGATTTTGCAATTCAGCTCGTTTATTGCGGACCTGAGAGGGCTGTGTAAGAAAGGGAATTTCTACCTTTGTCTACAAGTCCATTCAGGTGCTGAATCACTCGGAGTTCTCCGGTCAGGAACCATTCAGTGGGAGGTTCGTGTTGCGGTTGACAGAACTCCCCTGATTAACCACTGGTCTGTGGGGCTGAGCGGAGAAATGGGTGCTTGCCAATCCGGGATCAAACATCCTGTTCCACCAGAGTCACCTTTAGGAAAGATACTGGCAGAGTGGGACAGGGTGGCATCACAATCATTGATGCAAGCCAGTATGGTAAAGTTTAGCATGCAGAAATGGCCCAAAAGGTCTTTGGAGGGTGGAGTCTCTTGGTCTCCTCATGGCAGCTCTGATCTGGACCTCATTCTGAAGCTCCAGTCGGACTGCTATGATAGAGCCAAGTGGACAGAACTTGCCTATGCTTCGTGTTTTTTTGCCATGTACCGGAGGGCGCCAGAGGGAGAAAGTCGTGCCCAGCTCTTACCATGCCAAGAGAAGGACACAAAACCCCATCCTCCCAAAATCTCCCCTCCAGACCCTTTGCCTCCTCCTAAGGAGGATCCCCTTGAAACATTTGCTTGTCCCCCTCCTTACCGCCCCAACCTCCTCAGCACCTCTCCAACAGCCCCCTCTCAAACCCTTCCTGCCCAACCCCTTCTCCCGGGGATTCCTGCCCTCCAGGCTTCCCCAGCCCAGCCTCCAAGCCGGCCCAAGCCTCCTGAAGCAGAGAGTTCCTCCTCTCAGCGTTCAGGGGCCTCTATCCAGAATGCCTCCACACACACCCCCCCTGTACCCCCCACTACCTTCCACTCCACAGCCACAGCCCCACTTCATGCTCTGTTCCTAGCTCATCCAGGACTCCTTCCCTGGGTCTCAGCTATCCACTCTCCTCAATTTCTTCTTCATTTGTCCCCTCCACGCACAGCTGCCCCCTTGACCTCCTTCATCATCCAGCCCAGACCCCCCAGAATGTCCCCTAGCCCTCGGCCGGAGCCCTTTTCTCTGCATGGCCTTGATCCCCTTGTCCCTTCATACATTCCTCAGCCAAAACTCCCCGCCATTTGTGCTCCAGCACCTTCCACATCCACAATACACATTCCACTCCCCCTGCTGCCACAAGGACACCCCAGTATCCCCCACCGGGACCCCTCCTCCTGCCCAGCAGGCTTTGATTTCCTCTCCAGTCCCACCACCAGCCTCTCACAACACTCCCACTGACCCAAATGACCCTTTTGAACCCCTCATCACCAAGGGCAGCCTGCGCAGCCATCCTACAAACATCCAGCCCCCCCTGAGGGAGATGGTAGGGGCAGGGGGCACTCCTGTCCTTGTGCATGTCCCCTTCTCTACCTCTGACCTCATAAATTGGAAAAGGAACACTGCCCCTTTGTCCCAGGATCCCACAGAAATGTCTGAATTGTTCAGGACCATCTTTCTCACACATCGCCCCACTTGGGGGAAGGTTATGACCCTGCTGGGCTCCCTTCCCACCCAAGGGGAGAAGCGCCATCTACTGGCAGCTGCTCAGGCAGAGGTCATGAAAGCAGATGTGGATGATGGGGAAGATAGGGAGGTAGTTTTCCCCACCAAAGAGGACCCAGGGTGGAACTACAACACTGTTGCAGGCAGGCTGGCTCTAAAAGGCTTCCACCATGCCATTTTAGCTGCCATGCCCTTGGTGTACCCTCGCCCAATGAACCTCTCAAAGTTTCTTGGCATCAAGCAAGAGCCAGATGAGAACCGTTCTGACTTCTATGACCGGATCTGCTGGATGGCCAAAACTTGGACCAATGTTGACCCCACCAACCCCCAGAGTCAAAGCCTGCTGAACATTCTCTTCATTGGGAAGTCCACCAGGGACATTAGACTCAAACTCCAGAAGGTGGAGGGTGGGGAAGGAATGCCCATCTCCCAGTTAATCAACCTTGCCTTCAAAGTTTTCCACAACCGGGAGGATGCTGCGGTCCAGAAGGAAGAAGATGATCGGAAGGCTCAGGCAGGGGTTCAGGCCACCAGCCTGGTGGCTGCTTTGGTCGAAAGGGACAGGGGTCACAGGGATCATAGGGACAGACCAGTCTGGAAGGATCGGGGCCAAGGGAGGCAGGGAGGGCAGATGAAATACTACCAGTGCGAGAGGGTGGGATACTTCAGGAGGGATTGCCCAGAGCTGAGGGAAAGGGGAGCCCATGAGAGGGTTTTATGAATAGGGAAAAAGATTGCCCTGGCCCCCTCAGACCCCATTGTGCCACTGAAATTTGGGAGGAGGACAATTGACTTCCTCCTGGACTGTGGGACCACCCACTCAGAGGGGTTCAGGGGGACGGAACTGGGAAGCAAGAAAGCTCAGGTAGTAGGGGTCTCAGGGAAAGAGGCAGAGCGTTCCTTCTTGAAGCCCATGTAATGTGAGGTGGGAGGGAAGACATTGTCTCATGAGTTCCTGTACATGCCTGAGTGTCCTGTTCCCCTTCTGGGCAGGGACATCCTTTGCAAGATCGGGGCACAAGTTGCCTTTGGGTCAGAGAAAATCATCCTAGCTGTGCCAGAAGAAGAAGGGTGGAGGGCACAAGCATTCTTGCTCCACCAACCCAGCCCAGAGGTGGACCTGATTCCCTTAGCCATCCTCCAGCAGGTGGACCCCATTGTGTGGGCAGATGGGGTCCCAGGGAGGGTCAAGAACATTGCCCCTGTCTCCATTGCTCTCAAGCCAGACACAACACCTCCTAGAATCCCCCAGTTTAGGATCTCCATGGAAGCCCACAAGGGGCTCCAGCACATCATTGATAACTTTCTACAACACTCCTTATTGAGGGAGTGTGCCTCACCTTACAACACTCCTGTCCTTCCTGTTCGTAAGCCCGGAGCACCTGGTGAATTTCGTTTTGTGCAGGACCTCAGAGCCATCAATGCCATAGTAGTGGACATACATCCCGTGGTGCCAAATCCTTACACTCTTCTTTCTACTATTCCTTCCTCCTCCTCATGCTTTACTGTACTTGACTTGAAAGATGCTTTCTTTTCCATCCCTGTTCATAGAGATAGCCAGGAGATCTTTGCCTTTGAGTGGGAGCATGTGGGCACTGCCAGGTGGGTGCAGCTTTGCTGGCAGGTTTTGCCACAGGGCTTCACCTGTTCACCTACCATCTTCAGCCAGAGCCTCACCTCAGAGTTGGAGAAGTGGCCAAATTGTGACCAGGGAGTCCTGCTGCAGTATATTGATGACCTACTCCTCTGTTGTGGAGACAAAGACACCTGTGAATGTCTCACCATCAGCCTCCTCAACTTCCTGGGTGAAGCTGGCTTCAAGGTATCCAAGAAGAAGACCCAGATCTGCAAGGACACTGTGAGGTACTTGGGGTTTGATGTCAGTCAAGGACAGAGGGCGTTGGGACCAGAGAGGAAGGAAGCCATCTGCAAGGTCAGGGAGCCCAGGACTAAAAAGCAACTGAGAGGTTTTTTGGGGATGGCAAGCTTCTGTCAAATTTGGTTGCCAAACTTTGGACTACTTGCCAAGCCCCTGTATGAGGCAACTTCAGGGCCAGAGACATTCCTTGTTTGGTCTGCTGAATGCAGGACTGCCTTTGAAGCCATCATGAAGCCCTCATATCTGCTCCAGCCTTGGGACTCCCTGACATGACCAAACCCTTCTTCCTTTATGTCCATGAATGCCAGGGGGTGGCTGCGGGGGTGCTGACCGAACCACTGGGTAGCACCAAGAGGCCAGTTGCTTACTTTTCCAAGCATCTAGACCACACCAGCCTTGGGTGGCCTGCCTGCTTGAGAGCTGTGGCTGCCACTGCCATGGTAGCTGAAGAGGCCAGGAAGTTGACGTTGGGCCAGCCAACAACTGTCTATGTGCCCCATAGCGTCCTGGCTGTCTTGGATGCCAAGAGGACCAATTGGCTTTCTGCTGGCAGGCTCACTCGCTACCAGGCCCTCCTCATCGACCAGGGAGACCTCACCTTGGCCACCACCCACTGCCTCAACCCAGCCACCTTGATGCCCATCGAGATCGCAGATGGAGACTACCAGGAACCCTATAACTGCATCGCCACCATTGAAGAAGTCTACTCCAGCCAGCCAGACCTCAAGGACCAGCCCCTTCCAGATGCCAAGCTCGAGTTCTTCACCGACAGCAGCAGCAGTTACCACCAGGGGGAGAGGAGAGCCGGGTATGCCGTGGTCACTCTGTGGGACACCATCGAAGCTGAGCCACTTCCTCCTGGCACCTCTGCCCAAAAGGCAGAACTAAACGCCCTCACCAGAACCTTGGAGCTGGCTGAGGGAAAGACTGCCAACATCTACACGGACTCAAAGTTTGCCTTTCATGTGCTTCATGCCCATGGAGCCATCTGGAAGGAGAGAGGGCTGCTGACAACAGCTGGCAGCCCTGTCAAACACCAGGCTGAGATTCTAAGACTCTTGGAGGCTGTTTGCAAGCCTGCTGCAGTAGCTGTCATCCACTGCAGAGGGTACCAAACTGGGGAGCAGGACACAGCTAAGGGGAATCGGAGAGCAGATGCAGCGGCCAAGGGGGCTGCCAACAGAGAGCCCACCTTCCTAGGAGCCCTGATCCCAGACACCACTGTGACCGCTCTCCCTGTGTATGGAACTATGGATGATGAGTTTGCAAAGGGAGAGGGTCTGAAGCAGGAAGGGGACTGGTGGAAGGACAACCAAGGCCGTTTGCTGCTAACTGATCCCCTTATGCGTGAAGTGGCCCTCCGCCTCCACAAGAGCACCCATTGGGGCCATGATGCCATGCTGGAACACCTCAGGACTTTCTTCATTGGCCCTCGCATGGCCCAGCAGTCCATCTGTCGGCGGTGCCTCCTGTGCTTAAAGAACAACCCTAAGATCCAGAAGAAGCCAGAAGTGGGGCATCTCAAGGCAGGCCTCCAGCCAGGGCAAGTATGGCAAGTGGACTTTGCTGAATTGCCATCCAGAAAGAAGTACAAATACCTGTTGGTGTTTGTGGACTGCCATAGTGGCTGGCCAGAGGCCTTTCCCTGCTACACCTGCGCTGCCAAGGAAGTAAGCCAGGCCCTCCTCAACCACATCATCCCCCGTTTTGGACTTCCCATCTGCCTCTCCTCAGACAACAGGGCATCTTTTATCTCCAAGACCACCCAGCAGGTCGCACAGGCCCTCCAGATCAAGTGGAACTTGCATACCAGCTGGCACCCCGAAGCCAGTGGAAAGGTTGAAAGGATGAACCAAAGCATCAAGAGACAGTTGGCTAAGATTTGCCAGCAGGCGAGCCTGCCTTGGCCAGACGCCCTTCCACTTGCTCTCACTCGAGTTAGGGCTGCTCCCAAGGGAGGGTTAAAGTTGAGTCCCTTTGAAATTCTTTATGGTAGGCCTTTCCCTTCCTCACAGGCTCCTCTGAAAGCTGATCACCTGCATGAGGTGGGATCTGAGAGTGTTAAAGAAAGACTGTCATTTCTCACTTCTATACTTTCCTCTTTGAATAGGTATGTGCTTTCCCATCTTCCTGTTCCCTTGGATGCTCCTGTCCACAACTTCTCCATTGGCAATTGGGTCCTCGTGCGGACGTACAGGCCAGAAGCATTGTCGGAAAAGTGGGTTGGGCCTCACCAAATCCTCCTCACCACCCATACAGCGGCTAAGGTAGCGGGCATCTGAGCTTGGTTCCATCATTCCAGGCTGAAACTCGCCCCTGAGCCAGAAGTGGGGTCCACTAAGGAGGAGGAGGACAACAAGCAGTGGGCCGTCGAGCCTGGGGAATATCTACGGCTTTTGTTCCGGAAGGTGCCACCGAAAAGACCCCCTCCTGCTCATCCGGTCGACCCACCTCCTTCCGAGGCCTCCAGGAGGAAGAGACATCATGCACGAGGACAGAAAAATCCCTCTGGAGATTCCCACCAAGTTTCATGTCGCTAGCACCACGGGAAGCCACTTTTTCAATACTTCCGGGTTTTTGACAGTTCATTTGACAGCTGTCAAAGTCCTGCCAGCTGATTTTGACAGCGTGCCCTAGTACATCCTTTGGTTTCGATTTCCTGTGGTCCTCCACGGGCCACGCGGAGCTGTTCTTTCAGCACCATTTCAACACAATGAGTCTATTTATATTCTATTATTCCTCGGGCGGAGCATGTTTTTTCCTGTATTTCTCTGCCTGTTATCTTTAACCCAATGCATGTCTTCAAGCCCTGTTCTCTACGAATGGCTGTCAACAAAAGCCAACTTCTGGCAACAGTTGGCTTCAAGGGTCCTAAATGTTTCTGATTTCTGTCTGTCAGATCTGTTTTCCACATGTTTGATCGGAATTCCAGAATCTCTGGAGATTTTTCAAAATTTTACCATTTTTCAAAATATTCTCTCAAAGCCCATGTCCTATAGAGACTTGTCTGTATGGGGCAGGGTTGCCAGGGAAAAGGAACCAAGCATGGTGGCAATTAAGTTGGCCCACAGCCCCCATGCTTCGCATTGCTTTCAAATTCCCAAGTGCGTGGGAAAGTGCCAAAATTTGCCAAGAGAAAATTCCCTAAATTGCTCTTCCATTGAGATATTGCCCTACATGAATGCCCATTTGGTCTTGCCCCCAGGATGGTTCTTCCGGTGTGGGTAGACAGCCTATAGTTATCTACCAGCCAGTTCCTCCATAGGAAATTGTGCCCTGGGCAGACTGTCAGTTTTTATGCCTTCCAAAAGTGACCTGGAGCTGGCACACTCCTTGGCCAGGGAGGCTAGGTCCATCCAAAATTTGGACCCAAATTGTGATCCCTCTGTGGTCATAAAGGGCATTCCTCAATTTGTGGCAATGGCCCTTGCAAAGAAGCAAGGGAGCGGAGGGATAATATATTGTTGCCACCAATTTGATAGGAACCAGTATTCAGGAGATTTTACCCCAGTTCCCAATTCTAAAAAGAACTGGCCGATTTGCAATGTAGGTTGCCGATTAGGAACCAAATTTACCATCAAGTTGGAAGGGAGGCTGTTCAATTGCACCTCCTCCTTTATTAAGAAAGTAATAACTTAGTAGTAATTACACTGTATATACTGTAGTGTGACTGGAGAGAAGAATGTAGTTTCATTTGGTTACTTTTCCCTGCGTTTCTGCCACCATGTGAGGTAAATTGTAATACTGTGAGAAATTACACGTGGTACACAGAATAGACGGAGCTGAGGCAATCTTCAAATAAAAGTTAACAATTTTATTAAGTACACAGCGTGTGGTTGCAAGACGTACCTTTTGTTATAGAACTTAGAACAATGCTTGGTTAGTTGAATGTTACACTCTTTCAGTTTACACAGTATCTTCCTGAGGTGAAGCACTTATTACAAAACAGTTTCAATACAGGGATGTCTCCCTTATCTAATCCTCCCTTGATCAGATATTTAAAGATTATTCTTTAGCCTTTCCTTAGACTAAAGGAATACTGGCTTCATTTCCCTTATCAGCCTCTCTAGGCTTCTTTTTAAAATGCAGATTTATTTATTTATTTACTTCACTTGTATACCGCCATTCTCAGCCCTAAGGCGACTCATTGCGGTTTAATGGATTTCTCTTGCTAGGCTCTGTCCACTTTCCACTCTCCTCTGCCTGGTCTCCTTGGCAACGCCACAATGGATACAACCAGTTATTTCTAGCTTTCAGCTACTGTTACCAAACAAATAGTTAAACAGTTCAAATACATATACCTAGTTTCAAGAACTTCCTTACAGCCCTGTTCACCCCTGGGGTGGCAGCTGGCATGAACTACAGGGCCATTAAACATCTGGCCTGTGCTCTGGTCAAGAACATTAATTTCACCTCACAGGCCCCGGCTTACATAGCCACAGAGATGCATGAGCTGAGAGAAGCTGTGCTGGACAATCGTGCTGCCATTGATTTCTGGCTGTTGAAGAATCATTATGGCTGTGAGATTGTGCGCCACATGTGTTGTTTCAACTTGACTGACCAGAACCCTGTAGTTAACAAAGCCATAGAGGGAATGAATGATTTGGCAGCCGGGATCAAGGAAACTATTGGCTTTGACCTCAGTTTTTTGACAGACTGGCTTCCTTCTTTAGACTGGCTCAAAAAGGGCTTCCTAGTTTTCCTAGGTCTCATAATACTCCTCCTTGTTTTGAACTGCTGTTGGTCTCACATTCCCTCTCTGTTCAAAATTTGTCAAAAAAGGGAACGTTCCAATCCATCCCGCCAGATGCCCTTGCTGCCATTGGTCGGGTACAATGCTTGGGCGGAAACTTTGAGAAGGCATGGCCTTCTTCAGTTTCTGAGCGGGGAATTGTTCCCGAGAGCGGCGGAGGCCCCCGCCTTCAAATTGGTATGAACCACAGCTGAGAGTTCCGCAGTTCCTGGGAGCCAAGTTTGGCAGCTCAAAACTAGGACTGCACTCAGCCTCTCATTACTTTCCCCTCTCCTTACTTTGTAGCAAATCCCCGATGAAGGTACTTGAATTTTGCAACTTTTTACCTTCTCCGCCTGATACTTTGTATCCTTTCCTGCCTCGGACTAACCCAAACATGAAATAAACTTCTTTCTGGGCTCCGGGCAACCGCGGGCCCACCTGGGATGCCTTCTGGGTGTCCCGGGGAGGCCGAATCTGCGTCAGTTAAAACCGCGGATACGGAAACTTTCCTATTGGACCCCTGTATCCGCTACAACCTCAAAATAGCGGATCAGCACCGTTTCAATTTCATATTTTTCTATACCCGATTCCTAACTAAACTCCTATCTCGCTTTTCTCACTTTGGATCCCTATGCCCAGGAAATAATTGTTTTGTTTTAAAGTATAAATTTTGACAGAAACCAGCTGATTCGCCGGCTCTGCACAAGCAGTCCATTTCTCTTCGTTGCCGTTCGTTCCTGCCTAGCCCCGCAGCCAGGGACTTGCTGTGGATGACCCCAGGAGACCTTGGGAAGGGGGCCGGGCAGGAGACCCAGTCCTTGGGAGGGAGTTATGGTTCCCCAAGGACTGAATGATGGATCTTGTTGTTAATCAACTCAGTGCCCATCTGCTGACTCCTATTGGGAGAAATGACTCTCTGCGGGTTGATCTGGACTGCAAGCCACCTCCGTCTCCACGATCTTTCCACAGGAACATGGGATTCCAAGTCCTTTTAATAAAAATCAACTATTTTAATAAAATTGATTAAGATGAGGGGTGGAAATGGGGTTTTCCTTTATGAACTTTATATAAGTAAATAATGCATGAAATGTCATCCATTTCCCGCCTTTCCCTTTGACTTTTGCCCCATAAAGAAATGACCAAGGACTGTTGCAATGCTCGAGGGAGAATCCCTGCCTCCCTTGAAACTCCCTTTTGATTGACTCATCGGCATAAACAATAGCCATTTATGATTTCCTTTTCTCATTTTCTGAGTCGGTCTGGTGAGATAAGGAAGTTTATATGGACAACGGACATTAAGATTGATTTACAAAGGGCAGGGTTGATCCCCCCTGAGGTCCCCTGCCCTGATCCTATTTGTTTCCCTCACCAAAACCCATCAAGGACAGGAAAGCCTTTGTTTATGAAGATTGCACCTTGCCAGCCAAAACAAAGCCTCACATTCCAGCTGGCTGGCTATCTATAATCCCATCATTTCCCCCATTGTCCGCAGTTGGCCCGCCTTCTCTCTTCTGATTCGTCCATCCTCAGAAGCAAGAGAAGCGCACTGATTGGCCCTCTAGAGGCGGAGGAACTCGCTGATTGGCCCAGAGCAAGGCAGGTCGCCAAGCCTCCTCCCAGCTGTTCGAGCTGTCAACCAATCAGTGCGAAGCCGGGCGGAGAGGGGCGGGCAGGAAATTCAAAAGGTTTTACTGTGTTTTCTCTATAAATATGCTTGTAAATTCTTTAGCGGTATGCTTGTAGTGGAATTATCCCTACTTTTGCATCTGATTGCAGCTGAATCGCAAATAAAACACCTCGGTTGCTGAACTTCTTCCGCTTTGGTGAGGATTTATTATTTTAAATATTTTTATCACTGAAATTCGCTTTGCTGGCCTCACCAAGGTTCTAGGACTCTCTTTGGTGCAGTCCTCAGGGATCTCCTCGGCCGGGGAGACCCTCCTAAAAGCAGCTCAATATCAGGACTGCCTCCAAATTTGGCAAAAGAGTGCAGGCTTCTATGAAGAATTCTTCATCAAATTGTGAATTCATAAAAAGATGGTGCAGCAGACCTCAGATGTGGATTTTGTAGCTGGAGCAAGTTCCCAGCCGCTGGTATCAGATTACCTCCTCAATGTCCTCCTTGAGGGGTCAATCCCCAATGACCTAAGGACATCCTGTCAACCAGCCAAAGCAGATCCTTGTCTATTTACCTAACTGTCCATCTGTCCATCCGTCTCTCTCCTTGGAGCGTGTTCTGCCTCTGCTCTCGCCAGAAGAACCACCATGGCAGCTTACAGATCAATAAAGAAATGAGGCAGACCGTGACATCGGGCTTATAGTCTAAGAAGACAAGTCATGAAAAGATTTGGAGATGGAGAGAAAATGAATAAGGATCAGGTGGCAAGAGAAGGAGTAGGCCTTGGAATAACGGCAAGCAGAGGCCGAATGTGGCTGCCCAAACCAGCCGCTCCTGGCTCCCAGATTGCAGTTGCCTTGGCCCACAGAGAGCTCCCGTGACATCAAAATTAAAGATGTGTCTTGGTAAGAAAGACTACCAAATTCTTGCCAAGGTAAGTCTTTGGTTTTGTGGCGGGGGAACTCTTTGGGGCCCAGGAGGCTTTGCAGCATAGATTCAGACCCTGAACAGCTCCAGCTTAAAACCAAAGAGCCACCAGCAGAATTGGTTTTTGATGGTTGCTCTGCCTCACGTCCAGTCTGGCCAGCCACTTCTGAATGGGATTTTATCCTTTTGAAAGTAGCTTTCCATTGTGTAAATAATCTGCTCCAACCCAGAACTGCATCTGTTTCCTCTGCCCTGGATGACTGGGCCTTTTGTTTTCAGTTTGTTTGTGTGTCAGGAGCAACTTGAGAAACTGCAAGTCACTTCTGGTGTGAGAGAATTGGCCATCTGCAAGTACATTACCAAGGGGACATCTGGATGTTTTTTGATGTTTTTACCATCCTTGTGGAAGGCTTCTCTCATGTCCCAGCATGGGGAGCTGGAGCTGACAGAGGGAGCTCATCTCTGCTCTCCCTGGATTCGAACCTGCGACCTGTTGGTCTTCAGTCCTGCTGGCACAAGGGTTTAACCCACTGCACTACCAGGGGCTCCATTTTACCATATTTGGTCATGACAGTTACGGTTCCTCTTTCTTCCTCTCTTTCTCTTCTGTCTTTTCCTGAAGGCTTCCAAGGGGCTCACAGCCTCAGAGCCATGCCTTTCTGCTGCAATGCCAGCTGGCCAAAGCAGCAGCGGCTGGGAACCAGCCAGACTTGGAGGAGCAATTATGTGCCAAGGAGGTAGCCAAGCCCATCTGCTCCTGAGCCACGGAGTCCGTCTGCGAGAACAGAACAAACATCTTCCTCCCGCTCACTTGCTCTTTGCTCCCCAGGCCAAGCGAGACGCACAGAGAGAGAAAAGGAGAGGAGTGGATGGATGGTTGGATGGATGGAGAGATCAGTGCCACTGCTCTGAGAAGGAAAATGCCTCAAGGGAAGGCCCAGAGTCAGTGCAGTCAAGATGGCCAATACAGATGGTCCCCAGGAGAGTGATGGGCCAAAGGGATCCCAAGCAATCCCAGGAGGGCTCCCTCTGCCCACATCATGAGCCTGCTTTCTCTTGCAGATCACTGGAGAGGCCCAGAGCTTGCTCAGAATCACAGCATTCTAGAGTTGGACGGGACCCAAGGGCAATCCAGTCCAATCCCCTTCTCCCATAAAGGAAGGGCACCACCCAAGCTCTCCTGACAGATAACCATCCGGCTGCTGCTTGATGATGATGATGATGATGATAGACCCCTAGAGCTAGACAAGTCTCCCAAGGGTCATCTGGTCCAACCCTTTTCTGCATCAAAACACCATCCAAACCCTCCTGACAGATAGCCATCTAGCCTCTGCTTGATGATGATAATAATAATAATAATAATAATAATAATAATAACCTAGAGCTAGAAGAGGTCCCAAGGACTATCCAGTCCAACCCCCATCTGTCATCCAAACACCATCAAAGCACTTCCAACAGATAGCCATTGACTATTGCTGAATGAAATTAAATGTCTTCTCCAGCACACACAACAAAACAGCACACCCATCCCTCCACACCCCCACTCCCAAACTCTTCTCCCCCAATGCATATGCATGATGCATACACACATGCACACAAAGACATAGGAGCATGTCCTCGGCTCCCACCAGCCTTCAGTGTGGCCCGCGTCCTCATCAAGGTCATCTCAAGGACAATGTGGCCACTCTTGAAGGATGACTCGGCTCCTTTAAATATGGAGGTGGTAGAAGGGGAGGGGAGGGAAGTGGCTGAGCTGAGTGGAGGGTTGGCAAGGAGAAGAAATATCCTGCCTCTGATTCAGAGTTAATAGTTTTCTAGTTAAATCTTAAATTATAGCTTCCAAGTGCTGGAGCGGAGCAAGCCATAAACATCTCAGACATCAAAACAGGAGGTTATGTCTCTCACAGTTGGTTTCCTGCTTCTTGTGTTCCTTTGGCAAATGTTCCAGAATCACATCCTCCAAACAACCGCGAGATGTAATTAAATGTGCCGGCTTTGTTAGCAGCAGAGCATCTCTCCTGGCCGCTCTCGGCTCCAGTGAGCACCAGCCAAAGCACTAGGCTTTGCCTTCTCAGCGCCAGGCAGGAGGGCCATCTAAGGGGCCCCAGAGGCACTTTGGGGATGTGCCCCCCTCAAACATACACATTGCATGCCCAGCTGGACTTTCTGAGAGGATGGCTGTCTGTCTCTTTGCCTCCCCAGAAGTGCCATATGGCCAGGGAGGGTCAGACCTGCCACACAGGGGAACCAGTGTTTTCCCTGCTTATGGGGGAGGCAAAAATAGGGTGCTTTGCAAGCAGGAAGTTGGGATGGCACGGGGGTGGCATTTGGGGGAACAGAATGGCTTTGGATGGTACTGGAAGAGGCAGAAAAGGTCCCAAAGATACAGATTAGGTGGCACCATCAACAGCCCCCCTAGGCTTGAGCTTGCCCCCTTCACAAGCATCATAGGAGCTGTGTGGTTGCTGTGAGTTTTTAGGGCTGTATGGCCGTGTTCCAGTAGCATTCTCTCTTAACGATTTGCCTGCATCTGTGGCTGGCATATTCAGAGGTTCTGTTGGTAGTGAAGCAAGTGGAATGTATATAGTGTTTCCTCACTTATCATGGGTGTTCTATTCCAGGACTGACCCCAAGAGCGGTGGAGGCCCCCGCCTTCAAATTGGTATAAACTGCAGCGGAGAGTTCTGCAGTTCCTGGGACCCAAGTTTGGGACCAACTGATGAAATGTGCCCCAGCAGGCAGCTCAAAACTAGGACTGCATTCAGCCTTTTATCACTTTCTCCCAAGCCCTGACTTTGTAACTAATCCCTAATAAAGGTACTTGAAAATTGCAACTTTTTAACCTTTCCGCTTGATACTTTGTGTCCTTCACTGCCTAAGCTAACCAAAGCATGAAATAAACCTCTTTCCAGGCTCCGGGCAACCGCGGGCCTGCCTGGGATGCCTTTCTGGCATCCCTGGGAGGCTGAATCTGTGTCAATTGGAACCGCGGATATGGAGATCTCCCTTTCGGACCTCGGTATCCACTAAAATCTCAAAATGGCGGATCGGCCCTGTTTCAATGCCATATTTTTCTATACTTAATTCTTAACCAAACTGTTATCTTGCTTTTATCATTTCGGATCCCTATGCCCGGGAAATAATTTTTTTGTTTTAAAGAATATAATTTGACAGAAAACAGCTGATTGTCAAACTTCACCAGCTCTGCACAAACAGCTCATTTCTCCTTGCTGCTGCCCGTTCCTGTCTAGCTCCGCAACTGGGGATTTGCTGTGGCTGCCCCCAGGAGACCTTGAAGAGGGGGCTGGGCAGGAGGCCCAGTCCTTGGGAAGGAGTTATAGTTCCCCAAGGACCAAACCACGGACTTTGTTACTAATCAACTCAGCGCCCATCTACCAACCATAACCAAGGAAAAATGACTTTCTGGTGCCTGTTTTTGGACTACAAGCCACGCACATTTCCACAAACTCTTTCAAGGAAGCTCCGAATTTTCAAATAAAGAAATGATTTTATTATTGGGTATGGGGACGGGATTTTCTCTATATGAAATAATATTGTTTAAGTATTGTTTAAGTATGTATGAAATATTGCTGGCGCTCCTGTCTTGCCCTGACTTTTAGAAAAATGTGACCAAGGACTGTTGAAATGCCTGAGAGAGGGCCACCGCCTCCCTTGAAACTTATTTGATTATTCAACATCTGCATGGACAATAACAAGTTGAGATTTCCTCTGCCCGCTCTCTGAGTTTGTCTGGCGGGTGAGGAAGTCTTCATGGAGACTTTGATTAAATTACAAAGGGACAAGGACAACCCCCGGGGTCCCCTGTCCTGGCTCTGTTTGTTCCTTCCATTAAGGACACTCCTTATCTGATCCGGGACAGGAAAACCTTTCTTAAGGAACATCACCCTTTGCCAGCCAAAACAATGCTTCAAATTACAGCTGGCCGGCTGGCGATAATCCCATCATTTCCCCCATTGTCCGCGATTGTCCCACCTTCTCTCTTTTGATTCGTCCATCCTCGGAGGCGAGAGAAGTGCGCTAATTGGCTCCTCAGAGGCGGAGAAGCTTGCTGATTGGCCCAGAGCAAGGCAGGCCACCAAGCCTCCTCCCAGCTGTTCAGGCTGTCAACCAATCAGCGTGAAGCCGGGCGGAGAGGGCCGGGCAGGAAATTCAAAATGTTTTCCTGTATTTTCTCTATAAAAATGCCTGTAAACTTTGTATTGGTATGCTTGTAGAGGAAATATCCCTACACTTGCATCCGATTACAGCTGAATCGCAAATAAAGACACCTCGGTCACCAACTTCTTCCGCTTTGGTGAGGATTTATTATTTTAATATTTTCTGCTGCTGAAATTGGCTTTGCTGCCCTCACCAAGGTTCAGGGACCCTCTTTGGTGCGGTCCTCGGGATCTCCTTGGCTGGGTAGATCCTCCTAAAAGCCGCTCGATATTAGGACCATCCGTGATAAGTGAAAATCTGCAAAGTAGGGACGCTCTGCCCATTTAGTGGTAGCCTCCTCCTCCTTGCTGCCTCCAAGTCCTCATGACTGGGCTGAGGTCAGAGGCCTCAGCCCAGCCCAGCAGTGCCGTCAACAGAGCCCAAGGGGCCTCCGAGGTGAGGAGCAGCAGAGGCAGCGAGGAGGAGGAGGCTGCCACTGAGTGGGCAGAGTGTTCCTACTTTGCAGCAGCCTCCTCCTCCTCACCACCTCCAGTGCTCCCAGCCTTGGAGGCCCCTTGGGCACTGATGATGGCACTGCCAGGCTGGGCTGAGGCCTGGTCTGAGCCTCCTCCTCCTCGCTGCCTCTGAGTCCTCAGGACTGGGCTACGGTCTGAGGCCTCAGCCCAGCCTGGCAGTGCCATCAACAGAGCCCAAGGGATCTCTGAGGTGGGGAGCAGCAGAGGCGGCAAGGAGGAGGAGGAGGCTGCCGCCAAGTGGGCAGAACGTTCCTACTTTGCGGCGGTCTCCTCCTCCTCCCCACTTCCGCTTCGCCCCACCTCAGAGGCCCCTGCCAGGCTGGGCTGAGGCCTCAGATCACCGTGGACATTCCACACACACACACACTCCACTTGCTTCTCTGCCAACAGAACCTTTGAAGATGCCATTAGCCACAGATGCAGGGAAATACCAGAAGAGAATGCTACTGGAACATGGCCATACAGCCCGGAAAAATTCACAGCAACTCAGTGATTCTGGTCATGAAAGCCTTGGACAACACATTGAGCTGCCTTTTGTTCTGTGACTAGTCACTGCGAGGTCAACACAGGCTTCATTTGCAAGTGTGAAGACTTCACCAGCCTCTGGCCATTGGGCCATTCAATAATAGCATGGTTTCCTTGGTTTTTCTGACTTAATCTCCAGGCCCATTGACAGAAAACTACCCTGTTTAAGTGAGCCCCAGCAGGAAGTCCCTCAGAACAATTCTCTTCCTATGTCTCTAAAGACAGGCCTTTGGCTGGCAAATAGGACAATGTGTGAATTGATCCCATCAAGGAGGTCAATTTATTTATATGCTATCTCTGTGACTGCTGTAAGTCGCTTCTTGAGAACAGACAAGCATCTCAAACTCTGAGGATTACCTGGGAAGGAATCCCACTGGAGCATTGCAGCACACCCAAATACCTGGGAGTTACTCTGGATCATGCTCTGACTTACAAGAAGCACTGCTTGAATATCAAGCAAAATGTGGGTACTAGAAACAATATCATACGAAAGCTGACTGGCACAACCTGGATATCACAACCAGATACAGTGAAGGCATCTGCCCTTGCACTTTGCTACTCTGCTGCTGAATATGCATGCCCATTGTGGAACACATTTCACCATATTAAAACACTTGTGGCTCTTAATGAGACATACCGCATGATCACAGAATTTCTACAGTATTGTGCACCAGTTGCGCCCGTACCTCAGGAAGTCTGATCTGACCACAGTGGTCCACGCTCTTGTTACATCCCGTATAGACTACTGCAATGCACTCTACATGGGGTTGCCCTTGAAGACTGTTCAGAAACTTCAACTGGTCTAGTGAGCAGCAGCCAGATTGCTCACCGGAGCGACATACAGGGAGCACACCACTCCCCTGCTGTGTCAGCTCCACTGGTTGCCGATTCAGTTCCGAGCACAATTCAAGGTGCTTGTTTTGACCTACAAAACCCTTTACGGTTCTGGTCCAGTGTATCTGTCCGAACGTATCTCCCTTTACGTCCCACCCCGGAATCTGAGATCATCTGGGGAGGCCCTGCTCTCGACCCCACTGCTATCACAAGTGAGGCTGGTAGGGACGAGGAGCAGGGCCTTCTCAGTGGTGGTCCCCCACCTGTGAAACTCACTCCTGGGGGAAATCAGGGCATCAACATCCCTCCTTGCCTTCAGGAGAAAGCTAAAGACATTGTTGTGGGACCAGGCCTTTGGGCATCCTGACAATTAGATATGGAAACCAGATGGATAGGAGCGACAATTTGTGGAAATTGAAACTTAAACTATGAGACTGTGAAACTATGAGACTCTTCCTCTCCCTCTCTTGGGGGGGCGGCGGCAATGAGAGGACCACAGGCTTTGCCTCCCTATCTGCTCCCCACAAACACACATCGAGGAGGAAAGGGCTGCCAATGTATCCATGGAGGCAAAAGTGCCCCCCCCTTGATTATGGGGGAAGAAGAGGGGTTTCACATGCTCCCAGGAAAAGATTACAGTCCCACTGACATGGAAGCCTCCAGGAATGTCCTTAAGGCTGAGCACTACTTTGCTTAGCCAATGGGCAACTACATGGCCTGGGGGGGTCTTCTCCTTCTCTCCTTCCCATTACAGTCCCACATAAGGTCCCAGCCCCACTGGAGAGGCTGAGAGACCTCAGCTTTGAGTTCCCCATACAAACACAGAGAGACACCCCGGTTCCATACTATCCCTTGTGAGCAGTGGCACTGACCCTATCCATCCGCCAGCCCAGCACCCACCTCATTCATTTCAGGGTCCATCTGTTTGTCTGTCCATCCTGGGCTCCAAAAATGCCCATTGGGGAAGTTTCCTAATTAATCTGCTGGAGAAGGCTGAGCAAAAGAAAGAAAAAAAGGGAGAGGTGAAGAGGATTGCTGCTTCTTTGCAGAGCCTCCTTTCCCCACCCCAAATAGAGACAGGGAGGGTGCAGGTACATATATGGGAGGTTCACCCTTAATTCAAAAGACAAGCCCCCATCATCAACCTGACACCCATCAGCTACCCACCAAGAACCAAGGGATTCAAGCCTGCAAACAGTGCTTCAATTTGCATCTATCTAGTGTTTCTACTTTAACAAATGGCTTGAGGTGCCTCACAATGGAACTGAAAAGAAACCCCATGAAAGAAATTAGCCAAGCAGCCAGTTGCTGCCACATTAAACATCCCAGGAGTGGAAAGCTAGGCAAGTGTGTGTATGTGCATGTGTGTGTATGTATAAGGGGTGGGAAGGTGTCCATCAGGTGTTGGGGACTGTATGTATTGTGTGGGGACCCCCCCCCCATGGGCCCCACCGTCTTTGTGGCTGGAGCTGCAGTGGAAACACTCCATAAACTCCTGGATGGAAGCGGCTTTCCAGAGCCCCAGACATTAATTTCGGTCACAGCTGGCCAGACAATATCACCCTATAAACACCTCTCCGGTTTCAATTAACATCCCTCTATCTCCTGTCTCCCTGCATATTATATTTCACTAATTTAGGGGGATTGGTAAAGATAGTTTTCACACTTCAAAGGAAAGAGTAATGAAATAATTATACCTATAGCCACAGAGTTGGCATGAGGGCATTGCAGAAGAGGCGCTAAAGTCACCCCAAGTAGAAACTTCTTGGAGGCTTCCGGTCCACTTTGGCCCCTTAAGATGGACTAGGTCTAAAGTTGCTCTCCAAGGTCCTAGATCCCTTCTGACACATAAGTTTCTGAGAGCAAGGGAAAAGGATGGGGTGGTTTACATCGAAGGGATGCATGGAAGGCCTGCAATGACCACCAAGTATCGACTAGATGGGAAGATACCCCAAAGGAATGCAAGGCATATCGAGGCAGCTCTCAAGGCACTAATGGGACTAAGACTGGGGTCTCCATTGAGCTCTGGTTCCATCTGCCCGAGGTTTGGAAAGAAATGCATCTCTTCCAATAAAGTCAGGCTCCTGATCCACCAATTCTGAGAGCAAGCAAAGAGGGTAGATTGGTTTGTATGGGATTCATGGAAACCCTGCAAGGACCACCAAGTATCAGCTGGATGGGAAGATACCCCAAAGCAAGTGCAAGGAATGACCAGGCATCTCTCAAGGCACTTATGGGACTAAGACCGGGGTCTCCATTGAGCTCTGGTTCTGTCTGTCCAAGGGTTGGAAGGAAGTGCCTCCCTTCCAATGAAGGCGCGCCCCTGATCCACCAATTCTGAGAGCAAGGAAAGAGGATGGGGTGGTTTGCATGGGATTCATGGAAAGCCTGCAAGGACCACCAAGTGTTGGCTGGATGGGAAGATACCCCAAAACAAGTGCAAGACCAGGCAGCTCTCAAGGTACTAAGACTGGGGTCTTCACTGGGCTCTGGTTGCATTTGCCTGAGGTTTGGAAGGAAGTTCCTCTCTTCCAATGAAGCCCCCAATCCAACAATTCCTCTGGCATTTCTCTGGGAAAGAATCCCCCCAAAGCCTCCTAAACCGCAGCTCCAATGTGGCCGAAGAGGTCCTCTCACAAATCCCACAACAACAAACCAGAGATGAGCTTGCAGCACTGCCTAGTTTGGAAGAAGTCAGCAATGCCATCAGCCAACAAAAGAATAACAAAGCCAGCGGACCGGATGGGATCCCTGCTGAAATCTTTAAAGAGGGAGGATCCGAGCTGACACACCAACTCCACTAGCTCATAGAAAAAGTGTGGGTGACCGAGAAAATCCCAGCAGACTTCAAGGATGCCACCATCATCACCCTCTTCAAAAAAGGGGAAAGAACAGACTGCGGAAACTATCGAGGTATCCCCTTCTAACCTCCACTGGGAAAATCCTCGCAAGAATCCTTGCAAACTGCCTTCTGCCCCTCTCAGAAGACACCCTTCCAGAATCCCAGAATGGCTTCCGCCCCTCCAGAGGAACCGTGGACATGATCTTCACTACACGACAGCTCCAAGAAAAATGCAGAGAACAAAATCAACCTCTGTACATGGCATTCATCGACCTTGCAAAGGCATTCAACACAGTGAATCACAGCGCTCTCTGGACCATCCTCCAAAAAATCGGGTACCCAAACAAATTTGTGAACATCCTGCAGCTCCTCCATGATGACATGATGGCAATAGTCTTGGACAGCAATGGCTCCCAAAGTGACACATTTAAGGTGGAATCGGGTGTCAAACAGGGATGTGTTATTGCCCCAACTTTATTCTCCATCTTCATCGCTATGATACTTCACCTTGTTGATGGGAAGCTTCCCACCGGAGTAGAAATCATCTATTGGACAGATGGCAAGCTGTTTAACCTCAGCAGACTGAAAGCTAAAACCAAAGTTACAACAACATCTGTTATAGAACTCCAGTATGCTGTCTGTGCGCATTCAGAAGAAGATCTACAAGCCACTCTCAACACCTTTGCAGAAGCATACACGAAGCTTGGCCTGTCACTGAACATCGAGAAAACCAAAGTGCTGTTCCATCAGTCACCAGCCATCCCCTCTCCAATGCCAGAGATACAGCTTAATGGTGTAACATTAGAAAATGTTGACCATTTCCGCTACCTTGGCAGCCACCTCTCCACCAAAGTCAACATCGATGCCAAAATACAACACCGCCTGAGCTCTGCAAGTGCAGGAATTTTCCCGAATGAAGCAGAGAATGTTTGAGAACCGGGACATCCCTAGGGATACCAAGGTGCTTGTCTATAAAGCTATTGTCCTCCCAACCCTGCTATATGCCTGTGAAACATGGACTGTCTACAGACGTCACATGCAGCTCCTGGAACGATTCCATCAGCGCTGCCTCCGGAAAATCCTGCAAATCTCCTGGGAAGACAAGCGGACAAACGTCAGTGTGCTGGAAGAAGCAAAGACCACCAGCATTGAAGCGATGGTCCTCCAACATCAACTCCGCTGGGCCGGCCACGTTGTCCGGATGCCTGACCACCATTTCCCAAAGAAGTTGCTCTACTCTGAACTTAAAAATGGAAAATGGAACGTTGGTGGACAGGAAAAGAGATTTAAAGATGGGCTCAAAGCCAACCTTAAAAACTCTGGCATAGACACTGAGAACTGGGAAGCCCTGGCCCTTGAGTGCTCCAGCTGGAGGTCAGCTGTGACCAGCAGTGCTGCAGAATTCAAGGAGGCATGAGTGGAGGGTGAAAGAGAAAAACGTGCCAGGAGGAAGGCGCATCAAGCCAACCCCAACCGGGACCGCCTTCCACCTGGAAACCAATGCCCTCAATGCGGAAGAAGATGCAGAGCAAGAATAGGGCTCCACAGCCACATACGCACCCACGGGGAAACCCATGATGGAAGACCATCTTACTCGTCCAATGAGGGATCGCCTAAGTAAGTAAGTAGTAAGTAACCCCCCTCTGATTCCTCCTCAAAAATGGCCCACAAAACTTAGTGGAAGAAAAAGAAGACAAGGGGAAGATGCCCGGAGTCTTTCAACATTTTTAATTGCTCTGTCAAACTGACAATTCTAGAACTAATTATTGAGAAGACAATGCCAGATACACTGAAGAGCACATCAACAGTGCTTTTATGTATTGTCGAAGGCTTTCATGGCCGGAATCACTCAGTTCTTGTGGGTTTTTTCGGGCTATATGGCCATGTTCTAGAGGCATTTCTCCTGACGTTTCGCCTGCATCTATGGCAAGCATCCTCAGAGGTAGAGTGCTTTTATGTAATTATGCAATTTAATGAAATGAAAGCTACAGTAATGGATGATTGCTGGTTAATTAGGGACTCCCTTTATGCTAATGGCACCATTTATTTCCAAGTCACAATAATTCCTTTTACAACTCTCTCCGTTTCTCTTTGTTTCACTCTGAAGTCGCCGTAATCCAGGAATGGAGCTGGAAGTGCTTCCCTATAGAAGAGTAGGGCGGCCTCCGTTCCTGGAGAGCAGTGATCAAAGAGGTCCTCCAAGAAGAAGTCCTTGGCCATTAGGAGACACAGGCAGATGCTATTGAATCACAACACACCTCGTTTTCTTTGGGATTGTTTTATGCTTTCATAAAGTTCTTTCTTGTTGCTTTATAGCAACTTGAATGGCTTTATGTTGCTTTTGCAATTGATTTCGGTTTCCTGCCACCCCGGGTGCGATATTAATATTTTAATCACATATACTGTGATTTTGGTTTATGTGATTTGATTTCCCCCCAAGTGGACTTCAAGGCAGTTGCAGTTCGGGTTTTTATGATATTTGTTGGCCTCTGGTGAAATTGGCAGGTACGGGAAGAGGTCAAGGCTCTTTTTGGACGGGTCATGTCCCAGGGTCAGGGAGTCTCCTCACTCTCCCAGCTAAGCTAAGCGGCTGAGGGGAAAAAGGAAGGGGCCTGAGGCTGTTAGGAATTGTGGGAGTTGAAGTCCAAAACACCTGGAGGGCTGAAGTTTGCCCATTCCTACTCTAATCCCATTAAGTCAGAGGCAGCCATAAGCCATCTTTTCTGCCGCATCCTTTGAGTTTCACCTAGAATGGTTTTAGGACGTGCCGCCAACAATTAACTTGTCGTCTGTTAAATTAGATCTAAAACTTCATCCCAAAATTGTTTGATATTTGGACATGTGCAAAAGAGCGAGAATGAGAGAGAATTGACTAAGATCTGCCTGGGAGGTTTGACAGCTCCAGCACGAATCTGGGCGAGAAGAGTGACTGTTGCTTCATTGCTGTGATGCCGAACAGGCTCCGTGGAACAGGACTGCCTTCATGCTTCTGGGGATCCGGGCACTCTCCTCGTCTCCTTGAGCACGTCCTTGTCCTGCGTTCACCATCTTCTTGGGAAAGACTTGCGCTCTCCATCCCCCTGTACTTCACTCCATCAATGAGGTGCGTTTCACACAAACCAGATTCTGAGCTGCTTCATTTGCGGTCCAAGCTCCACCTTTGAACTCGGCTCGTAATAGTCATTCATATTTAATCAGCGAGTGGCGGATAACATGAAGAGCTTGGAAATCCTGAAAAGGCGGAAGCCTGTGTCCTTTCGGCAGGCTTTTCAGTTGATCAGAGGAAATGGCGTTGTTGACTGTTGTACAGATGAGAATCTTTGGCCATTGGCTCAAAGAATGGGGTTGAAATGCTGCAATGAGGGGGGTGTCCCTCCCCACTGAAGATAGATCAGAGCTCCTTGGGTCCCGCTTCCTGGGATTTCCTCTGTCTCAGTTCTGTTTTGGATCTTGGCCAAAGAGGCTGTTGTGTTTCATCCTTGGACTGCATAAGTCTCCAGTCCTCAATGAGTAGCTAGCCTAGATATAGGATTAGAGTAAGGGATTCCTTTCCCCACATTCTTATGCATGCTTTTCCCAGAAGGGGCTTTGTGTTTCCTTTTCTTGCTTGCCACTATCTCCTCCTTCTTTGATGATGTACCAATAGAATATGGATTGTTGTAGGATTTTTAGGCTATATGGCCATGTTCTAGAAGCATTTTCTCCTGATGTTTCACCTGCATCTATGGCAGGCATCCTCAGAGGTGGTGAGGTCTTTAAAGGTATTTTTATTGCCTTGGGTTTTGGCCATGTGGTCATTCCCCATTACCCTCTTTCTGCCTTTGTCTTCTTTCCAGTGAGGACACATTTTGCCATTCTCCAGGCAAAATATAGCTGCATGGACCTCACAACCTCTGAGAATGCCTGCCATAGATGCAGGCGAAATTTTGGGAGAGAATGCTTCTAGAACATGGCCATACAGCCCGAAAAACCTACAGCAACCCAGTGATTCTGGCCATGAAAGACTTCAACAATACATAGCAATGGAACCTTTGTGAGGTATGAGGAAACTTCCTCTTTAAAGGTATTCTTATTGCCCTGGGTTTTGGCCATGTGGTCATTCTCCATTGCCCTCTTTCTGCCTTTGTCTTCCTTCCAGTGAGGACACATTTTGCCATTCTCCAGGCAAAATGTAGCTACATAGATGCTTTTGATATTTTATCCTTTTACCTTGCTTAGAAGATGACCTTAGCAAGCTAGTTAGCTCCCAGACCCCTTTTCTATATAGAATAGATTTTTTTTTACTTCAATAAATATTTTGAATCTAAACTTGTGACTCTGCAATCCTGTGCCATCCTGTTGAATGGAAGCTAATCTTCACTCACCACACGTAAGTTTCAGCTGGTTATGAAGTGTGCTTCTGGCATTCTGCTATGTTTTTGGTTGAATCACCCCACGTGAGGATTATTTTTTAGCCTAACAGCTCTGATTCTCAACAGAGGCAAAGCAGGCCTCAAAGGATTGATTTCTGTGGCAAGAATGGCCCTATGTCATATAGGGTTGCCTGGTCAGGACTGTCCCCAGTCATGAGGCTTCAGAGCCAAAATCTGTGCTCTTGTGACATCTCCAAACATTAAATATTTAACACCACAAATACATAATTATGCCACCCAAAGGTTGTTTTTTTAAAAAAAAAAAAAAACACTAGTAAACGAGGCCAATGCATGCACACAAAGGGGTTTTCAAGGCGCTGCTCTTGCCCTAGGATTGTCCCTTCACCCCAAGGACTATATCTGAGATGGTGGTGTCGAGAGCCCCTGCCCAGGAATTGGTCTGCACTGCAGCGGAGAGTTCCGCAGTTCCTGAAAGCCAAAATTGGAAAAAACTGATGAAATCTTTCTGTAAAATGCCTATAAAAATGCCTGTAAATTCTGTATTGGTATGTTTGTAGTGGAACTATCCCTGCAATGCATCCGATCTCAGCTGAATCGCTAATAAAGACACCTCGGTCGCCAGCTTCTTCCACTTTGGTGGGGATTTATTATTTTAATATTTTTGCGACTGTAATTGGCTTCGCTGCCCTCACCAAGGTTCCAGGACCCTCTTTGGTGCGGTCTTCGGGATCTCCTCGGCTGGGGAGATCCTCCTAAAAGCGGCTCGATATCAATGGGACCCCAAACCACTTGATCTGGGGGCCTCACTCTGGCTCCATTCCACCAGAAGTAGGAAATCCAAGCTAGGCTAATGTTATAGGAGCCTCGCAGTCAATTCCTCCCGAATGCCATGAAATTGCATGAAAGATTGGCTCGGAGCCTCCATCAGGGCAGCGCTTTGGTGCTTTGCTCAAGTAGGTTTTAATTTTGTGTTTATTATCTGAAGGCCAGGATCCAGCAGCAGCAGGGTGGGCCCCGCTCTCTCCCTCTCTCTTTGCATTCGGAGGAGGAGACGGCGAACCAGCAGCCTGTGAAATGCACCAAGGAGGCCTCACGAGGATCCACCACCGCCTCTGCTTTTTCACAGCAGCGAGTGGACTTAATTAAAATCAATGGAGAGAAAGGATTGAATCGAGAACGCAATATGAATATTCCAGCCTCCTCTCTGCTGGGGAAGGGGGCTGCCTCTGCCGCCTCGGCCTCCTCTTTCATCTCTTTCTCCCTTGCAAAGGATCAACTGGTCCAATGGGGAAGACACAAGCAAAAGCCAGTTCACCTGGCCTTGACTCCTGAAACAGAGTGGAGGCAACCCCAAGGCCAGAGCCAAATCCCATAGCTTGTTTTCCAGAGGCTAAATGGACTTTGGTCAGGGTTTGTGCCATGGACATTTATTTATTTATTTATTTAGTTAGTTAGTTAGTTGTGGCATTTTGACCCCACCTTTCTCATCCCAGAGGGGGCACAATGCAGCTTTACATGCAAGCAACAATTCGATGCCCAAAAACACAATGTACACTTAAATAAATATTAAAATAGAATTTAAAAGTACATTAAAACAATTTAAATATTTTAAAATCATACATTAAGAATTAAACACATAATCGACAAGCACAATCTGGACTGGGTTGTTTCGGTTTTTCAGACTTATGGCCATGTCCTAGAAGCATTCTCTCCTGACTTTACTCCTGCATCTGTGGCAAGCATCCCGAAAAACCTACAACTCAGTGTTTCCAGCCATTAAAGTCTTCAACAATACATTGTAATCTGGACCATTCCAATGGCCATTGCACATTGTTCCAGGTCTATCTATTGCACAAGTTCTTTAAAGGCTTGGTCACAAAACCACATTTTCAGTTTCTTGCTGAAGGTCAGAAGGGGGCTAATCTAACATTGCTAGCGAGGGTGTTCCACAGTAGAGGGGCCACCACTGAGAAGGCCCTGTCTCTTGTGTCCGCCAATCACGCCTGCGAGGCAGGTGGGACCAAGAGCAGGGCCTCCCCAGATGATCTTAAACTCCATGGAGGTTCATAGAGGGAGATATGTTTGGACAGATAAGCTGGACCGGAACCATTTAGAACTTCATAGGCTAAAGCCAACTTTGAATTGTGCTTGGTAGCAGATGGGCAGCCAGTGGAGCTGATGTAACAGGGGGGGGGGGGTTGTGTGCTTCCTGTATGCCACTCTGGTGAGCAATCTGGCTGCCACCCATTGGACCATTTGTAGCTTCAGAACAGTGTTCAATGGCAGCCCCATGTAGAGCACATTGCAGTAGTCTATTCGGGATGTAACCATAGCATGGGCTACCATGGCCAAGTATGACTTCCCAAGGTATGGGCACAACTGGCACACAAGTTTTAACCGTGCGAATGCTCCCCTGGCCACCGCTGAAACCTGTGGTTCCACGCTCAGGAATGAGTCAGGAAGGAATGCATTGAGAGTGTTGAGAGGCCATCCCTTCTGCTTAGCCTTGCAGGAGGTAAACCTTTAAAGCAGGCATGGGCCAACTTCAGCCCTCCTGCCAGGTGTTTTGGACTCCAACTCCCACAATTCCAAATTATAGTAGTTGAAGTCCTAAACACCTGGAGGGAGGGCTGAAGTTGGCCCATGCCTCCTTTAAAGAACTGGAATCCTCATCTGTTTCTCTCCCAGACCTGTCTATGGCTGGAGTGGGGCTTTGGCCAAGGTCCACTGATCCTTCTCTGCCTGCCTGCCTTCTGCAGGGGCCAATGGGGAGAGGTTAACATTAACAAGCTGCAGAGGTTAACATCCACGGTGCTGAAGAAATTATGGATCGTAAATTGTTTGTAGAGAGGAGCCATAAAAGAAAGCTTAATTGGTGGCCAGAGGGCCTTGGATGACGGGATTCACACCCCAAACTGTGTTTGCATGTTTGTGTTGTGACAGAGGAGGACCTTATTCATTGCCATTGCCACCAGCATTGCTTCCCTCTTCTCCTCCTCTTCTCCTTCCTCTTGTTTTCCAGGCGGCGACGGAGGCGGTCCTGCTGGCAACCAGGATAAAGGACATTTTTATTCCCTAACAAGCTGGTTGTGGTTTTAGGAGGCAATTTGCATAAGCAGCCCGCCTGGCCGTAAACAATCCCAGCAGTAGCTGCTATTTACATATAGAGTAACCCACTCAAAAGGCAATTAAAGCCCTGCCAGGACCAAAGGGGCTGGGAGAAAGAGAGGGAAGGAGAAAAAGGCTCTGATGGATGGGTGTGTTGGTGGAAGGAAGGCACCTGAACAGCCGCCCCACTTGCCCCACCTGAGGCAAAACTGATTTGAGGCCACTTCTATTTTGGTGGGGACCTGTGCCCCCCATTGTCCCCTCCACCCATCCTCCTTCGTGGATAGATCCCCTGCGCTTCACATTCTGCGGCTGCGCTTTTTATCCACATTGATCACACATTATGGTATGATTAAATTTGTTTGGAAGGGAACCAATTACTTTTGTTTTACATTTATTGAATGTGCTTTACAGGGAGACAAATTAACCGGTCGCTGTTCCCTGGATTAATCTGACAGCGGCCCCAAGGAACAGGGAGTAGTGGCTGTCTTCTCCCACGTAAGACCCTCTCCTCCTCTGCAAGTTTCCAAAGAGGGCCTCATGAAGAACCCTCACCCCATCACTCCTGCATCGCCCACATTGCCACCAGAAGGGATCGATAGTGTTCGGCCACATGGCAGCTCTCCGAGAGAATTTCTTGCAGGTGCAAAAGTGTGGGTTTTTCACATGGAAGTCCTGGTGGATGAAGTTGTAGCAGAAAAACAGAAGCCTTGGCTGGAATTAGCTGGTGGCAGCATGAAGGCAAATTGAGCGTCAGAATAGATCTATACTGTCAACTGAATGCAACTTGAAAGCATTTCAATGGCCATAGTTCAAAGCTCTGACATCCTAGGAACAGTACTCTGGGGAAGCACCTGCATTCTTGGGCAGAGAAGACTGATGACCTTGTGAAACTACAATTCCCAGTATTCTACAGCATTGAGGCTATTATAAAAACATGAGCAAGAAATGAACCGAAGGACCACACTGAGGCCCCTTCTACACTGCTAGATAATCCAGGTTATCAAAGCAGAAAATCCACATTATCTGTTTTAAACTGAGCTATCTTAGGCTCCTTACACACAGCTGTATAAAATACCATGCTATCTTCTTTGAACTGGATTATATGGCAATGTGGACTCAGATAACCCTGTTCAAAGCAGATATTGTGGATTATTTGCCTTGATATTCTGGGCTATATGGCTGCGTGGAAAGTCATAGAATCATAGAATCATAGAATCAAAGAGTTGGAAGAGACCTCATGGGCCATCCAGTCCAACCCCCTGCCAAGAAGCAGGAATATTGCATTCAAATCACCCCTGACAAATGGCCATCCAGCCTCTGCTTAAAAGCTTCCAAAGAAGGAGCCTCCACCACACTCCAGGGCAGAGAGTTCCACTGCTGAACGGCTCTCACAGTCAGGAAGTTCTTCCTAATGTTCAGATGGAATCTCCTCTCTTGTAGTTTGAAGCCATTGTTCCGCGTCCTAGTCTCCAAGGAAGCAGAAAACAAGCTTGCTCCCTCCTCCCTGTGGCTTCCTTTCACATATTTATACATGGCTATCATATCTCCTCTCAGCCTTCTCTTCTTCAGGCTAAACATGCCCAGTTCCCTAGGCCGCTCCTCATAGGGCTTGTTCTCCAGACCCTTGATCATTTTAGTCGCCTCCTCTGGACACATTCCAGCTTGTCAATATCTCTCTTAAATTGTGGGGCCCAGAATTGGACACAATATTCCATATGTGGTCTAACCAAAGCAGAATATATCCTTAGATCTAGACACTATGCTCCTATTGATGCAGGCCAAAATCCCATTGGCTTTTTTTGCCGCCACATCACATTGTTGGCTCATGTTTAACTTGTTGTTCACGAGGACTCCAAGATCTTTTTCACACGTACTGCTCTCGAGCCAGGCATCCCCCATTCTGTATCTTTGCATTTCATTTTTTCTGCCAGTGGAGTATCTTGCATTTGTCACTGTTGAACTTCATTTTGTTAGTTTTGGCCCATCTCTCTAATCTGTCAAGATTGTTTTGAATTCTGCTCCTGTCCTCTGGACTATTGGCTATCCCTCCCAATTTGGTGTCGTCTGCAAACTTGATGATCATGCCTTCTAGCCCTTCATCTAAGTCGTTAATGAACAGGACGGGCCCAGGACGGAACCCTGCGGCACTCCGCTCGACACTTCTTTCCAAGATGAAGAGGAAGCATTAGTGAGCACTCTCTGTGTTCGTCCACTTAACCAATTACAGATCCACCTCACCGTAGTTTTGCCTAGCCCACATTAGACTAGTTTCCTTGCCAGAAGGTCATGGGGGAGCTTGTTGAAGGCCTTACTGAAATCCAGGTACGCTACATTCACGGCATTCCCCGCATCTACCCAGCTTGTAGCTCTATCGAAGAAAGAGATCAGATTAGTCTGGCATGACTTGTTTTTGATAAATCCATGTTGACTATTAGCGATGACTGCATTTGTTTCTAAGTGTTTGCAGACCGCTTCCTTAACAATCTTTTCCAGAATCTTGCCCGGTATCGACGTGAGGCTGACCGGACGGTAGTTGTTTGGGTCATCCTTTTTTCCCTTCTTGAAGTTTGGGACCACATTGGCCCTCCTCCAATCTGCTGGAACTTCTCCCGTTCTCCAAGAACTCTCAAAGATGGTTGCCAATGGTTCCGAAATGACTTCCGCTAGTTCCTTCAATACTCTGGGTGTAGTTGATCTGGCCCTGGGGACTTGAACTCATTAAGAGTGGCCAGGTATTCCTGGACGACTTCTTTCCCAATTTGGGGTTGGATGTCCTCCAATCCCTCATCCACTCCATCTTGCTGAGGTTGAAGATGACTTTCTTTTTGTGAGAAGACCGAGGCAAAGAAGGCATTAAGTAGTTCTGACTTTTCCCTATCCCCTGTCAGCATTGCCCCATCTTCTCCTCGAAGAGGTCCTATCGCCTCCTTGTTTTTCCTTTTTCTACTGACATAAGAATAGAAGCCCTTTTTATTGTTTTTAATGTCCCTGGCAAGTCTGAGCTCGTTTTTTGCTTTAGCCTTGCGGACCTTTTCCCTACAGGTGTTGGCTATTTGTTTGAATTCTTCTTTGGTGATTTCTCCCTTTTTCCACTTCTTGTGCATGTCTCTTTTGTGTCTTAGCACAGTTAGAAGTTCTTTGGACATCCATTCTGGCTTCTTTGCACTTGTCCTATTTTTTTCTCTTTGTTGGCACGGTTTGCAATTGCGCCTTGAGTATTTCACTCTTGAGAAATTCCCATCCATCCGTAACTCCCTTGTCTTTTAGTATCTGTGTCCGCGGAATGCTGCTCAGCGTTTCCTTCATTTTTTGGAAATCAGCTCTCCTAAAGTCCAAAATGCGGGTTTGACTTGTCTTAGTTTCGGCCTTCCTTTGTACCTCAAATTGCAGGAGCACATGGTCACTTGCCCCTAAGGATCCTACCACTTCGACCGCATCGATCAGGTCCTCCGCATTTGTTAGGATGAGATCAAGAGTAACCAATCCCCTTGTTGCCTCTTCTACCTTCTGGACCATAATTCAGAATATCAAGACAGATAAACCAAATAATAATAATAACAATAATAATAATTTATTTCTAACCCGCCCTCTCTCCCTGGAGAGACTCTGCTTTAAACTGGATTATCTGAGTCCACACTGCTATATAACCCAGTTCAAAGAAGATGATCTGGAGTTGTATAAGGGGCCTTAGACCTCATGATGTGGATGACGGTAGTGTTGTGGTAACCTAGCCCCAAGCCCGTGTCCCATGTGTCCCCTAATATTTATCAATGCACGGTCGGTGCCATTTGACCCTGCCTGGCTCTGCAATCCGTGGCTTTTCTAAAAGATTTGACTGAAGTAGAAATCTCTGCTTCTACGGCAGGCATTTAATTACAATCCATTAGACATAACCAACATAACATCATCGATTTCCTCCACCGCAGGAAGATGGGATTCAATGCATATTTTCAGGAAGCATGCTGTTTCTGAAAAGAGGCTGCATGACTGGCCCACGTTCCTTGAGGACTAGGCACCAGCAAAAGAAAATAGAAGAACAGGGGGAGGAAGAGAGATGTACAGTATTTGATTGACATATGTATTTGTTGCTTCTTGGGGGCAATGCAACTCGCTAGCTTCATTTTGCAAATGGACCTTTGCTTTAACTTCCCATTGATTTGGATTTTTTTTTCCAGAGGAAGGGTCCCTTTGCAGCTACAGTATCTGCATTTCTTTCAACACAGTTGGTGGAACATGAAGCAATGTTTTTTTCCTTCTTCAGGAGGAGGAGGGTTCTCTCCAGGGTTGGCTCTTCTTGCCTTTGAAGCTGAAGCACCTCTGCTGCCCTCCCACCGGCTTGTGTTGCTTGTTTGTTTTTTGAAAGAGAAATATTGCCTGAAATGCTAGAGGATGCCTTTAGTATCCTTCCCTTGCATAACATGCCTGGGGTCTGTGTGGCTCCACAGAAAAAGGGTCCAGGAACAGCTCTGCTTCTCCTCTCCTTCTCCTTCCTCTCCTTTCTCCTGGAGATCAGTCTAGATCAGGCATGGGCAAACTTTGGCCCTCCAGGTGTTTTGGACTTCAACTCTTACAATTCCTAACAACCGGTAAATAAATAAATAAATGCAAAACCAGCTTTTTTCCTGTTTCATGTGCAAAAATATTATTTCCTCGACTGTGCAAATAAACCAAGCATGAATCTGGTGCAGAATAAACCCCAAATTGTGAAGAGGAGTCTTTGAGAACCCTATGGTTTTTGAAGGCTTTCTCACAGCAAGAAGGCAATTGGTAATATGACTCAAGAAGGAAATGAGTGAAGCATGGCATCCCTGGGGCAGAAGAGCTGCTTAGCAAATGTGGAAGAGGGGCGGGACTTCAGGGCTCAGAGGCCCAATGGTTGCTGCTCCAACGGAGGAGGGGCCATGGAGAATCGTCCTCTGGCACTCCACAGAAGTGAAAAAGAACCAATGGGAGAAAATGGCATAATGAATACTTTTGAAACAAAGGTTCTTTTTATCAAAGGCTTTCATGGCCAGAATCACTGGGTTGCTGTGAGTTTTCCAAGCTGTATGGCCATGTTCCAGAAGCATTCTCTCCTGGTGTTTCACCCACATATATGGCAGGCATCCTCAGAGGTTATGAAGTCTGATGGAAACTAAACAAGTGGGGTTTATATATCTGTAAATAATGTCCGGGGTTGGAGAAATAACTCTTCCCTGTTTGAGGCAAGTGTGAATGTTGCAATTGGCCAGCTTAATTAGCACTGAATGGCCTTGCAGCTTCAAAGCCTGACTGCTTCTTACCTGGAGAAATCCTTTGTTGGGAGATGTTTGCCAGCCCTGACTGTTTCCTGTCTGGAATTCCCTTGTTTTTTGGGTGTTCTTCTTTATTTGCTTTCCTGATTTTAGAGTTTTTTAAAAAATACTGGTAGCCAGATTTTGTTCATTTTCACGGTTTCCTCCTTTCTGTTGACATTGTCCACATGTTTGTGGATTCCAATGACCTCTGCATAGTCTGACATGGTGGTTCTCCATGTAGTCTAACAAACATCATGTCAGATTACACAGAGAAGCCATTGTAATCCACAAGCATGTGGACAATTTCAATAGAAAGGAGTAAACTGTGAAAATGAATGAAATCTGGCTATCAGTATTAAGGAAAACTCTAAAATCAGGACAGTAAATAAAGAGCAACATAAAAAAAATAGGGGAATTCCAGACAGGTAACAACCAGGGCCAGCCAACACCTCCCAACAAAGGATTCCCCCAGGCAGAAAGCAGCCAGGCTTTGAAGCTGCAATGTTATTCAGTGCTAATCAAGATGGCCAACTGCAAAATTCACACATATCTCCAACAGACAAGTGTTCTTTCTCTCACCCTGGACATTCCACAAATATATGAACCCCACTTGCCTAATTTCCAATGGACCCCACAACTTCTGAGGATGCCTACCATAGTTGCTGGTGAAACATCATGAGAGAATGTTTCTGGAAGATGGCCATACAGCCTGGAAAATTCACAGCAACTCAAAGGTTCATTTTTTTGCATTTTTAGTGTGAGAAGTGTGGATCAGAGCAACTTTTACACTAACAACAACATTAGACCTACAGATTCTATATAACTAAATTGGATACACAAACAAACTACAGCTACATTGGCTAACAAACAAACAAAGGGGATTTTACCACATCTACTCAGCATTCACACTTACACATATAAACATTCATTCAACACATGCATACATCACGATTCTTCCTCCGTCTCCTGGAGAAGAACACCTGTACCTAGGCCAGATTGTTTCCCTGCAAATCTGCCAATTTTCCAATATTTCCCAAACTTTCAAAATGCAGCCTTTTCCTAAGAAAAAAAAAGTGACCAGATTCTTGAGTTCCATTGCAGATCTGCCACTCTCCCAAATACACCAACTCTCTCTCCTTCCCATGGAGAAGAGCAGCAGGTGGATCAGACCAGCTGTCTGCCACAATTTTTGGATGGTAAAGTGTAAACGACTGACAGGTGTTTTCCAGCCAAAATATGCTGATTCTATCGGTTCCTGAACAGATGTTGACTTTACTTCCTTTGATGATAAATGGTTTTCCTTCTTAAGGAGTACTGTTTGCTTCTTTCTTAATGTAAGGAACCTCATAGACACTTCCTTACTTGAAAGAGCCATTGTCTTTGGTAATGCAAACATATTGTTTTCCACCAAGAGTTCAACAGTTAATCATTTGTCTCTGGTCATCAACAGTTCAGCAACTTTTAATTACAGTTCATGAATTCTTTGCCTCCTTCTTGTAGTTTTCCAGACTTCAATCTTAGGATAGCATCTCTAGAATATAGAGATCCTAACCATATTCCTGTCATACAATTCCGTTCAAACAATACATCTTATTTATCATTCCAATGGTAGAGGAACAGATTTGAGGCACATTTTAGGGAAAGCTTTGGAATGAAAGCATTGTTCAAGAGCAGATAGGCTGGCCTTTGGGGGGTTGATTATCCTTTTGGGGTCTGGGGTGGACTAGATGATCTCTAAGGAGGCCTTCTTTTGATTCTGTGACTGGTATGAAGATAAGGAATCTCACAAAAAGAACTAGAGACAGGTTTCAGAGGTATCACCACTTGGTGCAGGCAAAGCCCCTTCCAATTGGCCATCAGTGGGCACAATCCCACACAAAACCATAAGGCAACTGGGGCCAGATTTGCCTCTCTGGCAACAGCTGGAAAGCCTTGCTGTGCCATGACCTTTCTCAGATATTTTAATAGGAATTTCAGATCTCCATTCTTAATCTGACATTTATCTTCCACTTAGCCAGGGACACATTCCTGCCCTCCCTCCTTCCCTTGCCTCCTCAATGCCTCCATTGTTGCCTTATTACTTTTCCCATTAAGCTGTCAGGGCTCCTCCTGGCCACAATGGCCGGCCGGACGCTGCCATGAAACCTGTCATCTCCACCGTATGATTTATGCCAGGCCCCAGCGATAACTTTATTTGTGTTGCAGGATAATTATCAGCTCCGTTATTAATGCTTTTCACTTGCCCTGGGGCCAATACATCAATGGGGCTAAGATATCTACAAGCCATAAAATATGTGTTGCCGTAATAAAGGAGGCACCTGGGCCACTCACCTGAGACAGCGCTGGGCTCAAAAGGCCTTCTTTCCCCTTCCCACCATTTTGCCATCTTCTTCAGGAGAAGGAGAATCCTGAGAGCTTCCTGGGCTACTCTATTTTGCTTCATTGTGCTGAGCCAACAAAGGGACCCCTAAAAGAGTTTTGGAGACTCAATGGAGTCATGGGTTTAAATGACAAGAAAGGAGATTCAACCTGAATTTAAGGAAGCACCTCCTGACCATAAAAAGAACTGTTCAACAGTGAACCTCTCTGTCTCACAGTCCTTCCTTGGCAACTTTTAAGCAGAGGCTGGATGGCCATCTGTTGGGGTGCTTTTATTATGCCTAGCATAGTGGGGTTGGATGTGATGGCTTCTGGAGCCTCTTCCAACTCTAGGAGACTTAGATTCTATAAACCTTTTCTCCATGCCTATGAGGCTGGATGGCCATCTGTCAGGAGGGCTTTGATTGTGCTTTTCATGCCTAACAGAAAGACTTGAGCTGGATGGCTTTTGTAAAGATCTTTTCCCACTCTAGAATTCTATGATTCAGAGACTGGATGGCCATCTCTTGGGAGGTCTTTGATTATGTTTCTCCTTCCTGAATGGGGTTAGAAGGCATGGCTTTTGAGGGTCTTTTACAACTCAATGATTCTATGAAAAGCAGGGGCCAGTGTTCATGGAGAAGACATTGTGGAGTCAGGGGTCCACCAAAGGGGCCCATTGAGACCCTCCCCTTTATTCCAAGGACAGCCCCAAGGGGGGAATGTGGGAGGAATGCTTCAAAGAAGCCCCCTTTCCCACTTACGCCACTGACTCATGGCAGAATTCCCCTCCAAAGGGGAGCTACTTCTTCTACCAAAGATCTTTGTTTTGCAAAGGCTGGGCATCTTGAGAAAGCAGAGCAAAGAGAAAGAGCTTTCAATGGTGAGATGTCCCCTTTCTTCCCATTTGGGAACTCTTGGCGGACGGGCCTGGAAAACACAGGCAAACCCTCTGCTTCTGCTTAATTCCTTCCATGCTGTTTCCCATTTTTCTTTTGGAAGGAAAACACATTCCTGGTGCAGACCAGGTCCACCTGCCATTAAGGGAGGAGACAAAGCAAGCCAAGAAGAGGAAAAAATCAGCAGGGTTGCGCCTGCCTTTCCTTCTAATGTCTTTTCAAGAGGTTTTGATGAACCAACTCCTCCCCAGCATGGCTTGGCAGCAAACAGAAGACTTCCCTTGGGTTTTGTGGAGCTTGTTTCTTGGGTTCTGCAACAAGACTGAGTTTTCCTGAGGGGAGGGTCAACTGGGCCCCAGTTTGAGCGGCAGACAGGCATTTCCAGGGGCTCCTTTGCCTTTGTCAAACTCTGTGGTGGTGGGAGACAATAAACCTGACATTTTGCTGCCCTCCCCATTTGTTTCTGCTCCCCCATGGGGCCCACATAGCCCCCCAAGGCGCCCTCCCCATTTTCTCATATCCCTGCATTCTGCGTGGGCAGGAGGCTGCCTTGGCCAAGAGGCGGAGTCCTGGAAGCCAATTCTTCCCTGCTAGGTTTGCTTATAACAGCTTGAAGGCCTTCTTTGAAAAAAGGGATATTAAAATCTTACAATTAATTAGCGGCATAACAACTTTGAAGCCCAGCTCATTAAATACCATTCCTCAGGTTTCAGGTGGGATTAATAAATTATATTAGGGCATGGTGATTACCATATGCATATGAATTTTACAGCCTCCTTTTCAAGTTCTCTGTGCAGCTCCCTTTTTAAACCAGTTCTGTCCAAGAGGACCCTTGGGGCCCACCATCTTCCCAAGGACCCTTTGGGAAGGGGCTTCCCCCACCTGCAGGAACACAGCACAGCCCCATTGGGCACAATATGCCCCACTCTGGCTGGCAGCAGCAACCGGGGATCCCTCCTCGGGTGTTTAATACAATGGAACAGTGGATCTATAGGGAAAATACACAGGTGGCTAGAGTATGTCTCAAAGGGGGATAAACATTTGTATGTATTACTCCCATAACAACAGAGGACAAATAAACAGGCATAGGTTACTTACAGGAACTCAGAAGCCGTGCTCTGCAGCAGTTTGATTCTCTAGCAAGCACAAAGGTCATCAGGTAGAAACTAGTTTATAAAGTAACCCAGTTAAAGGGGCTCCAACCAGGTAGATCAAGCCAAGAATGTGTTAAAGGGCTATGTACTCTGATTTATAAGAAACACTGATATGAGATGGTATCATTCAGACCCTTGGGATGTGTAGTCTTCAGGGTGAAGATCCAAAAGGCTTCACGCTGTAGTAATTTAATGCCAAAATCCAAATTGGAGGGGTGTGTGACAACCTCCAAAACAAGCACCCGGAGTGAATCTGCATCATGATTTAAATCCACAAAATGTTTATAGAAAGTGGAATCCACGGAGCGATTTCTAATTTTGCTCTTATGCTCTATGATCCTTTGTTTGATCTGTCTACTTGTTTGGCCTATGTACATAAGCGAGCATGGGCAAAAAACAATGTAGACCACTCCCTTGGTGGTACAAGTAGCAAAATGTTTTATTGGGTAAGAAGCCTTAGTGTCAGGATTCTGAAAGGTCTTTGTCTGAATAAATTGTGCACATATCGAACAGTGATGGCAAGCAAAATTCCCTACCAAATTGTGTTTAACCTTAGAGGTTTGAAAACAATGATCTATATCAGAATGTACCAGCATATCCTTGATATTCTGTGTTCTCTTGTGAGCAATCATGGGAGGTCTCTCGCACCCAGGTATCTCCCTTATCAGTTGCCAATATTTTTTCACAGTTTTAATGACATGCTTGGACAAATTGGTTAGTGTAAGGGGCCATATCAATCTGTTGTCACAAGTGATTTGTTTATCCTCAAATAGAGTGGTCCGAGAGATGCTGGACGCTTTAGAGCTAGCCTTGTTGATGAGATGTTCTGGATAACCCCTGGATCTAAATTGATCTTTAACCTTTGCGATGTTATGTTCAAAATCTTGTTGTAAATCTCATTACATTACCTTTGTAATGTGCAATTACGTTTAATCCTCAACATTTGGGAATATGGTAAGTTATTTTTCAAAGGTAAGCTGTGGAAGCTAGTGTAGTGTAGAATTGAATTTCTGTCAGTGGACTTACGAAAGTTATTCACAATGGCTCAGGTTCAGTTCTTGCACCATTGGCCAAATTTGTGGATTTCTATGTACAACCTTTTGTCAAAAATATCAAGTCCTATATTAAGGACACTAGACATTTCATTGCTCTGATTGAACAGATTTCTATCCCTACAAATGCTGTCTTAATGACTATGGATGTTACATCACTATATACAAGCATCCCTCTACCAGAAGCACGTGGAATCTGTGAGAACACTTTGAATTCTAGAACCAATTTACATCCCCCCACTCATTTCCTTTTAGACTTATTAGATGTGATTTTGGAGAAAAACTATTTCAAATTCGATGGTCACTTTTATCTCCAAACTCAGGGCGTTGCCATGGGCAGCCCGATTGCCCCATCCATTGCCAACCTGTTTATGAATGACTTGGAAACAAAATCATTTTTTAGTGCCACACAAAATCCCGTGTTTAACAGCATGGTTAAATACTTGAGGTACATTGATGATATATTCATCATCATGCACGACCTACAATCAGCACAAGAGTTGTTAAGATGGGCCAATACTATTCATCCCAACATCAAGTTCACTGGCCATGTTGACTCTAACTGCATACCCTATTTAGATGTCTTGGTTACTAAACTTAACAACAAACTCATTGTGAATAACTTTCGTAAGTCCACTGACAGAAATTCAATTCTACACTACACTAGCTTCCACAGCTTACCTTTGAAAAATAACTTACCATATTCCCAAATGTTGAGGATTAAACGTAATTGCACATTACAACAAGATTTTGAACATAACATCGCAAAGGTTAAAGATCAATTTAGATCCAGGGGTTATCCAGAACATCTCATCAACAAGGCTAGCTCTAAAGCGTCCAGCATCTCTCGGACCACTCTATTTGAGGATAAACAAATCACTTGTGACAACAGATTGATATGGCCCCTTACACTAACCAATTTGTCCAAGCATGTCATTAAAACTGTGAAAAAATATTGGCAACTGATAAGGGAGATACCTGGGTGCGAGAGACCTCCCGTGATTGCTCACAAGAGAACACAGAATATCAAGGATATGCTGGTACATTCTGATATAGATCATTGTTTTCAAACCTCTAAGGTTAAACACAATTTGGTAGGGAATTTTGCTTGCCATCACTGTTCGATATGTGCACAATTTATTCAGACAAAGACATTTCAGAATCCTGACACTAAGGCTTCTTACCCAATAAAACATTTTGCTACTTGTACCACCAAGGGAGTGGTCTACATTGTTTTTTGCCCATGCTCGCTTATGTACATAGGCCAAACAAGTAGACAGATCAAACAAAGGATCATAGAGCATAAGAGCAAAATTAGAAATCGCTCCGTGGATTCCACTTTCTATAAACATTTTGTGGATTTAAATCATGATGCAGATTCACTCCGGGTGCTTGTTTTGGAGGTTGTCACACCCCCCTCCAATTTGGATTTTGGCATTAAATTACTACAGCGTGAAGCCTTTTGGATCTTCACCCTGAAGACTACACATCCCAAGGGTCTGAATGATACCATCTCATATCAGTGTTTCTTATAAATCAGAGTACATAGCCCTTTAACACATTCTTGGCTTGATCTACCTGGTTGGAGCCCCTTTAACTGGGTTACTTTATAAACTAGTTTCTACCTGATGACCTTTGTGCTTGCTAGAGAATCAAACTGCTGCAGAGCACGGCTTCTGAGTTCCTGTAAGTAACCTATGCCTGTTTATTTGTCCTCTGTTGTTATGGGAGTAATACATACAAATGTTTATCCCCCTTTGAGACATACTCTAGCCACCTGTGTATTTTCCCTATAGATCCACTGTTCCATTGTATTAAACACCCGAGGAGGGATTACTATTGTGAAGAACTTGATGTCTCATATATCGACCTGAGGAAGACTCCAGTCGAAACCGGTCGTGGATGTGGATATCCAAAAATTTTCTAAAGCAAGGGATCCTATGCCCTGCAGAGAAGTTGGTTTTACACCAAGAAAGACTCTTTACAGTACGCTTACTCTTAAGCAAGGGATCTTATGCCCTGAAGACAAGTTGTCTTTACAACAAAAGACTCTTTATGTTATATGTGTGTAATCTTTGTAAACAACTGGTTGTTGTTCATTATATACTGGGTTATGCCTATACCATTTAATTTTGCCGTTTGTTGAATATTGTAATATACAAACTGTTAGGCAATATCGACCATTGTGATTTATGTACCACAAATTTTAGTGGATTTGTGTTTTTTGTATTGGTGGGAATCCATTGTCTTCTTGTGTTAACTGCCATAGCTGCTCACATCGACACACTTCATCATTTAATTTGAGGAGAGGTGTCCAACTGGCGACACAAGTCTCCTCCTAAATGGTTTGCAAATGCAGAGCAAGCAGTGGCTGGGTATCAAGGGCTCCAATATAAACAGTGACCTCCTTCCAACCCCCTTACCACTCCCATTGCTCTGGCCTGGATCTGGGGATTCAAGGGGGCACCTGGCAAGACTGCCACCCCCTTTTTAAAGCAAGTCCCATAAGTTGTTCACTGTTGGCATTCCAGTGGGTCTCAAGGGAAGTTAATGGAGCTGACATTTTATTGCTTGTATTGAAATCCCTCCAGACCATTTCACCTGATGGAATAATGGGTGTTTGACTCTCACATTGTCACCTTTTTATTCCTGTGTGTTCTTTCACATCTTTGCTGGATGAAGAAATTGGTGAGGTTTCAAAAGCTTGAAGCATTGGGCCAAGGGAATTACTGCTCCTGGTGGATTTTGTTGCTTTTTACTGGAGGGCCAATGCCTGATTATTGCTTTCTATGTTTCTATCAGGAACTATGCAAAATTGGCATAATTCATTGTGGTACCTCCTCTGTGGGTTTCAGTGAAAGTTAGAGCTCTTCCACAGGGAATTAGATTCCAGGCTTCTTTCACCCTCTATTCTTATTCTATCTATTGGTGGCTCAAATGGAGAAGCCAACAGGAGCAGAAATGCCTTCCTACCTCTTTGTTCATTTTTTTTTTGTATCAATTTTTGATAACGTTTTATGCTCCTGATTCAAAAATGGCTTATCCCCAAAGCTGCCAGGATTGAAGATGGGCTGTTGTGGTTCAGCCAGAGGCTGAAGATGAAGGGATGGTTTAGTGAGAGGTTTTGAGGAATAATGGAATTTCTGCTGTAGAAAATGAGGGGATTTTGGGTCATGATTCTGTATGGGAGAATGACTCTGTGTCTGGTCAGATAGAAATGGCTTCAGAGCAGGGAGGAGATGGAGATGCTTTGACACTGGAGGATAAGGAAGACCTTTCCCCTGGTCATTCCTTGGCAATGGAAGACAAGGAGCTGAAAGGGAAAGATCTTCCCCTGGGGAAATACCTGTGGTCAGTAGAAGTATGAGACTGGATCTATGGGAGGAGGGAGTCAGGTTACAGAGGTCACAGAGACTTCATGAGAAATCTGTGAAACAGACCAGTGAGAAATCCTTGAAACAAAACTGATGGCAAATGCAGGAATTCATGGCTTGTGGGCCTTAAATAAAAGTGTTGTCTACTAAAAGGTTTAGAGCAGGCAAAACCTTGGGTCTTGTTCTTGTTCCACATTCAAGTCTATGGCTAAGATCTTTGGGAAAGTCTTGTGCTCATGTTCATGGGGTCATGATTTGAAAGAAGTTCCCGTGTTCCTGGTTATGGATTTATGCCTATGTTTTGACTCTTTTTTTTTTAATGCACCTTGTTGCTTTTGAACAGAACTTTGCTGGTTGGACTATTTCCTTTTGAAAGCCTTTTACCTATTGCTTTTTATATTAGCTTTTGCCTTTTGATATTTGCTTTCTTCAATAAACTGTTTAGTTAGTACTAGTGGACTCTTGTGTGGTGTTGGGTGCAAAAGTGAATTTAGGCCGGAGTGCAACATGGACTTCATGAAGCTCCTGAAAAGCCACCCCTCAGGTTTTCAAAAGGCAGAGTGTCCCTTGTCAAATATAGGCTACTTTCAAAGGAAAACGGGGAAGGAAGGCTTGCTTTCCAATCCCAGGGCATGTTTTATGAAGGGCTCAAAGTGGTAAGCTGGGAGCATTAAGAGAGAATAAGAGAAAGAGAATGAGATTGACTTCCTGGTCATTCTTCCTACACCCCCATGACCTTTTCACATCAGTAAATGAATTTCAATGGGATGGTGTGGTTTCAGGAAAACTTAGGAACAAGGCAACCATTGAAGATGGCCAGACTCTGTCCTTAAATCACCACCAAAACCCACTCAGAAGATGAAGCACATGGAGCAGCTACCACTCCTTCTCCTTCTTCCTTCCCTTTTTGAAATTGGCATGGAAGCACTATTTGCAAACATTTTATCAGCAAGTTTTCAAATAAGCAGCTGCAGCATGGCGGCCTTTGCAAGCATAGCCTCCCCATGACTTCAAAGCATGTCAAATCTGAATCAAACAGCTTAGCCACCTGTTTCCACTTTGCAGGCAACCAATCTTTGTTCTCAAAGTAACAAAGCTGCCTTCAAGTCGAAAGCAGCAAATCAAAGTTTAATTATTTCATCCTTCAGAGCCTTCGACTATCTTTGTGGTGAGGGTTTTCTTCCTTTCCAGATACGGAGCCTATAGCTGGCCAGCCTCAGAAGGGGAGAGGCAGCATTCCCAAGGACAATGGGATTTGTCACTCCTCAGTTTCCCACTCTTGGAAGACAAATGTGCATTTTATCTCAGCCCCCAAACTGGGGCTGCATCTCTCCCTCCCAGAAAATGCATTAATTTCAGGGCAAGTAGCATTCACTTTCATGTTTGCTGAAAGCCACTCTCCTGAGTATTTCCTAAAGACATGCATAGACGCGTTCTAAAATTAACATTAATTAAAATGCTGCCTTATGAGACAGATATAGCTGCTCATTTCTCCTGTAACAAGTGGGACCTTTGCTGCCCCAAATGCAAAGGAGAAATTGGCAGCTGGGTCTTAGCCGTGGCCTTTGCAGAAATGGCCCACAGACCATTTCTGATTTTCTGACTTTCTCCCCTCATTTGGCAGCCTCGTAAACAGTTCTGTTACAGTGATGCACACATTGCTGGGATTCTTCTGGGAATCTGCTGCTTTATGGGAACTTTCAGCTGCAACAACATTTTAGGTGGCTGAAACAAAACATGAAATCACAATCACTGTGAGAGAGCTCCAGTCTTACAGTTTCAGTTACCTATTAAAGAACACGATGTAACAAAACTTGATTTTTTTTCTGTTCCTGGTTTGAAAGTGTTATTTTCTGTTTAATTGTGTGGTGCTTACTTTGAAAGTAGTTGTTATCCTCCAGAAACTTTGTTTTTGTGGCTGCCAGAAACAATGTTGAATTGGTTAAGACTTTATGATATATTCATTACAGGCCTATAGCAAAACGTGCTGCAGGGCATCCAGCCAAAACAAAGTTTTTGCAATTTAATAAACTTTTCCCATGTTTTCATGATTGACCCAATTAGGACATGATATTTATAACCAGGAACAAAAATCTTGTTATATAGTGTAATTTATTTATTTATCATGTCAGAAGTGAACTGAGAATACAGTAATAACGCATAAAAGAACCCACAAAGAAAGTTAAAAACTTGGCATTCTATTAAATGTCCTTTGACCAGTAGCTGGCCACTTGGAGTGCCTCTGGTGTTGCTGTAAAAAGGTACTCCATTGTGCATGTGCTGGTGCTCAGACTGCATTTTAGTAAGTGGTCTATGGTTTGCTCTTCTCCATACTCACATGGTGTGGACTCCACTTTGCAGCCCCACTTCTTAAGGTTAGCTCTGCATATCATGGTGCCAGAGCACAGTTTGTTCAGCGCCTTCCAAGTCACCCAGTATTCTGTGTGCCCAGGGGGGGAGTTTCTCATCTGGTATCAGCCATAGATTGCACTTCCAGATTTTAAGCTGCCACTTTTGAACTCTCATTTGCTGAGGTATTCCTGCAAGTATCTCTGTAGATCTTAGGAAGCTATTTCTTAATTTAAGGCATTGGTTTACTGGCTGAGATCCGAACAGAGTGGGCCAGAGGTGTCATTATAGTCTGCTACTTCCTGATGGATGTCAGTAAACAGTATAATTTCTTCAGCAGTGTAGCGTGTAGACATTCTGTGATAATGTGGCATGTCTCATTAAGAGCCACATCCCCGGTTTAACATGGTGAGATGAATTCCACACTGGGCATGCATATTCATCAGCAGAGTAACAAAGTGCAAGGGCAGATGTCTTACATAGTGTAAGTTAACAAATGGGTGGTCAAGTTCTTTTCGTGGAGAGTGTATGCAAATAGACACAGAGCCGTGGCCGTGGACTTTGTTCCCTTAGCTGTTCCACACTTGGGACCAACAACCTTCCTCCTTTGTGGTCATTTCTTCTTTTTTAATCTTTTCTCCTCCCCTTTTCTTCTCTCGCTTTCACTCTCTTTTGCCTTTCCAACCAAAATCAACCCTCCAGACATTTTCCTTCCCTTCTGCTTTTTAAATTCCCACTTTTCCTCTCACTCTGCCTTCTTTCCTAACTTTATTACAGGTTTATTTCTCCTCACCTGAAAGTCAGACGGAATGCATGGCATTGATATTTTATTTAGAATGAGGCTCCTCTTGCTCCTTCTTCGCCCGGCAGTCGTTTGCTGGTGAACTTCATTATTATTGTATTATTCCCAGCAGTTTTTTCCTCTCTCCGACATCCTTAAATCCTTTTAAATTAAAATTTTATTTAATTTTTCATCTTTCGATCTTTACAGTTCTCATTTCTCTGGAACACGTGCCTATTATTTCTCCACTCGTGTGTTTGGATCTCTTGGGATGGGGTGAAGAGATAGCAATAGCAGCACCTATTCACGTTATTAGTATTGTTATTATCCTCTTCCTCCTTCTCCTCCTTCCCATCTTAAAGTGATATTTTCTTTCCGGATGAATTCTCTGGAAGGACTGAAGGGAGCTTTCTTATTTCCTATTTCTCCTCCTTTTTCTCCTTCTTCACTGTCTTCCTTCTCCTGATCTCTATACACTTCCATCCCTTCCCACTCTCTTCCTTCTCTTCCTCCACCTTCTCCCTTACCATCACTTTTCTTCTTCTCTTCTTCCCTCTCTGCTTCCTCTTCTCCTTCCTCTTCTCCACCTCTCCCTCCCTTCTTCTTCCTTCACTTCTACCTCCTCTGCCTTTTCCTTCTCTCTTCTTTATATTCATCCTTCTCTTCCTCCTTCACCTTCTCTCCCATTATTTTTCTCCTGTTCTTTTTCCATCACCTTCATCTCCTCCTCCTTATCTCCCTTCCCTCCTCCTTCATCTCTTCCTTATCTTCTTCTTCTGTTTTCCCTCCTCCCTCTCACCTCTTCTCCTTTCCCCTTATTCCTATTTTTCAATCTCATCTACCCAATCATTACTTTTCTCCTCTTCTTCCATTACCTTCTCTTCCTCTTCCATCTCCACCTCTTCTCTCTTCCCCTCCTTCATCTCCTCCTCTTCTTCGTCTCCTGTTCTCTGTCATCTCTTGCTCCTCCTCTTCTATCTCCTCCTTGGTTTCTTCCCCTCCTCTTCATATTCTTCCTTCTCTTTCTCTCCTCCCTCCCTCTTTCTGACTGTCTCCAAGGGCCCCATGGACCCCTTCCTTCCTTCTACCTCCCTGGCTTTTCCACATTCACGGCCAGCATCCCATGATTTACCTGAGATGGAGGCAAATCCCTTGCAGTCTGAAGGGACAAGAGCTCTGTTGCTGGAGTCTCAACCCCCTGAAAAATGAGTTTAATTAGAAAATGGAATTAAGGGTGGGGGGCTTTATTCCTATAGTTCAAATACTGCAGTGGGGGGGGGGTATCATTCCGCTATTTGTAATTTTTTTAAATTAATTTTTAATTTTAACTTCAATTTGGGTTTTTTTAAAAAATAAAACACTGTAAAAGTTAATTTTTAATTTCATTGCCATTTCTCACTTTTGTCTTAATGGTCAATATCCATCTTTGTGAAGGCCAGATCCACTGAGGGGATAAGACCAGAAATCTAGCCTTTGCTGCAAGGGTGATGGGAAGCCCAGAGAAGGCACAGGGGAGCCAACAGGGAGCCAATGACAAGATGGTCATTGGCCAAGAGGGCTACTGGTTGCCTCCAGCTACAAAGGAAGCCCTTGCTTCTGTGTATCATTTGCTGCAAGGCAGAAGGGACCATGGCCAGGCTCTGAGGAAGGATCCCACTGGGGCCACTGAGGGAGCCAGATCTCCTCTCCAGGTTCTCAAAGGGAACATGGGTCCCTTCCCCTCATCTGGGGGTCTATTACAATGGGGAGCAACACATGGGCCACATCTTGTCCTCGATTATGCCATGGGCCATAGAATCATAGAGTTGGAAGGGACCTCCAGTCTAACCCTTCTTTCTGCCAGGCCGGAATGCACCACCTAAGCCCTCCCGACAGATGGCCACCCAGCCTCATAGACATTAGAAAGTCATTGGAGAAATAGGGCTATAGAACAGGCATGGGCAAACTTGGACCCTCCAGGGGTTTTGGACTTCAACTTCCACAATTTGTAACAGCCTCAGGTCCTTTCCTCTGTCAGGAGGGATTAAGCGGCTGAGAGGGAAAAGGAAGGGGCCTGAGGCTCTTAGGAATTCTAGGAGTTGAAGTCCAAAACACCCGTTTGCCCATGCCTGCTATATAATCATAGAATCCTAGAGTAGGAAAGGACCCCTATGCACACCCATTCCAACCCTTTTTTGCCATAAAAGAAAACACCATCAAAGCCCTCCCGGCAGATGGCTATCCAGCCTCTGCTTTAAAATCTCCAAAGGAGGCTTAGTCACACATGTTCTACTGCAAAACAGTTCTCAGGAAATTCTTCCTAATATTTAGGTGGAGTCTCTTCTCCTGCAGCTTACATGCTGGGCCTTTGACCTGTAGAAATATTTCATAGAATCCTAGAGTTGGAAGGGTCCATCCAGTCCAACCCCATTCTGCCATTCAGGGCACCAGTCAATCCCTCCCAACAGAGGACCACCCGTTCTCTGCTCACAGAAGGAGACTAATGTATTCCCTCTCCTCTGGGGCTCCACACAGGCAGGTAATGAGGGGAATTAGTTGGGAGAAGCACCTTCTTGAGGAATGTAGGCAACCTGGAAGGGTCTTCTTGCTCCTCTCCTTGTGTGCCTGCACCTGTTTTGCCATGCCTTGCCTTGCCTACCCCCACTTCTGCCAACCTTCCAGGCAGCCTCCTATTGTGTTCTTTCCAGGATGGTTCTGATCTATTTTTCATGAGGAGGGGGCTGGCTGCCTCTGCTTTTGATGTTCTTTTCCAGGGAGCTCAGCCTAGGGGCCGGGGCAGATTGGGATTCTGGCCGCGTAGCTGCCTCCCTGGGCTGTGATGCAGGTGGTGGTTATTAGCCTGATCATTACGGTGTCACTGCTGCGCATCAGAAATTCATGCGTAAAGGCTCTTGGCTCATGAGGAAGGAGAGGGTTTGCCTGGCTCACTTTGGTCTGGGAAGGAGGCTCAGGAGCAGGACTGAGAAAGGGGGGCTTTGGTGGTGCCTGGTCCTCTCAATCCTTGGATTCAGTATCCAAGAAATTCTGTATTCCTTAAAATTCCCCAAAAGCAAGCCTTGATTTTGCTATGAGAGCCCCCTCTTACTAAGACTTCAGCATCCACAGATTGTGGTACCCAAACCCAGGAGGTCTGGTATTTAACTTTCGGTGCTGGCTGAATAAAGGAACGGGAAAGGGAAGAATAACTTGCAAAGGGGTCTGGACTTGAGCAAAGAGTGTCCCAAGGAGGATGGTGTCTTCTCTGGGTTGTTGTAGGGTTTTTTTGGGCTATGTGGCCATGTTCTAGAAGCATTCTCTCCTGATGTTTTGCCTGCATCTATGGCAGGCATCATCAGAGGTGAGGAAGTGTCTTCTTTGTTAGAGAGGCTCTACAGATGTTCTTGGGCCAAACCTCCCAGTGCCAGGGAAGGGCCTTGCCAGTTGTTTAACTGATGTCTAGTAAAGGGGTCTCCTTCCCGACTGAGTGATTGGTGATTGATAAAGGGGTCTCCTCGTCCCTTGATTGATTGATGAAGAGCCAAATAGGCACTCCAGGGTGGTGCCCACTCCCTTGGTTCGACCAATGGCACGCTGATCATCCTCCCTCTGCCTCCTCTCTGACCAAAGGTCCCCTTCTGCCAGCACTCTTTCCTCTGTAAGGCATCTCTTCCGAGGCCTGAATACCAAGCGCCTTTCACCGCACAGGGGGCATCCATTGGGGAGCAGCGCCCCCTGTGGGCAACGAGACCCTCTTTCAGCTGGATTTGGGGAAAACAGAGGGGCAACTAATGAAACCATCCCCTGGATTGGGAGGGAGGTTCTGCTCTATTCCTTAATCGAGGGACTAAGAAGAGACTGAAATGGCCCTCTCTAGTTCTTCCCTCTTTGGGGGGATGGTTTTGGTTGGCCACTATGGGCAGAAATTGCTGGACCACTCAGAGCTCAGGACAGGTCTGGCTGGGGAACGCCAAATTCCAGGGCCTCAGCCCCTAGCCCCCCCCCCCATCCTGACTCTATAAAGAGAGCCCAAGGCTTCTAGGATGGGATGGCAGCCTCCTCCAGACCATTCTCAGCCTCAGAGAGAAGGGACAAAGGAGGCTTTACAGAGGGCAGTGGAGAGGACTGAAGCACCCCCATAGGCACTGAAGTCTATCAATTGTTATGTCCATTTTACTGTCATTTCTCCTGTCTGCTGGGAACACCTCATTGGGAATTCAAACGGCATTACACTTTATGTCTCCAGTTTGTGTTGCCCAGAACAGATGCACTGGGCAGGACCGAGGTTGCCCAGCAATTCTGCCTTCCTACAGAACATGCTGGCTTCCACTCCAGAGGCATACATTTCTATGGGGTGAGATGCGGAAGAGCCCTCCCAGGAAAATCTCTCCTCTGCCCAGATTTAATTCCCATTTGTTTACTTCCAGCTGGTACATTTCCAATTCCAAACACGGATTTGGAGCCTCTGTGCTTCAGATGGGAAGGAGGTGGAGAGGCAGGGAACATCCGCATTCAGATAAAGGCCCAGCAGCCCTTCATGGAGAGGGTGACTAGAGCGGTTTTGTGGGGGGAGTGTCCAAATGTTAAGGGGAGGCCCATATCAGCACTGTGGGGTCCCTGGGATCAAAGGCAGCATCTTCTCTGAAACCCAAAGGACTCTGTGGCTAGTAAGTGGCCACCTCTTGATGGGCCATTAGTCCAACCTTGGTCCTGCCCAAACTATGGCCACAATTATTCAAGGGAAGAGGTCTGGCCATAGCTCCCCTGCCCCCTAAAAAAAAAAAACCCTCCATGCTTGGCCATGGTGATTACTTACTTCATTTATAGGGATGCTTTAAAAGGGGCCTATCAAATTAAAATTCTTTTTTTCCCAACAGGCAACAGCTGGTTCACAGCTTGAAAGCAAAAGTTAAGATAAATTAAATTAAAGGGATAATAAAATCCAAGCCTAATTTAATTTGTGGTACATGCAAATACTGGCAGTGTTTTTAAAACACAGCAAAAGATGCCAAAGTCAAGGGACCCAGCAATTCTATGCAAATATGTCTCTGGGTCTCAAAAGTAAGAGCAAAGAGATGCTGCGAGAGGCGGGGGGCTCACAGGGAGGGCCATACAGTGGCAGAAAAGATCAGAACAGCTCTCTGCAGCAAGAGTAGAGCACAGCCACAGACTAAGGGGGGCCCAGCGCTGGTTGCTGGGAGGCTTGGTCCCATCTAAAATTGCCATGAAAGCATCAAAGGAGGCTGGATGGATCCATATAGGAGGCAATCAGTGGAAAGTAGCCAGGACAGCCCTGGGCCTGGCAATGGATGGGAGGAAAGTGGGAATAAGTGTAGTTCAGAGCAAGGCCACCCAGGCAGAGGAGGGAGCTATGTAGGCAGATCCCCTCTCTGGAATAATAGAGTTGGAAGAGACCACCTAAGCCATCTAGACCAATCCCCTGCCATTCAGGAAGAGCACAATCAAAGGTCCTCTGACAGATTGTCATACAGCCTCTATTTAAAAGTTTCCAAGGTAGGAGCTTCCACCGGAGTCTGGGGCAGAGAGTTTCACTGCTGAACAGTTCTTACAGTCAGGAAGTTCTTCCTAATGTTTAGGTGGAATCTCTATAATTTGAACCCATTCTTCCGAGTCATGGTCTCCAAGGCAGCAGAAAACAAGACTCCTCCCTCTTCCTTATGGCATGCTTTCACATATTTATACATGGCTCTCATGTCTCCTCTCAACTTCCTCTTCTGCAGGCTAAAACATACCCAGCTCTTTCAGAAAACTTCACAAAGACAGGATGGTGGTGGTGGTGGTGGTGGTGGTGGTGATGATGATGATGGAGAAGGCTTCCCTTTTCTTCCCCTTGTCCCTGGGAAAACATTGGGACCAATGTCACCGTACCATGGGACTCATTGTTCCGCGCCATAATACCAGAGAAATTACGACAATATGTTGTTCGACATGAAAGTACACAACCGAGACAGTACACAAGCGAGACAGTACACAACCGAGAAAGTACACAAGCATCAACAGGATCACCTACCGAGGGGGCGGGAAACTCCCCAAGAGCCGTCAGGAATCCTTCTGGATCCATAAGCCTCCTGGGGTGGACCAACTTAATGGGTCCTCCACCTCTGCAGAGGTAAGGAGTTGCAGTAAGCCTAAATCTGACCAGGTAGTGGTTGGTCCATGGCAACGGAGAGATGGTCAACTCCTCAATACCGCCACCTTCCGCCCATCCCTGACAGAAAACCAAGTCCAATGTATGTCCTGCACTATGAGTGGGGCCAGATACTTGCTGGGACAGCCCCATGGTTGCCATGGCAGACATGAAGTCCTGAGCCGCACCCGATAGGGCAGTCTCGGCATGGACATTGAAGTCCCCCAGCACAAGGAGCCGCTGGGACTCCAATGCCAAGCCCGAGACTACCCCCGCTAGCTCAGGTAGGGAGACTGTAGTGCAGCAAGGTGGTCGGTACACTAACAGAATCCCTATTCTGTCCCGATCACCCACCCTCAGGTGAACGCATTCAAAATTTCTTGACTGCGGAATGGGGCTCCTGGTGAGAGGGATGGAATCTCTATAGACCACTGCGACCCCGCCTCCCCGCCCTCCGGATCTCGGCTGGTGCTGCATGGAAAAACCTGGTGGGCAAAGCTGGGTCAGATTCACGCTTCCAGCTTCGTCCAACCAGGTCTCCGTAATGCACGCCAAATCTGCCCGTTCATCCAGGATTAAATCCTGGATGAAGGTTGTTTTTCCATTGACAGATCTGGCGTTCAGCAGCACCACCTTCAATCCGGAGGGACCGCCCTCCTGGTTACACCAGTTTACCATATCAGGAGACCGATTTGGAATTACTAATGTTGTTACACAATCCCTAGGCCGAATTAATGGTCTCCTTTTCCTGCATCTCCCCTTCCCCACCACAACTTCTATGGGGGCCCCTCGGCTGACGGGACACCCCCCTCCTCCATGCCACATTGCACATCCATAACTTTTACCCATGGTTCATTATTAGTTATTTGATTTGATGGGGTAACAACTTGCCATAATCCTCCATTCTCCACATTACCCACCCCTGCTATGTTGTTTCCAGATCTCTCTAGCCCGCTCCGCCCCCAATCCCTTTCACAGTCAATTAGCAGCGAGATTATCAAATACCAGGGGATGGGGGGCTGCATAGGTAATGGGTGTTAGGATGCTTTCTCTAAAGTCTAGCCAAGTTCATAAAGTGCATATAGATAATCGTATCGATGTGCGAACCAATATATAGTTATTAAAGTGCAACGGGTTGAATCCTGTCAACGCCCTAGTCGCTCTCTGGAACGGGGAAATGACTAGGGCGATAGACACGATCGCTCCAGCCCCTTGGTTTACTGAGGAGCTGGCAGCAATGAAGCGAAGAAAGAGGGAACTAGAGAGCGTGTGGCGTTTGGATCTGAGCGAGCCAAATTGAACACGGTTTGTGTCCTTTTTAAGGGCATATGCCGCGGCAATAAAAGCTGCAACGAAATCTTTCTTTGCGGCCACTATTGCGTCTGCAAAGAACCGTCCGGCTGAGCTGTTTCTAGTTTCAGAGGCCTTTTGAATCCCACTACCCAGAGTGGGAGCCCTGACAATTCGACTACTCACTGTGAAGCTTTTGCTCGGTTCTTTGCAGACAAAGTTGCTTTGATCCGTTCTGGTCTGGATACCATGTTAAAGGCAGTCTCTGAGGATGTAACACGAGCACCTGCTTGTCCAGTTTTGATGGATTCATTTCAATTGGTGAAATCCGAGGATGTGGACAAGATACTTGGAGGAATGAGGCCTACCACATGCATCCTAGACCCCTGCCCATCCTGGCTTCTAAAAGAGGCCAGAGGGGGATTGGCTGAGTGGATTACGGTGGTGGTTAATGCCTCCCTTCGGGAAGGCAAGATTCCAGCGAGCTTAAAACAAGCTATAATAAAACCGCTGTTGAAAAAACCATCACTGGACCCCACTAAATTCGACAACTATTGGCCAGTTTCCAATCTCCCCTTTTTGGGCAAAGTCCTGGAACGTGTGGTGGCCTCACAACTCCAGGTATTCTTGGACGACACGGATTATCTGGATTCGGCACAGTCTGGTTTCAGGCCAGGACATGGAACTGAGACAGTCTTGGTCACCTTAGTGGATGATCTGCGCCGGGAGCTCGACAGGGGGAGTGTGTCCCTGTTGGTGCTGCTGGACCTCTCAGCGGCCTTCGATACCGTCGACCACGGTATCCTTCTGGGATGCCTCGCGGGAATGGGTCTTGGAGGTACTGTTTTGCAGTGGCTCCGGTCATTCCTGGAGGGTCGGTCTCAGAAGGTGTTATTGGGAGACACCTGTTCAACCCCACAACCTTTGTCTTGTGGGGTTCCTCGGGGTTCAATACTGTCTCCCATGCTGTTTAACATCTACATGAAGCTGCTGGGAGAGATCATCCAGAGTTTCGGAGTACGGTGTCATCTCTACGCAGATGATGTCCAACTCTGTCACTCCTTTCCCCCTGCTACTAAGGAGGCTGTCCAGGTCCTGAACCGGTGTCTGGCCACTGTGACAGTCTGGATGAGGGTGAACAAATTGAAACTGAATCCAGACAAGACAGAGGTACTCCTAGTCAGTCACAAGGCCGAACAGGGTATAGGGTTACATCCTGTGCTGCACCTGTACCTTGGGAAGTCTGACTTGGCCACGGTAGTCCATGCTCTTGTTACATCCCGTTTAGACTACTGCAATGCTCTCTACGTGGGGTTGCCATTGAAGACGGCTTGGAAGCTTCAATTGGTCCAGCGTGTGGCAGCCATGATACTAACAGGGCCAGCACACAGGGAGCATACAATCCCTCTGTTGCGCCAGCTCCATTGGCTACCAATTTGCTACCGGGCCCAATTCAAAGTGCTGGCTTTGGCCTATAAAGCCCTAAATGGTTCTGGCCCAAGTTACCTATCCGCTCGCATCTCCACCTACGAACCCACTAGGACTTTGAGATCTTCCGGGGAGGCCCTGCTCTCGATCCCGCCTGCAACACAGGCGCGGCTGGTGGGGACGAGAGACAGGGCCTTCTCGGTGGTGGCCCCTCCCACGGACATCAGATTGGCCCCCTCACTGATAGTATTCCGGAGGAAAGTGAAAACCTAGTTATTTGAACAGGCGTTTGAATAATCAGTGCAATGAATTTCAGGAAATGGAACTACGACTGACAAGTTTGGATCATAATTCTAGTTATGAGACGCCACTAAATGTTTATTACTGTTAAAATGTTTAATTTGTTTCTGTGTTAACTGTTTTTAAGTACCTTGTTGATGCCGCATTGAATTTTTGCCTTGATTGTTCGCCTTGTTTTTGCTTGTTGTAAACCGCTATAAGTCGCCTTAGGGCTGAGAATGGCGGTATACAAATGAAGTAAATAAATAATAAATAAATTTGCATGACCCGACATCTGCCGTTCTCCTTGGAGCAGATGGCGATGCAGATAAACACACAAAATAAGAAGAGGGTGATAGGGACTTCCTGGTTATTACAGACCCCTCTCCTGAATGCCCCCTCCTCCAAAATGCAAGGGGAGGAACTCAGATGCACACATCCCACCTACCCTTCCTCAGCCTAAAGAGGGGGTTGTTCATTGTGTCCATCCCTTAACGTTTACTATCTGTTCTTTGCCAGGGGTGAATGCCCCTTGGGCCCCATTGCCCTCCCCAGGTGGCTGGATGTGTCCCTCCCCCGTGCTTCTTGGACCACAAGCCCACAGGGCTGGCTATGAGTCACCCGGAAAACCTTGCCAGGGGAAGAATGACACATAAATGGGTACAAGCAAACAGATACTGTCATTTGAAAATATGCCTCAGGTTGGGCCGGAGTGAGAGAAAGTGCCCAGGCTTCCATCTGGGTTTGTGGGTTTGTGAGAAGGTACTAAAAAAATGTACCTGTCCTGACTTACATACAAATTCAACTTAAGAACCAACCTATAGAACCTATCTTGTGTTGCTGTGAGTTTTTCCGGCAGAATGGCCATGTTCCAGTACTATTCTCTCCTGATGTTTCACCTGCATCTGTGGTTAATGGCATCTTCATAGGTTCTGTTGGCAGTGAAGCAAGTGGAGTATATATACTGTGGAAGGTCCAGGGTGAGAGAAAGAACTGTTGTCTGTTTAAAGCAAGTGTGATTAGCATTGAATAGCCTCGCAGCTGTAATGTCTATCAGTGGGGGTATCTGCATAGAGGTAGCCAGGCCTCTGTTGCTTGGACGCATCCTTTGTTTGGAAGGTGTTAACTGGCACTTGGTTGTTTGCTGTCTGGAATTCCCAGATTACTGCAGACACAGACTGCAGCCAGGAAATCATTAGATGTTTTCTTCTTGGGAGGAGAGCAACAACCAATCTCGATAAAATAGTGAAGAGTAGAGACATCACACTGACAATGAAGATCCATGTAGTTAAAGTAATGGTATTCCCCATAGCAACCTATGGATGCGAGAGCCGGACCGCAAGGAAGGCTGAGCAAAGGAAGATAGATGGTTTTGAACTGTGGTGTTGGAGGAAAATTCTGAGAGTGCCTTGGACAGCGAGAAGATCCAATTATTTATTTATTTACTTCATTTCTATCCCGCTCTTCTCACCCATCAGGGGACTCAGAGCGGCATACAAAATACATCTAGGCAAAAATTCAATACCTCATTATACAAACCATATAAAACATAACATAAAACCACTAGAAACAATAAGCATATAAATACCATTTAAAACCATTAAAAATATTAAACCATAATTAAACCATACACAGATAACACATTGTACCAATCCTTTAAGCACCTACTAGGGACTCCCCCTTCCCCCGTCATGATCCTAAGGCAGTGCCTCCCAACCAATGGGTCCCCAGATGCACCGGCTCCCAACTCCCAGAAATCCTAATAGCTGATAAATTGGCTGGGATTTCTGGGAGCTGCAGGCCAAAACGCCTGGGCACCGATAGGCTGAGAACCACTATCCCAAGGTCTTCTTTGGTTGTCTTGGATGGTGCTGTATGACTGGTCCTCCGCTGGCCTCCTTTTATGCCCCGGCCTAACGGACAAAGATGAAGTACTTTGACCACATCATGAGAAGACAGGAAAGCTTAGAGAAAACAATGATGCTGGAGGAAATGGAAGGAAAAAGGAAGAGGGGCCGACCAAGGGCAAGATGGATGGATGGCATCCTTGAAGTAACTGGCTTCACCTTGAAGGAGCTGGACCATAGGGAAGGCTGAGCGAAGGAAGATAGATGCTTTTGAACTGTGGTGCTGGAGGAAAGTTCTGAGAGTGCCTTGGACCGCAAGAAGATCCAACCAGTCCATACTTCAGGAAATAAAACCCGACTGCTCATTGGAGGGAAGGATAATAGAGGCAAAGATGAAGTATTTTGAACACATCATGAGAAGACAGGAAAACATAGAGAAGACAATGATGTTGGGGAAAATGGAAGGAAAAAGGAAGAGGGGCCGACCAAGGGCTAGATGGATGGATGGTATCCTTGAAGTGACTGGCTTGACTTTGAAGGAGCTGGGGGTGGCCACGGTTGACATGGAGCTCTGGCGTGGGCTGGTCCATGAGGTCACGAAGAGTTGGAAGTGACTGAACTAATAAACAACAAACAATAAACTTGTGCCTGCCTATGTGTGTGTGTTTGTCTATGTAATTTATTTATTTATTATTTATTTATTTACTTTGCTTATATACCGCTGTATCTCAAGCCCGAAGGCGACTCACAGCGGTTCACAAACAGTAAAAACAGTAGAAACAGCAGTGGTTCCATACAACATATAACAATTGACTTAACACATTATCCATAAATTACCAATAAGCAATTACGATGCACAATTATTACAAAAAACAACCGTACCCAATCTTCTCATCATCCAAGCATAGTCCAGGTTCGTCGTCCATTGTTCCATTCCTATGTTCCATTACCAGATGGCACTAAATTATTGAAACGCCTGCACAAACATCCAGGTCTTTTTGCGGAATACCATTAGAGATGGTGCTAGTCTAATGTCCGTAGGAAGGGCGTTCCACAGCCGAGGAGCCACCACTGAGAAGGCCCTATCTCTCATCCCCGCCAGCCGAGCTTGAGAAGCAGGCGGGATCGAGAGCAGGGTCTCCTCGGAAGATCTCAAAGTCCTGGTGGGTTCATAGGCAGAGATGCGGTCAGATAGGTAGCTTGGGCCGGAACCATTTAGGGCTTTAAAAGCCAAAGCCAGCACTTTGAATTCAGCCCGGTAGCAGATCGGTAGCCAGTGGAGTTGGCGCAACAGGGGGGTTGTATGCTCCCTGCGCTCCGCTCCTGTTAAAATCATGGCTGCCGAGCGTTGGACTAGTTGGAGCTTCCGAGCTGTCTTCAAAGGCAACCCCACGTAGAGAGCGTTGCAGTAGTCTAAACGGGATGTAACCAGAGCGTGGACTACAGTGGCCAAGTCAGACTTCCCAAGGTACGGGTGCAGCTGGCGCACAAGCTTTAGCTGTGCAAATGCTCCCCTGGTCACCGCCGAAACCTGGGGTTCCAGGCTGCGAACCTGCGTCTTCAGGGGGAGTGCAGCCCCATCCAACACAGGCTGTAACCCTATGCCCTTTTCGGCCTTGCGACTGACCAGGAGTACCTCTGTCTTGTCTGGATTCAATTTCAATTTGTTTGCCCTCATCCGGACTGTCACAGCGGCCAAGCACCGGTTCAGGACCTGGACTGCCTCCTTAGTAGCAGGTGGAAAGGAGTGCCAGAGTTGGACATCATCCGCGTACAGATGACACCGTACCCCGAAACTCCAGATGATCTCCCCCAGTGGCTTCATGTAGATGTTAAACAACATGGGAGACAATATTGAGCCCTGAGGAACACCACAAGACAATGGTTGTGGGGTTGAACAGGTGTCCCCCAACAACACCTTCTGAGATCGACCCTCCAGGAATGACCGGAGCCACTGCAAAACAGTACCTCCAAGATCCATCCCTGCGAGGCGTCCCAGAAGGATACCGTGGTCGACGGTATCGAAGGCCGCTTAGAGGTCCAGCAGCACCAACAGGGACACACTCCCCCTGTTGAGCTCCCGGCGCAGATCATCCAATAAGGCGACCAAGGCTGTCTCGGTACCATGTCCCGGACTAAAGCCAGACTGTGCAGGGTCTAGATAATCCGTGTCTACCAAGAATACCTGGAGTTGTGAGGCCACCACACGTTCCAAGACTTTGCCCAAGAAGGGGAGATTGGTAACTGGCCGATAGTTGTCGAATTTAGTGGGGTCCAGTGATGGTTTCTTCAACAGCGGTTTTATTATAGCTTGTTTTAAGCTCGCTGGAATCTTGCCTTCCTGAAGGGAAGCATTAACCACCACCTTAACCCACTCAGCCAATCCCCCTCTGGCCTCCTTTAGAAGCCAGGATGGGCAGGGGTCCAGGATGCATGTGGTTGGCCTCATTCTTCCAAGTATCTTGTCCACATCCTCGGGTTTCACCAATTGAAATGAATCCATCAAAACTGGACAAGCAGGTGCTCGTGTTACATCCTCAGAGACTGCCATTAACATGGTATCCAGACCAGAACAGATCAAAGCGACTTTGTCTGCAAAGAACTGAGCAAAAGCTTCACAGCGAGAAGTCGAATCGTCAGGGTTCCCACCTTGACTGGTGGGTTTTAAAAGGCCTCTGACAATTCGGAACAGCTCAGCCGGATGGTTCTTTGCAGACGCAATAGTGGCCGCAAAGAAGGCCTTCTTCACGGCTTTTATTGCCGCGGCATATGCCCTTAAAAAGGACACAAACCGTGATCGATTTGGCTCACTCGGATCCGAACACCACACACTCTCTAGTTCCCTCTTCCTTCGCTTCATCGCTGCCAGCTCCTCGGTGAACCAGGGAGCTGGTTTAGCTCGGCTACTTGAGAGGGGACGTTCCAGAGCGATCGTGTCAATTGCCCTAGTCATCTCCCCATTCCAGAGAGTGACCAGGGCCTCGACAGGATCACCTACCGAGGCAGCGGGAAACTCCCCAAGAGCCATCAGGAATCCATCCGGATCCATAAGCCTCCTGGGGCGGACCAACTTAACGGGTCCTCCACCTCTGCAGAGGTTAGGGGGCGCAGTGAGCCTAAATCTGACCAGGAAGTGGTCGGTCCATGGCAACGGAGAGATGGTCAGCTCCTCGACCCCACCACCTTCCTCCCATCCCTGGCAGAAAACCAAGTCCAATGTATGTCCTGCACTATGAGTGGGGCCAGATACTTGCTGGGACAGCCCCATGGTTGCCATGGCAGACATGAAGTCCTGAGCCGCTCCTGAAAAGGCCACCTCGGCATGGACATTGAAGTCCCCCAGCACAAGGAGCCGCTGGGATTCCAATGCCAGGCCTGAGACCACCCCCGCTAGCTCAGGTAAGGAGACTGTAGTGCAGCGAGGTGGGTGGTACACTAACAGAATCCCTATTCTGTCCCGGTCACCCAACCTCAAGTGGACACATTCAAAATTTCTTGACTGCGGGATGGGGCCCCTGGTCAGAGGGATGGAATCTCTATAGACCACTGCGACCCCACCTCCCCGCCCTCCGGATCTCGGCTGGTGCTGCACGGAAAAACCTGGTGGGCAAAGCTGGGTCAAATTCACGCCTCCTGCTTCGTCCAACCAGGTCTCCGTAATGCACGCCAGATCTGTCCGCTCATCCAGGATTAAGTCTTGGATGAAATTTGTTTTTCCATTGACAGATCTGGCGTTCAACAGCACCACCTTCAATACAGAGGGACCGCCTTCCTGGTTACACCAGTTTACCATATCAGGAGACCGGTTTGGAATTACTAATGTTGTTACACAATCCCTAGGCCGAATTAATGGTCTCCTTTTCCCGCATCTCCCCTTCCCCACCACCACTTCTATGGGGGCCCCTCGGCTGGCGCAACAACCCCCTCCTCCATGCCGCATTCCATATCCAGAATCTCAATATGTATTTCATTGTTGGCAATTTGCTTTGTTGGGATCTCAACTTGCCATGGTCTTCTGTTCCCTTTATCTCCCCCCACCCCTGTTCTATCATTTCCCAAGATCTCCAGCTCGCTTTGTCCCTTGCCCCCTTTAGTAATTTATTGTATTTTTTTTATCTCCGTTTGTTTTCAAATTTGTTGTACTCTGCCTCCAGCCATCAGGAGAGGCGGGTAATAAATAAAATGTATTATTGTTTCCCGTGCCATCTCAAATAAACGACTCCAGCCCTGTGTACTTCTCCGAACGTATTCTCCCCTATGAACCATCAAGATTATTAAGATCGTCTGGGGAGGCCCTGCTCTCAGTCCCACCGGCCTCGCAAGCGCGTCTGGTGGGGATGAGGGACAGGGCCTTCTCAGTGGTGGCCCCTCGACTCTGGAACTCTCTCCCACTGGAGATCAGAACCGCCCCTTCTATCCTGACATTTAGGAAACAGGTGAAGACTTGGTTATGGAGACAGGCATTCGATGAGTGAGCCGACACCCTGAGATATGGATGGAGGATGATGAGCAACGATTTTAGTATGATGACTGACCATTATAGTTATTGATTGTAATTGCTGTTTTAATGTTTTACTGTAATATGTATTATGATGTTTTATTGATTGTATGTGATACTATGGTTGGAAACCGGTCTGAGTCCCTCAAGAGAGGTGAGAAGGCCGGTATACAAAACTTTTAAATAAATAGATATCCATCCCTTTCCTTTTCCAAACATCACTTTGATGGAGCTCAGCACATCTTCATTCATAAATAAGAAAAAAAGTAATCCCTTTGCAGTTTGCTCCATGCAGAGCACTATCTAACCCAGGCTTGGGCCAACTTGGATCCTCCAGGTGTTTTGGACTACAACTCACACAATTGTGGGAGTTGTAGTCCAAAACACCTGGAGGGATGGGTGTTAACCCAGGCCTCGCGCATGCGCGCTGGGAGGGAAGGCCAGCCCAAACGGAATCAGGCCTTTACTACTCGGAAACTGCGCATGCGCAAATGAGCAAAGACGCCCATAAACTTCAATAAAATGGAATGACTCTCATTTTAGGTATTCGAGCGGAACACCATGGAGGAAATTCCTCCAGCGTCGGGAGCCAGTGAGACCCCGACCACTCTCCGAAGGAGCCCAGAGAAGGAGGCACGAGCACACGAAGGCCGCTGGCAAGGAGGGAGGGAGGAAAGCGACTTGGTTTCGCCTTTGGCCCATTCTGACCCTTCTCTTTCTCCGTAGCTCTTTCCCCATCTCTCTCTTTCATTTTTGTTCCCTGTCTCTTTATATGAATTAATATCTAGTACAGTGTTTCTCAACCTGGGGGTCGCGAAGGGGCTTTCAGAGAGGTCGTCAAAGAAAGGGGCTCTTTGAGTGTAGGTGAACTATAAATCCCAGCAACCACAACTCCCAAATGTCAAGATCTATTTTCCCCAAACTCCACCAGTGTACACATTTGGGCATATTGAATATTCGTGCCAAGTCTGGTCTAGGCCGATCATTGTGTCCACAGTGCTCTCTGAATGTAGGTGAACTACAACTCCAAAACTCAAGGTCAATGCCCACCAAACCCTTCCAGTATTTTCTGTTGGTCGTGGGAGTTCAGTGTGCCAAGTTGGTGAATTCAGAATGCTCTTCGATTGTAGGTGAACTATATATCCCAGCAACCACAACTCCCAAATTTATTTATTTGTCGTGCCAGAGCAAACAGTCCATTATATTACATTTCTAACAGAACAAAGCAAACAAACAGACAAATACAAAACTTGTGAGTTTGGTAGTTGGTTAAATGTCCTTTGACCAGTACCTGGTCACTTGGCATGCCCCTGGTGCTGCTATAAGAAGGTCCTCCATTATGCATTGCAGCAGGTGGTCAGTGGTTTGCTCTTCTCCACACTCGCATGTTGAAGATTCCACTTTGTAGCCCCATTTCTTGAGGTTGGCTCTGCATCTCGTGGTGCCAGAGCACAGACTGTTCAGCGCCTTCCAAGTCGCCCAGTCTTCTGTGTGCCCAGGAGGTATCAGCCATTGGTTGAGGTGCTGGGTCAAGGTCTATTTTCCCCAAACTCCACTAGTGTTCACATTTTGGCATATTGAGTATTCGTGCCAAGTTTGTCCAGATCCATCATTGTTTGTGTCCACAGTGCTCTCTGAATGTAGGTGAACTACAACTCCAAAACTCAAGGTCAATGCCCACCAAACCCTTCCAGTATTTTCTATTGGTCATGGGAGTTCTGTGTGCCAAGTTTGGTTCAATTCCATCATTGGTGGAGTTGAGAATGCTCTTTGATTGTAGGTGAACTATAACTCTCAAATGACAAAATCAACACCCCCACCCCACAAGTATTCAGATTTCGGCGTATCAGGTATTTGTGCCAAATTTGGTCCTGTGGATGCAAATACATTCTGAATATCGGGTATTTACATTATGATTCAGTAGCAAAATTAGTTATGAAGTAGCAATGAAAATTATTTTATGGTTACCACAATATGAAGAACTGCATTAAGGGGTTGCGGCATTAGGAAGGTTGAGAAACACTGATCTACTAAATCAATGAGAAGGAAAATCACATAGAAGACAAGGGGAAAAACATATAACATTTGGCTGTGTTACATCCAATTCTGAGTCTCTATTACCATACTCATTACTCGAGATGCTAAAGTTTTGCAAGTTTGATCTCTCCTCCATATGAAATAGAGGAATATTATTTTCTACTGAACCAAATAGTCTTATCTTCCCAAATCATCTTATGTTTTCTGTCTTGTTCCATATTTATTCTCCTCTTCTCCTATTTTTCTTCTGAAGTGTTCTTCTTGATTGTTCCTGTTAGATTATATCTTTTTAATTCTCTTGTTCAGTTTTATTGCTAAAGTAATTTAAATAACAACAAAACAGCAGAGAGAAAACAACCAGGCACAGCTTAACTCAACAGGGGATTTTCCCAGGCTCAGCCAGGCCTTCAAATGCTAATGAAGGTGGTCAGTTGAAACATTCACACCTAGCTCCAGCAGGGAAGAGCTCCTTGCCCCACCCCAGCCATTCCACAGATATATAAACCCATTGTCCTAATTCCAACAGACCTCACTACCTCTGAGGATGCTTGCCATAGATGCAGGCGAAACGTCCGGAGAAATGCCTCTAGAATATGGCCCTATAGCCCGAAAAAACCCATAAGAACCTTGTCCTAGATGTACTTTCACCAAATGAAAATCAGCATAAATACTAATAATTAGAATCACAAATGTTTGCACAAAAGGTTTATGAATATCTGCACCTAACTGAAATAAGTGTAAATAATGTGATGAAAATGTATTAAGAATCAGTGATAATAAAATAATACATACACACACAGAGTAGAGTCTGACTTAGCCAACATAAAGGGGCCGGCAGAACGTTGGATAAGATAAAATGTTGGATAATAAGGAGGGATTAAGGAAAAGCCTATTAAATATGAAATTACATTATGATTTTACAAATTAAGCACCAACATCATGCTTTACAACAAATCGACATAAAAAGCAGTTTGATACATGGTAACGTTATGTAGGAATTACTCTAATTACGAATTTAGCCCCAAAACATCACAATGTATTGAAACAGCTGTGGATCTGGGTGGGATAATACAGAATGTGTTGGATAATACAGAATGTTGGATGAGTGTTGGATAATACAGAATGTTGGATGAGTGAAGGTTGGATAAGTGAGACTACTGTATATATATTTATTCTATACAATAATTCAAATTTACTTAGCAGGTACTAGGGCTCTATTAACAAATTTTCCTTCTATCTTCCTTTCCTGGCCCTTTTCTTCCTCTTTTCCGGAGAGAAGAAGGAGCCCCGTGTTCCTCGGAGAGGAGCGATGGTGGCTTCCCTGCACTTTGGCCCTCGCTGCTGGCACTACTCCCAAAAGAGGGCCTGACCCTTGACCTGGGCCCTTCAGAGGAAGTGGACCCTGCTGTAGCCTGGCTACTGGAGGAAGGGGCTGGGTTGCTCCTGGGCCCGCTCCCACCTGGGGACCCCAGCCTTGGGCACCTCTTGTTCCTGAGCAGCACAGCCTGCAACTTTTGCTGGGAGCAGCTGAACATGGGGCCTTGGAGGAAGGTGCGGGGGACCTGGCGCAGGGCCTTTGCCTGGGGATGCCTCCTCCGTGCCCTGGGACTCTGCTGCCAAGACACCCAGGGCGGACCCCGCCAAGCCCTGCGCCAGTGTGACTTGGGTCTGCTCCTGGGAGCTCCACTCCCTGGAGATGCCTTGCAGAGGGTGGTTGTCCTCCTCCAGGGCATTGAAGTGGACAAAGAGAAGGAGGAGGAAGGAGCCCCCCCTCCCAAGGTACAGCACTTGCAGTTTGGCCAGCCTCAAGCTGGGAGCAGGGGCTCACCTTAGCATGGCTGAGATGCCTCCCTCCCTGTATTGCCGAAGGGTTCCACAGCCAAAATCACTAGGGTGTTGTGTGGCTCCTGGACTGTATGGCCATGTTATGGCAGCATTCTCTCCTGATGTTTTGCCTGCATCTGTGGCTAATGGCATCTTCAGAGGTTCTGTTTGCAGTGAAGCAAGTGGAGTGTATATTTAAGTGTGGAATAATGTCCAAGGTGGGAGAAAGAACCCTTGTCTGTTTAAAGTAAATGTGAATGTTGGAATTAGCAAGTTTGACTTAGCAGTTGAGTAGCCATGCAGATTGCAAAGTCAGTGAGGATATATGCAGAGGTAGCCTGGTCCCTGTTGCCTAGAGGCAGTCTCTGTTTGGGAGGTGTTAACTGGACCTTGATTGCTTGCTGTCTGACGTTGTTTCTGAGTGGTAGTCATTATTTACTGTCTTAATTCTGGTGTTTCTTTTAATACTGGTAACCAGATTTTGTTCATTTCCTTGTTTTTCTCCTTTTTGTTGGACTTGTCCACATACTTGTGGATTTCAATGGCTCATTGATTGACTTTGCAAACTTCATGGCTACTCAAATGCTAATTAAAGCTTGTTAACTGCAACATGCACACTTGCTTCAAACAAACAAGGGTTCTTTTTCCCACCCTGGACATTATTCTATCGGAATATATACACTGCACTTGTCTCATTGACAACAGAACCTCTGATGATGCCAGCCACAGATCCAGATAAAACATCAGGAGAAAATACTGCTAGAATGTGGCCATCCAACCCCAAAACCACATCACAACACCCATATTTACTCAAGTTGAATGCATCATTAAATATAATGCACACCTCAAATTGCCAAAACCCTGAAACAAAAACAAAAAAAAGCATTTGTTGCTAAATGTAATGCACAGGTACTAAAATTAAACCCTTTATAATTTGGCCAAAAATTGTGTGCATTGCAGTTGCTGCCTGCTCAGAATTCCTTCTTTAAAAACAAAAAGTGTTAGAACACCAAAACTTCCAGCCATGTAGAATGAATCCACTTTAATTGCCTTAGTTCAATGCTATGGAATCCTGGGAGTTGTGGTTTGACAAGTTCTCGAGTCTGCTCTGCCAAATAATGTGGATGCCTCATCAAACTACAAATCCCAAGATCCCATAGAAGTGAACCAGGACCATTAAATTGGAGATGAGGTCCCTCATATAGGAGCTGCAGTTGCTCCTGAAACAGCTTCCCCTTTGGCTTTGGCTCAGCACTAAGATGATTGTATGATGCGAATCTAACGCACACTCCCATTTTGGAGATGTAATTTAGCTTAAAAAAAAGTGAGCATTAGATTCGAGTAAATAGAGTGATCATAATCAGGAATTTATTACTTGCCTCCCCCTGCAACTTGAAGCAGGACAAAATATTGTGAAAGCAAGAAATAAGACACTTAAAGGACATACAAGAGATAAAATACAAGATAAAATCCACTGATGAAATGTGGATTTAAAATCCACCACTTAAAATTGTTCCCCTTCCCTTTCCAGGTTCTCTTTTTGGCTCTGTATTCCTTCAATGGGCAGTGGAAATGATCTCTGAGCAGAGCATTGCAAGCCTCAGAACCCCAGCTTAAATTACTCTTCTTGTTTTGGCTCCCTGCTGTAGAAGATCCAGAGGGAGTTTCCTGTGAGGCCCGCCATGAAGAGCGAGGCATCTATTCTGCACCTTCTCTGCCCGTCGCTGGAGCACTTCCGGGACCACTACATGGTCCCCCAGAAGCCCCTGGTCCTGGAGGGGATCGTGAGCCACTGGCCCTGCATGAAGAAGTGGAGGTGAGCAACAGGTAGGGTGCCCTTTGATAAATTCCAGCTCAGGTAGCTTCAGCCCCATTGCCTTACAAGTGTTTTGGGGGCTGGAGGAGATCCAGCCCCCAATGGGACTTCTCTCCGTTGCAGCGTAGCGTACCTGTGGCAAGTGGCCGGCAGCCGGACTGTCCCGGTGGAGCTGGGCTCCCGCTACACAGGCCAGGAGTGGTCCCAGGCCCTCATGGCTGTTGGGGAGTTCATCGACAGATACGTTGAGAATGAGGTTGGGGCTTTTTATTCCACAAGATAGAAGGGGTCTGTGTGTGGCCTTGGAGGGCGAAGGGAGTTGGGTTTGAAGAACCGAAAGTTTCTGTTGGAGCTTTCCAATAAATCAATGAATATGCTGCCATCTGTTTCATTCAGGATTTAGCCACCTTTCAGGTTACATAGATGGGGCATCTGGGTCACTGCAGGATTCCCACCACAAATATTCTGGGTTTCTCTACTTCAATAAGCCTTCCAATAATAATAATAATAATAATAATAACAACAACAACAACAACAACAACAACAATAATTTATTCATTACTCACCTCTCCTTGTGGCTTGAGGTGGGTCACAACATAAAGTAAAGGTAAAGGTTGGCACCTGACATTAAGTCCAGTCATGTCTGACTCGGGTGTGGTGCTCATCTCCATTTCGAAGACTGTCAACAGCTGCAGATTGACTGAAGGCATCAGTAGAGGAACTATACGGCTCCCTCCTGGAGCCCGAGGTCCTGCTGCGAATACCTCTCAAGCTACTGTGATTTGCACCTGGCACTTTTTCCTATGCCCCTACTTAATGTCAATTACACTGCCAATCTGCCGATTTCTTGCCAATAAGAATTGCACTATGTAGGAATACCTCTGTAGTCTAATCCCCATTGCACTGTTATGAAAGATGACTTGTTAGCACTCCAGCACTTTAATTAACAGTGAGATCTCTGTTAGTTACTAATGTCAATGGTGCTATTGTGCGGTCACTTTAATTTTGCATTTGCACTTTACATCGTGTATTATATAATCACTCCCAACAATGGTCGAATGGCCGGGGAAAATTGGAGATGGTTTTATAAGGCAGAGGAATTGAACTACAATAATGGCGGAAATGATGGTTTAACAACTGCCAGGGCTATTGACATATCATATAACAGTGCACTAGTGAACTACCAGGGTGTGGAGAATGATAGAGGGGGGAGGGAAGGAGGGAGTTCCGGTGCTTGGGGGGCCCCCATCGAGGTGATGATGGGGAGGGGGAGATACGGGAAAGGGAGAGTTAAAAAACCAATTCGGCCAATTCATGAGCAAACCTTAAGGAAAATTCCAAAATGTCCTCCCGACATGGTAAACTTGGGTTCCAAGGTAGACGGTCCTCCCGGATTAAAGGTGGTGCTGTTGAACGCCAGGTCTGTCAATGGTAAAACATCAACCATTCAGGATTTAATCCTGGATGAAAAGGCAGACCTGGCGTGCATCACGGAGACCTGGTTGGACGAGGCTGGAGGGGTTAATCTCACCCAGCTTTGCCCACCAGGTTATGCCGTGCAACACCAACCGAGATCCGGGGGGCGGGGAGGCGGAGTTGCAATAGTCTATAAAGATTCCATCTCCTTGGTCAGGGGCCCGGCCTTACAGTCGACCTTGTTTGAATGTGTCCACCTGAGGCTAGGAGACCGGGACAGAATAGGGCTGTTGTTGGTGTACCGACCACCCCGCTGCACCACGGCCGCCCTACCTGAGCTTGCAGAGTTGGTCTCAGGCCTGGCATTGGAGTCCCGGCGGCTTGTAGTACTGGGGGACTTCAATGTCCATGCAGAGACCACTCTTTCAGGAGCGGCTCAGGACTTCATGGCTTCCATGGCAACTATGGGGCTGTCCCAATTAATATCTGGCCCTACCCACTGTGCTGGACACACACTTGACTTGGTCTTCTGTCAGGGCTGGGAAGAAGGTGGCGGTGTGGAGGAGTTATCAATCTCCCCTTTGCCATGGACTGACCACCACCTGATCAAGTTTAGACTTGCTGCAACTTCTAACCTCCGCAGGGGTGGTGGACCCATTAAGATGGTCCGCCCCAGGAGGCTTATGGATCCAGAAGGACTCCTGATGGCTCTTGGGGATGTTTCCGCTGCCTTGGATGGTGATTCTGTCGATGCCCTGGTTGCTCACTGGAATAGGGAGTTGACTAGGGCAATAGACACGATTGCTCCGGAGCGCCCCCTCTTGTCCAGTTTTGTTGGATTCGTTTCAATCTGTTCAACTCGATGAGGTCATCAGGGTTCTGGGAGAGGCTAGGCCCACCACATGCATCCTAGACCCCTGACCTTCCTGGCTGGTAAAAGAAGCCAGAGGGGGTTTGGCAGAGTGGGTAAAGGTGGTGGTTAATGCCTCCCTTCGGGAAGGCAAGATTCCAGCCAGCTTAAAACAAGCTGTCATCAAACCGCTGTTGAAAAAACCATCACTAGACCCCACTCAATTCGTCAACTTTCGGCCAGTCTCCAATCTCCCCTACTTGGGCAAAGTCCTGGAACGTGTGGTGGTCTCGCAACTCCAGGAATTCCTGGTGGACACGGACTATCTAGATCCGTCACAGTCTGGCTTTAGGCCGGGACATGGTACTGAGACAGCCTTGGTCGCCTTAGTTGATGATCTGCACCAGGAACTGGACAGGGGGAGTGTGTCCCTGTTGGTTCTGCTGGACCTCTCTTCGGCCTTCGATACCGTCGACCACGGTATCCTTCTGGGACGCCTCGCAGGAATGGGTCTTGGGGGTACTGCCTTGCAGTGGCTCTGGTCCTTTCTCGAGGGTCGCTCCCAGAAGGTGTCACTAGGGGACTCCTGCTCGACTCCTCGGCCATTGCACTGTGGAGTCCCGCAGGGCTCAATATTGTCCCCTATGTTGTTTAACATATACATGAAGCCGTTGGGAGAGATCATCCGGAGTTTTGGGGTGCGATGTCATCTGTACGCAGATGATGTCCAACTCTATCACTCTTTTCCACCTGCCACTAAGGAGGCTGTTCAGGTCATGATCCGGTGCTTGGCCACTGTCACGGACTGGATGAGGGACAACAGATTGAAACTAAATCCAGACAAGACAGAGGTACTCCTGGTCAGTCGTAAGACCGAACAGGGTACGGGGTTACAGCCTGTGCTGGACGGGGTCACACTCCCCCTAAAAGCACAGGTACGCAGTCTGGGAGTTCTCCTGGATTCATCGCTGAGCCTGGAACCCCAGGTTTCAGCGGTGGTCAGGAGAGCATTCGCACAATTAAAACTTGTGCGCCAGGTGCGTCCGTACCTTGGGAAGGCTGACTTGGCCACGGTAATACACGCTTTGGTTACATCCCGCTTAGATTACTGCAATGCTCTCTACATGGGGTTGCCTCTGAAGACTGCCCGGAAGCTGCAGCAAGTACAACGCGCGGCAGCCAGATTACTAACGGGTGCGGGGTACAGGGAGCACACCACTCCGCTCTTACTTGAACTCCACTGGCTGCCGATTAGCTTCCGAGCACAATTCAAAGTGCTGGTGTTAACCTATAAAGCCCTAAACGACTCCGGCCCTGTTTACCTCTCCGAACATATTCTCCCCTACGAACCATCAAGACCACTAAGATCGTCTGGAGGGGCCCTGCTCTCGGTCCCTCCGCCTGCACAAGCACGGCTGGTGGGGACGAGGGACAGGGCCTTCTCGATGGTGGCCCCTCGACTTTGGAACTCCCTGCCATTAGAGATCAGAACTGCCCCCTCCCTCATGACGTTCAGGAAACTAACAAAGACCTGGTTGTGGAACGCGGCATTTGACAACTGATTTAATTCTTTGCCCACATGAAAGGAGGATGATGAATGGGATTGTGATGGTGTTGGACGAGTTGGCTCTTTTAACTGTGATGATAATGTTTTAACGTGTATAGTGCTGATATTTTAACCGTGTAATGAAGTGGCATTGTGTTGTTATTGTATATTTTTTGTATGTTAACACATGTTGTGAACCGGTCCGAATCCCTCTTTGAAGGTGAGAGGGTCGGTATATAAAACCTCGAAATAAATAAATAAATAAATAAATAAGCCGAAGAGCCAGTGCTGTCCGTAGACACCTCCAAGGTCATGTGGCTGGCATGACTGCATGGAGCGCCGTTACCTTCCCGCCGGAGCGGTACCTATTAATCTACTCACATTTGCATGTTTTCGAACTGCTAGGTTGGCAGAAGCTAGGGTTGACAGCGGACGCTCACGCCGCTCCCCGGAATGGAACCTGCGACCTTTCGATCAACAAGCTCAGCAGTTCAGTGCTTTAACCCACTGTGCCACCGGGGGCTCCAAGGGTCACAACATATATATGTATAAAAACACATATTAAAACATGCACATATTAAAATGCATGAGATGAAAAATAAAACACCATAAACATAGAATGTGATTTTAAATTCATAGTCAAAACTGACTGGGTCAGCCTGCTGGAAGAGATAGGCCTTCAGTTGTGTTTTAATTTCCAACTCCTTGTCTCTTTTCCTTTCAGTTCCCAGACCGCACTGGATACCTGGCTCAGCACCAGCTTTTTAAACAGGTAAATGGGGGAGCCAGATTTCCCTTTACTGCCATGTCTTCCCTGAAAGACTCTACCCTCAGCATTCCTATGGAAGGATTCTTGAGTTCTCTTTCCACCCCCCTTGGCCTGACTGAGTTTCCCCTGTGTTCCCTTGGCTTTCAGATCCCAGAGCTGAAGGCAGACATTGGGGTGCCTGACTACTGCTGCCTGGGCAAAGGGAACGAGGATGACATCACCATAAATGCCTGGTTCAGTCCGGCTGCCACTGTTTCTCCACTCCATCATGACCCTAAGCACAACTTTCTGGTCCAGGTGAGTTCTGGGGCCAGTGGCATTCTCAGGTCTAGAGACCGCCATGAGGGGACTCTGCCTGAGCCCTGCCGCTTCTCCCCTTCCAGGTCATGGGCCAGAAGTACATCCGCCTGTATTCACCCCAGCAGTCGGTGCGGCTGTACCCACACGAAGGCCACCTCCTCCACAACACCAGCCAGGTGGGTGCCCTCAGTGAGCTTCCACATTGCCAGCCTCCTCGGGACAGGGAAGTCTGGCAGCATGGGATGCAACAACCAGACTGCTTTCCTTCCAGGTGGATGTGGACCTGGAGACATTCCACCAGTTCCAGGCTGCAGCCTTCCAGGAGGGCCTCCTGGGCCCTGGGCAGGTCCTCTTCATCCCGGCTGGACACTGGCACTACGTCCGGGCCTTGGACATCAGCTTCTCTGTCAGCTTCTTGTGGTCATAGTTTCAACCTGGAGCAGATGCATGAGGAAAGGAAAAGGTCCCAGCCAGAGGGGCTTGTCACAGATGGCAGTGCAGCCCTTTTGGTGCTACCATTGGGAGGGCCTGGCAGATAGGCAGAGAGCCAAGAGATGGGTTATTTGAGGAGCCAGAGAGGAGAAAGTGGGGGGAACTGTTGCCCTTTCAGGATTAATAAGAACCTGAACTGGAATAAAGGAAATAATGTTTCTAAGAATCCTGTCTTCCAAATTGAAAACTCCTCACCGCTGATGGAGATTAAAAGCAATGTGGCTAACCAAGGAGAATCAAACCAGTTTTATTGAAATTTTTTATAATAAACTGTTTTTTAAAAGACATTGTTTTAAATCAAACTTTACCAAAAAAAAAAAAGCCCATTATTTCAAACATATACGAATCTATTTCCTTTCAACAAACTTTACAACTGTAACTGCACTGGCTGCCGCAACTGGGCCCTTTGAAGCCATCTGAGGCTGGAGACCTCCTCCTGCCCTCCTTGGGGCTCCCCCTTAGCGCGGCTGGGGTCCTGTGTGCTCAGCTCTGGGCTGGAAGCAGAGAGAAAGAGAGAGACATTTGGTCATTTGTAGGACCTTTTGTGGCAGTTGGTACTGCCCCTTTTGTCTCCTGCTGCCACCCAGGGCATAATAATGGGGGAAGCCTGGTTCTTTGGGCAAAGAGAAGTACCATCAAAAAGGGAGGGGGGGAGAGAAGGGGCTTCTCTTTCACCTGGCACCTGGTGAGGCCAGAACTGCTTGCAGTGTGGGCAGCGACACTTGGCCTGTGCGTGGAATAACCTGCTCAGGCAGTGCAGGTGCATCGCGGTCCCACAGTCCTCACAGACCTGGCTCTAGAGAACAGAAGAGAAGCTGATGGGTTTCTGGGAGAGAAAGGAAGCCGGCTGGGCTGGCCAGGGGTGACTTAAGGATTACTGATGTCCCTCCCCCAATATTTCCTGCCCATTTACCTGAATGCAGGGGCTATGGCAGAAGTGGCACTTGTGGGCCAGGTCCGGGTAATGGCAGAAGATGTACTGCTCCAGCTCCAGGATGCTGCAGACCGAGAGGGTGTACTCCCCCTCCCTCTGCAACTGCAAGGAAGGAAAGATATTCAGGAGCCATCAGCATCCCACAGAAAAGCCCCCATCTCCTCCATCTCCCCACCAGGTCTTTACCTCCTGCAGCTACTTGCTCTGCACCAGACTCTGCAGCAACTGTTCGGCCTCTACCTTCTTCATCTTCTGCGGCTTAAGTTGATCTGCCAGGTTCAAGATGGCTGTGGAGGAGGCAAAGCCGTTTTCCGAGGAGAGGATCAGGTTAATCTGGAGACATGAAAGGATGGGGCAAAGTGGCTCTCAGGCTGCAGCCCTCCAATTCCCAGAAGCCCGTTGCCAGCATGCTGGAGGGACAGGGATTGCTGGGAGCTGGGGGTTTTAATAGCAGGAGAAACGAATTTTGAAGATGCCTCTGTCTCGTTCCCAGCATCATGGTCAACGGGTGGGAGTGCCCCACTTTGGCCCAGGGCTCACCGTCTTCCAGCTCATTTTCTGCATAGTCGCTAGCCAGCTGGGTAATCTCATTCACGGCCAGGTACACCTGGGTGGAAGGGAAGCAGGAGAGGGCATTAGGAGGGGGCACTGAAGGAGGAGGCCCCCCAGAAGGACCCTCTCCTCCTCCAAAAGTCTTGCCCCCCCCCCCTTCCTGCTGCTCCTGACCAGGGCGTAGTGGGGCCTCCCATCCTCCTTGGCTAGGCCCTTCCGGATCTCCATGGACAGTGGCCGCAGGTGCGTGTTGATGGTGCCAATGAAGGTGTCTAGTGGCTCCTGAGGGCAGAGAGAGAGAGCAGTCACATCTCACAGCCCAAGAGATCTTTTTTCTGGGCTCCTGTCACAAAATATAATGTGTGGAAATTAAACTGACTTAGTACGAAGGATGTATGGTTGGGGAGCTATCCTAAAGAGAGTAAAGATGCTATCCTAAGACTGAAACCTGGAAAATGACTACACTGCTGAACTGTAATACAAAATTGATGAGAATTGCTGGTGACCAGAGACAAATGATTAACTGTTGAACTGTTGGTAGAAAACAATATGTTTGCAAAGTCAAACACAATGCTCTTTTAAATTAAGGAAACCAATTATCACATAAGAAGGAAAGCTACCATCTGTCCAGGAATGGATGAAATCAACATTTTTTAGATGCTTGTCATTCATTTACAACTTTTTTGGAACAACATCAGCAAGAAATATGCTATATAAAAGACCAAATATTCCAAAATTGTGGCAGACAGCTGGTCTGGTCACCCACCATGCTCTGTTCCATGCGGAGGACAGGGGTGGTGCATTTGCAGAGCATGGAAAGCAGAAGTCTGGTTGTCTGCCTCAGGTTGGAAGGGAAGGAGTGTGCTTCGGAAAAGTATTATGCGTATTTGGGAGAGTGGCAGATCTGCAATGGAACTCAAGTCTAGTCACTTGCTTCTTTCTTTTCTTTTTTGCATTTTGGAAATATTGGAAAATTGGCCAGATTTGCAGGGAATCAATCTGGCCTAAATCCAGGTGTTCTTCTCCAGGAGAAGGAGGAAGAATGATGAATGTGATTAATATGATGAATGTACATTTATATGTGGATGCTGAGTAGATGTGGTTAAACCCCCTTTGTTTGTTTATTAACCAAAGTCGCTTTGATAATCTATGTCTACCTTCTTTCTCTGTGTAAAAGTTGTTTGGATACATCCTCTTGCACCAAAACTGCAATAAAAAGAACCTTTGTTTAAAAAGTATTCATGGCACTGGGTTGCTGTGAGTTTTTCAGGCTGTATGGCCATGTTCCAGAAGCATTCTCTCCTGACGTTTTGCCTGCATCTGTGGGTGGCATCCTCAGAGGTTTGATCGGAGGTATGTGGGAATGAGGCAAAGGGTGGGTGTATATATATTTGTGGGGTGTTCAGGGTGTGAGAAAGAACTCTTTTCTGTTTGAAGCAAGTGTGACTGTTGCAATTAATTAGCTTGATTAGTATTGAGTAGCCTTGCAGATGGTTGTCAGAGTGGTCCAGAATTTTAATGTTCTCAGATAATAAGCTGTGTCCAGATTGGTTCATCAAGTGCTCTGTTATGGCTGACTTCTCGGGTTGAATAATACTGCAGTGCCTTTCATGTTCTTTGATTCGTGTTTGGGCATTGGTGTGTTTGGTGGTCCCTATGTAGACTTGTTCAAACCGGCATGGTATGCAGTAGACTCCAGCCGAAGTTAGAGGACCCCTCTTGTCCTTTGCTGAATGGAGCATTTGTTGAATGTTCTTGGTAGGTCTTTGGGTTGTCTGTAGATTGTGTTTCTTCATTAGCTTCCCTATGCAGTCAGTGGCTCCCTTGATGTATGGTAAGAACATTTTTCCTCTAGGTGGATCTTTCTCTTTACTCTGTCATAGCATACCCATTAGCCTGTAGAGCCCAGTTTAGATGGTTTAGTTCACCTTAAAGGAGGCGGAAATACAGATAAAGCTTTGATGACCGGCATTTTGAACAGTGACAGAGGCACTGAGTGGAGGTGCAAAAAGAGGGACCAAAAAGCATTGAGGAACTGAGTGGCACCAAACCAGGAACCAAGAATGGCACATCTTTCTCATGCCTGTCTTCAGGAGCTAAGCAGAGCCAGGCATGGCTACGACATGGGTAGGAGAGAGCCTCAGAGCATGGCCTCCTCTGTCAAGGGCCCCATGATTGGTTTGTTTTAGTGTCACCCTCAGTCAGAAGAGGCTTGAAGGCAACCAGCCATAGCAACCACAAGCCCAGAATGGCCAGGAAAGGAGCCCCAGAGGGAAGCTTAGGGAGCCCGATAGCTGTTACCAGCCAGAGTGAGGAGTTTTGGGCCCAAAGTACCACCATCCTGTACTTTGCCCAGACACTAATTGGCAACCAGTGAAGTGACTTTCAAATAGGTGAAAGATAAAAAGTTGCAAGTTTCAAGTACCTTTATTAGGGAAATGATACAAAGTAAAAGGAAGGGGAAAGCGGAGAGAAACTGCAGGCATTCCTGGTTTTGAGCTGGCTGCTGGGGCGCATTTCATCTGTTGGTCCCAAAAACTTGATCCAGGAACTGCGGAACTCTCCGCTGCGGTTCACACCAATGTGAAGGCGGGGCTCTCCGCTGCGCTCGGGCTCAGAGGGACCTCCCCGGCACGGTTGTTTATCCAAGCCTTGGAGCATTCAGCCCTTTGAGGTGGGGTTCATTCTTCCCATGGGGCCTCCCCTATCTTTCCAAAGGGCCTTCTGCCCCATTCAACCTGTGCCAGGATGTCTGCAGGGGCGCGGGGGGGGAGGGCAGGCAGAAGATGCCGGGAACAGCGGGCCTGTCTCCCTGCTCTTGTCCTCCCCCCATTCACAAGGCCTATTCTTAAGGGAACCCTGGGGAGGTCCAGGTCCTCTCATTGTGCCACGAGGCATTAGGAGCCAACCACATGCCCACCCACCCTTTGCTCTGGACCCAATCACTCCTAGAGCCCTCCACCACCCACAGTCATACCTCCCAATACTCCTCCACTCGGCTCCCACCATTACCGTCTCCCTCTTCCTTCTGCTGTTTGGCTGCCACCGTGTCCCCCGTGGACCCTGTTCCCTCTCTCTGGCTCCCTTTCAGAGGCAAAAAAACCAAAGCCCTGCTGAGTAATAACCAAACTCCGCTCTATGTCGACGTCAGTCAGCAGGATGGAGGAGGGGAGAATGTAGTGAAGAGGTTGTTGGTAGGAAGGAGCTGCAGGACCCAGGTGCCTCTCCTTGCAGCCATCAAGGGCCACACAGGGCTCCTTGGGGTCGCAAGAGAGAGCTGCAGCCCAAGGGTCCTTGTGGCCGGTCCTTGGGCTGCAGCTCCATCATTGCAATCCAGGCTGAGACACAGCACTTACCCAAGGGACCTCCCTCCATGTTGGGGAGAAGTGCAAAGCACTGGTGGGGCAGATAAGAGACTTGGTTGTTCCCAAAGTGCACCAGAGGGTTGTTGGGAACCACGTCATCAACTTTCCTTGTACTCAGTAGCTTCTTAAATATTTTCTTCACTTGATACATCAATGTAACTTTGTATTTTTATATTTTTGAAATTAAAAATTAAATTATTTATTCATTTCCCTCCCATTTTTGTAACATTTATTTGGCTGTTGTGTTGTTTTCATGCCAGTCAGATTATTTCCTGCTTCATTTAGGACTATTCTTGTTTTAACATGATGCCTGCTGTTTTCTTGGGGTTTTTAAAAATGTGCTTGCAAAGAGCAAGGACCTCGCTGCATTTCCCCAAAAAATACTTTAAGTGGGGAGATGGAGACAGAAAGGGAGTGCCATTGCTTTGTGGCAGATGGATGGCAGTGTTTGTGTATGTTTGGTTCCTGAGTCTTCTGTTTCTTGAGAACTCTCTTCCCCCTTTTCTTCCAGGAAACCCACTGAGGAAGGAAGGAAGGGAGGGCTTTTTACCCAATGGGGTATCCTTTCTTGACTCAAACAAAATAACATTGCAATAAACCTTTTTCTGGGCTCCGGAGAGCCGTGAGCCCGCGGGAGGCACCTCCGGGTGCTCCCCGGACCCCAAATCTGCGTTCGCCTAGACCGCAGATACAGAAACCGCCATTTCAGACCCCCTTATCCGCGAGAAATCATAAAATGGCGGATCACTGCCGTTCCAATTCTATATTTTTCTGCGACTAATCCTAAGCTTATCTGCCATCTCCTTTTTCTCATTTTTGGGCATCTTCACCCGGGAATAAATTGTTTTGTTCCAAGTATTTTACTTTGACAGAAATCAGCTGTTTGCCAATTTGGCCGGGTTCTTCCCTGACAGTTCGTTCCTTCTTGGCGGTACTCGCCCCTGCCTGAATCCAGCAGCCGGGGTCCCACTGTGGTCACCCACAGGAGACCCCGGGAAGGCAGCCAGGCATGGGTCCTAGTCTCGGACCTGGGAGACATAGTTTTCCAAAGGACAGACAAGGGCATTGCCCCAAAAATTACAACCCGGAAATCCTCTTCAGACTCTTTTGCCCTCTCCTATTGACTTTCTGCCTCCCTGTCTTGACTGTTTTCCTGCTGCATCTTTGGACACGAACTTCAGACCAGGCTTGCCTTGAAGGGCAAGCAACCTCAGCCTCCGTGCGCCTTCATCAAGAAGACTATGATTTCTTCAAATAATAAAATAAATCGACTATTTTTTAATAAACTTTGCTGGGGATGGGGTTTGCTCATGAAATATATGAAATGTATGGAATGTATATAATGAAATATCATATGGAATGTACTCTGATTCCCCTTCCCGCCTTTCCCTCTGACCCTTGCCCCAAAAAGAATGTGACCTGGGGATTACTGCCATAGAGAGGAACTCCTTTGTCCTCCCGAAACTGTTCATGTTTCCTAACCTAACCCAAAAACAGTTCCTAGTATATCCTACACTTCCAAGTCATTCTTTCTGCAACCTTGTTCTCCACATGCTTTACATATTTTAAAACTGTAATTTGGAATAAACAGAATTCTTACATTTGCATGGTCCGTGATGTTGATTCCTTCCTGATCCTAACTTTCAGAGCAGACAGTTAGGGGAGGGGGAGTCAACAGAAACTCAGGAAGAAAAGACTGATTAAATCATTTTTGGGTATTGTTGATCCCCCCTTTTCTGAGGTCCAATATCCTTGAAAGCTCCTTTTCATACTTCCTCCCAAATCCCATCACAGACCAGGAAGCTCATTGTTCTCCTATCTAACTCCCCGCCACGTAAGAACAAAGACACACATTCCAGCTGGCAGATGCCCCAAAGGCTGTCATTTCCTCAATCTTTGTCAGGCTTCGTCCCGCCTCCTGGCTGCCAATTGGTCCATCTTCCAAAACGCTAGGAAGGCGCTGATTGGCCCCCTAGAGGCGGCGGAGCCCGCTGATTGGGCAGGAGGCGAGGCGTGCCGCCAAGCCTCCTCCCAGCTGTTCCGTGGCCAGCCAATCAGGGCGAAGCCAGCCGGCAGAGGGCGGGCGGGATTTTTGAAACTGTTTCCTTTTGTCTGAACCCTATAAAATGCTTGGAAAATTCTGTAAAATCATGCTTGTATGTGAATCATCACTACAATTGCATCCTTTTCAGCTGAATCGCAAAATAAACGCTTCGTTCACTGAACTTCTTCCGCCTCTGGTGAGATTAATTTTTAATATTTTTTCGCTCCTTGGATTGGCTTTCGCTGGCTGCTCACCGAGGTTTGAGGACCCCTTTGGCGGTCTTCTGGGATCTCTCCCTGCGGGAGACCCCCCAAAAGAGCTCGATATCACCTCCACCCATGAGCCACGCAAATTGTGCCAGGGCACTGAGAGCACTTGCCAAACAGAGGGTCCTCCGGATTGGGATGTGGGTCCTGTCCAGCATGGGCTGTGAAAGGGATGCCCTCTCTCAATCTGTCATCCTCCCCCCCCCCCTCATAAACACCTCTTTTAAAATATAATGTTAAACTTCCCACCCGGCTCATAAAAACACAACCCAGCACTAGCTACTGAAGTTAGTCCTCCCTCTGCTTTTCTGAAAAGTTCTTCTGAGTTATTTCTGAATGTGCCGTCGCACCTGGGGGCTATTATTCTCAATAAAGGAGGGATGGACGTGGCATCTTTTCCCCAGGGGATTGCTTCTTGCCCTCCTATAGAAAACTGGAACTCCCCAAAACCCAAAACGCTATAAATAGCTCAAAATAACTTTTATTTATCACAAAGTCATTTCTTCAAAGCAATGAACTGGAAAACTTTAGAGGGGTGAAGGAAAACATACGTTACAGTCTCAATTAGTCCTGGGTCCAAGGGGTTAGAAGCTGAGAAGCCTCACCAAGTTTGCTCTTTCCTCAATGGCTGTGAATGCCGGAGCAAACCACAACCCCAGTTCAGATGGCCTATGTTTTGAAGATTCAGGATCTTCCTTTGGTGCCAAAAGAACTGGCTTGAAGGCACCTGGGTCTCCTTAATAATTGTCCAGGCTGAAATGACTATTGGAGACACTATACCCAATGGATCGTAAATGCCATTGATGGCAGACAACATAAGTCTTTTGGAGGTGACTCTGCTCAATTTGGGGGCTCTTAAAGTAAAACAGTCTGTAGCTACATTCCATAACAAACCTAGACTGGTTTGAGCACTCAAGTCTTGAAACAACTTTGATGCATCCTTTTCCATCAAGTCTTCTGGTGGGAAAGCCTGAAGTATCTCTGGACTATTTGAATTTATCTTGTGAAGGCAAATATTGGCCTTGCTCAGCAATTGTTGTGCAGAATCAAAGGACGCAAGAAGATCATCAATGTAAAAGTTCTGGTTGACAATCACTGATGTTGATTGGCTAAACAAATGGCCAAATTTGTCTGCAGTCTTTTTTAAACAATAATTGGCAACTGGCGGAGATGGAGTGTTACCAAACACGTGAACTCTCATCTGGTATTCGGTCATGTCAGAGAGGGACTCAGTATCTCTAAACCATAAAAACTTCAAGAACCTTTGATGTTCTGGGCGAACTAAGAATACGTAAAACATTTTATGTATGTCAGCTATTACTGCATACTTCTTTTCTCTGAACCTTAAAAGAATTCCAAGCAAGCGGTTAAGCAAGTCGGGGCCTTTAAGAAGAACGTGGTTTAAAGCTTTGCCTTGACATTCAGCACTAGCATCAAAAACAATGTGGATGTTGTCAGGTTTCTGAGGATGTGTCACTTTGTGGTACAGCAGGAACCACTGCTCTTCTCCCTCCACACATGCACTGGCTGGTTCGGCATAGTTGCTGCTGAAAAGGTCTTCCACAAACTGGGAGATCTGGGTTTTCACATTGGGATCCTTTAACATCCTTCTTCTTAAGGACAGGAGACGACGAAGGGCAACATCTCTGTTGTTGGGTAGAGATGGTCTTTCCGGCTTGAAAGATAAAGGTGCTATCCAGTTACCTTGAGGGTCTTGAGTGACTTGGCTACTCATCATCTCAAGGAACTTCTGTTCATCTTTAGAGAAGGCTGTTTGCTCATATCTCTCTGTGACTTCAAAGATGGAAGAGTAATCGGCATTACTCCCTGGCAACAAACTGAAATGTGGCTGGCACATCCTTGCATTAGTGAAGGCCTTTTAGTGACAGGCTGGAACATCTTGTTCAGGCAGACTGGGCCTAACACCGTCCATCCTAAAGGCAACTGCTGGGCTATGGGCGATCCCTTAGGACCTTCAATCTGGTTACTAATACGGAACAGCATGGGACAATCTGCGCCAATAAGCATGATGATGTCTGTTTCCAAGTCTAAAGCTATCGCACACCTTGGCCTTTTGGACTATTTGGAGCCGTTCTTTGTAGGGCTTCTTCGCAAACTCTCTGCATTCAGCTAGGCTGTGTGGTCTTTGATGAATGGGACAGGATATGGTGTTGTTGCTGACTGGTTGAGCAGAAGCTGGAGGAGTAGTGTCTGTCATCTTGACACTCAAGTTCCTTTTAAGTTCTTTGCCCTGCACTTTATCTTCTTTGGAGGTCTTTTCAGGCTTTAGGCCTTGGTACAAAGCGGGAAGACCTGTTTGAGGGTCATTCCTCTCACGGGCTGCTTTAGTAACAAAATCCACAAAAAGTTGAAGGGCGGGTATACATTTGCATTCGCCTCCTTGTACTTGAACACCTTTCTCCCCCAAGCTTCTCGAAGGGGAAAGGGGAGTTTGCAGAGAATGGCACTCTGCGACGTGTGCTGGTCCCGGCAGCTCTGGATTTCCTTTGCCTTAAGCTAGCTCTAACAAAAGATCACTGAAGTCCCAAAGCTGTTTGCAATCTTTCATCTTGTGATGGGAACCTGATGAGACGATATATGAAGGATGCTTCTATCTCAGTGCTTGCACCGTAGCGCTGGTCCAAGCGAGATCACGCTGTGAACAATGCTGTTTGGGGGTCTGCCACATGAGCAGCATAAAGTCTCTTTATTTGTTCGGCTGACCTGGGTCCAAGCCATGCCATAAGAAAGGACAATTCTTCATCTGCTTCTAGCTTGAAATCTCGAATGGCCCTCTTGAAGGTAATCTTCCACAGAAGGTAGTCATCTGGCCGGTCAGTGAATTTCTGGACCCCTTTGTCTCTGATGTCTCTTCTTGGATTTCGCAGGAGGGAGCCCAATTGCGAATCCGGTGTGTAGGGATACATCTGAGGAGTCTGCTGTGGTGTGACAAAGTCAATATTCCTTGGTTGAACATGTCATGATGGTAGGAGATGCTGGGTTCAGAAGATTGCTGGCAGGCGGTGCCTCTGAAGCTTTCATCCTGCTAGGGACAATTGGTTTGGTATGCAGGGATGTGTGTGGTGGTTGACTCCCGGCCATGCATTGCCAGTCTGAATGGATGACTGGATTGAGTCCGATGGACACTGGATCCTGTTGAAAGATGCCATCCTTTGGTTTCCACGTGGACAGGTGTTATCTCCGAGGCCTGATTACAGGGATGGACTCTGACAGAGACGATGGCGCCCTCCTGGCCGTACTTTGCTGCACTTTGGGAGAATGGGCTGGCTTTGAAGCTACGAATGCTGGAACAGGTGAACAATCTTCAGGATGGTCAAAGGAAACATGACCCTGCACTACAGATGGTTCCAGATGTAGGTGTGCTGAAACCTTTGCAATAGACTCTTGTGTTGGCAGGAGGCTAAGGTTTTCTTGAGTTAGTTCCTGTGATAGAGCTTTGGCTAAAACATTGGCCCTGGCCATCTTTTGTGCTGTGTCTCTTTTTGCTTGGACCAGATCTAGGTCCCATTGTAGTGTATCTTGCTTGGCCTTTGCCACTGCAAACTCTATTTCTCTCTGGGCCTTAGCCTGTGCTAAGTCAGCTTCCTGTTGGGCCCTAGCCTGTGCTAGAAGCAGTTCCTGCTGGGCTTTGGCCTGTTGAAGGAGGAGCTCCTCCTCGTCAAAGGCCAGGCTTTGCTTAGCCATCTCCGCAGACGCCTCTCCTTCCAAAACCTCTTTTCTATTTTCCAAACAGACACCCTCTCTGTTGTAGTAGGCTGCTTTGGAAGATGTGCTAAGAAATGAATGTGTGGATTGAGAGGAACTGCTGTGCCTAGACGAATGTTTGGATCTAATGCTAGCAGCCTTAGATGAACGCTTAAGTCGACTGGATCTAAGGCTTACACATGGGGAGCCTTGATCCCATGCTCTGAACCTTTGAATAAGGAACTAGGCTCTGGTTCAAATAGAACCGTGCTGTAGCGCCTCCTCTCTTCTTGTAGGCTAAAAGAAATTTCTTTAGCCCTATCTAAAGATTCTGGGGTATTAATTTTGTTTAGTACATAAATTATTTCCTCTGAAATAGCGCCCCCATCATTGAAGACCTTCAAAAATTCTTGTTTAAGAACTTGTCCAAAGGAAAAAAGAGAAGCCTTAATTGAATCATGCAAGAAGGGTAAATTCCTCCAAATTCTTTTAAACCTTTGTGTAAGTTGGCTTTCCTGCTGCAAAAAACAGAGCATGGCCTTCTCTGTGGGATGCCTTTCTCTGACAGGGTGGGGGGATTTGACCCTAACTTGTGGGACTTCAAAGTTTTGACTTGCCATAATGCAAAATTCAAAGGAAACTTATCCCACACTTTACACAGTACAAATGCAATACAATTTAAGCATACAATAGAAAAAGCACACAAAAAGGCAATGCAATCTTTGAAAAAGACAATTACAATAGCTGCTTATTGCTTAACTGGGAGGTTAAGCCTTGAGCTTTATAGTCTTGCTGCAAGCTCCCAGAGGCTGTTGCTAGGCAGACTTCAAATGAAGGCTGGCTCCCCCACCCCTCAACCTTGGAGGGCTGGAGGCTGGCTCTGCAAAAAGGCGGGAACTGCAGAAGGCTGAAAACTTTGCAGAAGGATGCTTGCTTCTGGCTGGAAACCCTGCAAATGTATCAACTTTGCAGAGGGCTGGAAACTTTGCAAAAGCAACACTTTGCAGAAGGATGCTTGCTTCTGGCTGGAAACCCTGCAAAATGTATCAACTTTGCAAACAGCTGGAAACTGTGCAGAAGTAACAGTAGCTTTGCAGAAGGTTTATCTTGCAAGGAGCTGGCTGAGCTGCAGAGGCTGGTCTTGCAATTTGCTGTGGCTTGCCTGAGAAGCAAAAAGATGGGAACCCCAGGAAAATGTGTCAAGTTTGCAAAAGCTGGAATTCCCTTCTGAGGAGAAGGCAGGCTTCTTTTCTGAGACAAAGGCAGGCGTCCCTTTGGCTCTATTTTTCTATAAGAGACTATAGGCTTGCAAAATTAGACCCTTTGGCTCCTTCTTTTCCCTTCTTAGCACTTCTGGAAAAGAAGGCTCCTCTTAGCACTGTGCCGTCGTGCCTGGGGGCTATTATTCTCAATAAAGGAGGGATGGACGTGGCATCTTTCCCCCAGGTCTTGCTTCTTGCCCTCATATTGGAAACTGGAACTCCCAAAAACCCAAAACGCTGTAAATAGCTCAAAATAACTTTTATTTATCACAAAGTAATTTCTTCAAAGCAATGAGCTGGAAAACTTTAGAGGGGTGAAGGAAAACATATGTTACAGTCTCAATTAGTCATGGTCCAAGGGGTTAGAAGCTGAGAAGCCTCACCAAGTTTGCTCTTTCCTCAATGGCTGTGAATGCCGGAGCAAACCGCAACCGCAGTTCAGATGGCCTATGTTTTGAAGATTCAGGATCTTCCTTTGGTGCCAAAAGAACCGGCTTGAAGGCGCCTGGATCTCCTCAATAATTGTCCAGGACGATCTGGACATAAAGCATGAGTCCCAGGGGTAAAAAACCTCAAAACTGGTGCTAAGAGGTAACTTAAATCAGGGTCCTTTAGACTCAAGTCTTTTACTCACGTCCATCTGGTACGAACTCTGATGGCAGAATGAAGAAGAAAAAGGAAGTTCTCCCCTTTTGCAGGAAGAGGTGAAGCCAAACAGTACTGATTGACAGCTACAAGCAACCAATCCATACAACTTTACATAAACAGTGTAAAAAGGGGCAGGATTAAGCATGATACAACAGTTTAAATCTTACAACTAACAGTTCTATACATAGGTGGCGCCACTCGTGCTGTCACACTGAAGAACAAGTCCAGAGATGCTGCCGTTTCCCCAGGCAAGATGCGGCTCTAATTGCCCTTCGTGAGAAGGAAGGAAGACGCTGCACCCAATGAGATGTATTTCTGAGTCAAGGTTCCCAGAAAAGCCTGCCCTGTTTCTTAAAAAGTGATAAGGCCCTCGATCCAACTGCTAGCACCAACCAGAGCGGATCTCCTGAAACAATCGAGATTTAACCTCCCTGCGGCTCAGACCCATAGGGTTTTTCTTCCCTGCGTGAAGTTGTTCCCATATTTGGTGGTGGTGGTGGGATGTTGGAAATTACAAATTGTTCCCAAATGATTTTTCTCTTTCAAAATGAATGCATATTTGAAAATCCTGCTGGAATGTTTGCTTTTTTCTGAAGTAACGACTAGTCAACTTATGCACTTTCTATCCAGAACACTGTCAAAAAGGTGCAGGCCAGACCCGCATTGCCTGCATTGGAAGAGGAGGAGGAGAGGAGGGAGAGGAGGAGGTCCAGTCCATGGCTCCCTGTCGGGTGCTGCTCCTGCCTCTGCTGCTGCTCCTCCAGCAGAGTAAGTCCTAATCCTCCCACCCTCTGGAGGGGTTTCCAGGCAGGGCTGCTGTTCTTCGCCTCCCCTCCAGTCTTGCAATGAGCCCCCCCCCCCCATTCTTGCCCCTTCCCTCCTCGGCCAGCCCGCGCTCCCTTTATGCTTGTTCTGCCAGTTTAAAAGCAAAAACAGGCAACTATTTTGACCAGGCCTGGCTGGTGCCACAGAGGGCTGCCCTCCTCACACACCAAAGCCACGCCTGACACTGTCTCACTTATTTTCCAGCCTGCTCTTTGGATCCGGCTTGTGAGGTGCTCACCTGTTTCATGGACTACCTGGAGATGCTGGCCTGCACCTGGGGAGAGGAACCCCACCCCTCCAGGCCCAACTTCTACAACCTCACGGCACAGTGGTATGTATGGAAGGGGTCCTCTTTTTCAGGGGCACAGTAAGTCCTGAGTGGGATGAGGCAGCCCTCCCTCCCTCATTAAGACAAACTGAACTGACCTCAAGCCTCTGCCAGATCTGACCCTTGGCGTCACAGGTGCAACCGGCTGCTATCTTACTTTGGGCAGCCCCCCCCCCCCCCCCGTCTCCTATTAGTGCCTCTTGCCCCTGGGTGCCTTGGGCTTTGGCTTGAGGACTGACCCGGAGCCCCTTTGACTGTCCTTCAAGGAACTGTGGGAAAAATGAATCCTGTCTCCCCCTCCCCGCGGATGGGAAGAGCCCCCCGACACACTTTGCCTGATTGACGGAACAGAAGCTGTGTCTTGGAGATAATGCCTTTGAGGTGAGGGCCACAGAGCTACACCTGGAGCTGTCAAGGGATGCTAGAGGACGTTCCTCTTGAAGAAGAACAGTGAGTGCATTATTTGTGCGTGCAATGACAGAGGAAGGGGGTCGCCAAAGAGCAAACACAGACCTTGGGGGCAGCCTGGTGGGCAAGGTGTTCTCTCTGGAACTGGCCTCTGGGGAGCGGAGGAAGAGTCTGACCCCAGGAGCCCTGACTGACCCCTTTCTCTCTCCAAGTCAAACCACAGCCCCCCTTCAACCTGACAGTCTCTGCCTCCCCCTCAGGGTACAACATTTCCTGGGAGACCCCCTACCAACACCAGTTACCTCCTCCTCAGGGACCACCTGAACCACCATCTGCGCTTCCAGAAGAGGGGCTGCTCCTGGCAGGTAGGGAGGTAGGCAGTAGGAGTGAGGGGGGAAGAGTCAGGGAAGGAAGGGAGGACACTTCCAGGCCCCTCCTCTCCCCCCATGTAGCCAATACAGGGTCACTGGGAGGCTGAGGGGTCTCAGCTAAATTGTTGTGTCTTTTTGGGTAGGCGGCGGGGGGGGGACCTCCCTGACCGTTGACCCCTTCCTCCTTCAGGGCCAGACCCAGAAGCACCTCCTCCTTCAAGACACAAGGTTCCTGTGGCTCAAGTCCCTGGAGTTCGAGGTGGGCACAGAATATGAGCTCCAAGTGCTGTCCCAGCCAGGGTCCCCTTATGAAGGCACATGGAGCACCTGGAGCCCCCCCAGCCTTCCTCTCCATGCTCCCTAAGAGTAAGTCCATTCCTGGCCAAGTCTATGGAAGGGTCCTCCAAGGAAGCCAAGTATTTGGCTTCTCTCCCTCCCTCTCCCTCCCTAACTGACCATGGCCTGGTCTTCCCCCCTTCAGCCTCCGACAGCCGCAAGGAGCCAGAGGGCCCTTCAAGTGGCTGCTGCTCTCCCTGGTCTTTCTCCCTGCGCTCCTGGCTTTGCTGGGTCGGAGGTGAGTGTCTCATAGGGGGCAACAGAAGTCACTGGCAGAAGGACCTTCCCTCTTTCCCCATGGCCAGTGGGGACCTCTCCTCCTGAACATATCTAGTGGCTGGGATGAAGTGCCTTTCCTGACTCCCTCTCAAAATCCTTCATCTCCCTTGCTTTCTCTCTGGCAGGTTGTGGAAGAGACTGGAGTCCTTTATCCCCAGCCCCGCACCTTTCTTTCAGCCACTCTACCTGAGCAACAAGGGTGACTTCAAGGTAGCCCCCTCCCCTCCCTCCATCCTGAGGTTTCTGGGTGCCTCTTTGGTTTCTTCTGCCACTGACCTCCTTTCATCCTTTCCTGCTTCCTCTCTGCAGAAATGGGTGGGCAGCCCTGGCCCCAGAGCCATGCTGGAGGTCTCGGAGTGGGGCCCTGGATTAGGGCCAGAAGTACTTGGGAGGGGCAGCTTCAAGCTCCTGGCATTGCTGCCCTCCTGTAAGGTTGGACATGGGGGCCATGATGGTGCTGGATGGGCAGAGCCCCTCCCTATGCAAGAGCAGCCCTGCAGCCCCCTCTCCATTGACACCGTCACCGTGGACGATGGGGGGATTGGGACCTGTTGTCCGCAGTGTGGCCACTGTGTTGCTGAGGAGCCCCTCCATGCGGAAGAGGAGGGAGAAGGCAAGGAGGTGGATGTGAGGGATGCCTACCGCAGGATTGAAGACAGCAACAATGGGGAGCCCCTGTTGGAGAGCCCTCCTGAGAGGAATCCTCATCTCCCCTCCTCCCCCTTGCTTCTCTCCGATGATGCCCCAGCCACTCCCCCTCCCTGGGGCTCCCTGGGCAGGGGTCCTGCAGAGGGGCCCTTGTTCTTCTTTAGTCCAACTTTGGCTCTCCTGCCACCTCCTGAGTGCAGCCTTATGATCCAAAAGGAGGAAGCCCCTTCCTACTGCACCCTGCTGTCCCTCTATTCAGAGGCCGAAGATGATGGGGACCCTGAGGGTGGCCTGGACCTGGACACTATTGACAGCGGCTTTATGGAATGTGACTATGGAAGCCCTCTGGACCTGAAGAGTGGGAAAAAGCCCCCCAACGAAGAAGGAGAAGCAGCTGCAGGCATAACTGAAGCGAGGGGGGCCTCCCTGCCAAGTTACATCAAGCAGTGGGTATCTGGCCACAAGCTCAAGGCTTGAGGGTCCAGAACTGATTTATCCAACCCCTTGTTCCCAATTGTGGGCTCTGCTTTGTCTGCTGCCAGAAGACAACTTCCTAAAAGAAAGAGCAATGGAGGCTGTCCTGCAACAGGCAGGAAGGGGGGGGGGCTCTTCTGTGGGGCAGTTATGGGGCCTCCATTTGATTTCGAACTGCAGTTCCCATCAGTGCCCCTAGTCAGCAATGCTAATGCTAAAATCACTGGGTGTCGCAGCCCAACAACACCCAGAACTTTTACGTGCTTTTACTGACACTTTTCCACTGTTTCCCTCTGTATTTGTTTTGGTCTTTGTAATGTTCCTTATTTATTTATTTATTTATTTATTCATTATTTAAACTTATATGCCGCCACTCCCCTGGGGCTCGGAGCGGCATACAAGAATAGCTAAAATCTAACAAAATTTAAAAGCAATTTAAAACAATTTAAAAACAACAGTATCAAACATTAAAAGCCTGTCGAAACAGGTATGTCTTACATGCTCTGCGGAAAGCTGGTAAGTCCCGTAAGGCATGGACTTCACGTGGCAGAGCATTCCAGACTGATGGTGCCACTGCTGTGAAGGCTCTGCGTCTGGTTGCCGTTAGACGCAAGGTCTTGACACTGGGGACTTCCAATAGATCTTGGTCCTCAGAACGGAGGGATCTCTGGGGTTGGTAGGGGGTGAGACGGTCTCTCAGATACATTGGCCCCAGACCATGCAAGGCCTTAAAGGTGAGTACCATCACTTTGAAAGTGATCCGGTGCTCAATTGGTAACCAATGCAGTTGTAGTAAAATTGGTATTATGTGGCATCTCATCGGAATTCCCGCAAGAAGCCGAGCAGCTGCGTTTTGTACCAACCTGAGCTTCCGGATCACCGACAGAGGAAGGCCAATGTAGAGGGCATTACAGTAGTCCATTTTTGAGATGACCGTGGTCTGGATCACCGTAGCTAGGTTGTCCTGGGACAGGTAGGGGGCCAGCCATCTAGCCTGCCACAGATGAAAAAAGGCGGTTCTGCTCACGGCGGAGACTTGGGCCTCCATTATCAGCAGAGGGTCCAGAAGGACTCCCAGACTCTTTACCAATGATGACGGGCATAGCGCCTTGCCATCCAAGGTGGGCAGATGGATGTCCCCACTGTCCGGTCCACCCAGCCATAGGATCTCCGTCTTTGCTGGATTCACCCTCAACCTGCTGGCATGCAGCCATCCAGTAACGGCCTCGAGGCACTGATGGGAACAATCGGGTACAGAGTCCGGTCGGCCTTCCATCTTCAGCACCAGCTGAGTGTCATCGGCATACTGATAACACTCAAGCCCAAAACCTTGAACCAGCTGAGCAAGTGGTCGCATATAGATGTTAAACAACAGAGGGGAGAGAACCCCACAAGATAGAGGGGACCTCTCATAGACCAGGCCTCCTCTCTCCACTCGCTGTCCACGGTTGTGAAGAAAGGAGGACAGCCAGTTTAAAGCTGTCCCCCTGACTCCAACAGCAGCAAGGCGGTGGGTCAAGAGATTGTGGTCAACTGTGTCAAATGCTGCTGTGAGATCCAATAACACAAGCAGCGCTGACCCGCCCTGGTCAAGCTGGCATCGAAGGTGATCCATGATGGAGACCAGCACATTCTCTGTCCCGTGCCCCGCACGGAAGCCGGACTGGAAGAGATCTAGTCCGGCTGTGTCGTCTAGGAATTGCTGCAACTGCTCCGCTGCTGCCCCTTGAGGGGCTGTATGGGGTGGGAGGGACACAGGACATAATGGAATAAAAAAAACCCAACAGCTTCAACATCTAGATCAGGAATATAGTGATGAGCAACTGATTAACTGATCAAAATGCTGGTGGTTTGGTGGGTGGACGTAGTTCTGGGCCACTGGCTCCTTAACTCCTCAGCTCATCTGCAGGGCCCCTCTGATCAGCGTGATGATCTCACAAGGGGCTTCCGCCACCCAGCGTAGGCTATTGCTGAAATCAGGTTGAGCAACAGGCAGAGCTCAGCTTGGCCAGGAGAGGCTTCCTCTGCCTTTCCTCCAGAAAAAGGACCAAGAGCCCAGAACTGAAGTGGGCACAGCTGCACAGGACCCCCTGGGTAAGAAAAGGGACACCAACCGCTCCCCCACAATGGGGGGGGGGTCACTTTGGCCAAGGGCCCTGAATTCATTCCTAAGCAGTAGTCCAGATCTGGGGCACAAATGCATCAGTAGAAATGGCTAGGCTTTTACTAATGAAATGCTTCTTAGAAGAAGTGTGAGGGGTTCAGGTGCCCCTCAGCAATGCCCCCCCAGCAACACAATGCCCAGCACTTCCTTGTAGGGAGAACGATCACCTGGTTGCCAGATCCTTTCCCCTCTAGGGCTTGCCCTCCTGCTTGCTCAATTTGGAGCTGCAGGACTTCATCCTCCTGGGCAGTTCGGAGTAGTCTTTCCTAGAAGCAAAGGGGCCACAGATCAGCGTGGGAATGGAGGTGGGTAGGTGGGGTGGAAGGCTATGTCTGGCCAGAAGGGCCTGTTTGAGACTGGAAACCCATTTGACCTCCCCATCTCCAGGGATTCTGAAAGGAGCTTGTTTATATTCTTGTTCCGAAGAACAAGAAAACATATGTTCGTGTGCAGAAAAATGAGGCCCAGTCCCCCCTTTCCCCGGATAGGCCTTTGCCCAAGGGACTGGTGTAGTTGGCTAAATGGAGGAGTCGAGGCAAGGGGACTCCACCTGGTCATGGCAAAGCTGTTGCAGGGCAGTTAATGGAAGAGCCACCTGGTCTGTTTTCTTCCTCCAGCCTTCCCTCTATCCTTTTTAATGTTGCGCAACACTGCTTATCATAGAGCCCCCAGTGGCACAGTGGGCTAAACATTGTGCCAGCAGGACTGAAGACAGTCACAGATTTTAATCCAAGGAGAGCATGGATGAGCTCCCTCTATCAGCTCTGGCTCTCCATGTGGGGACATTAGAGAAGCCTCCCACAAGGATGGTAAAACATCGAAACATTTGGGCATCCCTTGGGCAATGTCCTTGCAGACGGACAATTCTCTCATACCAGGAGCACCTTGCAGTTTCTCAAGTCTCTCCCGACACAGAAAAAAAAAAACGTGCATATCAAGGGGATGGTTTCAATCCAAAGAACCCAGTTTGTAAGGCCTGAGCTCATAGGATCCCCCTGAATCTGTTCTCCGTGCAGACCCCATACATCCAGGCCTTGGGATCGTGCTCCACGTCCGAAGTACATATGCACCATCCTAAAAGAAGCCTTCCTTGAGTCAGGGTTGCAGTGGGCTTTGGCAGGTGCTCCCTTCTATTTCCCACAACATGCTACTGATTGGCCCCTTGCCTGCTGTGGTCCTGTGCATCTGGTGCAACCCTGATCCCACTTGGAGACAATGTTCTCAGGCGCCAAGGGCACAGGCGACCTCCATACGCCCTGGGCAGAGAATGTTCCCCACCAAAGCTCATGTGAGAAAAAGCCCACGAGTTGCAAAAGCACTCAAGGCTTCTTTGTTTCAGGTCATCCAGCCATCTTGTCTTGTTTCTGTTGATGGAAAGGGGCTGCTGCCAGGGTGCCCACCCACTGAGACTGATGTGTCTTCATCTCCTCCTCCTCCTCCTTTTCATCTCTTTTTCTGTGGCCCTGAAAAGGCGGTGGTGGCAGCACCATGATACAGGTACAAGGAAGGAGTGAAAGGCATGCAACCCCATCTGTGTGGGGGGACAAGCGCCCCTTCTCCGGTGGGAAAAGGGCCCAGTGAAGGGGGAGCCAGGCTAATGGAGGGAGGGGCCCTAGGCTTCTGCTGGACACCCTTCAGCTTGGCCCCTTGCCTGCATTTCTGCCACCCCCCCCTCCCTCTTCTGGGGGGGGGGGCTCTCTGAGGATGTCAGCTGCCTGAACAAATGGGGCTCCTCTGGCGCAGCGTGTCCTGCACATGGTGGCCACACAACCAGAGCTTGGGACAGGGACCCTTCTACCTCCAATTCTCAGAGTGAGTACGGACCCTCCCTTGACGCACACAGACCCTGCTAGGGTGGTCCTTCATCCAGGCAGAAGATCCACTGCAAGCCAAGGGGAGAAGGAGCCACACAGCACAGGGAGCAGAGCCGTGGCAATGTGCAAAAAGGGGTGCATTTTTGCATGGCTTGTGTTGCTCCTTGCCCTATGGAGGGCTGTTTGTTGCTCCAATTGTTTATTTCAATTGAAGGAAATTTTGTGGGAGTTTGTTGGATGGCATCCTTGAAGTGACTGGATTGACCTTGAAGGAGCTGGGGTGGTGATAGCCGACAGGGCATTCTGGTGTGGGCTGATCCATGAGGTCACCAAGAGTCGGAAGCGACTGAATGAATGAACAACGAATGGACTGTTTGGATCTTCTGGCAGTTCAAGACACTCTTGAAGAAATTAATTTCCTGTAAATCCCAAAAGCACATTTTGGAGAGATACTTTTATCAAGGCAACAAAAAGATGCCAAATCCATCCCACTGACATCTTGGGTCATTTCTTACCTTGCTGTACACGAAGCTGCACTATTCCCAGGTCCAGTTTGGGAATCTTTTCTTCATGTCTATCCATTATTTATCCTGGCACATAGAAAGTTGAAAGGGACAGCTCCCTGCCTGAGAGGAAAGGCCTCCAGGAAGCAGGGCCTGAACAGTGTTCCCTCTTTTCTCCTCTGCAGGGCTGGGCTGGCCTCAAAGGGAGAGCAGTCTGCCTCAGCAGCAACACAGAAGAGGATAGCCTTCACGATAGCGGCAACAGCAGCCATCGGGGCATAGCGCAAGTCATGGAAGAGCCCTGCTCCCAGATCTCCTCCCTTGCTCTACTCTTCAAGGCCCCCAGGATGAAGACTGCCCCTCGAACAGAGGGGACTCTATTGGCATCCATTCTGTGGGGTCAAGAATGGCAAACCTGCAGAAGTGCACAGAGCCCCTGTCGCTCCTCCTCCCTCCCCTTTCTGGGGGTCCCGGGGCCCTGGCCAAAGCAGAGGGAAAGGGGGCCCCTTCAAGCAGCCCCTATTTCCAAGAGCTGAGGCTCAGCCAGGAGACGGAGAACCTTTTTTCCTGCAGCAATGATTACTATAGCATTTGGGAAGGAGGCAGCGGCAGTGGGAATGGCCCAGGGGCTGAAGGCTGCTTTCGGTTGGGAACGGCTCCTGGCCAAGGCTGACCCGAAGCATCTAGTTCATGCTCTCCCTGCCCCATGGTCAAGATAAGAGGGCAGTGGGAGTGTGTGTGTGTGTGTGTGTGGGGGGGGGGGGGGGGAGGTTGGGAGAAGCAGCCCAGTTGGTGAAAAAGAACAGCCTGTCTCCAAGTTTGTGTATCAAGTGGCTTTTGCCCCATGCTCTCCTGGGCACTCCCTGAGGCTCTGCCTCCTTCTGCTGTGTCCCATTTGCAGAGTTGCAATAAAAGCAATGTTACAGTGATAACCCCATGGTCCAGCTCAACTAACAACGGGACACCTCAGCTTTCAAGGACTGGGCACATCTTTCTGCAAGGCGACTAACAATTAGAATAGAATAACTTTATTGTCATCGTACAACAAAATTAAATGCCTTCCCCAGCACATCACAAAACAATGCACTCATCTCTCCACACTCCCACCACGACCATACAGCCCCCAATGAAACTATAGAATTTAACATAGCCACGGCTCTAGGGTAAAAGCGGTCTCCCAGTCTGTTTGCCCTTGCCTTTGTCACTCTGTATCATCTGCCAGATGATAATAATTTTTAAAAAAGAATATGTTGAGAAATATTGATCCCTAAGAATGCTCTGAGCTTTCTTAGGGCTGTGGGACCTATAAAGTTCTTCCAAAGAGGGGAGAAAGAGGGCAATTGATGATGCTCTGTGCAGAAGTGGTGACTCTTTAGAGCGCCTTCTTGTCTGCCACTGTGCAGTTACCAAACAAGTGATCCCATCCCTTTTTGAGCATTTACCATTCTACAACATTAGTACTAAAAGGGTTAGGAATCAGTTTTTGGTCAACTTTAGATTTGGTTTGGTTATTTGGGGTGCTGATTCCAAAAAGTGCATTGGACTGACCACATCAGCTCTGGTTTCTGATACAGAACATATGCCATCCAGTAGTCGCCATCTGCTTTCCCACAGAAAACCATATGCAATCATTTAGAGCTGGTGTAGTAGTGGTAATATTTCGTGGGTAATCAGCTTCCCCTCTCCTGACATCCCCATTGTCTCAGACCTATAAGAGGGTTTCATGAGACCAGTCATTCTTGTTGCCACATGGTTTTGAAGCAACAATGTAGTAATAGTGAGGTCATGGACTATAGTTTCATTCTTGGGGACCCCAGGTTGGGGACAACAGTACCAAACCATGTGCAGATGCAGTAGGTTAGGACACTCTCCATAGCACAATAATAATAATAATAATAATAATAATAATAATAATAACTTTATTTATACCCTGCCATCATCTCCCCAAGGGACTCGGAGCGGCTTAAGTGAGGCCAAGCCCAACAGTACATCAATAAACAAAAGCAATAAACAAAAACAAAAAATACAATACAATTAATATAAATCACATATAAACAATAAATAGTAAACAGGAACAAACAAGGAATTAAAAACCTATTGCTGGGCCAAATATAATAGTTTAAAAATTAATTTTTTATTTTTTATTTTTTAAAAAAACGCTGGGCATGAACAAGGTAGGATATAACTGGTATAGAATTTTCAAAAAGAGATGAGGGGATGCAGTTAGTCCTAAATCCCAACAAAGCAAATAGCCAACAATGAAATACATATTGAGATTCTGGATATAGAATGCGGCATGGAGGAGGGGGGGTGTTGCGCCAGCCGAGGGGCCCCCATAGAAGTGGTGGTGGGGAAAGGGAGATGCGGGAAAAGGAGACCATTAATTCGGCCTAGGGATCGTGTAACAACATTAGTAATTCCAAACCAGTCTCCTGATATGGTAAACTGGTGTAACCAGGATGGGGGTCCCTCTGGATTGAAGGTGGTGCTGTTGAACGCCAGATCTGTCAATGGAAAAACAAATTTCATCCAAGACTTAATCCTGGATGAGCGGACAGATCTGGCGTGCATTACGGAGACCTGGTTGGACGAAGCAGGAGGCGTGAATTTGACCCAGCTTTGCCCACCAGGTTTTTCCGTGCAGCACCAGCCGAGATCCGGAGGGCGGGGAGGTGGGGTCGCAGTGGTCTATAGAGATTCCATCCCTCTGACCAGGGGCCCCATTCCGCAGTCAAGAAATTTTGAATGCGTCCACTTAAGGTTGGGTGACCGGGACAAAATAGGGATTCTGTTAGTGTACCGCCCACCTCGCTGCACTACAGTCTCCTTACCTGAGTTAGCGGGGGTGTCTCAGGCCTGGCATTGGAATCCCAGCGGCTCCTTGTGCTGTGGGACTTCAATGTCCATGCCGAGGCGGCCCTTTCAGGAGCGGCTCAGGACTTCATGTCTGCCATGGCAACCATGGGGCTGTCCCAGCAAGTATCTGGCCCCACTCATAGTGCAGGACATATATTGGACTTGGTTTTCTGCCAGGGATGGGAGGAAGGTGGTGGGGTCGAGGAGCTGACCATCTCTCCGTTGCCATGGACTGACCACTTCTTGGTCAGATTTAGGCTCACTGCGCCCCCTAACCTCTGCAGAGGTGGAGGACCAATTAAGTTGGTCCGCCCCAGGAGGCTTATGGATCCGGATGGATTCCTGATGGCTCTTGGGGTGTTTCCCGCCGCCTCGGTAGGTGATCCTGTCGAGGCCCTGGTCACTCTCTGGAATGGGGAGATGACTAGGGCAATTGACACGATCGCTCCGGAACGTCCCCTCTCAAGTAGCCGAGCTAAACCAGCTCCCTGGTTCACCGAGGAGCTGGCAGCGAAGAAGCGAAGGAAGAGGGAACTAGAGAGTGTGTGGTGTTCGGATCCGAGTGAGCCAAATTAAACACAGTTTGTGTCCTTTTTAAGGGCATATGCCGTGGCAATAAAGCCGCAAAGAAGGCCTTCTTTGTGGCCACTATTGCGTCTGCAAAGAACCGTCCGGCTGAGCTGTTCCGAATTGTCAGAGGCCTTTTAAATCCCACCGCTCAAGGTGGGAACCCTGACAATTCGACTTCTCGCTGTGAAGCTTTTGCTCCGTTCTTTGCAGACAACGTCGCTTTGATCCATTCTGGTCTGGATACCATGTTAATGGCAGTCTCTGAGGATGTAACACGAGCACCTGCTTGTCCAGTTTTGATGAATTCATTTCAATTGGTGAAACCTGAGGATGTGGACAAGATACTTGGAGGAATGAGGCCTACCACATGCATCCTGGACCCCTGCCCATCCTGGCTTCTAAAGGAGGCCAGAGGGGGTTGGCTGAGTGGGTTAAGGTGGTGGTTAATGCTTCCCTTCAAGAAGGCAAGATTCCAGCGAGCTTAAAACAAGCTATAATAAAACCGCTGTTGAAGAAACCATCACTGGACCCCACTAAATTCGACAACTATCGGCCAGTTTCCAATCTCCCCTTTTTGGGCAAAGTCCTGGAACGTGTGGTGGCCTCACAACTCCAGCTATTCTTGGACGACACGGATTATCTGGATTCGGCACAGTCTGGTTTCAGGCCAGGACATGGAACTGAGACAGTCTTGGTCGCCTTAGTGGATGATCTGCGCCGGGAGCTCGACAGGGGGAGTGAGTCCCTGTTGGTGCTGCTGGACCTCTCAGCGGCCTTCGATACCATCGACCACGGTACTCCTGGTCAGTCGCAATGCCGAACAGGGCATAGGGTTACAGCCTGTGTTGGATGGGGCCGCACTCCCCCTGAAGACGCAGGTTCGCAGCTTGGGTGTGACCCTGAACTCATCGCTGAGCCTGGAACCCCAGGTTTCAGCGGTGACCAGGGGAGCATTTGCACAGCTAAAGCTTGTGCGCCAGCTGTGCCCGTACCTTGGGAAGTCTGACTTGGCCACGGTAGTCCACGCTCTGGTTACATCCCGTTTAGACTACTGCAACGCTCTCTACGTGGGGTTGCCTTTGAAGACAGCTCAGAAGCTCCAACTAGTCCAACGCTCGGCAGCCATGATTTTAACAGGAGCAGAGCGCAGGGAGCATACAACCCCCCCTGTTGCGCCAACTCCACTGGCTACCGATCTGCTACCGGGCTGAATTCAAAGTGCTGGCGTTGACCTTTAAAGCCCTAAACAGTTCCGGCCCAAGCTACCTATCTGACCACATCTCTGCCTATGAACCCACCAGGACTTTGAGATCTTCCGGGGAGACCCTGCTCTCGATCCCGCCTGCTTCTCAAGCTCGGCTGGCGGGGACGAGAGATAGGGCCTTCTCGGTGGTGGCTCCTCGGCTGTGGAGCGCCCTTCCTACGGACATTAGACTAGCACCATCTCTAATGGTATTCCGCAAAAAGGTGAAGACCTGGCTGTTTGAGCAGGCGTTCGAATAATTAGTGCAATGATTGGTTAATGAACACTGGAATGGAACAATGAATGACGAATTTGGAACATGTTTTTGATGACGAGACAACAGTGAATGGGTATTGTAGTAACTGTTTATTAATTGTGTAATGTGTTAGGTTGTTAACTGTTTCTATACTGTAGCACAGAATTTTTGCTGTTCGTATTTGTTGTGAACCGCTGTGAGTCGCCTTCGGGCTGAGAACAGCGGTATATAAGGTAAATAAATAAATAAATAAATCAGTAGTAAAGTGCATTCTGAGGGCATATTGCTGAGAATTTTCCTTATTCTGGGAAGGCACACTGGAACAACCATGTTTTTAGGCTCCTCCTAAAGACTGCAAGAGTTGGGGCATACCTGATGTCCTTGGGAAGTGAGTTCCAGAATCAGGGGGCCACCACCGAGAAGGCCCTCTCCCTCATCCCCACCAATCGCGCCTGCGAAGGAGGTGGGAGCGCGAGTAGGGCCTCTCCAGATTATCTAAGAGATCGTGTGGGTTCGTACACAGAAATGCATCACGCAGGTAGGTGGGAGAGAGTTGGAGAAAGTCACAAGTGGTAGAAAGTCACCAGCAGTGTTCCATTCAGTTGTCGGTTCCTTAGCAGTCTGAGGTAGTACAGTCTCTGCTGGGCCCTTTTCACCAGTGCTGCTCTATGAACGTTGCCCCAGGTCAGGTCCTCCTTCACAGTGACACCCAAGAACTTGAAACTCATCACCTGCTCCTCTTGGTCTCCATTTATGAGCAAGGGATAGATTTCTGGTCTGTTCTTCATGTACTCCACTATGAGCTCCTGGGTTTCATCGGGTTTTTACGGTTCCCTATCGGCTGTTAGGAATTGTGGGAGTTGAAGTCCAAAACACCTGGAGGGCTTCCTGCAAAGTCCTGTCCCTTGCCACTCTTCCTCAACACGTAGTTTTGGGGGCGATCCATGGCTCCCATGCTCCTTCCAGGAGGCAATCAGGCCTGGTGGACAACGGTCTGGGACCATTCCAGCGCCATTCTTTCTCTCCAGAGGCCTATTTTTTTGGGGGGGGGGATGTGTCCGGAACCCTATGATCGGGTTGTGGGTGGCGCCGGACCACGGTACTCCGCACTTCCTCCGGGGACATTGAGGGAAGGGAGTGAGTGAAAGAGAATGGGTGGGGGAGGCCCGGTGCCTTCTGGGTAGGGAGGGAGGGAGCGCGAGGGGCGTCTCCGCTGCTGCTGCTGCGTCACTTGCTTCCTCGCCGGCCGGCCCCTCCTTTTTCTGTCTCGCGAGAGCCACCAAGCGAGAGCCGACGAGATGTTGAGCGGCACCTTGGGCAGGGCAATGGCAGAGCGCACCGGCGGGAAGTCCCGCCCTCAACCGCGCGGAAGTGGGCATTGTTGTCGCTGACGTCAGTGGCGGAGGACTCGGGCGTCCCATTGGGTCGCAGTGGCGGGTCGGGAGGCCGGGCCCATGGCCAGCACCGGCAGCCCCCTGGTAGGAGGAGGGGGAGGAGGAGGAGTGCGAAGGGAAGGGAAGGGCGGGAGGAGGAGGAGGCAGGCGGGCAGGCCTAGGCCGCGCCCCTCAGGCCCGGCGCCCCGGCTAGGCCCCTGCCAAGGCGCCCCGCTGCCTCAGAGGTCGGAGGGAGGGAGCTTAGAAGTCGGCCTTTTCCCGGGCCTGAGGCGCTTTCTCCCTCTGCTCCCCAATTCGCGCCTCTCTCCCTGACCCTCCTTCCCGGCAAGAGGGCTTCCAGCGCCCCGGGCGAGGCCTGCCTTTCCGTGAAGCCGGAGGGAGGAGTAGAGGCCAAGCGCGGCCCGGGCTGGAGGCCTGTCCAGCACAGAATAGCAGTATATGGACAGCGAGACAGCCAGAGGCCTCGGACTGCTTCTGCTCCAGCCACCGCCCCATTCAGTCTCCAGCCAGGTGGCATTTACCAAGAGAATGCTAGAGCAATGGCAGCTTCTCTGGCTAATTCCATTCAGTCTCCAGCATCTCCCAAACACTCCATCCGGCAGAGGATAGAAGGGCCCACCACCTGCCTGCCTTCCAAACTACCACTGATGCCACAGAGCCCCGACAAGGCGCAGTCCTCACTGAAGCGCTCTGCAAGTGCCTCCCTCAAATATATTCCAGGCTCTTCCAGATATGCCGGAGGCCCTCCTTTGAAGTCAAGAGGATGCTCTCAGCTAGTTTCTCAGGCACTCATTTGACACCCCCCCCCCCCACATTGTTGACCCTGAAGAGACCTTTCTAGACCCCTTGGCTTCGTGGATACTGAGAAGGAGAATGAGCAACATGGCAAGGCCAGGGAAAGCATGGCCCCCATCCCACACAAGTGGGCAATTGACATTTACCAAGAGAAGGGTATAGCGATGGCAGCTTCCCTGGCTGATTCCTTCCTGGAACTCCCTTTGCGGCTTCTGCCGACCCACAAATTGGGCCCCAAGAGTCTCCTGTTGCAGCAGAGGGTGTGGATTCCAGCTACTTCTATGTTGCTTGGGGGGTCCTGTTTGGAGGAAGGGAGTCCTCCTGTGTTTATGAAGGGTGCTTAAGAATGGCATATGGTTTTGCCACCGCTCTGTGGTGTCTTCTTGTGGAGGGACAGTAATATGTGGATTGGCATTTGCAAGGCACAGAGTAGATAACGTGTATTTCTGTAGTCTACTTTTGCTACCATCTTCTAGAAAAACACCACTAATGAGGCAAGCATTCTAACATTTCAATATCTTCCATGGCCTTGCAATATTTCTCACGGTCAGGCCTGGCGCTTCTGCCCCTTCCTTGTTGGAGCCCAAAGTGGGGGCTGCCCACCTCACCCTGTGCAGAGGTGCCTTGCTGAGGGGCTCTGCCCCTGCTCATGTTGCTGACAGTGCCCCCGCTCCCCCTATCCCTGGGCTTCTCCGCTGCAGCCCTTGGTGTGCCAAGAAACTCCTGCCCCATTCCGAGGACCCACACAGCCATATAACCAAGAATATAAAGGCAGATAAATAATCCACAATATCTGCTTTGAACTGGGGGCCCTTCCAGACAGTCCCTATATCCCAGGATTTGATCCCAGGTATTCTGCTTTAAACTGGATTAATGAGTCCCTGCTGCCAGATAATCTAAGGACCCTTTCATGCAGCTGAATAAAACCCCACATTTTCTGCTTTGAACTGGAATATATGGCAGTGTGGACTCAGTTAACCCATTTCAAAGCAGATATTGTAGGAATTTCTGCCTTGATTATCTGGGTTATTTGCCTGTGTGTAAGAGCCCTGAATCCACACTGCGATATAACCCAGTTCAAAGCAGAAAATGGGGGATTTTATACAGCTGTGTGGAAGAGGCCATTGATGTCTCAGGAAACTCCTGTCCTATTCATAGGTCCCTTCCACACAGCTGTATAACCCAGAATATCAAGGCAGATAATCCACAATATCTGCTTTGAACTGGATTATCTGAGTCCACACTGCCATATAATCCAGTTCAATACAAATTTTATATAGCCTGTGGAAGGGCCTGGAATCCCTTTCTGGTGCCAGTCAGCTGGCTCTGCCTTTGCAACTCTCTTGTTGTCTTTCACCCCTTTGGCTTCAAAGGTCTGGCTTTGGCAGCTTCTATCCTCTGCTCTGTTTGCCTGGAGCTTGAGCCGGTGCATTGCTTTCACGTTTATTTATTATTTATTTATTTATTTGCTGCATTTATTAACCGCCGCTCTCAGCCCTGGGGCGACTCGCGGCGGTGTACAACATACAAAAGACAATTTACAATGAGCCAACATGACAGAAAAACAACATATCACTACTACACAAACATCTAATTACACTAAAATATTCCGCTTCGTCTTATAGTAGAATCATAATCGGTCTCGTAGTCATATTCCGTTCCAGTTGTCATTTCCAGTTACTGTAGCACTTAATTGAATGCCTTCTCGAATAGCCATGTCTTCAGGCTCTTACGGAAGGACATAAGGGAGGGCGCCTGTCTGATGTCAACGTTTCTGAATAGAAACCCTGGGCCAAGAAAAATGCAGAGAACAAAATCAACCTCTGTACATGGCATTCATTGACCTCGCAAAGGCATTCGACACAGTGAATCGCAGCGCTCTCTGGACCATCCTCCAAAAAATCGGGTGCCCAAACAAATTTGTGAACATCCTGCAGCTCCTCCATGATGACATGATGGCAGCAGTCTTGGACAGCAATGGCTCTCAAAGTGACCCATTTAAGGTGGAATCGGGTGTCAAACAGGGATGTGTTATTGCCCCAACTCTATTCTCCATCTTCATTGCTATGATACTTCACCTTGTTGACGGGAAACTTCCCACCGGAGTAGAAGTCATCTATCAGACAGAAGGCAAGCTGTTTAACCTCAGCAGACTGAAAGCCAAAACCAAGGTTACAACAACATCTGTTATACAACTCCAGTATGCTGATGACAATGTCGTCTGTGCGCATTCAGAAGAAGATCTACAGGCCACTCTAAACACCTTTGCAGAAGCATACACGAAGCTTGGCCTGTCACTAAACATCGAGAAAACCAAAGTGCTGTTCCAGCAGTCACCAGCCATCCCCTTCCCAATGCCAGTGATACAGCTTAATGGTGTAACATTAGAAAATGTTGACCATTTCCGCTACCTTGGCAGCCACCTCTCCACCACAGTCAACATCGACACCTAAATACAACACCGCCTGAGCTCTGCGAGTGCAGCATTTTCCCGAATGAAGTAGAGAGTGTTTGAGGACCGGGACATCCGTAGGGATACCAAGGTGCTTGTCTATAAAGCTATTTTCCTCCCAACCCTGCTATATGCCTGCGAAACGTGGACTGTTTACAGACGTCACATGCAACTCCTGGAACGATTCCATCAGCGCTCCGGAAAATCCTGCAAATCTCTTGGGAAGACAAGCAGACAAACGTCAGCGTGCTGGAAGAAGCAAAGACCACCAGCATTGAAGCGATGGTCCTCCGCCATCAACTCCGCTGGGCCGGCCACGTTGTCCGGATGCCTGACCACCATCTCCCAAAGCAGTTGCTCTACTCTGAACTTAAGAATGGAAAATGGAATGTTGGTGGACAGGAAAAGAGATTTAAAGATGGGCTCAAAGCCAACCTTAAAATCTCTGGCATAGACACTGAGAACTGGGAAGCCCTGGCCCTTGAGAGCTCCAGCTGGAGATCAGCTGTGACCGGCAGTGCTGCAGAATTTAAGGAGGCACAAGTGGAAGGTGAAAGAGAGAAACGTGCCAGGAGGAAGGCGCGTCAAGCCAACCCCGACCGGGACCGCCTTCCACCTGGAAACCAATGCCCTCACTATGGGAGAAGATGCGTGTCAAGAATCGGGCTCCACATCCACCTACGAACCCACAAAGAAACGCATAATGGAAGACCATCTTACTCATCCAACGAGGGATCGCCTAAGTAAGTAAGTATCTGTTTATAACTGCTATTGTGGTCGGCAGATGCCACAAAAGGAAAACCAGTCAGGAATCAGTCAGAGAAGCTGCCATTGCTATAGCCTTCTCTTGGTAAATGTCAACTGCCCACCCGCGTGGGATGGGGCCATGCTCTCCTTGGCTTTGCATGTTGCTCAGCCTACTTCTCAGAGTCCACAAAGCCAAGGGGCCTAGAAAGGTCTCTTCTGGGTCAACAAAGTTGGGAGTCAAATAGGTACCTGAGAAATCAGCCAAGAGTAGCCTCTTACTGCAAAGGAGGGCCTCTGGCTTTTCATTAGGAGAGGCACTTGCAGAGCACCCTAGTGAGGACTGAGCCTTATTGGCGGGTTGGCAAAACATTGGTTGTCTTTGGTTTGGAAGACAGGCAGGTGATGGGCCCTTCTATCGTCTGCCAGATGGAGTGTTTGGGAGATGCTGGAGAGTGAATGGGGCCGTGGCTAGAGCAGCAGCAGCCAGAGGCCTCTGGCTGTATTGCTGTCCTTATACTGTCATCCTGGGGAGAGCCATTGGGTGACCCTGTTTTTTCCTCCGCAGTATGATGCTGTTCCCATACAGTCCAGCGTGGTGTTATGTTCCTGCCCGTCTCCATCCATGGTGAGGAGCCAAGCCGAGCCCAGCCTCCCACCCATCACTGCCTCTGCTTGTGGTGGCCGGCTAGAGCTGAGCATGGAGAACGCCTTGCCACAGGCCCCTGCCCCTCAGCCACAGCGGAAGAAGCGCCCTGAGGACTTCAAATTTGGGAAGATCCTGGGCGAAGGCTCCTTCTCAACTGTGAGTGTCTTTGCTGGGAAGAGGGGAGAGGCATACCTTGATGCAGCACAGAGTGCTCCCTGACCCACACATTCCCATGCGCTTGCCATGCTTGGGCCAGGTGGGCTCTAGGCACTTCAGCTCACCAGAGGTAGTCTGGGCCAAGAGGGCAGCTGGGCTCATAAAAGGTTCACTGGCAGCCTGATGGGGGCTTCCTGCAGGGCTGCCTCCTCCTAGGGATTGTAATGGCATCCCTCTTTCCCTTGAAACAGGTGGTCTTGGCCAGAGACTTGGCTTCCTACAGAGAATATGCCAGTGAGTAATGCTTTTAGGGTGGGGTTGGGTTCAGGCTGGTGGCTCCAAAGGCAGCAGTGAGGCAGTGCTCTTGCAAGGGCTCATGTCTGCCTGGCCTCCAGGCCCCTTCCTATCCACCTGCATGGTTTCTGAGTTTTCCATGGAGGCTACAAAAGGTTGAAACTCCTTTGTACTTTGAACAGTCAAAATTCTGGAAAAACGTCACATTATCAAAGAGAACAAAGTTCCCTATGTGACCCGGGAGAGAGACATCATGTCCCGTCTGGACCACCCTTTCTTTGTCAAACTTTACTTCACATTTCAGGACGATGAAAAGCTCTGTATCCTTTGGGTTGAAAATGTTGTCAAGGCAATAATAATAATAATAATAATAATAATAATAATAATGCACTTTATAACTCGCCACCATCTCCCCAAAGGGGACTCGGAGCGGCTAACATGAGGCCAATAAGCCCTAGACCAAGAAAGGCGGACAGAGCAGTGTTTCCGTGAAGTCTTAATCATGAGACATTTCTGTATTTCTTATTAAAGCTGCCAGAGAATGTTAGATCTGGGCAAAAGTGGGTGCTGCAGGGCCTGCAAAGGGCAGTTGCCATGATTGATGCTGCTCTCTGATGACCCCCACTTCCAGGGCCAGTAGCCATCTCTTTAGAACAACATCCAGTGTCTCTGTTTATGCTACAGGGTCTCTAGCCTTCTGAAAGAAATAATTCTTAATGAAACATCCAGATTTTGGTCTCAGTTATGCCAAAAATGGGGAGCTTCTCAAATACATCCGCAAGATTGGCTCGTTTGATGAGATGTGTACAAGGTTTTACGCTGCCGAAATTGTGGCTGCTCTGGAGTACCTTCATGGAAAGGGAATTATTCACAGGTAAGAGGAGGAAGTGAATGTGTTCCTGCCGCCTCACATTTATCTCCCCCCCCCCCCCCCCCAACCGCTGCCTTTGCTGGATTTCTCTGCTTAGCCCAGGATTCCCACAGGAGGGAACAAGATCCCCATGAGCCTCTTGTATGGGACCCACTCAGGAAGCTCCGAGCTCTCTGGTTCTTTCTGCATGTGTGGTGTTGGGGGGCAACATGGAATTATGTAGCATGGAGATGTTTCCACTTCGGGTGGAAGGAAAAGGGAGATGTTTCCAGCATGATGGGTTGGGGATCTTCCCTGAACTGTGCTTTTTGCAGGGATCTAAAGCCGGAGAACATTCTTTTGAATGGAGAAATGCACATTCAGATCACAGACTTTGGGACAGCAAAAGTATTATCTGCAGACAGTAGACAAGGTACATGCAATTTTATCTCACTTCTTGGGAATGGTTAAAGCAACCTTTCTCAGGTTATCAAAAGCTGTGTTTCCTAATTAGTGACAGGAATAGCCTGCTGGGCCATAGGCTCATTTATCCTCTGGTGGCTGTTACTTCTCCCTTTCAGCCCGGGCGAACTCCTTTGTTGGGACGGCGCAGTATGTCTCACCGGAACTCCTCACAGAGAAGTCAGCTTGCAAAAGGTGAGTGCTCTGACTCTCTGTAGGCATGCTTTTGGGAGATTTCTGTGTGTATGAATGTAATGGGAAAAAAGGAAGAGAGATATTTCAGTCCCTTCTCCCCAGTCACCTTTGTAGCCAAAGAAAAGAAACTAATGATTTACTAAGATTGAAGAACATGTAAACAACTGGCCAGAGAGGCCATAGTGAGCGATTTGGCCTGCTCCTCCTCAGGGATAACTCAGCACCCAACTTAGCATAATGCCCAGGGCAGCACCCCTGGATCTGCAGGGCCTGGAATGGCCTGGCACTGACCTCTGTGCTTTGTCTCCCCCTTCTCTTTCTCTGTTATGGATGAAGCTCCGACCTGTGGGCACTTGGCTGTATCGTCTATCAGCTTGTGGCAGGACTGCCACCCTTCAGAGCTGGGTAAGACCTTGTGGGAATTGGGGCCTGCTTCTGGATGAAAGAGGCCCAGGGCATCGTCTTGTAGTATTCAGCTAATAGGTTGCAGTGGTGGGGGTGGGGGGCTTCTGGGTTGAGCTGGCATGCTCCTCTCTGCTTCTGGTTTCTCTGCTGCCTGACGTAAAGGAGTGGGGAGGTCTGGTTTTTGATTTAGGGCCACCAATATAATAATAAGGAGCTACTGGAAGGGAAAGAGATGTCTGATTTGAGCCTGTTCAAATCCAGTAAGCATGGCCCCTCCTGCTACCCATAAAAAGGACATATCTTACCTGGCCCACCATGTGTGATTGGATCATAGCAACTGTGTTGCTTTCAGTGTTAGGGTAGTCTTGGAAATTAGGGTAGTCTTGTTCTTCTGCTACTATCTGTGTGTGTCTCTCTCTGTGTGTATGTGAACATTGGTGCCAGCCATTTTTAATGTAACCATTTTAAATTACTTTTAAGGTATTTGTTGTAATGTTTGCTTATGTTTTGGTTAACTATGTCTTATTGGATTGTTTTGTTTTATTTTTCATCACAGTGCTTAATTATTTGTCGTAAGCTGTTATTACTGTCGCTTTATTGTGTATTATTTCAATATGTTTGTACTCACATGAGGCATTAAAGGTATTATTATTATTATTATTTATTTGTGTGTTTACCTTGCAGAAATGAATATCTCATATTTCAAAAGATAATCAAGTTGGAATATGACTTCCCAGAGAAGTTCTTTCCTAAAGCAAAAGACCTCGTAGAAAAGCTTTTGGTGAGTGAATTTAATCTACGAAAGGGATTGACAGAGTCCTGGAGGTGGGAGAAGAAATGAAATGCACCCCCCCCCCCCCCAACAGTCTTTGACTTATGGCTCTGAGGCCTCTCCCCTCAAACACATCCTCTGGGTTGTTGGGCTGCAAAGCCATATCTCCCTCCTGGGCCCACAAACCCCCTTGCTTAGGCCCCACAGTCTCCATCCCTCTCCCTTTCCTCCTCACCTGCTTCTGGTTCCCTTTTTTGCCTTTGACTGCTTGATGGGTGCTTGGGCTGCTCAGCTCCCCCCCCCCCCCCCCCCCGATTTGGGTGTTACTTTACAATCGATCCCTGTTGTTGTCATGGAAGAGATGTCTCTGAAGTGTTTACTTTGATCAGGTCCTAGATCCTACCAAGCGATTAGGCTGTGAGGAAATGCAGGGCTACGGACCCCTCAAGGGCCATCCTTTCTTTGACTCCGTGATTTGGGAGGATCTTCATCACCAGACACCACCCAAACTGACTGCCTACTTGCCTGCCATGTCAGAAGACGATGAGGATTGCTATGGCAACGTGAGTTCTCATGTGACCAAACCCCCTCCCCTTCAGAGGGGATGGAGACCAACAGCCCTGACCTTGTCTTGCCTTAGCCGCCTCCGTTATTTTTTTGAGAGGGAGCCACATAAACAGATAGCGCTGCACCTGAGAAGCCCCTCCTTCGGCTTTTTGAGAAGGAGCCAGGGAGAAGAGGCTGGGTGTCCTAGGTGCAAGTGGATCAGCGTGCTTCCTTCTCTGGGCAGTACGACAACCTGCTGAGTCAGTTTGGCTGCATGCAAGTCTCCCGCTCAGCCTCATCCCAGTCGCTGTCTTCCCCGGAGACGTCCCTGCCCCCACAGACCTTGGGCAACAACATCGAGCACTACATCCATGACCTTGATAGCAACTCCTTTGAGCTGGACCTCCAGTTCTCTGACGAGGAGAAGAGGTTGCTGCTGGCAAAGCAGGCAGGTGGAAATCCCTGGTAAGCAGTTCGCCCATCAATCATCTTCTAGAGTTTCCCCATAGAAACTCCTTTTTCTCATTTGGGGGAGGAGGCTACTTGGGGGGCGGGTGGAAGCAAGGTAGCCCCCAAAGGACTTCTGGTCTGTTCCTGTTGCGAGTGCCTCGTGCTATCATTGCCTTGGGAGAAAGGAAGGAGCATGCTCCACTGCCAAGCCCTTTACCCCAGGCCCTCAGTAACTGGCTCCAGGTGGGACCTCAAGGGCTGCAGTTGCTGCTTCCCCACTTTAAAATCTACCTGAGTCCTGTTTTGGGCTGATGAAAATAACACAGTGATGGTTCTCTCCTCCTCAGGCACCAGTTCGTAGAAAACAACCTAATACTGAAGATGGGTCCAGTAGACAAGAGGAAGGTAAGTACCTTTGGTTTCCTAGCTGCTTTTCTTTCTCTCTTCATTCTGGAGCAGAGTGCAACTCTCCACTCTCCCCTGTGACAATGGTGAGGGTCCTCCAAAGCCTCTCCCTTCTCTCCTCCTCATTTGGCCTCAGTGGGAAATGCAGGAGCTGCTCAGGAGGGTCTCGTGGCCCTCAGCCAAGTGCTCTTGCCCTTTCCCTGCAGGGCCTCTTTGCTCGTCGGCGCCAGCTGCTGCTCACCGAAGGGCCCCATTTGTACTACGTGGACCCTGTCAACAAGGTCCTCAAAGGGGAGATCCCCTGGTCCCTGGAGCTCCGGCCGGAAGCCAAGAACTTCAAGACCTTTTTTGTCCACACAGTAAGTGGCCCATTTCAGCAAGGCCTCTCTTTCTTGACTGCCGTTTCAGTGCTGAGGGGCTTTTCATGGGAGGGATTGTGTTCCAGCTGCTGGTGGCCCCTGAGAAGAGTGGGAGAACCTTCTGGGCCCCTAGGGGAAATTCCGGCAGCTGGGGGCCTTGGTCACCTTCCTTTCAGCTAGAGAGGAAGGCAAGGCAGCCAAAGGGTTGGGGCCAAGAGGTCAGTCCTCAGCTCAACCAACTGGCTGGTATCTAGCCATTGCTAGGGCTGGTCTTGGGGTGAGCACTGAACTTGTGTTTGCTTCCAGCCGAACCGGACGTACTACCTGATGGATCCCAGCGGGAATGCTCACAAATGGTGCAAAAAGATACAGGAGGTTTGGCGACACAGATACCACCCGAACACTGAGAAGTGAGGCAGCGGCGGCTGCCCCTCTTCCTCCTCCTCCTCTTCCTCCCTTGCGCCCCATCTCCTTCCGTGCTGCTAGAGAGCCACCAGAGGACTCTTCCCAGCCCAGTCAACAACATCCGTTTCCAGGGCCAAACTTTTTCCTTTCTGGAGGAAACCAATGGAATTCAGGGCCGCTTTGCTTGCTTTCGTGCTTCTGCTGAGGCTTCCACACACAGGCCCCTTCCTCTCTGTCTTCCCTGTTCCACAGAGGAGCGGACCCCCTCCCCCCATATTGCTGGCATTGCAGCCTGGATCGTGTGCGGCTCAACTGTGACTTCCTGATGGATCAGTCATGCCCTTTGGTGGGGTCTGGCCTGAGCAAATGAGGCTTCCTAGTAACTGCCTCCGGCCTCTCTTCCTCCCTCCTCCCTTCGGAGCCGATTGGTGGGCTCCATTTGCACCCCTCACAATGAGGAACACAGTGGGGAGGTTCCCCCCATAGAGCACTCTGGGATCCTCCCTCCCCTGATGGTACTTTCTTTATTCTCATGTCTTGCAGACACTCCTTTGCAATGGGGAAGGGAAGGAATGTAGAGTGTGGAGGAGCCCTAGCCCCTGGTTTCATAGCATTTTAAACATGAGGTTTTAATTTGGTGCATTTACATATTTAAGGAGCACTGAGGTTACCAGCATGCTTTTAACTCATACTAACGGAGGGGTGAAGTAGTTGGTCTGGAGGCTGCCTTGGTGCAACGTAGGGGTCCTTTGCCTTCCTGGAAGAGCAGAGCCAACGAGTGAGTGGCTTCCTCCCGGAGCAGTGAGCGAAGGGGCTGAGCGCCACAAGGGGGTCCCTGCTTTTGGGGGGCGATTTTGGGGCAGAGAAGAGGGAGGCCCCCACCCCAAGAGACATGCCGTTTGTACAACTGATGACTTGATTCGTGGTCTCTTTGTATAATGAGGTGTACAAATATTCCTGTATTGTTCATTGGCAAAAAGCGTTGTACCTTTTAGCAACTTTGGAAATATTTTACATGATTTAAATATATTTAAGCCCCTCCACTAATCAGACTAATTGTGTTTATGTACAAATGTTGATACGACGGAGGGGGGAAGACATGTATGGTACTTGAGTAATATCTATCAAAATGTCTCTCTTTATTATTTTTTTCCCAATTAAACTGTCATGGTCAAACGCTTGTGGCGACACGGCGAAAGGCCTTGCTTTCTCAGCGCCAGCAACCCATCAGGGCCTAGGGTTGGACCAAACTGTGGGGGTGGGGCTCTAAACGCCATTCCCTCCAGACCCCAAATACTAGGGCGGTTCTCATAAGCAGCCTTCCCTTTTGTGCCCTGAGAGGGAACATGGACGGGTGGCTGGCCCTAAAGGATCCCCAGTAGATCAGCAGCTGCAGGGCCTTCGCTTTCCCTTTTGGGCCGACTGGAGGCAGAAAGGGCTGAGAGAGCAGCTCCTGCTGATCAAGGAGCTCATCTTCTTTGACCAGAGCTGACAGGTCCTTTCTGTGGGTTTCTTCTGGAGGAGAGGGCCTCAGCCACAAGGAAGACTTTGGGATGGGAAAGGCCTAAGTAATTACTAAAGATGTTGAATAGGACCGGGCCCAGGACAGAACCCTGCGGCACTCCACTCGTTACTTCTTTACAGGATGAAGAGGAAGCATTAGTGAGCATCCTCTGGGTTCGTTTGCTTAATCAATTACAGATCCACCTAACTAGTTTTGTTTTGCTCACATTTGACTAGTTTGTTTGCCAGAAGGTCATGGGGGACTTGTTGAAGACCTTACTGAAATCCGGATACGCTACATCCACGGCATTCCCCGCATCTACCCAGCTTGTAACTATAAAAAAAAAGTCAATCAGTAGGGGTATTTGCATAGAGGTAGCTTAGAGGTTGCAATGCTCACATTTGCTTCAAAGAGTCAAAGAGTTCTTTCCCCCGCCCTGGACATTATTCCACAAGTATATATACACCCCACTTGCCTCACTAGCAACAGAACCTCCGAGATGCCATTAGATGCAAGAGAAACATCAGGAGAGAATGCAGCTGGAACATAATCATACAGCCTGAAAAACTCAGCAGCCCAGTGATTCTGGGCATGAAAGCCTTCCATCATCATCATCATCATCATAATATTTCTTGACCGCCTCCCTGCACGGCTTGAGGCAGGTTACAACATGGCTCAAACACACGTTCATCTAATTCTTTAAACTACACATATTAAAACATAATATCAAGGCAGAAGACCCCACAATATCTGCCTTGAACTGCCCACACTGCCATATGTTCCAGTTCAAAGCAGATAATGTGGGATTTTATTCAGCTGTGTGAAAGAAGCCATAGTCTCCCGAGCAGCAGGAAACAAGCCTTGCCCTGGGATCCTCCAGGTTTCCCTTTCCCTTCAGCCTTCTTCCTTGCTTTGGCCGGTCGCCGAGGAGATGCGCATGCGCCCTCGCTAGGGCCGCGCACGTCCTCGGCTCGGGGGACGCCTTTCGGGAGCGTCACTTCCGGCGCGCAGCCAAGATGGCGGCGGAGAGTTCTTGCGAGCTGCCCATGGCCCCTCCGCCGCCGGCCCCCCTCGGGCCTTCCTCCTCCTCTTCGTGCCGCCGCCGATGCTCTAGTTCCAGCTCCAGCGGCTCCTCCTCGTCGTCGTCCTCCTCGTCGTCGTCGCTGCTCTCCTGGGGCGGCCCTCCCTCGGCTTTGGTTTCTTCCGCGGCGGCGGCGGTGGCGGCTCCCCCCTGCCGTTTGGGCCCCGGCCCGGCCTCGGCCTCCTCAGCGTTGGGGGCGCCGTCGCCCGGGAAGTGGGTCCGGCTGAACGTGGGCGGCACCTGCTTCCTCACCACCCGGCAGACGCTCTGCCGCGACCCCAAGAGCTTCCTCTTCCGCCTCTGCCAGGCCGACCCCGACCTCGACTCCGACAAGGTGGGCATAGAGCAGGCCTGGGCAGACTTCAGCCCTCCTTCCAGGTGTTTTGGACTTCCACCATTCCTAACAGCAGCCTCAGGCCCTCTCCTTTCTCCGCTCAAATAATAAGACTTTATTTGACTCAGGGCGGATTCTAATAATAATAATAATAATAATAATAATAATAATTCAGCGTACATCATTCAAAAATACATCACACAGTCCTAGATGCTTCGGAAGTATTCGACTTGTGATTTTTTGATACGAAATCCAGCATATAGATCTCGTTTGCTGTGACATACTGTGCTTTTGTGTCAGTAAAATAATAGTAATAATTATATAAAAAATGTTATTTCTTACCCCTCTCCCCAGAGGGACTCGGGGCAGCTTCCAAGTGCCAAGGCAAATTCAATGCCATATGCAAGCATAAAAACACAGCACCATAAAAGTCACTTCTAGAGAGAGAGAATCAGCCATCTACAAAGACGTTGCCCAGGGGACACCTGAATGTGTTGCAATCCTGTGGGGAGGCTCCTCTCATGTCCCCAAATTGGATGACCTTATAGCAACACCAGAGGCACCCCAAGTGGCCAGCTACTGGTGAAAGGACATTTAATATAATGCCAAGTTTCTAAACTTTGTATTTTCACAAATACATCACAACTGTACGCTTGGTTCGCTCCTGATATGATAAATACATCATCATTAAATAGCGCGTATAAAATAGACTATGGGGAGGACAAATAATCAGACCTCATAAAGTGCAATAGCTATAAGTGCTGTTTAAATATATACTCTAGATATATAAAATATAAATGTAATAGTAGTTCTGTGAATGTGTAAACCCTTGGCAGGACATCAGTCAGGAAGGAGGCGGGTTTCATTACTCATCATAAGCTATGGAGCATAGATTAGTTTTTAAAGGTGTTTTTAAAAGGAGGGGAGGGAGGGGACTGTTCTAACTTGGATGGGGAGGGTATTCCAGAGAGACAGAGCAACCACAGAGACAAGTGTAAACATGACTACCCAACAAATCCCAAAGCAAACCGACACTGAACAAGAAATTATAACATAAGACTTACATTACACAAACAGTTAAACAGTAAAATTATATCAAACAATAAAATCATGAATCTCAAACATAGTGTCCATGGTGCTAGCCTACCTACCAGGGCTAAAGTGCAGTGATAATATCCGGTTGGAGGAGTATTAGCTGACTATCATTCTTTAGTCCTCCTCTTCTCCGTATGCTAGAAAGCACAAGTAGGTTTTATTGTTTTTGGAAGGAGAAGAGGTAAGGGAGGGCATTCTAGAGGTGATGGACAATCATGGAGAAGGCCCTTTCTCTCGTTCCCACCAGGGGTGGGACTAAGATTAGGGCTTCCTCTGCTGACAACAATGTTCAAGTTGGCTTATAAGGGGATATGTGGTTTTTCAAATAGCCTGGACCTGAACCATTTAAAGATAATGACCAGCACTTTGTATCTAGCCTGGAAGCAGACCAGCAGCCAGTGGAGCTGCCGCAACATAGTGGATCTCTCCCTGTGCAGAGCTCTGGTTAGTAATCTGGCTGCCGATCTCTATACCAATTAAAGCTTCCGAACTGTCTTCGAAGGGAGCCCCACATAGAGAGCTTTTTAGTAGTCCAAATGGGATATGACTAAGGCATGGACTACCTTGGCCACATCTGGTGCCTCAAGTTATGGGTGCAACTGGTACACAAGTATCTATCTATCTATCTATCTATCTATTTTCCCCTATGAACCTGTTCGGACCTTAAGATCTGCTGGTGAGGTCCCATCACTATCACAAACATGGTTGGTAGCGATCCCTCCGGCTTTGGAAAACCCTCCCCAGGGAAATTTTTGTTTATTTATTTATATCCTACTTTATCTCTTCATATGGAGACTCACAGCGGCTCACAATCAAAAATATTGCAATTTAAAAAATACAAATATAGTATATTATTATATATTATCAGTAGTATTATGTTTAATATGTTAGTATTATTATATTACAATATTATATTATAGTTATTAGTATATTGTATTCTATTATACTAACATTGTTAATATTTGTATATATAATCTATTAGCATAACACAATATTAGTAGTATGTATTATTATATTGTACTATACCCCTATAGTGCAATATTATTAGTTATAGTACATGTAATATATAATGTAGAGCAGGTGTGCTGTTACGCCCAGACGCTTTAAAATAAAACTTGGACGTGCTGCTATCTAGGTCTGGGTGAACTGCTGGGGTCTTTCTTTAGAAGATTGAGCTTCCTTGAATAACTGAGTCCACTTCAAGTTTGAAACATCAAATAGGGTATTTATTCACGAAGTCCTGGTAGACTTGGCTCAGCTTATCAATATTACAAAACAAACAGTCAATTGGGGTTCAATAATTGAGGCAATCTTTCTCCAAAAAGGGTATAACTTTCTCCAAAAAGGGTATCTCTATAACTCTAGATAATCCTCTATAACTATCTAAATAGTTCTCTTTTAATCTATCTATCTCTAACTAAATAACTCAATCAAACTCAATTGTTTTCTATCTATGACTCAGTTACTCAGTAAATCTATCTATCTATCTATCTATCTATCTATCTATTGGTCTCAATTGTTTTTACAATGGTATCTTCGGAGGTACCTGTCTGCCAACAGCACATCATGGATTCTTCCTTAAGACTGAAGGGACAGGGAAACCTCCAAAATGGCTGCTTCTACCCTGGAATCAGGGGCAGGGTCAAAGAGCTACTCTTTGGCTAATCATTGCAGAGGGCCTGCAAACTGGCTTTCCTACCTCTGGCTGCTAACTTTTTAGGCCTTGCAGAGGCTGCAGCAGCCTGGGAAAAACACAAGGAGAGGCTGTTTCCAGCAACTTAAAGGTAATGCAAAACCCATACTCCTGGTAGACAGAACACTCCCCGCTTAAATTTCCCAGGATCTGGAAATTTACCACTTAAATATATACAAACACCTTTGTATACATAACACTAAAACAGTAAAAACATTAAACACTATCCATGAGCAATACAAGATCGCTGATTGGCCTGTCCAGGACAGACATTTTGTCCTTGTTGTAAGTCTTTAATTGAACTTTCCTGACCTTACAATCAGGGCAAGGAAAAGTCTTTAGTATGGTGCCCATGGGCCAAGCATGGCGGGGCAAGTCTTTGTCCTTTCATGGTAATAACGAACAAGCAACAATGCAATGGGACTATTGGGGGGTATGATAATAGGGTTTTTTACACATATCTTAAGTTTAGCCTTAGCTAACCTTCCTCCCACTCCCAAAATACCCTCCCTAGAAGACTGGCTCTGGCCCGCTCCACGTTTGAGACCAGGCCCGTGATCTCGATAATATCTGATTGCTGCTCAGGTTGCGGCACGGAAATATTGACCTCATACTCCTCCATGATGGAACACACCAGCTGGCCCTTGGCCCCAATCAGGGAATTGTGCAGTTTGGCTGGAATGGAGACGTCCACTTCTTTTATGTTAGCCAGCTCCTTCTGGATCGCCAGGATGTGGTCCCGGGCACCTTTGCAGTTGACCTTCTTCCCAGTTATCAGGATTATCTCCGAGTTGCTGTTTTCTATGGGATGCGGACAGAGACTTTGTGCTGATCCTTGATGCGGTTGATGTTGGCTCCATTTTTCCCTATCAGATGACGGTGGAACCTCTGATCGATGAGCACTTCAGTGTAATCCATGTGACTAAGCAAGTCCCAGATGATCTCTTGTATCTGAGCCTGAGCCAACTCGACTTCTTCGGTGGCTCCTTCTAATGTGATCTTCTCATCACCATCAGTGAATTCAATGTGAACCTTGGGAAGTTGTTGGGTAATCCTGCCAATGTTCTGTCCTTTCTTTCCAATTATAAAACGATGTAACCAGGCTTGGACTGTTACTTCAGCTACTATTACACCAATCTTCTCTAGGGACCAGAGTCTTTTCTCTGCCATGTTCCTGTTGTTTGGCAAAGTGGGCCTATGTGACTTAAAAGGCAGAGGGGCTATCCAATTTCCCTCTGGACTTCGAGAGACTTCAGAGTCCATAATATCCAAAGACCTTTGTTCATATTTTGAGAGTGCTGGGGCTTCATCTCTCTCAGAAACCTCAAAGATGGAGGAACGCTCTGGAGCTATTCCTTGACAGCAGACTGAGATATGACTCAGGCAACTGTGCATAAGCGTTGGACGTCCACCTTTAAGCAGGTGTGCTTGCTTGGAGTCCATTGATGATGGAGGGTGTATCTTGTTTATGCACACTGGGCCTATGGCTGTCCAGCTTAATGGCAGTTGTTGTGCAATGAGTGCCCCTGGAGGTCCCTTAACTTGGTAATTCACGCAGAACAAACTCGGGCAGTCCGAAGCAAGCAAAAGGGCAATGTCCACATCTGGCAGAAAAGCTGGTATGGCATTCTTCAGCCTTCGCAGATGAGGATGGGCCTCCACAATTTCTCGGGTAACAATCTGCTTTTTGTTCCGAGGGATGGAGGAACCTTCAATCAGGTCTGGCAACTTGAATTGTCTCTTTTGGTTGCAGGAGGAAACAACAAATCCGGAAGCTATGCGACTCTGCAACTTCTTCCTTCCTGCACACGTTGACATAGTGTAGACGACCATCTTGGTTTTTAGGTCGAACATTTGGAGTAGCTAGGGAAGCGTCGCTCTGTGAATCCAAAGCCACATAAAGTCTCTTTTTAAGCCAAGGGCTCTTGGCTGGATACACATCTGCCAGGCAGATGGGATGGCAGACTCTGAACTGATGCGCGTCAGAGCACAGCTCAGTGCAGGCGACTGCTGGAATATCTTCCTGCTTGTTGGTGGCTTTTCCTTTGAAGACGTGTCTCCTTTGGTGTGGGAGACAGCGTTGGAGTTGTGCATTGCGGTGCAATGCTTGGGGCTGTTGCACTTTTCGCACTTGATGCTTTCTTTGCACTTGGACGCGAAATGTGGAATTGCTCCACAGCACCTAAAGCAGATGCCCTGCTTTTGGACCAACTGTTATCTTTCTTTGTATGGCTTCTTGCCAAATTCCCGGCAGTTGGCCAAACTGTAGGGCTTCTGATGAATGGGACAGAGCACCTCTTTCACCTCCGACCTGGGTTCGTCGTGTTGAGTTTCAACCACCTTTACACTGGTCTTTTGGCCTCTCTAGGTGGTTTCTTGTCCACTTTAGGAGCCTTCTCTGGCTGGATCCCTTGGTACAAGGTGGGAAGGCCTGTTTGTGGATCTTTCCTTTCTCTGGCTGCACTGGTGATGAACTGGACCAGATGGGAGAATGGAGGGTAAGCCTGAGAATGGGCCTCATTGTAGTTGAAAACTTCCTTCCCCAAGGATTCTTGGATGGTGAAGGGAAGCTTACTCAGGATCTGCCGCTGAGACAGGTACTGATCGAGGCACTTGAGACCAGGCAGCTCTGGAATCTCCTTGGCCGACTCTAGCTCCGCTCTCCACCTCCTCACAACTGGCTTTTACCTTATCTGGCCATCCCTTCTTTCCCCAATATTATTACTCCTCCCAATCCGGCAGTTTCGGCAAAGGGGCTATCTCTCTGCCATAAACTATTTCGAACTGGGACTTCTCCGTTGATGCGTGACAGGCTCCGTTATATGCAACTTCTGCATATGGAATAAGATCTGCCCAGTCGTTCTGGCAATGATTTGTGTATGTCCTTAGGAACAACCCCAACGTCTGTTGAGTGCCTTCGACCCCTCCATTTGCCATGGGATGGAATGCTGAGCTTAGGGTCCTTTCTACTCCTAGCAACTGCATGAACTTCTCCCAGAATTTTGCTGTAAACTTTACCCCTCGATCGCTTATGACCTCATCAGGACACTCTTGTAGCCGATATATGTGTTTTATGAAAAGTTCAGCTAACTTTTCTGTGGATGGCAGTTTGGGCAGTGCCACGAAATGCGCCTGTTTCGAAAATAAATCCAGCACTGTCCAGATATAGCATTGGCCCCGGCTATTAGGAAGTTCGCCCACAAAGTCCATGGTGATCACACTCCATGTCTTTGATGGCTCTGCCACCCTCTGTAACAACCCTGTCGGCTTTTGTGTGGGCACTTTGTTCCTCGCACATGTGTGACATTGGGATACATACAATTTTGTGTCACCCCTCATCCCGGGCCACCAACATTGCCGTGCTAGTAATTTCAGGGTCTTGGTAACCCCCAAGTGTCCTGCCCCCTTACTGTCATGGCATCTTATTATCATTTTCCCCCGCAGGCTTCCTGGGATGTACACTTTCCGGTTCACAAATCCCAATCCACCCTTCCATTCCACCTTTTTCTTGTTTTTCTCCAGCCACTCGTCCCCCTTGTACACTTGTTTTATCTCCTCCTCCCATCCCCCGTCTCTGCTTTCTACTCCCACAAGCCTCTGGCTGCGTTCCGCCTATGCCCTGGTCTGCACTGCCATGCCCCACTGTAGTTCTGAGAAAATACTCCCCCTTTGGTCTTGCCCCCTCCCCTCATCCTTCGGCATATGCGACAGTGTATCTGCCATGATGTTTTGCTTCCCCTTGTGGAATTTCAGCTGGAAATCAAATCTCCTGAAGTATTGAGCCCACCTTATTTGTTTTGCTGACAACTTCCGGGGTGAAGTGATATATTGTAGGTTTTTATGGTCAGTCCATACCTCAAAGGGTATACCGCTTCCCTCTAATAGGTATCTCCAAGTCTCCAAAGCTTTTAATATCGCTAGCGCCTCTTTTTCCCACACCGGCCAGTTTCGCTCAGCTTCGCTGAACTTTTTTTGATATGAACCCACATGGCTTCAACCTACCCTCCGGATCCTTTTGCATCAACGCTGCCCCATAGGCCCAGTCTGATGGGTCACAATGAATCTCGAACTGCTTGGTCAGGTCAGGATGGACCAAGATAGGCTCTTCTGTGAACCTGTGTTTCAGTTCCTCGAAAGCTCTCTGGCATTCTACTGACCAAACCAACCTTGCTCCTGGAGACCGCACCTTGACCATCTCCCCCTTCCGCTTTGTCTTCAGCAATTCAGTGAGGGGTAGCGTCAATTGTGCAAAATCCTTTATAAAGGCCCGATAAAAATTTGCAAACCCCAGGAACGACTGCAACTGCTTGCGTGTCTTAGGAGGCTCCCACCCCTTCACATCCTCTACCTTTGAAGGGTCCATCACCACCCCTCCCTGGGAGAGCCTGTACCCGAGGAAATCTATCTGTTCCTTTGTTGTTGTTGTTCATTCGTTCAGTCGTCTCCGACTCTTTGTGACCTCATGGACCAGCCCACGCCAGAGCTCCCTGTCGGCCGTTACCACCCCCAGCTCCCTCAAGGTCAGTCCAGTCACTTCAAGGATGCCATCCATCCATCTTGCCCTTGGTCGGCCCCTCTTCCTTTTGCCTTCCACTTTCCCCAGCATAATTGTCTTCTCTAGGCTTTCCTGTCTCCTCATGATGTGGCCAAAGTACTTCAACTTTGTCTCTAGTATCTTTCCCTCCAGTGAGCAGTCGGGCTTTATTTCCTGGAGGATGGACTGGTTGGATCTTCTCGCAGTCCAAGGCACTCTCAGAACTTTCCTCCAACACCGCAGCTCAAAAGCATCGATCTTCCTTCGCTCAGCCTTCCCTAAGGTCCAGCTCTCACATCCGTAGGTGACTACAGGGAATACCATGGCTTTGACTAGGCGGATCTTTGTTGCCAGTCTGATGTCTCTACTCTTCACTATTTTATCGAGACTGGACATTGCTCTCCTCCCAAGAAGTAAGCGTCTTCTGATTTCCTGGCTACAGTCTGCATCTGCAGTAATCTTTGCACCTAGAAATACAAAGTCTGTCACGGCCTCCACGGTTTCTCCCTCTATTTTCCAGTTGTCAATCATTCTTGTTGCCATGATCTTGGTTTTTTTGATGTTTAGCTGCAACCCGGCTTTTGCGCTGTTCCTTATTATTTATATATTTATTTATTTATTTCAAAGCTTTCTATACCGAGCTTCTCAACCTCATTGAGGGACTCAGCCTGATTTCCAACCATAAAAACATATACAGTCATTAAAATATCATATATCACAATTACAAAAATAGCTTTAAAATAACACTATGTATAAACTACAGTGGTCAGTCGTCATATTTAAAACAGGTCTACATTGTCTTCCATCCAGAGTTCTAGGGTGTTGTCTCATTCATCGAATGCCTGACTCCTCAGCCACCTCTTCACCCGTTTCCTAAATGTTAGGATGGATGGGGCAGTTCTGGCCTCTAGTGAGTTGTCGGGCCACCACCGAGAAGGCCCTGTCCCTCGTCCCCACCAGGCGCGCTTGCGAGGCCGGTGGGACTGAGAGCAGGGCCGCTCCAGATGATCTTAATAGTCTTGATGGTTCGTAGGGGAGAATACGTTTGGAGAGGTAAACAGGGCCGGAGTCATTTAGGGCTTTATAGGTCAACACCAGCACTTTGAATTGTGCTCAGAAGCTAATTGGCAGCCAGTGGAGCGGAGTGGTGTGCTCCCTGTACCCAGCCCCCGTTAGTAATCTGGCTGCCACGCATTGCTGCAGCTTCCGGGCAGTCTTCACGTAGAGATCGTTGTAGTAATCTAAGCGGGATGTAACCAAAGCATGTACTACCGTAGCCAAGTCAGCCCTCCCAAGGTATGGACGCAGGTGGCGCACAAGTTTTAATTGTGCGAATGCTCCCCTGACCACCGCTGAGACCTGGAGTTCCAGGCTCAGCGATGAGTCCAGGAGAATTCCCAGACAGCGTGCCTGAGCTTTTAGGGGGAGTGTGACCCCGTCCAGCACAGGCTGTAACCACGTACCCTGTTCGATCTTATGACTGACCGGGAGTACCTCTGTCTTGTTTAGATTTAGTTTCAATCTGTTGTCCCTCATCCAGTCCGTGACAGCGGCCAAGCACCGGTTCATGACCTGAACAGCCTCCTTAGTGGCAGGTGGAAAAGTGTGATAGAGTTGGACATCATCTGCGTACAGATGACATCGCAACCCAAAACTCCAGATGATCTCCCCCAACGGCTTCATGTATATGTTAAACAACATAGGAGACAGTATTAAGCCTTGCGGGACTCCACAGTGCAATGACCGAGGAGTCAAGCAGGAGCCCCCTAGTGACACCTTCTGGGAGCGACCCTCGAGAAAGGACCGGAGCCACTGCAAGGCAGTATCCCCAAGACCCAGTTCTTGGCGAAGATCATCCACTAAGGCGACCAAGGCTGTCTCAGTACCATGTCCCGGCCTAAAGCCAGACTGTGACGGATCTAGATAGTCCGTGTCCACCAGGAATTCCTGGAGTTGTGAGGCCACCACACGTTCCAGGACTTTGCCCAAGTAGGGGAGATTGGAAACTGGCCGAAAGTTGACGAATTGAGTGGGGTCTAGTGATGGTTTTTTCAACAGCGGTTTGATGACAGCTTGTTTTAAGTTGGCTGGAATCTTGCCTTCCCGAAGGGAGGCATTAACCACCACCTTTACCCACTCTGCCAAACCCCCTCTGGCTTCTTTTACCAGTCAGGAAGGGCAGGGGTCTAGGATGCATGTGGTAGGTCTCGCCTCTCCCAGAACCCTGATGACCTCGTCGAGTTGAACAGATCAAAACGAATCCAACAAAACTGGACAAGCAGATGCTTGAGTTACATCCTCAGAGACTGCCGTTAATGTGGTGTCAAAGCCCGCGCGGATCAAAGCGACTTTGTCCGCAAAGTACTGAGTAAATGCTTCACAGCGCGCTGCCGAGTTGTCAGGGACCCACTCGAGGTAGGGTTCAACAACCCTCTGACTACTCGGAACAGCTCTGCCGGACGGTTCCTTGCGGACGCAATATTGGCTAAGTAGAAAGCATTTTGCGCGGCCTCTATTGCCACGCCATACGCCCTTAGATAAAGGCGTAGGCGTGTTCAGTTTGGCTCGCTGGGCTCTTTCCTCCACACGCTCTCTAGCCACCTCTTTGTTTGCTTTAGTTCCACCAGCTCCTCGTTGAACCAAGGGGCAGGTTTCGCTCAGCGACTTAAGAGGGGGCGCTCTGGAGCAATCTTGTCTATTGCCCTAGTCAGTTCCCTATTCCAGTGAGCAACTAGGGCATCGACAGAATCACCATCCAAGGCAGCGGAAACATCCCCAAGAGCCATCAGGAGTCCTTCTGGATCCATAAGCCTCCTGGAGCGGACCATCTTAATGGGTCCACCACCCCTGCGAAGGTTAGAAGTTGCAACCAGTCTAAACCTGATCAGATGGTGATCGGTCCACGGCAAAGGAGAGATTGACAGCTCCTCCACACCGCCACCTTCTTCCCAGCCCTGACAGAAGACCAGGTCAAGTGTGTGTCCAGCACAGTGGGTAGGGCCAGATACTAGTTGGGGCAGTCCCATAGTTGCCATGGTGGCCATGACGGCCTGAGCCGCTCCTGAAAGAGTGGACTCCGCATGTACATTGAAGTCCCCCAGCACTACAAGCCGCTGGGACTCCAATGCCAGGCCGGAGACCAACTCTGCAAGCTCAGGTAGGGCGGTTGAGGTGCAGCGGGGTGGTCGGTACACCAACAACAGCCCTATTCTGTCTCAGTCTCCTAGCCTCAGATGGACACATTCAAACAAGGTCGACTGTAAGGCTGGGCATCTGATCAAGGAGATGGAATCTTTATAGACTATTGCAACTCCGCCTCCCCGCCCCCTGGGTCTCGGTTGGTGCTGCACAGCATAACCTGGTGGGCAGAGCTGGGTGAGGTTCACCCCTCCAGCCTCGTCCAGCCAGGTCTCCGTGATGCACGCCAGATCTGCCTTTTCGTCCAGTATCAGATCCTGGATGGTTGATTTTTTCCCATTGACAGATTTGGCATTCAACAGCACCACCTTCAATGCAGGAGTACCGTCTACCTTGGAACCCACATTTACCAAGTCAGGAGAACATTTTGGAATTTTCCTTAAAGTTTGTTCACGAATTGGCCGAATTGGTTTTTTATCTCTCCCTTTCCCGTATCTCCTCCTCCCCATCATAACCTCTATGGGGGCCCCCCGAGGACTGGAACTCTCCCCCTCCTTACCAACCCCTTTCTTTACATCATGACACTCTAGTATTGCACTGTTATATAGCATATCATTAACCCGGCCCGTTGTCAAAATATCAATTTAATCGTTCTTATCGTTCCACTCTTCTGATTCATAAAACCACCTCCAATTTTCCCCGGCCATTCGACCATTATTGGAGAAGATTATAAAGTGTGTGATGTAAAGTGCAAATGTAAGCTTAAAACGACAGCCCACAAGTAACATTGAAATTAGCAGTCCACAGGAGTTCCTCCGTTAATTAAAGTGCTATCCCATCGTCTGTTGCAAAAGCATGAAGAGGGGTAAGATTACAAAGGCCTTCGTATTACAGTGCAATAATATTGGAAGAGTTCAGCAATTAACAGTATTGAATCCGCAAACAGTAAGGGTAAGGGAAGTGGAGGTGCAATTTGTAAAAACAAAGTCGTTTGGGAGGTACTAGCAGCTACTAATGGCCTTCAGACCACCTGCAGATGTTGGTAATCTTTCAGTAGTTAGATGAATCAGAACCGCCCCAGTCTACAATTACACTACACCCTATTAAATCCACTACCAAATTAAAAACGCAGAGATAATACTGAAAATTAATCAAGTGAGTCAGACAGATCTAATTCCCTAGCCGCAGAGGTTTCCTATTGGATGGAAGAAGGACGACTGACCCTTGGCAAGCCGAGGATATATGGTGTCAGATGATAACTGACGGTTGGATACAAAAACTAACAGATATTAACAAGGATTAAGGCGCAGCTTCACAGTTAGGAGTAGCTTCACAAATAGGTATCAATAAACAGCTTCACAGACCAGGAGAGCAGCTTCACAGATAGAAATCAAGAAGGCTGCTTCCGAGCCTAGAGGAGTAGCTCTACACACTGTGTTCACAAGAAGCAGCTACACAAATAGGTCTCCAGGGAGCAACAACATAGGCCAAAGGGGCGGCTTCACAGAAGGATATTAAGAGAACAGCTTCAGAGTCTGGAGGTGCAACTCTCCCACCCTGAGTTCTCAAGAGCAGCTTCACAGTATAATCCAGAGTCTAATTAGGGTAAAGGTTGCTCCACACGCCACCGAGCCATCACCGTGCCGGGCCCTTGATGGTCAGAACACAGGGCAGGTAGAAGCCACGTAGCTCACGAATAGAGCCTAATGGAGGGCACGTTACTCATGAGTAGAGACCACTGTCTCGGCTTCTGAAAACGGAGCCTCCCAGCTCATGTGAGTGCACCAAGTCACCCGAAGCACCTAAAGGCCACAGTCTCAGAAGTTCCCCTCCTATGCAGCCCCCGCTTCAAAGAACTCCGCCACTGGGAGCCGCCAAATGTTTTTCACGGCAAGGCCCACCTCATCGCTAGGGAAGAGCCCTGGGGAGGTTGCTGGCAAGGATCGGCCGACATATTGAATTCGCATTTGGGCAGTTTTGCAAACAGCTTTGCCTCCCTCAATTTCTGAAGTACCTCCCTCACTAATTTGATGTGGGCTTGTCTATCGTGGCTGAATATTATCACATCATCTACGAAGCAGAACACCCCATGGTACAACAATGGATGCAGCACCTCATTGATCATTTGCATAAATGCTCCTCCCAAGCCTTTTATCCCGAAGGGACACACACAGTACTCAAAATGGCCGAATGCACAGGAAAAAGCAGTTTGCCACCTGTCTTCAGGCCGTATCCGTAACTTATGGTAGGCCTCGATCAGGTCAATTTTTGTGAACACCCGTGCCTCTGATAGTCTCAATAATAAGTCCTTGGTTAGAGGCAACGGGTAAGTGTTGGTTGTGCTCACTGCGTTCAGCCCCCTATAGTCCACACACAACCTCAGTGAGCCGTCCTTCTTGTGCCTAAATAGCACGGGGCCCCCCAATGGGGATTCAGACGGTTCTATGAACCCTCGGGCTAAGTTCTTATCTATGTACTTCCTCAGCTCCTCCATCTCTCTCGCCGACATAGGGTATAATCTACTCCTAGGTAGATTAGCGTCTTTGTTGAGTTCAATCTTTACCTCCACCCTTCTCGGAGGAGGGAGCTGATCTGCCTCCTTCTCATCAAATATGTCCGCAAAGTCCCGATATTCAGGAGGGATCTCCTGCACCCAGTCTGTCATGGTCCCCTCCCCTCTACAGCACTCTCCCTTCTGCGCCTCTTGGAAACTCAGGCTGCCCTTCCTCCAATTGACCTGCGGGTTCGCTTCCTTCAACCACGGCATTCCCAATATCACATTATAAGTCACCATTGGGGACACTACAAATGTTATGCCGCCTTCCCAATTCCCTATCTTGTACTGCACCTTCTCCACCTCGAATTGCGCCGGAGTCCCGGCTGCTACTGATCCGTCCATCTGGGAAAATGCTATAGGGGCTGGCAAGACTGCCTTCTCACATTTCAGCTTATCTGCTAACTCTGGGGCCATGATATTCCTGAAGCATCTGCAATCGATGAGGGCTTTGCAACTAGCCCACTTACCCTCCCCTTCTAGCCTTATTGGGAACACCAGCATTTCTAGGCTGTGACTCACCAGATCCCCCACTGGGGCCCCGTGAGGGATGCTCTCTTCTGCTCTCTTCCCAGCACCCGATTTAGGCTTGGGCTGAGGGGGTTCCCCCCCTTTGTGCTGCCAACAACTCGCAGCCCTATGCCCCAAACGACCGCACACAAAACATCCGCTCCTCTACCCCTTGGATCCTCCAGCCGGCTCCTTCCCGGTTGGGCCTCTCCGTCCTCCGACTCTCCTCCTTGGCTCTTGCTTGCTGCAGCGGTGCCCCCCAATGCCTCCTGAACTGGGCCAGCATCGTCTCAATGCGGCCAGCCAGCTCAATCCATCCACCGATCGTCTCTGGGTCATCGCAATGGAGCGCCCAAGATAAGATCTCCTTCCGCAGCCCTTCTTTAAATATTTGGACTTTTGTGACGTCAGACCACTCGGGCACCTTTTCTGCCAACAATTGGAATTCTTCCACATATTCGGACACGGATCGCTGGCCTTGGTTTATGGTCTGCAACTTTTTTCTCACTCTCTCAAGCGGGTCTCAGAAGCACGCTTCCATCGCTGCTAGGAGCCGTCTCGTGGATTCCAGGCACGGATCATGCCTGGCATGGAGCTGGACATACCATTCTGCTGCTCCTCTCCTCAGCACTGCGCCCACTGCCCGCACTCTGCCGGCTTCTGACCAAAAGGTAAGTGTGTTGTCCTCCAGATAGCCCCTCACCATGGTCAGAAAGAAATGGAGGTTCCCGGCCTCGCCTCCAAACTCCACTCTCAGTTCCTCCCTTCTCTGTTGGTAGAAAGGGGGTTGCACCTCCCGGCTATCCGCTCGCGGTGGCCCCCCTTGAGGTCCTGGTTGCTCAGGAGGCAATTCCCGTCGCCCTGTGCCGCGCCCAGCTTCGGCCGGGGGCACCAGGAGCGTCTGCTGGGATGTTTGTGCAAGACTCCGTGGTCATCCTTCTTACTCGTCACTCTCCGTCCCAGCTCTCCAACTCGCCTACCTCTTGGGCCGTGCCCCGAGTTCTCGGTCACTCCTCTCCTCCGTACTCCACACCAACTCCCCCCGGGGTCGTGGATCCTCCACCAAGGGAGCCAGACGGTCCATCAGTCTCGACATCACTGCGAGGGTGGTTTCCATGGCCGCCACCTTCTCCTCTAGGTACTCCATCCTCTGCGGGGAGGGAAATTCTAGTCCTCTGCTCTCTCTTGCCGCCGCCTCTGGCCCCTTCACTCGCCTCTGGGTCACACCGTTGGGCCGGGCATAAGCGGTCGACGACGCCAATGCAGCCACTCTCTCCAATTCCTCCTCCGCATTCTCGAAAGGGGAAGCCGGTTCCTCCCCTGCTGGAATCTCTTCTTGTTCCATGAAGGCACCTCATCACAGCCGCGGGATGGTGCTGGTGAATCCTGGCTTAATGTCAGCTCACAACAGCCGTTCCCAATAATGACACAGGACTCCAATCCGTAATCAATCAGAAACTTTTACTGCTGGACGTTCGGACACAAAGAAAGCCAGGATTGACTAGCAGCCGCCGGTCAACCCTTATATACACTCCCCCACATTCGAAATCCCCTTTCCCGCCAGCCAAGAATCCCACACAACATTCCCGCCAAATGTCAACTGCTCCCCCCGAGGTCACCAGCTGCACAGTTCTTATCAGTGTTGTATGTCAGGATCCTGGTTTTTAGCGCCAAAACCAAAGGCCTGGAAACCGGCTCCTGACACATACTCCTGGGAGATGGAACAGTAGGAGTCCTCAAACTTGTAAAATAGAGGTCCAGGTCACAGTCCCTCAAACTGTTGGAGGGCCGGATTATAATTTGAAGAAAAAAAACATGAATGAATTTCTATTCACACTGCGTGTATCTTATTTGTAGTGCAAAAACACTTTAAAATACAATAATTAAAATGAAGAAGAATTTTAACAAATATAAGCTTATTAGTATTTTAATAGGAAGTGTGGGCCTGCTTTTGGCTGATGAGATAGAGTTGTTGTTGTTGTGTGCTTTCAAGTAGTTTCAGACTGAGGTTGACCCTGAGCGAGGGCTGGGCAAATGACCTTGGAGGGCCCTATCTGGCCCCCGGACCTTAGTTTGAGGATCCCTGATATAGACTATATAAAAGATTAGGAAAGTGCCCATACTCATGATCTTTAGGAAGGAACTGAAAACTTGGCTTTTTAAACAGGCCTTCAGCAATGGTGAAATGTAAGAATTTCTATTAACTATCAGTCAGATTTTATGGCTATCCTTACCAGAGCAATGGCTGGAATTTTTAATGTTGTTTAAACTGCTTTTATATAGAATTGTTTACTGATGTTTTGGTTGTTTTGTGTTTTTTGTTTTGTTTTAATTTGACATGTTATCTACCTTGTTTATATTATTGGTTATGTTTTATTTTATGATTGTAAGCCACTCTGAGTTTTTGTTTGGGAGATGCGGTGGGATATAAATAAAGTTTTATTTAATTTTATATATGTATGTATGTATGTGTGTGTGTGTGTATATATATATATAAAATGTTTATTTATATCCCACTTTTTCTCCATACGGAGACTCAAAGCTGCTCACAACTAAAAACATTGCCAACTTAAAGTATACGAATATTTAAGTGTTAAAACAGTTTTAAACATGATTAAAATCATATCAAATCACAACAGCCCCATATGATCTGAGAAACCTTTTTTAAAAATTGCCTGAAGGACAGCAGGGTGGGGGCCATTCTGACTTCCCCGGGAAGAAGAAGGGCGTTCCAGAGTTGAGGGGCATTTGCTGCCAGAAGGTAGGCCCATTCTTTTTCTCTTTCCCACCAATTGAGCTTGAGATGGAGGTGGGAACGAAAGGAGGGTAGTCATCCAGATGGGATATAACTAAGGCATGGACCACCATGGCCACATCTGGCTTCTGAAGGAACGGTGCAGTTGGCGCACAAGTCTTAATTGTGCAAAGGCTCTCCTGGGCCTCCAGGTTCAATGCTGAGTCCAGGTGGACCCCAAAACTGTGAACCTGTGTTTTCAGGGGGAGTGTGACCCCCATCCACCAAAGGCTATTCCCTGATCTGCTTTCCAACTGTCCAGGAGTACCTCTGTCTTGTCTGGATTAAGTTTCAATGTGTTTGTCTTCATCCAGTCCATTAGTGATGACAGGCACTGGTTTAGAATCAGGACAGATTTGGATATCATAAGAAATGCTTAACATCTCTGTGGACTTTGTTTTACTGTCTGTGCCTCAGTTCAGAGGGTTTCACCTCGCTTTCTGTCTCTGTGAGAATTGAATTTTGGAAAACATGTTTTGTTGTGGAAATAAGAATTGGGGATAAAGTTTCAACTGAGACCCCTCTCTCCTCTGATAATAAATAACTCTTTCAGGAGTAGATTTTACTTCCTAGAAATGGATTTCTCTCACTTCCTGGTGTCTCACCCCATTCTTCACTAGGAGTCGTTTGTACACCCGATGTTTGTAATTCAGGGACCCTGCGAACAGATTGGAAAGAAAAGGGTGCTTCTGCCATAGCTCTCCTCATTCTTCCTCCTGGAAAGAGGTTCTCCTTTCTTCTCTGGAGGTTTTTAAGCAGAAGCTGGATCGCCATCTTGGGAGGGATCAGATGGTGCCTCCCTTCCTGGCAAGAAGAAATTGGACTGGATGCTCTTTAGATTCTTTTACAACTCTAGAATCCTGCCTGAATCCCCCGAGGCCTTCCTTCCTGTGTTCCCTCTGCTGTACAAGAAGACATGGAGATGCTTTAATACTTGCCTCATTTTTAAAAAAATGAGTAGAGGGGTCTTCAACACTTGCTGTTTGCAGAAAGCTCCTTTAAATCTTAGTTGAATTTTAAAGTAAAGGAACCTGGAGAGATGAATCATAACTTCATGTGTTTGAACAGCACTAGAAGTCAGTGATAGAGAAAGAAGAGTGCCTGGGCTTGCGTAGAAAACACTGATTATGAAACACACAATGGCCATGTTTTCTATATTACTGATTTCCAGTACTCAGCGTTTTCTCTTCCTTTCTCCATTCCAGAAGTTATTTGTGATTACATTTTGGAAGAGTTGACTCTTCACGTTTGCAGGTTTAGTTTTTGCAGATTTGATTATTCATATCTCAACTTTTACGTGTTTGGACAAAAGGTTATCCCTTATTCGAAACAAAGGGCAAACCTTTTCATCCTTTTTCTACTTCAGAGGTTAGGCTCAGGATCCTGCCTTGCCTCCCTGCCCCTGATCCACCCCTGGGATCATATTGATCATGTCAGGGAGCCAATCTGGACTTGCCCAGGCTGTTGTCTTCAAGAACGTCCTGTTTCCCTTGTGTTTCAGATTTCACAATGTTTGCAGAGCAACACCTCTCACAAGCCCAATGCCATCTCCTGACAAACCAAAGGATTTCTGCTGGCAGGGATGGCAGGCAGGCAGGCAGGCAGGCTGGTGGCTCCCAGTTATGGCTATATGGACTACCCTGAAGCATGTTTCCATACTTGTTCTGGGAACAACAAGGGATTGTGGTTTGGATTGTTTCCATTGACAAAAGAAACAAACCAAGAAAATAATCTGGTTGGTCCAGGGAAGCCTTTAAACTTGGGATTCATTTCTCAGATAAAACTGTATGCCGCCCTTATTTTGGTTTGAAGGTCTATCATCATTGTTTTTATTATATTATTTAACCCCCCCCCCCCCCCGCCGCCTTTCTGCAAATAGGGACTCAAGGTGAATAACAACATTGCCATTCTTCATAGCAGCAGCAGCAGCAATAGTATCATTATTTCTATCCTACCTTTACCCCCCCCCCCCCAATAGGGACTCAAGGCAGTTAACAACGTTGTTGTTTTATTTCCACCCCCTTTCTCCAAATAGGGACTTAAGGCAGCTAACAAATAAATCAGCCTAGTAAAAATTAAAACCTTCCTCTGGTAAAAATTAAAACATTCCTGTGGTAGGTTGTCCTTAAAGAGCTAGATTCCATACATTTAGAAAACAAACAATGGGGTTTTTTCCATTCATAATCAACTCTGGGGGAAGGTTGTTAAAATGCGGACTAAGACACCAACTGAATAAATACCTTTCTTGTAAATTAGGATGAAACAGGTGCCTACTTAATAGACAGGGACCCGACTTACTTTGGGCCAGTTTTGAACTATCTCCGACACGGAAAGCTGGTTATCAATAAAGACCTTGCAGAGGAAGGTAGGTGTTATAACTGTGGAGGGAAAGTGGTTTGTGGGGAGGCTTTAGGTGGAATCTTCACTTCAGTAGCAAAGCGAGCAAGGCTTTCCAGTTTGGCAACTTCTTGTGACCTTTGCACCTTAATTTCCTGTACTGGGGCCTTTGATGGTGGTGGTGGTTTAGAAATGGGGCCTGGAGTTCAAATGACTGGAAGGTTGTGTTGCTGGGGCTTAGCAGTCCTGGGCAGCAGCTAGTTGCGATATCTTCCAATCCCTTGGGTTCATGTCATGCTGCCATTGCCTTCACCTCAGGGTTTCGGCCCTATTAAGTTCCAGGCAGGAAAGGCTCAAGGGCTAATGGAGATTCTTTTGTATCAGGTGTGCTTGAAGAAGCTGAATTCTACAACATCACTTCGTTAATCAAACTGGTGAAGGATAAAATAAGGGAAAGAGAGAGCAAAACCTCACAGGTGAGACCCTCTTTTAATCATTCCTATTCCTTTTGCACCTAGCATGTTGCTGGTGTTGGAAGTGCAGTTACAGGGTGCTCTGGGGCCTGTTCAATCTGGAGGCACTCATTTTTTCATTCAATCACTTCTGAGGCATGGTTTTGTCCGCCCTCCCTCCTTTCTCCTCCCTCCTTTCTTCCTTCTTTGTTTCCTTCTTTCCCTTCCCTTCTTCTCCCTCCCTCCTTTTTCATCCTTCCTCTTTCTCTTCCTCTTTCTTCCCTCCTCTTTTTCTCCCTCCCTCCTTCTGTCCTTGTTTCCTTCTCTTCTTTTCCCTTTCTTCCTCCCCTGCCTCCCTCCTTTCCTCCTTCCTTCCCTCCCATCTTTCCACCTTCCTTCTCTCCGTGTCATGTGTATTTCTCCCTCAGGTGCCCATCAAGCATGTTTACCGGGTGCTCCAGTGCCAGGAGGAAGAGTTGACCCAGATGGTCTCCACTATGTCTGATGGCTGGAAGTTTGAGCAGGTAGGGGACAGTGAGTCAGCTGCTGGGGACGAAGGACGAAGAGGGCAAGGAAGTATTTTGGGGGCACAGGGTTGCCTCCTGTTGCATTGGACAGAGCCCTTTCCCTGATCCTTTCTTCCTCTCTCCCAGCTGGTCAGCATCGGGTCTTCCTACAACTACGGGAACGAAGACCAGGCTGAGTTCTTGTGTGTTGTCTCCAAGGAGCTGCATAACACTCCCTATGGCATGGCCAGTGAACCCAGCGAGAAGGCAAAGGTGAGTCAAGGGACAAGGTGTGACCCCTACCTCTGGATAGCTCCCAGTGGCCTCTGAGCTGCTGCTGCTGCTGCTGTAAACACATGAAGCTGGTGCTTATGTTGGTTGCTGCCTTGGGTTCTGCTGATTTTCAAAATTAACAAGCTGTGTGTTAGATAATGCAAGACAGCTTGTTGCTCTGTTACTCAGTACCTTTGCTTTTTGATGGTCCCTCTCTTTGCAAAGAGGCAATGGGCTGCTCATTTGTGAAGGAAACACTTGAGACTTAGTTATGCTCTGTAGGCTTTATTTGTTAAAAAGACAGGTTCCAGCTAAACCAAAGACTTAGAGAAGGACAAAGGGATGTTGTGGGGTAGTCTTCCTGTCTTGAGGCTGCATCTGTGCATGTTTTTCTCTTTTCTTAAAAATATACTTCTTATAAAGATGAGTTGTCTTTCACCATGGCATAAAGCAGCTTGGTCTTGTGCTTGTGGCTGTGAGTGAACTTTGGCTAAGGAAAGAACACTGTAAGGAAGCGGAGCAAAAGAGTGTGTGTGGGGGTGGGGGGCAGGGAGTTACTCTGCAAGGCCTGGACTTTCAGGCCTTTCTGCTGCTGGCTTGGCTCCTGCACTGCTCTGTCTGGGACTGCCCCAGGACCAGCTCCTGGCTAGCCTTTCTGCAAAGAAGGCATTCCTTCCTTTGGGCCTTCCTTCCTTTGCACCGCAGGGCTCTCCTCTCATCGGTGGCCCTTCCTCCACTTAACACCCTCTCCCCTTTCTCTGCCCACGGCACACGGCACCAGCGCTGGCTTTGGCTTGACTCAACTTGCACTCTTTTTCTTTTCCTCCCTTTCCTTTCTTTACACTCGCTGCATGCCTTTCAGAGCGAAGACGAGGAGACGGAGTACGATGTGAATGACTCAGATTGAGTATGAGTGCCACGGTGAGCACTAGCAATCTGACCTTGCCCTCCATCGCTAGTGCATTGTGTCGTTGTGCTGTGGCTGCCTTTAACCCCTCCCCCCTCCAAGGCGGGGAACGTGCTTCTAGGCCTCCTTCTGTACCAAGTGTGTGCTAGTTAACTTCCATGGAAGTGTGCGTTGTGGCTTATTTTGCTGTGAAGGGAGTGAATCTCCATTGGGGGAGGCCTGAGACTGCTTTTGCTTGTATATCTAGTCCCCTCCCCCTGTTTTAGCACTGATGGAGAAGCAAAGAAGACACCAATGGGGTTGCACAGGAGATTAGTGTGGCCCTGTGAAGTAGCAACCAGTAGAATCCCTCCTGGGATCCTGTCAGATGGGAATGGACCAAGTGGCAAGATGTTGGCAGTTGTGCTACAAAGAGAGGGACATGCTGGCTGACATTTGGGGGAGGCAGCCCTAGGCCCCTTCTGCTGCCGCCAGTGGGACCTGGTTCTGCCTTGGCTGCCTTTGGGGTCTCTGGAACCTCAGTCGAAGCGCTCCTCCAGCCAGAGGCGGAGGAAAGGAGCTTGTCAGCAGGTAGGGGGCACCATCCTTCATTCAGGCACAGCTCAGTGGGAAGGGATCCTTGAACTGGAAAAGGCCCTCCTCAATGGAAGAAGGCCTCTTTCCACTCTACTCTTCCTTGGCCAGTCAACCATCCAGCCAGTGTTGGATTATGTGGTCTCCCTCCTTGTGACTCCTGACTGGCAGGGCTGCTCCTATGTCCCCAAGGCAGCTGTAGACCTGGGTCTCTGCCCAAGCACTGGGGAGGGAAGGAGGAATGTGTTAACTCTGATGAGGCAGATGGATGCTGGAGACGGTGGTTCTGCAAGGCCTTTGTCTTCAGTTGAAGACTGCAGAGCGGCCAGTGGAGACGCTGGAGATGGCACAAGCTGGGGGGAGGCAAGGGTCCCCCTGAGAGCACAGAGCTGCATGTGGGCTCTGGTCATCAGTAGGTGAGGGGTTTGAGAAAATGGGACTCTCCCAAGACTAGGCTCAGAAAATATCTGTTTTAAGTTCCCCAGTGAGCAATGTGTGAACAAGTCACAGTAATTGTTTGTGTAATCTCCCACTATAGCAGTGACATCTGGTCCTTTCTCCAGGCTATGGGGGAGCAGGTGAAATTTCTTCCTTTCTTTGGGTCTGTCAGTCTTCCATGGTCCCCTTCCTGTAGTGGAGAAGGGGCTGTGCCTGGCCCTGCACTGGGCCTCTCTGGGGCCGGTGGCTTCTCCACAAGCAGAGCTTCTATGATGGAGCAACCAGAGAAAATTGTACATAAACAGGAAGCCACATGAATCCAGTAAGCTTGTGCAGGGAGGGAGACTGCTAGGCCTGGGCAGCAGCCTGTCCAGTCAGCTTTGCAGGGATTGTGGCAGAAGGGCCTGGCCACTTTGTCTGCAGAGTGGTTCAAAGACCAGAATGGCTGGCTCCCTCCCTGGGATCGTAGAAATGGAGGGGCCTTTCTCCACTGCCCTTTGCCCTCTTTGTCCCAGCAGAGAGCCCTCCTAAGGCGCTTTGTCATCTCCCATTCCTCCCCCTTGTTCTCTTCCAGATCCTGCAGGAGCGAGGCTCCAGGATGTAGCTGTGCCCCGATGCAGAGCGGAGGATACCTTTCTTTGGAAAGATGGCCGGCACTGCCAGGGAGGCCCTCCTTCCTTGATCCCTTCTGCCAACCTGGACCTGGAACCTTCTCCAGAGGAGTGGCTGGGCCGGGGCCTTGGGAGCAGGCCCTTGGGGACAATGGGCACAGAACAGGGCCCACGAAAGGAGCAGAGTGGTCATTGTTGCCTCCACTGCACCTCCATCTGGAGGGACCTGGCCTGGGCCTGTTTGGCTGGACAGAGACTGATTTGGGTTTCCCTCCTTTGAGGCTGTTCCTGGGGAACCTACTTGGTGCTACATCCGAAACAGCCCCCCCCCCCTCCCCTCTTTTGTGCATCCCTTTTGGGCCTTCCTCTCTGTCTCTTGCAAGCCTGCAGTTTGTTTGGGCCTGGGGACCTTTCCCCGGCAAGGCGCATAAAGCCAGGCTTTGGGGAGCCCTATGGGGATGGAAGCCAGAGAGTTTTTGGCTGGGTCTCTGGCCCCAGCAGCCGGAAGGAGGGGTCCCTGCCCTCCAGATGTTTACAGTTATTTCTTCATTCTCTTGATCTATGCAGTTCTGGCATTTCGGCAAGGGAGCCCCTGCCTGCCGCAAACGCTTGTGGTTTCACGATGGAAGGTTTGTGTTGTTCAATGTGAAGAAAACACACAACTGGAGCCTTTTTTTTTAGTGCACTGTGCTTAAAGGACACTTTTAGCATGTTTTCCAGATAGGTTTTTAACAGAGCCTGTATTTATGCTCTGTTCTGTAGAGAAGCCCATGGCCTCTCCCAGGAGGCTTTCTAGCACTCTTGCCTGTGTCTGAGATGGTGGAATTAAACAGCTTTTGGGACTAGTTGCGAACATTTGGCTCCCAAAAAGGCGGGAAGCTCCGCTCCCATCAACTTGACTGTTCCTTGCAGGGAGCCCATGGCCTCTCCCAGGAGGCTTTCTAGCACTCTTGCCTGTGTCTGAGATGGTGGAATTAAACAGCTTTTGGGACTAGTTGCAAACATTTGTCATTTAGTCCATATATACTCGCTCCCTTATGGTGTTGCCTATTGTCTACACCAGGCATGGGCGAACTTCAGCCTTCCAGGCTTTTGGACTTCCAACACCCACAATTCTTTACAGCCTACTGGCTGTTAGGAATTGTGGAAGTCCAAAAAATCTGGAGGGCTGAAGTTTGCCCATGCCTAGGCTATCTGTCTGGAGTGTCAGATTGCTTTAAAAAGGGGGCCAGCATCTCATCTGCCACAAAGAGCAATGTCTCCCAATCTGGGTCCCCATAGACTATCATCGAGGTAATTATAAATAATAAACTTTATTTTTAACCCGACGTGTCTCCCCGAAGGGACTCAGGTATATAAGGAAGCCTTTCTAAAATATATCCCAAAAAGACTAAACCGGAGACAGAGCTCTTACTGAGGATTCAGTATTCCTCTGATTGAAATATATATATTATATATAATAGTACTAATAATATTGCAATATAGCAGATAGTACAATATATACTAATATTGTGCTATGCTAATATAATATATTGTATATACATATAATATTGTAATATAATAAAATATTAAATTCAATATAATATATAATAATATTGCAATATAATAATACATTAATTATACTACTGATAATATATAATTTCCTGTCGTAGTCACTGAATCGTACACTTGATATCTCTGCACATGCGCAGGCAGCTTTCGGAACCTTCTAGAAATAAAAGAATACTTTTAGACCCGGCTAACCCTGCCCCCCTCCTCCCTTGAGTATAATAACCCCGTGGGCGGGGTTAGCCAACAGTTCTCTTTTCCATGCTACTTCGGCAGCAGCTTGAGAACCTCTCTCCTCGCGAGTGTCTTATGATATTTGGTTTTGACTGGACTGTATTTTGACTAAGGCATCTGTTTAACGATTTGGATTTGTTCTATCACCAACTGTTATCGACCCGCTCCAACCTCGATCAACGGCCTGTTTGACTACTCTTCTTGCCTGTCGCCATGTCTACCTCCTCCTTCAAGAGGTGTGCAAACGCCAACTGCCCAAACACCTTCCCGGACACGGATGGACATTCGCTGTGTCTGGCGTTCTTGGGTGAGGGTCACCTCACCCAATCTTGTCCTGTGTGTCTAGCCTTTACCGCCCAGACATGGAAGAATAGGGAGTCGCGCCTCAAGGCAGCCCTATATGAGAAGGCCCTTTTAACCCCACCAATGGGGCAAGCCGTCAACCCTGCGGAGCCAATTTTACCTACCTTAAGCCGCGCTGAGCCCTTAACGAAGAAAAAGGCCAAGAAACCTAAAGATAAGGGCTCCCAAGATGGCCACAGGGTCACTCTGGCGAAAAAAACGGCTTCCAAAAACGCGGGAAGCTCTGCTCCCATCAACTTGGCTGTTCCTCGCAGGGAGCCCTCTTCGGGAGGCCCAGTGCTACCCCTGGTGGCAGCAGAAAGCGTTGCACAAACTGTAGGCAACGCAATGATGAGCCCTCGCCAACCGGGCGCGGAAGAGCCGGCAAGTGAAGACCCATTGGTTCCTGCTACGCCTGCCCTTCTAGCTCAGGAGAGCCGTATACTCTCCAAGGCTGAGGAGGCTCCGGCGCTCGAGGGATCTCCAACCACGCTGGTACCGATCCCGTCTGGAAGCCAAGCCTTCGGGGGTATTTACAACACCCTTCTCGTCCTTGCGGAGGCCCCTCCCATTCATGGAGCCGGCACGCCGATGCCGCTGGCCCTGGGCTCCTCTCCGCCATCGCCATCGCGATATCGGGAGAAGGGCCATGCTCGCATTTGGCCCCGCCCCCATCGGCCTTTTCCCTCTTGCCTTCCCATCAGCTGGAGCCTCCGAGATCCGCGCGCCTCCCATGTGGGCGCCCGAGGCGATCCCGGTCGCCGTCAAGAAGGAGTGGGAGCTCTCGGTATCGCAGGCACCGCTCAGGCAGGAGCAGAGTTCGAGGCCGCCCCTCCTCCTCCTCATCATCATCCTCATCCTCTTCCTCCTCGTCTTCGCCACGATCGAGACGCCGCCGGCGCTCCAGAGTTTCGCGCTTCTGTTCTTTGCAGCGGAGGGCCTGTGGATCAGGCCCGATGCCCCCGTCGGGATACTGGCAAGTCAACCAGTTGGGCCAGCGTGTCTTTGTGGCAGCTCCCATGCCTATGCCTCCCCCCATGCCAATGTGTTGGAGCTCACTGCTGTCCAGAAAGCGCTCCAAGCATTGCAGGGCCATGTGGTCCAGATTTGCACAGACAACACAAAAGACATCTGGTACCTCAATAAGCAAGGAGGGACAGGGTCCCGCTCTCTGCTTCAGTTGGCTTTCGACATTTGGCAATGGTACATTCCCAGGACGATCCATCTTGTGGTGTTACATCTGCCCGGCAAAGACAACATGGTTGCTGACCACCTCAGCAGGACTGGGCCCACTGACCACGAGTGGGCGCTACACCCTCACGAGACCCACCTTCTCTTTTGGTGGTGGGGACAGCCGGACATCGACCTGCTTGCAGTACCAGCCAATGCCAAATGCAAACGCTTCTGTGTCAAGATACCATGAGACACACCACAGGGATGTCTGGGGGACGCCTTCCTCAACAGTTGGCACGGACCCCTGTTGTATGCTTTTCCACCACTGCCTCTCCTCAGCAGAGTGGTGGCCAAGTTGGATGTGGACAGAGCCAACGCCATCCTGATAACATCTTGGTGGCCAAGACAACCCTGGTTCACCCTCCTCAAGACCATGGCTCTGGGAGACCATCTTGCACTGAGCAGTCGGCCGGATCTGCTCATGATCCAGGACGGTTGTGTCCATCACCCAGACCTTGCCCTCCGTCTAACAGCATGGCGGGTCAGGCCGCACCTTTACCTCCAGCAGTAACGGGCATCCTTGATGCTGCACACCGCTCATCAACACAGCGCTCATATGAGGTAAAATGGAAGCACTTTGCTGCATTTACATGCTAGCATGGTGTGCAACCTCTGCAGGCCCCTACTTCACTCCTTCTTCAGTTCCTTGCAACGTTGGCAGACGAGGGCCTGGTGCTTTCTTTGATAAAGTGCTATCTTGCTGCACTCTCAGCATATCACCATAGGGAAGGTGGTTTCAGGACCCTCTTGATCAACTCTTCCTTAGAGGGTACAGGAATCTCTGACCACCAGTCTCCCCTCCACCTCCCTCTTGGCAGCTTGACATTGTGTTGTCAGCATTGATGAAGCCACCTTTTGAACCTATGGCTGCGGCTGATCTTTCTCACCTTTCATGGAAAATTGCATTTTTGGTGGCAGTCACTTCGGCTCGCAGATCCAGCGAGTTGTGTGCACTCCGTGTTGATGAGCCCTATATCTGATATTCATAGGGACAAGGTGGTTCTCAGAACCGACATCGCCTTCCTCCCTAAGGTCACTTTGGCGTATCATTTGGCTCAAGACATTGTGCTTCCAGCATTTTTTCAAGCTTCGCAAACAGAGCTTGAGCGGGCACTTCATCTTCTCGATGTCCGCAGAGCACTCTCCTTCTACCTTCACAGGACGAAGGACTTCAGGCAGTGTGCCGTTACACCCAGACGCTTTATAAAACAAACTATGATGTGCTGTCCCTATGTCTGGGCAAACCGCTGGGGCGTTCTGGAAAAAATTGAGATAATCAACAATGGAGTCTATTGCGAGTTCTAAACATCAAAAAGGATATTTATTTCAAAGTCTTGCAGACTTGGTACAGTTCTTTCAAAGTTGCAATCAAGCAGTCAATAGATAAAATCAAACAGATATTTCTTCTCCAAGAGGCAAAGGGTCCAGAAATCCCTCACCCTAATCCAGAGCCCTTATCTATAGAAAGAACCAATCTTTCTCTAACTATCTAGGCTCCAGACTAGCCTTGGAGAAAAGGCAATATGGCCTATCTCTCTATAAACTCTATAAAACCCAATTCTATTCTATCTATGACTCAGTTTAGCTTCTCTCAATTCTCTAACTATGATATCTCAATTACACTTATCTCAACTCTCAATTGTTCTTAATTTAGCTTATCTAACTGTAACTCAATTAAGCTTAACTCAGTCATTTTTGCGGTGGTTTTTTCTGAGCTACCTTTTTTGGCCTTCAGCACTTCCAATTCTTCCTTAAGACTGAAGGGGCAGGGAGACCTTCAAAATGGATGCTTCTACCCTGGAAGCAGGGGTGGGGCCAAAGAGCTACTCTTTGGCCAATCATTGCAGAGAGCCTGCAAACTGGCTTTCCTGCCTCTGACTGCTAACCTTTTAGGCCTTGCAAAGGCTGCAGCAGCTTCCAAGAGAAAGGCAAGGGGCAACCAATTTAAGCAACCCAAAAAGGCAATAAACCCAGTCTCCTGGGAGACGGAACAAGCAGTCTTCTAGGCTTTTTGTGAAATACCGCAGTGACACCAAAGGTCTGCCTGTTTCCCCCCAACGCCTCTCGGCATGGGTGGTCTCTACCATTAGACTTGCCTATCAGATGGCGGGCAAAGATCCGCCTGTGCATCTGAGGGGCCATTCCACGAGAGCAGTCGCTACATCGGCAGCTTATCTTCGTAGAGTTCCATTGGACGACATCTGTCAGGCGGCGATCTGGACTACTCCGTTAACATTCACCACCCATTATAAGATGGACGTCCAGTCGAGGAGGCAGCCCCTCATCTGGCTTATATGCCTCATGGGGAAGAGGGACAGGGCAGCAGCCACAAGCTTGTCAGCTTGTCAAGAGTTTTCCAATGATTGCTGCACAGGTTCATCAACTATCACATGTGCTAATTTCACAGATCACCACTCAAAGAAACATGGTTACAGGTAAGCAACCATCATTTTTTCAGGCTATATGGCCATGTTCTAGAGACATTCTCTCCTGAAATTTCGCCTGCATCTATGGCAAGCATCCTCAGAGGTAGTGTGGGTGTATATATATATATATCTTGTAAGCTGCTCTGAGTCCCCTTTGGGGTGAGAAGGATGGCATGTAAATGTCATAAATAAGAGAATTCGGATCGCTGTAGGACCCAAGGGGCTGCCCTGCCTGCTTGCCCCGCCCCTTCCCTTTGGGCGCGCGGAGGGGGGATGTCCAGCTGGCTGCCTCCCTCGAGAGAGAAAAACCCTATTGGCGGGCTCAATAAAGGGGCGTGGCTGAGGAGCACGCATCGCGCAGGCGTAGTCGGGCGGACGGGTCGCGCCAAGGGACCTTCCGCTTCCTGCGAGGGGAAAAAAAAAAGTCCAGGATCGTAGAGACAAAAGGGGAGGGGAGGAGAAAACGAGCGGGGAACATCCGGGTCACTCGCCGCCGCCGTTGCTGCTGCCTGAATCCGGGACACGCGCCGGGGCCGTCGCTGCTGCTGCTGCTTCGCGGTGAGGCCTCGCCGGAAAGGAGGGAAGAGGGAAACGGGGGGAGGAAGGAGAAGAGGCGCTCCCTATATTCCCTTCACTCCCCCCCTCTCTCTCTCTTAGACCGAAGGCCTGGAAGGAGGGAGGGAGGCCAGGCCCCGGCAAGGTCAGGCCCCCTTGCGGCCTTTGCAGGAAGAACAGGAGAGGGTAGCGAGGAACCCTTTCGCCCCCTCAGTTTTTTGGCTCCTCGAGGGCCCCGTCGCCTCAGGGAAGCGGGGAGGGAGGGGGGCTCTCCCCCTCGTTGGCTCCGCCCCCTCCGCTGACTCCGCCCCTCCTGCTTCTCTCCAGAGGGACGCGCAGGATGTCCGGGATCGCGCTCAGCCGCCTGGCGCAGGAGAGGAAGGCCTGGAGGAAGGACCACCCCTTCGTAAGTGCTCCCACGCGCATCCAGGGGTAGAAAGCCGCAGGGAGGCCCGGCTCCGGGACCCAGGCCGGGAGGCTGCTAGGAATGGTGGGAGTTGAAGTCCAAAACACAGCGCAAAAGCAAAACACCATCCCTCCACATTCTAATCACGATGGCACATCACCGCATAACCACGGTGTTCACTATAGTTGCTGCTCTAGTGGTCTCGCAGTCTGTTTGTCCTTGTCTTTGTCACCCTGTGGTTCTTGCCAGGTGGCAATCTTTCAAAAAATGAATATGCTAGGTGAGATGGATCTCCCAAAATGCTTTGAGCTTTCTTAAGGCTGCGAGACCTGTAAAATTCCTCCAGAGAGGGGAGCAATTAGGCGGGCAATGATTGGTGACCCTTTGGAGCGCCTTCTTGTCTGCCACTGTGCAGTTACCAAAACAGTGGTTCCCAACCTTTTTTTGACCAGGGACCACCCTCCCCAACATTAGTACCCATATAATAATAATAATGATAAAGAGGGGAGAAAGAGGGCAACCCACCAATTATGCCTGTGACAATGGCAAGATGGAAAGCAGGGCCTCCCCGGAGGATCTTAATCTCCGTGATGGTTCATAGGGGGACAGGTAATTCGGACAGGTAATATGGGCCGGTGACCCTTTGGAGTGCCTTCCTGTCTGCCACTGCGCAGTTACCAAAACAGTGGTTCCCAACCTTTTTTTGACCAGGGACCACCCCCCCCCCAAACATTAGTACCAATATAATAATAATGATAATAACTTTATTTTTATACCCCGCCAACCATTTTCCCAAGGGGACTTGGGGCAACTTACAAGGGACAAGCCCAAAACTTATAATAAAACACAACAGATTAAAAACATCAATATGAAAATATAGAAACAATCACAAATTGTAAACAACATCAAGCAGTATGGCTGAGATAAAGATCATAGCTGAGGTACATAGTGTCATGTTTTTAGTGTTTTATTGTTTTGCTTGATGTTTTATTTGCTTTATGAGTTTTACTGTTGTATTTGTTATGCTGTTGTTTTGTTTTGGCCTTGGCCTTTGTAAGCCGCAACACGTCCTTCGGGAGATGTTAGCGGGGTATAAATATAGTTAATTAATAAATAAATAATACAGGCTCACTGAGGACAATACATTCTGAAGGGAGTGCAAGGAAAGTGCAACAATCCAGTAGACAGGGCTGGAAATACTGTCATCAAAAGTGTTGAGGTAGACAATGAGAGCCGATGTAAAATACCAAAAGGGTTTTGAATTATTTTTGATCAACTTTAAATTTGGTTTGGTTATTTGGGGTGCTGATTCAGAAAACTGCATTGGATAGACCATATCAGCTCTAGTTTCTGATACAGAACATATGCAACCGATGATTCTCTGTGCAGTAGTGGTGACTCTTTGGAGCGCCTTCCTATCTGACACTGTGGAGCGACCAAAGCATATGCAGATGCAGTATGTTAAAGCACTCTACGTCAGGGGTCCTCAAACTTTTTAAACAAAGGGCCAGGTCCCAGTCCCTCAAATTGTTGGAGGGCCAGATTGTAATGTGAAAAAAGCATGAATGAATTCCTTTGCACACTGCATGTATTTTATTTGTAGTGCAAAAAACACTTAAAAACTATAGAATAATTAAAATGAACAATTTCAACAAATATAAACTTATTAGTATTTCAGTGGGAAGTGTGGGCCTGCTTTTCATAGAGTCATAGAATCCCCAACAGATGGCCATCCAGCCTCTGTTTAAAAGCTTCCAAAAAGGAGCCTCCACCACACTCCGGGGCAGAGAGTGGGCCAGAGAGTTCCACTGCTGGATGGCTCTCATAGTCAGGAAGTTCTTCCTAATGTTCACATGGAATCTCCTTTCCTTTAGTTTGAAGCCATTGTTCCACATCCTAGTCTATCTTTCAAGTAGTTCCAGACTTAGGTTGACCCCAAATGAGGGCCGGGTAAATGAACTTGGGAGGGCCGTATCCAGTACCCGGGCCATAGTTTGCGGACCCCTACTCTCCATAGCACAGTTGGAGAAAGTCACCAGCAGCTTTCTATTCAGTTGTTGGTTTTTTTAACGTACAGTCTCTCCCTCTTCACCAATGCTGCCCTATGAATGCTGCCCCAGGTCAGGTCCTCCCAGGATCTTGAAACTGGCCACCCGCTCCACTTGGCCCCCATTCATGAAAGGGCTGGGTTTCTAGTCTGCTCTTCATGTAGTCCACTATTTGCTCTTTGGTCTCGATGTAAAGAACCAGATTATTGTTCCTGCCCCTCAAGAACAGCCAGTCCACCTCATCCCGATAGGATTCTCTAGTCAAAGTGGAAAGGCTTAATTTACAGAATAAAGGGGAAAGATAAATATTCTCCAGTGCTTTTATTCCCTTTGTCTCCTGCAGGGCTTTGTGGCCGTCCCCACCAAGAACCCTGACGGTACCATGAACCTCATGAACTGGGAGTGCGCCATCCCAGGGAAGAAAGGGGTAAGCGCCCTGGGCCTGCTCTCTGTACACCCACAGAAGACGGCCCTGTTGTTGTTGTTATTACCGTATTTACTCAAGTTTCATTCACCATCCAATCTAATGCACACCTCCATTTTCACAACCCTGAAGCAAAAAAAAATATTTGCTGTTATTACTGTTGTTTTATTGTGTATTTTTTAACATTTGTACTCACCTGAGGCATTGAATGCTTGCCTTTTTGGGTGTGTGAACCACCCTGAGTCAGCGGTCTAGAAATAAAGTTTTATTACAATATTATTTATTTATTTATTTTATTTAATTGTAATATGTCCATTACAGTTGCGACCTGTTGCTATCTGCTTAGAATTTCTTAATAAAAGCAAGTGTGTCGTAATACCACTTTAACTGCCTTGGTTCAATGCTACAGAGCCTTTTCTGCCAAAGAGTGTAGAATCCTTACCAAACTACAAACCCTAGAATTGCATAGTATTGAATTATGGCAATTAAATTATAGGTGACATCTTGCAAATAGAAACTCCAGGTTCTCGTTTTGCAGCTTCTCCTTTTGCTTTGGCTCAGCATTAGGATTACCATATTATGCGAATCTAATGCGCACCCCAATTTTGGCAATTTTAGCCCCAAAAGGTGAGCATTAGATTCAAGTAAATACAGTATTATGTATTTACTTGAATCTAGTGCTGATGTGACAGGTGATATGTAAGGATTATAGGGTAAGTGCAGTGTGCAGCAATCTTAATTCTAATAAAGTGCTTCTGGGACTTGTTATTGGAGTTTTCCTATTCTGGAAAGGCACATCGGAACAGCAAGGTCTTCAAGTTCTTTCTAAAGACTGCCAATGTAGGGGCCTGTCTATGATCTTTGGGGAGGTGTTCCAGAGTTGGGGGGCACCACAGAAAAGGCCCTGTCTCGCGTCCCCACCAAGCGTGCCTGCAACGCAGGCGGAATCACGAGCAGGGCCTCTCCGGATGAACGAAGTGAACGCGTGGGTTCATAAACGGTGATGCGGTCACGCAGGTAGGATGGTTCCAAACCGTTCAGGGCTTTGTAGGTAAGCACCTGCACCTTAAATTGGGGTCGGAAAATAAACAGCAGCCAGTGGAGCTCCTTCAACAGGAGGGTTGACCTCTCTTTGTAAGGAGCACCATTTATCATCCTGGCCGCTGCCCGTTGGACCAGTTGGAATTTCCGAGCCGCTTTCAAGGGCAGCCCCACGTAGAGCGCATTACAGTAGTCCAATCTAGAGGTGACCAAGGCATGAACCACCCTGGCCAGATCAGCCTTTGCGAGGTACGGTTGCAGATGGCGCACAAGTCTTAATTGTGCAAAGGCTCTCCCGGACACTGCCGATGCCTGAGCCTCAAGCGTAAGCGATGAATCCAAGAGGACTCCCAAACTGCGGACCTGTGGCTTCAGGGGGAGTGTAACCCCGTCCAACACAGGTTGCCACCCTATACCCCAGTCAGGTTTACGATCGCCTTCTACAGTTTACGATCGCCTCCTGTGCTTTCCTTGCAGACACCATGGGAAGGAGGCTTGTTCAAGCTGCGGATGCTCTTCAAGGACGACTACCCTTCCTCCCCGCCGAAATGTGAGTCCAATGGCAGGGAGGGCCACTGGACTTTTGAGGCCTAAATATTCTGCTGTATTTCTCTCCCCTCTTTCTCCCCTTAAAGGGGTTTTCATCTCCAAAGTATGGAGGAGAGGGATGCATTAAGAAAGGCTTGGGCTGGTTTTCTGTTTCTTTCTTTGGTTCATTAGGAAAAAAGGCAGTTGGTTCCCACAATTCTTAGAAGTGGAAGAGTCCACGTGGGCCATCAAGTTCAATCCCCTGCCATGCAGGAAAAGCACAATCAAATTACTCCCAACAGATGGCCATCCAGCCTTTATTTAAAAGCCTCCAAGGAAGGAGCCTCCACCAGACTCCGAGGCAGAGGGTTCCACTGCTGAATAGCTCTTAAAGTCAGGACATTAGGCCTGGGTAACAACGGAAAAATTTGTTTCTAAAATCGATTCGTTTTTTGGGGGTTTTTGCGTTTTGTTATTTAAAATAATTACAAAATGTTCCTTTTAAAAAGTTCGATATTTACGAAATTTCGTAAATGTGAAAAAAATTACAAAACATTAATGAATCGATTTCCGAAACAATAACGAATCGATTCGTTAATGGCGGACGCGACCGCGAAATACGCTAAAAAACCTCCAAAAACTTCTGAAGCTTCCCTCTCCCTCTGTTGTTGACTGTTGGTGTGATATTATAAATTTTTTTCACTAATTAAACAAAAAACTTGCCCCAGACATGCGGAAATAATAATGAAACGACCTCAAAACAATAACGAAACAAATACAATAACGAAATACGAAGCATTTACAAAACGTATTTAAACATTCGTTTTTTTAAAAAAATGCTCCAGAATGGTTCGTTATCGTTTTGTAATTAAAAAAATTAACGAATTATTAACGAATTACGAATTAACGAAACGAAACCGCCCAGCCCTACAGGACATTCTTCTTAATGTTCAGGTGGAATCTCCTGTCATTTGAACCCTATTAGTTCTACTCTCCAGGGCAGTGGAAAACAAGCCTGCTTCCTCTTCCTTATGACATCCTTTAACATATTTCTAAGTGGCTCTGCACGGCTGCGATTAAAATTCGGCGGATGATGATTGAGGGTTAAAAGACCTAAGCTTCTCCTCTGGAATATAAATGGGAAATCAGATATAGACTGATACTTACAGTGTTGGATATTCCCCCCTCCCCGGTGCCTTCCTCACTACCTCTCTTTAGACTGTGTTTGGATGATCTTGTGGGTTGAGTTAGGTTTTAATAACTACTTGTATTGGTTTTTAGCTTAGATTTTAAAATTTGTTGAAATTTGAAGTATATAACCCCTTGGGTTTGATGTGAATATAAGGGACTGGGTCCTCCTGTTATGATCTGGTCATTGACCGTAATAAACTGTACTTACTTACTACATGGCTCTCATGTCTCCTCTTAATCTGAGGCTAAGTAGACTTGCTTTTTAAGATGCTCCTCATAGAGATTCATGGTCTCCAGACCTTTGATCATTTTAGTTGCTCTCCTATAGACACCTTCCAGCTTTCCAATATCTTTTTAAAACTGTGGTGCCCAGAATTGGACACAGTAATTCTTTTGCTAGCAGCTTTGTTTCGTTTGGGTTTTTTTATTTGCATGATGCACAAACCATTTCTCTTCAAAGGATGCCTTGCGCGTGTGCCATGTCTTGATCGAGGTTTCTCTTCTGCAGGCAAATTTGAGCCGCCTTTATTCCACCCGAATGTCTACCCTTCAGGCACCGTGTGTCTGTCCATCCTAGAAGAGGATAAGGACTGGAGGCCTGCCATCACAATTAAACAGGTAAGCACGTCTCTGTCATCGTTAGGCCTGAGGCTCTGCAGCCATGGATCCATTGCTTTGGCTGGATATGGGAAGGCCCTGCAGGCTGGGTTTTAATTGGCATTTTACCTGTGTGTATGTTTTATGCTTTATCTCATTGTTTAAACCACACTGTATCCCACCTCAAACTACAAGGAGAGGTGGGTAGTAAGGAAATTATTATTATTGTTGTTTATTATTTTTATTTTATCTTACTATATTTATTATTACCTGAATCTAATGCACCCCGTAATTTTCAAAACCCTAAAACAAAAACAAAAAAATTATCTGCTGCTGAAAGTAGTGCACAATTGCGAAAAGTCTACTCCTGTAATTTATGCAGAAAAGGTGCGCATTACATTTGCTGCCTGTCTAAGATCCCGTCTTTAAAAACAAAAGTGTTAGAGTACCAAAGTTTCCAGCAAAGAAAAAGGAATCCTTAGGTGTGTCTGTGCTGTAAAATGAATCCAATTTAATTGGCTTGGTTCAGTGCTATGGAATCATGAGGGCAGTAGTTTTACAAGGTCTTAGGCCTTCTGCGACAAATAGTGTTGATGCTTTATCAAACTATACATCCCATGATTGCATAGCAGTGAGCCATGGCCATTGAATTAGACATGAGGTCCCTCAAATAGGAGCTCCAGGTGCAGCTCCTGAAGCACCTTCCCCTTTGGCTTTGGCTCATCACTATGATTGTAAGATGGAAATCTAATGCACACCCTAATTTTGATGACATCATTTCACCAAAAGTGAGCATAAGAGCCGTCGCAAACTCTGTTCCTGCGAGAGAAAACCTTGCTAGCAAGTCCCTGACGTCACGAGACTCCGCCTCTCTCCCCGCCCCTTTCTCTGCCCCTTTCTCCATGCGAGCGTGGTTTTTCCTTTGCTAGGGCAGCATTGCCCACATTTTCTCTCAGTTGGCTGAATTCAACTGAGAGAAAATGCGGGCAATGCTGCCCTAGCAAAGGAAAAACCACGCTCGCAAAGAGAAAGGGGCGGAGAAAGGGGCGGGGAGAGAGGCGCAGGCTCATGACGTCAGGGACTTGCTAGCAAGGATTTCTCCAGCAGAAACCTAGTTTGCGACGGGCCTTAGACCCTAGTAAGTAGGGTATTATTTACTACTATTATTTAATATTATATTATATTTTACTATAGTTTATTATTATTATTATTATTATTATTATTATTATTATTATTGGGAAGGTTGCTCTATGCGCACCTGAAAGTCCCTCTGAACTCGACCTTTTGCCCAGCTGTTTCTTCTGAAGCCTCAAACATCAGATCAGAGGAAACAGCTTGATAACAAAGAAATATTTTGCAAAATAAAAAAGGAAAAAGAGAAAAAAAGATCTTGAAGCTAGCTGATTCTAATTTTCATATGGGCTTTGATGGTCAGGAACCACCTCAGGTGCTCACCGCAGTCCTTTGGAAACTTTGGGTGAAGGTCATGATTTGGGTCTTTCTTGATTGTATCCTACTCCCTCAATTGGGTAATGTTTTTTATATTTGAGCATTCATTCATGATCACTCTGGTGCATCCATAAAAGCTCATGCAAAAGTAAAAACCAGATAGGCTTGACCCAGGAGTTGGGAATGGTTTTCCGATGGACCATCATTGTCTTGGGCCTTGGCCGCATTGACTGTGATTTGTTGTCTTGGCATTTCATTGGATGGGGACCCTCTGGCATAAACTGGACCTGTCTTCCCTTGTACAACTGTAAACCCAGAGTCGATAAATAGTAGTCTTATTAAGAGGTTGCTGAATTATTACAAGTCAACTGCACCCAGAATCACCTGGCAAAAGCATTGTGGAAGGTTTGTAATAGCTGTCCCTTTTAGTGCCTGCTTTGAGAAGTGACTGAGAAATCAGGTATTTTGGTATTTCACGTCAGATTGTTGTCAGGGCATTGCTTGAGCCCAAGGTTCTTTAATTTTGGAGCAAAAGTGTGCAGGATTGTGTCGCAGCTGTCCAGCTATTTACAGAACGAACACAGAGCTTTCGCAGAGCAGCCTCGTAGAGCAAAGGGGAAAGGGACCCAGATGTCCTGATTGGAATAGCAGAGTTCTATGGGTTTGATATAAATTTTGGATTTGTAATCTCAGGTTTTAACTTGACACACTTCTATTTCTTTAAGGCAGCAAAGCAAATAAGATTAAATAGAAGGACATCATACTTTAGTCCTTTGCAGTAAACAAAGAATTAAAATGATGACTGGCATCCTGTTAGTGATGTTGTTGTTCATTTGTTCAGTCATCTCCGACTCTTCGTGACCTCATGGACCAGCCCATACCAGAGCTCCCTGTCGGCTGTCACCACCCCCAGCTCCTTCAAGGTCAGTCCAGTCACTTCAAGGATGCCATCCATCCATCTTGCCCTTGGTCGGCCCCTCTTTCTTTTACCTTCCACTTTCCCCAGCATCATTGTCTTCTCTAAGCTTTGCTGTCTCCTCATGATGTGGCCAAAGTACTTCATCTTTGTCTCTAGTACCCTTCCCTCCAATGAGCAGTCGGGCTTTATTTCCTGGAGGATGGACTGGTTGGATCTTCTCACAATCCAAGGCGCTCTCAGAACTTTCCTCCAACACCACCGTTCAAAAGCATCTATCTTCCTTCGCTCAGCTTTCCCTAAGGTCCAGCTCTCACAGGGAATACCATGGCTTTGACTAGGCGGATCTTTGTGGCCAGTGTGATGTCTCTACTCTTTACTATTTTATTGAGATTGGACATTGCTCTCCTCCCAAGAAGTAAGCGTCTTCTGATTTCCTGGCTACAGTCTGCATCTGCAGTAATCTTTGCACGTAGAAATACAGTCTGTCACGGCCTCCACATTTTCTTCCTCTATTTTCCAGTTGTCAATCATTCTTGTTGCCATGATCTTGGTTTTTTTTTATGTTTAGCTGCAACCCGGCTTTTGCGCTTTCTTCTTTCACCTTGATTAGAAGGCTCCTCAGCTCCTCCTCGCTTTCGGCCATCAAAGTGGTGTCATCTGCATATCTGAGGTTGTTAATGTTTCTTCCAGCAATTTTCACCCCAGCTTTGCATTCGTCAAGCCCCGCACATCGCATGATGTGTTCTGCATACAAGTTAAAAAGGTTGGGTGAGAGTATGCAGCCTTGCCATACGCCTTTACCAATCTTGAACCAGTCTGTTGTTCCGTGGTCAGTTCTTACTGTTACTACTTGGTCCTTGTACAGATTCCTCAGGAGAGAGACAAGGTGGCTTGGGATGCCCATCCCACCCAGAACTTGCCACAATTTATTATGATCCACACAGTCAAAGGCTTTAGAATAGTCAATGAAGCAGAAGTGGATGTTTTTCTGAAACTCCCTGCCTTTCTCCATTATCCAGCGGATATTGGCAATCTGGTCTCTCGTTCCTCTGCCTTTTCTAAACCCAGCTTGAACATCTGGCAACTCTCTCTCCATGTATTGCTGGAGTCTTCCTTGCAGGATCTTGAGCATTACCTTATTGGCATGAGAAATAAGGGCCACTGTGCGGAGGTTTGAGCAGTCTTTTGCATTTCCCTTTTTTGGTATGGGGATATAAGTTAATTTTTTCCAGTCTGATGGCCATTCTTGTGTTTTCCATATTTGCTGGCATATGGCATGCATCACCTTGACAGCATCATCTTTTAAGATTTTAAACTGGTCAGCTGGGATCCCGTTGTCTCCTGCTGCCTTGTTGTTAGCAATGCTCCTTAAGGCCCATTCAACCTCACTCCTCAGGATGTCTGGTTCTAATTCATTCACCGTCAAAACTATCCTCGATATTATTATTATCCTTCCTATACATATCTTCTGTATAGTCTCGCCACCTTCTCTTGATCTCTTCAGCTTCTGTTAGGTCCCTGCCATCTTTGTTTCTTATCGTACCAATTTTTGCCTGAAATTTACCTCCATTTGGTTTTCTTTTTCTTTGGAACATACTTTGTTGCCGCCTCCTGAACAACGTTGTGGACTTCTGTCCATAGTTCTTCTGGGACTCTGTTTACTAAATCTAATCCTTCAAATCTGTTGTTCACTTCCACTGTATATTCGCTAGGAATGTTAGTGAGATCATATCTAACTGGTCTGTGTATTTTCCCTGATCTCTTTAGTTTTATTCTAAATTGAGCAATAAGAAGTTCGTGATCTGAGCTACAGTCAGCCCCAGGTCTTGTTTTCACTGGATGGATGTCCGCCACCTTTGGCTGCAAAGGATGTAGTCAATCTGATTTAGGTGTTGACCATCTGGTGAGATCCATGTATAAAGCCGTCTTTTAGGTTGTTGGAAGAGAGTATTCATTATACAAAAATGAATGGCAAAATTCTATTAGCCTGCGTCCCGCTTCATTTTGTTCTTCCAGACCATGATTGCCTGTGATCCCAATTGTCATTTGACTTCCCACCTTGGCATTCCAGTCTCCTGTAATGAAAATGTCTCTTTTTGGTGTGTTATCCTGTAGGTCCTGCAGATCCTCATAGAACTGATCTACTTCTGCTTCTTCAGCAGCTGTGGTTGGGGCGTATATTTGGATCACTGTAATGTTGAAAGACTTTCCTTGCACTCAAATTGAGATCATTCTGTAATTTTTTGGGTTGTATCCAAGCACTGCTTTAGCAAATTTCTTATTAATTATGAAGGCTACTCCATTTCTTCTATGTTCCTCTTGTCCGCAGTAGTAGATCTGGTGGTCATCTGCTGTGAAGTGGCCCATTCCAGTCCATTTCAGTTCGCTGACCCCCAGAATGTCTATCTTTAGTCTTGACATCTCACCAATAACAACATCCAATTTGCCCTGGCTCATAGATCTTACATTCCAGGTTCCTATGGTGTGTTGATCTTTAGAGCATCTGATTCGTCGTTCACCTCCAGTACCGTCGGCCGCTAGCCTTCCTTTCGGCTTTGAGCTAGCTGCATTATCACATCTGGGGCTAGTTGAACTTATCCTCTGCTCCTCCCCAGTAGCATTTTGGCCATCTTCCGACCTGGGAGTCCCATCTTCCAATGGCATACTGACATATCTCTGGTTGTACTGGTCCATTTAGTTTTCTTGGCAAGGATACTGGGGTGGTTTGCCATTGCCTTCCCCAGGGATCATGCTTGGTCTGACCTCTCTGCCGTGATCATCCCGTCTTGGGTGGCCCTTCATGGTTTCGCTCATGTCATCATTGAGGTGCTCAAGCTCAAGTGCCATGTCGACGCGGTGATCCTTTGCTGGAGTGATGTACCTTGGTATAAATGTAATTTAATGCTATTGTAAGTTTCCTTTGTGTGATTTTTGGGGAGCCCCTGCCACAGATCAAGCAAGGGGCAGGAAAGGTCACCTCTTGTTTTGAAGGGGAGGTCATGGTTCTGTGCTTGGCTTCCAGAGAAACTTTCTGTGCCGCTCCTCCAGTGCAGGATCATGGCCATTTCTGATGGCCCCAGCTGATGCCTCCTTTCTTTCTGTTCCCCTAGATCTTGTTAGGCATCCAAGAGCTTCTAAATGAACCAAATATCCAAGACCCAGCTCAAGCAGAGGCTTACACAATCTACTGGTGAGTATCCTCTTAGACCAGGCCTTCCTCGAATGGTCTTCCTCTGGGCCAAAGCAGGCCTGGAACAATAGCCTCACCTGCTCTTCTGTCAAATGTTATAAGAATCATAAGTAGTTGAATGATTGTAGTTTGGAGAATCGAGAGATGAAAGGAGAGCCACTTTCACAGATGCAAAGGAGGTATTGGAGCGAGGTTTCCAAGATATGTCCCAGGGAGGGCCGTTGGTCCCTAACTCAGGGTCACCCAATCCCTGGATTTCCTTGGAGAGTTATCTAGGCAGTGTCTGCCTTTGCCACTCTCTCTGAGGCTGAGAGAGTGGCATCTGCCCAAGTGCACCCAGTGCCTTTGCGTTGCCATGTAGCAGTTCATAGATTGCATTGACACAGCGGTAGAGCATTTACCTTTCAAAACATCTGTATCAAGTCTGTCCCTTGGTCCTCCAAGATGTTTGATGCTCAATGTCTGGAGCTCTTGTAGTGAAGGAAAGGGTACATTCAGGGCTCTGAATAGGTCAGAAGGAGCTGTTCTGTAGCCTCTCATGTGCTGTTTGGACTTTCTCCACTGAATAACAGCAGGGCATCGGCAGTGGGGCTGTGGCCATTTTTAATTACCTCATATTTCATCATATTGTAGTCATACCCCCATTTTTTGGGTGGAAAAAATGGTATTTTTGTATTCCTCTCATAAGATCCGCAGAGCTGTTTGGGACTGATTCCCTTCTTTCTCTGATGGCCTTAAGATAATTTAAAAACTATGATGACATGGAGGTCTCTGGGATTCAGCTCTTCCCTCCTTAGAGCATTTCAGATTTTGTCAACTGCCTTAAGGCCTTTGGAGGAGCGAGAATCTTCCCCCCTCCTTTCTCTGAAGCAAAACAGTTTTTAAGAATGAGCAGAAATGGCCTGGCAGACCTTCCTTGTTGCCGCTCTGGCTTTTGGAAGCCAAGTCACCCTTCTCTCTTTGTGCAGCCAAAACAGAGTGGAATACGAAAAGAGGGTCCGAGCACAAGCCAAGAAGTTTGCACCGTCATAAGCTCCCATCGCCGTCGTCACCCAACATCTTTCAAGGAAGGGATTAATTGGCAAGAACTTGTTTACAAAACTTTTGCAAATCTAATGTCGCTATGTACCACCATTAATAGTCACTTAGGGGAGGGGGTTGTCTGTGTGCCATTTTCCATATCTGCCACTTGTATACAGTTCTAAATTTGCTGAATTGCCCCCCGTTTTTCATACAGGGTCTCTTCCGTCAGTCTTTTGTATTTTTGATTGTTATGTAAAACTTGCTTTTATTTTAATATTGATGTCAGTATTTCAACTGCTGTAAAACTATAAACTTTTATACTTCTATAAATTCACTAGTATCTCTAGTTTCTTTGCTCTCTGATGCAGGCATGCGTTGAAACTGTCTAGAAGACTATTTTGCCTCGACTTGGCTGTAAGAATGAAATAAGCCCTCCGCCCCCTTTTTGTCTTTTACCAGTAATGAATTAGGTTGTTGTTGCTTAAAAGCCTCAGATCCAAAGTCAGCCAGCATCTTGATTCTGCATCACTTCCTTTGTGTTTATGGCATTTTATCTGTGTTGCTGTTTAGAGTAAATAAACTGTTTCTATAAAGCCTGTTGTCTCCTTTTCTCCCTTTTGCAATGTAATAACACGTCTGCCATTACACTCTGTTCAACAGAAATTCCGAGTCTCTTTTTAGAGACAAAAAGCAGGGTATAAATGATAATGTAAAAAAGAATAACACATTACGATTAGCGAAAGGAGAATTGAAAGACATTTTTGATTAAAACCACCCAACTTCCAAGATTGTGGTTGAGCCATTAAATAAAACACATGACTAAAATCAGAATAATGTAGAAAAGAATTGACAGCACTGTATATTTGTAATGCAATGTAAGTGATTGAAGGGTTAGAGGAGTATAGATCTGGGAATAGATGATGCGATAAGATAAACGTATTAAGTTGTAATTGTTTTGAGATTTTAAAATATTTAATATTTAAATAAATTCATATTAAATTAATAATGAAAACAAGCACAAACTATTATTTTTACAGTTTATGTTAGGCAGTTCATATTGTACAAAGTTGACATTTTTATAACATTTTCAAGGGAATATATAAAACTGTTCTGAATGAAGGTGCTTATAAATGGCTTTAACTTCTCCAGACAAGAGTAGGTACTATAGAGGTCTCACCAGGGTTATGACCAGTTCACTGTCAAAGAGGAAGAATGGTTGAAACCCACGGCCTTTTCAGGCACCTGGTGTCCCTGAATGGCAAAGAGTTCTTTCTTTTTAAATGTGTTCTGCTGCTCCTCCAGCTGCGGCTTGTGGCCCATCTGCCATCTTGGGAAGGGCCCCAGGCGCACCCAGCTCCTCCTGACTTCTGCTGCTCTTTCCATCCTCATTTCCTGACGTTTCCTCTGCTGAACTCATCTTCATGAATCGCTCTACAATCAGATCAAGATTAATTCATGCTCTGCACTGCCCTAGAAGACACTGAAAGGGGAACTTTAGAGGACTTACTTTGAGACGCCGATGGGCCTGTTGGGATTAGCAAACTCCTTTCCAGAGTCAACATCAAAGCAAAGAATCCAGGGCTGTGAGGTGAAGCCTTTCTGGGCTGAAGGAGCAAGATGTAGAAGCAGCCATGCGTAGAGGTAAAAAATGTGGCTGCAGGTGCCCTCACCTATGTCATCTTCCTCCTTTTCTTGCGCATGGAGCAGGAACTCCCTCTCCACTGCCAGCACCTCCTCTTCCCCAGCACATGCTGCATATCTCTCCAGGAGGTTTTTGTTGAGATCCAGAAAGACGGGCCCCCACTTAAAGGTCTTCAGGAGCTCCATGGCAAGTTCCGGGAACACTGAAACGGAAGGAGAGGAGGCTGGTGGCTTGTTCTAAGCAACACAGTTCTAGGCTGCCAGGCCAGCACTCCTGCCATTTTCCACAGCGGGAATCCCCCCCACCTTCCTTTGTAGGGCCAAGACTCACCCACAAAGACAAGAGTAGCATCCAAAGCCTCTGCACAGGACAGCCTCTAGGGCCAGCCATAGTTGACGGGGTTGGCGGCCACCAAGCAGGGCAGCAGCCGCAGGCAGCTCCCCTTCATCTTGGTGAAGGGAGTCTCCTCCAGCTTGGCCCAAGAGCAATCGATCACAGCTGCCCCGCCCTGCGCCACCATCGGCCTGCAAAGAGAGGGAGGGAGAGGCAGTGATGATGTGGCCCCAGGCTCTCCCACAAGAGAGGAGGGCAGAGCAAGCAGCAGTCCTCAAGGGACCTGGCTCTCCTCTTTGCCCACAAGCCATGCTTTCCTTGCACTCCCCAAAAATGTGGAGAGCTTTGGGAACCAAAACCGGAAATGTACAATCAAGACGCAAGAACATCCTGCTGAGGAGGAGCTCCAAGGCCAATCCCTTTGGCTCCTTTTGAAGCAGAAGCCCTGTTGAGAGAGAGCAGATCCCCGGGACAGAAGTGAACGGGAACTGTTTCCTTCCTAAGGCTCTCCTGGCCCTGAAGACTGCCCAACCACCAATTCCTTTCAGATTCACAAGGGCCAGGCTGTATCGCTCAATGCCATGCAGCAAGCCTCATGATGGCGGTCCAAATTGGAACCTGGGTCCATTTGGTCTAGCTGTACGACAGACGCGACAACCATTATATCCAAACCTCCTGTCAAAGCATGTATGCATTAAAATGTTCCCTTTCATAAATGCTGGCTTATATCATGTCCATCCCAAATATAGTTCTGTCTTCATGACACACTTTTCCTTGTCTTGAATGAAGGCTCTATCTCATTGGTTGCCCCTTCTGAGCTCCCCCACAGACACACACTTCTCCATTTACTTATCTCACCCAGGGTTTTATCAATCTTATTCTGTGCATTTGGACCGCCCACCGTGCTTTTATTTCATTTCTTCATCACATTATTTGCATCTGTTTATTTCATTTTCTGTTATTTTCTGTATTTTATTTTTGACGTCATTTGCTGTTTGTATTTTATTTTGTTGTACTGTAATTCTGGGCTTGGCTTCATGTTAGCCGCCCTGAGTCCCCATTGGGGAGATGGTGACGGGGTATCAATAAAGATGACGATTATTATTAATTCCTTCTCTCTGTCATTCCCTCTTTTTTCTTTGCTTGCTTGCTTCCTTCCGCTCCCCTCACTTGTCATGCAGCCAAGCTTCTCTTCCCTCCCTCTTTCCTTCACATTTTCTTCCCTCCCTCCCTCCTTTCCGCTCTCCTTCCATCCTTCTCTTTCCTCCCTTCTTTCCTCCTGGCCCTCTCTCCTTCCTTCCTTCCTTCCTTCTTTCTCCCTCCCCTTCCTCTGTTTATCTCCCTTCTCTTGTGAGGCATACGTGCTGGCCTTCCTTCCCTCCCTCTCGCTTTGCCCCGCTCCTTTCCCGACCTGTCTGCGGGGGAGAGGCGCCGGTGGGCGGCGGGGCTGAGGACGAGGCCCGGGAAGCGCTTTCCGACCCGCAGCGCCCGCACCAGGCCCTTCCTGGCCAGCCTCCGCCCAGTGCAGCGCCGCGGGTCGCACTGGCCCAGCTCCCAGAGGCCTAGAGGCGGAGGGCGAGGCCTGACCCCGGAGGCACAGGCCGAGGCCGAGCCCGCCCCTCCCTCCGCTGGCTGCAGCAGCTCCTCGTCCTCCTCCAGGGCCCCTGCGGGAGAGACAGAGAGGGCGGCGGGCCCGTGTCAGGCAGGCCCGGTCTTCTTCCCCCTCCTCCTCCCCCCGCTCTCCCCGCCCCTCCCCCTTCCTCCCCAGACCTGCCAGCGCCGCAGCGAAGCTCTCCAGGGCCGGCCCCCCGCCTCCTCTTCGGCCCCGCGGACGCCGCTTCCTGCCCATCTCGGCCTCTCCTGGCACTCTCCCCGCGCGCCCTCGCCTCTGTCCCGCTTCCGGGACGCACCGGAAGAGCCCCCGGAGCCACTTCCGGCGGGGTAAGATGGCGGCGAAGAGAATGGGATCTTCACCTCGTCTCTTCCTCTTTTTCTCGCTTTGTCTCTCCGGAGGTAAGGCCCCCCTTCGCGGCCCGGCCCTTCACCCCGCTCACCGCCACCTCCCCCCCCCCTCTCTCTCGCAGGTCCCGCCTCCGGAGGGAAGATGAAGGTGGTCGAGGAGCCCAACAGCTTCAGGTAAAGAGAGAGATGGAGGGAAGAAGGAGAGGAAACAAGAAAGAGGGAGGGAGGGTTTGTTTTTTTTTTAAGGAAAACATGACCTTTTAGAGATCATAAAAGGTCTTTCTTTGGAGGCTTGTAAGCAGGGATGCTTTGAATGCGATTGTCCTGCTTCTTGATAGGGGTTGGACTGGATGGCCCCCGAGGTCTTTCCAACTCTAGGATTCTACAATAACTTTTTAGAGAAAAGCCAAAAACCAATTTGAGTAGAATCTTCTCAAGTGGTATACAACCAAATGTAATTATGCAAGGCAATTGGCGTCAGTTGTTAGACTGAACAACCCGTTCCCTCTTATCTATTAGGAAATAGAGATTTGGCAGTGCATAAAAGCAGCAGTTTCAGACATGTTTTTCATTGCCCTATATATAGGGCACTGAAAAACATGTCTGAAACTCTGCTGCTTTTATATATATTTACATTTATATGCCGCCCTTCTCACCCTGAAGGGAACTCAGAGCGGCTTAGGTAGGTAAAGGTTTTCCCCTGACATTAAGTCCAGTTGTGTGCTCATCTCCATTTCTAAGCTGAAGAGCTGGCGTTGTGCGTAGACGCCTCCTAGGTCATGCAGCTGGCATGACTGCAAGGAGCGCCGTTACTTTCCCGCCTGAGCGGTACCTTTTGATCTACTCACATTTGCATGTTTTCGAACTGCTAGGTTGGCAGAAGCCTGTTAGGAATTGTGGGAGCTGAAGTTCAAAACACTCTGAGGAAGGGCTGAAGTTGGATTTGTTTGCTTTAGAGACAGAGAGAGCCAAGTAACCAGACATTTCTTGCTCTCAGAAAAAAAAAGCTTTATTATACTTTCCCACCTTTCTGGGGGCATCACACAATCCTTGTCAGGCTCAGTTGGTTAAAATCAGGCAATTTCACGTCATGGTCCATATCCTCAGCCCTTTGTTTAGTCCTTATCAGCAAGAAATCTTCATTCTAAACTCACCAATGGGGCAAGGGAAGGTCCAGCAAGTCTTATCAAGGCCACCTGTGTCTAGCAGGGTGGGTCATGAGGTGCTCACACTCCATCTCTCTTGGTTTTCTTTATCTCCCTCTTCTCTCATCTCTTTTCTATTCTTCTCCTCTCCTTCCCTTCTGTTCTCTTCTCCTTCCTCTATCTCCTTCCTTTCTTCTCTCCCTTCCATCACTCATCTGACCTTCCTCACCACCTTTTCTCTCTTCTTCTCTCTCTGCTCTGCTCCTCCTTTCCCCATCAGTTCTTGAGCCTGTCTCTCTCTCCTTCTTTCTAGGCCCCTCACATCTCTTCCAATTGGCAGGGAAGTGCTTCAGTTTTGTGGAATCCATGTAAGTCCATTGCTGGGAGGGCCTGGATGCGATCCCCGCTAACGGACAGCCCCATAACCCTGTCTGGCCTCTCTTTCTCCCTCTTCCCGCAACAGGTACAAGTATGAATTCTGCCCCTTGCGCAATATCACACAACATGAACAGACTTTCCGGTGGAATGCCTACAGTGGGATACTGGGGTAAGAACCATGTGCCTGCTGGTGCAGCTGAGCTTGGCAGGAAGGGGCTTCCCAGGGGCCGCGCCTCAGAGAATATGGTTGGGTCCTGCCATATGCCGGTAATGGGAAACATTACCTTTTGGTCTATGTATATTCAGAGAACATCCTCTGAGAGACTTTGCTTCCCTCTAGAATCTGGCGCGAATGGGAAATCGAGAACAAGACCTTTGTGGGGATATGGATGAGGGACGGTGACTCCTGTGGAACCAAGAACAGAGAGACCAAGGTCAGCAAGAGGGCTGAGTGAGGGACCTGTGCTCTTTGGACGCTGCCCTCTCAGTTTCTTCTGTAAAGGCTTCCCTTCTCACTCGCCTGCCTTTCAGGTGCATCTTGCCTGTGGGAAGAGCCACCGCTTGGCTCAGGTCTCTGAACCCAGCACCTGCCTTTATGTGCTTACCTTCGAGACACCATTGGTCTGCCATCCGCACTCCCTCTTAGGTAGGACAAATGCATGCCTCTGGAGCAGGGCCTTCAGGCCTGTATCTGAGCTCCAGCAGGAGCAGGGGTCTGTTGGGTCTTAAAAGGTTGAATTGTGGGTGTCCTGCAGTACATTTTGCTCTAGCTTTTTAATGAATATCTCATAGAGTCTCAACCAATTCAACTTAGTTTGTGGCAACCACAATAACGAAATTTTCTGGAGTATAACAACTACTTTCAAAGTAAAGACCATACAATTAAACAAGAAATAACACCTACAGACCAGGAACAGATTTTTTTCACATCTTGTTACATAGTGTTGTTGTTACTTATATCCCATCTTTTCCCTCTAAAAAAGAGACTAGAAAGCAACGTGCAGTAATACCAATGGGATGCAATTTAAAAACTAAAAGTATACCATTATTATTGCACTTTTTTTCTAAAAAAGAGACTGAAAGTGGCTCGCAATAAAAAGCAATATAACACATTTTAATACCTAGATTTACAATTGTTATTGTTGTTTACATCCCACTTTTTCTCTCGAATAAAACCAATGAGATGCAATATGTTATGCCATAAATAATGTATATGGGAGATGTTTACAAAAACGGAAAGGGTCTTGCTAAATATGAAACGGTTTTGCGGTGGGCCGATTCCCCAAAGTGTTTACGCAGAAGGAATGGGTTGCCCAACCCAAAACTGTTGATAGGAGAAAAGGGGAACTTCTTCTTCGTAAACAGCCCTTTTATAAAAGCCCCAGGACCAGAGGGTCCAGGGCAGACAGATCTTTTGATTGCCATGTTATGTACATGACACTCTGTCTGTCTCCTATTGCGCAATATGAATAAAGCTTGTGCTTGCTTGGTAAACTCTTGGACTCCTGCTTTGGATTCATAGCGAACTGGTAAGAACTTTGGGTTGGAAACTATGTTTTCCACTACATTTTCTGGGGGCTCATCTGGGATGATGCGCTAAGAGGATCACTAAGATCTAGCGCTGCCAGGATCGCTGAAATCCCGCAGGAGTGGTTTTTGGAAGCCACAGAGTCTGTTCTCCCTCCTGGGACGCTGCGACCAATTTGCATTGAGAAGCGGTCGCAATACTGAACCAATGGTTTCGTTTTGCTAGTGTCTGAGAGGGGAAAGCGTAAACTCTGCCAAACTAGAAAGTTAGAGGCAACCACAATTGATACCCCCTGGGAAAGAGAGGTTGGCATATTAGCTGTCATCCCCTCTGAAAGACGGCCGTGGGACCTGGACCGCTTGCCACGGGATCCTGAGAGGCTTGGATCAGGCAAGTAGAATTTCTTGAGCATGCATTGTTTGGGCTTTGCGGGATGCTTGTGACAGAAGTACAAAGTTGGCCAAAAGTGTGTGTCTTAGAGAGTTCACAGAGTCCAGGCTATCTAGGTTGGGTATATCATAAAACCGTATGTCATAAAACCTACTAGATAGAAGAAAAGCGCTATATAAATTGTATGAACGCTCTGAGGCTGCATATCGTCTGTGGTAAGTCCTCAGGGTAGTAAAGAGAGCTCTCGTGGTTGGGATAGTCCTTTGGGGTTGCATATAGTCTGTGGTAAATCCTCGGGGACGGGTGCCTGGTACTGAACATTCAGAAAGGTCCTAGAGGGCTTGTGAGGGTGACCAAAACCAAGCAATTGGCAAAGTCAGCTACGAAAGGAAAGCTGGGAGAGTGAGAAATTAGGCTTTGGCTCAGCAGTGGAGGAATTCTCCCCAAATAGCTGATCTCCTGAACTGAGGGGCTGCCCGGCCCTTCGGGACAGAGAGGGTGTGGGGGACGCTCCAAGGGTTTGCCAAAGAAAGGGGAAGACTCCCAGAGAGTGAGAAAAGAGAAAATAAGAAAAATCTCTAGAACCAGGTTAGTGTTAGACGTCTGTTTATGTTTTATGTTTGTCGGTGTGTAGTCTAAAAACACTACAAGGTACACTACACAACAAGGTAACGCGTGCTGGATTGCTGCTAATTCAGACAGAAAAGAATGTATTGTGAATGAGTGTGATCGGAAAAAGAAGAGAAAAAGTAGTAGGCAAGAAAATGATGATTATGTTACTGTCCCATTTGGACAAAGGCTGGCAGTTGAATCTGAATACATTAAGAGGCAAAAGTCATCTGAAAAGAAGAAAAAGCAAACTAAACAGGAAAAAGGCTTACCTCCTTAAGTGAGATTGAGATAAATAGAAAACTCCATTGGTTCCTTTTCCCTTGTCTGTAATATATCCATAGATCCATAGTGTGAAAAAGAGTTTCATTTGTTGTAAAAAGAAAGAGGAAGGATCTTGATTAGCAGGTGGTGTTAGGCAGTTGTTCGGGGAGCCAAAAAGGGAAAAATCTCATGTTCAGGGAATATTCGGCTGAGGAGCCCCAGCTACTGTCCCATGTAGCTGCAGATGGAGGTTGGATTAAGCCCTGAACACGTAAATAAACCCCAAGGTCCCAAAAACAAGCTCGAGAGAAAACGCAGGCTTAGACAGAATAAGATCCTTTCCAATTGAATGTGTGATGAAAGACAGAGAATGCATAAATGAGTTGAAGGCTGAGTTTGAGACTGTGAAATCTTCCTTTTCCGGCTTCAAGCCAGTTGTGGTTTCTTCCAGGCAGAAGAGTGAAAAAGAGGAAGTGTGGTGTTTGCATAGAGGCTTGGAGTGTGAAAGGAAAAGATTAAAGGGAGAGATCACTTAGACTCACCCCGTTTGAAAAACATTCAGTTTTGGGTTAAATGACTCAGTGTGTGTGTGTGTTATGTTGAACAGGAGAGAAAGAGAGATGTATGTCTATAAATGTTGTCAAACTAAAAGAGTGTTTTGTATGCTCTGTGTTGAAGAGAATTGTTTACAGAAAATAAAAGAGATGATTAGAAACTCAGGTGCCTTTGGGAAAAGGGTAAATTCAAATGTGGCCACTTTGAATGCCTTCCCCAAACACTAGAATCAACAAATTAAACAAAAATCAAAAGGTGTTTAAATTGTTCTTAGAAAAAAAGCTCTGTAGATAGGTCAAAATGTATACAGAAAAGTGAGTTGGGTGTGTCAGTGGAATGTGGGGAAATATAGTTATGAGACAGAAGCCAAGCTTTGGGTTGTTAAAATGCAACAATCTATTGTTAAGAATTTGAAACATTGTATAGAGGGGGTTTGTGAAAATCAATTGTGCCTACCCTTGATTGGTAGACCTTAATGGTAATTATACAAAGGTTAAAGTAGCCTATGATTTGAAAATCACAAATTGATATCTAGACAAGATAAGATTTGAGGAAAATATGAGATCCAAGGTTCCGGACATTTCAGGAAGTGGATTCTCATAACTAAGAGACTGGATGAATTGGTGATTTCCAAACCAGGCAAGGAAGAAGATTTGACAGAAATGTAAATGATTGTTACAAATGGTTCATACAAAAGGTTTTAAAATTTGGAATTGATAAGTGTGCAGTTGTATCGATGTGTTACCCCTTCCATGTTACTGCGGATGCATTCTATCCTACCAGGGGACCAGGGTAACTGACTGAGAGATCGAGAGAGAGTGAGTCCCTGAGACCGAGGTGGAAACGACTGCTATTGGTGCTGTTGATAATCCCCATTGCTGAGTGAGCTGCAAGGTGTTTAATAAACTACCCACTCCGGAGAAGATCATAATTTCATCAGAGACTTGAACTTATGGGCAAATAAATTAAAGTTTGGACTGTTGATTGACATTTACTCTTAAATAAAGTTAAGGGGCAGGCTAAAAAACCACCCTGAAGAGGAGGGAGATCCAGCTACCTAGAGCTACCTCCCTGAGGCCAAGTGAGCAAGCACTGCCTTGAAAGGAAGGAGGGTAGCTTCCGAGAGTTACCCCAAAGACCGAAGGGGCATTGGGGGGCTGGGAATTGTTTTATAAAACTGTTTATCTGATTAACGCTATAGGTTAAAGCATTGGAGTAGACACTTCAAGCGTGAACACGAGATTCATACGTTATTTGATTTGGTTAAAAATGATCCCCCTAGGAATATCACAGGAAGGGTGGAGTCAAAATAGTTTTCATGTAATGATTGAAACTATAGTTAACACAACGGAGGTTACTAATTCATGGGTTTGTACACCTAGTCCTCCCTCTCAACAAGAGGGATGGCCTCTGATGGTGGGGCCACTGATAACTCGTAAGAGTTGAGCAAAGTTTGTACCTAAAAACTATGAGATAGGAAAAGGAATGTTTGATCTGGGTCACATATTGATTACTCATTGGGAAACTTCACCAGAAGCCCCTGATTGTATAGAATTGAAAAGGATGAAAAATTGGACCAAATAGACCTTGGAGATTATCCCATTTGCAGAGCTATCTGTCTAGACTTCCTAGACTGGCATTTGAGGCTGCAGAGATCCACTGCCTCTGGAAAAAATGTCAGTAAAAGTGTGCCTGGGGTTCGCCAACATGGTAATGTTGTAAAACATGCAACAGTATTGGTGGCAGGTATAGAGACGGCGTCAGAGAGAGCGGGAGCGCCCCCTCATCGCCCGATCCCTAGCCAGTCCAAAAAGGGCCCCCCCAGTGGCAAAGACAACATTAAAAGAGGCTGACAGAAGACAATCACTCGGTGCCAGTAAAACTAGCGGAGTAGCAAGATTTGCAATGGGAGGTCTGCCCCCAGGATTGTTCTGGTTATGTGGACATTGGGTTGGAAGGCTCCTACCCCCGTTCTGGAAAGGCGTTTGTACTATTGGTACTTTGCTTCCAGCAAATGTAAAGGTCTACTCAGAAAAACAACTCCGAGAGATATGGAATAAGACCCTAGATTGGCATGATTCAAAAGAAGGATCAGATAATAAAGAAAATATACAGGACCCAGATGACACATACCTTGATAAAATTAAGAGGTTTGAGACCATTTTATTTCCTGCTGGAGAAGTTAATCTCAGAGAGAGTCAGATTATATCAATATCAATGCAAATGCAAAAGCTAATGGGGAAAACAGGAATAACGGAAGAAAAAGCTGATTCATTAACAAAGGTGCGAGGGCAACAAAGGATTGTTCTAGATTACCTGTTCTCAGTTGGAAATGGACTATGTTTATGTTTACAGGGGATGTGTTGCCACTATGTTAATGAATCAGGGAAAATCGAAACAGACTTAGGGAAAATAAACATTTTATTTTCCAGCATAAAGAATAATAACTCCCCATCAAAAACCAAAGAGTTCATTTGGTTGACGTCTTGGTTACCAAATCTTCAATGGTTAAAAGATATTCCTGTTATTGTTTTTATAATAATGCTGCTTATCCTTTCTGCTATATTGGTGACACCATGTATAGTGCCTTGCTTGAAAAACAAGATTGAGACGGTGATAAAAGCTACTAACACTAGAGATAGACAGAAGCGTGCTATTATATACATGAAATCGAAGAAACTAAACAAAATCCTGGAGTCAGAAAATCTATAAGTTGGAACTAAGAATGTTTTCTTAAGTCCCAAGAGAAAAAATGAGGGAATGAGAGAAGCAATGAACCAGGGTCTCTCCATTTTGGGCTTATCTATCTCAAAAGTGTCAGGGAAAGCATATTTCCAAGCTCTCAGTCTAAAAAGCAACCTTTGCTTCTCTGTCTTCTGAAATAGGTGTCGCAATACGCAGCAGCTTGTCAGCTTGTACCAAGAGACTGTATGTGGTCAGCTAGTTACTGTTGAGAAATGTATGCAATATGTTATGCCATAAATAATGTATATGGGAGATGTTTACAAAAACGGAAAGGGTCTTGCTAAATATGAACAGTTTTGCGGTGGGCCGATTCCCCAAAGTGTTTACGCAGAAGGAATGGGTTGCCCAACCCAAAACTGTCGATAGGAGAAAAGGGGAACTTCTTCTTCGTAAACAGCCCTTCTATAAAAGCCCCAGGACCAGAGGATCCAGGGCAGACAGATCTTTTGATTGCCATGTTATGTACATGACACTGTCTGTCTCCTATTGCGCAATATGAATAAAGCTTGTGATTGCTTGGTAAACTCTTGGACTCCTGCTTTGGATTCATAGCGAACTGGTAAGAACTTTGGGTTGGAAACTACGTTTTCCACTACATTACAAATAATCAATTAAAACACATTATCTACCGTAAAAACTGGCATACTAGACAACTTTCTAAACCAAGAAAGTCATCTTAAAAGTGGGGGGTCATCTTGTGTGCCGGCTATAAGTTCCACCACTTGAGGATGCCGAGAGCGAGGGACACGAGCAGCCATCAGAGGCCAAAGGGAGCCTGCTGGTATCGCAGCCCAGCTGGCCACCACTCCCGGCAGACCTGCCAATCCTCCTCCTCGCCATCCCCAAGCAGCGCAGCCTGCTGCTCTTGCCCTTGCACAAGCCCAGCTGGCCATCACCCCCGGCAGCAGTGCTGCTCCTCCTCCTCCCCGTCCTCCTCCTGAAGGAAAAAGGGGCAGAAGAGGCTGCCCCCAAGCCTCCCATTCCCGGCTAGCTCAGGCCTCTTTCTCCCTCTCCTCTCCTTCCAGTGCAGGCAGGCAGGCGGGCTACTCAAGGAGAGTCAAAACAAAGGCACCTCGGAGAAAGACCTGCTGGAGAAACTTCTTTCTCCTGATCCATCTCCCCTCTTTGAGGTTTCTTTCCTTTATCTTTGCTCAGCTCCCCCTTCCTTTCAGCAGCTCTTAAGTTTTAAAAGTTTTAAATAGCGTGCAAAGGGAGGAAGAAAAGGGTCTCTTTCCCCCATTGTTTTGTTTCTGCAACCAAGAGCTAGCTAGCCTTAAAGGTGAATTGCCACTGCAAGGGCGAGCTAGTCTTAAAGGGGAATCACCAGTGCAAGGGGTGAGCTAGTCTTAAAGGGGAATCCCCCCCCCCCCAAAAAAAACTGCCACAGATTCAGTGCCATGGAATCACAGGAGTTGTAGTTTTACAAGGTCCTTAGCCTTCCCTGTTTAAGAGAGCCAGTACCATACCAAACTATAAGTCCCAGTTTTCTATCAGATTGTTTTGAATTTCAACTCTCACAATTCCTAACACCAGACATAGGCAAAGTTTGCCCATGCCTGGTAGAGAAGCATCCTATGTTTCTTAAGGTACATCAGTAGTACTGTAGAAAAACACAAAAGGCTCAGTTCTGTTGAGCACAAACTCCCATCACCAGATATACGTATGGAAAAATAACAGAAGTTTAGCTTTTGAGACATATCCAGAACATGCTTTTTTAATAGCAGGAGAAATTAACCCATTTCCAGCCATGTCAACAATGTGTGTATTAAGTGGGAAAATCATGAACACATTTTCCTTTAATGCTAAAAGTTGCATTTAGATCAGGCTTTGACCCTCCAGGTGTTTTGGACTTCAACTCCCACAATTCCTAACAGCTACTGGCTGGGTTGCTGTGAGCTTTCCAGACTGTATAGCCATGTTCCAGAAGTGTCCTCTCCTGATGTTTTGCCCAGATCTATGGCAGGCATCCTTGGAGGTTGTGAGATCTGTTGGAAACATGGCAAGTGGGGTTTATATATCTGTGGAAAGTCCAGGGTGGGAGAAAGAACTCTTGTCTGCTCGAGGCAAGTGGGAATGTTGCCATTGGCTACCTTGATTAAGATTGAATGGCCTTGCAGCTTCAAAGCCTGGCTACTTCCTGCCTGGGGGTATCCTTTGTTGGGAGGTTTTAGCTGGTCCTGATTTTTTTTATTGTCTGGATTTCCCCTGCTTTTGGGTGTTGTTTTTTATTTACTGTCCTGATTTTAGAGTTTTTTTAAATACTGGTAGCCAGATTTTCATGGTTTTCTCATTTCTGTTGAAATTGTCCACATGCTTGTGGATTTCAATGGCTTCTCTGTGGAGTCTGACATGGTGGTTGTTAGACTGGTCCAGCATTTCTGTGTTCTCAAATACTGACTGTTAGGAATTGTGGGAGTTGAAGTCCAAAACACCTGGAGGGCTACAGTTTGCCCATGCCTGATCTATCTCAAAAAGGGCATATTCATCAAACCCTTTGGGCATGACCTTGGAAATATCTGGCTGAAGTGCAAAATATTCTCACATGTTGGGTTTTGGAAGCTGCACAAGATGGCTTTAAGACAACTTCTGTCCCCTCAGCTTACCACTAGCTGCTGCATTTCCCTCCCCTGGCTTATACTCGAGTCAATAAATTTTCCCAGTTTTTGGTGGCAAAATTAGGTGCCTCAGATTATATTTGGGTCAGCTTATACTCGAGTATATATGGTAACTAGAACTGGATGGTCACCTGTTGGGGAGGCTTGCATTATGTCTTCCTGCCTGGCAGGAGTGAGTGGGTTGGAACGGATGGCCATTGGAGTCCCAACTCTAGCGTTCTGTTGTTGTTATTGTTAAGCAGAGTTGTATGGCTACCTGTCAGGAGGGCTTGCATTGTGTCTTCCTGCCTGGAAGGAATAGGGTTGGACTGAATGGTCATTGAGGTCCCTTCCAACACTAGGGTTCTATTATTATTGTTGTTATTGCTATTATTAAGTAGAACAGGATGGCCACCTGTCGGGAGGGCTTGGACATGTGTTCCTGTCTGGCAGAATTAGGGTTAGACTGGATGGCCATTGGAGTCCCTTCCAATTCTAGATTTCCATTATTGTTGTTGTTGTTGGGGAAAGGACATTGGACCCGGCCCTGGTCTCACTCTAGGTAAGGTAAGGTAAGGTAAGGTAAAAATTTATAGAACTTTATTACGCTCCATGGACCCACAACTGTTAAATAAATAATAAACATACAGGAGTTTACCGGTTAGGTAAAGGTTTTCTCCTGATGTTAAGTCCAGTCATGTCCGGCTCTGGGGGTTGGCGCTCATCTCCATTTCTAAGCCGAAGAGCTGGATACTGCTTTGATAGTCTTGGATTTAAAATCACATCTGATGTTTTATTTTTTATTTTTATTTGGTGTGTGATGGAAGAGGGGTGGTCTTATACGGCGAGTATATACCAAACTCTATATTTTAACTGGAAAAGTTGGGGGTCGTCTTATACACCCAGTCGTCTTATATGCCGGAATATACGGTAGTTAAAACCTCAGCATCCCCTCCTTCAGACCCTTCAAGCTACTGCTTTCTCTCTAACTGGTAGCCAATGAAAAGTGATCTCTGGAGCAACAAGCCTAGGATTGCTATAGAGGCCCAGATCCTGTAAGAGACTTCTCTTCCTTCTCATCCTCCTTTTTTTCCTCTTCTTTCCCATTGCAGTGTATCCTGCTCTGCCTGAAGACCTCCAGCGGAAGTAGGACAGAGTGGAGCAGATGCTGTATGACGAGCTCATCACGGAGCAGGTATGTCCTCCCTCCCTTTGGGAACACAGTGGGGGTTCTGGCCCACAGGAGCCCCACATTCCCTCTAGCTCTGGCCCTGCAGCCTCTTTGGCTCAGAGGGATCATAGAATCCTTGATGAAAGGGACCCCTAGGGGCCATCCAGACAACCCCCATCTCCTTTCAGCCAGGAAAAGTGCAATCTGATCCCACCCAACAGATGGCCACCCAGCCTCATAGGCATTAGTGGGTTTATGGCAAAATAGGGTTGTAGAATCCTACAGTTGGAAAAAAAACCCCAGAGGCCATTCAGTCCAAACTTCTTTTGCCATAAAGGAAAAATTTAATTTAAAGTCGTCCTGACAGATGGCCATCTAGTCTCATTGACTCAGGTAATCGTTATAGAGATATTGGATCTGTTTTTATTACTCCCCTCATACAAAAGGTTCCTGGTAGAAATTACAACTATTATCTAAAACATCTCATAGATGAAAGGGAATCATCGATTGTTCTTAGGGTGGCTAAGTTTTGTGCTGCTGCTATAAAAATAAGTAGGAAAATTGTGGATGATAATGGATGATTTTAGTGGATAGCGTTTTAACCTACCCATTTTAGTGTCTATACCCACAGATTTTATAAGAGCCAATTCAGACAACTTTGTGTTGGGGACTTTTTGCTTTAAATGTTTTGCATTATTAATCTTAATGTTAATGTATTTTTTTAAAAAAAACACTCTGATTTTAATGCTTTAATGCCTTATATTACGGTTTTGTGATTGTCACATTAAAATTCATTCATCATTGTATTTTGTAATCCAACCACATATACTTTTAAATAATGTTGCTGTAACAAACTGAACCGTCAAGTTGCCCATATCCCCTTGGCCTGTTGGTCATCATTGCACCCACCTTCTGCTCTTCAAGGGATCCAAGAAAAGGCTGAGAGAGATCTTTGAAGACGCTGGCTTCAATCAAGCAGCAAGAGAGACAGAGGGGAGGAAGACTGAATCCCCAGAGTTGGCGTTTGACTCCTTGGACAAGTGCAACCAGGTACATAACCTTTAAAGTCTGATAGTTGCTCTCTGCCAAGAAAAGGAGGCCTTCCGTGTCCTTGAGAGAAACCACCGGGGATTCAATACTCTTTGCCTTCTCTAGGAGTCCAAGAAACTCTCTGATGATCTGCAGAAACTTAAGGATTTATTGACCCAACATGGAGTGGTCTATGAAGCGTCCCTAGGTAGGTCTGATAGATTTCCCCCCACTATCAAAGGAGCATTCCATTTGGAAATAAATGTTATGGAGTTGGTTAACAACAGCTATAATAAAAATAACAACAATAACGCTGGCCAATAATAATAATAATAATAATAATAATAATAATAATAATAATAGTTTTCTGAACTGGAAAATGTCTTCTGTCTGAAGTCTCTGTTAGTTTCCTGTATGGGCTTAGATAGACCTGTTCTGCTGTTTTTCCTTTTGTTTCCTCAATATTTTTAATTTAAATTTTTGACAGAAAAAGCGATAAATCAACAACAACCATAATCATACATATATAAAGACATACATGCCTGGCAATTACATATCAAACTATATCACATCAATTTCTGCTCTGATCACAGAGTCTAAATTACAAACATATACATATATAAATATGAGTTTCTTTTCTTGCACCTTATGTCTCACACATAGCTTCCTTCTGCTTATTGTTACATTGACACATTTCTTAACAGCTTATATTTCCAAACCGCTTTGAGCCTTGGGTAATAAATTATTATTATTACTAATAATAATAATAATGCCTTTCCCTTTTCCTCAGATAAATATTGGTTAAAAGGTTTATGTTATTCTAGGAAGGTATCTAGTGACTTATCCTTCAACTTGTCCATTTCTATACCACATCTTCACTGTTCAGTTGGTATATCTGATGTTTTCCATTCTCCTACTGCTGATCGCATCTTTTGCTGCAACATTCTTTCATGTTCTTTTTTTATTCAGTTGTCCAACATTCCTATTATACCCGTTCTTCTTGAAGTGGGTTTCTGTCTTAAGGATCCCCCTCTTTTCCTGTGTTGCAGCTGAAGGCGGTGACAGAAAGCAGGCCCTGGAAAGGCTCCCGGCAGAAATGTCTCTTCCTGCCCTTCCCTCGAAGGCCGGCCACCAGGCCCTGTGTGGAGACCCTGGAACAATTAATGGCTCCCTGTGGAAGGGAAGGGACTGAGAGGTAGGTCCCTGCTCATCCTCCCTTACCGTGTGCTTTGCACCTCAAGGAGAGCACAGAAGGTGGCTGGTGGGCTCACAGTGCTCTTCGCACAGGCTTGACTACAACCCCCAATTCCGCCCCCCCCCCCAAAAAAAAAACCTGTCATGAATACTTTTCAAACTTTAAAAAGCATTAAAAGGTTATTTTATTTCATTCACATTGAAACAGAGTATTCCACAGAGCAATACAGAGAAAGAACGTAGACACACAGGCTCTGAAGCTACATTGGATACACAAACAAGGGGAATTACATTTTACTCAGCGGCATCCAATCAGAATCTTGGAACTTTCAGGCTGGCCAATCCGAAAGCCGACACATACACCGCCAAACATCTGCCGCATACAAGTTTTGACTTTTATTATAGAAATAGCTGTGCCCTGCCACTTGTTGCTGTGGCCTATAGTAAAACTTATCAAAGTTGAGGTAGATATCTGGACTATTATGAAAGAGAGGTACCTACTAGGGCTGGGCGGTTTCTTTTCGTAATTTCGTAATTCGTTAAAAATTCGTTATTTTTTTGATAACGAAGCGATATTGAACCATTCAGGAGCATCTAAAAAACGAAACGAATTTTTCAATTTGTTTCGTAATTGCTTCGTATTAGTTTCGTATTCATTTTGAAATCGTTTTGAAATCATTTCGTTATTATTTCCGCATTTCTGGGGCAAGTTTTATAGCTGTTGTTTGTTTAATCAGTGAAAAAAAATTATAAATATCACACCAACAGTCAACAACAGAGGGAGAGGGAAGCTTCAAAAGTTCCCCCTGTCCCATATGGAGGTTTTTTAGCATATTGCGCGGTCGCGTCCGCCATTAACGAATCGATTCGTATTTGTTTCGTATTCGTTTCGTATTGTTTCGTAATTTTACGAAATTTCGTAAATATCGAACTTTTTAAAAGAAAAAATTCAGAATTCTTTTAAATATCGAAACGCAAAAAACCCCAAAAAACTAATCGAGTTTAGAAACAAATTTTTCCGTGGTTGCCCAGCCCTAGTACCTACCTATTCCTCCCCCCCCCTTTCTCTCCTTTCTTCCTTCTCTACCTCTTTCTTTCTTTCCTTCTTTCACTACTTGGTTTCATCCTTCTCTCTTACCTTCATTCCCTCCCCCTTTCTTCCTTTGCCTTTCTTCCCTCCATGTTTGCTTCCTTCTTTCTCTTTTTATTTCCTTTTATTTCACCAGCATCATAACAATAACAATAATGCAATGCATTGCCTCTGGGACCTGACACCTCTCCCATTCCGTCAGGGTCTAATAGGAATAATAGCATAATAATAATAGAAATAACAACCTTTACCCGCCACGTGTTGCTGTGGCCAACCTTCCCTCTTTCTCTCCTTCTTTCCCTCATTCCTTCCTTCCCCCCCCCCCCCCCATCTTTCCTTCTCCTCTTCCTTCTCTATCTCTTTCCTTCCTTCCCCCTTTTTCTTTCTCTTCTGGTCTCTTTTCTTCCTTCTCTCTTTCCTTTTTTCCTTCCCTCCCTCTTTCTCTACATCTTCCCCCTTCCTTCACTCCCTCTTTCCTTCCTTCATTCCTTTTTTTCTTTCCTTCTCTCCTTGCTTCCTTCCCCCTTTTTCTTTCTCTTCTTGTCTCTTTTCTTCCTTCTCTCTTTCCTTCTTTCCTTCCCTCCCTCTTTCCCTACATCTTCCACCTTCCTTCACTCCCTCTTTCCTTCCTTAATTCCCTTTTTTCTTCTCTCCTTCCTTCCTTTCTTCCCCCTTTTTCTTTCTCTTCTGGTCTCTTTCCTTCCTTCTCTCTTTCCTTCCCTCCCTCTTTCTCTACATCTTCACACTTCCTCCACTCCCTCTTTTCTTCCTTCATTCCCTTTTTTCTTTCTCTCCTTCCTTCCTTCCCCCTTTTCTTTCCCTCCCTCTGTCTCTCATTTCTTCCTTCTCTACCTCTTTCCTTCCTTCCCCCTTTTTCTTTCTCTTCTTGTCTCTTTTCTTCCTTCTCTCTTTCCTTCTTTCCTTCCCTCCCTCTTTCCCTACATCTTCCACCTTCCTTCACTCCCTCTTTCCTTCCTTAATTCCCTTTTTTCTTCTCTCCTTCCTTCCTTTCTTCCCCCTTTTTCTTTCTCTTCTGGTCTCTTTCCTTCCTTCTCTCTTTCCTTCCCTCCCTCTTTCTCTACATCTTCACACTTCCTCCACTCCCTCTTTTCTTCCTTCATTCCCTTTTTTCTTTCTCTCCTTCCTTCCTTCCCCCTTTTCTTTCCCTCCCTCTGTCTCTCATTTCTTCCTTCTCTACCTCTTTCCTTCCTTCCCCCTTTTTCTTTCTCTTCTGCTGTCTCTCTTTTCTTTCCATCTTTCCTTTTCTTTCCTTTCCTTCTTCCTTCTTTATCTAACTTTCCTTCCTTCCCCCTTTTTCTTTACCTCCCTTTCTCTTTCTTCCTTCTTTCCTTCCTTCCTGTCTTTCCTGGATTTTGACAGGGCGGGAAGGGGCGGGGTGGGGTTTGAAGGTGGCGTGAAGTAAAAGGAGGTAAGATTGTGGCAGGGGAGTGATGGAGTGTGGGGTTGTGTGTGTGTGTGTGCGCCGGCGGGGGGAGTGATGGAGCATGGGGTTGCGTGTGTGTGTGCGGCGGGGGAGGGAGTGGGGTTGCATGTATGTGTGTGGCGGTGGGGGGAGTGATGGAGTGTGGGGTTGTGTATGTGTATGCGGCGGTGGGGGAGTGATGGAGCATGGGGTTGCGTGTGTGTGTGCGGCGGCGGGGGGAGTGGGGTTGCATGTGTGTGTGCGGCGATGGGGGGAGTGATGGAGTGTGGGGTTGTGTATGTGTGTGCGGCGGTGGGGGGAGTGATGGAGCGTGGGGTTGCGTATGTGTGTGCGGTGGCGGGGGGAGTGCGGTTGCGTGTGTGTGTGGCGGTGGGGGGAGTGATGGAGCGTGGGGTTGCGTGTGTGTGTGCGGCAGCGGGGGGTGTGATGGAGCGTGGGGATGCATGTGTGTGTGCGGCGGCGGGGGGAGTGGGGTTGCGTTTGTGTGTGTGGCGGCGGGGGAGTGATGGATCGTCGGGTTGCATGTGTGTGTGCGGCGGGGGGGAGTGGGGTTGCGTGTGTGTGTGGCGGCGGGGGAGTGATGGATCGTGGGGTTGCGTGTGTGCGTGCGGCGGCGGGAGAGTGGGGTTGCGTGTGTGTGCGGCGGCAGGGGGAGTGATGAAGCGTGGGGTTGCGTGTGTGTGCGGTGGCGGGGGGAGTGGGGTTGCGTGTGTGTGTGCGGCGGCAGGGTTGCGTGTGTGTGAGGCAGCAGGGGGAGTGATGGAGCATGGGGTTGCGTGTGTGTGTGCGGCAGCAGGGGAGTGATGGAGCGTGGGGTTGCGTGTGTGTGCGGCAGCGAGTGAGTGGTGTTGCGTGTGTGTGCGGCGGCGGTGGGAGTGATGGCGCGTGGGGTTGTGTGTGTGTGTGCGATGGTGGGGGGAGTGATGGAGCATGGGGTTGCGTGTGTGTGTGCAGGAGTGGGGGGAGCGATGGAGCGTGGGTTTGCGTGTGTGTGCGACGGCGGGGGGAGTGATGGAGAATGGGGTTGTGTGTGTGTGTGCGGCAGGGGGGGTGTGTGTGCGGGAAGCGGCGCGGCGGGGCTTGGAGTGGGCATGGCTTCCGCAGAGGAAACGTTGGCCGGAAGGCTGTGTGCATGCGCCAGGGAACTTGCGGCTGGGTGCCAATGCGCATGCTCAGTTGTTTTGCCATTTTGTGAGTGTGTTGTTGTGTTGTTTTTCATTTTGAGTAGATATGTTTGTACCTTGAGGGTTGTGTTATGGGCATGGGAATTTTGGTTAAGTTTCGTTGGGGTTTTTTTGAATTTTGTTGTTTTGCCGTTTTGTAAGTATGTTGTTGTGTTGTTTTTCATTTTGAGTAGATATGTTTGTACCTTGTGGGTTGTGTTATGGGCATGGGAATTTTGATTAAGTTTCGTTGGGTTTTTTGAGTTTTGTCGATTTGTGAGTGTGTTGTTGTGTTGTTTTTCATTTTGAGTACATATGTTTGTACCTTGTGGGTTGTGTTATGAGCATGGGAATTTTGGTTAAGTTTCGTTGGGGTTTTTTAGAGTTTTGCTGTCCCATTGAACCAACCTAACAGATTTATATATATAGACTAGCTTGGGGACCCGGAGGTGCCCGGGTTATTAGAGAAAGTGGGTAATGGCGGTTCTGTATGCCAAATTTGGTCTTTATTGGTCATTGGATAACGGCTGCATTGTTTTCAGTAAGTAAGTGAAGGAACTTGAAGTCCCATCATCCATTGTCCATCCTCCTCCAAACAGCATCGGGATGTAGAGTGGGTCAAGGTGGCTCTGTGTGCCAAGTTTGGTCTTGATCGGACATTAGTAAGGGTTGCAGCAGTATTGGGAAGGGAGTGGAGGTACTTGAAGTCCCATCATCCATGGTCTGTCCTCCTCGAAAGTGCACCAGGATGTAGAGTGGGTCATGGGGGCTCTGTGTGCCAAGTTTGGTCTTGATCAGTCATTGGCGAAGGTCTCAGTGGCCTCAGGAAGTGAGCGAAGTGACTGCAAGTCCCATCATCTATTGTCAAATTCTTCCAATCCACACCAGGATGTAGAGTGGGTCATGTGGGCTCTCTGTGTAAATTGTGGTCCTGATCCATCATTGTTGGCAGTTGTATTATTATTATTATTATTGACAGTTCTTATACTCCGCCCTTCTCACCCCGCAGGGGACTCAGGGCGGATTACAGTAAACACATATATGGCAAACATTCAATGCCAGTTTGACAAACAACATTTAACAGACAAATACACCAACTTTTTTCTGGCCGCCAGGGGAGCTGCTGCTTTTCATCGTCCATCAACGACACCGATGAAGTTCTTCCGCATTCCACATTCCCCGGAGTCTTTTTTTCTTTATGGCCTCATAAATTAGTTAAATTTAGCCTCCCACACAAGGTGGTATCTTATTTTCCTACTTGACAGATGCAACTGTCTTTCGGGTTGCAAAGGTCAACAACGGGCTACACAATGGCTGGACACTCACTCCAGCCCGGGCTGCCTTCGAACTCATGACCTTTTGGTCAGAGTGATCTTAATGCAGCTGACACACAGCCAGCTGCGCCACAATCCCAGTGCTTGTAATGGTCTTAGGAATGGAGTGCAGGTATTGCAGGTTCCATCATCCATGGCGCATCCTCCTCCAAACTGCACCAGGATGTAGAGTGGGTCATGGAGACTCAGTATGCCAAGTTTGGTCTTTATCGGTAATTGGATGAGGGTTGCAGTGGTCTCAAGAATTGAGCAAAGTACTGCAAGTCCTATAATCCATGGTCCATCCCCGGCCAAACCACACCAGACGTAAAGTGGGTCATGAGAGGTCTATGTTCCAAGTTTGGTCCTGATCAGTCATTGGATGAGGTTAACAGCGGTCTCAGAATGTGAGTGATGGTACTGCAAGTCCCATCATCCATGGTTCATCCTCCTCCAAACTGCAGTAGGATGTCGAGTGGATCTTGTGGGCTCTGTGGGCCAAGTCTGTTCTGTATTGGTAATGTTCTGACCCAGCCCCTGGCCTTTTCCTTTCCTCTCTTTGTCATCTCAGAATCTTGGAATTGAGAGTGGCCAATCAGAGACCATATGCAAATTTCCTTCTTATGTCCCCATTTCTGCCATGAACTCTTTTCTCCACCAGGGGCTCCTATTGAAGCTGACCAATCAGAGACCATATGCAAATAGCACCAATGCGACAGCCAATCAGAATGTTGGAACCTTCAGGCTGGCCAATCAAAACGCTGACACATACTCCTCCCGTCGCACCGCCACACTTTTGTCTGCCGCATACAAACTTTCACCTTTATTATATACTAGCTTGGGGACCCGGCGCTGCCCGGGTTATTAGAGAAAGTGGGTAATGGCGGTTCTCTATGCCAAGTTTGGTCTTTATTGGTCATTGGATGATGGTTGCATTGTTTTCAGGAAGTGAGTGAAGGTACTTGAAGTGCCATCATCCATGTTCCACCCTTCTCCAAACAGCAGCAGGATATAGAGTGGTTCATGGGGACTCTGTGTGCCAAGTTTGGTCTTTATCAGCCATTGGATGAGGGTGGTAGTGGTTTCAGTAAGTGAGTGAAGGTAATGCAAGTCCCATCATCAAAGTCCATCCTCCTTTAAACTGCAGCAGGATGTAGGTCATGGGGGCTCTTTGTGCTGTTTGGTCTAGATTGGGGTATGGATGAGGGTTGCAGCAATCTTGGGAAGGGAGTGGAGGTACTTGAAGTCCCATCATCCACAGTCTGTCCTCCTCCAAACTGCACCAAGATGTAGAGTGGGTCATGGGGGCTCTGTGTGCTAAGTTTAGTCTTGATCAGTCATTGGATTAGGGTCGCAGTGGTTTCAGTAAGTGAGTAAACATACTGCAAGTCCCATAATCCATGGTCAACCCTCCTCCAAAGCTACAGCAGGATGTAGAGTGGGTCATGGGGGCTTTGTGTGCCAAGTTTGGTCTAGATTGGTAATTAATGAGGGTTGCAGAAATCTTGGGAAGGGAGTGGAGGTACTTGAGGTCCCATCATCCATGGTCTGTCCTCCTAGAAAGTGCACCAGGATGTAGAGTGGGTCATGGAGACTCTGTGTCACAAGTTTGGTCTTGATCAGTCATTGGCGAGGGTCTCAGTGGTCTCAGGAAGTGAGTGCAGTGACTGCAAGTCCCATTATGCATTGACAAATTCTTCCAAACCGCACCAGGATGTAGAATGGGTCATGCAGGCTCTCTGTGTAAATTGTGGTCCTGATCCATCATTGTTGGCAGTTGTAATGGTCGTAGGAAGGGAGTGCAGGTATTGCAAACCCCATTGTCCATGGTGCATTCTCCTCCAAACTGCATCAGGATGTAGAGTGCATCATGGAGACTCAGTGTGCCAAGTTTGATCTTTATTGCTAATTGGATGAGGGTTGCAGTGGTCTCAAGAATTGAGCAAAGGTACTGTAAGTCCCATAATCCATGGTCCATCCCCAGCTGAACCACACCAGGATGTAAAGTGTGTCATGAGAGGTCTATGTGCCAAGTTTGGTCCTGATCAGTCATTGGATGAGGTTAACAGCGGTCTCAGAATGTGAGTGATGGTACTGTAAGTCCCATCATCCATGGTTCATCCTCCTCCAAACTGCAGTAGGATGTCGAGTGGGTCATGGGTCTTTGTATGCCAAGTCTGGTCTGTATTGGTAATGTTCTGACTCAGCCCCCTCTGGCCTTTTCCTTTCCTCTCTTGGTCATCTCGGAATCTTGGAATTGAGGGTGGCCAATCAGAGACAATATGCAAATTTCCTTCTCATGTCCCCATTTCTGTCATGAACTCTTTTCTCCACCAGGGGCTCCTATTGAAGCTGGCCAATCAGAGACCATATGCAAATAGCACCACAGCGGCAACCAATCAGAACGCTGGCACATACACCGTCTGCCCTCCACAATTCCTCTGTCCCATACAAACACTCTCTTTTATTATAGACTAGCTTGGGGACCCGGCGCTGCCCGGGTTATTAGAGAAAGTGGGTAATGGCGGTTCTTTATGCCAAGTTTGGTCTTTATTGGTCATTGAATAATGACTGCATTGTTTTCCGGAAGTGAGTGAAGGTACTTGAAGTCTCATCATCCATGGTCCACCCTCCTCCAAACAGCAGCAGGATATAGAGTGGATCATGGGGGCTCTGTGTGCCAAGTTTGGTCTTTATCAGCCATTGGATGAGGGTGGTAGTGGTTTCAGTAAGTGAGTGAAGGTAATGCAAGTCTCATCATCCAAAGTCCATCCTCCTTCAAACTGCAGCAGGATGTAGAGTGGGTCATGGGGGCTCTGTGTGCCAAGTTTGGTCTAGATTGGTCATTAATGAGGGTTGCAGCAATTTTGGGAAGGGAGTGGAGGTACTTGAAATCCCATCAACCATGGTCTGTCCTCCTCGAAAGTGCACCAGGATGTAGAGTAGGTCATGGAGGCTCTGTGTGCCAAGTTTGGTGTTGATCAGTCATTGGCGAGGGTCTCGGTGGTCTCAGGAAGTGAGTGCAGTGACTGCAAGTCCCATCATCCATTGTCAAATTCTTCCAAACCGCACCAGGATGTAGAATGGGTCATGCAGGCTCTCTGTGTAAATTGTGGTCCTGACCCATCATTGTTGGCAGTTGTAATGGTCGTAGGAAGGGAGTGCAGGTATTGCAAGCCCCATCGTCCATGGTGCATCGTCCTCCAAACTGCACCAGGATGTAGAGTGCATCATGGAGACTCAGTGTGCCAAGTTTGATCTTTATCGCTAATAGGATGAGGGTTGCAGTGGTCTTAAGAACTGAGCAAAGGTACTGCAAGTCCCATAATCCATGGTCCATCCCCAGCCAAACCACACCAGGACGTAAAGTGGGTCATGAGAGGTCTATGTGCCAAGTTTGGTCCTGATCAGTCATTGGATGGGGTTAACAGCGGTCTCAGAATGTGACTGATGGTACTGCAAGTCCCATCATCCATGGGTCATCCTCCTCCAAACTGCAGTAGGATGTAGACTGGGTCTTGTGTGCTCTGTTTGCCAAGTGTGGTCTGTATTGGTAATTTTCTGACAGAGCCCCTGGCCTTGCCTTTCCTCTCTTTGTCATCTCGGAATCTTGGAATTGAGGCTGGCCAATCAGAGACCATATGCAAATTTCCTTCTGTCATGTCCCTGTTTCTGTCATGAACCCTTTTCTCCACCAGGGGTTCCTGTTGAAGCAGGCCAATCAGGGATCATATGCAAATAGCACCACAGCAGCAGCCAGTCAGAATCTTGGAACTTTCATGCTGGCCAATCAGAAAGCCGGAACATACACCGCCACACATCCACCGCATACAAGTCCGTCCTCCTCCAAACAGCACCAGGATGTTGAGTCTCTCATGGGGGCTCTGTGTGCCAAGTTTGGTCTTGATTGGTCATTAGATGAGGGTTGCAGCAGTCTTGGGAAGTGAGTGGAGGTCCTTGAAATCCCATCATCCATGGTGCATCATCCTCCAAACCGCACCAGGATGTAGAATGCATCATGGAGACCCGGTGTGCCAAGTTTGGTCCTTATCGGAAATTGGATGATGGTTGCAGTGGTCTCAGGAATTGAGCGAAGATACTGCAAGTCCCATATTCCATGCTCGATCCACAGTCAAACCACACCATGGCATAAAGTGGGTCATGAGAGGTCTATGTGCCAAGTTTGGTGTTGTTCAGTCATTGTTGAGGGTCGCAGCAGTCTCGGAAAGCGAGTAGAGGTACTTCAAGTCCCATCATCCATGGTATGCCCTACTCCAAACCGCAGTAGGATGTAGAGTGGGTCATGGGGGCTCTGTGTGCCAAGTTTGGTTTTGTTCGGACATTAGATGAGGGTTGCAGCAGTCTTGGGAAGGGAGTGGAGGTACTTCAAGTCCCATCATCCATGGTCTGTCCTCCTCAAACGTGCACCAGGATGTAGAGTGGGTCATGGGGACTCTGTGTGCCAAGTTTGGTCTTGATCCGTCATTGGCGAGGGTCTCAATGGTCTCAGGAAGTGAGTGAAGTGACTTCAAGTCCCATCATCCATTTCCATATTTTTCCAAACTGCACCAGGATGTAGAGTGGGTCATGTGGGCTCTCTGTGCGAATTGTGATCCTGATCCATCACTGTTGGCAGTTGTAATGGTCTCAGGAAGGGAGTGCAGGTATTGCAAGTCCCATCGTCCATGGTGCATCCTCCCCCAAACCGCACCAGGATGTAGAGTGTGTCATGGAGACTCAGTGTGCAAAGTTTGGTCTTTATTACCATGAGGGTTGCAGTGGTCTCAAGAATTGAGCAAAGGTACTGCAAGTCCCATAATCCAAGGTCTATCCCCGACCAAACCACACCAGGATGTAAAGTGGGTCATGAGAGGTCTATGTGCCAAGTTTGATCCTGATCAGTCATTGGATGAGGTTAACAGCGGTCTCAGAATGTGAGTGATGGTACCGCAAGTCCCATCATCCATGGTTCATCCTCCTCCAAACTGCAGTAGGATGTCGAGTGGGTCATGGGGGCTCTGTGTGCCTATTTCGGTCTGTATTGGGAGTGTTCTGACCCAGCCCCCGGCCTTTCCTTTCCTCTCTTTGTCATCTCGGAATGTTGGGTTTGAGGCTGGCCAATCAGAGACCATATGCAAATTTCCTTCTCATGTCCCCGTTTCTTCCATGAACTCTTTTCTCCACCAGGGGCTCCTCTTGAAGCTGGCCAATCAGAGACCATATGCAAATAGCACCACTGCGGCAGCCAATCCGAATGTTGGAACTTTCAGGCTGGCCAATCAAAACGCTGGCACATACTCCTCCCGCCACACCGCCACACATCCGCCACATACAAGTTTTGACTTTTATTATATGTATAGATATAGATATAGATATAGATATAGATATAGATATAGATATAGATATAGATAGAGACTACCTTGGGGACCCGGCACTGCCCGGGTTATTAGAGAAAGGAATTGTATATCAAGGTTGGTGTTTATCAGTTATTTATATGGCTCGCAGTGGTCTCAGGAAGTTAGTGAAGGTACTGTGAGTCCCATAATCTGTGGTCCATCATCCTCCAAACTGCACCAGGATGGAGAGAGGGTCATAAGGGCTCTGTGTGCTAAGTTTGGTCTTGATCAGTCATTGGATGAGGGTCACAGCAGTCTCAGAAAGTGAGTTAAGGTACTGCAAGTCCCATCATCCATGGTGCATCCTCCTCCAAACCGCACCAGGATGTAGAGTGGGTCATGGAGACTCAGTGTGCCAAGTTTGATCTTTATCGGTAATTGGATGAGGGTTGCAGTGGTCTCAAGAATTGAGCAAAGGTACTGCAAGTCCCATAATCCATGGTCCATCCCCGGCCAAACCACACCAGAACGTAAAGTGGGTCATGAGAGGTCTATGTTCCAAGTTTGGTCCTGATCAGTCATTTGATGAGGTTAACAGCGGTCTCAGAATGTGAGTGATGGTACTGCAAGTCCCATCATCCATGGTTCATCCTCCTCCAAACTGCAGTAGGATGTCGAGTGGGTCTTGCAGGCTCTGTGTGCCAAGTCTGGTCTGTATTGGTAATTGTCTGACTCAGCCCCCTCTTGCCTTTTCCTTTCCTCTCTTTGAGCATCTCGGAATCTTGGAATTGAGGCTGGCCAATCAGAGACCATATGCAAATTTCCTTCTCATGTCCTCGTTTCTGCCATGAACTCTTTTCTCCACCAGGAGCTCCTATTGAAGCTGGCCAATTAGAGACCATATGCAAATAGCACCACTGCAGCAGCCAATCAAAATGTTGGAACTTTCAGGCTGGCCAATCAAAACGCTGGCACATACTCCTCCCGTCGCACCGCCACACTTTTGTCCGCCACATACAAACTTTCACCTTTATTATAGACTAGCTTGGGGACCCGGCGCTGCCCGGGTTATTTGAGAAAGGAATTGTATATCAAGGTTGGTCTTGATCAGTTATTTATATGTCTCGCAGTGGTCTCAGGAAGTTAGTGACGGTACTGTGAGTCCCATCGTCTGTGGTCCATCGTCCTCCAAACTGCACCAGGATGGAGAGAGGGTCATGGGGGCTCTGTGTGCTAAGTTTGGTCTTGATCAGTCATTGGATGAGGGTCACAGCAGTCTCAGAAAGTGATTTAAGGTACTGCAAGTCCCATCATCCATAGTCTCCCTCAAACATCACCAGAATGTTGAGTTGGCCATGGAGGCTCTCGGTGCCAAGTTTGGTCTTTATTGTTATTTGGATGAATGACACGGTGGTTTCAGGAAATGAGTGAAGGTACTGCAAGTCCCATCAGGCTGGCCAATCAGAATGCTGGCACATACACCGCCGCACCGCCACACTTTTGTCCTCCACATACTTGGATGAGGGTTGCAGTGGTCTCAAGAATTGAGCAAAGGTACTGCAAGTCCCATAATCCATGGTCCATCCCCGGCCAAACCACACCAGGACGTAAAGTGGGTCATGAGAGGTCTATGTGCCAGGTTTGGTCCTGATCTGTCATTGGATGAGGTTAACAGCGGTCTCAGAATGTGAGTGATGGTACTGCAAGTCCCATCATCCATGGTTCATCCTCCTCCAAACTGCAGTAGGATGTCGAGTGGGTCATGGGGGCTCTGTGTGCCGTGTGGTCTGTATTGGTAATTGTCTGACCCAGCCCCCGGCCTTTTCCTTTCCTCTCTTTGTCATCTCGGAATCTTGGAATTGAGGCTGGCCAATCAGAGACCATATGCAAATTTCCTTCTCATGTCCCCGTTTCTGCCATGAACTCTTTTCTCCACCAGGGGCTCCTATTGAAGCTGGCCAATCAGAGACCATATGCAAATTTCCTTCTCATGTCCCCGTTTCTGCCATGAACTCTTTTCTCCACCAGGGGCTCCTATTGAAGCTGGCCAATCAGAGACCATATGCAAATTTCCTTCTCATGTCCCCGTTTCTGCCATGAACTCTTTTCTCCACCAGGGGCTCCTATTGAAGCTGGCCAATCAGAGACCATATGCAAATAGCACCACTGGGGCAGCCAATCAGAATGTTGGAACTTTCAGGCTGGCCAATCAAAATGCTGGCACATACTCCTCCCGTCGCACCGCCACACTTTTGTCCGCCGCATACAAACTTTCACCTTTATTATATACATAGATATAGATATAGATATAGATATAGATATAGATAGATATAGACTAGCTTGGGGACCCGGCACTGCCCGGGTTATTAGAGAAAGTGGATAATGGTGGTTCTCTATGCCAAATTTGGTCTTTATTGGTCATTGGATGGTGGTTGCATTGTTTTCAGGAAGTGAGTCAAGGTACTTGAAGTCCCATCATTCATGGTCAACCCTCCTCCAAACAGCAGCAGTATATAGAATGGGTCATGGGGGCTCTGTGTGCTAAGTTTGGTCTTGATCAGTCATTGGATGAGGGTCACAGCAGTCTCAGAAAGTGAGTTAAGGTACTGCAAGTCCCATCATCCATAGTCTCCCTCTCCATCACCAGAATGTTCAGTTCGCCATGGGGGTTCTCTCTGCTAAGTTTGGTCTTTGTTGGTATTTGGATGAATGTCACTGTGGTTTCAGGAAGTGAGTGAAGTCCCATCATCCATTGTCCGTCCTCCTCCAAATGGCACCAGGATGTAGAGTCTCTCATGGGGGCTCTGTGTGCCAAGTTTGGTCTTGATTGGTCATTAGATGAGGGTTGCAGAAGTCTTGGGAAGTGAGTGGAGGTACTTGAAGTCCCATCATCCATAGTCTGTTCTCCCCCAAACCTCACCAGAATGTTGAGTTGGCCAAGGGGGCTCTCTGTGCCAAGTTTGGTCTTTCTTGATATTTGGATAAATGTCACTGTGGTTTCAGGAAGTGAGTGAAGATACTGGAAGTCCCGTCATCCATCTTCCCTCCTCCTCCAAACAGCATCAGGCTGTAGAGTGGTTCATGGGCGCTCTGTGTGCCAAGTTTGGTCTTGATCGGACATTAGATGAGGGTTGCAGCAGTCTTTGGAAGGGAGTGGAGGTACTTGAAGTCGCATCATCCATGGTCTGTCCTCCTCGAAAGTGCACCAGGATGTAGAGTGGGTCATGGGGACTCTGTGTGCCAAGTTTGGCCTTGATCACTCATTGGCGAGGGTCTCAGTGGTCTTAGGAAGTGAGTGAAGTGACTGCAAGTCCCATCATCCATTGTCAGATTCTTCCAAACCGCACCAGGATGTAGAGTGGGTTATGCGGGCTCTCTGTGTAAATTGTGGTCGTTATCCATTATTGTTGGCAGTTATAATGGTTTTAGGAAGGGAGTGCAGGTATTGCAAGTCCCATCGTCCATGGTGCATCCTCCTCCAAGCCGCACCAGGATGTAGAGTTTGTCATGAAGACTCAGTATGCCAAGTTTGGTCTTTATCGGTAATTGGATGAGGGTTGCAGTGTTCTCAAGAATTGAGCAAAGGTACTGCAAGTCCCATAATCCATGGTCCATCCCCGGCCAAAACACACCAGGACATAAAGTGGGTCATGAGAGGTCTATATGCCAAGTTTGGTCCCAATCAGTCATTGGATGAGGTTAACAGCGGTCTCAGAATGTGACTTATGGCACTGCAAGTCCCATCATCCATGGTTGCAGTAGGATGTCGAGTGGGTCATGGCGGCTCTGTGTGCCAAGTGTGGTCTGTATTGGTAATTTTCTGACGCAGCTTCCTCTGGCCTTTTCCTTTCCTCTCTTTGTCATCTCGGAATCTTGAAATTGAGGCTGGCCAATCAGAGACCATATGTAAATTTCCTTCTGTCATGTCCCCGTTTCTGTCATGAACCCTTTTCTCCACTAGGGGCTCCTGTTGAAACAGGCCAATCAGGGACCATATGCAAATAGCACCACCGCGGCAGCCAATCAGAATCTTGGAACTTTCAGGCTGGCCAATCCGAAAGCCGGCACGTACACCGCCACACATCCGCGCATACAAACTTTCACCTTTATTGTATACTAGCTTGGGGACCCGGCGCTGCCCAGGTTATTAGAGAAAGTGGGTAATGGCAGTTCTGTATGCCAAGTTTGGTCTTTATTGGTCATTGGATAATGGCTGCATTGTTTTCAGGAAGTGAGTGAAGGAACTTGAAGTCCCATCATCTATGGTCCATCCTCCTCCAAACAGCAGCAGGATATAGAGTGGGTCATAGGGGCTCTGTGTGCCAAATTTGGTCTTTATGAGTCATTGGATGAGGGTGGCAGTGGTTTCAGTAAGTGAGTGAAGGTACTGCAAGTCCCATCATCCATGGTCAACCCTCCTCCAAGCTGCAGCAGGATTTAGAGTGGGTCATGGGGGCTCTGTGTGCTACGTTTGGTCTTGATCAGTCATTGGATTAGGGTCGTAGTGGTTTCAGTAAGTGAGTAAACATACTGCAAGTCCCATCATCCATGGTCAACCCTCCTCCAAAACTGCAGTAGGATGTAGAGTGGGTCACGGGGGCTCTGTGTGCTAAGTTTGGTCTAGATTAGTCATTGGATGAGAGTTGCAGCAATCTTGGAAAGGGAGTGGAGGTACTTGAAGTCCCATCATCCACGATCAGTCCTCCTCCAAACTGCACCAAGATGTAGAGTGGGTCATGGGGGCTTTGTGTGCTAAATTTGGTCTTGATCAGTCATTGGATTAGGGTTGCAGTGGTTTCAGTAAGTGAGTAAACGTACTGCAAGTCCCATCATCCATGGTCAACCCTCCTCCAAAACTGCAGCAGGATGTAGAGTGGGTCTTGTGTGCTCTGTGTGCCAAGTGTGGTCTTGATTGGTCATTAGAAGAGGGTTGCAGCAATCTTTGGAAGGGAGTGGAGGTACTTGAAGTCCCATCATCCATGGTCTGTCCTCCTCCAAACTGCAGCAGGATGTAGAGTGGGTCATTGGAGCTCCATGTGCCAAGTTTAGTCTTGATTAGTCATTGGCGAGGGTCTCAGTGGTCTCAGGAAGTGAGCAAAGGTACTGCAAGTCCCATCATCCATCTCCAAAGTTTTCCAAATAACACCACGACGTAAAGTGGGTCATGAGAGGTCTATGTGCCAAGTTTGGTCTTGATCCGTCATTGGATGAGGTTTGCAGAGGTCTCAGAATGTGAGTGAAGGTACTGGAAGTTCCATCATCCATGGTCCACCCTTCTCCAAAACTGCAGTAGGATGTAGAGTGGGTCATGGGGGCTCTGTGTGCCAACTTTGGTCTTGATTGGTCATTAGATGAGTTTTGCAGCAGTCTTGGGTAGTGGAGGTACTTGAAGTCCCATCATCCATGGTCTGTCGTCCTCCAAACTTCTCCAGGATGTAGAGTGGGTCATTGAAGCTCCATGTGCCAAGTTTAGTCTTGATGAGTCATTGGCAAGAGTCTCAGTGGTCTCAGGAAGTGAGTGAAGTGACTGCAAGTCCCATCATCCATTGTCAAATTCTTCCAAACCGCACCAGGATGTAGAGTGACTTATGTGGGCTCTCTGTGTAAATTGTGGTCCTGATCCATCATTGTTGGCAGTTATAATGGTCTTAGGAAGGGAGTGCAGGTATTGCAAGTCCCATCGTCCATGGTGCATCTTCCTTCAAACTGCACCTGGATGTAAAATGCCTCATGGAGACTCAGTGTGCCAAGTTTGGTATTTATTGGTAATTGGATGAGGGTTGCAGTGGTCTGAAGAATTGAGCAATGGTACTGCAAGTCCCATAATCCACGGTCCATCCCCGGCCAAACCACACCAGGACATAAAGTGGGTCATGAGAGGTCTCTGTGCGAAGTTTGGTCCTGATCAGTCATTGGATAAGGTTAACAGTGGTCTCAGAATGTGAGTGGTGGTACTGCAAGTCCCATCATCCATGGTTCATACTCCTCCAAACTGCAGTAGGATGTAGAGTGGGTGATGGGGGCTCTGTGTGCCTATTTCGGTCTGTATTGGTAGTGTTCTGACCCAGCCCCCGGACTTTCCTTTCCTCTCTTTGTCATCTCGGAATGTTGGATTTGAGGCTGGCCAATCAGAGACCATATGCAAATTTCCTTCTGTCATGCCCCGTTTCTGCCATGAACCCTCTTCTCCACCAGGGGCTCCTCTTGAAGCTGGCCAATCAGAGACCATATGCAAATAGCACCACTGCGGCAGCCAATCCGAATGTTGGAACTTTCAGGCTGGCCAATCAGAAAGCCGGCACATACACCGCCACACATCCGCCGCATACAAGTTTTGACTTTTATTATATATATAGACTAGCTTGGGGACCCGGCGCTGCCCGCGTTATTAGAGAAAGGAATTGTATATCAAGGTTGGTCTTTATCACTTATTTATATGGCTTGCAGTGGACTCAGGAAGTTAGTGAAGGTACTGTGAGTCCCATCGTCTGTGGTCCATCGTCCTCCAAACTGCACCTGGATGGAGAGAGGGTCATGGGGGCTCTGTGTGCTAAGTTTGGTCTTGATCAGTCATTGGATGAGGGTCACAGCAGTCTCAGAAAGTGAGTTAAGGTACTGCAAGTCCCATCATCCATAGTCTCCCTCTCCATCACCAGAATGTTCAGTTCGCCATGGGGGTTCTCTCTGCTAAGTTTGGTCTTTGTTGGTATTTGGATGAATGTCACTGTGGTTTCAGGAAGTGAGTGAAGTCCCATCATCCATTGTCCGTCCTCCTCCAAATGGCACCAGGATGTAGAGTCTCTCATGGGGGCTCTGTGTGACAAGTTTGGTCTTGATTGGTCATTAGATGAGGGTTGCAGAAGTCTTGGGAAGTGAGTGGAGGTACTTGAAATCCCATCATCCATAGTTTGTTCTCCCCCAAACCCCACCAGAATGTTGAGTTGGCCATGGGGGTTCTGTGTGCCAAGTTTGGTCTTCATCAGTCATTCGATGAGGGTCTCAGTAGTTTCACTAAATGAGTGAAGGAACTGCAAGTCCCATTGTCCATGGTGCATCATCCTCCAAACCGCACCAGGATGTAGAGTGCATCATGGAGACCCGGTGTGCCAAGTTTGGTCCTTACCGGAAATTGGATGATGGTCTGTGTTCCTCGAAAGTACACCAGGATGTAGAGTGGGTCATGGGGACTCTGTGTGCCAAGTTTGGTCTTGATCAGTCATTGGCAAGGTTCTCAGTGGTCTCAGGAGGTCTCAAGTCTCAAGTCCCATCATCCATTGTCAAACTCTTCCAAACCGCACCAGGATGTAGAGTGGGTTATGCGGGCTCTCTGTGTAAATTGTGGTCGTGATCCATTATTGTTGGCAGTTATAATGGTTTTAGGAAGGGAGTGCAGGTATTGCAAGTCCCATCGTCCATGGTGCATCCTCCTCCAAGCCGCACCAGGATGTAGAGTTTGTCATGAAGACTCAGTATGCCAAGTTTGGTCTTTATCGGTAATTGGATGAGGGTTGCAGTGGTCTCAAGAATTGAGCAAAGGTACTGCAAGTCCCATAATCCATGGTCCATCCCTGGCCAAAACACACCAGGACGTAAAGTGGGTCATGAGAGGTCTATATGCCAAGTTTGGTCCTGATCAGTCATTGGATGAGGTTAACAGCGGTCTCAGAATGTGAGTGATGGTACTGCAAGTCCCATCATCCATGGTTCATCCTCCTCCAAACTGCAGTAGGATGTCGAGTGGGTCTTGTGGGCTCTGTGTGCCAAGTTTGTTCTGTATTGGTAATGTTCTGACCCAGCCCCTGGCCTTTTCCTTTCCTCTCTTTGTCATCTCGGAATCTTGGAATTGAGGCTGGCCAATCAGAGACCATATGCAAATTTCCTTCTCATGTCCCCGTTTCTGCCATGAACCCTCTTCTCCGCCAGAGGCTCCTATTGAAGCTGGCCAATCAGAGACCATATGCAAATAGCAGCACAGTGGCAGCCAATCAGAACGCTGGCACATACACCTTCCGCCCTCCGTCCTTCCTCTGTCCCATACAAACAAACACTCTCTTTTATTATAGACTAGCTTGGGGACCCGGCGCTGCCCGGGTTATTAGAGAAAGGAATTGTATATCAAGGTTGGTGTTTATCAGTTATTTATATGGCTCACAGTGGTGTCAGGAAGTTAGTGAAGGTACTGTGAGTCCCATCTTCTGTGGTCCATCGTCCTCCAAACTGCACCAGGATGGAGAGAGGGTCATGGGGGCTCTGTGTGCTAAGTTTGGTCTTGATCAGTCATTGGATGAGGGTCATCGCAGTCTCAGGAAGTGAGTTAAGGTACTGCAAGTCCCATCATCCATAGTCTCCCTCAAACATCACCAGAATGTTGAGTTGGCCATGGGGGCTCTCTGTGCCAAGTTTCGTCTTTATTGGTATTTGGATGAATGACACTGTGGTTTCAGGAAGTGAGTGAAGGTACTGCAAGTCCTATCATCTATTGTCCGTCCTCCTCCAAACAGCACCAGGATGTAGAGTCTCTCATGGGGGCTCTGTGTGCCAAGTTTGGTCTTGATTGGTCATTAGATGAGGGTTGCAGCAGTCTTGGGAAGTGAGTTAAGGTACTGCAAGTCCCATCATCCAAAATCTCCCTCAAACATCACCAGAATGTTGAGTTGGCCATGGGGGCTCTCTGTGCCAAGTTTGGTCTTCATTGGTATTTGGATGAATGTCACTGTGGTTTCAGGAAGTGAGTGAAGGTACTGCAAGTCCCATCATCCATTGTCCGTACTCCTCCAAACAGCATCAGGATGTAGAGTCTCTCATGGGGGTTCTGTGTGCCAAGTTTGGTCTTCATCAGTCATTGGATGAGGGTCTCAGTAGTTTCACTAAGTGAGTGAAGGAACTGCAAGTCCCATCGTCCATGGTGCATCATCTTCCAAACCGCACCAGGATGTAGAGTGCATCATGGAGACCCGGTGTGCCAAGTTTGGTCCTTACCGGAAATTGGATGATGGTTGCAGTGGTCTCAGAAATTGAGCGAAGATACTGCAAGTCCCATAATCCACGCTCGATCCACAGTCAAACCACACCATCGCATAAAGTGGGTCATGAGAGGTCTATGTGCCAAGTTTGGTGTTGTTCAGTAATTGTTGAGGGTCGCAGCAGTCTCGGAAAGCGAGTAGAGGTACTTCAAGTCCCATCATCCATGGTATGCCCTACTTCAAACCGCAGTAGGCTGTAGAGTGGGTCACGGGGGCTCTGTGTGCCAAGTTTGGTTTTGTTCGGACAAAGCAGTCTTGGGAAGAGAGTGGAGATGAGGCTTGCAGCAGTCTTGGGAAGAGAGTGGAGATGAGGCTTGCAGCAGTCTTGGGAAGAGAGTGGAGATACTTGAAGTCCTATCATCCATGGTCTGTCCTCCTCGAAAGTACACCAGGATGTAGAGTGGGTCATGGGGACTCTGTGTGCCAAGTTTGGTCTTGATCAGTCATTGGCAAGGTTCTCAGTGGTCTCAGGAAGTGAGTGAAGTGACTGCAAGTCCCATCATCCATTGTCAAATTCTTCCAAACCGCACCAGGATGTAGAGTGGGTTATGCGGGCTCTCTGTGTAAATTGTGGTCGTGATCCATCATTGTTGGCAGTTATAATGGTTTTGGAAAGGGAGTGCAGGTATTGCAAGTTCCATCATTAATGGTGCATCCTCCTCCAAGCCACACCAGGATGTAGAGTGCGTCATGGAGACTCAGTGTGCCAAGTTTGGTCTTTATCGGTAATTGTATGAGGGTTGCAGTGGTCTCAAGAATTGAGCAAAGGTACTGCAAGTCCCATAATCCATAGTCCATCCCCGGCCAAACCACACCAGGCGTAAAGTGGGTCATGAGAGGTCTATGTGCCAAGTTTGGTCCTGATCAGTCATTGGATGAGATTAACAGCGGTCTCAGAATGTGAGTGATGGTGCTGCAAGTCCCATCATCCATGGTTCATCCTCCTCCAAACTGCAGTAGGATGTCGAGTGGGTCTTGCAGGCTCAGTGTGCCAAGTCTGGTCTGTATTGGTAACTGACTCAGCCCCCTCTGGCCTTTTCCTTTCCTCTCTTAGTCATCTGGTAATCTTTTCTCCACCAGGAGCTCCTATTGAAGCTGGCCAATCAGAGACCATATGCAAATAGCACCACTGCAGCAGCCAATCCGAATGTTGGAACTTTCAGGCTGGCCAATCAAAACGCTGGCACATACTCCTCCCGTCGCACAGCCACACTTTTGTCCTTCACATACAATCTTTGACTTTTATTATATGTACTAGCTTGGGGACCCGGCGCTGCCCGGGTTATTAGAGAAAGTGGGTAATGGCGGTTCTGTATGCCAAGTTTGGTCTTTATTGGTCATTGGATAATAGCTGCATTGTTTTCAGGAAGTGAGTGAAGGAATTTGAAGTCCCATCATCCATGGTCCACCCTCCTCCAAACAGCAGCAGGATATAGAGTGGGTCATGGGGGCTCTGTGTGCCAAATTTGGTCTTTTATCAGTCATTGGATGAGGGTGGCAGTGGTTTCAGTAAGTGAGTGAAGGTACTCCAAGTCCCATCATCCATCTCCAATTTTTTTCCAAACGACACCAGGACATAAAGTGGGTCATGAGAGGTCTATGTGCCAAGTTTGTTCTTGATTAGTCATTGGATGAGGTTCACAGAGGTCTCAGAATGTGAGTGAAGGTACTGAAAGTCCCATCATCCATGGTCAGCCCTCCTCCAAAACTGCAGCAATATGTAGAGTAGGTCATGGGGGCTCTGTGTGCCAAGTTTGGTCTTGATTGGTCATTAGATGAGGGTTGCAGCAGTTTTGGGGAGTGGAGGTCCCATCATCCATGGTCCGTCCTCCTCGAAAGCGCACCAGGATGTAGAGTGGGTTATGGGGGCTTTGTGTGCCAATTTGGCCTTGATTGGTCATTGGATGAGGGTCGCAGTGGTTTCAGTAAGTGAGTAAAGATACTGCAAATCCCATCATCGATGGTCCATCCCCCTTAGAACTGCATCAGGATGTAGAGTGGGCCATGAGTACTCTGTGTGCCAAGTTTTGGCCTGGACTGTGATTTGTAGGGGCTACAATGTTCTTTGGGAAGTGAATCGGGTGAAGGTACTGCAAATCACATCATTAGTGGCCCATCCTGCCCTGAACTGCACTGGAAGTCCCATCATCCGTCCTTCTCCAAACAGCATCGGGATGTAGAGTGGGTCATGTGTTCTTTCTGTGTAAATTGTGGTCCTGATCCATCATTGTTGGCAGTTGTAATGGTTTTAGGAAGGGAGTGCAGGTATTACAAGTTCCATCGTCCATGGTGCATCCTCCTCCAAACTGCACCAGGATGTAGAGTGTGTCATGGAGACTCAGTGTGCCAAGTTTGGTCTTTATCGGTAATTGGATGAGGGTTGCAGTGGTCTCAAGAATTGAGCAAAGGTACTGCAAGTCCCATAATCCATGATCCATCCCCGGCCAAACCTCACCAGATGTAAAGTGGGTCATGAGAGGTCTATGTGCCATACTTACCTGGCAGGGGAGACACCATGATCACGAAGGTGGTTTTCCCAGGGTGAGGCTCAGAACCCCTAGCTAATCTAATTAGAAGCAACGTTAATATTGAAGGTATAAAAATAGGGACAGAAGTAATGAAAATCAACCTTTTTGCAGATGACGCCATGGTGTTATTAGGGTCACCAGAGGACTCTATAAAGGTAGTTACAAATACGATAAACAAATTCGAGAAATTATCAGGATTGGCCATTAATATACAAAAATCGGAAATATTACACAAAAATTTGACTCCTAAAGAGTTAAAAGAAATCCAGAGTATTACAGGGATAAAGCTAGGAGAGAAGAAGATAAAATATTTGGGTGTATATATTCCCAAAAACCTTAACAATATAATCCAATCTAATTATAATAGCTTATGGAAAAAAATAAACAAACAGATGGGTAGTTGGAAAAAACAAAACTGGGATATATCAAGCAAAATTAAAATGGTTAAAATGGTGATTCTCCCCAAATTTTTATTCCTGTTCCAAGCACTCCCATGTAGTATCCCCATCAAAATTATTCAAAAATGGGATTCTTCGATTAAAAATTGGATAGAAGGAACAAATAAAAATCGTATTCCCAAATCAGTATTTTATTCCTTAGAAGAGAATGGAGGATGGGGTGCCCCTAATTTACAGAATTATTTCGACGCCTGCCAATTAATAAGACTGATAGAACTAGATTTTGATGATTCAAGAAGATGGGCTAGAATTGAAAAAGCAATAAATGGATGGAACTACTGTTCATGTTTAAAAGGACGGGTTGATAAAAAAATCTTAACAGAAACTAAAGGGAGACCATTGATCTCATCTTTGGAATGTTGGAAAAAATGGCAAAACAACCTACAAATTAATAGGGTAGATATACTCCCAATAGGGTTTCTAGACAATAGAAAAGAACAGACATTTGGTAAGGTTATAACAAAGTTGAAACAGAATGGAATGAATCTGATAAAAGACCTCTTGAACTCAGATGGGACAATTAAGGATTGGGAGACAATAAAGGGTAAATGCGGTCAAGGTAATTGGCTTCTTTGGAATGGATTAAAACAAAGGATCATTAAAGAGAAGAAAAAAGAAGCCACTGAAACAGCCCTAGACCAAATCCTAAAATGGAAAATAGAAAAGGAGAAAGGGCTGATGGGGTTTATTTATAAGAAATTAATTGGAATACAATATAACTTGAAACAAGCCTTGATAGAAATACGGAAAGAAGATTTAAATAATAAAGTTTTAGAAATAGAAAATTGGATTGACTCAATTAAAAGTCTTAAGCATATAAAGATCAGAGAAACACAAAGGAAATTATTGACTAGATAGTACAGAACCCCAATTAAAATAGCCCAGATGACAAAAAACACCACAAATCTTTGTTGGCATGGATGTGGGAAAATTGGCTCTTATTCCCACATGTGGTGGGAATGCGATAGAGTACAAGAGTTCTATAGCAAGGTAATGAATGAAATGGAAGATATAATAGGTTATAAACTGGCCTTGAATAAAATAGAACTTTTTACAAAGAAATTAGACAAAAAAGATAACTGCAAAGACTGGGAGGAAATTATAAAATACATGATATTAGCTGCCCAAGCAATTGTAGCGTTGGGGTGGAAAGATTATAGAAAATGGGAGGTTAAAAAATGGTACGAGTATTTAGCAGAATATATGCTCCATGAATACATCTATGAAAAAAGAAGCAAATACTCAACAAGCCGACTTAAGAAAACTTGGATGTAGAAATGGGAAAGACTGATAGAAAAAGTGGAAGGAAATGAAAGATACAAGGTGCTAAACCATTCTCTCTATACAATTGTTCACTTAAATTAAGTTTGAAAATAAGATATTTACTGTTCCCTGAAGGGGGGGGGGGGAGGTGGGAGGAGGGGTGTAAAATCGAAAGACACAAGGTGAAGGGGAGACAGATAAGAGCACTAGGTAATTATAATGTGATATGTGTTATATGGTATGTTATATGTTTCCAGAATGTAATTTAGTAACTGAATTTCTAACAATGAGTGGATGTGATGGTATTATATTTGTGTCGGAAAATTCTAAGAAATAAATGTATTTAAAAAAAAAACAATAAGGAGAGGTCTATGTGCCAAGTTTGGTCCTGATCAGTCATTGGATGAGGTTAACAGCGGTCTCAGAATGTGAGTGATGGTGCTGCAAGTCCCATCATCCATGGTTCATCCTCCTCCAAACTGCAGTAGGATGTCGAGTGGGTCATGGGGGCTCTGTGTGCCAAGTGTGGTCTGTATTGGTAATTGTCTGACTCAGCCCCTGGTCTTTTCCTTTCCTCTCTTTGTCATCTCGGAATCTTGGAATTGAGGGTGGCCAATCAGAGACCATATGCAAATTTCCTTCTCATGTCCCCGTTTCTGCCATGAACTCTTTTCTCCACCACGGGCTCCTATTGAAGCTGGCCAATCAGAGACCATATGCAAATAGCACCACTGGGGCAGCCAATCAGAATGTTGGAACTTTCAGACTGGCCAATCAAAACGCTGGCACATACTCCTCCCGTCGCACCGCCACACTTTTGTCCGCCGCATACAAATTTTCACCTTTATTATATACATAGATAGATAGATATAGATATTGATATAGATATAGGTATAGATATACACTAGCTGTCCCTTGCCACGCGTTGCTGTGGCCCAATCTGGTGATCTGGAAAATAAAGTAATGAGAAAGTGTTGGTTTCTAATATATGTAATTCCTTTATGCTTGTGAGTAAACAGTATTTCTTGTTGTATCTTTGTCAGTGTTGATGTGGAGAGTGTCTGGTTTGCCTACTCTAGAATATGCAACATATCATAGTCCTTCTTTAAGAGTCTCTTTCAAATCTATGACATTATCTGTGTGTGTGTGTGTGTGTGGTGTGTGTGTGTGTGTGGGAATCATATCTATCTATCTATCTAATAAAGAAGAGTGTTTGTATGCGACGTAGGGCAGAGGTAGGTAGGATGTAGGGCGGACGTGTTTGACAGCTTTCTGATTGGCCAGCCTGAAAGTTCCAACATTCTGATTGGCTGCCGCTGTGGTGCTATTTGCATATGGTCTCTGATTGGCCAGCTTCAATAGGAGCCCCTGGTGGAGAAGAGGGTTCATGGCAGAAACGGGGCATAACAGAAGGAAATTTGCATATGGGCTCTGATTGGCCAGCCTCAAATCCAACATTCCGAGATAACAAAGAGAGGAAAGGAAAGGCCAAAGGGGGCTGGGTCAGAACACTCCCAATACAGAACAGACTTGGCACACAGAGCCCCCATCACCCACTCTACATCCTACTGCAGTTTGGAGGAGTATGAACCATGGATGATGGGACTTGCAGTACCATCACTCACATTCTGAGACCGCTGTTAACCTCATCCCATGACTGATCAGGACCAAACTTGGCCTCTCATGACCCACTTTACGTCCTGGTGTGGTTTGGTCGGGGATGGACCATGGATTATGGTACTTGCAGTACCATTGCTCAATTCTTGAGACCACTGCAACCCTCATCCAATTACCAATAAAGACCAAACTTGGCACACACAGCCCCCATGACCCACTCTGCATCCTGCTGCAGTTTGAAGGAGGATCGACTTTGGATGATGGGACTTACAGTACCATCACTCACATTCTGAGACCACTGTTAACCTCATCCAATGTCTGAACAGGACCAAACTTGCCACATAGACCTCTCATGACCCACTTTACGTCCTGGTGTGTCTTTGGCTGGGGATAGACCAAGGATTATGGGACTTACAGTACTTTTGCGCAATTCCTGAGACCACTGCAACGCTCATCCAATTACCAATAAAGACCAAACTTGGCACACTGAGTCTCCATGACGCACTCTACATCCAGATGCAGTTTGAAGGAGGGTGCACCATGGACGATGGGACTTGCAATACCTGCACTCCCTTCCTAAGACCATTACAACTGCCAACAATGATGGATTAGGACCACAATTTACACAGGGACCCAGCATGACCCACTCTACATCCTGGTGCGGTTTGGAAGAATTTGACAATGGATGATGGGACTTGCAGTCACTTCACTCACTTCCTGAGACCACTGAGACCCTCGCCAATGACTAATCAAGACTAAACTTGGCACATGGAGCTCCAATGACCCACTCTACATCCTGGTGCAGTTTGGAGGAGGACAGACCATGGATGATGGGACTTCAAGTACCTCCACTCCCCAAGACTGCTGCAAAACTCATCTAATGACCAATCAAGACCAAAGTTGGCACACAGAGCCCCCATGACCCACTCTACATCCTGCTGCAGTTTTGGAGAAGGGTGGCCCATGGATGATGGAACTTGCAGTACCTTCACTCACATTCTGAGACCTCTGCAAACCTCATCCAATGACGGATCAACACCAAACTTGGCACATAGACCTGTCATGACCCACGTTACATCCTGGTGTTGTTTGGAAAAATTTGGAGATGGATGATGGGACTTGCAGTACCTTTGCTCACTTCCTGAGACCACTGAGACCCTCGCCAATGATTACTCAAGACTAAACTTGGCACATGGAGCTCCAATGACCCACTCCACATCCTGGTGCAGTTTGGAGGAGGACAGACCATGGATGATGGGACTCCAAGTACCTCCACTCCCTTCCAAAGATTGCTAAAACCCTCTTCTAATGACCAATGAAGACCAAACTTGGCACATAGAGCCCCCATGATCCACTCTACATCCTGCTGCTGTTTGAAAGAGGATGGACTTTGGATGATGGGACTTGCAGTACCTTCACTCAGTGACACCACTGCCACCCTCATCTAATGACTGATAAAGACCAAACTTGGCACACAGAGCCCCCATGACCCACTCTATATCCTGCTGCTGTTTGTAGGAGGATGGCCCATGGATGTTGGGACTTGAAGTACCTTCACTCACTTCCTGAAAATAATGCAGCTGTTATCCAAAGACCAATAAAGACCAAACCTGACATACAGAACCACCATTACCCACTTTTTCTAATAACCCGGGCAGCGCCGGGTCCCCAAGCTAGTATATAATAAAGAAGAGTGTTTGTTTGTATGGGAAGGACAGAGGTGCGGAGGGCGGAAGGTGTATGTGCCAGCGTTCTGATTGGCTGCCGCTGTGCTGCTATTTGCATATGGTCTCTGATTGGTCAGCTTCAATAGGAGCCCCTGGTGGAGAAGAGGGTTCATGGCAGAAACGGGCATGACAGAAGGAAATTTGCATATGGTCTCTGATTGGCCAGCCTCAAATCCAACATTCCGAGATGACAAAGAGAGGAAAGGAAAGGCCGGGGGCTGAGTCAGAACACTACCAATACAGACCGATATAGGCACACAGAGCCCCCATCACCCACTCTACATCCTACTGCAGTTTGGAGGACTATGAACCATGGATGATTGGACTTGCAGTACCACCACTCACATTCTGAGACCGCTGTTAACCTCATCCAATGACTAATCAGGACCAAACTTTGCACATAGACCTCTCATGACCCACTGTACGTCCTGGTGTGGTTTGGCCGGGGATGGACCGTGGATTATGGGACTTGCAGTACCATTGCTCAATTCTTCAGACCACTGCAACCCTCATCCAATTACCGATAAATACCAAACTTGGCACACTGAGTCTCCATGACGCACTCTACATCCAGGTGCAGTTTGAAGGAGGATGCACCATGGACGATGGGACTTACAATACCAAAACTCCCTTCCTAAAACCATTACAACTGCCAACAATGATGGATCAGGACCACAATTTACACTGAGAGCCTGCATGACCCACTCTACATCCTGGTGCGGTTTGGAAGAATTTGACAATGGATGATGGGACTTGCAATCATTTCACTCACTTCCTGAGATCACTGCGACCCTCGCCAATGACTGATCAAGACCAAACTTGGCAAGCAGAGTCCCCATGACCCACTCTACATCCTGGTGCACTTTCGAGGAGGACAGACCATGGATGATGGGACTTGAAGTACCTCCACTCCCTTCCCAAGTCTGCTGCAACCCTCATCTAATGTCCAAACAAAACCAAACGTGGCACACAGAGCCCCCATGACCCACTCTACATCCTAATACGGTTTGGAGTAGGGCATGCCATGGATGATGGGACTTGAAGTACCTCTACTCGCTTTCCGAGACTGCTGCAACCCTCAACAATGACTGAACAACACCAAACTTGGCACATAGACCTCTCATGACCCACTTTATGCCTTGGTTTGACTGTGGATCGTGCATGGATTTTGGGACTTGCAGTACCTTCGCTCAATTCCTGAGACCACTGCAAAACATCATCCAATTTCCGATAAGGACCAAACTTGGCACACCGGGTCTCCATGATGCACTCTACATCCTGGTACAGTTTGGAGGATGATGCACCATGGACAATGGGACTTAGAGTACCTTCACTCAGTGAAACCACTGAGACCCTCATCCAATGACTGATGAAGACCAAACTTGACACACAGAGCCCCCATGGCCAACTCAACATTCTGGTGAGGTTTGGGAGAGAACAGACTATGGATGATGGGACTTCAAGTACCTCCACTCACTTCCCAAGACTGGTGCAACCCTCATGTAATGACCAATCAAGACCAAACTTGGCACACAGAGCCCCCATGAGCGACTCTACATCCTGGTGCTGTTTGGAGGAGGACGGACAATGGATGATGGGACTTGCAGTACCTTCACTCACTTCCTGAAACCACAGTGACACTCATCCAAATACCAAGAAAGACCAAACTTGGCACAGAGAGCCCCCATGGCCAACTCAACATTCTGGTGATGTTTGAGGGAGACTATGGATGATGGGACTTGCAGTACCTTCACCCATGTTCTGAGACTGCTGTGATCCTCATCCAATGACTGATCAAGACCAAACTTAGCACACAGAGCCCCCATGACCCACTTTACATCCTGCTGCAGTTTGAAAGGGGATGGACTTTGGGTGATGGGACTTGCAGTACCTTCACTCACTTACTGACACCACTGCCACCCTCATCTAATGACTGATAAAGACCAAACTTGGCACACAGAGCCCCCACGACCCACTCTATACCCTGCTGCTGTCTGTAGGAGGATGGCCCATGGATGATGGGACTTCAAGTACCTTCACTCACTTCCTGAAAATAATGCAGCCGTTATCCAAAGACCAATAAAGACCAAACTTGGCATACAAAACCGCCATTATCCACTTTCTCTAATAACCCGGGCAACGCCGGGTCCCCAAGCTAGTCTATCTATATTTATGACTGGATGGCTCTTTGCCAGGAGGGCTCTGATTACATTTTCTTGCCCTGGTGAAGAGAGTTGGACTGGATGGCCTTAAGTATTTTGTGTTGGTCATGGGGGTTCTGTGTGGGAAGTTTGCCCCATTTCTGTCATTTGTGGGTTTCAGAATGCTCTTTAATTGTAGTGAACTATTAATCCCAGTAACTACAAATCCCAAATGTCAAGATCTATTTCCTCCAAACTCCATCTGTGTTCATATTTAGGCATATGGAATTTTTGTGTCAAGTCCATCATTGTTTGAGTCCACATTGTTTGAGTCCACAGTGCTCTCTGGATGTATGTGAACTACAACTCCCAAACTCAAGGTCAATGCCCACCAAACCCTTCCAGTGTTCTGTTGGTCATGGAAGTCCTGTATGCCATGTTTGGTTCAATTCCATCATTGGTGGAGTTCAGAATGCTCTTTGATTGTAGGTGAACTATAAATCCAAGTAAGTACAAATCCCAAATGTCAAGGTCTATTTCCTCCAAACTCCATCTGTGTTCATATTTGGGCATATGGAATATTCGTGCCAAGTTTGGTCCAGATCCATCATTGTTTGAGTCCACAGTGCTCTCTGGATGCGGGTGAACTATAATTCCCAAACTCAAGGTCAATGTCCACCAAACCTTTCCAGTTTTTTCTGTTGGTCATGGGAGCCCTGTGTGCTAAGCTTGGCCCAATTCCATCATTGGTGGAGTTCAGAATGCTCCTTGATTGTAGGTAAACTATAAATTCCAGCAACGACAATTCCCAAATTACAAAATCAATTTTTTGAATGGAAGACATAAATTGGGCTGTTAGGTGTCTTGTGTCCAAATTTGGTGTCAATTCCCCCAGTGGTTTTTGAGTTCTGATGGTAGCACAAACTAACATTACATTTTTTAAATATAGATTATCATATCATATATACATCTTATATATTTTATATGTAAAGGGGGAAAGGCCATGTGCTGAACTGACATCTCATCCTTTTCCAGGCCACTTGCACCCCAAAAGAAGAACCAGGATCACAGATGAGAGAGAGCTGATTGACCAAACCTCACAAAATGATTGTTGACAGGTAGAAATGTTGGATGTTACTGTTAGGCAGAAGACATGAAATGCAGAGGGGTGACCCACAGCTCAACAACAGTCCTGTCTGTGAAAGGGATCTGGGAGAATTAGTCTGCCACAAGCTGAACATGAGCCAACAACGTGATGTAGCCGCGGAAAATACAATTCTGGGCTGTATCAAAAGGAATCTAGTGTTTAGATGACAGGAAGTCCTGGTGCTCCTTTGTTCTGTTTTGGCCAGACCTCTTCACCTGGAATGACAACCCTGTCTCCATTTCTAAGCCAAGCAATTAAAAGAGATGTTGAGTCTGAGCTGGAAGGGGTCCAGAGGAGGGTGGCTAAAAGGATCCAAGGCCTGGAAGCCAAGAATAATCTCTCTTGAGGAGGAACAGCTTAAAGAGCTGAGTCTGTTGAACTCTGAGAAGAGAAAGCTGAAAGAAAGGGACAGGAGAGGAACTATGTCTAAGCATTAGAAGAGATGTCCTATGGAAAAAGGAGCCGGCTACCTTTCTGCTCTGGGGACTAGGCCTCAATGGAGCCAAGGGTTCAAATCCTAGAAATGAGATTCCTCCGAAAGATTAGGAAGACCTAACCAGAAGAAGATCTGTTTGACTGTGGAGCTCTCTGCCTCAGAGTCCAGGGGAGACTCCCTCCTTCTCCAGACATTGAAGCAGTGGCTGGATGGCCATCTGTCGGGAGTGATTGGATTATGTCTTATTCAATGGCAGAAGGGGGTTGGACTGAATAGCTCTCTGTGTGGGGGAGGAGTCCCTTCTAATTCTAGATTCCATGTGGTGCTGATCATGTCTACCTCTTAATATGTATCTTTAACTGGATGGTCATCTGGCAGGAGGGATTGGATTGTATCTTCTTCAATGGCAGGAGGTTCAACTGGATGTCCGGCCCTCTTTGGGGGGTCCAAATCTTAGAGCCTGATTGTACAGCCCTATTCCTCTCCAGTAACTTTTAATGTATATGAGGCTAGATGGCTGTCTGCTGGGAGGAAACGGTAAACTAGTCTGGAAAAATTTTGTGACAAAAAAAATGTTGATCAGCTACTTGTTTCCCCATTCCTTCACAAATAAAGCCTGTGAATGTATTAATATTGCTTGGTGCTGTTCCTTATTAAGGAGTTCTTGAGGGCATTGAGAATCCCTGAAAAATAATATTTTTACACAGCAGTGAGTGCTTTTCAGTTTTTAACTAATTTGGGTCCTTGGATGTTATTGAACAATAACTCCTGTCACTTTTGATCATCTGGGGATAATGGAAATTGCAACCCAACAGCAACTGAGGTTGGGGAAAAGGTGAAGGGAGTTTTAAAGTCAGGCATCACATCCACAAGCCTTGTGTCTTGATCCAAACCCCTTTCGTGACACAACAGAACAAATGGCAGCCTTCCAGATGTTACTGTATCACAACTCCCATCAACCTGAGTCATGATTAATGAGGAAGAATATGGGAGTTGTAGTCCAGCATCTAAGGGTAACATAAAATGATGGGCCTTGAGTTTGACACATGTGATCTATGGCAATAAAGAAATAAACAAGAGATGTGTTGTCGAACACATCATGCGATGTGCAAGGCTTGATGAATGCAAAGCTGGGGTGAAAATTGCTGGAAGAAACATTAACAACCTCAGATATGCAGATGACACCACTCTGATGGCTGAAAGCAAGGAGGAGCTGAGGAGCCTTCTAATCAAGGTGAAAGAAGAAAGAGGGAGAAAATGTGGAGGCCGTGACAGACTTTGTATTTCTAGGTGCAAAGATTACTGCAGATGCAGACTGTGGCCAGGAAATCAGAAGACACTTACTTCTTGGGAGGAGAGAAATGTCCAATCTCGATAAAATAGTAAAGAGTAGAGACATCACACTGGCAACAAAGATCCGTCTAGTCAAAGCCGTGGTATTCCCTGTAGTAACCTACGGATGTGAGAGCTGGACCTTAGGGAAGGCTGAGTGAAGGAAGATTGATGCTTTTGAACGGTGGTGCTGGAGGAAGGTTCTGAGAGTGCCTTGGACTGTGAGAAGATCCAACCAGTCCATCCTCCAGGAAATAAAACCTGACTGCTCACTGGATGGGAGGATACTAGAGACAAAGTTGAAGTACTTTGGCCACATCATGAGGAGACAGCAAAGCCTAGACAAGACAATTATGCTGGGGAAAGTGGAAGGTAAAAGGAAGACGGGCCGACCAAGGGCAAGATGGATGGATGGCATCCTTGAAGTGACTGGACTGACCTTGAAGGAGCTGGGGGTGGTGATGGCTGACAGGGAGCTCTGGCGTGGGCTGGTCCATGAGGTCACGAAGTCGGAGACGACTGAACAAATGAATATGGTGTTGTCGAAGGCTTTCCTGGCTAGAATCACTGGGTTGCTGGGAATTTTCTGGGCTGTACGGACATGTTCCAGAAGCATTCTCTCCTGATGTTTCACCCACATTTATGGCAGGCAACCTTGGAGGTTGTGATGTCCAACAGACCTCACAATCTCTGAGGATGCCTGCACTAGATGTGGGCAAAACCTCAGTAGAGAATGCTTCTGAAACATGGCCATACAATCTGGAAAACTTACAAAAAGAAGAGATATCTACATTCCCCAAATCCTGACCCAGCACTAGATATACCCTGAAGGGCATAAAGGTTGGGCACCATTCCATAACCTTTTGACTCATTATGTAAGACCACTTTTTTGTAAAAAAAAGGTTTTTAATTTACAAATATTTTTCAGCATTACAAATAATTAGGAATATTTAACTTCTATCTTGTTTGGCTGAGCTGCTGTTGAAGAGAGGAAGGACTGTCTGTTCCCAACTTTCGTCCCACTGCAGCTGCCGGGCCGAGCACAGGTTTCTTCGAAATAAGCTCAGTTTGCCTTCCGCAGCAGGGAATTCCCAGAACAGCATCTGCAATGTTAGATACAGAGAATGTGAGAAAAGATTAGCAGGACCTGAGGCAGAATGGAAATGTTGCATTTCAAACTTTGCATCCTATACCAGCAACTATTGAAAACTGGCGAACAGATTTGTTCTTTTAAAATAAACATGGCTTAAATTAAACTGCCTTGTTTATTCTTATGTAGTAGTTCAGTTGTCCCTCCATATAGAAGGCTGTCTGCAATAGGCATTTTATGGTCAGGCCATAGGCTACTGACTTACAAAAAAGAAGAGAACAATTGAAACACACACACTGGACTCATAAAAGCAACAATGTGTGATGGCAAGATTAGAATATAAAGCAATGGATGCAAATGACCCGAAGAAAGATCCCACCTAAACATCAGGAAGAACTTTGTTACTCAAAGAGCTGTTCAAAAGCCGTGGAGTGTGGTGGAGGCTCCTTCTTTGGAGGCTTTTGAGCAGAGGCTGGATGGCCATCAGTCGGGGGTGCTTTGTGATTTTCCTGCTTCTTGGCAGGGGCATGATTGGATGGCCCACGAGGTCTCTTCCAACTCTATGATTCTATGCAAAGTGGAATATATTGCCTTGGTGGACTCTCCATCTTTGGATATCTTTAGATAGAGGTTGGATGGACATATTGAAGAAGTGCTGTAATTATGCATTTAATTCTAAGACATGCTCTTAAGGCGTTACCTTCAGTTGCTCTGCAAGTTCACTCGAGTCCTTGAACACCAAACCATTCACTTCATGCTTCACAAGCTCATGTAAACTACAGTGAAACAAAGAAACACGGAGCAGGCAGATATTCAGTGTCAAGAATCGGACCAGGGAAGGTGTTCTCTCCTTACTTTTGCCCATTCTCAGATAAAATGTGTGTGGTGTAAGCCAGCTATCCCCCTATCATGTAAGTCACATCTCTGCACATTGCACAGCCTGAAAGAGATCCAACACTTGCTGGAAAACTAACCATTTCACCTGCTTTCTCACTGTTTTTTATGACTCCCCAATTATATTTGCATGCCCCCTTTCTCCATGGCGTACAGTGACTAAAGGCCACACGCTGTCTCCTTTAAAGTAGAGGAGTTTAAGAAGTTATTGATCTCTTTGTTCTTACTCAGTGTGTGTTAGAATGTCAAGCTGTTGGTGTCTTTTGTGTTAGTTTGCACGAGGCTCCAGCTAACCGCAGGGGATCCCTCTTCCTTTGTTTCACCGACCAAATTTTTAACAACACTTACCACTGGAAGTGGACTGCACAGACCGGCAGGCAGCAGCCAAACATGTCCACCACCTTCATTGGCAGATCCAACCCACTGGAAGACTTATGGAGGCAAATGCCCAAGTCTGCTGAACCTGCAAGAGTGAATCACACTCAGCATTCATTCTACAAAGACATCTCCTTACAACAGGATGCCAGCTCTCTAAAAGTAACTGCTTCCAGGCTTCTCCCAGAATGAATCAAGGAGGGGTGGGACTTTCACAATGAGGCCTACCCAAGAGGAGTTTGCATTGCATAAAGCTGGTGTATGCACAGGGATTGTAGAACAAGCTCTAACAAAACATCCACTTTTATGGCCAAGAGCTCAAGCCATTGCACAGAAGGATTGGGAGTTGTACTTTTTTGTGACCATTGCCTTCAAGGAAAGGGAAAGGGGGGGGGGGGGAATGAAAGTAATACAGGGACAAAGTTTCCCTTCTACCTTAAGAGAGACCACCAGGCAGAAGTTTAAACAAAGGCAGATCTATAAGGGACTGGATTTAATGATGTGATCTACTTGTGAGAAAATGAGGTGCTACAGGCATAGGGAAGGGATGGCATTGGCCACATTGAAGTATGGAGAATTTTGAAGGAACTCCTCACCAAGCAGGACAGGGTAGTCCTCCGCTTCCAACCAGGGAGTGCAGATCTGGATATGCTTGAACTTCAGTTTTTCAATCAGCTTGTTATAATATTCCTTCAGGGGTCCTTTGCCTTTTCAGACACATAAAAATGGGACAGCGTAAGCCATAAAAGGTGACACTATATGAGTAAGGATCATTTTGTACACTCAGGGCACAGCTTAGAAAAATGACTTTTTTTCAGAATACAACTTCCAGAATCAGTGGCAAGACCTGGGAATTGTAGGGCAGGAAAAGAACTTTGAAGAGAGAGTACACATGTCAGTTTGTCACAGCAAAAGAATCACAGTCTTATGGGTCTTTGAAGATCAGCACAGTCTACATTTTTCTGGATGGCAGCTCAGTTTGTCAAATTCAAGGAATAATATATTAATGAGCAGAAAGGTTCTTAGTAACACCCTCCACGTTTACAGATAATGTAGAAGTTTAAAGGAACATAATATTAACAATTAAAACATCTCACATGTTATCACACAGACGAAAGGAAGCAGTTTTGCTCCACCATTGAGAGCATTTTCATAGTCTGTGGAATTAAGAGAGAAAAATGTGTCTTACCATAGTCACCATGCAACAATTCTTTAGGACAGTGGTCTGTAAAAACGAAAATATGGTCTGTGGCTGCACCATTACTACACTGTTGCCTCAAAACCACGCAGCAACGAGAGCAACTGGTCTTGTGAAACCCTCTTATAGTGCCAAGGCAATGGGTATGTCGGGAGGGGAGAGGCTGATGACCTAAAAAACCACATCACCTCTAAATTATTAAATCTGGTTTTCTGTGGAAGAATTCAGTGGAAACAATTACATCCAAAGTTGATTACAATTTGATTCCAAAGTGAAACTAGAATAGAAAAGTACAGAAGGGAAAGAGTGAGCATTGGTTGTTAACTATTCTTTTTTCCAATTTTATTTGGGGAAGTGATATGAGCCTCCCTAGAGCCAATGAAAACTTGAGGATTCCCACATTAGGAAGAAGAGCCTTTGGGTGCCCTACATTATCCCCCTTATGGAGAAAGAAGCTGTAAGTTCCAGGTAAAGCAATGAAGAGAAATCACAGTAGGCCCCACAGTAGATGCAGGGATGATCAAACAATTCATTTTTGAAATAATACAGAACACATTGTTGGAAACCTACCTTCTAAGGCTTCTAAGAGGATGGAAAAATCTTTATCCTCTAGAAAGAAAAACAGGAGAGAAATGACAAAGTTGAGTCTAAATGCATTTCAATTAAACACTATAGAAAGAATTCCTACAAGTGTGGTTTCAGATTCTAAAAGCTTTGAGTGCAATGATGGAAACATTCTGATTTACAAGCCAACAAATAAGCAACCCAACTGACACCCCTAGGAGGTATCCTGGAGGACTCTACAATTTGTCTTTTTAAAAATAGCTAACGCCTTAATATTAATACAGATTCAGTATTATTCCAAATCTCTAGAAGTCTTTTGGATTTTGGAAATACCTATACTTCCACATAGGTATATGATGAGATATTTTGGGAATGGAACCCAAATCTGAACACATAATTGATTCGTATTTCATATTTTCCTTCTACACATAACCTGAAATTTATTTAGTTATTTACCACTATATATATCCTACCCTTCTCAACCCCCAAGGGGACTCAGAGTGGCTTTACAAAGGCAGCAATACAATGCTGCACATATAGTACATCGGTAAATAAACAGATTCAATTAAAACCAAACCAATTAAAACAAAACATTAAACATCAATTAAAATCACATATCCAGAATATATTTCAGGCCAGTCCGAGTCATCATTATGTTGATTATAGTCCCTTATTGCACTGCTTTCATTATTGACAAAAAGTCTAATCCCAGAACCATGTTTTTAGTTTTTTCCCCAAAAGTCAGGACAGAGGGATCCAATCTAATTTCACTGGGGAGGGAGTTCCATAGATGAGGTGCCACCACTGAGAAGGTCCTTTCTCTCATCCCTACCAGTTGTGCTTGTGAGGGGTCTCCCTGGACGATCTTAGCCTCTGAGGTGGTTCATAGAAGGAGATATGTTCAGGCAGGTATGCTGGGCTGGAGCCAGCACTTTGAATTGTGCTTGGTAGCAGATTGGCAGCCAGTGTTGCTGATGTTTTGTTTTAATTGGTTTGGTTTTAATTGAATCTGTTTATTTACCGATGTACTATATGAAGGGAGCATGCCAAGATGGCTCCTTCACGGCCGATTAACCCTCTCAAAAGGGCGGGAAATCCGCTGGCCTTCCTTTCTCCTCCAACTTGCCTATCTACCAGCCAGCAGCAGGGAGAGGAGGCGCTCCCTCTAGTGGCCCCAGAGCTCCAGTTGCAGCCTCCTGCGGCCTCTGCCCAGCCCCTCACACTTGCTAGCTTGCCTGTGTTGGCACGGAGTGAGGAGGTGGCGCCCACATCCCCGGCGCATACGCACCCTTCGGCCGTTGCTGCCCATGCCTAACCTTACGCTGCCAATGTCTATAGAGCCCAGAGCGCGGGCAGAAGAGGCGTCCCTTCAGGACATCGGAGGCGCCTTTCTTGATCAGCTGGTGCTGCCGGTATTGGGCCTCTCTGGAGTGGGCGTGGCCTCAACTCCTCCACAAATGGCTGCACCCGCCCCCTCTCTTCTGGAAGAAAATCCTCCCCAACAGGCTGACTCTCCTGACTTAAGGGTACCGAGGCAGCCAAATCGCGGAGAAGGAGGACTAGCTCAATCTGCAGAGCCGCAGCCGCGCGCTCACAGAAGGTCTTGGCGCGCACGCTCCCCATCTCGCTCCTTTCGAAGCTCCAGGCGTCGGCGGTACCGCTCGGCTTCGAGGAGCAAGGGCCGCTCCTCTTCTTCCTCGTCATCGTCCTCCTCCTCCTCAGGAGACAATGCAAGGAGGAGGCGCTGTTCCAGGTAGTCCAGATCCTCCTCCCGCTGGGCTCCCCGCATGCCTGGCCTGGTTCCAGGGTCGATGCCTTTCCAGGAGTTTTGGCAGCTTTCTCCTGCAGGCTGCAGGCCAATACGTATTTGTGCCTGCGCCTATGCCTTCGCAGCCTCCTTTCCCGGGGTCGTCAACCCCAAATATACTTCAGCCTGTACAGGGGAGCTTACTTACTTACTTACTTAGGCGATCCCTCGTTGGACGAGTAAGATGGTCTTCCATCATGGGTTTCCCTGTGGGTCCGCATGTGGCTGTGGAGTCCTATTCTTGCTCTGCATCTTCTTCCGCAGTGAGGGCATTGGTTTCCAGGTGGAAGGCGGTCCTGGTCGGGGTTGGCTTGACGCGCCTTCCTCCTGGCACGTTTCTCTCTTTCACCCTCCACTCGTGCCTCCTCGAATTCTGCAGCACTGCTGGTCACAGCTGACCTCCAGCTGGAGCGCTCAAGGGCCAGGGCCTCCCAGTTCTCAGTGTCTATGCCAGAGTTTTTAAGGTTGGCTTTGAGCCCATCTTTAAATCTCTTTTCCTGTCCACCAACATTCCGTTTTCCGTTCTTGAGTTCGGAGTAGAGCAACTGCTTTGGGAGACGGTGGTCAGGCATCCGGACAACGTGGCCTGTCCAGCGGAGTTGATGTTGGAGGACCATTGCTTCAATGCTGGTGGTCTTTGCTTCCTCCAGCACGCTGACGTTTGTCCGCTTGTCTTCCCAGGAGATTTGCAGGATTTTCCGGAGGCAGCGCTGATGGAATCGTTCCAGGAGCTGCATGTGACGTCTGTAGACAGTCCACGTCTCACAGGCATATAGCAGGGTTGGGAGGACAATAGCTTTATAGACAAGCACCTTAGTATCCCTACGGATGTCCCGGTCCTCAAACACTCTCTGCTTCATATGGGAAAATGCTGCACTTGCAGAGCTCAAGCGGTGTTGTATTTCGGCGTCGATGTTGACTTTGGTGGAGAGGTGGCTGCCAAGGTAGCGGAAATGGTCGACATTTTCTAATGTTACACCATTAAGCTGTATCTCTGGCATTGGAGAGGGATTGGCTGGTGACTGCTGGAACAGCACTTTGGATTTCTCGATGTTCAGTGACAGGCCAAGCTTTGTCTATGCTTCTGCAAAGGTGTTGAGAGTGGCTTGTAGATCTTCTTCTGTATGCGCACAGACGACATTGTCATCAGCATACTGGAGTTCTATAACAGATGTTGTTGTGACCTTGGTTTTGGCTTTCAGTCTGCTGAGGTTAAATAGCTTGCCGTCTGTCCGATAGATGATTTCCACTCCGGTGGGAAGTTTCCCATCAACAAGGTGTAGTATCATGGCGATGAAGATGGAGAATAAAGTTGGGGCAATAACACATCCCTGTTTGACACCCGATTCCACCTTAAATGGGTCACTTTGGGAGCCATTGCTATCCAAGACTGTTGCCATCATGTCATCGTGGAGGAGCCGCAGGATGTTCACAAATTTGCTTGGGCACCCGATTTTTTGGAGGATGGTCCAGAGAGCGCTGCGATTCACTGTGTCGAATGCCTTTGCAAGGTCGATGAATGCCATGTACAGAGGTTGATTTTGTTCTCTGCATTTTTCTTGGAGCTGTCGTGCGGTGAAGATCATGTCCACAGTTCCTCTGGTGGGGCGGTAGCCATTCTGGGATTCTGGGAGGGTGTCTTCTGAGAGGGGCAGAAGGCGGTTTGCAAGGATTCTTGCGAGGATTTTTCCAGCAGAGGTTAGAAGGGAAATACCTCGATAGTTTCCGCAGTCTGTTCTTTCCCCTTTTTTGAAGAGGGTGATGATGGTGGCATCCTTGAAGTCTGCTGGGATTTTCTCGGTCACCCACACTTTTTCTATGAGCTGGTGGAGTTGGTGTGTCAGCGCAGGTCCTCCCTCTTTAAAGATTTCAGCAGGGATCCCATCCGATCCGCTGGCTTTGTTGTTCTTTTGTTGGCTGATGGCATTGCTGACTTCTTCCAAACTAGGCAGTGCTGCAAGCTCATCCCTGGTTTGTTGTTGCGGGATTTGTGAGAGGACCTCTTCGGCCACACTGGAGCTGCAGTTTAGGAGGCTTTGGTAGTGTTCTTTCCAACGTAGTGTAATTGACTTTTGGTCCTTCAGGAGTTTGGTTCCGTCTGATGAGCGTAGAGGCTGTATGCCATGGTTTCTTGGCCCATAGATGACCTTTGTGGCTTTGAAAAATCCTTGAGCATTATGGGTATCTGCCAGGTGTTGGATTTCTTCAGCCTTCTTTGTCCACCAGATGTTCTTGAGTTCTCTTGTCCTTCTTTGGACCTCAGCTTTTGCACTGGCGTAGATCTTTTTCTTAGCAGCACAGTTGATGTCTCTCTGCCATGTTTGGAAGGCTTTCCTTTTCTTGTCGATTAGCTGTTGGATCTCGATGTCATTTTCGTCAAACCAGTCTTGATGTTTCTTGGCTTGGTATCCAATAGTTTCTTCGCAGGCTTGGATGATGGAGGTCTTCAGTTTGTTCCAATGTTCCTCAACATTTTCGGGGTGTACTGTGGGTAGATGGTTCTTGAGTGCTGTTTGGAGATGGGCTCGCCTGGAGTGCTCTTGAAGGGCTTGGGTGTTCATTTTGCGCCTGGTCTTTCTTCCTTGGAGTCTGCGCTTGGGGGCGATCTTGATAGCCATCGTGGATCGGATTAGCCTGTGGTCGGTCCAGCAGTCGTCAGCACCTGTCATGGCTCTTGTGAGGAGTATGTCACGGCGGTCTCTGGCACGTGTGATTACATAGTCTAAGAGGTGCCAATGCTTTGACCGGGGGTGCTTCCATCAGATCATTTCCCCCTCGATGGACTGTCACCTTGTCGTGGTGAGGGGGCTTGCGTGTTCCGATGAACCTGTAGGCACAACAACTGGAGTCGTGCACTCCCAGGAGTGGCCGCGGGGGAGGTCCCAGACCAAGCACAGTCCGAAGACCCAAAGACCTCAACGGCGGAGCAGGCGGAGGATAACATGGCACATGTTACAACGGCTGCGAAGGCGGAAGAAGGCTGCAACAGACTGAGAAGCCATTGTCATTGTGTTAAACTACATCACCAGTGGAACCTCATCTGTGAAGACTGTGTGTTGTTCAGTTGTGCACTGACCTCCACACATTAAAAAAACCCACGCACAGGCGTCTTCCAAAGAAAATAAAAACCAAGCAACCAAAGTCCCATGGCGATCAGCGAGTGGCGACGGGGGCAGGACTGTGAAATCTGGAAGCCCCTAGTCACAGACTGGCACATGGGCGGTGGGTACGGACACAGTCGTTCTACCTCAAGGTCCGAGGCAGTTGAGTAGTTCGGCAGCTGTATCCGCGACTGAGCAGCCCTTTTTAGGACCCACTCTGCTCACCCCACATGGGGAGGGGGCTAGAAAAGGTGCCCTAAACATAGTCTGCCTCACTTATCCCTGACTGGACTGCCGCGTCCAGTGGGGTCACCATCCTGCGGCCAAAAAAGAAAAATGAACTTCGGTACGTGGAACGTACGGACACTGATGGACAACAGTGACAGTGAACGCCCCGAACGCAGAACTGCCATCATCGCAAGGGAGCTGGGACGCTTCAACATCGACATAGCAGCCCTTCAGGAGACCCGGAGAGCAGGAGAGGGACAGCTGAAGGAAGAAAAAGGAGGCTATACCTTCTTCTGGAAGGGACTGCCCGAAGAAGACCAAAGAATGCACGGAGTTGGCTTCGCTATAAGAAATGATCTGATGAAACATCTGTCCGAAGCACCCACTGGCATCAATGAACGACTCTTCACCCTCCGAATTGATCTTGCCAAAAACCAACGGGCAACCATCATAAGTGCCTATGCACCAACACTAGACGCTGATGAAGACATCAAGGAGAAATTCTACTATCAGCTGGACACTGTCCTATCAGGGATACCTAAGGAGGACAAAATCATTCTCCTGGGGGACTTCAATGCAAGAGTCGGGCGAGACTTCGACCTGTGGCTTGGTTTTTATTTTCTTTGGAAGACGCCTGTGCGTGGGTTTTTTTAATGTGTGGAGGTCAGTGCACAACTGAACAACACACAGTCTTCACAGATGAGGTTCCACTGGTGATGTAGTTTAACACAATGACCATGGCTTCTCAGTCTGTTGCAGCCTTCTTCCGCCTTCGCAGCCGTTGTAACATGTGCCATGTTATCCTCCGCCTGCGCCGCCGTTGAGGTCTTTGGGTCTTCGGACTGTGCTTGGTCTGGGACCTCCCCCGCGGCCACTCCTGGGAGTGCACGACTCCAGTTGTTGTGCCCACAGGTTCATCGGAACACGCAAGCCCCCTCACCACGACAAGGTGACAGTCCATCGAGGACAGTCCACCGGTTACCCCCCACCCTCCTCGGGGGCCCTTGAACATCTACCCGGTGAATCCTTCCCCTCATCAACTGGTGCCTGCTTCTACTTCCCTATCAGGTATGGGGGGAAGTTCTTTGCCTCTTCCTTCATCTCAAAGTGCTCCATTAACCCCTCCTATACCTAATGGGGTGTTACAACTCACCGACAGCCACCCCAGTAGCTTGGATGGACAAGATGTGACTGAGCATAGAGACCCTGACATTGAGGACCCTGGTTCAGTTTCTGACTCTCCTGATTCCGTTCAGGCAGTTGAAGCTGCTGCTGATGCTATGGACAGATCGCCTGACTTTAATAAATTTGCCTCCCTTGTGAGCAGGATGGTTAAAGCTTTGGATTTGCCGGCTCCTAAGCCGTCTGAGCATGTGGAGGACCCTATGTTTCCGTCAGACGAACAAAACGTAGTGTCCTCCACTGCTTTACCTCCATTACCTTATTTGCTAAAGTTGGCTAGGGTGTCTGATGCGGGGGCCCCGTCGGTGCCAGCGATACCCAGAAAGGTTGATGCTCTGTATAAAATTGATCTATCTTTTGCAAAATGGGTTTCCAACCCCCCTAGGCCAAACACGGTAGTGGCCGAGGTGGCCAAAACCAAGTATCAGAAGGGTTCATCATCTTTAACTACAACACCTGACAGGGAGGGAAGGAAGATAGACTCCCTAGGTAGAAAAGCTCATCTTTCCGCAGGGCTATTCACACGAATGGCCCATTTTGCGACCTATATGAGCGTCCACCAAAATTTCCTGTGGTCAAAGATCTGCCCCTATCTTGATTTACTACCGACTGATGAAGAACGTTTACCCAGGGCTTTGCAGGCAGATGCCATTGCCTTATCGAGACTTCAGAAAGATTTTGCCAAGCATTTGGCCGAGATGACAGGGAATCTTTGTGCCACCGCTACGTCCATCAGGAGGCAGGCGTGGCTTAGGGCTGCTAATCTTTCAGATGAAGGAAAGGCCTTGGCGGAAGACCTTCCACTACATGTGGAAGGGCTTTTCAACCCTGACACAGATGAAAAATTGAAAAGTAAACAGGAAGTTCGCCAAGCGGCGAGCAAATTCGGATATACATGGCAATCTAATTACCAACCAAGGTCAAGGTGGCAGCAGCCCTCCTCTGGCTTCCGCAGAAATTATTCTAGCTCATTTGCGGGGCCTTACAGAAACCGTAATTCGAATTTTTCCAGATTCCAAACTGGTCATAAAGCCCCATATGCACCCAAGGCCAAGTTCCAATCATTCCAAAACAAGCCTAGGTCTCAACCCGCCTCCAAAAAGCGTGTTTGACGGGGGCATGCTCCCTTCTAGTGGTTGGCCTGATGAGAGTGACCTTTCGGCATCACCTTCCCTTTCTTTGTCGGCCGAACCGCTCAGTTGTGGTTATCCCATTTCCCCCCTGTTTTATGAAAGGCTGCCTCCATTCTATGGTACTTGGGCCATTATTACCCGTGATGTGTGGGTTCTGTCCATAGTGCGAAATGGTTACAGAATTGAGTTTGATGATGTTCCTCCTACGGGTCGGGTTACGTCCACCCCTGTTTCACTTCTGTTATTGCAGGAGGTTCAAACCCTGTTAAATAAAGGGGCCATTTCCCCGGTTAACCCTTCCATGTTTCAATACTGTTTTTTCTCACGTTATTTTCTTGTTGACAAGCAAGGTGGAGGCTTTTGAGCCATTATGGATTTAAGATCCCTCAATAAACACATTTCTCCAAAGAGATTTCGAATGATTACTTTGACTACCATTATGCCCTTGCTGTTTCAGGGGGCGTGGTTTGCTACAGTGGATTTAAAAGATGCTTACTTCCACATCTCCATAGTCCCCCATCACCATAGATTCTTGACCTTCATGGTGGGGTGCACGGCTTATTGTTATAATGTCATACCTTTTGGCCTTTCAATGGCCCCCAGAGTGTTCACAAAATGCATGTCAGTGGTCGCAGCCCACCTCCGCACCAGGGGCATAACTGTTTACCCCTATATTGACGATTGGCTGATTGTTGCAGACTCGCCTGATCAGCTAAAAAGACATATTTCTATTATTTTGTCTTTACTCCAGTCCCTTGGCCTGGTCATCAATCTGGAGAAGTCATCCCTCACACCTACCCGTCGAATTCAGTTCATCGGGGCACAACTGGACTCTGTTTTCCAGAGAGCCTATCTCCCGCAGGACCGATTTACCAAGTTGTCAGAGCTGGCCAAGCAAGCTATAGCTGCCCCCAGACTTACGGTGAAGCAAATACAGGTGTTGTTGGGGTACATGGCTTCTACCACGGAAGTCACCCTTATTCCAGGTTGAGAATGCGGCCCCTTCAATTTTGGTTCCTCTCAGTATTCAACCCTCTCTGCGACAGACCTTCCACCAGGTTAATTATCCCACAGGACATCCGTCAATCCCTCTTGGGGTGGATGGACAAGCAGTGGGTGTGTGCGGGACTCCCATTTCAACCCCCGTGCCCGGTCATGTCTATAACTACAGACTCGTCCCTTTCAGGGTGGGGGGCCCACTCCCAGGGCCTTATCACCCAGGGAGTGTGGTCAGCAGACGAGGCCACAATGCACATAAACGTGCTCAAGCTCCTGGCCGTAGACAGGGCTCTAAAGTCTTTCGAAAGAGTGGTGTCAGGAAAAGTCATCCAAGTACTCACTGACAACACCACAGTGATGTACTATCTGAACAAGCAAGGGGGAACTCACTCCAGACCTCTATTAGACCTATGTGTGAGGATTTGGAATTGGTGCATTTGCAGGGGAATCCACCTCCTGGTCACCCACCTTCCGGGTGTGAACAACGGCCTAGCGGATGTACTCAGAAACCCGATGGCCCATCACGAGTGGTCTCTGAACCAGAGGGTGGCCAACGACCTCTTCAAAATTGGGCTTGCCAGAGGTGGATCTTTTTGCGTCTCACCTGAACACCAAATGCAGACTGTTTTGCGCCCATTGCCATCCAAATCCGGTGACAGGGTGCCTGGGAGATGCATTCCTGTACAATTGGGGGGGGGGGCAGACTAGTATATGCCTTCCCCCCGTTCTCTCTGCTGGTGCGAGTAATTGCGAAAATCAAGAGGGACAAAGCCCATTGTATCCTTGTAACTCCTTGGTGGCCCCAGCAACCTTGGTTCGCTCCCCTCCTACAGATGGTAGGGAACAGGTTTCTCCGTCTCCAACACGTACCGGACCTATTGTCATCCCAACGGGACCGGTTCCTGTATCCCGAAGTTCAACAGTTGGGGCTCACGGCATGGCACATTCTGCTGGAACAGTAGTTAATTTCTCAGAGTTGTCTGGACCTGTCCTCTCAATTATTGAGGCTGCACATAGGGTTTCTACCAAGAGATCTTATTTGTACAAATGGGGTAGGTACAGTAAGTTTATTGCGCAAAAAGGAGTTGCACCCGAGTTAGCACCTGTTCCTTTGGTTTTAGATTTTTTGATGTCATTGTTGGATGCTGGTCTTTTGGCCTCTTTTTTGAAATGCTATTTAGCAGCCATTTCTTGGTTCAGGAGGAAGGAGGGCCTTCCATCCTGTTTTTCGGATCCCTTAGTAAAAACTTTTCTAAGAGGTATTGCAAACACTAGACCCTGTGTTGCTCCTGTTTCTCCCTCCTGGAGCTTGGAGCTGGTGCTCTCCACTCTAATGAAACCTCCTTTTGAACCTCTAGCTACGATTAATTTGTCTTCCCTTTCTTGGAAAGTGGCCTTTTTAGTGGCGGTTACATCAGCGCGACGGGCTAGTGAACTATGTGCTCTCAGAATACACCCCCCCCCCTTATCTCAAGTTCCATAAAGATAAGGTTATTTTGCATACAGACATTGCTTTTCTTCCTAAGGTGGCCACCAAGTTCCATATGTCGCAGGAAATAGTGCTCCCTGCATTTTTTTCAAAACCCAGTCACGCCTATAGATCGTAGGTTGCATTGTCTGGACGTGCGTAGGGCTCTGGCTTTTTATATAGAAAGAACAGCTGAAATTAGGAAAACTCCCAGGCTATCCATTAAATATCGTAAAGATACAAGGGGTCTACCAGTGTCTTCACAGCGGTTTTCCTCTTGGATAGTGTCTATTATTCATTTGTGTTACCAACTGTCGGGAAAGGAATTGCCTCAACAGGTTAGGGGCCATTCGACCAGATCGGTGTTGATGTCCGCTGCCTTCATGAGGGGTGTTCCTTTGGATGTCATCTGAAAGGCTGCCATATGGACGACTCCACTTACCTTCGTGTCACACTACAAGGTGGATGTCGTTTCCAGGAGGTCTGCTGAATTTGGAAGAGCAGTCCTGTTTTCAGCGGTGGCATGATGCCCACCAAGGTTAGTTAGCTTGCTAGTCTATCCTGTGCAATTCACAGTTGACTACGACAGGAAATTATAAGTTGCTTACCTGTAACTGTAGTTTCCTGAGTAGTCACCTGCGAATTTGCACATCCCCGCCCTTCCTCCCCTCGAGTGTCATGCCCCGCCTTCTGGCTGCTTTGCAGCGGAAGAGAACTGAGTGGCCTGGCCCCGCCTAGGGCCTTATATACTCGAGAGGGGAGGGGGGAGGAGGGGCAGGCCAGGCCTTGACATAAAATGTCTCCTTTTAATTCTAGAAGGTTCCGAAGCTGTACTGCGCAGGCGCAGGAAATATCATATGTGCAAATTCGCAGGTGACTACTCAGGAAACTACAGTTACAGGTAAGCAACTTATAATTCCCATGTATTTATGAAGATGCCTTTCAGTACAACTAAAGCTCCAAACAACATATAAAGGCTTTCCAACAAAACAATGCTATGATACAGCAAAGATGTATACATTCAAATTTCATAAGCAGACCCATCTCTCTTTTAAAAAAAGTCATCCCAGTTACATTTTTGGACAGTTATACACATGACAATACTACCCCCTAATAAATATATGGGGTTGAGGGACTTATCCAGGAAGACTTACTATTTCTATATGGCTGTCTAAACCTTGGCTCAAGGGGTCTGGAATATTCCTTCTAAGTATGTACTACTTATTTGGTGAGATCCTATTTCGAACCCCTGATTTACCTAATATTACAGTTCTTCCCAAGATCCTCTTTCATTGCATTCATCACACAAATGTTGTCATCAGAGAAGTGGCCAAAGAATTCTTCATACCTAAAAGCAAGTGAGCATCCATCCATTACTAAATCCTGAAATCTATGTATCCTCGCTCAAGACATCTGCCACATACACACACAAAACAATTTCAAGCAGAAAAATGTGGCTTTAAGAAACAAAACTAAATAATGCAAAATAATGCAGAATTCTAGAATCACTGGCTTGAACATAGCATCAAGTGCAAATTGGAAATAATCCAGCAGTATATATATATTAAAACAATGAAACAAGCAGAAAAAATACTGGGCAGAGAACTGATCCCAACTTCAGCAAAACTGGAAATATATACACAGAATTCCATTGAGCCTTTCAAAAGATTTGTCTTGGTGTTTTAAAAAACGTAACACAAAATAAAAGTCTATGCAAGTTTTGCATCACTGCTCCATTAGTATACTGACCAAGTGTTTATTATGACTATTAAAAAAGAAGAAACTGTACAAACCATCTTGCAATCTGCACTATAGGGCGCCTCTTTCCATATGTCAGACTCATGATTGTATAGCCATAGTTGTGCCAATCGATGATGAACTTGCTCCCTTGGAGAAGACAAACCAACCATGTCACTGCTATGCTGGGCAGACCTGGAAGATTCTTGTTCATGAAATGAGGGCAAAAGAGAAGAGGTTTAATATGGTTTATTGTTTGTTTCCACTATGGCTGTAAACCCTTCCTGAAAATACTCACTGAAAGTCAAACCTCTTCTCTGTAGTGCACCACTACACTATGTAACACAATTTTTGCTCCTGGGTTATAAATGTCATTTTCTAATTGGTTCAATAATAAAAACACAAAAAAGTTTATTAAACTGCAAAAACTTTGTTTTTGTGGTAGGGACATCATGCAGTACATTTTGCTCTAGTTTTTCTATGAATCTCTCACAGAGTCTCAACCAATTCAACATAATTTGTGGCAGCCGCAAAAATGAAGTTTCTGGAGTAGAACAACTATTTTCAAAGTAAGGACTGCACAATTAAACAGGAAATAACACTTTCAAACCAGGAACTGAAAACTGAAATTTTGTTACATAGTACTATTTATCTTTCTGTGACCTCTTTTTCTTTTTCTTTCTTTCTCATATTAATGAGGGGATTATCAGTTTTGCTTGTGGGACTTTCATTCAATCTGGTTCTTTCCTGCTACATCACCTCTTCAGGTCACATTTGCTCCAAAATGGTGCGGCTTTCTACATTATTTCAAAAACTGGCAGTGAATAGAACTTCTTTCCACTTCAGAAAAAAGCCTGGCAAAGGAATCATCTCCATCCAAAAGCACACTGCAGCCATTCTCGGAGAACCCTGAGAACAACCATTTTCCTTTTTTTGAGCAAGAACTATCCATTTTTGTCAAGGAGAGAGATGCATTTGGGTATAAGAGGATTAGCAGCTCACAAATATTACGTAGTCCATTTCTGATGTCGGTGGAAATCCCTGATTACAGGCACACAATTGGATTTTTTGTCACTCTGACAAATACAGCAGTTACATTTGTGTTCCACTTTTCCTCCAGTGATTTCATTTGTGTGTGTGTCATATTTTGACTTATGGAGGCCCCATTAATTTCACAGGATCTTATTAGGCAAGAGGTGGTTTTGCCAGTTCTTTTCCTTAAACTATAGAAGTGCACAGACCCATTTGCTAGCCTTCACTAGATCGGACTGATTAAATTAATTAAGCCTATGGAAATGCTGACTTACCAAGCAGGCCCGTAGCCAGGATTTCGTTTCGGGGGGGGGGGGGGGGTGGGCTGGGCTGAATTTTTTTAGGGGGGGCTGGGGGGCTGAGTTTCGGGGGGGGGGGGGTGAGTCTGAGTGAGTCTAGCCTAGCAAACCTTTTGTATCATTACCCCAATACCCCCATGCATATGGGATATATTGGGTATGGTGATCAGATCATGATATGAATAAACATAACAGTTTAAATAATGCACCAGTAAGGCCTTTTTGTGAACCACCATGAGAATTTCGGGGGGGGGGGGGCTGAAGCCCCTCAAGCCCCCCCCCCCCCTTCCCGGCTACATGCCTGTTACCAAGCCACTATTCATTAGCAGTGATATAACGGTTGGGCTTAACTATTGGATTCAGACTACTATTCTCCCTTATCAACCATGTTATTATCCTCACAACAATTCTTATGGGTCCTTTCACACATCCCTATATCCCAGAACATCAAGGCAGAAAATCCCACAATATCTGCTTTGAACTGGGTTATCTGAGTCTACACTCAGATAATGTGAGATTTTCTGCCTTGATATTCTGGGATATAGGGCTGTGTGGAAGGGCCCTATGAGGTAAGTCAGGCTGAGAGGTCACTCCATGAGCCCCTTCCTTGGGATTTGAACCTCTGGCCTCTAACTTCTACTCTATAAACATTGATTTACAAACGCAAATACAGTTAAGAAAACTAGGAGATGGGTGTACCTGGAGGAGGACATGACCCGGTTTGTTTATACTCAGCATCGTATACAACAACTGGAGGCTCTGCAAAATGACTTTTGCAAGATACTGGAAAACTTTTGGCCCAACTGCAGAAAGGAAATAATCTAGTATCAAAAACTCAGACAGGTTGTCATCAAAGCTGAATAAGCATTAGGGTGAAGAAGAGCAAATATATTCTAACTTAATAACATGCAGACATTAGTGTGTTTTGGTGAAAACTGGTAGCACACTTTACTGTCTCATGCAAGAATTTCCCAATCCTGAACTTGCAGGTCAAGACTCAAAACTTTGGGTGGGATTGTGTGTGTGGGGGGGGGGGGGGAGACGGACGGACTTTGAATAAAATTTAAAATGTACTTCTAGTATTTTAACTTTCGTATCCACCCAAAAATGTTTAAGCGTTCTCTAAATTTTTGTATATGTCTTAAAAGTTATAATCATCACCATCTATATTTTAATAGGAGCCATGGTGGTGCAGTGGGTTAAACCACTAAGCTGCTGAACTTGCTGACCTGAAGGTCAGTGGTTAAAATCCGCAGACAGGGTGAGCTACTGCTGTTAGGCCCAGCTTGTGCCAATCATGCAGTTTGAAAACATGCAAATGTGAGTAGATCAATAGGTACTGCTTTGGCAGGAAGGTAATGGCACTCCATGCAGTCATACCAGCCACATGACCTAGGAGATATCTATGGACAACACCGGCTCTTTGGCTTAGAAATGGAGATGAGCACCACCCCCCAGAGTCGAAATCGATTAGACCTAATGTCAAGGGGCAACCTTTACTATATTTTAATAATCGCTCCATTCGCCTACAACTGGGACGCCAGATGCCTTATAACAGAAGGAACAGAATTATGCAGCTAAAGAGCACAACATGGCCCCATCTACACTGCCATATAAAATCCAGATTATGTTTTGAATTGGATTATATGGCAGTGTCGACTCATATAATCTATTTCAAAGTAGATAAGGTGGATTAATTGCCTTGATATCTGGATTACATGGCAGTGTAGAAGCAGTCTATGTTAGTTATTTTACAGGTTAAAATCTTTCAATTCACCTCTTTATTAAAGCCCTTACTGGGTTAAAAGGAAGTTGGATTAAAAGGAAGCCTTCCCAGAATAATTCTCAGCATTGTGCCCTCCAAATGCACTTTACACTGATTTAGGATTGTTGTACATTCCCACAAATGCCCCATCTCTCCCAACTTATCCATGCCTAGCATTATTTTAACTTTAATTATATTTGGCCCAGCCATAGATTTTAATTGTGTGTTGTATTACTGTCATTGTATATTGCTATTGTTTAGAGTTTTATTTAATTGTTTTACTGTTGTTGTTAGTGCTTGTATTGATGGATTGTGGGCTCAGCCTCATGTAAGCCGCACGAGTCCCTTGGGGAGATGGTAGCAGGGTATAAAGTTTATTATTATTATTTATTATAGTTGTCTTCTCCCAGCCTTCAAGAACCCCACAAAAGGGAAAAACAGTGGGGAAACAGCATCAAAGGATGGCAAAGGCTTTGTTTTTGTAATGCCCTTAAGATTTTTCTATACAAACCACTTTTAATTTGAAACAGTGTTAGTTGAACAAACAATGAGACATGCACTTTACCTTGCCAGACTTTCAGCTCAGTCATAGGGACAATCTCGATGTTTCCATTACGTATAATGTCACCGTGTGACTGCGTGCCTTGAAAGAAAAGCATAAACTGTTAGAATCATTAATTCAGTATTCGAATGCAGGAAGAGGCAGATGAGCTCCCTCTGTCAGCTTCAGCTCCTCATGCAGGGACATGAGAGAAGCCTCCCACAAGGATGATAAAACATCACATCATCCGGGTGTCCCCTGGGCAACGTCCTTGCAGACGGCCAATTCTCTCACACCAGAAGCGACTTGCAGTTTCTCAGGTCGCTCCTGACACGACCAATCCAATTTATTCAGTACATATGCAAATACAAACAAACATAACATCCAAATCAAGGAGACACAAATTGGGTGAGTGTAAGTGGAAGAAGACAACAGAATAAAAAGGACAAGAGACCTCTTCCAGACAATTAGAAACATTGGAGGTAAATTTCAGGCAAAAATTGGTATGATAAGAAACAAAGATGCAAGGGACCTAACAGAAGCTGAAGAGATCAAGAGAAGGTGGCGAGACTATACAGAAGATATGTACAGGAAGGATAATAATATTGAGGATAGTTTTGATGGTGTGGTGAATGAATTAGAACCAGACATCCTGAGGAGTGAGGTTGAATGGGCCTTAAGAAGCATTGCTAACAACAAGGCAGCAGGAGACGACGGGATCCCAGCTGAACTGTTTAAAATCTTAAAAGATGATGCTGTCAAGGTGATGCATGCCATTTGCCAGCAAATATGGAAAACACAAGAATGGCCATCAGACTGGAAAAAATCAACTTATATCCCCATACCAAAAAAGGGAAATGTGAAAGACTGCTCAAACTTCCGTACAGTGGCCCTTATTTCTCATGCCAGTAAGGTAATGCTCAAGATCCTGCAAGGAAGACTCCAGCAATACATGGAGCGAGAGTTGCCAGATGTTCAAGCTGGGTTTAGAAAAGGCAGAGGAACGAGAGACCAGATTGCCAATATTCGCTGGATAATGGAGAAAGGCCGGGAGTTTCAGAAAAACATCTATTTCTGCTTCATTGACTATTCTAAAGCCTTTGACTGTGTGGATCATAATAAATTGTGGCAAGTCCTTGGTGGGATGGGCATCCCAAGCCACCTTGTCTCTCTCCTGAGAAATCTGTACAAGGACCAAGTAGCAACAGTAAGAACTGACCACGGAACAACAGACTGGTTCAAGATTGGGAAAGGCGTACGGCAAGGCTGCATACTCTCACCCAACCTTTTTAACTTGTATGCAGAATACATAATGCGATGTGCGGCCTTGATGAATGCAAAGCTGGGGTAAAAATTGCTGGAAGAAACATTAACAACCTCAGATATGCAGATGACACCACTGATGGCCGAAAGCGAGGAGGAGCTGAGGAGCCTTCTAATCAAGGTGAAAGAAGAAAGTGCAAAAGCTGGGTTGCAGCAAACATTAAAAAAACCAAGATTATGGCAACAAGAATGATTGACAACTGGAAAATAGAGGGAGAAAATGTGGAGACCGTGACAGACTTTGTATTTCTAGGTGCAAAGATTACTGCAAATGCAGACTGTAGCCAGGAAATCAGAAGACGCTTACTTCTTGGGAGGAGAGCAATGTCCAGTCTCGATAAAATAGTAAATAATAGAGACATCAGACTGGCAACAAAGTGCTGACGTTGGCCTTTAAAGCCCTAAACGGTTCCGGCCCAAGCTACCTATTAGGCCTGGGTAACAACGGAAAAATTTGTTTCTAAAATCGATTCGTTTTTTGGGGGTTTTTGCGTTTTGATATTTAAAAGAATTCTGAAATTTTTCTTTTAAAAAGTTCGATATTTACGAAATTTCGTAAATGTTAAAAAAATTATGAAACATTAACGAAACAAATACGAAACAATAACGAATCGATTCGTTAATGGAGGACGCGACCGCGCAATATGCTAAAAAACCTCCAAATGGAACAGGGGGAACTTCTGAAGCTTCCCTCTCCCTCTGTTGTTGACTGTTGGTGTGATATTATAATTTTTTTTCACTAATTAAACAAAAAACAACTATAAAACTTTCCCCAGACATGCGGAAATAATAACGAAACGACCTCAAACTGATAACGAAACGAATACATAACGAATCCGAAGCATTTACGAAATGAATTTAAAAATTCGTTTCGTTTTAAAGTTGCTCCAGAATGGTTCGTTATCGCTTCATTATAAAAAAAAAATAATGAATTTTTAACGAATAACGAATTAACGAAACGAAACGGCCCAGCCCTACTACCTATCCAACCGCATCTCTGCCTATGAACCCACCAGGACTTTGAGATCTTCGGGGGAGGCCCTGCTCTCGATCCTGCCTGCTTCTCAAGCACGGCTGGCGGGGACGAGAGATAGGGCCTTTTTGGTGGTGGCTCCTTGGCTGTGGAACGCCCTTCCTACAGACATTAGACTAGCACCATCTCTAATGGTATTCCGCAAAAAAGTGAAGACCTGGCTGTTTGAGCAGGCGTTCGAATAATTAGTGCAATGATTGGTTAATGAACACTGGAATGGAACAATGAATGACGAATCTGGAACATGTTTTTGATGATGAGAAGACAGTGAATGGGTATTGTAGTAACTGTTTATTAATTGTGTAAAGTGTTAGGTTGTTAACTGTTTTTATACTGTAGCACTGAATTTTTGCTATTCGTATTTGTTGTGAACCGCTGTGAGTCGCCTTCGGGCTGAGAACAGCGGTATATAAGTAAGGTAAATAAATAAATAAACAAACAAAGATCCACCTAGTCAAAGCCATGGTATTACCTTACCGTAGTAACCTACGGATGTGAGAGCTGGACCTTAGGGAAGGCTGAGCGAAGGAAGATGTTTTTGAGCTGTGGTGTTGGAGGAAAGTTCTGAGAGTGCCATGGGCTGCGGGAAGATCCAACCAGTCCATCCTCCAGGAAATAAAGCCCGGCTGCTCACTGGAGGGAAGGATACTAGAGACAAAGTTGAAGTACTTTGGCCACATAATGAGGAGACAGCAAAGCCTAGACAAGACAATTATGCTGGGGAAAGTGGAAGGCAAATGGAAGAGGAACCGACCAAGGGCAAGATGGATGGATGGCATCCTTGAAGTGACTGGACTGACCTTGAAGGAGCTGGGGGTGGTGACATCTGACAGGGAGCTCTGGCATGGGCTGGTCCATGAGGTCACAAAGAGTCGGAGACGACTGAACGAATGAACAACAACAACATTGCATGGAGTAGGATGATAACTGGGAGTCAGACCACACTTCTCAGCCGTCTGACCTGGCGCTGAGCCAGATGTCCTCTCTCAGCATGCGCAGAGTGCTTCAATGCCGTCTCTTTCTTCCCTGGAAATGGGCCACGGCTTACCTGGGTAGCCGACCAAGGCGACGCGGCGCGCGCGGAGAGCCAGCGAGCGTGCATGGTACTGCATGCGGGGGCTGCGTCCCAGGTCCCCGAAGACCACTACTGCCACTCGGGCCTGCGTCCCACTAGGCCTCAACCGCCGTTTCCATAGCAACAGCAGGAGCGGCAGCAAGAACAGCTCAGCCGTAGCGATGACTAGTATCGCCATTTTGGAGGAAGAGGAAGCAGGAAGGCTAGAGCGGCTTTTTGGGAGAAGCCTGGCCTCCTGCGTAGGACAGAAGGAGACAGCGCCCTCTGCTGGTCAGAGCTGTCAGGACATGATTCAAAGCTTGAGAAAATAAGCATTTGACTCCTGCCCTGCCAACATACCTGAAGCAAGGTCAGCATCAACAAAGGAATCTGAAGGAGGAGAGCAGTCCTGCAAGGAAGCGTTAATCAAGAGAAATTGTTCACAGGAGGTGGAGAGGGCTATGGAAGGGTTTGGAAGGGGGGAGAGGAGAAACGTGATAAAAGGGGTTGCATGTAAAAGGGAAATTAGTAGTGTTATTATAAATCCGAGTTGTTTTACTTGGGGTTCCATATCTCGCGGGAAGGGGTGAGGATGGACCCAAGTAAGGTACAAGATGTACTAGATTGGGAAGTGCCTAGAACAAGAAAATAGCTCCAGAGTTTTTTGGGGTTTGCCAACTTTTACTGGCAGTTCATAAAGGATTTTGCACAAATTGCCGTGCCCTTAACAGACTTACTGAAAACTAAGGGAAGAGGAGAGTCTGCCAAGGTGAAAGTTCCAGGGGCTAGATTAAATTGGACTCCTCAATGCCAAGAGGCTTTTGTAAAGTTAAAACAATTGTTTACTCAACAACCAGTGCTAGCACATCCAGACCCAGAACAGCCTTTTGTGATTCAGTTCGATGCTTCGGATGTTGCCTATGGAGCTATACTGTTTCAAAAAACATCAGAAGGGATTTTAAAATCATGTGCTTAAGATGTTTTCAGATACTGAAAGGAGGTAGCCGGTGTATGAGAGAGAGGCATTTGCGGTAAAAGGGGCACTGACAACTTGGCGGCATTTCCTGGAGGGGGCAAAACACCCCTTCCAGGTGTGGACAGACCATAAGAACTTGAAGTCATTACAGACCCCTCAGAAAATGAATGCAAAGCAACTGCGATGGGCCCAGTTTTTTAGTAGGTTCAACTTTACATTAATTTTTTTCCCGGGGAAAAGTAATTGTTTGGCAGATGCGCTTTCATGTATGCCTCAGCATAACAGTCGACCACAAGAGGCCTCAGACTGCTGCTGCTGTTGCTGCTTGCCACAGGAGGCGTGGAAGCTTTCCATCCAGCTCTGCTGTTTTCCAGTCTACTTGTGAGTAGCAGAAGCCCCAGGCCCATTCTATCTGGGTGTGACTCAGCAACCTCCAAGGAGGGAGTGACTATAAAAGCTGAGTTGGACTAGGCTTGGCAAGGCCTCAGACTGCTGTTGCTGCTTGCCACAGGAGACATGGAAACTTTCCATCCAGCTCTGCTGTTTTCCAGTCTACTTGTGAGTAGCAGAAGCCCTAGGCCCATTCTATCTGGGTGTGACTCAGCAACCTCCAAGGAGGGAGTGACTATAAAAGCTGAGTTGGACTAGGCCTGGCAAGGCCTCAGACTGCTGCTGCTGTTGCTGCTTGCCACAGGAGACCTGGAAGCTTTCCATCCAGTTCTGCTGTTTTCCAGTCTACTTGTGAGTAGCAGAAGTGATTTGGTGGTTTGGATTTTCGGTTTCTGAAGGCCCGGCGGGATTTGGGCAAGGAGCGGAGCAGGAGTCATCGGCAGAGCTCTGCTTGCTGGGGTCCCCCAGCTCTTCTCTCTCTTCTGCTGTCCGCTTCGGCTGCCTTCCGCGGGGGCCTGTGCGATGCTGCCCTGACGGCGGAGTCCCTCGATGGGCGATCAGCTGTTCTAGTGGCTGGTGGGCGCTTGGGATGGTCGGTCCTTGCCAACAACAGCCTTACCCGAGGCTGTTCCCCGAGGCTCTTCCCTAGCGGTGAGGCGGGCCTTGCCGTGAGAAACATTTGGCGGCCCCCAGCAACGGAGTCTTCTACAGCTGGGGTTTGCACTGGATGGGGAGCTTCACGGGATTGTAACCATTAGCCACACTGTACAACCTGGTGCATCCACACTAGCTGGAGCCCCTTTTGGTGGAGGCCGTAATAATATGTTTTACTCATGAGCTACGTGCCTTTACATGTGCCTTTACCTGGCTTGATTGTTGTGTAATTGTGAAGCTGCTCTTTTACTGCTCTTTTACTGCTTATTGTTTGTTTGAGACCAGTTGCCAGTTGCCAACTGTCATTATAGACACCCTCGGCTTGCCAAGGGTCAGTCGCCCTTCCATCCACCCAACAAACAGGAATATATTCCAACCTCCAGTAGTACAGCTGTACTCTATCCTGGGCAACGGCTCTAGGGGGGTTATTGTGTGTTTGGTGCTACTGTTCCACCTATGTGCAGAGAAGACTGTCAACAGCTGCAGATTGACTGAAGGCATCAGTAGAGGAACTATACGGCCCCCTCCTGGAGCCCGTGGTCTCTCAAGCTACTGTGATTTGCACCTGGCACTTTTTCCTATGCCCACTACCTAATGTCAATTATACTGCCAATCTGTCGATTTCTTGCCAATAAGAATTGCACTGTGTAGGAATACCTCTGTAGTCTAATCCCCCATTGCACTGTTGTGAAAGATGACTCATTAGCATTCCAGCACTTTAATTAACGGGGAGAGTTCTGTTAGTTACTAATATCAATGGTGCTATTGTGCGGTCACTTTAATTTTGCATTTGCACTTTACATCGTGTATTATATAATCACTCCCAACAATGGTCGAATGGCCGGGGAAAATTGGAGATGGTTTTATAAGGCAGAGGAATTGAACTACAATAATGGCGGAAATGATGGTTTAACAACCGTCTGGGCTATTGACATATCATATAACAGTGCACTAGTGAACTACCAGGATGTGGAGAACGATAGGGGGGGGGGAGGGAGGGAGGGAGTTTCGGTGCTGGGGGGGGCATCGAGGTGATGATGGGGAGGGGGAGATATGGGAAAGGGAGAGTTAAAAAACCAATTCGGCCAATTCGTGAGCAAACCTTAAGAAAAATTCCAAAATGTCCTCCTGACATGGTAAACTTGGGTACCAAGGTAGACGGTCCTCCTGGATTAAAGGTGGTGCTGCTGAATGCCAGGTATGTCAATGGTAAAACATCAACCATTCAGGATTTAATCCTGGATGAAAAGGCAAACCTGGCGTGCATCATGGAGACCTGGTTGGACGAGGCTGGAGGGGTTAATCTCACCCAGCTTTGCCCACCAGGTTATGCCGTGCAACACCAACCGAGATCAGGGGGGCGGGGAGGCGGAGTTGCAATAGTCTATAAAGAGTCCATCTCCTTGGTCAGGGGCCCAGCCTTACAGTCGACCTTGTTTGAATGTGTCCACCTGAGGCTAGGAGACCGGGACAGAATAGGGCTGTTGTTGGTGTACTGACCACCCCGCTGAACCACGGCTGCCCTACCTGAGCTTGCAGAGTTGATCTCGGGCCTGGCATTGGAATCCCGGTGGCTTGTAGTGCTGGTGGACTTCAATGTCCATGCAGAGACCACTCTTTCAGGAGCAGCTCAGGACTTCATGGCTGCCATGGCAACTATGGGGCTGTCCCAATTAATATCTGGCCCTACCCACTGTGCTGGACACACACTTGACTTGGTCTTCTGTCAGGGCTGGGAAGAAGGTGGCGGTGTGGAGGAGTTATCAATCTCCCCTTTGCCATGGACTGACCACCACCTGGTCAAGTTTAGATTTTCTGCAACTTCTAACCTCCGCAGGGATGATGGACCCATTAAGATGGTCTGCCCCAGGAGGCTTATGGATCCAGAAGGACTCCTGATGGCTCTTGGGGATGTTTCTGCTGCCTTGGATGGTGATTCTGTCGATGCCCTGGTCGCTCACTGGAATAGGGAGTTGACTAGGGCAATAGACACGATTGCTTCGGAGTGCCCCCTCTTAAGTCGTCGAGCGAAACCTGCCCCTTGGTTCAATGAGGAGCTGGTGGAACTAAAGCGAACAAAGACGTGGCTAGAGAGCGTGTGGAGGAAAGAGCCCAGCGAGCCAAACCGAACACGCCTACGCCTTTACCTAAGGGCGTATGGCGCGGCAATAGAGGCCGCGCAAAATGCTTTCTATTCGGCCAAAATTGCGTCCGCAAGGAACCGTCCGGCAGAGCTGTTCCGAGTCGTCAGAGGGTTGTTGAATCCCACCTCGAGTGGGTCCCCTGACAACTTGGCAGCGCACTGTGAAGCATTTGCTCAGTACTTTGCGGACAAAGTCGCTTTAATCCGCGCGGGCTTTGACAACACATTAACTGCAGTCTCAACACATTAACATGCATCCTAGACCCCTGCCCTTCCTGGCTGGTAAAAGAAGCCAGAGGGGGTTTGGCAGAGTGGGTAAAGGTGGTGGTTAATGCCTCCCTTCGGGAAGGCAAGATTCCAGCCAGCTTAAAACAAGCTGTCATCAAACCGCTGTTGAAAAAACCATCACTAGACCCCACTCAATTCGTCAACTTTCGGACAGTTTCCAATCTCCCCTACTTGGGCAAAGTCCTGGAACGTGTGGTGGCCTCGCAACTCCAGGAATTCCTGGTGGAAACGGCATATCTAGATCCGTCACAGTCTGGCTTTAGGCCGAGACATGGTACTGAGACAGCCTTGGTCACTTTAGTGGATGATCTTCGCCGGGAATTGGACAGGGGGAGTGTGTCTCTGCTGGTTCTGCTGGACCTCTCTTCGGCCTTCGATACCATCGACCACGGTATCCTTCTGAGACCCCTCACGGGAATGGGCCTTGGGGGTACTGCATTGCAGTGGATCCAGTCGTTCCTCGAGGGTCGTTCTCAGAAGGTGTCTTTAGGGGCACCTGCTCGACTCCGAGGCCATTGTACTGTGGAGTCCCGCAGGGTTCAGTTTTGTCTCCTATGTTGTTTAACATATACATGAAGCCGTTGGGAGAGATCATCCGGAGTTTTGGGGTGCAATGTCATCTGTACGCAGATGATGTCCAACTCTATCACTCTTTTTCACCTGCTACTAAGGAGGCTGTTCAGGTCATGAACCGGTGCTTGGCCGCTATCACGGACTGGATGAGGGACAACAGATTGAAACTAAATCCAGACAAGACAGAGGTACTCCTGGTCAGTTGTAAGACCGAACAGGGTACGTGGTTACAGCCTGTGCTGGACGGGGTCACATTCCCCCTAAAAGCACAGGTACGCAGTCTGGGAGTTCTCCTGGATTCATCGCTGAGCCTGGAACCCCAGGTTTCAGCGGTGGTCAGGGGAGCATTCGCACAATTAAAACTTGTGCGCCAACTGCGTCCGTACCTTGGGAAGGCTGACTTGGCCACGGTAGTACATGCTTTGATTACATCCCGCTTAGATTACTGCAACGCTCTCTACGTGGGGTTGCCTCTGAAGACTGCCTGGAAGCTGCAGCAAGTACAATGCGCGGCAGCCAGATTACTAATGGGTGCTGGGTACAGGGAGCACACCACTCCGCTGTTACACCAGCTCCACTGGCTGCCGATTAGCTTCCCAGCACAATTCAAAGTGCTGGTGTTAACCTATAAAGCCCTAAACGACTCTGGCCCTGTTTACCTCTCCGAACGTATTCTCCCCTACGAACTATCAAGACCACTAAGATTGTCTGGAGGGGCCCTGCTCTCGGTCCCACCGCCTGCACAAGCACGTCTGGTGGGGACGAGGAACAGGGCCTTCTCAATGGTGGCCCCTCAACTTTGGAACTCCCTGCCATTAGAGATCAGAACTGTCCCCTCCCTCATGACGTTCAGGAAACTAACGAAGACCTGGTTGTGGAACGCGGCATTTGACAACTGATTTAATTCTTTGCCCACATGAAAGGAGGATGATGAATGGTATTGTGATGGTGTTGGACGATTTGGCTCTTTTAACTGTGATGATAATGTTTTAATGTGTATGGTGCTGATATTTTAATCGTGTTATGAAGTGGCATTGTGTTGCTATTGTATATTCTTTGTATGTTAACACATGTTGTGAACCAGTCCGAATCCCTCTTTGAAGGTGAGAGGGTCGGTATATAAAACCTCAAAATAAATAATAAATAAATAAATAAATAAGAGGACATTGGGACAATTTTCACAGACAAGCAATTAGGGTTAGTAGTTAAAACATGGTCCCAAGCATCACCAGGGAATCCAGCCAGGGTTCCCTCAGAGTGGGAGAAGGCTTTCAAAACTCAGTATAATTCTGATCCCTGGTTGCAGGATCATCCAACCACAGTCAAGGAGAAAGGAGGTTTGTGGTACTACAAGGAGAAGCTATATGTCCTGGGAAAATTAAGGGAGCAGGTGCTCAACCGAGCACACGATCATAAAACCGCTGGACATTTTGGGGTTGTAAAGACCCTACAGTTACTGAACAGGCAGTTTTAGTGGCCTGGAGTGAGAAGAGATATAAAGGACTATGTAGCAGAATGTGTAGTATGTGCCAAATCTAAGCAGTCCACTGGAAAGCCTATGGGACTGTTACAGACAGTGGCTGATCCATGTAAACCTTGGAGACAAATTGCCATGGATTTTGTAGTTGAACTACCTCCCAGCAAAGGGTATACGGTGATATGGACTGTGATAGATTTATTTTCTAAGCAAGCTCACTTTGTGCCATTAAAGAGGCTCCCAACTGCACAGCAGTTAGCTAACCTGCTGTTGTTGCATGCTTATAGATTACACGGAGCCCCGGAAAGAATAATTGCAGATAGAAGGGCACAATTCACAGCTAACTATTGGAAAGCATTTCTACGGCTATTGGGCACCAAACAAGCTCTTAGCTCAGTCTATCATCCCATGACAGATGGAGCTACCGAAAGAGTTCAAAAGGCTTTGCAACAGTTTCTAAGGTGCTACACTAATTATCAACAAGATGACTGGGTATCATTGCTGCCTTTTTGTGAATTTGCTTACAATAACTCAGTACACTCAGCTACGGGAGTCTCCCCTTTCAAGGTGGTGTCCGGCCAAGACGCCATGCCAGTTCCAGAATTGGGACAAGGAGAGTTAGACTTTACTACGCCAATGGATTGGATTTTTAAAGTTTCAGAGAATTGGCCAATAATACAACAAATTCTAAGTGAAGCTCAAAAGGCATATAAAAACTATGCAAATAAAAAAGGGCACCTCAAGGGAAGTTTAACATTGGGGATCTAGTGTATCTGTCAACAAAGTTTTTGAAAACTTCTCAGCCCTCGAAAAAGCTGGGCCCTGATTTTGTAGGGCCTTACCCTATTGTGCAAAAGATAAATCCGGTGACTGTAAAACTAGATCTCCCACATAACTTTAAAAGGATACATCCTGTCTTTCATTGCATCATGTCAGGACATGATTCAAAGCTTAAGAAAATAAGCATTTGACTCCTGCCCTGCCAACATACCTGAAGCAAGGTCAGCATCAACAAAGGAATCTGGAGGAGGAGAGCAGTCCTGCGAGGAAGCGTTAATCAAGAGAAATTGTTCACAGAAGGTGGAAAGGGATATGGAAGGGTTTGGAAGGTGGGGGGGGGGGGGGGGAGAGAAACACGATAAAAGGGGTTGAATGTAAAAGGAAAATTAATAGTATTATTTTTTCCTCGTCTGTGTAGAAGCAATAAAGCTGGCTACCTCCACATTCCATGTGAGTACCGTTTGTTTGCTAAACCCTACCAGCAGGATTTGACAAGAGCTAGGAAAAGGAGGAAAAGCAGTCCAAGAAGCCCATGCCGGCTCCTGATTGGTTGGAAAGGACCCTAGCTAGGATCCTCTCCCTGAATGGCTCAGGACATTTTTTTTATAGTGGCAGGAAATGCAACAAGCCATCATCATTGGAGCATTTGAAGTGTCAGTCCTTTTCATGGCCCGCCTCCAAGAGGGGCATGATCCGAAAGGAATGTGATGGTCATGAGTCCCCGATGAGCGGGACTTCTGGTTGGTGGCCGCATGGTGGACGACGTGTCCCCAATCGTTCTGCTCGGGGCAGCCAGGCTTTTGGTGAGCCTAGGGGGTAGCAGCCCCCCCTCCTTAAGGTGGACTGAGGTCTTGGAGGATAAGGACCACCGCTCTCGGCCGACGGTGACCAAGAGGTGCCCCCCTCAAGGGGACATCCAGGGACGCCCGGCAACGAGACGTGGTTGGAGACTCACTCCACGGCGGAGGACATTTTTGAACCTCCACCGGCCAGCAACACAAATATGAGAAGAAAGTTACTTTGAACCAACTCAAACCACAAAGCAAGAATTTCTGGATCACGACAGCCGATATCCAGAGAGAATCAACAACCTTCAGGATCGTGGGACAGGTCAAGTTCTTTATAATTCAAACTCAAATCCGGGAGTTTGCGGGCGGGAAGGGCGGAAGGGGGAGGAAGGAATATAACAAAACGGGGTGCTAAGCCAATGCAACAAAAGCATTAATAGAACACCGGCACGATAGAACAAACACCCCCCCCCCCCTCCTTTCCTCCATCAGCTTAACACAAGAGAAGGAAAGGGGAAACCCAGCCATCAAACAGTAACCAATAACCAATAACAACCGCAGCTGGGTAGAGCAGTCTAGGAGCTCCCTCCCGACAAAAGGGACGGCATAGCTGGGTGGAAAGGGTAACATCGGTCGCCTCGGAGGAGACGCCCACTGGGACCACAGAAACCCAAGGCATAGCGGGCTGCGGTAGGAAACAAAATAAAAATAGTGGAGAAGAAAATAAGAACGAGGAAAAGGAGGAAAAGGAGGAAAGGGGAGAGGGCAAAAGGAGATAGAAAGAAGACTGGGTGCCGTGTGTTGAAATAAAAAGAAGAGACACCCCAAGAGAAAGGAAAAGAGAGAAAGAGAGAAATAGAGAGAAATAGAGACAAACCCTGCAAAGAGAACTAGAAGGGGAAACATCTCTATCTATAATCCCTTAGAGCTGGAAAAGACCCCCCCCCCTCTAAGCCCAAACCCCAAAGTAAAACAAGGAGGAGAAGGGACATAAAAAGCACTGACCTTGGAAAAGCTCTTCAGTTGTTTACAAATAAAGAGAGCCAGGGGAGGAGACGACCTCAAAGCGCGAGCCAGGCGATGAGGGAAGCGTGGGACGGAAAGATAAAACAAAGCTGCGAAGTTTGGTGCCGCGAGAACCAGCGAGAACAAGCAAGAACAGCGGATCACGCAAGATAGGGAGGAGAGAGTGAAAAAAAGAGAAGCCACCGCCTGGCGAGAAGTGCAAATAACAGAATAACAACAAAAAGGTGAAAAGGTAAAAGGGTGGAAACAGGGCAGTCTTAAAGGGAAAGCAAGACAGCGGCAAAAGAAAGCAGATAGGAAAATAAGAAAACAGAACATTGAAAGAGACAAAAAGAAACAACACTAACAACAAGAGGAGAAAAGGAGAAAAGCAAAGGAAAATAAAGTAAAATAAAACTAAAGCGAATACAAAACAAAATAAAATAAGAATCCAAAACAGATAAGAATCCAGGGGGGACAATCACAAAATAAATAATTAAGGAAATTATAAGCCAAGGAACTGGAAACAAAGGGAAAACATAACACCATAGAAAAGCAAGAACCAAAAGGGGACAGATCAAACCTACCACAAAGACAAAAGCTAACATTTAGAGCAAAAGCAAACAGGACAAGATGTAAAGTACAAAAATGAAAACAACACCACAACTAGCCCAAGCGGCAAAGCCGCAACCAAAAAAGGAGTCAGTTACGGAAGAGTCAGTTCTTCAAAACATACTAGAAGAGATAAGAAAAATCGGCAAAACAGGATACACAACAAAAAGAATTGCAAGGAGAAATCAAAAAATTAAAAGCAGACCTCAAGGAAGACATAAATAAAATACAAGAAGATGTGGATAAAATAAAAAAGGAAAACCAAACAATAGTAAAAGCGCAGAGCAAAACTGAATCTAGGATCTCAAAACTAGAAAATTTGAATCAGAAACTACAGCAACAAGCGGAGCTATCAGAAAATAGAGTACCAGCTAAAAATAAGAAACCTACAAGAGTCCAAAAATGAAAATATCAAACAACTGATAATTGTGCTTTTAGCAGAATTGCTGGAAGTAAGCCCGGAAATCATCGGGCAGGACCTAGATAGAGCTTATAGAGTCCCATCTAGCTTTGCCAAGAAGAACAAAATTCCAAAGGATATTGTCATCAGTTTCTGCAGAAAAAGTACTAGGGATGTAATATTAAAAGAAAATGCAAGAAAACCAATTTATTATAAGGACCAAAGAATAATCATTATGAAAGAAGTTACCAAACAGATGCTAGCAAAATGTAGAAAATACATCTTTTTAACAGAAAAACTGAAAAAAATAAAAATAAAATTTAGGAGAAAATGGAAGGAATCTCTGTCACCCTAAATGATACCAGATACTAGTTGAATTCAGAAGAGAAAGCAAAACTGTTTTATGTAAATCACATTAAAGCAACAAAACACGAAAACCCAAAACAGTCCCATGGAAATAAAAAAGGAACACAGGAAAAGGATCAGAAAACCCACCCAGAAGAAGCATATGCAACAGAAGAGGAAGAAAAGGAGGACCCGGAAGAACGCAATACACAGAGGGGACCAAGGGAGAGAGAACAAAAAAGACTACGGGAGTTCTCTCCTGAGAATTACCAGCTAATGATGCCCCAAGACCTAACTCAGTGGGAGATGCAAGATAATACACATGAATAGAGACGTAAGAGTATATTCTAACAATATTAATGGACTGAATTCCCCGAGTAAGAGGAAGCGGGTTTTCAACTATCTAAAGCAAAGGAACTACGACCTTGTAGCGTTGCAAGAAACACATATTATAAACAAACACACAAAACACTTAGAAAATGAAAAACTGGGAAAATACTTCTATGCATCGGCTGACAAAAAGAAGAGAGGTGTAGCACTCTACATAAAATCTTGGCTAAACCCCACACAAAGTTTTAAAGACAGGGAGGGGAGGTATATCGGTGTGAGTATTGAAATAAAGAATCAAAAGATTTTAATCTGTACAATTTATTGCCCGAATGGCCCAAAGCTCAACTTCCTTAGGGAACTCAAGAAACAGATAGACAGCCAAAAATATGATGATCTCCTATTAATGGGAGACTTTAATGGGGTTCTAGAGCTCAAACTAGATAAATCCTCTAAAGAATCCCAAAACAAAAACAAAAATAAATCAAGTCTTCTACCAAAAAAATTTATAACGCAATTAGAAAAATTAAATTTAAAAGTCACCTGGAGACACCATAATGGAAATGCAAGAGACACTTTCTATTCGGGAAGACACGAAACTTGGTCAAGGATAGATATGGTTTGGGCCACCAGAGCCATACTATTAAGAATAAACAAAACAAAGATACTAACCAGGTTAATGTCAGACCACTGCGCCATAGAATTAGTGATAAAAGGGAATGATTTTAAATACAGATGGCACCTAAAAGATAATCTATTAAGAAGAGAAACTGACATAGAAAAGAATAGGAAACTACTGGAAGAATACCTAGACCTAAATAAAGGCAAAGAAACTACCAGAGAGACACAATGGGACGCCATGAAGGCGGTGATGAGGGGGTATTTTATCCAACAGGAGGCATGCAGTAGAAAAAATAAAAACAGGGAATTGAAAGATATAACAGACAGACTAGCGACAGAGGAAAAAACTCTAAAAAGAAACCCGAAAGACAAGAAAGCAAAACTCAGAATAGAAGTATTAAAAAAGCAAATAGAGTTATTACAAACCGAGAACCTAGAAAAGCAAATGAAATACGCAAAAGTAAATTTCTTCGAAAATGCCAATAAAATCAGCAAATGGCTATCAAGTAAATTAAAGGGGGAAAAAAAACAAAATCATCTTATCACAAAGATAAAAGTAGGGGATAAAATCTTTACGGAAGGAGAAAGGATTACAAATCAATTCACCGAGTTTTATAGCAATTTATACCAGAAGACAGAAATTCCGGAGGAACAAATCTCAAATTATTTGGGTAAGCTAAAATTAGCAAAACTCACAGAAGAAGAGAGAGCTTTATTAAATAACCCGGTAACCATGCTAGAAATAGACGCAGCAATCTCTAACTTAAAAAAGAATAAGGCCCCCGGCCCCGACGGGTTTACCGCGACTTTTTACAAAACTTTCAAAAATGAATTAGGACCTCTGCTCCAAAAAGTTATAAATAACATTTTAGAAAACAAGACATTCCCAAAATCCTGGGAAAGGGCAAACATAACTCTAATACATAAAGAGGGCACAGACCCAGAAGACCTAAAAAATTACTGTCCGATCTTGTTACTGAACAATGATTATAAAATATTCTCGTTAATAATGGCAAATAGATTAAAACACTTTTTGAAAGGTTGGGCAGCGGAGGAGCAGACGGGTTTTCTGCCACAAAGGCAAATCAAAGACAACACGAGAATGTTGATAAATACAATTGAATACTATGAAAAGCATAATGAGAAGCAAGTAGCGCTGCTTTTCATCGATGCGGAAAAAGCATTTGACAAGGTTAAATGGAGTTATCTTAAATTATTGTTACAGGAGATCGATATTGGACACAAATTCAAAAATGTAGTAGATGCAATTTACGGAACACAAACAGCTAATCTGATAATAAATGGATGTGAAACAGAAACACAAATTAAGATTACGCAAGGCACACATCAAGGATGCCCGCTCTCTCTGCTCCTTTTTATTTTAGTGATAAACACTTTAATAACAGACATAAACAAAGACCAGAAACTAAAAGGTATGCAAGTGCTCAAACATCAGTACAAGTTAAGGGTATACGCAGATGACGTAGTGTGTATTGTGGAGGATCCTCTTAAAAATATTAATAATTGGCTGCAAAAGATTGAAGGTTATGGAAGATTGTCGGGATTCAAATTAAATAAACAAAAAACAAAAATCCTAACGAAAAATATGGACAGGAAATCCAAGGAAACCCTGCAAGAAATTTCGGGGATAAAAATAGAAAATAAAATAAAATATCTAGGTATTAGGCCTGTTTGATCAAGAAAAAAATTGTTTCTAAAATCGATTTGTAATTGGGGTGTTTTTTTGTTTCGATATTTAAAATATTTACAAAACTTTCCAAAAAAAATGTTTTGTTATTTACGAAATTTCGTAAATATTTACAAAACATTTTGTAAGTGTGAATGTTGCAGTAATGGTCACCTTGATTAGCATTGAATGGCTTTCATTTCTCCCACCCTGGACATTCCATAGATAAACTCCATTTGCCTAGTTTCCAACAGACCTCTGAGGATGCCTGCCATAGATGTGGGCAAAATGTCAGGAGAGAATGCTTCTGGAACATGGTCATACACTCATACAGCCCTGAAAACTCACAGCAAAAGAGCCTGGATGGATGCAGCCTTCAATTTGTGGCAATCAGATGGTATTGTTGGTCTCATCTCAGGCGGGCCACGGAGGCAGAGCCGGCGCTGCAGGAATGCCCTCCCCGGCTCCTGCGCTCCGGCTCCTGCGCCCTCCTCTTCCTCCTCCTCCTCCCAGCTGTGTTGCAGGAAGCCGATTGGATGGCGCGCGGAGGCCGGTTGTAAGGGTGAGCGTGCGCGCGCCATCCAATCGGCTCCGGCTCCTGCGCCCTCCTCCTCCTCCTCCTCCTCCTCCCAGCTGTGCCAGGAGGAGGAGGAGGAGGGCGCAGGAGCCGGAGCCGATTGGATGGCGCGCGCGCGCTCACCCTTACAACCGGCCTCCGCGCGCCATCCAATCGGCTCCGGCTCCTGCGCCCTCCTCCTCCTCCTCCTCCTGGCACTTCCTGGCTGCAACACAGCTGGGAGGAGGAGGAGGAGGAGGAGGGCGCAGGAGCCGGAGCCGATTGGATGGCGTGCGGAGGCCGGTTGTAAGGGTGAGCGTGCGCGCGCCATCCAATCGGCTCCGGCTCCTGCGCCCTCCTCCTCCTCCTCCTCCTCCCAGCTGTGCCAGGAGGAGGAGGAGGAGGGCGCAGGAGCCGGAGCCGATTGGATGGCGCACGCGCGCTCACCCTTACAACCGGCCTCCGCGCGCCATCCAATCGGCTCCGGCTCCTGCGCCCTCCTCCTCCTCCTCCTCCTGGCACTTCCTGGCTGCAACACAGCTGGGAGGAGGAGGAGGAGGAGGGCGCAGGAGCCGGAGCCGATTGGATGGCGTGCGGAGGCCGGTTGTAAGGGTGAGCGCGCGCGGGCCGGGCGCCCAACAGGCAGGGGCGGTGCTTGGCTCACTGGGTGTGCGCTCGCGCCGCCCCTTCGCCCCGCCCGCCCCATTTACTGCTGGGGTGCTTGGGAGCGCCGGATTGGCTCCCAGGCACCAGCAGCACTCAGCAGCCTCCATCCCATTAACGACACGAGCTGAAGCTCGTAAAATATATGGGGCTGCTGTTTCGATATTTTTAAACCCTTCTGGGTTTAAAAATGTGTTTTGAAATCGCGTCGGATGTGGTAAAAATAACGAATTAATAACGAAATAACGAATTAACGAACGAAACTGCACAGGCCTACTAGGTATATATATCACTCAAAGCAATATAAACCTAATAAAATATAACTACATTCTCCTGTGGAAGTTGACTTAGACAAATGGAAACATCAAAACTTCTCCCTTTTGGGAAGGATAGCGATAATTAAAATGTCGATTCTACCTTCTTATTTCAAACACTACCAATACTCAGGAATGATCATCTTTTTAAAAAATGGAATGTGGAAATAACGAAATTCATATGGAAAAATAGGAAACCTAGAATAAATTATAAAACCCTCACAGACGATAAGAAAAGAGGTGGTCTTGGACTCCCTAACCTAAAGTTATATTATGAGGCTAGCAATCTAGTAGGGGTAAAGGAATGGGCTTCTTTAAAGAATAACAAATTACTCGCATTAGAGGGACATGATTTACGGATGGGATGGCACAGCTATTTATGGCACAATAAAATAAAAACGGGAAAAAAATTCAATAACCATGTCATTAGGGCCTCCCTTATAAAAACATGGGAGAAATATAAATTAAGATGGTACAACAAAACCCCAATGTGGATATCGCCGGTAGAAGCGAGACATAAAAAAGAGTTGGAGGAAAAAAACTGGCTGACATATCAGCAAATATTAAAATATTCTAGAGAACAACAAATTACGTTAAAATCACTGGAAGAACTTAGAATAATTAATAAAAAAATAAACTGGTTCCAATACTACCAAATCCAACAAGGATTCAAAGAGGATGGGAAAACCGGTTTTGACCAAGAACAGGGGTTATGGGACTTAGTCCTAAAGAAAGAGAAGAAATTAATTAAGATACTGTACCAACAACTCCTAAAATGGTCCACAGAGGAAGAACAGGTTAAAAACTGTCAGATTCAATGGGCTAAAGATTTAGGACACAACATACTAATGCACCAATGGGAAGAAATATGGAACACCAAAATAAAATACACAATAGCCATTGACCTAAGGGAAAATTGGTTTAAAATGTTTTACCGTTGGTATTATACCCCGGAAAAGTTAGCTAAATTCAATAAAGGGATATCCAATAGCTGTTGGAAATGTGGCAAAGAAAGAGGAACATTCATCCACGTATGGTGGGAATGTAAAAAAGTGAAAAAATACTGGAAAGAAATACACACTGCCACACAAAAAATATTAAAAATAAAATTTGTTATTCTACCAGAAATTTATTTATTGGGCATCTCTAATCCTAAATTCGATAAAAATCAAGAGAAGCTAATATTTCTTTTAAGCACCGCTGCTAGGATTCTACTTGCAAAATTTTGGAAGCTAAAAGAAATTCCAGACTTTGGGACTCTCTGTCCCAAAGATTAAACAATAATAGCAAAAAAACCAATTGGTCAGGGCTCAAAGACTACTGCGCAGAAAAAAGAATCCCTCTATCGATAGACCTGTCCAACGTATAAGGAACAACATCCAAAGAAGAGACATCGGAGAAGTAAAAAGAAAAGAAACAACGCACTCAACTTATAAGTGATCCACAAACTCTTGGGAACTCCTTTTTAAATCGATCACCATACCCCACCCTCACACTCATACCCTTTCTTTTCTGCCCCCTCCCTCACCTCTCCCGGCACTTTCCCATACCCATATCTATACTCCTCTCTTCTCTTCCTCTCTCTTATTATTATTATTATTATTATTATTATTATTATTACTTTATTTGTACCCCGCTAGCATCTCCCGAAGGATTCGATGCGGCTTACAACAGGCCGAAGCCCACACAATACAACAATACAATACATAGCAAATAAAAACAGTTAAGCAGAAAACAAATACAATAGCAATACGGCAAGACATTATTAAAAACTGAGCCGGCCGGAGTAGGGGTACAGGATTAAAAGTGCTGATGTGTCGGAGGAATATGGGATTAAATATAGGTGCGGTGTGCAGTGTGCGGTGGTCTTGGAACTGACTAAAGTGCTTCTGGGATTTGGAACTGAGGTTTCTAGTCTGAGAAGGCACATTTGAACAGCCAGGTTTTAAGGTTCTTTCTGAAGACTGCCAGTGTAGGGGCTTGTCTGAGGTCTTTCGGGAGGGTGTTCCAGAGGCGGGGGGCCACCACGGAGAAGGCCCTGTCCCGCGTCCCCACCAAACGCGCTTGTGACGTGGCCGGAATCACGAGCAGGGCCTCTCCAGATGACCGGAGTGAGCGTGTGGGTTCATAGACAACGATGCGGTCACGCAGGTAGGGTGGTCCCAAACCATTCAGGGCTTTGTAGGTAAGCACCTGCACCTTAAATTGGGCTCGGAAGATAAACGGCAGCCAGTGGAGCTCTTTAAACAGGAGGGTTGACCTCTCTCTGTAATGGGCCCCAGTTAACATTCTGGCCGCTGCCCGCTGGACCAATTGGAGTTTCCGAGCCGTTTTTAAGGGCAGCCCCACATAGAGCGCATTGCAGTAATCCAGTCTAGAGGTGACTAAGGCATGGACCACCCTGGCCAGATCAGCCTTAGCGAGGTAAGGTCGCAGCTGGCGCACAAGTCTCAGTTGTGCAAAGGCCCTCCCGGCCACCGCCGACGCCTGAGCCTCAAGCGTGAGCGATGAGTCCAGGAGAACTCCCAAGCTGCGGACCTCTTTCTCTTCCCTCCTTCCCTCTCCCCCTTTAAATGACAATACTGTATTTTTTATACTTGTTCTTAAAAGCATAATAAAAATTTACTTAAAAAAATGAGTCCCCGATGAGCTTAATGGTGAACGTAATAGGGTTACTTTAGGCATGGGCCAACTTTGGCCCTCCAGGTGTTTTGGACTTCAACTCCCACAATTCTTCTGGGAGTTGAAGTCCAAAACGCCTAGAGGGCCAAAGGTGATCCAAGGCTGGGTTAATCCAATGTACACAATGGATACTTGGGGATGATGACTGTAAAGGAGGGTAAAATTACTGCCACCTAATCTGTGGGGAAGCCCAGTAATTCTCAGCATCAATTTAGGAGCTGGTTTATAAAGGGACTATTATTTACAAAAGTATTGATAGCATAGCATTTTCTGTCCCTGGTTTGGTTTTACTTCTTATGCAGGCTATTTGACTTAGGAGGCAAGGCTTGAGGAAAACAGTAACAAGTTTATTAGAACAAGCAAGGTATAACTGTTCTGGAACAGCTGTTCCAGGAGCTCCAGATTTATTTGCTGTGTTTAAATGTTTGTGTGCAATCCCATGCTTGGGATTTTGCAGCAGGGGGTTTCCTGTTATAATTTGCATTTACAGGGTAAGCCACCTGCCAGTTATAGTTGGGTTCCCTGGTCCCGCTCCTTTTTGAGTTTTGGAGGGAACAGGAGCCTTTTTAAGTTCAGTTCTCACAGAGAAGCCTTTCGCACAGGACATAGAACGAAGTGGCTCCTGTAGAAAAGCTTCATCTTTTACAGCTTGGCCGGGGTTAAACAGCCCTATAGCTTGGCCGGGAGACATACAGCCAAAGCTTGGCTGAGGGACTTCAGCCGGCCATCACAGCGACCTGAACTCTTTCTTTTTCCCTGGAGGTCTACAAAGCTCTGTTGAGGCAAGGGTCACTCGCGGAAGCCAGACGCAGTTGGTACCAGGTGCAGGGGCTCCACGTCAACAGAGGCAAGTACAGACTGCCCAGATTAGAAGCTAGGATTTCCCCATCAGTTAGTTACAGTTAAGAAGACAGTGCCTGTTCCCAGTGAACAAGATTGCAAGAGCCAATAGACAGTTAAGAAAGCTTGAAAGTACCTGTTTGTTTTAATCAATAAAGAACTTTGTTGGATTTACTTTAAGCATTCTAAAGACTCTGTTTGGGGGAATCTAAGGGCCTTTAATCTGAGGCAGCCCCGGCGTCCCGTTGGGCACACAGAATTTATGTCCTGTCTACAGTCATGCGCACAGGCCCAGCGTGCGACAGCACAGTAAAAGACGTAGCTGGTGGCTTCTGCCACCCGAGAATAGAGAAAAAGACTTTAGAGCTACAGAACAGTGTTTAAGAAGCCCGTACAAGCCATTTCAAGTCTTCATTACCTGGATCCATCTGTCTGTGTCTCTTCATTTTTGGCCATTTTGGAAGACCAGAAGGGAGGGGCTGGCAGCCTCCTTCTTTGCTTCAGCTCTCTTCCCACCCTTTTGAAGATCTACTCACCAGTTTGCAAGTTGCTACATTCCTCCTCCAGCTTTTGCACAGCAGGTCTGCACGGAATTGCAACATTCTTCCCGCCCTTTCTAAAGTATCTACATAACCTGCTCTGCAAGGTTTGCTACAATCTCTGCACAGCAAGTCTGCAGTTTGTCACTTTGCAAGTTTTCAGCCAGAAACAAGGTTTTCCCGCCCCTTTTAAAGCTCAGCTCTGCAGAAGCCTTTGGTGCTTGGCTTCCAGATTCCTGGAAAGGGTTTTTTGCAATCGCCTTTGACTTTTTACAGCCTTTCAACAAGAGTTTGATGTGCATTTGAATTATTGCGTCTGCTATGTTTATTCTCCCTTAAAGTATTAGGTTTTGAGTGTTTGCAATTGCATTGATTTAATTGCCTGCTCTATCTGTCATACCTGCATTGCCTTAAAGTGGTAAGCTATTTGTGCGTGCCAATTACACTGTTACATTGCTTGCTCTATTTGTTGTTACAATTGCATTTTTATGCTGCCTGCTGCATCCTATTGAAATTGCTTTGATATATTGCTTGTTTTATCTGTTATATCTGCATTCTTACACTGACTGCTTTGTAATTGCATTGACATATTGCATTGCTCTATTGACTGGGTTATTACTATACTGACATTATTCGTTATTGTGATTGCATTTCTATACTGTTTGGGCAATTTGCTGTCATGGCTGACACCTCAGGTTCCCCAAAGTCTGAAGGTAAAGCTTATAGCCTTCGTTCTCAGGGTTCTAGACACCCATCGCACAAAGCCTTATATTCGCTTTTACAGCAGGAATCTCTGCTTACAGATAAGCTTGAAAGTGTATGGCTTTCTATTGTCGACCTCGACAGCCAGCGTTCTGAGGATTTGGAGAAATCCCAGGACATCAAGGCAGAGCTTAAGATTTTGATTAATAAGTGGAGAGTTTTAGTTGATGACATCATTCAGTTGTTTGGTAGAATAAACAACCAGGATGCAGATTGTAGGGCAATCCAGTTTTTGAACAGCATTAAGAATAGGGAGGTTAGCTATGCTCATTTGTTTTATGCAGCTGACTTTAATCCCTCCCCCAGAAGAGACAAAGATGGTCAAGCTTTGCCTGTTGGCAACGTGATCCCAGAGACGCTTAAGCATTCCCCAAAGGCTTTAAGTGCGCAGAGCAGTCAGGGAGGTGCTTCTGACCAAAGCAAGCACAGCCACACCAGCAGGAAGCATAGCAGCAGACATGGCTCCATGTCAGGATCATCTGTCTCCAGAAGCAGCTCCTCATCGATGGCGGCCCTTTACAACAAAGAAGCCAAGTGAATGGAACTGCAGGAAAAAATTCTCGAGGCGGAAGCTGAGGCAGCAGCTGCAGATCTAGGCCTGAACTTTGAGCGGGCTCAACTGGAGCGGGCTCAACTGGAGCAGGCTCAACTGGAGACAAAGCAGAAGCAGTCGCAAGCCGAGTTAGAGGCAAAGCTAAAGTTGTCGCATATCCAGCAGGAGGCAGCACAGAAGAGGGTCTGTGCCAACATCTTGGCAAAGGTGCTGCAAGGAGAACTATCTCAAGAAAATGTCAACCTTTTGCCAACGCCTCCAACCATGCCTCTTCTGCCAGCCCACGTTGGCTTCCAAGACGGCAACCTGGTGCATGCGGACAGCGACATCGTGCCACACAGGCTGGTCGAGCAATTCGGGGCCAGGAGCCCACAGCCACCAACTCAGGTACCAAAGCCCAGCCCAGAAACCAGGCTTTCGCCCATTCCTGAGGCCGCAGGTGTTCCTTGGAATGGACCTTCTAGATTTCAAAAGAACTTCACCTTTACCCCTGACCAAACACCCCTTCCGTTCCTTCAGACTCCTCAGTTGCAGCTTGAGTCTTTGTTCAGGAACCCGAAGAAGGATTTGAGGGACAAAGGTGTAGAGAAATTCTTTGACCAGCCAGAAGATTTCCTACTTTGGAAAAAGACTTTTCAGCAAGCCATTCAGAGTTTAAGACTCACCTCTGAGGAACATTTGACTCTTTTGATCACTTGGTTTGGTCCAGTATCAACTCAGCAGGTGAGAAGGATTTTCTTCGCTCTCATCGATCAACCAGACAGAGCATTGGACACTGCATGGACGAGGCTTAATCAGCGTTACGGGACCAGCACCCAAATTGAAGCCTCGCTGATGGGCAGGCTCAAACCTAAGTGCTCAAACCTAAGGACTTTGAACAGCTTTGGGACTTGTCAGACTTATTGATTGAGCTTCAGTCTGCCAAGGGAAACCCACAGCTTCCAGGGTTTGCCTGCCTGGACCAACACCTGTCCCAAACTGCCATCATCCAGAAGCTGCCATTCTCCTTACAAGAAGAGTGGGGCAAAGAAGTCTTCAGATTCAAACAGGCCAACCATCAGGTCTACCCACCGTTTACCCATCTTGTGGACTTTGTTACAAATGCTGCCATGCAGTTCAACGACCAAACTCTTTATGGGACTCCAAGGACGGACAGGTCCATCAAAGACCCTAAGAAACCTGCAGACAGTGGCACCAAAGGAAACATTGCCGTCAAGACCAACTCATCTCCAGCTGACCCCAAGGATGTCTTGTGCCCACTTCATGCAAAACCCCACAGTTTGGCCGACTGTAGAGAGTTTGCCAAGAAGCCTCACGCAGACAAGGTCGAGATCCTCAAAAGGTCCAGGATCTGCTTCAGGTGCTGCGGTGCAACTCTCCACCAGTCAAAGTCATTCAAAGAAAAGGTGAAGTGCGAGGTGTGCCAATCCGAAAAGCATTGCTCAGCTATGCATGACAAGGATTTCGTGCCCTCCAAGGTCAAGAGCGGGGCCACCAGTCAACGCTCCCCAGAAGATTCAGCTGGGCCTTCATCGGGCACTGAGGCACCTTCTGTGGCCTGCACCCAGTTGTGCGGCAGTCCAAAGAAAACTAGGATTTGCCACCCTATTTGTTTGGCAGAGGTCTTTCCTGCCAGCAAGCCATGGATAAAGAAGAAAATGTATGGGACCCTTGACAACCAAAGCGACGGTTCCCTGGCCACCCCTGGCTTCTTCAAAATCTTTAAGGGGCAGGCAAAGACTATTGACTATTGTATTTCTACTTGTACAGGCAAACAACGAAGACAGGGCCGCATTGCATCTGGATTTATCATTTCACCATGTGGCAAAGACATTCGTTTTGAGTTACATGACCTTATTGAGTGTGCATCCATCCCACGCAATAAGGACCAGATTGCTACCAGAGAGATGATGCAAGTGCATCCTCACCTGAAAGGACTACAGGACCTCATTCCACCCTTTGAGCCGGGCATCGACATAGTCCTGCTCATTGGATCCAACTGCCCCAGCTTGATGAGCATCCGAGCTGAAAAGAGAGGTCCTCCTGGTGCACCTTTGGCACAGAAGACTCCTTTAGGATGGACCATACAGGGACCTGTATGTGTCGACAGAATGCATCCTCCGTCTTCTCTGTGTCCAGATCAGCCCAACACCCTCAACACCCTAACGCTGTGGCAGAGTCACCCTCATGCAAAGCTGTCTCAGCCACATTTCTGTTTGCTGCCAAGGAGTTTCATCTGAGTTCTCTTCCATCTTCGACGTGTCCCGGGATGATGAGAACACAGCGCTCTCCCGAGATGATCAAGCGTCCCTGAACATCATGAACTCCAAGGTGACTCTCAGCGAGGAAGGGAACTGGATCGCCCCTTTGCCCTTCAAAACAGACCGGCCTACCCTGCCTCCCAACAGACAGATAGCAGAGAGGAGACTGCAGTCTTTAAGATGCAGCATGATCCCAAGACCAAACAGCAAATCGTTCAGGCTCAAGATTTACACCAACTGAGCATCCCACGCCAATTCACAGCCAGGAGCCCTTTGCAAGGTTCACACACCGAACTCAATGTCTTTTGTGACGCCTCGGAGAAAGCTATTGCAGCTGTGACTTACGCCAGACAAAGGGACTCTAGCTCTTGGGCTTTAGGCTTTGCTAAGGCCAAGGCTAAGATTGCTCCACTTCACACCACTGTCCTTAGGTTAGGACTCTGTGCTGCTGTGCTAGGTATTCAATTAGCTCAGACAATTAGGAGAGAGAGTAGGCATTTCTTTTCAGTCATCTTTACTTGTTTAGTTATCCGAGCCATTCACATCGAGGTGATTGAGTGTATGGATACTTCAGCCTTTTTAAATGCAGAAAAGGTTTCATGGTTATTCAATGTACCGCATGCGTCTCACATGGGGTGTGTGGGAACGTATGATTGGTTTGTGTAGAAAGATTTTAAATGCTATGTTTTTAGAGTGTAAGAATTTGACTCATGATGTTTTGGTTACTTTGATGGCGGAAGTGACAGCAATTGTAAATAGCCGCCTATTGGTGCCCATCACCACAGACTCTGATACTCCACAGCTTCTCACTCCTGCATCCATTTTGACTCAAAGACTTCTGAATGGCAGGAAATTATGTACCCTGTTCCTGAAGGGTCTTACAAGGTACTCTGGAAACAAACTCATCATTGAGAAATCTAGGCCTGGAGTGTTCTGGAACAGTTGTTCCAGGAGCTCCAGATTTATTTGCTGTGTTTAAATGTTTGTGTGCAATCCCATGCTTGGGATTTTGCAGCAGGGGGTTTCCTGTTATAATTTGCATTTACAGGGTAAGCCACCTGCCAGTTATAGTTGGGTTCCCTGGTCCCGCTCCTTTTTGAGTTTTGGAGGGAACAGGAGCCTTTTTAAGTTCAGTTCTCACAGAGAAGCCTTTCGCACAGGACATAGAACGAAGTGGCTCCTGTAGAAAAGCTTCGTCTTTTACAGCTTGGCCGGGGTTAAACAGCCCTATAGCTTGGCCGGGAAACATACAGCCACAGCTTGGCTGAGGGACTTCAGACGGCCATCACAGCAACCTGAACTCTTTCTTTTTCCCTGGAGGTCTACAAAGCTCTGTTGAGGCAAGGGTCACTCGCGGAAGCCAGACGCAGTTGGTACCGGGTGCAGGGGCTCCACGTCAACAGAGGCAAGTACAGACTGCCCAGATTAGAAGCTAGGATTTCCCCATCAGTTAGTTATAGTTAAGAAGACAGTGCCTGTTCCCAGTGAACAAGATTGCAAGAGCCAATAGACAGTTAAGAAAGCTTGAAAGTACTTGTTTGTTTTCATCAATAAAGAATTTTGTTGGATTTACTTTAAGCATTCTAAAGACTTTGTTTGGGGGAATCTAAGGACCTTTAATCTGAGGCAGCCCTGGCGTCCCGTTGGGCACACGGAATTTATGTCCTGTCTACATTCATACACACAGGTCCAGTGTGCGAAGGCACAATAACAGATTCGATTGTTTCTTCACAAGAGGCACGAATCTTGATTGGTTACATTAGTAAGGTTTCATGAGTGACTTTAGGTATAGACTATAAGAGGTTTCTATAAGCAGATGTATCTTTCCTGGACAACTGTCCTAATAAAACAAATAAGCTGAAAGGCTTATTTAACAGAATTGGCTCCCAGCCAAACCCTGATTCTTAATATTAAAGAACCAGTCTTCCCTATAGTTCTCTAACTATAGTATTCCTGATGGTTTTCCACACACCACAGGATCAACTACCTTCTCCTGTAACTCTTTGGTCACAGACTACCACTTTCAAAAAGCTGCACCATGAAGTGACAGTTGGCTCTGCCCCCCCCCCCTTGCTATGGCAACTCAGCTCAGGCTAAATCAGCCACCATCTCTAACAAAATATAATCCTACATACTTACCATTTATTATCTACTGTTTAAACAACACATAACCATAAGAATAAAATTACACATCTTCACAATGACCATCTCAATAGGTGATGCTGCCTTGAGGCTGTTGTTTCTATTTCATATTTGTATACATTTCATCAAAGAGTAGAACATCAACTTAAGAGTACCCCCGACTTATGAGCATTTTGAGTTAAGAGCCATTGCTCAGTGCTGTTTTGCTTTGACATACAAGCGGCATTTTACTTAAGAGCAAGTGCGGGAGTGCAGGGCAACCTCCAGGCCTTGTATTCTTGTCTGCTTTGGGAGAAAGTTTGCTGCCCACTTTGCTCTTGTCCACTTTGAGGGACGTTGGGCTTGTTGATTTTGTGCGGTTTTTATTCCTGGTCTGTTTGGCTTGATGAAGAGAGAGAGAGAGCAAGAGAGGGAGGGAGGCTGGAAGGAGGACAGAAGGAAGGAGAAAAGGATGCTTTTGCCTCTTTGCTTTGTGTTGGTTTGTGCTCCATGCCACAATGTTGTGCTTCTATCATTTTAAAGTTGATCTTTAATTTTTTATTGTTCTACTAGCTTGGGTATCCAGCAATACCAGAGTTATTTGAAAAAGTCATTATTTGTTTTTGGATGTTATGGATTGACCCGTTAGAAATTAGTGCAGATCTATGGCTGATGGGGTTTGCAGTAGTCTCTGGATGTAGGTGAAGGTAGTGAAAATCCCATTGTCTGTGGTCCATCCTCCCCCAAACCTCACTAGGATGTAAAGTGGGTCATGGTGGGGAAGGGTGGTGGGGTCTGTGTGCCAAGTTTGGTGCAGATTCATGGCTAATGGAGTTAGCAATAGTCTCCAGATGTGGGTGACGGTACTGCAAATCCTATCTTCCATGGTCCATCCTCCTCAGGACCCAAAGTGGCTCATTGGGGGGTCTGTGTGCCAATTTTGGTACAGATCTATTATTTGTGGGAGTTGCAGTGGTCTCTGGAAGTCATAAAAATCATTGCCCACACACAAACATTCACTTTTATTATATACATAGAGCAGGGGTCCTCAAACTAAGGCCCGGGGCTGGATACGGCCCTCCAAGGTCATTTACCCGGCCCTCACTCAGGGTCAACCTAAATCTGAAACTACTTGAAAGCACACAAGAACAACAATCCTATATCATCAGCCAAAAGCACACACACACTTCCCATTGAAATACGAATAAGTTTATATATTTGTTAAAATTGTTCTTCATTTTAATTATTGTATTGTTTTAAGTGTCTTTTGCACTACAAATAAGATATGTGCAGTTTGCATATGCTCATTAATGCTTTTTTCAAGTTATAATTTGGCCCCCCAACAGTTTGAGGGACTGTGACCTAGCCCTCTGTTTAAAAAGTCTGAGGATCCCTGACACAGATAGATCGATAGATATATAGAATAGATAGATAGGTAGATAGATATAGATAGATAGATGTGAATTTATACATTATTTGTTATTTTTCTTATTTAAAAACACATAATAAAAAATGGGAGGGGAAAGTTTTGAGCCCACCAAATGGAATAATAGCATTTCTATGGGAAAATCTACTTTGGCATAAGAGCATTTTGAGTTAAGAGCTCATCACAAAACGAGTTCAACTCGTTAAAAGGCATCACTGTACTTTTTATAATTTGGGAGTCTGATTTCTGGATGTCATATTGAAGTCAATACGGACTTTAGGAGGGTCTCCCCAGTAAGAGAGGCCCCTAGGACCACATCAAAGAGGGTCCGCTACCTTGGCGAGCTGTTAGAGAAGCCTGATTCCAGCAGTTTTATTAATATTAAAAATTGAAATGAGACTCTTGCCAAGGCGAAGAAGTGGCACCGAGGTTTAATGAGCGATTCAGCTAAAGCGGATGCGATTGCAGTGATATCTCACATGCAAGCATGCTGTTACAAAGTTTGCAAGCATCTTTATAGCCAAAACATGTACAGAGATTTCAAATTTCCCGCCCTCACTTCCCCGCCTGGCTTGATGGTGATTGGCTGGTGGCTGAACAGCTGGGAGGAGGCTTGGCGGCCCGCCCTCAGCCTGAGCCAATCACGAGGCTTCCCCACTTCAGGAGAGCCTATCAGGATGCTTTCCCCGCTTCGGGGGATTGACGAATCAGGGAAGAGGAGGCGGGATGATCAGGGACAATGGAGAGTAATAGGATTATGACATTCTTGAAATCTATGTGTCCCTGCGTCCAGGAAATCAGCCAGCTGGGGGATTGGGTTATTGTCTTGATAATGAGAAGTTGATAGATTTTAGAAGAGTTTTCCTGTCCCTGATCTGATAAGAGGCGTTTGTGATGTGTCTTGGGTGAGGAAAAAACGGAGCTGGGCAGAAGACCCCCTGTGGGCAGTCTGGCCCATATTGTTTCTATTAATCAAAACTTGACCGGCGGAGATGCCTATCAATCAGCCTAACTCTGAAAATCAATAGGAACTTCCTTTGCAAGAGTTTGCGTAATGTTTGTTTTTGTGAGGGCAACAGCCCCCTCGGGCAGCTGATTACTTCCTAGTCATCGCTCTAAGGTTGGGTAAGGGGCCAAGAGTCAGGCAACGCAAAGGGCATAGGATATTTTCATAAAAAGATATGAAATCATAAACATAAACGCTCAAATCATAAACATTTCATAGCAACGAACCCATCCTTGTCCCACATCCCAAGTACATTTTAATAAAAGATTTAATTTCATGAAGAAACTTGATGTCCAGTGTTTTAAGAGGTCTTTGAAGAAAGTTCATTAGGGGGATAGTATGTACTGAAGTCCAAGATATGCAGGCAGAGAGTCCATGATCTTTGGGAAGGCTGGCAGATGAAACCCCAGCTATGCTGCAATCGATTCATGCTTTGATCCTTGGAAAACTAGAATCTCTTCCCAAGGTCCGGGTCCCCTTGGCCAGGCTCTTCCCCGAAGTCCCATGGGGGAACCGCATCAAGTCCCCGGGTCCAGAGCAGAACAAATAATCTATAAACTGAACAAAATTAAAACCCCAGAGTCCTTAGAGAGGGCTAAAGAAATTTCCTTTAGCCTGCAAGAAGAGAGGAGGCGCTACAGAGCGGTTCTATTGGAACAAGAGCCTAGTTCCTCATTCAAAGGTGCAGAGGAAAAGGTTCAAGGCTCCCGATGTGTAAGCCTTAGATCCAGTCAGCCTAAGCTTCCATCTAAGGCAGCTAGCCTTAGATCCAAATATTCATCTAGGCATAGCAGTGCCTCCCAATCTGCACATCTTTCTTAGCACATCTTTCTTAGCACATCTTACAAAGCAGCATACTTCAATAGAGAATGTCCGTTTGGAAATTAGAAAAGAGGTTTTGGAAGCAGAGGCGTCTGCTGAGATGGCTAAGCAAGGCCTCGCCTTCGAAGAGAAGGAGCTCCTCTTTCAACAGGCTAAGGCCCAGCAGGAACTGCTTTTGGCAGACAAGAGCCCAACAGGAAGCTGAGTTAGCACAGGCTAGGGCCCAACAGGAAGCTGAGTTAGTACAGGCTAAGGCCCAGAGAGAAATAGTCCCTTCACTGAAGATGAAAGCTTCAGAGGCGCTGCCTGCCAGCAAGCTGCTGAACCCAGCATCTCCTACCATCGTGATGAGACATGTTCAACCGAAGAACATTGACTTTGTCACACCACAGTAGACTCCTCAGATGTATCCCTACACACCGGATTCACAATTGGGCTCCCTCCTGCGAAATCCCAGAAGAGATATCAGAGACAAAGGCGTCCAGGAATTCACCGACCAACCAGACGACTACCTTCTGTGGAAAATTACCTTCAAGAGGGCCATCCGAGATTTCAAATTAGAAGCTGATGAAGAATTGTCTCTTCTTATGGACCCAACTTAGCCGAGCAAGTAAAGAGGCTCTATGCTGCTCACATGTCAGACCCTCAAAAAGCATTGTCTACAGCGTGGTCTCACTTGGATCAGCGCTACGGTTCGAGCACTGAGATAGAAGCGTCCCTCATGGAACGACTCAACAGGTTCCCATCACTGAAGATGAAAGACTGCAAACAGCTTTGGGACTTCAGTGATCTTTTATTAGAGTTAGCTTCAGCCAAAGGAAACCCAGAGCTGCCAGGATTGGCATGTCTGGACCAGCACACGTCTCTGCAAACTTCCCTTTCCCCTTCAAGAAGCTTGGGGGAAAGAGGTGTTCAAGTACAAGGAGGCGAATGCAAATGTATATCCGCCCTTCAACTTTTTGGTGGATTTCGTCACCAGAGCAGCCCATGAGAGGAATGACCCTCAAACAGGTCTTCCCACTTTGTACCAAGGCCTAAAGCCTGAAAAGACCTCCAAAGAAGACAATGTGCAGGGCAAAGAACTTAAAAGGAACTTGAGTGTCAAGATGACAGACACTACTCCTCCAGCTTCAGTTCAACCAGTCGGCAACAGCAGCATCACCTGTCCCATTCATCAGAGGCCACACAGCCTAGCTGAATGCAGAGAGTTCGCGAAAAAGCCCTATAAAGAGCGGCTTCAAATAGTTCAAAAGGCCAAGGTGTGCTTCAGATGTTGCGGCTCCACTATTCACTTCTCTAAAGACGGCAAGGAGAAGGTGAAATGTCAACGTTGCAACAGTCTCAAGCATTGCTCTGCAATGCACAATTTTGATTCCCCTCAATTCAAAGCAAAGTCAAAGTCCCCTGTCAAAGAAGAAACCAAAGAAGTGATGGACCAAAAGCCTACAGAACCTCAGGTAGCACTCAAGACTCCGGCCGTTGCCTGCACCAAGCTTTGCCAAAATAACATCAAGCCCAGGATTTGTCACCCAATCTGCCTGGCGGAGGTGTATCCAGACAAGCAGCCGCGGAATTGGAAAAAATGTCTACGTTGCCCTGGATGCCCAAAGTGATGCATCGCTTGGATGGACGGTGTTAGGCCCAATCTACCTGAACAAGATGTTCCAGCCTGTCACTAAAAGATCTTCACTAATGCAAGGATGTGCCAGCCACATCTCAGTTTGTTGACAGGGAGTAAAGCCCAATTACTCTTCCATCTTCGAAGTCACAGAGAGAGATGAGCAAACAGCCTTCTCTAAAGACGAACAAAGGTTCCTTGAGATGATGAACAACCAAATCACTCAAGACCCCCAAGGTAATTGGATAGCACCTTTACCTTTCAAGCCAAAAAGACCATCTATACCCAACAACAGAGGTGTTGCCCTTCACCGTCTCCTTTCCTTAAGAAGAAGGATGCTGAAGGATCCAAAGGTGAAGGCCCAGATCACCCAGTTTGTAGAAAACCTCTTCAGCAACAACTATGCCAAACCAGCCAGTGCGTGTGCGGAGGGGGAAGAGCAGTGGTTCCTGCCGTACCACAAAGTGACACATCCACAGAAACCTGATAAAGTCCGCATTGTTTTTGATGATAGTGCTGAATACCAAGGCAAAGCTTGGGTCCACGTGTTTGGTAACACTCAGTCTCCGGCAGTTGTTAATTATTGTTTAAAAAAGACTGCAGACAAATTTGGCCATTTGTTTAGCCCAGCGGTTCTCAACCTGGGGGTCGTGACCCCCAAGGGGGTTGCTGGGCCATTTTTTGGGGGTCGTGAAGCTACCTCGGTTGGCCCCGACACCCCAAAATGGCTGCCGGCTCCTGTGTGAGCCAAACAGCCGCAGCCATGGAGGCACCCTTCGCCGCTCGCCTCCTGCGACCTCCGGCTTCGGGGGATGCGAGAGGTGACTGGGAGGCCCCTTCCATGGCTGCAGCCATGGAGGGGGCCTTCGCCGGTCGCCCCCTGCACCCTCCGGCTTCGGGGGACGCGAGAGGCGACTGGGAGGCCCCTTCCATGGCTGCAGCCATGGAGGGGGCCTTCAACGGTCGCCTCCTGCGCCCTCCGGCTTCGGGGGACGCGAGAGGCGACTGGGAGGCCCCGTCCATGGCTGCAGCCATGGAGGGGGCCTTCGCCGGTCGCCTCCTGCGCCCTCCGGATACGGGGGATGCGAGTGGCGACTGGGAAGCCCATCATGGCTGCAGCCATGGAGGGGGCCTTCGCCGGTTGCCTCCTGCGCCCTCCTGCTTCGGGGGGACACGAGAGGCGACTGGGAGGCCCCTTCCATGGCTGCAGCCATGGAGGGGGGCTTTGCCGGTCGCCTCCTGCGCCCTCCGGTTTTGGTGGGCGCGAGAGGCGACTGGGTGGCCCCTTCCATGGCTGCAGCCATGGAGGGGGCCTTCGCTGGTCGCCTCCTGCACCCTCCTGTTTCGGGGGATGCGAGAGGTGACTGGGAGGCCCCATCCATTGCTGCAGCCATGGAGGGGGCCTTCGCCGGTCACCTCCTGTGCCCTCCGGCTCCGGGGGACGCAGGAGGCGACTGGGAGGCCCCTTCCATGGCTGCAGCCATGGAGGGGGCCTTCGACGGTTGCCTCCTGTGTTCTCCGGCTTCGGAGGATATGAGAGGCAACTGGGAGGACCCATCCGTGGCTGTAGCCATAGAGGGGGCCTTCGCCGCTTGCCTCCTGTGACCTCCGGCTTCGCGGGACGCGAGAGGCAACTAGGAGGCCCCCTCCGTGGCTGCAACCACGGAGGGGGCCTTCCCCGCTCGCCTCCTGTGCCCTCCAGCTTCGGGGGATGCAAAAGGCAACTGGGAGGCCCCCTCCATGGCTGCAGCCATGGAGGGGGCTTCGCCGCTCGTCTCCTGCGCCCTCCAGCTTCGGAGGACACAAGAGGCGACTGGGAGGACCCATCCGTGGCTGCAGCCATGGAGGGGGCCTTCAACGGTCGCCTCCTGCGCCCTCCGGCTTCGGGGGATGCGAGAGGCGACTGGGAGGCCCCATCCATGGCTGCAGCCATGGAGGGGGCCTTCGCCGGTCGCCTCCTGCGCCCTCCGGCTTCGGGGGATGCGAGTGGTGACTGGGAAGCCCCCGTCCATGGCTGCAGACATGGAGGGGGCCTTCGCCGGTTGCCTCCTGCGCCCTCCTGCTTCGGGGGGACACGAGAGGTGACTGGGAGGCCCCTTCCATGGCTGCAGCCATGGAGGGGGCCTTCGCCGGTCGCCTCCTGCGCTCTCCGGCTTCGGAGGACACAAGAGGCGACTGGGAGGACCCATCCGTGGCTGCAGCCATGGAGGGGGCCTTCGCTGCTTGCCTCCTGCGCCCTCCAGCTTCGGGGGACACGAGAGGCAACTGGGAAGCCCGCTCCATGGCTGCAGCCATGGAGGGGGCCTTCCCCGCTCGCCTTCTGTGCCCTCTGGCTTCGGGGGACGTGAGAGGCAACTGGGAAGCCCCCTCCATGGCTGCAACCATGGAGGGGGCCTTCCCCGCTCGCCTCCTGCACCCTCCGGCTTCGGGGGATGCGAGAGGCGACTGGGAGGCCCCTTCCATGGCTGCAGCCATGGAGGGGGCCTTCAACGGTCGCCTCCTGCCCCTCCGGCTTCGGGGGATGCGAGAGGCGACTGGGAGGCCCCTTCCATGGCTGCAGCCATGGAGGGGGCCTTTGCCGGTCGCCTCCTGCGCCCTCCAGTTTTGGGGGGTGTGAGAGGCGACTGGGTGGCCCCATCCATGACTGCAGCCATGGAGGGGGCCTTCAACGGTCGCCTCCTGCGCCCTCCGGCTTCGGGGGACGCGAGAGGCGACTGGGAGGCCCCGTCCATGGCTGCAGCCATGGAGGGGGCCTTCGCCGGTCGCCTCCTGCGCCCTCCGGATACGGGGGATGCGAGTGGCGACTGGGAAGCCCATCATGGCTGCAGCCATGGAGGGGGCCTTCGCCGGTTGCCTCCTGCGCCCTCCTGCTTCGGGGGGACACGAGAGGCGACTGGGAGGCCCCTTCCATGGCTGCAGCCATGGAGGGGGGCTTTGCCGGTCGCCTCCTGCGCCCTCCGGTTTTGGTGGGCGCGAGAGGCGACTGGGTGGCCCCTTCCATGGCTGCAGCCATGGAGGGGGCCTTCGCTGGTCGCCTCCTGCACCCTCCTGTTTCGGGGGATGCGAGAGGTGACTGGGAGGCCCCATCCATTGCTGCAGCCATGGAGGGGGCCTTCGCCGGTCACCTCCTGTGCCCTCCGGCTCCGGGGGACGCAGGAGGCGACTGGGAGGCCCCTTCCATGGCTGCAGCCATGGAGGGGGCCTTCGACGGTTGCCTCCTGTGTTCTCCGGCTTCGGAGGATATGAGAGGCAACTGGGAGGACCCATCCGTGGCTGTAGCCATAGAGGGGGCCTTCGCCGCTTGCCTCCTGTGACCTCCGGCTTCGCGGGACGCGAGAGGCAACTAGGAGGCCCCCTCCGTGGCTGCAACCACGGAGGGGGCCTTCCCCGCTCGCCTCCTGTGCCCTCCAGCTTCGGGGGATGCAAAAGGCAACTGGGAGGCCCCCTCCATGGCTGCAGCCATGGAGGGGGCTTCGCCGCTCGTCTCCTGCGCCCTCCAGCTTCGGAGGACACAAGAGGCGACTGGGAGGACCCATCCGTGGCTGCAGCCATGGAGGGGGCCTTCAACGGTCGCCTCCTGCGCCCTCCGGCTTCGGGGGATGCGAGAGGCGACTGGGAGGCCCCATCCATGGCTGCAGCCATGGAGGGGGCCTTCGCCGGTCGCCTCCTGCGCCCTCCGGCTTCGGGGGATGCGAGTGGTGACTGGGAAGCCCCCGTCCATGGCTGCAGACATGGAGGGGGCCTTCGCCGGTTGCCTCCTGCGCCCTCCTGCTTCGGGGGGACACGAGAGGTGACTGGGAGGCCCCTTCCATGGCTGCAGCCATGGAGGGGGCCTTCGCCGGTCGCCTCCTGCGCTCTCCGGCTTCGGAGGACACAAGAGGCGACTGGGAGGACCCATCCGTGGCTGCAGCCATGGAGGGGGCCTTCGCTGCTTGCCTCCTGCGCCCTCCAGCTTCGGGGGACACGAGAGGCAACTGGGAAGCCCGCTCCATGGCTGCAGCCATGGAGGGGGCCTTCCCCGCTCGCCTTCTGTGCCCTCTGGCTTCGGGGGACGTGAGAGGCAACTGGGAAGCCCCCTCCATGGCTGCAACCATGGAGGGGGCCTTCCCCGCTCGCCTCCTGCACCCTCCGGCTTCGGGGGATGCGAGAGGCGACTGGGAGGCCCCTTCCATGGCTGCAGCCATGGAGGGGGCCTTCAACGGTCGCCTCCTGCCCCTCCGGCTTCGGGGGATGCGAGAGGCGACTGGGAGGCCCCTTCCATGGCTGCAGCCATGGAGGGGGCCTTTGCCGGTCGCCTCCTGCGCCCTCCAGTTTTGGGGGGTGTGAGAGGCGACTGGGTGGCCCCATCCATGACTGCAGCCATGGAGGGGGCCTTCGCCGGTCGCCTCCTGCGCCCTCCTGTTTCGGTGGATGCGAGAGGTGACTGGGAGGCCCCATCCATTGCTGTAGCCATGGAGGGGGCCTTCGCCGGTCACCTCCTGTGCCCTCCGGCTCCGGGGGACGCAGGAGGCGACTGGGAGGCCCTTTCCATGGCTGCAGCCATGGAGGGGGCCTTCGCCGGTTGCCTCCTGTGCTCTCCGGCTTCGGAGGACATGAGAGGCAACTGGGAGGACCCTTCCGTGGCTGCAGCCACGGAGGGGGCCTTCCCCGCTCGCCTCCTGTGCCCTCCAGCTTCGGGGGATGCGAAAGGCAACTGGGAGGCCCCTTCCATGGCTGCAGCCATGGAGGGGGCTTCGCCGCTCGTCTCCTGTGCCCTCTGGCCTCTGAAGGGGCGAGGGGCTCCCAGCCCTCTTTCCCCTGTCCAGGCAGCAAAGAAGGCTTTTCAGAAACTGAAGGTAGGACAAATCTAATATTTTGTTAATACCTCCCCCAAACCCCTCTAATATTTTCTGTGGGTCATGGAAGTTCTATATGCCAAGTTTTGTTCAATTCTATTGTTGGTGGAGTTCTGAATGCTCTTTGGTGCCTGGTGAACTATAATTCACAGAAGTGAAATTCCCAAAAAGTCAGAGCTGAATCGGTTGGCGGTAATTCCAATCGCTTCATCCATTGTCCATACTCCCCGAAATATACTGTTTTAATCATTAATCACTATGCTTTAATTATGTTTAATTTGTAACAATGGAAATATATCCTGCATATCAGCTGTTTACATTACAATTCATAACAGTTCAGTTATGACGTAGCAACAAAAATATGGTTGGGTGTCACCACAACATCAGGAACTATATTTAGAGGTCACGGCATTAGAAAGGTTGAGAACCACTGGTTTAGCCAATCAGCATTAGTGATTGTCAACCAGAACTTTTACGTTGATGATCTTCTTGTATCCTTTGATTCTGCACAGCAAGCTTCAAAAACAGTCAAGGAAATTCAAGAAATGTTGAGTAAGGCCAACATCCGCCTTCACAAAATAAATTCAAATAGCCCAGAGATACTTCAGGCTTTCCCACCAGAAGACTTGGTGGAAAAAGATGCATCAAAGTTGTTTCAAGATTTGAACACTCAACCCAGTCTAGGTTTGTTATGGAACGTAGCTACAGACTGTTTTACTTTAAGAGCCCCCAAATTGGGCAAAGTCACCTCCAAAAGATTTATGTTGTCTGCCATCAATGGAATTTACGATCCTTTGGGTATAGTGTCTCCAGTAGTCATCCCAGCCAAATTTCTTTTCAAACAGGCAATTCAGCACAAGCTCCCTTGGGACCAAGAGCTTCCTCAGGATCTTATGTCACAATGGAAACATTGGACTTGCCAAGCCCAAGGCATAGAAAATATACAACTGACAAGACAGTACATAGCAAACAGTTCCTCACCTTCAGAGATCATGGAACTACACATATTCTGCAATGCATCCACCAAGGCTATCGCTGTGGTCGCATACGCCAGACAGAGAGGCATCAGTACCTGCTCTTCTGGATTTGTGATGTCAAAGGCTAAAGTAGCACCCATGGACTCTACAGTGCCCAGATTAGAACTCTGCGCCGCTGTCCTAGCCACTCAGTTGAGCCAAACCATCAAAGAAGAAACTGGACATTTGTTTCAAAAAACATTCTTTCACACAGACAGCATGGTTGTGTTAGGTTATCTACAAAACATTACCAACAGATATAAAGTTTATGTTTCAAACAGGATTAGCACCATCCTGAAGAGTTCCAATGTCAATTAGTGGCATTACATATCCACTTCAGAAAATCCAGCAGATGTAGCATCTCAAGGAACAACAGCCTCAAAATTGTCTAAATCGTCTTGGATCACTGGTCCCAAATATCTTCAAAACCCTTCCTTTCCGGAAAGCATCTCAGTGCCCAAAGACACTGAGTTGTCAGAAATTCAGTCTTGTAAAACTACCATCGATGGCCAAGACTCATCAAGGCAAGGTTTAAATCCATCCAAATTTGAAAGATTCAGCAAATGGACTAGACTTCAGGCAGCCATTGCCAGGCTCATACATTACATCACTACTAAAAACAGTGGTGCAATTCAGCCCCAAGATCTTTCTAAAGCCTCAACGGTCATCCTGAGATCCACTCAAAGACATTGTCTCTCAGAAGAAATAGCCTGTCTAGAAAGTAAAAAGGTTGTTTAAAGGACTTGAACCCCTTCTTGGACAATGAGGGTCTCTTTAGGGTTGGAGGTAGACTAAAGAGAGCAAAGATTAGATCCTGTGTTAAAAGTCCTGTCATTTTGCCACACCATAGCCACGTGGCTCTGCTGTTAACACGGCATTTCCATGCAAAGGTTAAACACCAAGGAAGAACATTTACTGAGTCTGCCCTAAGAAACAATGGGTTTTGGATTGTTAATGCTCGTAAACTTGTTGGTAAAGTGATTTACAATTGTGTTAAATGTAGATATCTTAGGCGTGATTGTCAAAGTCAACTTATGGCGGATTTACCACCAGATAGAACAGCTACAGACCCCCCATTCTCTCACATCGGTATTGATGTATTTGGACCCTGGGAGGTCACTGTAAGGAAAACTAGGGGTGGCAGCGCCAATTCCAAAAGATGGGCAGTACTTTTACATGCCTTGTAATTAGAGCAGTACACATAGAGGTAATTGAAGGCATGGATTCATCTTTCTTCCTCAATGCCCTTAAAAGGTTCATAGCTTTCAGAGGCCCTGTTAAGACCATCAGGTCTGACCGTGGTATCAACTTCAAAGGAGCTACTAAAGAACTCAATTGTCTGGCTCTATTTGAAAAGGATGAAATCATCCGCGATTTCACAAACCAAGAGCAAATAGTTTGGATGTTTAATGTCCCTCACACGTCCCACATGGGCGGTGCTTGGGAAAGGAATAGGTATCTGCAGAAGGATACTCAGCTCCATCCTAAGAGAGTACAAGCATCTTACACACGAAATGCTTGTCACTTTCATGGCTGAAATCTCAGCCATCAACAATAACAGACCACTGGCCCCGCTTACGAACGACCCAGACAATCCTCAGCTGTTAACTCCAGCTTTGATTTTGAATCAAAAGGTTCCGGGTTGGAATGATATCATGTTGCCTGTTGTGGAGTGGTCTTATAGAGTCCAATGGAAACATGTCCAATCCCTGGCAAACCAATTTTGGAAGCGTTGGAAGTCAGAATACTTGAGTTTATTACAGAAAAGAAAGATTTGGCAACATGAGAGTGCCAACATAAAGGTTGGGGATTTAGTGTTACTTAAACAAAAAGTCACTCCCAGACACCAATGGACTAAGGGTATTGTGTTTAAGTTATATCCTAGCTCTGACAATAGAGTGCGCAAGGCCCAAGTTAAAGTTGTTCCTAATGAAAAGGTTCTTGTTTGACAGGCCTATTAGCGATATGGTTGTGTTATTTTTGCAAGACATACAGTCTTAAAGTTATAATAGTTAAAAGTGTTTAACTTCATTTTGTTTAGATTTCCGAAAGTCCGGAAATCTAGGCCGGGAGTGTGACAGCATGTGTGGCGTCACATATATGTAGAACTGTTAGTTGCAGGATTTAAACTGTCATTTTATTCCTGTCTACCTTGTATATGGATAGTTAAATTTCATTGGTTATTATAGCTGTCAATTTATTGTTGTTGTGCACCAATTGGCTTGTTTCCCCAGTTCATTTGTTTAGGCTCCGCCCCTTCCAAGGGAGAAAGGAAAGGTATCTCTCTCACCTTTTTTTACCTCAGAAAAAGACTCATTGGATGGACGTGTGCAAAGCTTGGCCCAAAGCTCCTGGTAAAGGCATTTTTTACCACCAACTCTTAGGTTTTTTCCCCTGAGTCTTATACTTTCTATTCAAACCCCCTGAACGACATTCTGAAGATCTCAGGCACCTTCATTCCGGTTTTTTGGCACCATAGGAAGGTCTTGTACTTCAACATAGGCCACTGAACTGGGGTTGTGGTTTGCTCCAGCATTCACAGCCATTGAGAGAGAGGGAACAGGAAAAGCTTCTCAGCTTATAACTCCTAGGACCCTGGACTTTAACGTTTGTAAAGCATTTTTCCCTGTTGAAACATCAAGTTTGTGCCTTAGAAAAGTTTGTGCAAGTTTGTGCCTACTGTCAATAAACACCATTTCGAGTTACCTGTTGTGTTCTGGTCCTTGGAACCTAAGGACCTAAAGGAGGGCAAGAAGCAATCCCCTGGGGAAAGATGTCACGACCATGCCTCTTTCTCTAAGACCTATAGCCCCCAGGCGTGACAGCACATTAGTACAGAAAAATAAAACATTAAAATGGAGCAGATCCGCCGTTTTGTGGATACGGAGATCTGAAAGGAAAAACTCCGTATCCGCGGTTTTGAGAGGTGCAGATCCGGCATCCCTGGAATGCCAGGAAGGCATTCCGGGCAGGCTCGGAGTCCCCCGCGGCCTGGAAAAGGTTGAATTCATGCATTTAGTTAGTTCAGGCAAGAAGTGACACAAAGTATCAAGCTAGAAAGTTAAAAAGTTGCAATTTCAAGTATTTTTATTAGGGGAATAGTTACAATGTTAGGGCTTGGGGGAAAGTGATAGAAAGGCATAGAGGCTGAGTGCAGTCCCTGTTGAGCTGTCTGTTGGGGCACATTTCATCAGTTTGTCCCAATTGTGGCTTCCAGGAACTGTGGAACTCTCTGCTGCGGGTCAGACCAGCTTGAAAGCGGGGGCCTCCTCTGCCCTTGATGACAATATTGACCATGGGGAAAGTAGAAACCCAGGCAAAGGGACAGGAGCAATCTCTTGAAAAAGCCCTACCAATGCTGCGTGGTTCTCTGGACTCAGTAGGAGTGGGTGATGAGGTGGGAATTCATTGACAGCTCAAGAGAACACGTCATTCTCTACACCCAACATCCTTCTGGCTACCCATAGTGTTGGCATAGGGTTGCAGGAGAGAGATAGGGGCCCTTCTAAACAAGGAAGAAACCAGGATAAAAGACTAAGTGACATTTAAGGAAAATGCACACTGATGTGGAGTAATGGCTGAAAAACACGTTAAAAATGTGCACTTACAACCCAATTTTGGCCGAAAGCTGTGCATATTTGCACGACTGTATATCTCTGCACTCAAGGAAAACACACAACTTCATTGTGCACATTTTAAAATCGCATTTTAAAATACCAAAACAACTTATTAAGACTGTAAACAAATTGACCCACGGACACACAGGTGTCTAAACGGAAGCACAAATGGAAAGGAATTGCAATGACAACTCTCTGCAACTATTCCTTTGCTCTCACATTTAAGAAATTAAACAGAGCTTGAATTTACAGTAGGGCAAGGAGAGATAATAAGAAATCTGCTTGTTTGTACATTCAGACAGCCGAATCAGCGTATATAAGGTCCAGCGCATCTCCAAACATCAATTTTTTTAAAAAATGTTAGCTTCCATTGGATGTCCCATGTCCAGCTTGCCAATTTCTAACATCTACAAAGGAGGGTGTCAGGATGGCAGGGGAGCGTTTACTGGGACTGACAGGTCTGTGTTTGGACTTGCTGTCAGGTACCGCAATTTTTTTCCAATTAGTTCACACAAGCACTCTCCATCCATCTGGGGGCTATGGTTGGTGCAGTTGGTTAAACTCTTTGCTGCTGAACCTCTGAACTGAAGGTTGGAAGTTCGAATCTGCGGGATGGGGTGAGCTCCCACTGTTAGCCCTAGCTCTTGCCAACTTAGCCGTTAAAAATATGCAAATGTGACTAGATCAATAGGTACTGCTTTGGCAGGAAAAGGCAAAAAGTCGCTCCATGCAGTCATGTCAGCCACACAACCACAGTTGTCTACAGACAACACAGTCACCTCTGCTTGGAAAAAAAGAAGAACGCTTCACCCAGAGCTTGAGATGAGCACTGCTTACAGAGCCAGAAATGTAAGGAGAAGCCTTTGCCTTTGTGTTTTCACTGTAACAAGGCACTGAAAGTTTGCATGTGTCTGTTTATATGTTGTAATTCACTCTGAGTCCCCTCGGGGAGAAGGGCAGAATATAAATAAAGTATTATTATTGGGTTGTTGTATTATTATTATTATTATTATTATTATTATTATTATTATTTGCCACGGGCCTGGCCTATCTGTCAAATTTTTAAAAGCAATGTGTTAAAAAGTTTGCCCATGCCTGATATATTTACACACATATATATACATTTTATATCATATAATATGTACTATATAAATATTTCTTGGGGCTCCATGAAAAACTATTGCTTCAGAAAGGGCTCTGTAGCTGAAAAAGTTTGAGAAACCCTGCTGTAGAGTTCTAGTAACAGAGATGCCCCTCCTTCTGCTCCCCTGAGTTTGTGTTTCCTTGGGCACAGTCTCCTCCTCTGCCGCCCGAATGCCGAGGGCACACTGTCAGCCAGCCCTGCCTGCTGCGGGCAAAATACCTTCTGGTCTTGGTTCTGACTCCTCAGTCCTTAGGCAAGGAGGAGGCCTCTGCAGATCATGGCCACCACTTTCGCCCCCAAGCTCAGCCTGATCCTGATGACCCCAGACCCACACTACATCCCTGGATAAGTGCAGCAGTGGGATAGCAGGAGCCCTTTCCAGGTCAAAGGGATCCATGGAGTTGGGGATACAGCCAGTATCTCTTTCCATGAAACTTGTCTATGTGTGGAGCAACCCCCCCCCCCCCTTGCCTCCCAATCCTGCATAGACATGAAGGTCTGGTGGGGTACCCAGATCCCAGTCTCTGATGATGTTCCAAGTTGGCAAAACTCTGAGACAGGCTTTTTAGAAGAGGGGTGGGTGTCTTTGTGGCAGGATTCCTCATGTATGTTTTTGTGTGGAACTCTGATACAAGAGGACTGGCAGGATACACCCCCACACATAACACACATAAATAAACAGAGTCTTGTAACATCATCTGCTCTTGTGTGGACAGGAGGCCATAGCAACCAGGGAGGGAGCAGGAGCAGACACTCAAAGGATAAAACTTCCCTTATTCTTCCTCGTTCCTTCATTCCCGACCCATGGGGAAGGGGCAAAAGAGTGCCCACCCTCAGAAAATGGGCTTCTTGGGGCTGTCAACAAAGAGACTGGAATGTATACAGTAACTTGCAAAATGTGTGGGTGTGGGTGTGTGGCTACTTCCATGCAAGTAGGGTGCAAGTACCTCACAACCCCTGGGAATGCTTGCCATAGATGTAGGCGAAATGTCAGGAGAGAATGCTTCTAGAACATGGCCATATAGCCCGAAAAACCTACAACAACCCGGGGTGAGTCCATTTCACAGTCAAGGGGGGTGGTCTTACTCAAAAGCTACCTGCCCTCCCTTATGTGTTGCCTGAACTGTACATTTAATACAGTTTTGACTACAGTTTGACACTAGAATCCTGGGGTTTGTTGTTTGATGAGACACCGCAGTCTATGGCAGAGAAGTCTCAAGACCTTGCAAAACTAGAATTCCCAATGCTATTCCCAACACAAACACCCCCAGCAGCCATCAGTTTGGCACAGGCATGGATAAGCTTTGTCCCTCCAGGTGTTTTGGATCCGGCTCCCAGAATTCCTAACAGGCAATAAGCTGCTAGGAGTTGTGGGAGTTGAAGCACAAAATCTCTGGAGGGATAAAGTTTGCCCATGCCTGGTCTAGAAAAAAAAGAAGATGCATTCCCTTAAGGAATGAGATCCTGAGCCATGCCAGGCTTCCATTGTCTGCATGATGGAACTGGGAGAATAGTGCTGTACTATATAAGATGGATTGGATTGGATTCCTTTCATTAGATAGTTTTACTTGGAGATTAGATGTGTACCTCTTAAAGGTAATTTCGTAGCAGATCCTTTGAGAGGGTGAAAGCCATGGCACCATGGGCATCTTTCAGGGCCCTATTGTGGTCCCGTGAAAATCCTCTCCACAAGCCAGTGGGGCCCCCAATGCTGTCCTTCTATGAGGGATGCCATGGGGTTTCACCTTGTCTACATCTGAGTAAATGGGAGCACATATATTTGGGAATCGAGTTCTTTCTCTCTCTGGTACATAGACGTGCTAGCAAGTATATGAGGTTCCAGAGTAGACTTCCTCCTCTGGGTGTCACACAACCAGTTCCCCTTCTGTGCTCTTAATAGGGATGTTCTTGGGGGTAAGGGGACTGTTTTTTGTCCCCAGTATGGAAACTTTCCAGGTCAGCCCTGGTTCTGCCTCATTTCAGCCATTGCTTTACCAGACTGGGGAGAAACAAGTCTATGAAAGGTACGCTGTGGCCTGACTTTGCTCCTCTTGTGCCCACCAGCCCTCCTTACTCGGGCTAAACTTCACTGAATGCCCTGGGGAAAGTTACTGCTCCTTATGTCTCTCGCTGTGCTTTCCAGCCTCAGGGATTGCCCTACTCGCTGGAGGACAGCAACCCTCAGAAATACTTCATGTCAGGTGAGTGGGGTTTCCCAAGGCCATTTCCCAAATGAAAAATAGAACATGTGTGGCCAAGGTGCAACCAAAATGGGAAAGATTATTGATAAATAAGGAAGAAGCTTGGAGAGGCTACTATAGATTCCTTTTGCCTCAACCTCCTGGGAAGTCCACTCCAACTTCTCCTCTTATTTATTTATTTGCTTTATTTCTATACCGCGTTTTTCAGCCTAATTAGGCGACTCAATGCGGTTTACACAATGCAGGTTATCACAACAATAAACAGTTAAAAACATATCATACACAATAGCAAAATCCACAATTATTATCAATTCATGACGCCTCGATAACAGAGCAAAATCCATTCTCATAACCCTTGTGCCATTCCTATGTTCAATTTTACCGTCTTCCTATGTTCAATTGCACTGTTTAGCCAAACGCTTCCTGTAGAGCCAGGTCTTAACCTTCTTCCAAAACGCCAGCAGCGAAGGAGCCTGTCTGATGTCAATGGGTAGGGCATTCCATAGCCGAGGGGCCACCACTGAGAAGGCCCTGTCTCTCGTCTCCACCAACCATGCCTGTGACGCAGGCGGGACCGAGAGCAGGGCCTCCCCGGAAGATCTTAATGTCCGCGTTGGTTCATAGGTGGAGATGCGTTCGGAGAGGTAAGTGGGGCCGGAACCGTTTAGGGCTTTGTAGGCTAACGCCAGCACCTTGAATTGTGCTCTTCTAAAACTACTGCTGTACTTTGCTCAGTCTGCAGCAAATGGATTTAATGATAGAAAAGGGAAAGGAAGAAAGAGAAATGGGACAATTAGCAAGTAACTAAAAATGAGGGCTAATGGGAATAGTCCTGGTCAATTTGGGACAGGCTCTGGCTCTCATAAATGTTTTTGTTTGTAATTTGGCAAGGATTTTAACTTTTCAAAGTCACTAGGAGTGCTCAGGAAAGGGGAGATAGAGATGAACAGAATATCAGTGATAAGGCTGGAAATCAGAGCAGCTGCTCCTACCACAATGCTAAACTTCACCCTTATTTCTCAGGCTTCACAGGTTTTGTCCCCAGGGCCCAATTCCTGAAAGGAGCCAGCTACCCTGTGATCACCCACCGGGCGCTGCTAGAGTTTGACTGGATGCTTTGCAAGCCCAGGCCTTTGGGGTCTTCAGGGAGCAGCAGCCAGGAGGGGCAGGGAATATTGCATTTGTTTATTAGAAGGTCTTCAAAGCTGTGAGATATCCCAGACATGGGGCTGGTGTTCTCTGAACCAAATCTCCTGTCCTCTGCTGTTTGAAACATTTAAGACAGGAAGGCCATGTTCACCACATATGAGATTTGGACTCTGGAGTGGACTGGCAGTAAGAGGGATCTAGAGTTTGACTGGATGCTTCGCAAGCCCAGGCCTTTGGGGTCTTCAGGGAGCAGCAGCCAGGAGGGGCAGGGAAGGGGCCAAGCCCTCCCTCCACTGGCCATGGCCTTCCCTAAGGACGGGAGCCTCTTGCCCCATTACAAGGGCTATGTGCCAGGTGAGCCAGTGCTCTGCCTTCCTGGTATGTGTCCTATCCATGCCTTGGCCTTTCGATGGGCAAACATCTTTGTAGCCCCGTACCAGAATATTGCATTTGTTTATTAGAGGGTCTTCAAAGCTGTGAGATATCCCAGACATGGGGCTGGTGTTCTCTGAACCAAATTTCCTATCCTCTGCTGTTTGAAACATTTAAGACAGGAAGGCCATGTTCACCACATATGAGATTTGGACTCTGGAGTGGACTGGCAGTAAGAGGGATCTTTCCCAATTCAACCTTGGGAGCAGTGGGTCTTGCACTCAGATCAAAACTTCAGACATTGTTCCCTAATGCAAATGGAAATTCCATCACCATCCAATTATCATCTGTTACTGCAAAGCCCTCCCAAAAAGCTTCTCTGTAAATGTGATGTGTGTTACCTAGGAAGAAACGCGCCTTACTGTGAGCCAATAATGAAACGGCACTTTCAGAGACACATTTTAATCCCTGGAAGCAATTGGGAAAAACCCATGCCCTAAACCCTGCCCTCCAGCCCCACCCTCTGCAATCATAGAAACCATTTTGCAACTTAGGACTTCCCAAGGCAATGGGATCTCAGGGTTTTCTTGGCTAGTTTTATTCAGAGCAGTTTGGCCCCAAGGCTTTCCCCGGAGAGAATATTAGCAGTGGGATTTGCCCAAGGTCCACTGAGTGTTGGCCTACTCTTAAGTCGTAGGCCAACACTCAGATGTCACATTCCACACTGGTTCTCTGTTGCCGACATGGCTTTCCTCTGAAGCAGAGTGCAACTTGTTTAAAGTTGCCCAACAGGTTGCTTTGGCTTCCCCTTTAGGTCTCCAATTAGTTTTTTCCAGTAACCCAAGGAAATCCCTTTGATCTTGGAGTGGGTTATGAAAAGGCACTCATTCTTTCCTCCCTCTCTGTTCTTAGGCTACAAGTTCAACTTTGGGAAGACCTATGGGCAGCTGACCCGCAACGCTTTGGGCCGGAGCACACTGGAGAAGCAGATCTTAGGGGTTGTATAATAGTGGAGGATCCTTTCAACACTAACCTCCACCGCACTCTTTGCCTCACTTGCTTCATTCTGTATATGAATCAAGAAGGAGGGTCTGACCAGATGTTATCTCCCACTCTTGGCTATCCAGCCAGAGTTCTTTTCCAGCCTGCTTGCCTTGGCACATCCTTGAAAACCTCTTCATTCCCTACTTTTTCTTGCTCTTTTTCTCCCTCCCCAACCGCTACATGTATCTTTTTTGTCCAGCAAAAGTGGATTTCTCTTCATGGAAGCCACGCCAAAATATAACCCGTTAAAGCATGCAGTCTGGGCCAGATGGTACTCCAAACCGATACTGTGTGGCATTCCTAGAATCCAAGTAAAATCTGTTCGAAAAAGGACCAAGCAATCCTACCTACATGCACCACAATTCAAGAGAGATATTGACAAGCTGGAATGTTCCAGAGGAGGGAAACTAAAATGATCAAGGGTCTGGAGATCAAGTCCTATGAGGAGCAGTTTAAGGAGCTGGGCATGTTTAGCCTGAAAAAGAGAAGGCTGGGAGGAGATATGATAGTCATGTATAAATATGTGAGGGGAAGCCACAGGGAGGAGGGAGCAAGCTTGTTTTCTGCTTCCCTGGAGACTAGGACACAGATTAATGGCTTCAAACTACAAGAGAGGGGATTCCATCTGGACATGAGGAAGAACTTCCTGACTGTGAGAGCCATTCAGCAGTAGAACTCTCTGCCCCGGAGTGTGGTGGAGGCTCCTTCTTTGGAAGCTTTTAAACAGAGGCTGGATGGCCATCTGTCAGGGGTGATTTGAATGCAATATTCCTGCTTCTTGGCAGGGGGTTGGACTGGATGGCTCTTCCAACTCTTTGATTCTATGATTCTATGCAACCCAGCCCAGCGCTCAGACAAATCTTACTTTGACACAGAAGCTCATTTGTGGTAATGATTCCCCATAAACTTATCCTATAAAGAAGGAGAACTTTTAAAGCATTTTGAAGGGGGTCGCAAACATTTGGAAGGTCAATCAGGCTGTTTTCTTCCCCACAGTGAGGAGGTCACAAATGCCTTGGCCTTTGGCCACAGAATGTACCAGCTAGTCTGTCTTCTGGTTTTCTGATGCTTTTGCCTCAAGGTGTTATGCTCTTTTAACAAGTGCTTGCTGCTTTTGGCTCAACTGGGGGCTTTATTAGGGAAAACACCCCAGGTGCGGGCTCTCAGAAATTGTGAGTTATGTTGCCAATCAGTCCCAGATTAAGAAGCCTGCTGAGTTTACTGAGACACTTTGAAGAAAGTTATGAGAGCTTGTGGCATAGATGGACAGGGGCTGTTTGAGGTGAAGCCAAGCTTCAGAAAAGCAAACACAAGTTGTAAAAAGGGCATGGGTTGCTACCTGTTTCCTTGGTTAAAGAGCTGCGGGGAAGGAGCCTAAAATGAAGAAAACAACTTACTCAACCTATGTATAAACCCAAAGCAAGTTTGAGGAGCAACATTAGGAAATTGATATGCACTGTGGATAAGTCGAGGGTTGTTCTGCAGAAAGGGGAATTCACCAATGTCTGCTCAGGGGGACCTCTGGCTCTCGCAGCCATTGCCATTTCTCTACCCAGGCATTCAAAGAGGCCATAAGTGATACCGGGGAAGAGAGGAATCAGTGTTTCTTTTAGGTTTTTCTTGGATGAATGAAACTTTTGCCTTTTGTCACTTAACTTGGAGAAGGGAATGGTTCCTTTTTTGGTAAGAGATCAAATACGGGCCTTACATTTGTCTGTCATTAAATCAATCCAGTATTTTGGGACTGGTTTTTGACTGAGCACACATGAATATTTATGCATGAATATTTATTTGGAGCTGTCCAGTAGGGGTGTGCAAAATTCTGGACATTGTTTCAAATTTTGGAAAATTTGGGTGAATTGGAGATACAAATCGCTGAAATATGAAGCAGAAAGGACCTCAAATTTACAAATTGAAACATGAACCTTGTCTGGGAAATGGGTAAAATTTGTTGCTTTGGACCTCTTTTTTAATGTAACAAATCAGTGGATGACCAAAATGTTCTGAAACTTGGCAGGAATGTTGCCCAATTCATGGTCTGTCGCTGTTGAGAAATTCTGTCGCTGTTGAGAAATTCAAGCTACACCCAATGTTCCCTAATAAATCAAGGGGATACCTTTTTTTTAGAAGGACATTTTATTTGTAATAACTTAAAAAATTTCCTAAAAGTTCGTGGATGGCTGAAACACTCTGAAACTTGGCATCCTCACAGTCATAAATGTGGCCTACAAGTGTGTCAAGTTTCATTCTGATACCTATAAAAATGACAAAGAAGCCCCACGAATATGTTTTCCCATTGCTGCTAAACAACGAAATCTTACCAAAACAATAACAACAAATTGGAATTTGAATTACGAATTGAAACGCCCCTTCTGAATATTCCCGAAATGAAACCGGTGTGTGTGTGTGTGGGGGGGGGGGGGGGAGCGAATTTCGAAACAAAACCGAATTTCGAAACAAAAGCGATTTCTGCCATTTCGCACATGTTCAGTTCATTAAATGACTATGGGTAGTCACAATCTCTATACCTATCCTAGAATTCAATTGTGGTTTGTTTTGGGGATGCATAGAAGCCTCTTGGTGACATATATGGATGTCTTTGAAGGTACCTCCTTCTGCAATATTTCTCATCATAGGTGATGCTCCAGGGCTAGTTTTTGGCTGAGGAGGCCAAGGGGTGCCTCAGAAGAATCTAGCTGTAGTTCAAAAGATGTGGATATAGCATGCCTTTTCCAGAGGAGCTCAACTGGTTGCTGACACCATTCTGAGTCTCCCCTTATCTCCTGGCTGCTGCCTAGATGAGCCCACTCTCCCTTGGCCATAGTGAAATAAAACAATTTAAAGCAACTGTGGACAGTGAGATACTGGCTGTGGATAGTGAAACCTGCAGTACAAATACTGAGTTCTGATAAGCTGATATCGATACTGGCCACAGGTCACTCGTGAATCCATGCGCGAGCCAAAGAAGCTACACCCAATGTTCCCTAATAAATTGAAGGTCCCACAATATTCAATTTTAAGGTCCTGAAGTTCTTTCATCTCCCTTGCAAACCAGACATGAAGTCTGGCAACCCCTGCAAGGCCACTTCTAACACCAATAGACGTAGGAGAAAATGCAACTATCTTTTCTCTAGCCTTTCTTCCCACCAGCCCTTTATCTTTGTGCTCTTTCCCCCATGGTGATGTGCCCCAACTGAAGATATTTAAACATATTTGGACCTTGTGGGAAGGTTTTTTAAAACTAGTAAATAGTATAGATGTGATATTCTTCACCACGAATGTGAATGTGAACTTGGATATGACACCTGAGAAAGAGAGGTGCAAACACACCCTTTAGATGGAAAAAACAACTGCAGAGAACTCTTTCCTAATGAGCTAAATGGGCATAATTAGGGCAACATTGGTTGCTAGCAATATTCTGTCTGAGTTTCTTTCTTGGATGAGCAGATAAGACAAATAGCAGTCAGCAAATGGAAAAGTTTTTGTCATCCACCACCCAGACACCTTAAACACCCAAACACTTCTGAGCATCTAGTTGGCCAAAACAGTCTCACATTCCCCATGCCATCAACATCTCCATTTGAGACATGGCCATAACCAAGAAATATGGGGCCGTGAATAAAGCAAAAGAGAAGAGCACCTTTGGAGACAGTAAAAGGCAATGTTTTCTCCTTGGTAGTACGTTTCTTCACCTTTGTGACAGGAACCTACACATTTGAAATATCTTACCCATAACATCTCTACATGTTGCAACACCTTTTCTTTTTTTTACCTTCATTGTCGGCAAAGTAAAATGGTTGAAAATTGTGAAACCCTAGGTCTCCATGTTGTCACGGCATACAAAAATAAACTCTTACAAGCTCTGCTGAGGACTCATCTGAACTCTGTAAAACAAGGCAAAGAAGAGGAGATGCCATGAAAAAAACAAATCCTTGGGTGGCTGCTTCTGTTTGCTGTCAGCCATACATAATGGAAGTGCCTTAATCCTAAACTCTAATGAGACATCAGTATTTTAAAACACCTTTAAATCTATGCCTGGGCAAAGTTAGAAACTTGTTTTCACAAAGCTTATAAAATGCAATATAAGAACCATGTCAACAAAGAGAGGCAAATGAAACGAGAGAACATCACATTTGGGGTTTCACAGCAGTTGGCGGTCAATAAATACAAGGTTTAAGGATAACCTTTTCAGAAAAGTAAGGGGATGCTTCGTCTCCTGGGCAAATGGACCACAGCTGAGACTTAAGAATGACAGGTCTGATTGGGTACCTCATAAAGCTGCTTTGAGCTGTGGCCTACCAGAAAGTATCAAGAAATGGATTATAATGTGTATGCTTCCATGCTGGAGTTGATATAAGGTCAAGTCAACATTTCTCAGCCTCATACCCAGTTCTCTAAGCTGCTTCTTAGTGGTAGTGCAATGAGTTAAACCCTTGTGCTGCTGAACTGCTGACCTGAAGGTTGGCAGTTCGAATCTGTGGGGCGGGGTGAGCTCCCATGGTTAGCCCTAGCTTCTGCCAGTCTAGCAGTTTGAAAACATGCAAATAGGTACCGCTTCAGTGAGAAAAGGCAAAAAGACACTCCAAGCAGTCATGCTGGCCACATGACCAGGAAGTGTCTATGAACAATACAGGCTCCTTAGCTTGGAAATGGAGAAGAGCACCTCTCCCTGAGCAAGAGATGAGCTCCATCTCCAGAGCCTTTGTCTGTGTATTTGTGTCTCATTGTATTTCATTGTAACGAGGCACTGAATCTTCGCCTGTGTCTGTTTATATGCTATAATCCTCAGGGAGAAGGGCGGAATATAAACAAACAAACAAACAAACAAACAAATAAACAAACAAATAAATAATAATAATAAGAGCTTCCCTTCAGCCTCCTGTGCTTTCCCACACCAGCTCACGTGCACCACGCTGCCATGTGCTGAGCATGTCTGCTCTCCCTTCCCTGCTGGGAATCTCAGAAACAGCCCTTCTATTGGCTAAGAGGTTGGCTGAAAGGCCAGCTAATCATAGCAGAGGAGGGCTTTTGGCGGAACCATTCTCTTCCAAAAAGGAAGAGGATAGGCAGAGAGATCTTCAGCCTGCTCTGCCAATGGACTTTGGTGTCCCCTCTACAATGCCCATTCGACCCCTCGTGACTCCTAGGTTGAGAAATGCTGAAGAGGAAATAATTGAGTTTGCTTGGTTGACCTATCTATGCAACACCATTTTTGTTCCTGAGTTATAAATGTAATTTCCTAATTGGTTCATTCATAAAAACATGGAAAATGTTTATTAAACTGCAAAAGCTTTGTTTCTGTGGGAGAAGCATCCTGCAGCACATTTAGCTGTAGTTTTCGATAAATATCTTATTGAGTTTCAACCAATTCAACCTAGTTTGTGGCAGCCACAAAAACAAAGTTTTTGGAGTAGAACAGGGAATAACGCTTTCAAACTAGGAACAGTTTGGGTTGTAGGTTTTTTCGGGCTGTATGGCCATGGTCTAGAGCAGGGGTCCCCAAACTATGGCCCGTGGGCTACTTCTGGCCCACCAAGGGCCCTTATCTGGCTCGCGGAGGAGGAGCGACCCCCCCCCCCACAGTGCCCCTCCGTTGGCTGGCTCACCCTATCCGTCAGGCCCGATGGACAGCGTGAGCCAGCCAAGGGCAGCTGCTCTGCATGGCCTACTCACACGTAAAGCACCTCACGAGGTGCTTTACACACAAGTAGGCCGCATGGGGCTGCTCCTCCCTTGGCAGGCTCATGCTATCCATCAGGCCTGATGGACAGTGTGAGCCAGCCAAGGGCAGCTGCTCCGCATGGCCTACTCGCATGTAAAGCACCTCAAGAGGTGCTTTACACGCAAGTAGGCTGCACAGGGCTGCTCCTCCCTTGGCAGGCTCACTCTATCCATCAGGCCCGATGGACAGCGTGAGCCAGCCAAGGGAGGCTGCCCCGGCACTCCATGCAGTCATGCCGGCCACATGACCTTGGAGGTGTCTATGAATGTTTCAATTGGCCACCTTGATTGCCATTTCATAGCCTGACAGTTTTTAGGGAGAATCCTTTGTTGAGAGGTGATTAGCTGGCCCTGATTGTTTCTTGTCTGGAGTTGATATCGAGCTCTTTTGTGGGGGCCTCCCAGCGGGAGAGGTCCCTGAAGACCGCTAAAGGGGTCTTTGTCCTCGGTGAGCAGCCAGCAAAAGCCAATCCAAAGAGCAAAAAATACTAAAAATTAATCTCACCGGAGGCTGAAGAGGTTCAGTGACCAAAGCGTTTATTTCTGCGATTCAGCTGAAAAGGATGCGATTGCAGTGATCATTCACATACAAGCATATCTTTACAGAAGTTCCAGGCATTTTTATAGCGTACAGACAAAGGAAACATTTTCAAAAATCCCGCCCGCCCTCTGCCGGCCGGCTTCACCCTGATTGGCTGGCCGCGGAACAGCTGGGAGGAGGCTTGGCTGTACGACCCGCCTCCTGTCCAATCAGTGAGCTCTGCTGCCTCTAGGGGGCCAATCGGCGCCTTCCTAGCGCCTCCAAAGATGGTCCAATCAGCGGCCAGGAGGCGGGACGAAGTTTGACAGCTCAGGGGAGATGGAGTGCCCAGGGGGCATCCGCCAGCTGTTACTGAGCCTTTGTTCTTATCGGCGGGGTGGCAGACAAGGGGCACAATGAGTTTCCTGGTCTTATGATTGGATTTGGGAGGAAGCATGAAAAAGGTGAAAAAGGAGCTATTGATGGCATTTGGACCTTGGAGCCTTGTAAACAAGGGGCCCTGTACACAAGGGGGATCAACAAATACCAAAAAATTGAGTTAATCAATCTTTCTTCCTAAGCTTTTGTTGACCCTTCCCGCCCTAGGCTGTCTGCTCTGAAAGCCAGTTGAGGAAGGGCCAATTCTGCGGCCCATGCAGATGTAGATATGATCAGTTTCGAGAGGACAAAGGATTTCCTCTTAGCAGTAATCTTAAGTCACATTCCTTTTTGGGGCGAAGTTCAGAGGGAAAAGCGGGAAGAGGGATCAGGGTACATTTCATATGATATCCCACTATATACATCTTATATACTTCATATACTTCATACATCTCATAAATGAATTCCCATCCCCATCCCAGCAAAGTTTATTAAAAATAATAATAAATGTAGTCTTCTTGGTGAAGGCGCACGTAGGCTGAGGCTGCTTGTCCCTCCAGGCAAGCCCGATCTGAGGTTTGTGTCCAAAAGTATGGCAGGGAAACAGTCCAAGACAATAAGATAGAAAGTCAATAAGTGAGGGCAAAAGAGTCCGAAGAGGATTTCCAAACTGCAAATGGTGGGGCAATGTCCTTTGGGAAACTGTATCTCCCCGGTCGGGGCCTGGGACCCATGCCTGGCCCCCTCTCCGGGGCTCCTACGGGTGATCGCCGTGGGTCCCAGGTTGCTGGATTCAATCGGGAGCGAGCACTGCCACGGAGAAGCGGAAACCCAGCCAAATTGACAATCAGCTGTTTCTCTGCAAGATAAAATACTTAAAACAAAACTAATTTTTCCCCGGGTGAAGGAGCCCAAAACGAGAAAAGGGAAATGGCAGTTAGTCTCAGAATTAGTTGTAGAAAAATATAAAATTGGAACGGCGGCGATCCGCCATCTTAGGTGTTTTCGTGGATAAGGGGGTCTGAAATGGCGGTTTCCGTATCCGCGATCTAAGCGAACGCAGATTCGGGGTCCGGGGGGCGCCCGAAGGCGCCTCCTGCAGGCTCACGGCTCTCCGGAGCCCAAAAAAAGGTCTATTGCAATGTTATTTGGTTAGAGTCAAGAAAGGATACAAAAGTAGCATGCGGAAAGATAAAAAGTTGCAAGTTTCAAGTACTTTTATTAGGGGGAGGATACAAAGTAAAGCGAAGGGGAAGGCTGGGTGAAACTGCAAGCATTCCTGGTTTTTGAGCTAGCTGCTGGGGCGCATTTCATCTGTTGGTCCCAAAAGCTTGGTCCAGGAACTGCGGAACTCTCCGCTGCAGCTCACACCAAGGTGAAGGCGGGACTCCCTGCTGCGCTCGGGCTCAGAGTTCCCCTGTGTTTGAGTGTTGTTCTTTATTTACAGTTATAATTTTAGAGTTTTTTAAATACTGGTAGCCATATTTTGTTCAGACTAGAAATAGGAAGATTTCCCATTCTCTGCTTCTGGAATTACTGCCTAAATAGGGCTAGAAAGAATCCCCTCTAAGGGCCCTTCCACACAGCAAAATAAGATATGTGCAATGTGCATAGGAATTTTTTAATTGATTTTTTTTAAAAAAAACTATAGTCCGGCCCTCCATCGGTCTGAGGGACAATAAACTGGCCCCCGGTTTAAAAAGTTTGAGGACCCCTGGTCTAGAGGCATTCTCCTGATGTTTCGCCTGCACTTTGGCAAGCATCCTCAGAGGTAATGAGGTCTGTTGGAACTAGGCAAAAGGATTTATATATCTGTGGCATGACCAGGGTGAGACAAAGGACTCTTCTCTGCTAGAACTAGGTGTGAATGTTTCAACTGACCACTTTGATTAGCATACAATGGCCTGACTGTGCCTGGGGAAAACTTTTGTTGAGAAGGTGTCCTTGTTTTTTTCCTCTCTGTTGTTGTGCTGTTGCAATTTTAGAGTTTTTTTTAATACTGGTAGCCAGATTTTGTTCATTTTCATGGTTTCCTCTTTTCTGTTGAAATTGTCCACATGCTTGTGTATTTCAATGGCTTCTCTGTGTATTCTGACATGGTGGTTGTGAGAGTGGTCCAGCATTTCTGTGTTCTCAAATAATATGCTGTTGGTTCATCAGGTGCTCTGCTATGGCTAATTTCTCTGCTTGAAGTAGTCTGCAGTGCCTTTCATGTTCCTTGATTCATGTTTGGGCGCTGCATTTGGTGGTCCCTATGTAGACTTGTCCACAGCTGCATGCTATACGGTAGACTCCTGCAGAGGTGAGAGGATCCCTCTTGTCCTTTGCTGAACGTAGCATTTGTTGGATTTTCTTGGTGGGTCTGTAGATAGTTTGTATGTTGTGTTTCCTCATCAGCTTCCCTATGCGGTCAATGGTTCCCTTGATGTATGGCAAGAACACTTTTTCTCTGGGAGGATCTTCATCTTTATTCTCCTGGCTTGTTCTTGGTTTTGCAGCTCTTCTGATGTCTGAGGTGGAGTATCCATTGGCCTGTAGAGCCCAGTTGAGGTGGTTCAGTTCATCTTGGAGGAGGTGGGGTTCGCAGATTCTTTTTGCACGGTCTGCCAAGGCTTTAATGCTGCTTCTTTTTTGACTTAGGAACAGTTGTTTTGTCAAATATTGCTATATAGTGTTATCATACCAACAGTCTGTAAAAGAAACTTTTACAAAATTGCAGTGTTGTTCCCACAACACTCCTAACCACAATATGATTTTCTGGAATTGATTGCAAAAATAGACAATGCTGCTGGGCATTCATAGTGTGAAGTTCGAGCTTGCTTCTGCTTTAGATCAGTAAAAGACAGGTTTGGTGAGTGCAGAGTCCCTTCCGTAGGTTGCATCAGAGAAGCTGGAACTTCACCGAAGCAGGAAGCTGTCAGAGAAGAGCTGCTGGCAAGTTGCTAAAGGTCAGGTGCAAAGACATTTGAAAAACCCTGCTTCCCTTCTACAGGCCATTCTCCCACAGAAGGGTCATCCCTTTGACCTTTTCCCTTCCTCCAGTGGAGACCATTGGGTGGGAATAAATTCTGAAAGGAAAGCTCTCAGCATGATAGGTCCCTTCAAGAAGTTTCCATGCCCAGCAAAGGAAAGGACTTTTGTAAAGCTAATGGGTCCTAATTGTTCATTCTGAACTAAGCCACTCTTTTTTAAAAGGACTAAAGGGGGGGGGGGGATTGCTCACACTGCATTTCAGAATAACACACAGCTATCTTAAATGAAACAATGCCATGGTTGCATGCATATAGTTCAGGGATGGACTGCAGGGCATTTTTGTAGCCTTTGGGGCTTCAAGGACTTTTTAAAAATGTGCCCCAATTTTTCCAACTCCCTGTTTTTAATTTTCCTACTATTCTCCAAAAACATTGATTCATTTCTCCGCTGAGGATATGACTTACATCCCCTTTGGCAGAGCTATGAAGTGTCTTCTTAACAGGTTTACTGCCTTTGGGGTGATGAATGAGTGTCTTCTTGAGATCCCAGGGAAATTATAACAGCAAAATCAAGGTAATTGTGGTTCCATCTATGGCCCTTCGGAATGGAGATTAGATCACTTTCCATCTCTTAGGAATTGCTTTTCCTGCGTCTTCAAGATGCTTTTGATAGATTCGTTCTTTGGCTGAGATTTGTTCAGTGCAAGGAGTCATTCTTATTTGTTGGCTCCCTGTATCAAGCACAGAAAATGAATTTAGGTTTAAGTGTAAATGTATCATACCATCATCTGTCTGGTTCATATGTTGTCAAAAACAGCACCCCCACCCCAATGATTTATAGTTTGCTAAGGGCACCAGAATAAAACTAATGATTTTATTCTTTTCTCCACTAAACTTCCATGACTCCAGCAAGGAGTGAGACTGGCAGACAGACAAGCAGCCCCAACAACTCTCCCCCCTCCCAAAGTTCATTTTCATTTCTATATTATTTTTTATCAAAGGTCCACAGAGATGCACTGATCCATGTCAGCGCATGCACAGACCAGATTTGCAGCAGCTCATCTCATACAAAGACTCTATCCTTTCCCAACTCATTGATAAAGTATATCCTTTTCTGATAACTTTTTGTCTATCTTGTATCCCTTGCTTCCCGCTTTACCCTCATGTATATCAAATCTATATTACAAATATGATTTCTGCCCAAATCATCACCTCCTTGCTGACCTCATGGAGGAATTTCCTGGACATCTCGAGCTGGGCAAAAACCCTAGACAAAGGTGCCAATCAAGATCCATTTGTGTACATATAGGGACTAGCAGGTGGTTTCCACTCTAGATTTAATTTCACCAGCTAATGTTTGCCCAGCTAATTGTTTCCATCAAGCTGAGGGATGGCTGGCTGTAGAAACAGAAATCCAAATATATGAACTCCTTAAAATCCTTTATTCATTATCAAAAGCTTGATTGCAGAATCATAGAATCGAAGAGTTGGAAGAGACCTCATGGGCCATCCATTCCAACCCCCTGCCAAGAAGCAGGAATATTGTATTCAAATCACCCCCTGACAGATGGCCATCCAGCCTCTGTTTAAAAGCTTCCAAAGAAGGAGCCTCCACCACCTTTTGTTTCAAGGTCCCATGCCCTTGTCTTTCTTAGGATACTTCTTTCTGCCCTACTGGAAGGTCATTACCAGAAGACCCCATACTGTGAAAGGCTATGTCCCTGTGACTCAGATCTCATAGAAACAACAGAGCATGTGCTTCTGCAGTGCCTGTTTTATAGAGACATACAATCTCGTCTCATCTCCCCATGGACAATTAAATAACCAGGATGCTCTGGACAATTCTACATAGCCCTGCTGCTCTCAGACACAAACTCTTCTTTGATGTACAATGTTGCTAAGTTCTGCACGGCTGTGATTAAAATCCAGCAGATGATACTTGAGAGTCAAAAGACCTAAGCTTCATCTCTGGAATATAGATAAGAAGTCATATATCGACTGATATTTATAGTGTTGGATATCCCCTCCCCCCAGTGTCATCCTCACTACCTCCCTTTAGACTGCCTTCAGATGATCTTGTGGGTTGATTTATATTTTAATAGCTACTTGTATGTGATTTTTAGCCTAGATTTTAAGGTTTGTTGAAGCTTGAAGCATATAACCCCTTGGGTTTGACATGGATGTGTGGGACTGGGTCCCCCTGTTTTGATCTGGTCACCTACCATAATAAAGTTTACTTACTCACCAAGAACTAAAACAATTAAACCAATCAAGGACTAATTTACAATCCCCGATATGGACATGGTCTTTCTGGAACTCACCTTCTCCCAGAGGAGCTACCCTTCAACAGTTTGGCTCTCTCCAGGCCAACCCTCCTTCATCTCTCCTATGTAGAGGTGGCAACATCACCAAAGCACCAGGTAATCAGGGCACAGATCTAAACCAGCCTCCCTCTTAGTCAATCAGGGAAGGGAGTGGGTAGAGTGGTAAGATTGAATGGCTGTCAAGTGTATAAAACCTCATGTCTCTGTATTCATGGTTATACTTGTACATTTTTGGCATCAGCCATACTTGCATTCTTTCTGGCCAGATTGCTAATAAACCTCTGTAGCTGTCTTCACCTCAGGAGTGTGTTCTCTAGTTGGGAACTTCAGACTTTACCATAAAGGCTTGCTGGGCACAGACCCTCTATATCTGCAGTTCTAGTCGAAATTCAACCTCATATATGTAAAAGTACAATTTCTCCGACTCTTCATCCTATGCAGTCCTATGGTTTCTACTTTGGTGAAGCACTGAAACATACCTCACAGTCCTCTGGAGGAACTAGAAAACACAATTTTTCCTCTGGCACAGATAAATAAACTGTGGATATGGCTTACTGATCTCTGGTAAAGATAATAAGCTTGTAAAGGCACCAAGATAACTCTGAATTAAACTTGCTTCACTTTTGATAGAGGACAGACCCCAAGATCTCATGCCACCTTTGTAACAAAGCAGGGTCATGCCTAGATAATACTCAGATGGGGGACTGCACAGGAATAGCAAGGACTGCAGGCTATATTTCAAAGGAAGGCAGTGGCAAACCACTTCTGAATATAAGAAAACCCTATAAAATTCATAGTTGATTTGAAGGCAGAGATTGAGAACCAGAGAGAAAGAGAATGAATAATAGGACTGCTGGAAGCTACTTAAACCTATCACTGCTGCTCTTTCTAGAACATGCTTAATGTTGTTGCACTTTTAGCATATTCTTCATTCTATCCTTTATTATAAAATAGTTTGGAAGGGATATGCATACGTTGATAGGGAAGGATAGACTGTGGCTAAGTGATAACTCACAATGAGGACCAAAGTGTTGAGAACTGGACGGAGACAACATAAAGGTAAGACTAAACATAAAATAAAGCTAAAACAGTTCAAACTATTGTTTTTCCAAAAATATTATCTTGTAATAAATCTCAGAAGTGCCTGAATAAATACTGACTCGGTTTTCCAGATTTAACCTGTGTGAGCTGTTACTTGGTGTACAGAAGTTGATTATAAATTGTATGATTTTAACTGTATTTGTGTTTGGATTGGTTGCACTAATGCTGGAGCGGCCTAGCTGAGAGGAGTGCGTTACCATGGAGACGATGCTGTAGAGAAGTGGGAGGAGCTTAGAGGGGAGAGTTTGAAAAACGACAGTTTAAGTTCAGTCAGAGTTAGAGTTTAGGTTCAGAGGAGTGAACAGTCAGAGTTAGGGTTTGGAGCTCAGAGTGAGCAGTTCCAGTTAGGAGGTCGTTTCAGTCAGGCGTCAGAGATAGTAGTTTAGTGGAAGAGCAGTGAGAGGGAATAGCAGTAGGTTTTTCTGCCTAGGAAGGCGGGAGGGAGAAACCTAGATAGTTTCTTTAGTCAGGGAAGGCTAAAGAAAGCTAGTTAAGATCGCTAGTCGAGGGAAGACTAGAGATTAGTAGTTTGATCAAGGACAGATCAAATTAGAAAGCTATTCACCTCAGGAAACATTGCTCAGCAAAGTGCTACATTTCACTAACAGTTGCTATAAGTTGTATCATTTGAAAGAGTGAACTGTATTACAAACTAAGTGTTACTTAAAGTTCCAGAAGTCATTCAACAACTCGTAGCCACACGCTTTGTACAAAATAAACTTGTTCTCTTTTGTTTGAAGACTGCCTCATCTCCATTAATTCTGCATCCAGTGTGCCATATCTCACAATAATACCTCATATCACACATTGGTGGCACCATTAAGAGTAATAAATAATAAATCGTCCCTCCTCTCTCCTAATTCGTTACAAATTGGTGGCAGACGACGGGATCCGTTTAACAACTGATCAAGTGCCTTAAGACTACTTTGAGAATAAATTGTGAGGTAAAAGTCATTGAAATATGGCTACCAGACGAAAAAAAAGCTTGTTGAAGAAACAGAGGGAGACCAAGAAGGAAGTTCGGGCTCTGAAGCAGAAACAGAGCCAGTGCCTGTGTCAGAAATGGCTCTTAAGTACAAACTAGAGATGAAACGATTGGAAATAGAGGCAAAAGAAAGACAAAGAGAGAGAGAACTGGAGATAGAGGCAAAACAAAGAGAGAGAGAACTGGAGATAGAGGCAAAACAAAGAGAGAGAGAACAGGAGATAGAATTGAGGAGAATGGAATTTGAACTGCAAAAGCAAAAATTAGCTTTGTCTCAAACATCCGGTAACATCCAAGAAGGGAGCTCTGGAGTAGATACCCCAGATATGATAAAGAGATTTCCTAAATTTACTAAGGATGATGATATAGAGAAATTTTTAATCTCATTTGAACGATGTTGTAGGGATTTTGGGGTTGCTAAGGAAAAATGGATGACATACCTAAGGCCTCAGATAAGTGGAAAGCTCTTACAAATTTATGGAGAAATGCCTGAGGAGTCCTATGGGGATTATGATTTATTTAAGAAACAAATTCAACAGGAATTTCAATTAACTCCTGAATTTTACAGATTCAAGTTCAGGACCCTAAAAAGAGATAAGAACCAAAGTTTCGCTCAAGTGGCCTCTAGATTGTCTCAACTGTTCGATAGTTGGCTAAGGACGTCTGAGGTGGAAAATTACCAACAGCTGAGAGAACTTTTAAAATTGGAACAATTCAATTGGTACCTTCCGATTTTCGCTGGCTGATACAGGATCGAAAACCATCCACTATAGTAGAGGCAGCGGTTATGGTAGATCAAATAATTACCCTAAAAGAAGGATTCAAAAGAGATCTGCCAAGTGATAAAAGAACAAACAGGCAGCCATTTTACCAACATCAAACGCGCCCACAGCAAGAAAAAGGTTCTGCAATAGAAAACCCCTCCTGGAGGAGGCAGAGTGTAACAAGTCAAACTGCTCCTGAGGGAAAAATGAGGTGTTTTCAGTGTGGAAAGTGGTACCATATAAGGTATCAGTCCCCTTTTAAGAAAGGAGAAAACAACCCTCTTTGTTAATAAAGTAAAAGAAACAAAGAAGACAGAACCAAATAATGTGTCAAAGGAGAGTTCGGAAACAGAGCCTCAAGAGAAACAGTGTTTGTTCATTTTGTCAAACACCCCATCGGAGGATTACTTAGAATCCATTTCCATTGACAACAAAGACATGAGAGGACTGTGGGACACAGGGTCAGAAGTGTGTATTGTACATACAGATATAATACCTCAGAAATTTCAGCATCCTACCTCTGAAATAAGATTAAAAGGCTTGGGACCAGCAATACCAACAGCAGTAGTGTCTTTGCCAATAGAATATGGAGGTTGGAAGGGTATGTGGGATTTTGCAGTCAGTCCAGACATACCATACAGATGTTTAATTGGAAATGATCTGGCTAAAAAGATTGAAAACTGGAGAATGACATGTGAGGAGGAAGAATATAACAACAAAAGCCCTGATCAAAAAGCCATGTGTTTCGCCATACAACAGGATGGGGATGAGAATCCAGAATCTAGCACTACAGTTGCTGAGCTTATTAAGAAGACAGGAGGAGTCAGAGAAATTCAACAGGAACAAAGAGCAGATGAATTTCTAAAACCTTTGTTCGCTTTGGCTCAAAACCCCACAGTATTAGCAAAAGGGCAGCCCTCCAAGTTTGTGTTAAAAAATGGTGTCTTGTATAGAGAAACCAGAAACATGAAGTCAACAGAAGGATCAGTGACATATAATCAGATTGTAGTGCCTCAAAGTTTTAGAGAACAGCTGATGAGGGTGGCACACGAGAACCCTCACGGTGGACATCTGGGCGTGAGGAAAACCACAAAGAGAATCACTAAAAACTTTTATTGGCCTGGCATGTTCCAGAAGATCAAAGAGTTTTGCCAGTCTTGTGATATCTGCCAAAGATTGAGTACTGGAAGGGATAAAATTAAAGCTCCTATGATCCCTATGCCGATAATTGGAGAACCATTTTACAGAGTGGGCATTGACATAGTGGGTCCTCTTTGTAAGCCAAGCAGACGTGGTTACAGATACATTCTAACCATGATTGACTACGCCACAAGATATCCAGAGGCTGTAGCTCTAACTAACATTGAGACAACAACGATTGCAAATGCACTGTTATCCATTTGGGGAAGAACTGGTTATCCTAGAGAATTGGTTTCTGATTTGGGAACTCAATTTACTTCCAGACTTATGTCAAAATTGCTTGAGTTATGTGGAATCAGACACCTGACTTCAACAGCTTATCATCCACAGACAAATGGACTAGTTGAACATCTGAACAAGACTTTAGTCAAAATGATAAAATCTTACAGTCAAAAGAAGCCATATGACTGGGACGTCAAACTGCAACAACTGTTATTCGCCTACAGGACCGTCCCTCATGACAGTACTGGCTATAGTCCGTTTGAATTGCTATATGGAAGGAAAGCTCGTGGTCCATTAGACCTGATAAAGGAATACTGGGAGGAAAATCCAGCAACAGATCCAGTTCCAGTGTCGGAGTACCTAAAGGATCTTCAATCAACAATGCAACTGGCTAGGGACTAGGCCTGTCGATTTTAGTTCGTTAATTCGTTTTTCGGAATTTATTCGTTATTTTTAGCATATCCGACGCGATTTCAAAACATTTTTTCAAACCCGGAAGGGTTTAAAAATATCGAAACAGCAGCCCCATTTTTTTTACGAGCTTCAGCTCGTCTCGTTAATGGGATGGAGGCTGCTGAGTGCTGCTGGTGCCTGCCCTTTCCCTTTCCCTGCTTCACCTACAGAAAGCCTGAAGGGACATACTTTCTTCCTCAAAAAAAAATACGTATTGAATACTTGCTTGGTCTGTGAAGCTTGGTTGGCAGGTTGAGGGCGGCGTGTGTGGGGAGGGAAACTGATGGTCAAGGTGAAGGCAGGGGAGAAGGGCGCGCGCGAAAGGGAGGGAGATGTGATTGGCCGGCGGGGCAGATGATTGACAGAAACAGGAGAAGGCCTACTAGGGACATTGCACAAGAACATTTGCTTGCAGCTCAGCAGAGACAAAAAGACTATTATGATTCTACTGCTAAGCCAAAGATCTTCAACATCGGAGATGAAGTTTTGTTTTTATCTCCCAACAAAAACAACAAACTGCAATTAGATTGGTCGGGACCCTGGAAGATCACCAGGAAACACAACCAAATAAACTATGATATTTATGATGAACATTCAAATGTGGAAAGAAGAGTCCATGTAAACATGTTAAAGCCTTATGTTGGAAGGTCTACTAATGTTTATTCTGTTGTTTCGGAAGAAGAATCCGGTCCCTTTTCTTTTTGGGAGGGTGATCGTGAACAATACAAAAATTTGAATCGGGTAGAAATAAATAGTGAATTGTCCCAACCACAACGAAGAGAGGTTGTGGAAGTATTGAGTAAATATAAAAATATATTTTCAGATTTACCAGGAAAGGTCCAGGGAGTCCAGCATCAAATAAACACCGGTGATGCAGCTCCTATAGTATCTCCACCCTACAGGGTCACGGGGAGACTTAATGAATGTATTGAAAGGGAGATCAAAGAAATGTTGGACCTGGGTATCATTGTTCCATCAATTAGCTCTTGGGCTTCACCCATAGCATTAGTACAGAAGCCAGACAAGACAATTAGATTTTGTGTAGATTATAGGCAGTTAAATAAAGTAACCCAAACAGATACTTATCCTATGCCACGTTTAGATGATTTGCTGGAAAGGATGGGGAAGGCCAACTTTATTAGTAGTATAGATCTAACCAAAGGATTTTGGCAAGTGCTCATGGTGCCACAGGATCAACATAAAACCGCCTTCCGGACCCAAAGTCGGCTTTTTGAATTTTCCATTCTTCCATTTGGATTAAAGAACAGTCCAGCCACATTTCAAAGATTAGTAGACAGAGTTTTAAGTGGGCTGGGGTCTTTCTGCGTGGCCTATATCGATGATATAGGGATTTTCAGTGATTCATGGGAAGCTCACCTTGAACATTTGGATCTAGTATTAAGTAGGTTGAGGGAAGCAGGGTTAACTATTAAAGCTTCCAAGTGCAAGTTAGGATACAATACTACCAAGTATTTAGGACATTTAGTGGGAGGAGGTTGTATTCGACCTGACCCTACTAAAGTGGCAGTTATTCACCAGTGGCCAGTGCCCAAAACAAAAAAACAGGTTAGGGCATTCCTTGGATTGGCTGGATACTATCGTAAATTCATTCCATCTTTTAGTGATTTGGCAGCCCCTCTTTCGGATCTTACCAAAAAGAAGAACCCGAATCAAGTAATTTGGACTCCAAATAGTCAAACTGCCATGGATCAATTGAAGAAAGCCATTACTTCGGATTCGGTCCTAATTGCGCCAGATTTTGATAAACCTTTTATTCTAACATGTGATGCATTGGATACTGGGCTAGGAGCTGTCCTAAGCCAGTTAGATATAGAGGGTGAGGACAGACCTATTTTGTTTTTGAGTAAAAAATGGCATTCCAATGAATATAGCATGTCAACGATTGAAAAAGAATGCTATGCCATCATCTGGTCAGTTAAAAAATTAAAGCCATATTTGTGGGGAAGAAAGTTTACCTTACAAACGGACCATGCTCCATTAAGATGGCTGGATAATGTAAAAGGTACGAATAACAAATTATTGAGATGGAGTTTATGTTTACAGGATTTTACATTTGAAATTAAACATGTTTCAGGTAAACGAAACATAGTCGCAGACGCCTTGTCTAGAATTTCGTAGGGTTAAAGGTTTGTATATATGCATTATAATGTATTTAACCATATTGTGATTGCCTTTCAGAAATATTGTGTATATAGATATTGTTGGATAATTTATGGAATTATTTTTGCCCTGAGAATGGCCCAAAAAATAACTTTTTCTGGGGGGGAAGGTGTACAGAAGTTGATTATAAATTGTATGATTTTAACTGTATTTGTGTTTGGATTGGTTGCACTAATGCTGGAGCGGCCTAGCTGAGAGGAGTGCGTTACCATGGAGACGATGCTGTAGAGAAGTGGGAGGAGCTTAGAGGGGAGAGTTTGAAAAACGACAGTTTAAGTTCAGTCAGAGTTAGAGTTTAGGTTCAGAGGAATGAACAGTCAGAGTTAGGGTTTGGAGCTCAGAGTGAGCAGTTCCAGTTAGGAGGTCGTTTCAGTCAGGCGTCAGAGATAGTAGTTTAGTGGAAGAGCAGTGAGAGGGAATAGCAGTAGGTTTTTCTGCCTAGGAAGGCGGGAGGGAGAAACCTAGATAGTTTCTTTAGTCAGGGAAGGCTAAAGAAAGCTAGTTAAGATCGCTAGTCGAGAGAAGACTAGAGATTAGTAGTTTGATCAAGGACAGATCAAATTAGAAAGCTATTCACCTCAGGAAACATTGCTCAGCAAAGTGCTACATTTCACTAACAGTTGCTATAAGTTGTATCATTTGAAAGAGTGAACTGTATTACAAACTAAGTGTTACTTAAAGTTCCAGAAGTCATTCAACAACTCGTAACCACACGCTTTGTACAAAATAAACTTGTTCTCTTTTGTTTGAAGACTGCCTCATCTCCATTAATTCTGCGTCCAGTGTGCCATATCTCCCAATAATACCTCATATCACACATTGGTGGCACCATTAAGAGTAATAAATAATAAATCATCCCTCCTCTCTCCTAATTCGTTACACTTGGGTATCCAGAGATGACTGTACCCATAAAAGGGATGATGATGTTCCACATTTTACAGGACAAGCAACAATTAAGCAGAAGTGGGGAGACATATCTGCTTAAGGACTTCATCACATTGAAGCAGAAAAGTGTTTGGTAGAGTAGGTTTATCTTAGAGCTCAGTCATACTCCATTTTGAAATGAAACGGATGATTTCCCTATCTTCATCACACTGTTAAATCTATCAGTGTGACTTAGTTGTACTCAAGATTCTTTAATTGATTTGCCATCACACTGTAATCTCTAGGCACCACCCACCATCCCTCCCCTGTGTTCTTTGTTTTAAAAGTCCTCTTTTTAAAATGTCAGCTCTTACGTGTCTTTAGTTCCCTAAGCTTTCAGTCTAGCCTCTCTCTCGACTGCCATCCTTCTCTCTCTCTTAGCTGCCCACCTGGGAAGGAAGCAAGGAAGAAGAGAGGGAAAGCCCTCTCTTGGGCAGTCTTCTAGAAGGGAAAGGAAGGGAAGAATCCAGAAAGGCTTTTTTTTAAAAAAAAAAAAAGTTAATGGTATGTCATCTTCTCCTACAATTTCCCCTCCCACAAATTGGGGAAACATTTCATTCTAAACTTGAGAACAACAAATGCCATCACATTACAGAATTGGCCATTTTGCCCATCTACATCCAGATGATTACCAAAAATTCACTTCCCAAGCAGCTCCTGAAATGTATGAAAAGAAAACTGTCCCCAACACATTGGATACATAAAGAATGCTCCACTCTACACTTGAACCTGACCTAATGTGATGAGCACAGTGGGTTATCACTTCTAAAGTGTTTGACTCAGTGGTATTTAATCAATGTGATGAAATGGAACAAAGCTTCTGGAGTTTTTAGTGAATTCAATGGCTCTGAAATGGGATAGGGGGAGATGGAAAATGGAAGTGGGAGAAGGCGGCATGGGATGCAATATGGTACAATCCCCAGATCCATGGGGGATACACTAACAAATTTACCATGGAAACAAGAAACTGTGAACATCATTGAAATGAATGATTCCTGCTAGAAGTTACCACAGAGTTAGCCCGGGCCATCTATACAATTCCTAGAGAATTGTATCGAGGACCTAGGAAATTCCTATCATCTATCTATCTATCTATCTATCTATCTATCTATCTATCTATTTATTACTTCGCTTATATACCATAATTCTCAGCCTAAAGGTGACTCATTGCGGTGTACAACATGGAAAAACAGGTGCAAAAATACAACATACAAAAAATAATACACAGTACATCATTATCAAAACATCTCATCAAAAACATCAATATAACTACAAGCCATTCCGAGTCGTCTCATCGTCAAGTTCACAATCCAATATCATTTCCGTTGTTCTATATAAATAAAAATGTAATGTTCATTTGTGGGATTAACATAACTCAAAAACCACCAGACAAATTGACACTAAATTTGGATACAATACACCTATCAGGCCAACAAGTGACCATCACTCATAAAAACACGGAAAAACACAGTGGAAGAGATGTAAAAAGCCAAAAAAATACATTACAATGCATGCGCAAAACCACATATATACAGATATACACAAATATACACATACACACACATATATACACACAAAACACATATACACTAGGCCTGGGTAACAACGGAAAAATTTGTTTCTAAAATCGATTCGTTTTTTGGGGGTTTTTGCGTTTCGTTATTTAAAATAATTACAAAATTTTCCTTTTAAAAAGTTCAATATTTACGAAATTTCGTAAATGTGAAAAAAATTACAAAACATTAACGAATCAATTTCCGAAACAATAACGAATCGATTCGTTAATGGCGGACGCGACCGCGAAATACGCTAAAAAACCTCCAAAAACTTCTGAAGCTTCCCTCTCCCTCTGTTGTTGACTGTTGGTGTGATATTATAATTTTTTTTCACTAATTAAACAAAAAACAACCATAAAACTTGCCCCAGACATGCGGAAATAATAACGAAACGACCTCAAAACAATAACGAAACGAATACAATAACGAAATACGAAGCATTTACAAAATTATTTAAAAATTCGTTTTTTAAAAAAATTGCTCCAGAATGGTTCGTTATTGTTTTGTAATTTAAAAAATTAACGAATTATTAACGAATTACGAATTAACAAAACGAAACCGCCCAGCCCTAATATACACAGACTGTGCCAAAGCAATGTGTGGCAGGGGATGGCTAGTATGATATATTTTGTCAAATGTGTGATGGTGAAAGTACAGATCCTGATTCTACAGGTACAGCAGTTCTACATTTGGGAAGAGGGTATAGATAGTTATAATACTGAGATATTACACAGCCCATGCCAACATTATAAGTAGATTACCACTTTTGTCAACAAATATGTTATTAAAAATACAATGCATAATGCAACAGCAATTTCCCTTTGTGTGCCCCCCTACCATGCTTCATACAATTGGCTGCCCATGTCATGCACAAGCGCCAATTTGCATGATCAAGCTGGCTCTCCAAGCAAAGCTATTCCATGCAGATGTATCCGAATGCATCCCTCGCACCCGAGAGGCCCAAAGCACTGTTGCATGAAAGCTAAGCCATCGTATTGAATTCTGTCTATATATTATCCTCTTAAAGAAAATCAGAATTCCATCTTCAGCATCAGCAGCTGCTGAGGTGGAAAGAGGGTCACCAAAGAAAAAATGGAGCATTTATGAAGAGCAGATCAAATGATATGAAGCTTGCCAGATTCCTTGCAAGGTCTAAATGCACCCAGTACCCTTCTGTTTGTTGAAATGGGGGTTGGGAATTAGGTGACTGCTATCCCATCTTTCCAAACAGCAGGGACACTCCCACAAAAGGTGTAGTATAATAAAGAGTAATGGGGTTCAAAGAGTAATAGCTCTCATTTAACCCAAAGGTAGCTATGATGCCGAGCGCAGCTCAGACCTCTGCTTTTAAATTAATCTGACCTGCAGCGGGGAGTTCCGCAGTTCCTGGGAGCAAAGATTGGGCCAAACTGATTAAATGTGCCCCAACAGGGGGCTCAACCAGGGACTCAAAACAGACCTGTGCTTTCCCTTTTCACTTTCCTACTCAGCCCCTACTTTGTAACAAATCCCAAATAAAGTATAATGAAATTGCAACTTTTAACTCTCTGGCTTGATATTTTGTATCTTTCCTTGCCTGAACTGTCCAAATGCATGAAACTAACCTTTTCCAGGCCACAGGAGACTGCTGGCCTGCCCGGGATGCCTTCCTGGCGTCCCGGGGAGGCCAAATCTGCGTTTCTCCAACCGCGGATACTGAGTTTCCCCTTTTGGGCCCCAGTATCCGTGCAATGGCGAATCGTCTCCATTTCGATGGCATATTTTTCCTAGCTTAATCCTAACCCTATCTGCTATCTTGCTTTTTGCATTTCGGACTTCTACGCTTGGGAAATAATCATTTAATTTTTAAAAATATATTTTGCAAGAAACAGCTGATTGTCAAAAAAGCCGGCTCCATTCTTTCCGCGCTGCTGTGCTCTGCCATTTCATCACCTCCACCAGACCCCTGCCCCTGAAGACTTGGTGTGGCTATCCCATGAGGCTCACGGGGAAGATCCTGGCCTGGAGGTCCCAGCCCTTGGAGGGAGGTATAGTTTCCCAAGGACAAAAGACCAACTTGATCTTGGCGTTGCAGGAATCCATCCTTTGGCTCAGTGGAAATAATCAGACACCTTTTTGAGACTTTTGGACTTTCTTTGATTCTTTTTTTTTTGGCTCCTGTAGAGAAATGTTTATTATAAAGTGTTTATTATACTGTGTTTAAACTGTATTTATGTTTTACATGGGTTGCCATGGCCTAGCTGTGAGAGATAGGTTGCCATGGTGACAAGGCAGAAGAGGAGGTGGGCGGAGCTTAAGGAGAAAAAGGTTTGAAAGCGACAGTTAATTTTCAGTCAGGAGGATGAGACCCTGAGAGGAGGAGCAGAGTCAGATAGGACTCTGGAAAAGTAGTTCAGTCAGGAGGATGAGACCCTGAGAAGAGGAGCAGAGTTAGTTAGGGCTCTGTGGTGTGAAGCAGTATAGATTCAGTTAGTTCTTGGTATTTGTGAATATTTCTTCAGCAAGGGAGCTGAAGGTGAAACCTCGTTAGATTGCTTGAGTTAAAAAGAATCTAACAGAGGGGGTTTTAGGATCGCCAGTAGTGGAAGACTGGGGATCAGTGGTTTGATCCGGTATAGGACAAACAGTGTGAATATTCACAACAGGGAACACTGAAATAATAAAGCACTTCACTGAAGAAGGAGTTTATAAGATTGTAACATCAGAAGCCTGAATGTATCTCAACCAAGCCATATTGTAACCATCAAGCTTGTGCCAAGTTCAACATCTCAATATTGCAACAATTACGCTTTGTTAACAATAAACTTGTTCTCTTTGTATTTTAAACCTGCCTCCTCCATTGCTTTTACGTTTGGTGCATTCCACTCTACCAAAGTTACCTCACAACGCAAATAGGGATAAACAGAGACTTTAATACCAGCGTCTCTATATATAATGGTGGCAGTTTAATCTAGCAGTCTCGGAACTTCCTTACAATTTATGGTGGAATTAGGTGGATTAACATACGTCCTTACATAATTTTGGTGGTTCCATTTAGGTGACATTGGCACGTCTTTACATTTTTTGGTGGCAGACGACGGGATTCGTGTAACAACTGATCGAGTGCCTTAAGTTTGATTTAGAAATAAGTTGTGAGGTAAAAGTTACTTTAAAAATAAGTTGCGAGGTAAAAGCCATATTTCAACAACATGGCTACCAGGCGGCAGAGAAAGCTGGCTGAGGAAAGAGAGGGAGACCAAGAAGAAAGTTCGGGCTCTGAGGCAGAGACAGAGCCAGTGCCTATGTCAGAAATGGCTTTTAAGTACAAATTAGAGATGAAACGGTTGGAGATGGAGGCAAAACAAAGAGAGAGAGAATTAGAAATAGAGGCAAAAGAAAGACAAAGAGAGAAAGAATTGGAGATGGAGAGAGAGGCAAAACAAAGAGAATTTGAAGAAAGACAAAAAGAGAGAGAACTGGAGATGGAAGAAAGACAGAGAGTGAGAGAATTAGAACAGGAGTTAGAATTGAAGAGAATGGAGTTTGAGCTAGAGAAACAAAGATTGGCTTTGTCTCAAACATCCAGTGATACCCAGGAAGGGAGATCTGGAGTGGATACCCCAGATTTGACGAAGAAATTCCCAAAATTTACCAAGGACGATGACCCAGAGAAATTCCTAATATCTTTTGAGAGATGTTGTCGAGATTTTGGAGTGGCTAAGGAAAAATGGATGACATACCTTAGGCCTCAGATAAGTGGGAAACTTTTGCAGATTTATGGACAGATGCCTGAGGAGTCTTATGGATACTATGATTTGTTTAAGAAACAGATTCTACAAGAGTTTAGATTGACTCCTGAATATTACAGATTTAAGTTCAGGACATTAAATAAAGATAAAACTCAAAGTTTTGCTCAGGTGGCCTCAAAATTATCTCAACTGTTCGATAGTTGGATAAGGACGTCTGAGGTAGAAGATTTCCAACAGCTGAGAGAACTTTTAAAGCTGGAACAATTTTTCCAATTAGTGCCTTATGATATTCACTGGGTGATTCAAGATCGCAAGCCATCCACTATTGTAGAGGCAGCGGGTATGGCAGATCAAATAACAACCTTAAAAGAAGGATTCAAAAGGGAAGATCTGCCAAGTGACAAAAGAACAAACAGGCAGCCATTTTATCCACAACAAACGCGCCCACAGCCAGAAAAGGGTTCTGACTTAGAAAACACCATCTATAGGAGGCAGAGTGTAACAAGACAAACTGCTCCTGAGGTAAAAAGACGGTGCTTTCAATGTGGAAAATTGGACCATATAAAATATCAATGTCCCCTGTTAAGGAAAGAGAAAACAACCCTCTTTGTGAATAAAATGAAAGAAACACCAAAGGCAGAACCAGATACTGTTTCAAAGGAGAGTTCAGGCTCAGAGCCTCAAAAGAAACAATGTTTGTTCATCTTGTCAGGCAGCCCATCTAAGGATTACTTAGAAACCATTTGTATTGACAACAAAGACAGGAAAGGACTTAGAGATACAGGTTCCGAAGTGTGTATAGTGCACCCCGAAATAATACCTCAGAAATTTCAGCAGCCAACCTCTGAAATAAGATTAAAAGGTTTAGGACCTGCGATACCAACAGCAGTGGTGACTTTGCCAATAGAATATGAAGGATGGAAGGGTATGTGGGATTTTGCAGTCAGTCCTGACATACCATACAAATGTTTAATTGGAAATGATTTGGCTAAGAAGTTTGAGAGCTGGAGGATGGCGTGTGAGGAGAAAGAATGTAACAACGAAAGCCCTGAACAAAAAGCCCTGTGTTTTGCCATACAACAAGATGGGGATGAGAGTCCGGAATCCAGCGCTACGGTTGCTGAGCTTGTTAAGAAGACGGGAGGAGTTGAAGAGATTCGGCAGGAACAAGGAGCCGATGATTCTCTTAAACCTCTATTCGCTTTAGCTCAAAACCCCACAGTATCGGCAAAAGAACAGCCCTCCGAGTTTGTGCTAAAGAATGGTGTCTTATATAGAGAAACCAGAAGTGTGAACTCGACAGAAAGATCAGTGACATGTAGTCAAATTGTAGTGCCTCAAAGTTTTAGAGAACAGCTGATGAGGGTGGCACACGAAAACCCTCAAGGTGGACATTTGGGTGTGAGGAAAACCACGAAGAGGATCACTAAGAACTTTTATTGGCCTGGCATGTTCCAGAGGATCAAAGAGTTTTGCCAATCTTGTGACATCTGCCAGAGATTGAGTACTGGAAGGGATAAAGTTAAAGCTCCTATGATCCCTATGCCAATAATTGGAGAACCATTTTACAGAGTAGGCATTGACATAGTGGGTCCTCTTTGTAAACCAAGCAGACGTGGTTACCGATACATTTTAACCATGATTGACTATGCCACAAGATATCCAGAGGCTGTAGCTCTGACTAACATCGAGACAACAACAATTGCAAATGCCCTGTTATCCATTTGGGGAAGAACTGGTTATCCTAGAGAATTGGTTTCGGATTTGGGAACCCAGTTTACTTCCAGGCTTATGTCGAAATTGCTTGAGTTATGTGGAATTAGACACCTGACTTCAACAGCTTATCATCCACAGACAAATGGACTAGTTGAAAATATGAACAAGACTTTAGTCAAAATGATAAAGTCTTACAGTAAAGAGAAGCCATACAACTGGGACGTCAAATTGCAACAACTGTTATTCGCCTACAGGACCGTCCCTCATGACAGTACTGGCTACAGTCCATTTGAATTGCTATATGGAAGGAAAGCTCGTGATCCGTTAGACCTGATAAGAGAATATTGGGAAGAAAGTCCGGCGACAGATCCAGTTCCAGTGTCGGAGTATTTAAAAGATCTTCAAGCAACAATGCAGCTAGCTAGAGACATTGCTCAAGAACATTTACTTGTGGCTCAGCAGAGACAAAAAGACTATTATGACTCTACTGCTAAACCAAAGATCTTCAACATCGGAGATGAAGTTTTATTTTTATCTCCCAACAAAACCAACAAACTTCAATTGGATTGGTCTGGACCCTGGAAGATCATCAGAAAGTACAACCACATAAACTATGATATTTTTGATGAACATTCCAATGTAGAAAGAAGAGTCCATGTAAACATGTTAAAGCCTTATGTTGTAAGGTCTGCGAATGTATGTTTTGTTGTTTCGGAAGAGGAATCCGGTCCCTTTTCTTTTTGGGAGGGTGATCGTGAACAATACAAAAATTTAGATCGAGTAGATATGAACATAGAATTGTCCCAACCACAGAGAAGAGAGGTTGTGGGAGTTTTAAGTAAAAATTGGCATTCTGATAAATGTAGTATGTCAACAAATGAAAATGGTTAGATAATGTGAAAGGTTCGAATAACAAATTGTTAAGATGGAGTTTGTGTTTACAGGATTTTATATTTGAAATTAAACATGTTTCAGGTAAACGAAATATAGTTGCGGACGCCTTATCTAGGATTCCATAGGTTAAAGGTTTGTATGTATGTGTAATAGAAATGTACTTAACCATAATATGTTTCCCTTTCAGAATTGGTGTATATGTATTTATTGTTGAATAATATGTGGAATTATTTTTGCCATTCTAGGATTGAGAATGGTCCAAAAATAAATTTTCTGGGGGGGAAGGTGTAGAGAAATGTTTATTATAAAGTGTTTATTATACTGTGTTTAAACTGTATTTATGTTTTACATGGGTTGCCATGGCCTAGCTGTGAGAGATAGGTTGCCATGGTGACAAGGCAGAAGAGGAGGTGGGCGGAGCTTAAGGAGAAAAAGGTTTGAAAGCGACAGTTAATTTTCAGTCAGGAGGATGAGACCCTGAGAGGAGGAGCAGAGTCAGATAGGACTCTGGAAAAGTAGTTCAGTCAGGAGGATGAGACCCTGAGAAGAGGAGCAGAGTTAGTTAGGGCTCTGTGGTGTGAAGCAGTATAGATTCAGTTAGTTCTTGGTATTTGTGAATATTTCTTTAGCAAGGGAGCTGAAGGTGAAACCTCGTTAGATTGCTTGAGTTAAAAAGAATCTAACAGAGGGGGTTTTAGGATCGCCAGTAGTGGAAGACTGGGGATCAGTGGTTTGATCCGGTATAGGACAAACAGTGTGTATATTCACAACAGGGAACACTGAAATAATAAAGCACTTCACTGAAGAAGGAGTTTATAAGATTGTAACATCAGAAGCCTGAATGTATCTCAACCAAGCCATATTGTAACCATCAAGCTTGTGCCAAGTTCAACATCTCAATATTGCAACAATTACGCTTTGTTAACAATAAACTTGTTCTCTTTGTATTTTAAACCTGCCTCCTCCATTGCTTTTACGTTTGGTGCATTCCACTCTACCAAAGTTACCTCACAACGCAAATAGGGATAAACAGAGACTTTAATACCAGTGTCTCTATATATAATGGTGGCAGTTTAATCTAGCAGTCTCGGAACTTCCTTACAATTTATGGTGGAATTAGGTGGATTAACATACGTCCTTACATAATTTTGGTGGTTCCATTTAGGTGACATTGGCACGTCTTTACAGCTCCTATGAACTCATTCCCTACATATGAACTGCCCCACATGAACCATGGACTAATGTCTTAATAAAGTTATATTAATCAATTTCTCTGGCGGGTGAGGGGAGGAAAGGGAGGTTGATATGAATTCCTCTGGATTCCCATTTCTTTTCCCATGTATTTTTCCTTGGCACCCAACCCCTCGCCTCCTCATTGTGAGGAGGGCACATCAAGGAAGTGGCCAGCTGTTGGAGGGGCAATCAGAGGCAACAAAATAAACCCATATCTTGGGACTCTGGCATGAACAATAAGACTTGGACTTTCTATCCTCCCAGCTGGAATCACGCCAGCCAATCACCACAGGCCGGGCGGAGGGCAGGAATTTTAAACTTTCAAACCTGGAAACTCTTATAAAAATGCCTCTGATCTCTGTACTGGTATGCTTTGTTGGCGAATTATTGCTACATCACATCCTTTTCAGCTGAATCACTTATAAAAACACCTCGGTGCCGCTTCTTCGACCTTGGTGAGCTTTATTCTGAATTTTTAATCCTAATAAAATTGCTGAAGTCAGGCTTCTCTAGCTCGGCCAAATCGCCAACCCTCCTTGGCGGGGTTTTAGGGTCTCTCCTCCTGGGGAAGACCCTCCTAAAGCTCCTATCGGCTTCAGCTACTTTTGGTGGTTCCATGTCAGTGGGGCAGTAATCTATTTTAGCTTTAAATTGGGTATCCCTTTCTTCCAAACAGCACCTCTGAGTCCTCCTTTAAATTCAATAACATCTGGGGACCCAAGTTGGATGAACACAAAAGAGCGCTGACCATTATGTAAATAAATAATTGTTGGCCCTCTTTATCCACAGCTTCTCTGCCCATGGATTCAACAGTCCTTTGACTGTTTTGCTGCTTCTGTTTCCAACTCTGCTACAGTGGTTGCCCCATTTCCTAATCATGGTAATGCATACTTAAAATCTGAAATTGAATTTGGCACTTAGGCTGAACTATCTCTATGCTATGCCAAATAGCATGGGAATAGCAGGAATGAATGTTCAGTGGTTTGTGAACCATAAAAGGACAACCAAATAAGAATGCTAAGAGAGAATTCCCCCATTTTTACACCTGTGAACCACAGGGAGCTTGGGAGAATGAAAACCTTAACCCTTGGCACCCTGGAATCGGAGAGCTGGAAGTGGCCTCATGGACCATTGAGTCCAGCTCCTTGCCCAGGCCCTATCTACACTGTCAAATGATGCAGTTTCAAACTGCACTATGTGGCAGTGTAGGTGGGGCCTCATTGTGAAGGTTCTCCAACTAGAGCAGTGGTTCCCAACTTGTGGTCCGTGGACCACCAGTGGTCCCCATGAACTATAATATGGTCTGCAGCCTCATCGTTACTACACTGGTCGGTCTCACAAAACCCTCTTATAGTGCTGCAGCAACAGGAATGTCAGGAGGGGAGAGGCTGACTACCCACAAAAGGTGCAACAACAAGCCTCCGGACTACTACTACAGCTGCTGCTGCTGCTGCAGCTCCTCCTCCTCCCTTCCCTTGAGCGGAGCCATTCCATGTGGCACTTGAAGCAGGGGTGCCTTGGTTTCTTTGTATATAGGCCTGTTCCTGGGTTATTTGGGGTCTGGTTCAGAAAATTTCATTGGATAGACCACATCAGCTCTAGATGATTAAATATGGTTTTCTGTGGGCAAGCAGATGGTGACTACTGAACGGCATATGTTCTGTTGCAATGATGTTGAATGCAGACACTCACAGTGGAAGCCTTTTGCCTTTCACCAAGAAAAAACTCAGTCGTCGTCTTTTGCAGTTTATAAAAGTACATATATACATACAGAGTCCAAATGTTATCTTTAAGACACAAGCCTTGTAGAACTCCAAACGTCTTCCAACAAACTCCTCTAAATGCACCTCTCCAACAATACAGTTCCAGCAACCACCTCCAACAACCCACAGCATGGAGTAATACTTTGGTTCCTTTATTCCCCTTGCAGCTGCCCCACCCTGGTTGTAACTGTCATCGAGGGCAGCGGAGGTGTGCTGTCGCACCTGGGGCTATAGGTTTTAGAGAAAGAGGCATGGACGTGACATCTTTCCCCAGGGGATTGCTTCTTGCCCTCCTTTAGAGAAACTGGAACTCCCAAGGACCAGAACACCACAGGTAACTCGAAATGGTGTTTATTGTTGACAATGAGTTCACTTTCTTAGGCACAAACTTGATGTTTCAACAGGGAAAAATACTTTACAAACATTAAATTCCAGGAGATATAAGCTGAGAAGCTTTTCCTGTTCCCTCTCTCTCAATGGCTGTGAATGCTGGAGCAAACCACAATCCCAGTTCAATGGCCTATGTTGAATGACAAGACCTTCCTATGGTGCCAAAAACCCAGAATGAAGGCACCTGAGATCTTCATAATATCGTTCAGGGGGTTTGAACATAAAGTATAAGACTCAGGGGAAAAAACCTAAGAGTTGGTGGTAAAAAATGCCTTGACCAGGGGCTTTGGGCCAAGCTTTGCACATGTCCATCCAATGAGTCTTTTTCTGAGGTAAAAAAAAGGTGAGAGAGATACCTTTCCTTTCTCCCTTGGAAGGGGCAGAGCCTAAACAAATGAACTGGGGAAACAAGCCAATTGGTGCACAACAACAATAAATTAACAGCTATAATAACCAATGAAATTTAACTATCCATATACAAGGTAGACAGGAATAAAATGACAGCTTAAATCCTGCAACTAACAGTACTATGTATATGTGGCGCCACACGTGCCATCACAGGAGGCCCCCTCCTTCAAGTTGGTCTGACCCGCTGCGGAGAGTTCCGCAGTTCCTGGAAACCACAATTGGGACAAACTGATGAAATGTGCCCCAACAGACAGCTCAACAGGGACTGCACTCAGCCTCTATGCCTTTCTATCACTTTCCGCAAAGTCCTAACATTGTAACTATTCCCCTAATAAAGATACTTGAAATTGCAATGTTTTAACTTTCTAGCTTGATACTTTGTGTCATATCTTGCCTGAACTAAATGCATGAATTCAACCTTTTCCAGGCCGCGGGGGACTGCGAGCCTGCCCGGATTGCCTTCCTGGCGTTCCAGGGACGCCGGATCCGCGCCGCTTGAAACCGCGGATACAGAGTTTTTCCTTTCAGATCTCCATATCCACAAAATGGCGGATCGGCTCCATTTTGATGTCTTATTCTTCTGTACTAAATTCTAACCCTATCTGCCGTCTCACTTTTCTTATTTTGGACCCCTACGCTCGGGAAATAACCTCTCAAGTTTTGAGAATATATTTTATCAGAAACAGCTGATTGTCAAATGTGCCGGTTCCATTGCTGTGGCTCCATTGCTCCTCACTGCCCCTTGCCTCTGCCAAGCTCCAGATCCAGGGACTTGATGCAGTTCCCTCATGGGACTTCGGGAAAGAGTCTGGCCACAGGGCCTCAGATCCTGAAGGGGAGTCCTAATTTTCCAAGGACCAAAGCGTGAATCCATTGCAGCACAGCTGGGGTTCCATCTGCCAGCCTTTGCAAAGATCAAGGACTCTCTGTTGCCTGTTTGGAACTTCAGAAAACACAATTTCCCCATGAACTTTCTTCAGAGACACTGGACTAAAAGTCTCCAAATGAAAATTAATCTTTTATTAAATATACTTGGGATGTGGGACAAGGATGGGGTTTATTGCTATGAAATGTTTATGATTTGAATGTATGTATATCTTTTTATGAACTATCCTTTGCCCTTTTGCTTTGCCCAACTCTTGGCCCCTTACCCAACCTTAGAGTGACGGCCAGGAAGCATCCAGCTGCCCGAGAGGGCTGTTGCCCTCACAAAAACAAACATTATGCAAACTCTTGCACGGACAATAGCCCAGGAAGTTCCTATTGATTCTCTGAGTTAGGCTGATTGATAGGCATCTCCTCTGATCAAGTTTTGATTAATAGAAACAATACGGGCCAGACTGCCCATAGGGAGTCTTCTGCCCAGCTCCGTTTTTGCCTCACCCAAGACACATGACAAACACACCTTATCAGATCAGGGACAGGAAAACTCTTCTAAAATCTATCAACTTCTCATTATCAAGATAATAATCCAATCCCCCAACTGGCCGATTTCCTGTACGCAGGGACACGTGGGTTTCAAGAATGTCATAATCCTATTAATCTCCATTGTCCCTGATCGTCCTGCCTCCTCTTCCCTGATTCGTCAATCCCCCGAAGCGGGGAAAGCATCCTGATAGGCTCCCCTGAAGCTGGGAAGCCTCGTGATTGGCCCAGGCTGAGGACGGGCCGCCAAGCCTCCTCTGAGCTGTTCGGCCACCAGCCAATCACCATCAATCCGGGCGGGGAAGGGAGGGCGGGAATTTTGAAATCTCTGTACATGTTTTTGCTATAAAAATGCTTGCAAACTTTGTAATGGCATGCTTGTAGGTGAGCTATCCCTACAATTGCATCCGCGTCAGCTGAATTGCTCAATTAAAAACCTCGGTCGCCTCTTCTTCCACTTTGGTGAGACAATTATTATTATTATTATTATTATTATTATTATTATTATATCACTGAAATCCGTCTTCTCTGTCCTCGCCAAAGTTGCGGACCCTCTTTGGTGTGGTCCTAGGGGTATCTCTTACTGGGGAGACCCTCCTAAAGTCCATATTAACTTCATAACCACACAATGTTAGCCAGGTGGTTTAGCTCACTGTCGGCTGCATTGATTCTTGCAGAACTCGTTGCTTACTACTTAAGAAATGAACTCTAACATGTTCTGTATCAGAAACTAGAGCTGATGTGGTCTATCCAATGCAATTTTCTGAATCAGCACCCCAAATAACCAAACCAAATCTAAAGTTGACCAAAAATGGATTTATAACCCTTTTGGTACTAATGTTGGAGAGTGGTCCCTGCTCACAGTGGTCCCTGGTCAAAAAAAGGTTGGAAACTACTGAACTAGAGCTTCTTCAGCAGGTATTTATCCAACTTCTTTCTGTCAGCTACTTTCCATTGCAGAACCACTTTCCCTAGACATTCTTCTAATGTGTTGTTGTTGTTTGATACACAGCAAGATTAGAACACAGCAAACAAGATCGCTATGCTGGCTTTTGTATTTGTTCACCCGTCAGACACTTCCCAAGTGTCTAGGACTGTATGATGTATCGGCAAATAATGTGTGCAGATCCGAGTAGGGGAGTCTTTTCTAGCTGACAGATGGTAATTTTGTTAGTGCCGATTGTTTTCAAGTGCAGACCAAGGTCTTTAGGCCCTGCACTTAGTGTCCAATCACCACTGGGTCCATCTTTCCAGGTTTGTGCCAGAGTCTTTGCCGTTTGATCTTTAAATCCTCATATCGTGTAAGCTAGGCATCCTCAAAATGCAGCCCTCCAGCTGTTTGGGCCTTCAGCTCCCAGAATTCCTGACAATTGAACAACCTTGTTAGGGCTTCTGGGAAATGGAGACCCAAACAGCTGGAGGGCCACAGTTTGAGGATGCCTGGTGTAAGCTTTTCCAGTTTCTTCTCATCAATTCTGCTGTCACCTGAGACTTCAACACTGACAAGCCATACTTTTGGTTTTTTCCCCCATGATCGTGAGGTCAGGAGTATTGTGCTCCAAAACTGTCACTCTGAATTCGGGGGTCCCGGTGTAGTTTGACGTGTTCATTTTCTGTAACTTTTTCAGGGTTGTGATCCCACCAGCTTATTGTCGCACGCAGATGGTATTTGTGACACAAGTTCCAGTTAGTCATCTAAATAACAATATTATGCCTCTGCTTGTAGTCCATCTGTGCAATCTTCCTGCAGCATTGTTGTTGTTGTATTTATTTAAAACCTGCTCTTCAGTCTAGAAGCCTCCCAAAATAGCTTACAAATTGCTGATTTGACCGCTTCTTTCCCTTATTTTTATAATCTGATTATAAGTAAAAGGGAATGGCAGTTGGGATGCTCTTTAAATTTCACTGCCAAAATTGCTGCTGCTTCACCAAACTACAACTCCCAGGACTCCATAGCATAGAGCCCTCTCAGTTAAAAGGGTGTCAAACTAATAGTTTGATAACAGACATGCACTCCAAATAAATTATTTTAGCATAAGCTGGTGAGCATTTGAATCCCTAGTGCATAAGAGAAAGTGAACTGAAATCCACCAAAGCTTAATAATGTCATCAGAATGGTGTTGCGTGATACTTTCATTTACCATGCTCCCAGCATTTAAATTTTTAAAAAGACAGCTTTAAAACTGGTCACAAATTTCTAAAAGGCTTGTTTGACTCAGTCACTGACATCTGGAAGCTGATGTATAGCTCTGTTAGCCTGGGAGGTTCATTACCTCTGCAGCAAAACATCATTTGGTTTGCAAGAGTCCTTCTGGCAAGACATTCTGCTGTTAGTGAATTTACTAAAGGCAGATTATTTTCTGTAATAAGCATTAGTCACATTTTTTTCTGGTTATACTCCACATTGTAACAAAACTCAGCTTATAAATATGTGCAACATACTAAGACATCCATGATGTCCATTCAGACCTTGGCTAGTAGGTTGGTATTTGTGGCTGTCTCCCCATACAGCCCTTTTCCTTTCCAATTAGGGTATTTGTTGGGCTAAGTTTTCCTCTGGAAGCTGCCAGGAGCTTGATGCCAAATGGCTGGTTTTCTTTTTTTAAAGTATGGTCTAAGTAGCTGACAGAAAACACTAATAGGTCCCCAGGGAAGTAATGGGAAAGAGACATTGCACAGCCCTGGCATCCTGCAGAATAAGGATTTATGGCTGTGATTGCCAACAGGACTGCCAGTTTTGCTACTTTTGCAGTCTTTGTCTCAGAACATAAACACTGCTACTTTTTTTGTGTGTGCAAAGAACCCTATGACCCTTAGGGTCGCCATAAATAAGAAGAAACTTGAAGGCACATGACAACAGCAACAACAGATGATGAAATTTCATCAGATGTTGCTTGGCACATCTAGATAATCAACTGCTATATTGAAATGGCAGAGAGAAGGTTTCAGGAAAAGAGACAAAGAGAGGTCCGGAGGTCTCAAAAGCATGGATTTTATTTCCAGCTGGGGCCCTGGAGGGGACTATGTCCAAAAGCATCCAGAGCAATGATATAGGCATTGACTGTGGCTTTTATAGCCTTCAAATTCAGGCAAACAAAGAACATGCTTCTACATACATTGACCTCATTTACTACGTCATTTTAGCATCATATTCTATCTTCCAACATACAAAAAAGCATGTCTCTGTGTCTTTCTAAAGAGCAAGCATCCAGCTTACATTCATCAATCAAGGGGCCGACTTTGACCTGTCAGGAGGGAGAGGGGGGCTCCTTTTAGAGCCTAGTTGTACCAGTCTGTTGCCACTAGAACAGGCTTATCTCTCTCCTGGAATGTATAGATAACATGCCCCCTCTTCAGCTCCCCTCTTGCTGTGCCTGGAGAGCAGCTTGCTTGTCCGTTACCATTCTTTCTATACAGAGAGAACTTGATTTTTCTATACATTTCAGTGCTTGTAAAGTACATACAATTTATACATAAATAAATATCTATTTTCCCGATATCCCCTCATCAATAGGAGAAAGTCCATAATGAGAATCTGGAATAAATACAAATTTAGAATTTACTAGCTGTCCCCTGACACGCATTGCTGTGGCCCAGTCTATTGATCTGGAAAATAAAGTAATAAGAAAGTGTTGGTTTCTAATATATGTAATTTCTTTATGCTTGTGCATAAACAGTATTTCTTGCTGTTTCTTTTTCAGTGTTGATGTGGAAATTGTTTGGTTTGCCTACTCTGGAACATGCAACATATAATTGTCCTTCTTCAGGAATCCCTTTCAAATCTATGATTCTATATCAGGAGGGCTTTGGTTACGTTTTCTTGCCCTGATGAAGGGAGTTGGACTGGATGACCTTGAGTTTTTTCTGTTGGTTGTGGGCTGTATGGGAAGTTTGAGCCAATTCTGTCGCTGGTGGGGTTCAGAACACTCTTTGATTGTAGGTGAAGTATAAATCCCAGCAACTACAACTCCCAAACGTCAAGGTATATTTCCCCTAAACTCCATCTGTGTTTATATTTGGGCATATGGAATATTTGTGTCAAGTTGGGTGCAAATCCATCATTGTTTGAGTCCATTGTAGTCTCTTGATGTAGGTGAACTACAACTCCCAAACTCAAGGTCAATGCTCACCAAACCCTTCTAGTGTTTTCTGTTGGTCATGGGAGTCCTGTATGCCCCGGTTGGTTCAATTCTATCATGCTATTTGATTGTAGAAGCCCCCAGTGGTACAGTGGGTTAAAGCACTGAGCTGCTGAGCTTGTTGATCGAAAGGTCGCAGGTTCGATTCCAGGGAGTGGCGTGAGCTTCCGCTGTCAGCCCTAGCTTCTGCCAACCTAGCAGTTTGAAAACATGCAAATGTGAGTAGATCAATAGGTACCGTTCCGGCAGGAAAGTAACGGTGCTCCATGCAGTCATGCCGGCCACATGACCTTGGAGGTGTCTACGGACAACGCTGGCTCTTCGGCTTAGAAATGGAGATGAGCACCACACCCCAGAGTCAGACATGACTGGACAATGTCAGGGAACTACATTTACCTTTACTAATGTTCAAAATTGACCTTCCTATAACTTAAAATCATTGAAGCTGGTTCTACTCCCTAGAGCAGCAGAGAATAGCCCATCCTCTCCTTTCTGTGACAGTTCTTGAGGAAGTTAAAGAGTGTAAACATGTGACCAAGTTGAACATGCCTAGCCCCTTCGACTGGGTCATCCCTTGTCCTCAGGTGTAGCCCTTAAATCTCAGGACCTGGGACAGTCCAGACTCAGTAACTCTTGTTGCACAGAGTATGTCGGCTGAATAAAAAACTCAGAGGAAGAGATTATATACATATACTTTTCAAGGCAGTGCTATTACCCTGAGATTCCTCCTTGAAGACTAGAGAAGAGTCCAGACCTTGTGATCTGGAAACCTTGTATGCATGTGCATATTTGTCAGAGGAAAGTGAGGTGAGGGATGAGCAAACCACCTTCTTCTGGCTCAGACTTAATTTCAACAATGAAAAGTACTGACCGTGGGATTTGGGTAATTAGTGTGACAAACTGCCTTCTCTGGATAGAATGATCTAACTCATTAGATATATTAGTGCTTAATAAAGCATAGGCAGGAGATGGCTTTGGTGTCCTAGCTCTCATTATCTAACTCACATCTGTCAAGCTCAAGGTCTATGGGCAAAATGCAGCCCTCCATGTCATTTTATGTGGTGCCTCAGAAGCTAGACTACAACTCCTATATTTCTCATTATTAAACATAATGACTGATGGGAGTTGTGACACAGGAACATCTGGAAGGCTGTAGTTGTTCTGTTGAGTTAGGAGATCAGGGTTTGAATCTAGATTCAAGGCTTGTGAATAGGGTATCTGACTTGAAAACATCCTTTAACCTTTCCCTATCCTCAGAGCCCCAAGTGCTGCTGGGTTGCAATTCCCATTTCCCCCAGTATGCTTGATAGACAATCAAAAGTGATTGGAGACATTGTTCAATAACATCTGGGGATCCAAACTAGGTAAGAAACAAAGAGCACTGACCACGATATAAAATAATTAAAGCTGTCCCTCTGTATCCACAGATTCTCAGTTCATGGATTTGGTGGCCCTTTGAAGGCAACCATAAAATTGATGTGGCCTCCATGAAAATGAGTTTGACATCCCGATCTAATGGATGGAGAAATTATGTGCAAGGTTGCCATGTTGTTACCAAAATCAGCTATTTGACACCCCAATGCAGTGTAGGTCTGTTGCCCACCATGCCATGCTGCTTTGAAAGTCAGGAAAAAACATGACCAGGTTTGAAGGCAATAACAAAGGTTTTTATTCACCTGGCCAGATTGGTGACAGAACAGTGTAATCGCCAAAAGAACTGATAGAACTCATACAGAAAAGTGCAGCACATTTTACAAGTTTGGCAGCTATTCAAACCACCTACCCCTCTCCTGGTTGTTCAGGAGACACACCTCCTCAGCTCTGCCTTCTCATTGGCTGAGGCTTCCTCCCGGCATCACAGACTGGGCCAGAGAGGAAGAAAGAACAACCGGGATTGGTGGTGTTCAAAATTAAAGGTTTGTTGCTGTTCCCACCTCTGAGGGTGTGAGTCCATTGTCCAAAATGGAAAGAATGGGTATTTAGCAGTAATGGGTTTTGGGAGCTTATAATAATCTCTACACAAAGAGTGAGGCTTGGGAAACCAGAAAGTCAATCAAGTAGATAAACAAAGTCCTTGATGAATCCTGGGTTCTGGGGGTTACTGGCAATCAGTCTTTCAGCAGGGATTCCATTGGAAGAATCTTTGTTGTTTCTCAAGACAGCCACATAGTCCAAAGTCACATAGGCATTATATAATATACTGAAAAGAAGCAAGGGAGCGGAGGGATGATTTATTGTTGCCACCAATTTGAAAGGAACCAGTATTCAGTTGATTTTACCCCAGTTCCCAATTTTAAAAAGAACTGGCCGATTTGCAATGGAGGTTGCCGATTAGGAACCAAATTTACCATCAAGTTGGAAGGGAGTCTGTTCAATTGCACCTCCTCCTTTATTAAGAAAGTAATAACTTAGTAGTAATTACACTGTATATACTGTAGCGTGACTGGAGAGAAGAATGTAGATTTATTTGGTTACTTTTCCCTGCGTTTCTGCCACCACGTGAGGTAAGTTGTAATATTGTGAGAAATGGCACTTTGGACACAGAATAGATGGAGCTGAGGCAATCTTCAAATAAAAGTTAACAATTTTATTAAGTACACAGCGTGTGGTTGCAAGACGTAACTTTTCCTTGTTGCACTTGGAATAATGCTTGTAACTTTAACAGTTCATTCTTTCAAGTAACACAGTATTTTTCTGATGTAAAGCACTTGTTTCAAACAAAGTTTCAATACAGGGATGTTTCCCTTATTTGATCCTCCCTAGATCAAATACTAAGTAAACTATACTTTAGCCTCTCCTTAGACTAAAGGAATACCAGCTATGTTTCACCATTCGGCTGCACTAGCCTGAGAAACTTCCAATAGCCAAACCCTGCTTTTCAAAGCCTCAAAGCTTTGCTTCACAAGTCACTCTGCCACCTTTCTTTCCTTCTCTTCCATCTCCTAACTCCTCACTCCTCTGAACCTAACTCCTGACTCCTCTGAACCTAAACCCGGACTGCTCACTACTCTAAACCTAAACCGTAACTCCTCACTCCTCTAAACCTAAACCCTAACTGATTTTTAACTGTCGTTTTTTCAAACTCTCCCCTCTAAGCTCCTCCCACTTCCCTCTCTCCTGCATCGGTCTCCATGGCAATGCACATGGAGGACTCCTCTGACTTAGGCCGCTCCAGCATTACTGCAGCCAATCTAAACACAAATACAGTTAAAATCATACAATTTATAATCAACTCCTGTACATATACATTATGATATTTGATTTAATAGATCTTGTGCTGGTCTGCTGTACAGCAGGGGCTCAGTTGTAGAACGAGAATGGTAACATATTGGAGCCAGCAGTTCGACTTTGCAAAGTTTTGCAACAGTGAAGAAGTTAGGAAAAGGGGAAATTATTCCTCCTAGGAATGTTTGGGACTGGGCTAGAGCTTGACTGAGACTCAGACAAGCTCTAAAATATATTATAAATTTATAGTTATTATTATTACTATATTATTACATCACACAGTTGACTCCGCTTGTGCTCTACTTGGGGCCCTTCCACACAGCCATACAATCCGGACTATCAAGGCAGGTAATCCACAATAGCTGTTTTGAACTGGATTATATGAGTTCACAGTGCCATATGGATTATGTGAGTTCACAGTGCCAGTTCAGTGTGGATTTTATACAGCTGTGTGGAAGGGATTCTAGTTCCCTTTCAGATGTACTGTTGTCAAGCCAGGTATCACCCATCCCATATCTGTGCATTTCTTTTACTGTCTAAGTGTTGCACCTGTTTGTTCCTGTATAAATGTAAGTAATGCTAAGGCAAGAACCCAAAGGACTAACCTACTTTTCCTTTTGTGAGTTCAAGGAAGCATACATGGTTCTTTTTTTCACGGGGGGGGGGGGGGGGAGAGGCAGAAATTGGTCAAAGATCAATGTGTTTTGGGTTGTGTGGGATTTGAACTCAGGCCTCCTACATCCCAATCTAACACTCTTAATTGCTACATCACATTGATTTCCATTAGAGAGCCTTCTCCAAATATGCCACCATGGTTGAGAAGCTGGCAAGGATCACAGAGAGTCAAGAAGTACCAGTTATTTCTGGAAAGAGAAGAGAAATACAGTACTGCAATCCAGCCAAAGTTCAAAAAATATTTAAAAGCCATTTTTCCAAATTGAAAACATACATACATACACACACAAACATCATATTCATTTCTATAGACAAGTTGTCAATTATATTGGGCTATTGGCCCTTGTTCCTAACAGAAAGTGGTAACAAGGTGTAGGAGTGGAAAAAGTAAAGCAAAGAACAGGATGAGACTCATGCAACTCCCTGGAAGTTTCTTGTCTACTGTTAACATTACATTTTATTTATAGTGACCCTGTGAAATGGAAAACCCAAGTGCCCCGGTCACAAAGACTTAAGTCTTTCAAAGTTGGGGGTGCTAGGGCTTTCTAGATTGAGTCCATCCATCTGGAATGTGGTCTTCCTCTTTTCCTGCTGCATTCCACCTCTAAAAGCATGATTGTCTTCTCCAGTGAGCCATATTATCTCATAATGTGTCTTCTTCAATGTAGTGCTTTAAAATGTAATTTTCAATAAGATATATATGTATAGGATTTGGTGTTTATTATTTGAATTACATGCTCTAAGTAACTGTGGTTGATGCTTCACATTTAAGGACATCAACAGAGTCCATCGTCAGTCTCAGGGTTTTACATGGGGATCTCAGAAATCTTGAGACTCTCCTGACCTAGCAACCAACTTCAGGATATCTTTAGGGAAGGGATAGAGAAAGCATTCCTGATTTACCAAGTCCCTTTGTGTACCCAGGTGTTCTGTCACCACTGGAGCCGAAATGAGGTGCTTTTAAGAGAGGATGTTAGGCTTGCATCCAGCGGGAAGCCAGGGGACCCGAAAAGAAGCCTTCAGGAAAATTTCCCTTATTAAGCAGTCTTTATGAGGCTTGAGCTTAAATATAACAGTTCTTTATTAATGAACAAACAGGAATTGTAAGCTTTTTTAACAGACTATTAGCGCTTGAAATCTTGTTTACAGGAAACAGGCACTATCTTCAAGAACTTTGTTAAAAGGAAAATTCCTCTTTTTAGCTCCTCCCAGACTGCTGTGAACCTAAACCTGACTGATTTGAGTCTACTACCGGCTGAACTGCATCTCAGAACCTAGCAGACGTACCAACAGGCCTGTAGTCACTTAGCTGGCTTGATGAGCAAAGCTGTTACTCCCTCCAGAAGTGCTCAGGGCTGTAAAGCTGTTTCCCTGGATCCTTTGGGAATCTGTAGAGGCTCTTAAAACTGTTCTCCCCCGGGAAGTCTTAAGAGATAAAGCCTTTGCACAGGAGGACGTTTGTGTACATCCTCTGCATTGACTTCCTTTTTGAGACTAGCTGAAAAATGGCCCCTTCCTCAAAAAAACCCAGAGAGGGGCGGGACCAGGGAACCTAACTGTTATTGACAGGTGGCTTGTTCTATGAATGCAAATTATAACAGGAATCCACCCTGCTGCAAAATCCCAAGTGTGGTATTGCAAACCAACATTTAATCCAAAGAAATAAAATTGGAGCTCCTGGAACAGCAGTTCTAGAACACTCCTGGCCTAGATTTCTTAATGATGAGAAATCTACACTATAAAATTGACAAATCTGATTTGACAATAAACAATTACCCCTTCAATAACAATACAACATCACAAACTGGTCTGTGTAACACAGAAACATTGCCATTTTGGCACACTCTTAGCTTTACCTACCATACCAATCTGTCCGGCCAAAGTCCCCCTGAAACGAGTTAAGGTTTTGTTCTTTAGCAAAATAATGTCTCCAACTTGGATGTTGGGTTTAGGGTCTTTCCACTTCCTGCGACTCTGGAGTTGAGCCAGGTACTCTGCCTTCCAGCGTCTCCAAAACTGATTGGCAAGAGTTTGAGTTTGTTTCCAGAGTGCTTTGTAAGACCCTTCCGGAACAGGGTACATAATTTCCTGAAAAGACATTCAGAAGTCTTTTGAGTCAAAATTGACGCAGGAGTGAGAAGCTGTGGAGTATCAGAGTCTGTGGTGATGGGCACCAATGGGCGGCTAATTACAATGGCTGTCACCTCCACCATCAAAGTGATCAAAATATCATGAGTCAAATTTTTACACTCTAAAAACATAGCATTTAAAAGCTGGATTGGGAATTCACATCCTGGAACAATTCCAATATGTTGTCTTGTATCAGATCCTCAGTCGGGAAGGCCCTTAAAAAGTCGGTGCTGTTAGATTTGATCTTGTGCTGCCTGACACTGGCTCTTTTTAGCAGGGATTGGACATCCTTTACTGTGCTAACTGCAGACCGTATGGTGGCAAACGACACAAGTAAGTCATCTACATAAAAATTCTGATTAATAACTTGGGTGACCCGAGGGTCAAAGAAATGTCCAAATCTTTCTGCAGTCTTCTGCAGGCAATAGTTGGCCACCGCCGGAGATAGTGTGTTTCCAAACACATGGACCCGCATCTGGAAGGCTTTCACATCCGCTAGAGCCTGGGTGTCTTCAAACCATAAAAACTTTAAATACTTTCTATGTTCCGGTGTGACCAGGAACGCATAAAACATTTTGAAGATGTCAGCGATGACAGCATACTTGGATTCCCTGAACCTAAATATGACTCCGATGAGGCCGTTTAGAAGATCTGGTCCTTTCAGGAGCACATCATTCAGCGAAATGTCCTTACATTTAGCACTGGCGTCGAACACTATGCGCACCTTTTCCGGCTTCTGTGGGTGTGTAACCTTATGGAAGGGAAGAAACCAAGACTCTTAATTGTCTGAGCCAGTGCTGGATGGCTCAGCATACCTTGCTGTAAACATGTTGTCCATAAACTGAATGATATGCTGTTTGGTCTTGGGATCACGCTGCATCTTGTGTCTCAAAGACTGCAATCTCTTCTCAGCTACCTGTCTGTTGGGAGGCAGGGAAGGCTGGTCTGCTTTGAAGGGCAAAGGGGCAATCTAATTCCTTTCCTCGCTGAGAGTGACCTTGGAGAGCGCTGTGTTCTCGTCGTCCTGGGATACGTCGAAGATGGATGAGAACTCAGATGAAACTCCTTGGCAGCAAACAGAAATGTGGCTGAGGCAACTCTGCATGAGGGTGACTCTGCCACAGCTGAGGGTGTTTGGCTGGTCTGGACACAGAGAAGATGGAGGATGCATTCTGTCGACACATACAGGTCCCTGTATGGTCCATCCTAAAGGAGTCTTCTGTGCCAGAGGTGCACCAGGAGGACCTCTCTTCTCAGCTCGGATGCTCATCAAGCTGGGGCAGTTGGGCAGGACTATGTCAATGCCCGGCTCAAAGGGTGGAATGAGGTCCTGTAGTCCATTCAGGTGAGGATGTGCTTGCATCATCTCTCTGGTAGCAATCTGGTCCTTATTGCATGGGATGGATGCACACTCAATAAGGTCAGGTAACTCAAAACAAATGTCTTTGCCACATGGCAAAATGATAAATCCAGATGCAACATGGCCCTATCTTCGTTGTTTGCCTGTACAAGTAGAAATACAATAGTCAATAGTCTTTGCCTGCCCCTTAAAGATTTTGAAGAAGTCAGAGGTCGCCAGGGAACCGTCGCTTTGGTTGTCGAGGGCCACGTGCATTTTCTTCTTCATCCAAGGCTTGCTGGCAGGAAAAACCTCTGCCAAACAAATGGGGTGGCAAATCCTAGTCTTCTTTGGGCTGCTGCACTGAGCCCGAGCACGGCTGAGACCCCCGCCTTCAAATTGGTATGAACCGCAGCGGAGAGTTCTGCAGTTCCTGGGAGCCAAGTTTGGGACCAACTGATGAAATGTGCCCCAGCGGCCAGCTCAAAACCAGAAATATCTTCAGCTTGCCTTTGCTTTCCCCTTCTCCATACTATGTAACAATTTCTTAATAAAAGTACTTGAAACTTGCAACTTTTAATCTCTTCGCTTCATACATTGTATCTTTCCCTGCCTCAGACTAACTTACACTTGGAATAAACCCTTTTCCAGGCTCCGGAGAGCCGTGAGCCTGCCGGGGGGCGCCTACTGGCACCCCCGGAACGCCGGATCTGCGTCCGCTAAAACCATGGATACGGAAACCGCCATTTTGGACCCCCGTATCCGCTAAAACAACAAAATGGGGGATTGACGCCGTTCCAATTTTGTATTTTTCTGATATCAATTCTAAGACTAACTGCTATCTCGCTTTCCTCATTTTGGACTTCTACGCCCAGGAAATAATCAGGCCCTCTCGCTCCTGATTCGTCCATTCTCGGGAGCAAGAGGAATGCTCTGATTGGCCCTCCAGAGGCGGAGAAGCATGCTGATTGGCTCAGAGGCGGGGCGGGCCGCCAAGCCTCTTCCCAGCTGTTCAGCAGCCCGCCAATCAGCGCGAAGCCGGCCGGCAGAGGGCGGGCGGGAGATTTGAACTGTTTTCCTTTGTGTTTTCTCTATAAATATGCTTGTAACTGCCCTAGCTGTATGCTTGTGGTGAAATGATTCCTACAATTGCATCTGATTACAGCTGAATCGCAAATAAAGCTTCGGTCGCTGACTTCTTCCGCTTGGGTGAGGCATTATTATTTTTAATATTTTTAGCGCAAAATTTGCATTTTTCCTGGCCTCTCCAAGGTTTCCAAGGACTTTCTTTGGTGCAGTCCTCAGGGAATCTCTCTTTCTCAGAGAGACCCCTTTCCAAAGGAGCTCGATATCAGCACAACTGGGTGCAGGTCACAGAAGGTGCCTCAGAGCTCAATGAAGGTCCAGCTGAATGATTAGAGCAGGCTTCTGGAGAGCGTTGACTGGTGGCTCCGCTCTTGATCTTGGAGGGCACGAAATCCTTGTCATGCATAGCTGAGCAATGCTTTTCTGATTGGCACACCTCGCACTTCACTTTTTCTTTGCATGACTTTGACTGATGGGGAGTTGCACCGCAGCACCTGAAGCAGATCCTGGACCTTTTGAGGATCTCGACCTTGTCTGCGTGAGGCTTCTTGGCAAACTCCCTGCAGTCGGCCAACTGTGGGGCTTTGCATGCAGTGAGCACAAAACATTCTTGGGCGTCATCTTGGTGTCAGCTGGAGATGAGTTGGTCTCCGTGGACTTGACGGCGCTGTTTCTCTCAGTGCCACTGTCCTTTGCAGGTTTCCTGGGCTCTTTGATGGGCCTATCTGACCTTGGGGTTCAATAAAGAGTTAGAAATCCCGTCTGTGGGTCGTTGAGCTGCATGGCAGCATTTATGATGAAATCTACAAGATGGGTGAATGGTGGATAGACCTGATGGTTGGCCTGCTTGAATCTGAAGACTTCTCTGCCCCACTCTTCTTGCAAGGAGTACGGCAGTTTCTGAGTGATGGCAGTTTGGAACAAGTGTTAGTCCAGGCAGGCAAACCCTGGTACTTGTGGGTTTCCCTTGGCTGACTGGAGCTCAACCAATAAGTCTGACAGGTCCCAAAGCTGCTTAAAGTCCTTAGCTTTGAGCACTGGGAACTTATGAAGTCTGTCCATCAGCGAGGCTTCAATTTGGGTGCTGGACCCATAGCGCTGATCAAGCCTCGTCCATGCAGTATCCAATGCTCTGTCTGGTTGATTGATAAGAGCAGAGAAAATCCTTCTCACCTGCTGAGCCGAAACTGGACCAAGCCAGGCGATCAAAAGAGTCCATTGTTCCTCAGAGGTGAGTCTTAAACTCTGTATGGCTCGCTGAAAGGTCTTTCTCCAAAGTAGGAAATCCTCTGGCCGGTCAGAGAATTTATCCACACCTTTGTCCCTCAAATCCTTTTTTGGGTTCCTAAGTAGAGACTCCAGCTGAGCCTGCGGAGTTTGAAGGAACTGAAGGGGTGTTTGGTCAGGGGTAAAGGTGAAGTTCTTCTGGAATCTAGAAGGTCCATTCCAGGGGACACCTGTGGCCTCAGGAATGGGCGAAACCCTGATTTTTGGGCTGGGCTTTGGTGCCGGAGTTGGTGGCTGTGGGCTCCCGGCCCTGAAATGCTCGGCCTGTCTGCGTGGCACGATGTTGCTGTCCGCATGCACCAGCTTGCTGTCATGGAAACTAACGTGGGCTGGCAGAAGAGGCATGGTCGGAAGTGTTGGCAAACGGTTGACGTTCTCCTGAGACAGCTCTCCTTGTAGTGCCTTTGCCAGGATGCTGGCACAGACCTTTTTCTGAGCTGCCTCCTGCTGTATGTGCGACAACTTCAGCTTCGCCTCTAACTCAGTTTGTGACTGCTTCTGTTTTGTCTCTAGCTCTATTTGAGCCCGCTCAAATTCAGGCCTAGATCTGCAGCTGCTGCCTCAGCTTCTGCCTCAAGAATTTTTCCTTGCAGTTCCAAACGCCTTGCTTCTTTGCATACAAAGCTGTCATTGATGAGCAGTTGCTCCTGCTAATGGAAGTCCCTGACGTGGAGTCATGTCTGCTGCCATGCTTCCTGCTTGCATGACTGTGCTTGCTACGGGCAGATGCGCTTGCCTGACTGTTCTTTGCACTTAAAGTCTTTGGGGAATGCTTGGGAGGCTCAGGGGCCACACTACCAGCGGGCGAAGTTAGATCATCCTCGTCCCTTCTCAGGGAGGGACCAAAGTCGGTTGTATGAAACAAATGAGCATAGCTAACCTCCCTACGCCTAACACTGTTCAAAAATTGAATTGCCCTAGAATCTGCATCCTGACTGTTTATTTTACTAAGTACCTGGGTGACGTCATCAATCAGGCACCTCCATTTACTGACCAAAACCTTAAGATATGCTTTTGATGTTCTGGGATTTCTCTAAATCCTCCGAACGCTGTAACTGGTTGTCAAGGTTGACAATGGAAAGCCACACGCTTTCAACCTTGTCTTTAAGCTGAGATTCCTCCTGCTGGAGGGTATCTAAAGCTTTGTAAGATGGGTGTCTAGAACCATGGGATCTTAGATCATAAGGTCTGCTCTCAGATTTTGGTGAGCTTGAGGTATGAGCCATGATAGCAAATTGCCCAAACAGTATAGCAATACAGGTAAAATAACAAGTGGAGCAATCAGTATATCAATAACCAACAGTCAATAGAACACACAATATGGAAATGCAGTCATAAGCACAAAGAGCAGGCAATATAGCAATGCAGTAATAAGGCAGTCAGTGAAACAATGCAAATATTACAGATAGGGCAAACAATATAACAATGCAATTTCAATAGGATGCAGCAAACAGCATATAAATGCAATTGCAATAACAAATAGAGCAAGCAAATATCAAGACAGTTATTAGCACACTCAAACTTATCACTTTACTGGCAGAATAGACACAGTAGGCACAATAATTCAAATGCACATTAGGCTCTTGTTGTAAGGCTGCAAAAGGCCAAAAGGAATGCAAATGCTCCTTTCTGGAAATCAGAAAGGCAAAGCAGAAACAAAGCTTGTTTCAAAAGAGCGGGAAAGCTTGCTTCTGCTGCTTGAACAAACTGTAGCGATGCTGCGCAGGGCCCCAGAAAAAGGGCGGGAAGAATCTTGCTTCTGGCTGGAGGCTTGCAAAGTAGCAAACTGCAGACTTGGTGTGCAAAGATTGTAGCAAACTGCAGAGTTGGCTGTGTAGGTACTTCAAAAAGGGCGGGAAAACCTTGCTTCTGGGGCTGGAACAAACTGTTGCAATTCTGTGCAGACCTGTTGTGCAAAACTGGAGGAGGAATGTAGCAACTTGCAAACTTCTGAGTAGATCTTTCAAACTCCTTTTGCAGGAAAGGTGAAGCTTGGAGCAAAGAAGGAGGCTGCCAGCCACTCCCTTCTGGTCACATGGGCTGTCCTTCCAAGATGGCCAAAAATGCAAAAGCATGAGCAGATGGGCTCTTCCTCAAGATGGCCGAAACTCCTCAGACACACACAGATGGATGCTGGTAATAGAACTTAAAATGGCCCTGTGCAGGCTCCCTGTTCTATACTGTTCTGTAGCTTTTAAAGGTCCTTTTTCTCTTACTCCTGGGCTGCCGGAGCAACCGGCTACGTCTCTTAATGTTCTGTCGCTGCTGGAGCCGAAATGAGGTGCTTTTAAGAGAGGATGTTAGGCTTGCATCCAGCAGGAAGCCAGGGGGCCCAAAAAGAAACCTTCAGAAAAATTTCCCTTATTAAGCAGTCTTTATGAGGCTTGAGCTTAAATATAACAGTTCTTTATTAATGAACAAACAGGAATTGTAAGCTTTCTTAACAGACTATTAGCTCTTGAAATCTTGTTTACAGGAAACAGACACTATCTTCAAAAACTTTGTTAAAAGGAAAATTCCCCATTTTAGCTCCTCCCAGGCTGCTGTGAACCTAAACCTGACTGATTTGAGTCTACTACCGGCTGAACTGCATCTCAGAACCTAGCAGACGTACCAACAGGCCTGTAGTCACTTAGCTGGCTTGATGAGCAGAGCTGTTACTCCCTCCGGAAGTGCTCAGGGCTGTAAAGCTGTTTCCCTGGATCCTTTGGGAATCTGTAGAGGCTCTTAAAACTGTTCTCCCCCGGGAAGTCTTAAGAGACGAAGCCTTTGCACAGGAGGACGTTTGTGTACATCCTCTGCATTGACTTCCTTTTTGAGACTAGCTGAAAAAGGGCCCCTTCCCTCCAAAAAAACCCCAGAGAGGGGCGGGACCAGGTAATCTAACTGTTATTCACAGTTGGCTTGTCCTATGAATGCAAATTATAACAAGAAGCCACCCTGCTGCAAAATCCCAAGCCTGGGATTGCAAACCAACATTTAATCCAAAGAAATAAAATTGGAGCTCCTGGAATAGCTGTTCCAGAACAACAGGTATGAAATACCCTCCAAAAACAGTCTTGATAGAAGTATCGCACACTGTTTGCCCTGGTTCTTCTTCCACTCAGCCTAAGGAATATGGAGGGGTCTGGCAGATCCTGATGGGACCACAAGGGATCATGGTTCCAGTTCACATCCACTCAACTGCCCATTGTCATCATTCATTTGAGACACTTCTGTTGAGCCTGCCTCAAAGCCAGGTGCGGTGTGAGCTGCATGGATGACATGAACCCTATTCCGGGCCTTCTTTCTCAGGAGGCAGCTGAAGACCTTCTTACCCGTATCTGGATGACTGGCTATTTTCGGCTAGGTCTAAGGAAAAATTACTGGAAGATGTGTCACTCTCACTTTCTCTCCTTCAGTCCTTAGGACTCATGGTGAATTTGGAAAAATCCAACCTCACGCCCTCGCGCAGGCTCCAATTCATCGGTGCGGTCTTGGACTCCACGGTGGAGAGGGTGTTCCTTCCAGAGGACCGTTTCGTGGCCCTCTGTGGTCTGATCGACCAGATCCTCGCTTCCACCAGAGTATCGGCGAAGTCAATCCAAACCCTGCTGGGACACATGGCGTCAACAACCTCAGTGGTGATGCTGGCGGGACTAAGAATGCGGCCCCTCCAGTCATGGTTTCTGGGAGTTTTCAACCCGCAATTGGACAGCCCCCACAAACTATTGTCGTTACCCAAGGATGTGCGGGATTCTATCCTCTGGTGGCGGGACCGCACCCATGTGTGTGCGGGCTCCCCCTTCCACCCGCCTTCCCCATCCCATACTGTCACCACGGATTCTTCTATGACAGGGTGGGGGGCCCATTCAGAAGGTCTCACAGTCCAGGGTACGTGGTCAGTGGGGGAAAGAGCATGTCATATAAATTTTCTAGAACTTTTAGCGGTGGACAGGGCCCTAAAAGCGTTCGAGCCGGTGCTTACAGGGAGGGTGGTGCAGCTGCTCACGGACAACACCACCGTGATGTTTTATATAAACAAACAAGGCGGCACGCACTCTCGAAAGTTGCTAGACCTCACGATAGAGATCTGGGATTGGTGCGTAGACAGAGACATTCTCATATCGGCGATACACCTCCCAGGAGAGGAAAACACCATCGCAGATGCACTGAGCAGAACTCCCCTCTCGCATCACGAGTGGTCGCTTCATCACGAGGTGGTCACGAGGCTGTTCGACATGTGGGGTTCGCCAGAAATAGACCTGTTCGCCACTCACGCAAACACAAAGTGCGCCCTATTTGCCGCACGATGGAGGCCCAACCCAGCCCAGGGCTGCCTAGGGGATGCCTTTCTGTTTCATTGGGGCGACCGCCCTCTGTATGCCTTTCCCCCCTTTCCATTACTCCTGAGAGTGGTGTCGAAGTTGCAAAGAGAAAGGGTGACGTGCCTGTTGATCGCCCCCTGGTGGCCCCGTCAGCCGTGGTTCGCACCGCTCCGGTCTCTTTGCAGGGGGGTGGTGGTTCGATTGGAGAGCAGGCCGGATCTTCTGATGTCACAGGGAGACCAGGTGTGGTATCCAGAGGTAGCCAGGCTGAACTTGGCAGCATGGCGAGTGCTGCCCCAGGACTAGGCCTCTTTTCAGGTCTCTCTAGCTCTGTTCTCAACTACATAGAGGCCACCCGTAAGGATTCAACCAAGAAATCTTATATATTTAAGTGGTCCCGCTTCTCCAAGTTTTCCCGGGACAGGGGACAGGACCCATCCCGTGCTCCAGTTTCGTTAGTGCTAGACTTCCTAGTATCCCTTTCCGAAGCTGGACTCTCACTCTCATCGTTAAAATGTTATTTAGCGGCGATAGCGTGGTTCCAGAGGAAAGCAGGTCTCCCGTCCTGTTTTTCGGACCCGCTGGTTAAGATTTTTCTACGGGGAGTGAATAACGTTAGACCTCAGGTAGCCCCGGTGGTACCCGGATGGGACTTAGAGCTAGTGTTGTCTGCACTTATGAGACCTCCATTTGAACCCTTGGCATCGGTAGACCTATCCTTTTTATCTTGGAAAGTCGCGTTTCTCGTAGCAGTTACATCGGCACGTAGAGCTAGCGAGCTATGTGCCTTGAGATGCGACGCTCCTTATCTGAGGTTCCATAAGGATAAGGTGGTACTCCGCACGGACATAGCCTTCCTGCCTAAAGTGGTATCGCGTTTTCACTCATCACAAGAAATAGTTCTCCCTGCCTTTTTCCAAAACCCTAGTTCCCCATTAGAAAAAGGGTTACATCTGTTAGACGTTCGTAGAGCTATAGCGTTTTATATTGATAGAATGGCCCCGTTCCGGAAGTCGACCAGGCTATTTGTTAAGTACCGGAAGGATGCCAGTGGCCTTCCGGTTTCGACACAGCATTTGTCTGCCTGGATCGTTTCCGCTATTCAGCTTGCATATCGAATGGTGCGCAAGGACCCTCCTGCTCACGTGAAGGGGCATTCCACAAGAGCGATGGCCGCGTCCACAGCCTTCATGAAGGGTGTCTCGCTGGATGCGGTGTGCAGAGCGCCGACTTGGTCCTCACCTCTCACGTTCGTGTCGCATTATAAGTTGGACGCCGTGTCCAAGAGAGATGCGGAGTTTGGAAGGGCAATCCTCTTCTCAGCGGTGGCATGACGCCCACCATCCTTCTTCGTCAGCTTGTGAGTCTACCACATGTATGATTCACAGGGACCATGACAGGGAATTATAGGTTGCTTACCTGTAACCGTAGTTCCCTGAGTTGTCTCCTGTGAATACATACAATCCCAACCTGTCCTCCCCTCTCTGGTCATGCCTCCGGGGTTCCAGCTGCTTAGCGGCATAAGAGAACTGAGAGGCTGTGCCCGCCCACTGTCTATTTATGGGCACAGGGGAGTGGGCGGGCTTGATCTAATTTGTATCTTTTATATTTCTAGAAGGTTCTGTTTGCTCTGCTCAGGCGCAGAAAATACGACATGTATGTATTCACAGGAGACCACTCAGGGAACTACAGTTACAGGTAAGCAACCTATAATTCCAAAGTAAGGGACACTTTCAAACTAGGAACAGATTTTTTTCAGATTTTGTTATGTGGTGTAATAAATCATGTAAGAAGAGTCTACCGTGTTTCATCAGATTATTATTATTTTCCATTTGTTAATTAATTATGATGGGCAAGACCTGTTCAGTAAGGAGAGTAAAATAGTAACAATTCAGAAAGGTGTCTTGGTGTTTAGACCTGTTTCCTTTGTGGCATTGATTTAGAAAATTGCTTTGAATAGACCGCATCAGCTCTAGTGTTATAGATATTGTTACCATGGTTTTCTGTGGCCAAGCAGAGAAAGACTGATAGATTGCATCTGTTTCACGGATGGCAAGCTATTTAACCTCAGCAGACTGAAAGTCAAAACCAAGGTCACAACAACTCCAATTTTATAGAACTCCAATATGCTGATGATAACGTAATCTGTGTGTATTCAGAAGAAAACCTACAAGCTTATCATTGAATATTGAGAAAACCAAAGTGCTCGTCCAGCAGGCACCAGCCAATACCTCTCCAATGCCAGAAATGCAGCTTAATAGTGTAACATTAGAAAATGTTGACCATTTCCGCTGCCCTGGCAGCCACCTCTCCGCAAAAGTCAGCATTGACATTGAAATACAATACCACCTGAGATCTTCAAGTGCAGCATTTTTCTGAATGAAGCACAGAGTGTTTCAGGATCAGGACATTCATAGGGAGACCAAGGTGCCTGTTTACAAAGCTATTGTCATCCCAACCCTGCTGTATGCCTGCAAAATGTGGACTGTCTTCAGATGTCACTCTCAACTCCTGAAATGATTCCATCAATGTTACCTTTCAAAAATCCTGCAAATCACTTGGGAAGACAGGTGGACAAAGGTGAGCTTGCTGGAAGAAGCAAAAACCACCAGCACTGAAGCAATGCTCCTACGCCATCAACTTCGCTGGACTGGCCTCGTTGTCTGAATGCCCGATCACCATCTCCCAAAGCAATTACTCTATTCCAAACTTAAGAACAGAAAAAGGAATGTTGGTGGGCAGGAAAAGAAATTTAAAGATGATCTTAAAGCTAACCTAAAAAACTGTGGCATAGATACCAAGAACTAGGAGCCCTGGTCCTTGAGCGCTCTAACTGGAGATCAGCTGTGACCAGTAGTGCTGTGGAATTCAAAGAGTCACAAATGACCGGGACCACCTTCTACATGGAAACCAATGCCCTCATTATGAAAGAACATGCAGGTCAAGAATAGGGCTCCACCGTCACCTATGTATCTACAGTCACCTATGTATCCACTGCCAAGACACTACACATGGAAGGCCATCATATTCAAATAACAAAGGATTGCTTAAGTAAGTAAGTATGCAATGCTCAAACTGAAACGGAATGTGATTTTCACTCAATGGTCAGAAACTAGAAAAAAGGAAGCGGAAATAGCGTTTTTAATGTAAACATTGCTTATGTCCCCCACCTCTCCTCATCCCTGAGGCTGGTTCTTATTTTTATTTTCGTTATATGTAAACATAGACATTTTACCAAATTTGGTGGTGCTTCTCTCTCAAGTGTAAATGCTGTCATTTTGACTACAGAAAACCAGAGACTACATTTGGAGGGTAAATTTGTTATTCTCTTACGCTTTAGAGCAAGGATGGAAAATACACAATTCTCCAGTTGTTATTACTACATTTAACTACAACTTCCACCATCCTTTCCAATGTTGTTTACAGCACACTATTGTCTAGTCTAGCTAATAGGCAAATCTATATAAGCATCTTATCCAAAACTGGACAAACATGGCCCAGTCAATGTACCCCATTTTCAAAGATATTAATAGGGAGAAAATGTGTCTTAGGACTCAACGAAATACAGTATTTGAAGAGTATGTGAAATGCAGAACTGCAAGCCACAAAGAGGAAAAACACACTGGAAAATACTAGGTTGCGGAAATTACTAAAGGCATGGAAACTGGATGGCATTTGCTGCTAAGGAAGGACCCAGGGTGACTTGTTTTTTTGCAGCCCAGAATGTCAGAGTAAAGCCAGAATTACAAATTCAGTTGCTTTATTTATTTATTTATTTATTTGCGTTACTTCTTGTAACCCTAACCTCTAACCCTAAACCCTAACTCTGACTGAACTTAAACTGTCGTTTTTCAAACTCTCCCCTCTAAGCTCCTCCCACTTCTCTACACTTCTATACAGCATTTTTCAGCCTAAGTCGGCGACTCAATGCGGTTTACACAGTGCAAATCATCATAACAATAACAAGTGGTTAAAACACATCATAAACAACAGACAAACATCAATCAATTATCCTATCAACGCCTCAATAAAATCAGAATCCGTTCTCAAAATCCTTATACTATTCCAGTGTTCGATTATGCCGTCTTCCTGAGTTTAGTTGCACCGTTTAACCGAACGCTTGTTCATAAAGCCACGTCTTGACCTTCTTCCTGAATGCCAGCAACGAAGGGGCCTGTCTGATGTCTAAGAGTAGGGCAGGCGGGACCGAGAGCAGGGCCTCTCCGGACGATCTTAATGTCCTAGTCGGTTCATAGGTGGAGATGCGTTCGGAGAGGTAGGTGGGGCCGGAACCGTTTAGGGCTTTATAGGCTAAAGCCAGCACCTTGAATTGTGCCCGGTAGCAGATTGGCAGCCAGTGGAGCTGGCTCAGCAGTGGAGTGGTGTGCTTCCTGAGTGCCGCTTCCGTTAGCAACCTGGCTGCCGCGTGCTGGACCATCTGAAGCTTCCGGGCAGTCTACAAGGGCAACTCCACGTAGAGCGTGTTGCAGTAATCTATGCGGGATGTAACCAGAGCATGGACTACCGTGGCCAAGTCAGACTTCCCAAGGTATGGGCGCAGCTGGCGCACAAGTTTTAATTGTGCAAATGCTCCCCTGGAAACCGCCGAAACCTGGGGTTCCAAGCTTAGCGAAGAATCCAGGGTCACACCCAAGCTGCGAACCTGCGTCTTCAGGGGGAGTCTGACCCCGTCTAACACAGGCTGTAACCCTATACCCTGTTCGGCCTTTCGACTGACCAGGAGTACCTCTGTCTTGTCTGGATTCAGTCTCAATTTGTTATCCTTCATCCAGTCCGATACAGCGGCCAAGGACTGGTTCAGGACCTGAACAGCCTCCTTAGTAGTGGGTGGAAAGGACAGATAACACCGCACTGCGTACAGATAACACCGCACCCCGAAACTCCGGATGATCTCTCCCAACGGCTTCATGTAGATGTTAAACAACATGGGGGACAGTATTGAACCCTGCGGGACCCCACAAGACAATGGTTGTGAGGTCGAGCAGTTGTCCCCCAGCAACACCTTCTGGGTACGATCCTCTAGGAAGGACCTGAGCCACTGCAGAACAGTGCCACCAAGGCCCATTCCCGCGAGGCGTCCCAGAAGGATACCGTGGTCGACGGTATCGAAGGCCGCTGAGAGGTCCAGCAGAACCAACAGGGACACACTCCCCCTGTCTAGCTCACACCGGAGATCATCCACTAAGGCGACCAAGGCTGTCTCGGTACCATGTCCCAGCCTGAAGCCAGACTGTGCCAGATCCAGATAATCCGTATCTACCAAGAATACCTGGAGTTGTGAGGCCACCACACGTTCCAGGACTTTGCCCAAGAAGGGAAGATTGGAAACAGGCCGATAGTTGACGAATTGAGTGGGGTCCAGTGATGGTTTTTTCAACAGCGGTTTTATTACAGCTTGTTTTAAGCTGGCTGGAATTTTGCCTTCCTGAAGGGAGGCATTAACCACCACCTTCACCCACTCGGCCAATCCCCCTCTGGCCTCCTTTAGAAGCCAGGATGGGCAGGGGTCTAGGATGCATGTGGTTGCCCTCATTCCTCCAAGTATCTTGTCCACATCCTCGGGTTTCACCATTGAAACGAATCCAACAAAATCGGACAAGCAGATGCTCCAGCTACATCCTCAGAGACTGCCATTAACATGGTATCCAGGCCAGAACGGATCAAAGCGATTTTGTCCGCAAAGAACCGAGCAAATGCTTCACAACGGGCCGCCGAGTTGTCAGGGCTCCCATCCGGGGTGGTGGGATTTAATAGGCCTCTGACAACTCGAAACAGCTCAACCGGACGGTTCTTTGCGGACGCAATATTGACCGCGAAGAAAGATTTCTTTGCTGCCTTTATTGCCATGGCGTATGCCCTTAGATGGGCAACAAACCGTGTTCGATTTAACTCGCTTGGGTCCGAACGCCACACGCGCTCTAGTCTCCTCTTCCTTCGCTTCATCGCTGCCAGGTCCTTGTTGAACCAAGGAGCTGGTTTAGCTCGGCTACTCGAGAGGGGACGTTCTGGAGCAATCGTGTCTATTGCCCTGGTCATCTCCCCGTTGATTCTGTTGACACCAGGGCTTCAACAGAATCACCAACCGAGGCGGCGGGAAAATCCCCAAGAGCCATCAGGAATCCATTCGGATCCATAAGCCTCCTGGGACGGACCAACTTAATGGGTCCCCCACCTCTGCAGAGGTTAGGAGGTGCAGTAAGTCTAAAACTGACCAGATAGTGGTCGGTCCATGGCAACGGAGAGATGGACAACTCCTCAACACCGCCACTGTGCTCCCAACCCTGGCAGAAAACCAAGTCCAATGTGTGTCCAGCACTGTGGGTGGGGCCAGATACCCATTGGGACAGCCCCATGGTTGCCATGGAAGACATGAAGTCCTGAGCCGCTCCTACTAGGGTAGTCTCGGCATGTACATTGAAGTCCCCCAGCACAAGAAGCTGTTGGGACTCCAATGCCAGGCTCGAGACCACCCCTGCTAGCTCAGGTAGGGAGACCGTAGTGCAGCGAGGTGGGCGGTACACTAACAGAATCCCTATTCTGTCCCGGTCACCCACGCTCAGGTGGACACATTCAAAGTTAGTTGACTGTGGGATGGGGCCTCTGGTCAGGGGGATAGAATTTTTATAGACTACCGCAACTCCGCCTCCCCGCCCTCCAGGTCTCGATTGGTGCTGTACGGAGAAGCCTGGTGGACAAAGCTGGGTCAAATTTACTCCTCCAGCTTCGTCCAACCAGGTCTCCGTAATGCACGCCAGATCTGCCCGTTCATCCAGAATTATATCTTGGATGAAAGATGTTTTGCCGTTGACAGATCTGGCGTTCAGCAGCACCATCTTCAACCCAGAGGGACCGCCATCCTGGGTACACCCACTTACCACGTCAGGAGACCGATTACAAGTTCTTAAATTTCTTCTTCTATCCCTAGGCCAAATTTGAGTTGTTAATTTTTTACTATTTCTAGGCCGAATTGGCGGTCTCCCTTTCCCACATCTCCCCCTCCCCGTTATGGTTTCTATGGGGGCCCCTCGGCCAGTGGAATACCCCTCTTCGTTCATGTTGCACTTCAACATCGTAGCTTCATCCCATAGTTCTTTCCAGATTATTTGTTCTATTGACTCCCCCTTGTGCCATACAACCTCCTTCCAATCCTTTCCTAACCCTGCTGTGTTATTTCTAGGATCTACCCACCCACTCCACCCTCTACCCCCTTCCCAATCCACCAACAATACTGTTAACAGGTACCAAGGGATGAGAGCCGACATGGATGAGCAGTGCTGGAACAGCGTTGGTACAAGTCACTAGCTTTCAAGTATCAGCAGGTGTTAAAGTGCAAGATGTAATAAAGTGCTCTAGCCTATCACGTTGTTAAAGTTAAAGTGCTGTAATGGAGGCTTAATAGCATTAAAGTGCACAGAATTTAAAGTGCACTTAGCATTAAAGTGCACAGAGTCTAAAGTGCAGATTATACTCAATGGTTAAAGTGCTGGCAGATGGAAAATTAGCAGCGTTGGCCAAGACGGTTGTTATAATAATGCGGTAACAGTGCAACAAGATGTAATTTGTATAGTTAGTCCTCAATTTTGTTGTTATATCTGAATTCCCATTTAGCCCCCCTCCCCCCAATACATCAGTCATAGGGTAGAGTCAAAGGGTAGAGATCTTATGGGAATCCACAGGTTACGGTTGCTATAGAACTTTGCAAGGAATGTTGGATAAGGGGGCCACAATGGCTTCAGGATCTGATGCTGAGTTGGTAACGTGATGTTGAGTTAGTAACGATTCTTCCGGAATAGAGGTGATAATATAAAGGATGACAATAGAGGATGGTAGCTCAATGGAGGCGGCCGATGGTAGTTCTGTAACAGCAGCTATGTCAAGAAGGTGATTCCAGCCAACCAAGTGATGGATTCGCAGCCCTAAGGTGATGGTATTGTTTAATGATGAATCGCATTAAACGGAATGCTGTAATTAGCCCAATTAACTCCATTTTAATCGTAGCTGACATCGTACCCATGACCAGTTTGTTTTGTCAAACTCTGTCATTTGTGCTGTGCCAAAAATGCTGTAACCCCATCTGATGTTATGGCTACTATGCCAGACCCTGAGAATGGGAACATCCACAAACAATCTGTGTCTCCATTTTGCAAGTCATATAGATAGAAATCGCCACATAGACATTTGATGTTCTTCATGAGCACTTTGTCTTTTCCTTTATAGCTCCGAAGTCCCAAGAAATACTGATGCTTGAAATAAACTGGACTGAACCCAGTGCTGGGGCTTGGTAGATCCTTTGGCCAAAGTTACTATTTGTTGCCTGCCTTCCTCTTAGTATTGAGGCTTCTCCGAGCTCTGTGTCTCACCTGGGAGGATACTGTGTGTTTCAGTCCTGTCCTACATTAAGAGTCAGATAAAAAAAGAATTATTTATGGAAGGGAAACAAAAGTAGAGTCCTGCTGGAGCAGAACGAAGGCCAAACTAGCATAGGTGGTTGTCAGCTTGCATATCATGGTGTAGAAACTCAATGTTGAAAGCCGTTTTTGAGAAACAGCACTAGTGGCCTGTCTCTAAATCAGACAATTGGTCCATTTCTGATCAGTGATTCCTCCATAAATATTCTTAGCCTGGGAATTCTAGATCCCCTCTGTATGTGTGCCATTCAGCATCTCCTGACCCCCTGAAATAGAGCAATTAGAACCAGCCACAGATAGTGAGACCCAAGCCACGGATAGCAAAACCCGAATTGCAAATACCAAGTCCCATTAAACAAATACCGGTATCGGCTGCAGGCTACCTGTGGATTCATGTGCCTGGCAAGATGAAGAAGAAGGCCCAATCCTCCCCAATCGAGAAATCTCACCAAGTTGAAGAAGAAGCCACAAGGCAGCATATTCAAGTGAGTTGATTTGGATGCCAGCTTACGGTAAGCCGCAGAAGGAAGCTGAGAAACCATTTACATGTCAAACATGCATTTTTATACATTCAAATCTTTTGTCTTTCCCACTCCCACCCCAGCTGGAGCCGGCTCCAAGTTGATTGAAGGAGCATTATTGAAATCATTGCCAGCTGGGGAGGATTACCTGGGAGAGGCGAGACTGCAGCGCCCGCCAGCCAATTCAAGAGCGTTCCCCGCTTCTGATGCAGATTTCTGCTCTCCAATGGCTGATGGTGGGTGGGGAGGAGGGTGGTCTGGGAGATAAAGGAGAGCAAAGTACTTTGAATTGATTACTGTTGTCCCAGCAAGAGACAGAACGAAGAGGGCCATAAGGTCCCATGTCTTTTATGGAAGTTATTTTGTTTTGATGAGTGACCTATCACCCACAGTGCCCATGCCCACTGTAGTCCATACTATATTTATTTATTTATTTATTTATTTATTTATTTATTTATAGTATTTATATACCGCCATTCTCACCCCTGGGTGGACTCATTAATCTACTGTATATGGTTCAAAATGATAGGATTAGCAAATCCAGTCCTGGGAGAGGGGAAATGTCAGTTTGGGAAAACAGGACATGACCTTTCAGCATATGGATAGTCATGCCAGGTGATGAACCCTCTGCTTGGAGACTGTTTACAACTTTATTAATTTTGACACCCCCCCCCCCCCGGGTTGGGTGTCGGTGCCCCTAAAACATCATCAGATCCCTTCCGTCATCTTGCTTTTTACCGCAAGCAACCAAACATATTGGGCTGGCCCTTGCAAATCCTATTGCTTTAAGCAAAATAACTGTCTGGGCTTTTTCTTAGAAGGGACAGAGCATAAATATTGAAAACAAAGAAGTAACAGCCACATAATCAACAGTTACTCTTTGAAACCAAGTAGTTTCAAAATAATCAATTTTGGGCACAACCAGACTGAACAGTCCCAAGTTTTGTTCCTGATTTTTAAAATTTCTTTTCTGGTTGCATGCTAGATTAAAACAAATCAATCTAGGAAGCAAGAAAGTTGGTCTCCAACTGGCTCAGTTTCGAGTCAACTTCCACCAGATCTGGACTGCGGTGTCATGTTCTTTGCAGCAGCTTCCTTCTTCGCAGCTCTTATGAAAGGGTCAAATGAAAATCAAAGTACACAATAGGCAGGAATCATTCGAATAGCCAGGGCAACGGGGTGGGATGCACCCAGGGAACTCTGATCTGGAAACCTGACGCAGCCAGAATGTTCCTGTAGCAGCCAGGCCTTTGCTTTCCATGTTCACAAAGCAAGAGTAACCAGAAACAAAGGCTGCTCTCATCATCAAGGGGAAACCAATGCAGCCGTGGGAGGTTTAACATCTAATTGGTTTCTTGCTCAGTCAAGAACCCAAGAAGCTTATGGAAAGAAACCAGTTAAACATTATATCTCTAAGTACTGGCAGTCCCCAAGTTATAAACAAGATAGGTTCTGTAGGTTTGTTCTTAAGTTGAAATTTGTATGTAAGTCAGAACAAGTACTATCCATCTATCTGTTTATCATCTATATGCTTTGGATAGCATAGGAAAGTTTTAACACCCTGTGTGGTGTTTCCTTTGCTGTCTGTGGCCCTCTTCACAGAATTTCACCTCACTTTCTGTCCCTGTGAGAATAGGATTTTGGAACATTTGGCTTGTGGAAACAAGGATTAGAGATAAAAACTTCATTGGAGATCCCTTTCCCCCCTTATTACAATAACTCTTCCATGAGTGGATTTCCCTTCCTTTCAAAGGGCAGATTGCTCTCACTTTTTGTTGTCTCAGCCCCATTCTTAACTATAAGTCGCTTTCAAGTCAGCTATTTGTAATTCGGGGACAGCATGTGCATCCTTTGATTACAGGTTCTGATTGAAGAGTATTATAAGACATTCCATTAATCTGCTTCTTGGGCTTGACATAGGACATCGCCTGGCATTTCCTTGAAAATCGCCACTTCTAGATCAGGGTGCTCCCTATCTCTGAGCTCCAATATATTTTTTAAAGAGGAGCTGCAGGAGATTATCTAAGGAATGTGCACTGTGTTCAAAAGCACAATTTGAATGTGGAAGTCCACAAAAAGCAGAGTTTCTTGTGTTCTTTCAGAAAGGCTAGAAAAACTGAGAGATTAGAGCAAAGGAAACGGTTAAGATGAGCCATCTTCCAGTTGCTCGGTTTCTCCTCATGTGATCCTGACTGGTCAGCTGATTTGGAGAAAGGGGAAGCTGGAAGAATTGTGCGTGATCTTCTTTTTACAGTAGTAGATGGCTAATTCCTTCTCCCTCCCCCCTCCAAAGTCTTCCTTTATGTGCAGTGCTCCTGGCTTCTGAGCTCAATTATATTCCTACAAACAAGTAGAAGAAAACATTGGGATATAACCCAACAAATGTTAGTGAAAATTTAGTGTTATAGCATTTAAAGGAGAAGAGGGGAGTGGTTAAATACTACAGTAGGTAAAATATAAGCTAAACAATTGCAAATCACCAAATAATTCTGGAAAAATAGTACTGCATAACCCTTCAGTTGGGGAATGTGGCAACAGTAGGTGTGATTAGATTCTGACTTCATCAGTTCCAGTTAAGCAAGTCCTATGACAAACGTGACTGGAGTCATGTTCTTCCAAATACTGCAAAGCTCGGCATTCTCCACTACTGTCTTCCTGTTTTTCATTGAATTATTGGGTTGTGGAAGATGAGCCAATGCAGCTCTAGTACCAATAGGTAGCCAGAGGTGGGAGCAAGCACACATTGGACTGGCTCCCAGTTATTCCCTGCTCCCCAAAACATGTGTGAGGTCTGATGCCAAACCACCCTCACACCCCACATTTCACTTCTATCCATTTGAACACAGTGAACTGGAATGTTCAGCTCTTCATTTTGCAGCTACCACAGGATTCATGAAACATCCGGATACTCAGAGGCCACCAGCTACTTCATCACACTAGAGAATGAATCCACTTTAAATCTGGTTTCTGCCTCCTGCAGAATTATTATTATTATTATTATTATTATTATTATTATTATTATTTACTTTGCCTATATACCGCTGTATCTCAAGCCCGAAGGCGACTCACAGCAGTTCACAAACAGTAAAAACAGTAGAAACAGCAGTGGTTCCATACAACATATAACAATTGACTTAACACATTATCCATAAATTACCAATAAGCAATTACAATGCACAATTATTACAAAAAACAACCGTACCCAATCTTCTCATCATCCAAGCGTAGTCCAGGTTCGTCGTCCAGTGTTCCATTCCTATGTTCCATTACCAGATTGCACTAAATTACTCAAATGCCTGCACAAACATCCAGGTCTTCACCTTTTTGCGGAATACCATTAGAGATGGTGCTAGTCTAATGTCCGTAGGAAGGGCGTTCCACAGCCGAGGAGCCACCACCGAGAAGGCCCTATCTCTCGTCCCCGCCAGCCGAGCTTGAGAAGCAGGCGGGATCGAGAGCAGAATCTCCCCGGAAGATCTCAAAGTCCTGGTGGGTTCATAGGCAGAGATGCGGTCAGATAGGTAGCTTGGGCCGGAACCGTTTAGGGCTTTAAAGGCCAACGCCAGCACTTTGAATTCAGCCTGGTAGCAGATCGGTAGCCAGTGGAGTTGGCGCAACAGGGGGGTTGTATGCTCCCTGCGCTCCGCTTCTGTTAAAATCATGGCTGCCGAGTGTTGGACTAGTTGGAGCTTCTGAGCTGTCTTCAAAGGCAACCCCACGTAGAGAGCGTTGCAGTAGTCTAAACGGGATGTAACCAGAGCGTGGACTACCGTGGCCAAGTCAGACTTCCCAAGGTACGGGCGCAGCTGGCGCACAAGCTTTAGCTGTGCAAATGCTCCCCTGGTCACCGCCAAAACCTGGGGTTCCAGGCTCAGCGATGAGTCCAGGGTCACACCCAAGCTGAGAACCTGTGTCTTCAGGGGGAGTGCGGCCCCATCCAACACAGGCTGTAACCCTATGCCCTGTTCGGCTTTGCGACTGACCAGGAGTACCTCTGTCTTGTCTGGATTCAATTTCAATTTGTTCGCCCTCATCCAGACCGTCACAGCGGCCAAGCACCGGTTCAGGACCTCAAAAGCCTCCTTAGTAGCAGGTGGAAAGGAGTGACAGAGTTGGACATCATACGCGTACAGATGACACAGTACCCTGAAACTCCGGATGATCTCCCCCAGCGGCTTCATGTAGATGTTAAACAACATGGGAGACAATATTGAGCCCTGAGGAACCCCACAAGACAATGGTTGTGGGGTTGAACAGGTGTCCCCCAACAACACCTTCTGAGATCGACCCTCCAGGAATGACCGGAGCCACTGCAAAACAGTACCTCCAAGACCCATCCCTGCGAGGCATCCCAGAAGGATATCGTGGTCGACGGTATCGAAGGCCGCTGAGAGGTCCAGCAGCACCAACAGGGACATACTCCCCCTGTCGAGCTCCCGGCGCAGATCATCCACTAAGGCGACCAAGGCTGTCTCGGTACCATGTCCCAGCCTAAAGCCAGACTGTGCCGGGTCTAGATAATCCGTGTCTACCAAGACTACCTGGAGTTGTGAGACCACCACACGTTCCAAGACTTTGCCCAAGAAGGGGAGATTGGAAACTGGCCGATAGTTGTCGAATTTAATGGGGTCCAGTGATGGTTTCTTCAACAGCGGTTTTATTATAGCTTGTTTTAAGTTCGCTGGAATCTTGCCTTCCCGAAGGGAAGCATTAACCACCACCTTAACCCACTCAGCCAATCCCCCTCTGGCCTCCTTTAGAAGCCAGGATGGGCAGGGGTCCAGGATACATGTGGTTGGCCTCATTCCTCCAAGTATCTTGTCCACATCCTCGGGTTTCACCAATTGAAATGAATCCATCAAAATCGGACAAGCAGATGCTCCAGCTACATCCTCAGAGACTGCCATTAACATGGTATCCAGGCCAGAACGGATCAAAGCGACTTTGTCTGCAAAGAACTGAGCAAAAGCTTCACAGCGAGAAGTCAAATCGTCAGGGTTCCCACCTTGAGTGGTGAGATTTAAAAGGCCTCTGACAATTCGGAACAGCTCAGCCGGACGGTTCTTTACAGGCGCAATAGTGGCCACAAAGAAGGCCTTCTTTGCGGCTTTTATTGCCACGGCATACCCTTAAAAAGGACACAAACCGTGTTTGATTTGGCTCACTCGGATCCGAACACCACACACTCTCTAGTTCCCTCTTCCTTCGCTTCATCTCTGCCAGCTCCTCGGTGAACCAGGGAGCTGGTTTAGCTTGGCTACTTGAGAGGGGACGTTCCGGAGCAATCGTGTCAATTGCCCTAGTCATCTCTCCATTCCAGAGAGTGACCAGGGCCTCGACAGGATCACCTACCGAGGCGGCGGGAAACTCCCCAAGAGCCATCAGGAATCCATTCGGATCCATAAGCCTCCTGGGGCGGACCAACTTAATGGGTCCTCCACCTCTGCAGAGGTTAGGGGGCACAGTGAACCTAAATCTGACCAGGAAGTGGTCGGTCCATGGCAACGGAGAGATGGTCAGCTCCTCGACCCCACCACCTTCCTCCCATCCCTGGCAGAAAACCAAGTCCAATGTATGTCCTGCACTATGAGTGGGGTCAGATACTTGCTGGGACAGCCCCATGGTTGCCATGGCAGACATGAAGTCCTGAGCCGCTCCTGAAAGGGCCGCCTCGGCATGGACATTGAAATCCCCCAGCACAAGGAGCCGCTGGGATTCCAATCCCAGGCCTGAGACCACCCCCGCTAGCTCAGGTAAGGAGACTGTAGTGCAGCGAGGTGGGCGGTAAACTAACAGAATCCCTATTCTGTCCCGGTCACCCAATCTCAAGTGGACACATTCAAAATTTGTTGACTGCGGGATGGGGCCCCTGGTCAGAGGGATGGAATCTCTATAGACCACTGCGACCCCACCTCCCCGCCCTCCGGATCTCGGCTGGTGCTGCACGGAAAAACCTGGTGGGCAGAGCTGGGTCAAATTCACGCCTCCCGCTTCGTCCAACCAGGTCTCCGTAATGCACGCCAGATCTGCCCGCTCATCCAGGATTAAGTCTTGGATGAAAGTTGTCTTTCCATTGACAGATCTGGCGTTCAACAGCACCACCTTCAATCCAGAGGCACCGCCATCCTGGTTACACCAGTTTACTATATCAGGAGACCGGTTTGGAATTACTACTGTTGTTACACGATCCCTAGGCCGAATTAATGGTCTCCTTTTCCCGCATCTCCCCTTCCCCACCACTTCTATGGGGCTCCCTCGGCTGGCGCACCACCACCCCCTCCTCCATGCCGCATTCCATATCCAGAATCTCAATATGTATTTCATTGTTGGCAATTTGCTTTGTTGGGATCTCAACTTGCCATGGTCTTCTGTTCCCTTTATCTCCCCCACCCCTGTTCTATCATTTCCCAAGATCTCCAGCTCGTTTTGTCCCTTGTCCCTTTCACAATTAACTATCAATAAGAATAGTAAATTCTAAGACAAGATGGAAGTGTCTTCTGTTCCCTTATGTCTTTGCTCTGGCTAGAGCAGCCCTTGGAGCCAGAAGGGGGGAGGGGCCTCTCAAGTGATGATATAGGCAGAAGACAATATGGAAGTCTCTTCTGTGCCCTTCTGTCTTTGCTCTGGCTAGAGCAGCCCTTGGTGCCAGAAGGGGGCGAGGCCTCTAAGTGATGGTACAGGAAGAAGACAAGATGGAGTCTCTTCTGTGCCCTTCTGTCTTTGCTCTGGCTAGAGCAGCCCTTGGTGCCAGAAGGGGGTGAGGCCTCTAAGTGATGATATAGGCAGAAGACAAGATGGAGTCTCTTCTGTGCCCTTCTGTCTTTGCTCTGGCTAGAGCAGCCCTTGGTGCCAGAAGGGGGCGAGGCCTCTAAGTGATGATACAGGCAGAAGACAAGATGGAGTCTCTTCTGTGCCCTTCTGTCTTTGCTCTGGCTAGAGCAGCCCTTGGAGCCAGAAGGGGGGAGGGGGCTCTCAAGTGATGATATAGGCAGAAGACAAGATGGAGTCTCTTCTGTGCCCTTCTGTCTTTGCTCTGGCTAGAGCAGCCCTTGGTGCCAGAAGGGGACGAGGCCTCTAAGTGATGATACAGGCAGAAGACAAGATGGAGTCTCTTCTGTGCCCTTCTGTCTTTGCTCTGGCTAGAGCAGCCCTTGGTGCCAGAAGGGGGCAAGGCCTCTAAGTGATGATACAGGCGGAAGACAAGATGGAGTCTCTTCTGTGCCCTTCTCTCTTTGCTCTGGCTAGAGCAGCCCTTGGAGCCAGAAGGGGGCGAGACCTCTAAGTGATGATACAGGCAGAAGACAAGATGGAGTCTCTTCTGTGCCCTTCTGTCTTTGCTCTCTAGGATACTAGGATTTGTAGTTTAGTGAAGCTGTTAAAGACTCCTTCCTAAACTACAAACCCAGAATTCTGCAGGAGGAAGCAACCAGATTTAAAGTGGATTTATTCTCTACTGTAATGAAGTACCAGGTCTACACTTAGCCCTCATTTGGGTGCTTCAGTTTGACTTGAACAAAGAAGAGAGCTGTGCTATTCACCATGGTTTAAGGACCTCAAGACATGGACCTTGGGAAGTGTTGGGGACTGTCTGTATACCAGAGGGAATTGTACCGTTAGATCCCCAATAATCCCATTTCAAGTTCTGTCTTCCCATCCTACGCATTTCCCTCTTCAGGTTGTTGTCCACATTCTGAACCATTACACGAAGAATCCTTTTTTCCACTCTCTCTGTATTACTGTTGTTTTGTTTTGTTTTTTAAAAAAAACAGTTTTGCAAATGGGATTTCTGGGAAGGTCTTTTTCAGTCAAGCCTTGCCAATATTTAGTAAACTCCTACTGATGTTGCATGTTTTCTAAAACGTTGCTTAGTGGTATCAAGCTGGCATCACATCATATCCAGTATGAAGAAGATCCATCCAAGTCTTAATTGTGTCAATTGCTTTCGGGCAGGCATAGATAAATTTCAGCCCTCCAGGTGTTTTGGACTTCAACAGCTGGTAGATTGTTAAGAATTGTGGGAGTTGAAGTCCAAAACACCTGGAGGGCTGAAGTTTGCTCTTGCTTGCTTTAGGGCAGTGGTTCTCAACCATCCTAGTGCCACAGCCCTTTAATACAGTTCCTCATGTTGTGGTGACCCCAACCATAAAATTATTTTTGTTGCTACTTCGTTACTGTAATTTTGCTAGTGTTAGGAATTGTAATGTAAATATGTAATATGCAAGATGTATTTCTATTTACTTGACACAAATACTTGATACGCCCAAAATTGACTACTGGTGGGGTTGGGGGGGGGGGGGGGGCGGGACTGATTTTGTCATTTGGGAGTTGTAATGCCTGGGATTTATAGTTCACCTACAAAATAGCATTCTGAACTCCACCAACAATGGAATTGAACTAAACTTGGCACACAGGACTCCCATGACCAACAGAAAATACTGACAGGGTTTGGCTGGGCATTGACTTTGAGTTTTGGAGTTCATCTAATCCAGAAAGCACTGTGGACTCAAACAATGATGGATCTGGACCAAACTTGGCACAAATACTCAATATGCCCAAATGTGAACACTGGTGGAGTTTGGGGAAAATATACCTTGACATTTGGGCATTGTAGCTGCTGGGATTTATAGTTCACCTACAAATAAAGAGCATTCTAAACCCCACCAATGATAGAATTGGGCCAAACTTCCACACAGAACCCTCCTGCTTTGAAGGAACTCATTGACGTGAGCCTCCCTCTAGCCTTACACATTCTCCCTCGCTTGTACATGCACCCCATGTTGCCATGCACTGAACCCACCTGCTCTCCCCTCCCCACTTGTAGTCTCAGAAACAGCCCTCCCCTTGGCTGAGAGACCAGCCAATCACAGCGGAGAATTCACCGTCTGTTTTCAACAAGGAAGAAATGGGCAGGTGGAGAAATCTTCAGCCTTCTCTGCCAAAGGGGTTCCTCAGATCATCAGAAATATATGCATCTGATGGTCTTTGGCAACCCCTCTGAACCCCCTCGCGACCCTCCCAGGGGTCCCGACCCCCAGGTTGAGAAACACTGCTTTAGGGGAACTCTTCATCAAGAAAAGAGTGTGGGATTCCACATCACAAGGAAGTTCTGACATACCAGCCTCAGAACAGACACCAGGGATTTGCAAGTGAGTAGTTAAAATAGGCTTGGACACTCTGGAAAGAGGAATAAGAGGCTTGAGGAAAAGTTACATCTTTGCACTACATCTTGAAGATTCCTTGACTAGGAAGCAGTGTAAAAAAGGAAGAAAATAACTACTTCTCACATTAAAGCTGGAGCCATCACGGAACCAGAGCTACATTGATTCTTGTAGACCAAGGGTGTGACCAGAAACTTTGCACAATACAATAATTCCCCACATTTCTGTTTTCTTGGGTGGGAGGGACAAAATCTACAGAATGTCACATTAACAATTTCTCTTTTGCACTCATACACTCAATGCAAATTCTGCCAGAACATCTGTTGTAAGACTGTAACTCCCATGGCTTTGAAAAGTGAGTTTCCCCATCTCTAGTCCTGCTTCGTGGCCAGAAGAATGCCCTCAAAGGGTTTTCGTGCCTCCCCAAATGTGCCACGAAGCAGCCCCAACAGCGCTCCTAAGAGACAGAATACTGCAAAATAAAGCAGAGGTTTTAAAATAAAGAAACGGAGAGGGTGCTTGAGTAATCATGGGATGGTCTTTGGAGTCCCAGTGCTGTAAGGGAAACCTTGACCATGCAAGGAGCCAAAGAGACAGCGTAAGAGTGGTAACCTAAGGCGGGAGAGCTCTTACAAGTAGTAGAATCTGTGCTGCTACAGAATATTATTATTATTATTATTATTATTATTATTATTATTATTATTATTATTATTTGAAACACAACAAGAAGAATCCACAGCAAACAAGATCACTCTGCTGGCTGTTGTATTGGATCACACGCCGGACACTTCCCAAGTGTCTAGGACTATGTGAAGTATCGGTGAATAATGCATTCAGATCCCAGTAAGGTGGCCTTTTGCAGGTGGCAGATGATAATTTTGTCAGCACCGGTTGTGTTCAAGTGCAGGGCAAGGTCTTTAGGCACTGCACCCAGTGTGCCAATCACCACTGGGACCACCTTTACTGGTTTGGGTTAAGGTTAGGATTTGCAGTTCAATCTTTAAATCCTCATATCGTGTCAGCTTTTCCAGTTGTTTCTCTTCAATCCTGCTGTGGGATTATTATTATTATTATTGATAATACTGTATTTACTCAAATCTAACGCTCATCTTTTTTTGGCTAAATCACCTTGCCAAAATTAGAGTGCACATTAGATTCAAATAATACTGTCATCTGGAGCCCTTTTTTTAAGGGATATCATCTATAATTTAATTGTCATAGATTGATGCTATGCAATCCTGGGGTTTGTATTGGTGAGGCACCTGCACTCTTTGGCAGAGAAGGCTCAAGGCTTAGCACAACTACTGTCCCCATGACTCCATAGCATTGAACAAAGGCTGTTGAAGTAGATTTATTCTACAGCAGAGATGCACCCCAAGGGGGGGGGGGGTTCAGATTACTGGAAGCTTTAGTGCTCCGAGGGCCCTTCCACACAGCCATATAACCCAGAAAATAAAGGCAGAAAATCCCACAATATCTGCTTAGAACTGGGTTATCTGAGTCCACACTGCCATATATTCCAGTTCACAGCAGATAATGTAGGATTTTCTGCCTTGATGTAAGGAAGGGCCCTAATGCTTTTGTTTTTAAAGCATTTTAATGGCTACATTTTAATGGCTATATTACAAAGAGTGCACCTTTTGCCACTCCGCATTACATTCAGCAGCAAATACTTTTTTGGCTTCAGGTGACATCCAGCTGCCTACCCTGGATGGCGAGGCGCTACGGCCGTATTCATTGGTAGTCTGGGAGTCCTTTTGGACCCTCTGCTGATGATGGAGGCCCAGGTTAGCAGAACCGCCTTCTTTCATCTGCGGCAGGCTAGATGGCTGGCCCCCTACCTGTCCAGGGACGACCTAGCTACGGTGATCCAGGCCACGGTCATCTCAAGACTGGACTACTGTAACGCCTTCTACATTGGCCTTCCTCTGTCGGTGATCCGGAAGCTCAAGTTGGTACAAAATGCTGATGCTCGGCTTCTTGCAGGAATTCTGATGAGATGCCACATAACGCCAATCTTACTACAGCTGCATTGGTTACCAATTGAGCACCGGATCACTTTCCAAAGTGATGGTACTCACCTTTAAGGCCTTGCATGGTCTGGGGCCGATGTATCTGAGGAACCGCCTCACCCCCTACCAACCCCAGAGATCCCTCCGTTCTGAGGACCAAGATCTATTGGAAGTCCCCAGTGTCAAGACCTTGCGTCTAACAGCAACCAGACGCAGAGCCTTCACAGCAGTGGCACCATCACTCTGGAATACTCTGCCACCTGAAGTCCGTGCCTTGCGGGACTTACCAGCTTTCCGCAGGGCATGTAAGACATACCTGTTTCGACAGGCTTTTAATATTTGATATTGTTGTTTTTAAATTGTTTTAAACTGCTTTTAAATTTTGTTAGATTTTAGCTATTCTTGTAAGTTGCTCCAAGCCCCAGGGGAGTGGCGGCATATAAGTTTAAATAATAAATAAATAAAATTAGACTCGAGTAAATAGTTATAGATCAAGTTCAGGAAATTATCCTCTCTAACTGTCTCAATTTAGCAAAGACTGTTCTGTTTAATCCTCTGTTGACCTATTTTTTCACTGCTTTTAAAATGCTTTTATTTGTCCTTTGCTTGCTTCTTTTACCGCAGAGTAAGTTCAAAACATAAAAGTCATTTAAAGTCATCCGTTTCCTTTGGCCAGGGTCTCCTGCAAAGGGCCAGATCCCACCCGCTTCTCCGCACTGCAAGGAATTAAAAGAGACTGTGCCTCAATTCCCAGCAACCAGCAGCTCCAATGACGGCTGTATTTTTAGCTGTTATGTTATAAACAAGTTTTCTGGGTAAACGAGCCACTCAAGGATTCGGAGCAGCACCCACTAGTCGTGTCTCAGCAAGTAATTGTGGCAACAAAGGACAGCTTGAGGCATACGGTGCCATTCTGAAACCATCTGCAGAAAATGCTTACACATTTATTTATTTATTTTTTTAAAAAACACATTTATAAATCCTATTCCAGTTGGGATTAGTTTGCATCATTCCGGTGCTTCTAATGAAGACCCTTTCAGGATTTTCAATAAGTGGCTGAGCTCTATCTCCTAAGCAAATCAGCTCTACCATCAGGCGAGCAATGGCAGCAAGCTTTGAGTATTATGAAATGGCAGTAAATTACACTATGTAACAAAATTTTGGAAAATGTTCTGTTCTTGGTTTGAAAGTGGTATTACCTGTTTAATTGTGCAGTACTTACTTAAAAAGTAGTAGTTCTACTCCAGAAACTTTTGGGTTTTTTGGCTGCCACAAACTAGGTTGAATTGGTTGAGACTTGATGATGAGATAAGGACAACAAAAACAACAACAACAAAAACAACACTTCTCCCCTTGAGGACTCAGAGCGGATTACAGTGTACACACATACCGGCAAACATTCTATGCCTTGTTACAATACAATGAGACACACAAACACAAAGGCAAAGGCTTCTCCTTTCATTTCTGGCTTTGGAGGCGGTGCTCATTTCTGGCTCTGAGGGAGGTGCTGTTCTCCATTTCCAAGCCGAGGAACCTGCGTTCTCACCTTTTGGTCATGTGACTGGCATGACTGCTTGAAGTGTCTTTCCCACCGAAGTGGTACCTATTTATCTACTCACATTTGCATGTTTTCAACCTGCTAGGTTGGCAGGAGATTGGGCTAACAGCGGGACCTCATCCTATCTTATGGATTCGAACTGCCTACAGCAGGGGTCCCCAAACTTTTTAAACAGGGGGCCAGATTACTGTCCCTCAGACCGTTGGAGGGCCGGACTATAGTTTGTTTTTTTTATAAAAAACTGACCAAATTCTATGCACACTGCACAAGTCTTATTTTGCTACTGTTATGAATCGTAATGTAAATATCTGATATGCACGATGTATTTTTATTGTTACAATCTGAACATAAAGAATAGTGATTAATCACAAAAACAATATGTAATATACATTGTGAAATATTTATTTCTAATTACAAATAAATGAAATTTTGATTTCAAGCATGTCACAGCATGTGTAACAGTCTTAATATAACAGCAGGGAATCCATGAATATGTTTACTGTTCAGCCCTCAGTGAGGACAAAACGACATAATTTGTTTATAACTTGGAGACTGCCTGTCCAGGTTGGGTCACAGGGGTCACAAAGACGACTGTACAGAAGAATAATACCTGGCAAAGTCAATGAAAGATTAAATGTCTCCGACCTGGAATGCTAAGCAGGGCTAGTTCTGGTTAGTATTTGGATGGGAAGCCACAAATGAATAGCAGGTACTCTATTTCAGAGAATGAAACTGACAAAACTATTTTTGAGTATTTCCTCTCAGAAAACCCTATTAAATTCATGGGGCCACCATAAATAAAAGGAGAACTCTACACACACCCAACCATGGGCTGCTGAAAGCAATATAGGAATACATAGAAAAAGATAGCTTTAGCATTTCTGAAAATAAAATAGTTCCAATGAAAATGAGGAAAAAATATATTTTCTGTCGTTTTGAAAGTGGTTTTTTGGCATATGTAAGCATGAGTCCCCTTTCAGGGGAAGAAGGGCAGGGTATAAATATAGGAAATAAATCTATATAAATAAAAATGTAATGTTCATTTGTGGGATTAACAGAAATCAAAAACCACTGGACACTTAACAACCCAATGTATGTCCTTCACTCAAAAAATGATTTTGACATTTAAGAGTTGTAGTTCCTGGGATTTATAATCAAAGAACATTCTGAACCCCCCACCCCCACCCCCACCAACGATGGAATGGAACCAAACTTGGCACACAGTTCTCCCATGACCAACAGAAAATACTGGAAGGGTTTGGTGGGCAGTGTCCTTTGGTTTTGGAGTTGTAGTTTACCTACATCCAGAGATCACTGTGGATTCAAACAATGTTGGATCTGGACCAAACTTGGCCGGACCAGGCTTCTCCTTCCTTCCTTCCTTCCTTCCTTCCTTCCTTCCTTCCTTCCTTCCTTCCTTCCTTCCTTCCTTCCTTCCTTCCTTCCTTCCCCCTTTCTCTTCCCTTCCTCTTCCTCCCTTCCCCTTCCTTCTCTCCCCTCCCTCCTTCCCTCCCTTTCTTTCCTTCTTCCTTCCTTCTCTCCCATGTGGGAGGGAGAAGCCTACCGGGTGGGGACACCGGGCCAGGCGCCGCCTCTGCTTCTTCTCCTGGCGTGGCTGAGAGGGAAGCAGGAGGCACCTTGTGGCCACGGAGAACAAGAGAGCACAGCAGAAGGAGATCTGCGGCCATGAGGTGCCTCCTGTTCCCCTCCCAGCCACACCAGGAGAACAAGCGGAGGTGGCGCCGGATGGGCGTGGCCAGGCAACTGTGGCTTCCCCAGGCCGGCATCCCCACGCAGTAGGCTTCTCCCACATGGAAGGAAGGAAGGAAGGAAGAAGGAAAGGAAGGGAGGGAAGGAGGGAGCAGAAAGGAGAAGGAAAGGGAAGGGGAGAGAAAGGGGGAAGGGGAAGGAAGGAAAGAAAGAAAGAAAGAGGGAGAAGCCTGGTCCAGCGCGACCCCGCCTGAAGCTGCTCCAGAGGAAGAGAGAAACAGCAAGGGGCTTTGCGCCAGACCAGGCCAGGCCACGTGGGCCGGATAAATGCCCTTGGTGGGCCATATACAGCCTGCGGGCCTTAATTTGTGGACCCCTGGCCTACAGGATGTCCTACAGAAACAGTTTTTGCAATTTAATAAACCTTTTCCATGGTTTTTTGACAAAACCAATTAGGAAATGACATTTATAACCCAGAAACAAAAATTGTGTTACATAGTGTTATTAGTTATTGGATTTGATATTGGGATGGTTGGCTGCCAAGGACATAGAGTGATGCCTATATGAGATTCCATCTCATTTTCTGTTACCTTGGAGACCAGGAATCAATACAGCAATGGGTTAAAATTGCAGGAAAGGAGATTCCAATTGAACATTTGGAAGAACTTTCTGACCGTAAGAAGTGCTATGGAACTCTCTGCCTTGGAGTCTGGTGGAAGCTCCTTTTCGGAGGCTTTTAAACAGGCTGGATGGGCATCTGTCAATGCTTTTGTTGTGCATTTCCTGCATGGCAGAAGGGGGTTAGACAGGATGACCCATGAGGTCTCTTCCAACTCTTAGGATTCTGTGTTTCAAAATAACTTGCCTGGTTTTGGCTAGTATGCGCTACTTACTGTTTTGTTTCTTCCGGCAATAACATTCTTCAGGACGGTCCTGCTCAGAAGCAGCAGCACAGTGGAAAAGGGATAGTTTAGGGGCCAACCGGCTTGATCTGCTCTCATGCTTGTTTGCTAAACACAAGCAATGGGAAGACAAAGCTCACCTGGAAAGTTCTGCAGGTAGAAAGTCCAAAGCATAGCTCCTTGGCTGATTGACCAGTGGAATATTTACATTGGCAGTGGAAGGATGTCTTCCACCACACCTGATGTGCAACCTAAACGGGCAAAGTTAATGGCTTAGTCTCTATAGCAGGCATGGGCACACTTGGGCCCTCCAGGTATTTTGGACTTCGACTCCCACAATTCCTAACAGCCTCAGGCTTAAGTGTAAAAGTAGAAGAAAAGGAAGGGGGCTGAGGTTCTTAAGAATTGTGGGATTTGAAGTCCAAACACCTGGAGGGTTTCCATGCCTGGTCTATAGCCATTCAGGAAGAGAGTTCAAGAATAGAGATTGGCTGCATTGATCTTCCACTATTTGAGAACAACAGATGAGGTGGAATGCAAGAGGATAGATGAGGAAGAAAAGGAAAGACATTACCATAAGTACTCATATATATGTCGACCTTATGTATAAGATTTTGGGACCAAAATTATGGATTTTGACATGGCGCATAGAAACATCAAGACACATGTGTCAGCCTCAATGTCCACAGGCCACATCCAGCCCACCCATGTCATTTTATGTGGTCCACCTGTATTCCTCCTCAATAGACATCAGGAGGAGTTGTGGTACAATCACATCTGGAAGGCTGCAGCTTGTTCTGTTGATTCAGAAGAGTGGGATTTGGACTGATATACAAAATTTGTGGATATGATGTCTATCTATAAAGTATCCTTTAGCCTTTTCCCAACCTCAGAGACACAAGTCCTTTTGGGTTGCAATTCCCATCATCCATATGGCAAATAATCAAAAGTGATGGGAGCTGTTATTCAAAAACATGTTTTTGACCAAATTGGTCAAAAACTAAGGAGCATTGACCACTGTGTTAAAAACTTATAGTTGGCCCTCTGTATCCATGGATTCAATCTCCAGAGCTCTATTGCAACACATTTGGAAACAGCAAGATTCAGACCAGAAAAAGGATGAAACAGCCTCATGATCTGCTTCCAAGGGAGATTCTTGCGCACTACATTCAAGCACAGCATTGGCCCGACTGTCCAAACACCAATGTTATATTCCATTTGTAACTCCACAGTGCTTGCCCATTTTTCCTTGCACCTTTGTAGTGTCAACTCTTTCCAGTTCCCAAATCAGGCTTTACCTTAAGGGTTGCCTTGTTTTCACTATACTTGCTTATTTTTACAATAACCCTGAGAAGAGGGGCAGGTTGCAAGTCAGGGAAGGACCCTAGATCATCCAAAGCATTTCATGGCTCTGGATCTCTTTGCACATGATTTGGGGAGCTGGAATTTGCTCATGCCTGGTCTAGCTCAATGTTTCCCAGGTATTTTGGACTTCAGCTCTCAGAATCCCTGATCATTGGCCAAGGCAGTTGAGAAGAAGCCCAAACCACCTGGAGGACTAAAATTCGGGAATAATTGTTCTAAATAGTATCAGTCTAAGTAATAGTATCAGTCTACTATTCTGCTTTGATCAAGACTCACCTTGAAGACTGTCCAAATCTGGACACCACAATTTACAAAGGTCATTGAAAAGCTGGAATGAGTCCAAAGAAGGGCAGCCAAAATGAGGGATGGTTTAGGAAGCTGGGTATGTTTAGCCCGCGGAAGAAAAGATCAAGAGGTGACCTGGCAGCCACATTTAAATATTTAGATTGAGATCTTACTGAAGATGGAGCAAGCTGTGTCCTCCTGCTCCAGAAACTGGAACACAATGGAGCCATGGATTCAAATTTCAGGAAAAGAGAGTCCGCCTAAACATTAGGAAGAACCTCCTGATGGTAAGAAGTGTTTGAGAGTGGAATATGCTGCTGCCTTGGAGTAAGGCAGAGTCTCCTCTGTCGGGAGTGCTTTGATGGCGCATTCTTACATTGCAAAAGAGGGTTGGGCTGAATGGCCTTTGTGGTCATTTGCAACAAAATGATTGCAGTGCCTTGTGCCAGTGACCTTAACAACATTGACAGATCTCCTTTGACTGACCCATTTTCTTTTCTTTTAATGGAATGTGCTGTTCTGTGTTTCTACTATAAACTTGGAGTGTTTTCAGTGTCATGCTCTCTCATGCAGGAAAAGGTTTGGACAAATATTCAGATGCGAACGTCAACAAAAGAAATGCTAAGGAAGGATGATTCAGAATGGAAGTGAAGGAGAAAGAAAACGAATCCCAAAAAGTCATGTCCTGATTAAATACAGGTCTCTCTAGAAGTAACTTAAAATGCTGGTTAGTGTTGGATGAGACTAAGGAGCTCAGGCTTCCCAACCAGCCATACTTTTGGATGTGTGACCGAGGGACAGCAACCTTCATTCCGTCCTATACACTTCAAAGGACTGTTGTGAGCATAAAGTGCAGGGAAGGAGAACATGGGCTGCCTGGAGCTTATCCAAGAAAGGGTGAGCTATAAATGCAACTAATAAATAACATACAATGACCCGTTCCAAATTACAAACTTAGACGAGTCTGTGGAGGCCATCAACAAGCTGATTTTTGCTGTAAGCGTTTGATTTGCTAATGAATATGGATCTTATCACATTGGGATATAATTCATTTCTGAGACTCTTTGGACATGATTCTGAACGGATCTTATCACAAAACATTTGCCCAATTCAACCAGTAATCTGTCGGAATCCCTCTGCAAAATGTCGCAGAAACAGACTAATTGCCCATGGGATTCTAATCATGTTTTTACAAATTTTACTACGATTTTATACGTAGTAAATGCATTCACGCTGTTCTTATGTGTGATTGGAAATTCGGTGAGCATCCCATCTGCTAAACTCTTGCGATAGTTTGATACCCAAATGATAGTTTGATACCCAAGCTATATCATTGCACAAGATTGGAAAAATAAAAATAAAAAAGTGATTCAGAGAGGCATTTGAACGTATTGGGAGGAGCCCGCCTTCTGTGACATGATGAATCAAAACGCACTTTTTTCAAATCGTAAGAATCAGGTGTGATGGGGAAGAGTACGGGATGCATACTGATATAAACAGATTATATCCCAATGTGATAAGGTTCTAGGAGGCTTCCTTAATCAAAGTACAGAGCTAAAACAGACCCCCTTAAATGAGCAGCAGTGACTTCTGATAGCCGGTGGCAACTAACGCTGAAGATGAGCTAACATTGGGGTGGTGATGGCTCGTGTCTTTTGGTACTGTGAGAGATGGGAAGGGGTGTTTTCCATAAATCCCACCTCCTAAAGTCCTCCACATTTAGGAGTTATGCTCTGATTGTTTCTGCAATGTACGGTAACTCCTTGCTGTTGTATTTTTAGGGCTATACTGCAATAACTGAGGCCACACTAAAAAAAAAAAGTACCATCATTATCATATAAACTCAAAAGAAGATAGTCAGTGGGCATGGAAGACAAATATAGAGATGAGAAGGAAGAGGCAATTACCCTGTTGCAGTTGTGCTGCTTCCAGTATTCTTCACTCAGACTGATGGCTCCATAGTTTAATCCTATCTAAAGGGCAAGAGGATTCCCACTCGTGCATGCATCTTCTCCAGTCCCTCACTCCATCCTCACTCCATCACATATATCCCAGTCTCTCCCTCCATCACACTGGGGAGCTGCAGTGGTGCAATGGGTTAAACCCTTGTGCTTTTGAACTGCTGATCTGAAGGTTGGCAGTTCAAATCCGCAGGACAGGATGAGCTCTCACTGTTAGCCCTAGCTCCTGCCAACCTAGCAGTTCAAAAACATGCAAATGTGAGTAGATAAATAGGTACCACTTTGGCGGGAAAAAGGAAAAGAGAGACCCAAGCAATCTTTCCGGTCACACAACCAGGTGACAACGCAGGCTCCTTGGCTTAAAAATGGAGAAAAACATCTCCCTCAGAGCCAGAGATGAGAACTGTCTCCAAAAGCTGGAAATGAAAAGGAGATGCCTCTGCCTTGCCTGTGTTTGTGTGTCATTGTATGTGATTGTGAGGCATTGAATGTTTGCCTATATCTACTGTACATGCTGTAATCCGCTCTGAGTCCCCTAGGGGTGAAGGGCAAAATAAAAATAAAGGAGCAATTATTATTATTATTATTATTATTATTATTATTATTATTCCCTTTCCAGTTTTACATACAATTCTTTCTATCATATTATGCTTCAATAGATGAAGTTTCCTTCTGAGAGCACTCACTATAAGCCATATGTGCCTTCAATTTGCCTCTCGGTGACTCCATGAGTTTCACAAGGTTTACTCAGAGATGGTTTTGCAAGTTCTTTCCTCTGAAATACAGCCTACAGCATCAGGTATTGTTGCTGGTCTCCCATCCAAGTACTAACTAGCACTGACCCTGCTTAGCTTCAAAGATCAGGTGGAATCTGGTGCATTTATGGTAGCTCACAAGGAAGAAAAGCTTGCCTCTCTCTGGAGACTAGATTTCTAGAAGGTGGACTTCAGCTCATGATGATCTATCACATGGCTGCAGACATACAGGCCTTTGGGCAGAAGAATGAGGAAGTAAACTACTCATTTGCCTAGAAGGCTGGGAAACCGGAGCTGAAAAGTGGCACTTTCAATGGAATCAGTGGACAAAGAAATAACTATGTAGGCACACGTTAGGGCAGGGTTTCTCAAACCTTTTCAGCCACTAAACCCTTTTTAAAGCAAAAGTTTCTCATGGAACCCCAAGAAATTACATTACATTACATTACATTACTGTACTGTACTATACTATACTATACTATACTATACTATACTATACTATACTATATTATATATCCAAGAGGAGTGAAGGAACTAGTGAAAGTCATTTCGGAACCACTGGCAATCATCTTTGAGAGTTCTTGGAGAAGTCCCAGCAGATTGGAGGAGGGCAAATGTGGTCCCCATCTATCATCAAGAAGGGGGGGGGGGGAGGACAACCCAAACAATTATCATCCGGTCAGCCTCACATCAATACCAGGCAAGATTCTGAAAAAGATCACGAAGGAAGTGGCCTGCAAACACTGAGAAACGAATGTGGTAATTGCTAATTATCAACATGGTTTTATCAAAAACAGTCATGCCAGACTCATCTGATCTCTTTTTTCAATAGAGTTACAAGCTGAGCAGATGCAAGGAATGCCGTAGAAGTAGTATCTGGATTTCAGGAAGGCCTTCCTTTGACAAGGTCCGCCATGACTTTTTGGCAAACAAACTAGTCCAATGTGGGCTAGGCAAAACTATGGTTAGGTGGATCTGTAATTGGTTAAGTGAACAAACAGACAGTGATTCTCCCCAGTGCTTCCTCTTCATCCTGGAAAGAAGTAATAAGGGGAGTGCCAGCAGAAGGGTTCCGTCCTGGGCCTGGTTCTGTTCAATATCTTGATTAATGACTTAGATGAAGGGTTAGAAGGCAGGATCATCAAGTTTGCAGACGATACCAAATTGGGAGTGATAGCCAATACTCCAGAAGACAGGAGTGTAGGGGCAACTAAACCAAAATATTTCCCAAAAGGCAGAAGCCCCCTTTCCAATAGGGGGGTCAAGGATGGACACCATGAAAGTTGAATCCTTTAAACTGCAAAAAACTATTTATTATTGCGTGGCCATAGCAATAACGACAAACAAGCATGCAGGAATGCAATCAAAGGGTTTGTCACAACCCCCAATGGGGCTGCAGAGCATTTATAGTAAATGGAATATACATTTTCATTGGTTCCCAAGGACAAATCATTTCATTGGTCTGAGTTAGCTATGCAGTTGTTCATTAGTTGTTTATGATTTTGATTGACATTATAGCACACGTGGGATCCTAACAATGGCACAACTATAACATAACTATAGTCCATTGTTCTCTGACCATGACTGTATCTTATCTGTTAGTCTGTTGCAAACATGGCTTCAGAGCGACTGGGAAACTTGGGGGTTCTAACTAGTCAACAGCTAGCTGGTTTTGTCCGGATATGTTGTTATCCTTGAATAGTAACTTCTTCTTTGGAGCACTGATTTCTCAAGCAATCAGCATTTTCTGTGAACATAGGCCTACTGCAGAAATAGGCCAATATGGCAGTAAATCATGACATATAGGCATTGGGAATATATCTGAAAGCAGAATTCAAAACGATCTTAACAGATTAGAGAGATAAATGGCCAAAACTAACAAAATTAAGTTCAACAGGGACAAATGCAAGATATTCTACTTAGGAAGAAAAAAATAAATGCAGAGATACAGAATGGGAGATGCCTGGCTTGACAGCAGTACACGTGGAAAGGATCTTGGAGTCTTCGTGGACAACAAGTTAAACATGAGCCAACAAAGTCACGTGGCAGCTTAAAAAGCCAATGGAATTTTGGCCTACCTAAATAGGAGTCTAGTGCCTAGATCCAGGAAAGTCATGCTACCCTTCTATTCTGCCCTGGTCAGACCACACCGGGAATCACACTGTGTCCAATTCTGGGCACTGCAATTGAAGGGAGATGTTGACTCTAAGCAGAAATGTGTCCAGAGGAGGGAAACTAAAAGGATCAAGGGTTTGGAGAACAAGCCCTATGAAGAGGGGCTTAAAGAGCTGGGCATGTTTAGCTTGCAGTAGAGAAGTCTGAGAGGGTGAGGTGGTGATGGCCACGTATAAAGATGTGAGGGGAAGTCATAGGGAGGAGGGAGCAAGCTTTTTTTCTGCTGCCCTAGAGATAGATAGAAAGATAAGTAGATAGTTAGGTAGGTAGTTAAGTAGATAGATAGATAGATAGATAGATAGATAGAAATCGGACATATCAGTAATCTTGCTCTAACTAGGCCAGAAGGGTACGTCTTCTCATTTCAAATGGTTTGTTCTGGAACGGGTGTTCCAGGGGCTCCAATTTTGTGTTTTGCACTGAGTGTTTGTTCATAGTTCTAGGTTGCAGGGGCTTTGCAGATAGGTGGCTTCCTTTGGCTGCATTCATAGGGCAAGCCACCTGTCAATAATAGTTAGGTTCCCTGGTCCCGCCCCTTTTTGAGTTTGGTGGGAACGGGAGCCATTTTGAGTTAGTTCTCACAGCGAGGCCTTTCGCACAGGACATGAAACGAAGTGGCTCCTGTAGAAAAGCTTCGTCATCTGCAGCTTGGCTGTGGTTATACAGCCCTACGGCTCGGTCGGGAGACATACAGCCTCAGCTTGGCTGAGGGACTTCAGCCAGCCATCACAGCAACCTGAACTCCTTCTTTTTCCCTGGAGGTCTACAAAGTAGGCTTGGGCAGTTTGTTCTTTAATTTTGTATTTCGTTATTTATTCGGTTTTTTTTAATTAGAAGCGATTTTGATCCGCTTCTAGAACCAGGAAGTGATTTGCCAGTTTCAAAGCGGCATCCGCCATCTTTGATACGACTTCCGCCAGTTTCGGAAGTGATGTCAAAGATGGTAGGATGCTGGGAGCGCCGCGAGCCAATCAGGAGTAGCCACGGGTCAGTCAGGGTGGCCATTGCCCTTTAAAAGCGGCTGCACGCTCCACGTGGCCGCATTGCAGCCGGGGAAGCGAGGGTGGAAGGAGGTCTTTCTTCGTCTGGGAGTTCAGTGTTATTGCTGGCTTTGGAGTGCTGGGGGCAGAGAGCTTGTAGACCGCCTCCCAGTCCCTGGCTTTGGCTTTGGCTGTGGCTTGTGCCAGGCCTGCCTGTGTGTGGGGTGGGGAGGGGAAGAAATTTTAATTTAATTTATTTTCCTTTAATTTTATTTAATTAGTAATATTTTATTATATTATTAATATTTATTATTTATAAAGAATTATTTTCCTTTTATTATTAATATAAAGTTTTATTAATATAAAGTTTCAACCAGTTACTGCGGGCTCATTGGCCCAAGGAGTCAAGTTCTTTTGAAAAAAAACCCCTCTATTTTGCTTTTCTGTTACCTCAAAGAAGTTTCAACCAGTTACTGCGGGCTCATTGGCCCAAGGGGTCAAGCTCTTTTGAAAGAAACCCTCTATTTTGCTTTTCTGTTACCTCAAAAAAGTTTCAACCAGTTACTGTGGGCTCATTGGCCCAAGGGGTCAAGCTCTTTTGAAAAAATCCTTCTATTTTTCTTTTCTGTTATGTCAAAGTAATTTCAACCACTTTCTGCGGGCTCATTGGCCCAAGGGGTCAAGCTCCTCTGCCAAAAACAGTGCACTTTGCTTTTCTGTTACCTCAAAGAAGTTTCAACCAGTTACTGCGGGCTCATTTGCCCAAGGAGTCAAGCTCTTTTGAAAAAAACCCTCTATTTTGCTTTTCTATTACCTCAAAGTAGTTCCAACCAGTTACTGCGGACTCATTGGCCCAAGGGGTCAAGCTCCTTGAAAAAAAAACTCTCTATTTTGCTTTTCTTTTACCTCAAAGCAGTTTCAACCACTTACTGCGGGCTCATTGGCGTAAGGGGTCAAGCTCTTTTGAAAAAACCCTCTATTTTGCTTTTCTGTTACCTTAAAGTAGTTCGAACCAGTTAATGCGGGCTCATTGGCCCAAGGGGTCATGCTCCTTTGAAAAAAAACCCTCTATTTTGCTTTTCTGTTACCTCAAAGTAGTTACAACCAGTTACTGCAGGCACATTGGCCCAAGGGGTCAAGCTCTTCTTTTAAAAACAGTGCACTTTGCTTTTCTATTACCTCAAAGAAGTTTCAACCAGTTACTGCGGGCTCATTGGCCCAAGGGGTCAAGCTCTTTTGAAAGAAACCCTCTATTTTGCTTTTCTGTTACCTCAAAGTAGTTTCAACCACTTACTGCGGGCTCATTGGCCCAAGGGATCAAGCTCTTTTGAAAAAAAACTCTATTTTGCTTTTCTGTTACCTCAAAGAAGTTTCAACCAGTTACTGCGGGCTCATTGGCCCAAGGAGTCAAGCTCTTCTGAAAAAAAACCCCTCTATTTTGCTTTTCTGTTACCTCAAAAAAGTTTCAACCAGTTACTGCGGGCTCATTGGCCCAAGGAGTCAAGCTCTTTTGAAAGAAACCCTCTATTTTGCTTTTCTGTTACCTCAAAGAAGTTTCAACCAGTTACTGTGGGCTCATTGGCCCAAGGGGTCAAGCTCTTTTGAAAAAATCCTTCTATTTTTCTTTTCTGTTATGTCAAAGTATTTTCAACAACTTACTGCGGGCTCATTGGCCCAAGGGGTCAAGCTCTTTTGAAAAAAACCCTCTATTTTGCTTTTCTGTTACCTCAAAGTAGTTTCAACCACTTACTGCGGGCTCATTAGCCCAAGGGGTCAAGCTCCTCTGCCAAAAACAGTGCACTTTGCTTTTCTGTTACCTCAAAGAAGTTTCAACCAGTTACTGCGGGCTCATTTGCCCAAGGGGTCAAGCTCTTTTGAAAAACACCCTCTATTTTTCTTTTCTGTTACCTCAAAGCAGTTTCAACCACTTACTGCGGGCTCATTGGCCCAAGGGGTCAAGCTCTTTTGAAAAAACCCTCTATTTTGTTTTTCTGTTACCTCAAAGTAGTTTCAACCACTTACTGCGGGCACATTGGCCCAAGGGGTCAAGCTCCTCTGCCAAAAACAGTGCACTTTGCTTTTCTGTTACCTCAAAGCAGTTACAACCAGTTACTGCAGGCTCATTGGCCTTAGGGGTCAGTACCTTCAGGAAAAAAACTTTTTATTTTTATTTCTGTTACCTCAAAGTAGTTTCAACCAGTTACTGCAGGCTCATTGGCCCAAGGGGTCAAGCTCTTTTGAAAAAAACCTCTATTTTGCTTTTCTGTTACCGCAAAGAAGTTTCAACCAGTTACTGCGGGCTCATTGGCCCAAGGAGTCAAGCTCTTTTGAAAAAAAACCCCTCTATTTTGCTTTTCTGTTACCTCAAAGAAGTTTCAACCAGTTACTGCGGGCTCATTGGCCCAAGGAGTCAAGCTCTTTTGAAAGAAACCCTCTATTTTGCTTTTCTGTTACCTCAAAGAAGTTTCAACCAGTTACTGTGGGCTCATTGGCCCAAGGGGTCAAGCTCTTTTGAAAAAATCCTTCTATTTTTCTTTTCTGTTATGTCAAAGTAGTTTCAACCACTTACTGCGGGCTCATTGGCCCAAGGGGTCAAGCTCTTGTGAAAAAAAAACCCTCTATTTTGCTTTTCTGTTACCTCAAAGTAGTTTCAACCACTTACTGCGGGTTCATTGGCCCAAGGGGTCAAGCTCCTCTGCCAAAAACAGTGCACTTTGCTTTTCTGTTACCTCAAAGAAGTTTCAACCAGTTACTGCGGGCTCATTTGCCCAAGGGGTCAAGCTCTTTTGAAAAAAAACCCTCTATTTTGCTTTTCTGTTACCTCAAAGAAGTTTCAACCACTTACTGCGGGCTCATTGGCCCAAGGGGTCAAGCTCTTTTGAAAAAATCCTTCTATTTTTCTTTTCTGTTATGTCAAAGTAGTTTCAACCAGTTACTGCGGGCTCATTGGCCCAAGCTCTTTTGGAAAAAAACCCTCTATTTTGCTTTTCTGTTACCTCAAAGTAGTTTTAACCACTTACTGCGGGCTCATTGGCCCAAGGGGTCAAGCTCCTCTGCCAAAAACAGTGCACTTTGCTTTTCTGTTACCTCAAAGCAGTTACAACCAGTTACTGCAGGCTCATTGGCCTTAGGGGTCAGTACCTTCAGGAAAAAAACTTTTTATTTTTATTTCTGTTACCTCAAAGTAGTTTCAACCAGTTACTGCAGGCTCATTGGCCCAAGGGGTCAAGCTCTTTTGAAAAAAACCTCTATTTTGCTTTTCTGTTACCGCAAAGAAGTTTCAACCAGTTACTGCGGGCTCATTGGCCCAAGGAGTCAAGCTCTTTTGAAAAAAAACCCCTCTATTTTGCTTTTCTGTTACCTCAAAGAAGTTTCAACCAGTTACTGCGGGCTCATTGGCCCAAGGAGTCAAGCTCTTTTGAAAGAAACCCTCTATTTTGCTTTTCTGTTACCTCAAAGAAGTTTCAACCAGTTACTGTGGGCTCATTGGCCCAAGGGGTCAAGCTCTTTTGAAAAAATCCTTCTATTTTTCTTTTCTGTTATGTCAAAGTAGTTTCAACCACTTACTGCGGGCTCATTGGCCCAAGGGGTCAAGCTCTTGTGAAAAAAAAACCCTCTATTTTGCTTTTCTGTTACCTCAAAGTAGTTTCAACCACTTACTGCGGGTTCATTGGCCCAAGGGGTCAAGCTCCTCTGCCAAAAACAGTGCACTTTGCTTTTCTGTTACCTCAAAGAAGTTTCAACCAGTTACTGCGGGCTCATTTGCCCAAGGGGTCAAGCTCTTTTGAAAAAAAACCCTCTATTTTGCTTTTCTGTTACCTCAAAGAAGTTTCAACCACTTACTGCGGGCTCATTGGCCCAAGGGGTCAAGCTCTTTTGAAAAAATCCTTCTATTTTTCTTTTCTGTTATGTCAAAGTAGTTTCAACCAGTTACTGCGGGCTCATTGGCCCAAGGGGTCAAGCTCTTTTGGAAAAAAACCCTCTATTTTGCTTTTCTGTTACCTCAAAGTAGTTTTAACCACTTACTGCGGGCTCATTGGCCCAAGGGGTCAAGCTCCTCTGCCAAAAACAGTGCACTTTGCTTTTCTGTTACCTCAAAGAAGTTTCAACCAGTTACTTCGGGCTCATTTGCCCAAGGGGTCAAGCTCTTTTGAGAGAAAAAAACCCATCTATTTTGCTTTCCTGTTACCTCAAAGTAGTTTCAACCACTTACTGCGGGCACATTGGCCCAAGGGGTCAAGCTCCTCTGCCAAAAACAGTGCACTTTGCTTTTCTGTTACCTCAAAGCAGTTACAACCAGTTACTGCAGGCTCATTGGTCTTAGGGGTCAATACCTTCAGGAAAAAAACTTTTTATTTTTATTTCTGTTACCTCAAAGTAGTTTCAAAGAGTTACTGCAGGCTCATTGGCCCAAGGGGTCAAGCTCCTCTGAAAAAAACCCTCTATTTTGCTTTTCTGTTACCTCAAAGTAGTTACAACCAGTTACTGTGGGCTCATTGGCCCAAGCGGTCAAGCTCCTCTCCCAAAAACAGGTCACGTTGCTTTTCTGTTACCTCTAAGTAGTTATAACCAGTTACTGCGGGCTCATTGGCCTTAGGGGTCAATACCTTCGGGAAAAAAACTTTTTATTTTTATTTCTGTTACCTCAAAGTAGTTACAACCAGTTACTGCGGGGTCAATGGCCCAAGGGGTCAAGCTTCTCTGGAAAAAAACCCTCTATTTTGCTTTTCTGTTACCTCAAAGCAGTTACAACCAGTTACTGCAGGCTCATTTGCCCAAGGGGTCAAGCTCTTTTGAAAAAAAAATCTATTTTGCTTTTCTGTTACCTCAAAGCAGTTTCAACCAGTTACTGCGGGCTCATTGGCCCAAGGGGTCAAGCTCTTTTGAAAAACACGCTCTATTTTTCTTTTCTGTTACGTCAAAGTAGTTTCAACCACTTACTGCGGGCTCATTGGCCCAAGGGGTCAAGCTCTTTTGAAAACACCCTCTATTTTGTGTTTCTGTTACCTCAAAGTAGTTTCAACCACTTACTGCGGGCACATTGGCCCAAGGGGTCAAGCTCCTCTGCCAAAAACATTGCACTTTGCTTTTCTGTTACCTCAAAGCAGTTACAACCAGTTACTGCAGGCTCATTGGCCTTAGGGGACAATACCTTCAGGAAAAAACATTTTATTTTTATTTCTGTTACCTCAAAGTAGTTTCAACCAGTTACTGCAGGCTCATTGGCCGAAGGGGTCAAGCTCTTTTGAAAAAAAACCCTCTATTTTGCTTTTCTGTTACCTCAAAGAAGTTTCAACCAGTTACTGCGGGCTCATTGGCCCAAGGGGTCAAGCTCTTTTGAAAAAATCCTTCTATTTTTCTTTTCTGTTATGTCAAAGTAGTTTCAACCACTTACTGCGGGCTCATTGGCCAAAGGGGTCAAGCTCCTCTGCCAAAAACAGTGCACTTTGCTTTTCTGTTACCTCAAAGAAGTTTCAACCACTTACTGCGGGCTCATTTGCCCAAGGGGTCAAGCTCTTTTGAGAAAAAAAACCCATCTATTTTGCTTTTCTGTTACCTCAAAGAAGTTTCAACCAGTTACTGCGGGCTCATTGGCCCAAGGGGTCGAGCTCTTTTGAAAAACACCCTCTATTTTTCTTTTCTGTTACGTCAAAGTAGTTTCAAGCATTTACTGCGGGCTCATTGGCCCAAAGGGTCAAGCTCTTTTGAAAAAAACCCTCTATTTTGTTTTTCTGTTACCTCAAAGTAGTTTCAACCACTTACTGCGGGCACATTGGCCCAAGGGGTCAAGCTCTTTTGAATAACACCCTCTATTTTTTTTTTCTGTTACGTCAAAGTAGTTTCAACCACTTACTGCGGGCTCATTGGCCCAAGGGGTCAAGCTCTTTTGAAAAAAACCCTCTATTTTTTTTTCTGTTACCTCAAAGTAGTTTCAACCACTTACTGCGGGCACATTGGCCCAAGGGGTCAAGCTCCTCTGCCAAAAACAGTGCACTTTGCTTTTCTGTTACCTCAAAGCAGTTACAACCAGTTACTGCAGGCTCATTGGCCTTAGGGGTCAATACCTTCAGGAAAAAAACTTTTTATTTTTATTTCTGTTACCTCAAAGTAGTTTCAACCAGTTACTGCAGGCTCATTGGCCCAAGGTTTCAAGCTCTTTTGAAAAAAAACCCTCTATTGTGCTTTTCTGTTACCTCAAAGAAGTTTCAACCAGTTACTGCGGGCTCATTGGCCCAAGGGGTCAAGCTCTTTTGAAAAAATCCTTCTATTTTTCTTTTCTGTTATGTCAAAGTAGTTTCAACCAGTTACTGCGGGCTCATTGGCCCAAGCTCTTTTGAAAAAAACCGCTCTATTTTGCTTTTCTGTTACCTCAAAGTAGTTTCAACCACTTACTGCGGGCTCATTGGCCCAAGGGGTCAAGCTCCTCTGCCAAAAACAGTGCACTTTGCTTTTCTGTTACCTCAAAGAAGTTTCAACCACTTACTGCGGGCTCATTTGCCCAAGGGGTCAAGCTCTTTTGAGAAAAAAAAACGCATCTATTTTGCTTTTCTGTTACCTCAAAGAAGTTTCAACCAGTTACTGCGGGCTCATTGGCCCAAGGGGTCGAGCTCTTTTGAAAAACACCCTCTATTTTGTTTTTCTGTTACCTCAAAGTAGTTTCAACCACTTACTGCGGGCACATTGGCCCAAGGGGTCAAGCTCTTTTGAATAACACCCTCTATTTTTCTTTTCTGTTACGTCAAAGTAGTTTCAACCACTTACTGCGGGCTCATTGGCCCAAGGGGTCAAGCTCTTTTGAAAAAACCCCTCTATTTTCGTTTTTCTGTTACCTCAAAGTAGTTTCAACCACTTACTGCGGGCACATTGGCCCAAGGGGTCAAGCTCCTCTGCCAAAAACAGTGCACTTTGCTTTTCTGTTACCTCAAAGCAGTTACAACCAGTTACTGCAGGCTCATTGGCCTTAGGGGTCAATACCTTCAGGAAAAAAACTTTTTATTTTTATTTCTGTTACCTCAAAGTAGTTTCAACCACTTACTGCGGGCTCATTGGCCCAAGGGCTCAAGCTCTTTTGAAAAAACCCCCTCTATTTTGCTTTTCTTTTACCTCAAAGAAGTTTCAACCAGTTACTGCGGGCTCATTGGCCCAAGGGGTCAAGCTCTTTTGAAAAAATCCTTCTATTTTTCTTTTCTGTTATGTCAAAGTAGTTTCAACCAGTTACTGCGGGCTCATTGGCCCAAGCTCTTTTGAAAAAAACCCCTCTATTTTGCTTTTCTGTTACCTCAAAGTAGTTTCAACCACTTACTGCGGGGTCATTGGCCCAAGGGGTCAAGCTCCTCTGCCAAAAACAGTGCACTTTGCTTTTCTGTTACCTCAAAGAAGTTTCAACCAGTTACTTCGGGCTCATTGGCCCAAGGGGTCAAGCTCTTTTGAAAGAAACCCTCTATTTTGCTTTTCTGTTACCTCAAAGAAGTTTCAACCAGTTACTGCGGGCTCATTGGCCCAAGGGGTCGAGCTCTTTTGAAAAACACCCTCTATTTTTCTTTTCTGTTACGTCAAAGTAGCTTCAACCACTTACTGCGGGCTCATTGGCCCAAGGGGTCAAGCTCTTTTGAAAAAAACCCTCTATTTTTTTTTCTGTTACCTCAAAGTAGTTTCAACCACTTACTGCGGGCACATTGGCCCAAGGGGTCAAGCTCCTCTGCCAAAAACAGTGCACTTTGCTTTTCTGTTACCTCAAAGCAGTTACAACCAGTTACTGCAGGCTCATTGGCCTTAGGGGTGAATACCTTCAGGAAAAAAACTTTTTATTTTTATTTCTGTTACCTCAAAGTAGTTTCAACCAGTTACTTCAGGCTCATTGGCCCCAGGGGTCAAGCTCTTTTGAAAAAAACCCCTCTATTTTGCTTTTCTGTTACCTCAAAGAAGTTTCAACCAGTTACTGCGGGCTCATTGGCCCAAGGGGTCAAGCTCTTTTGAAAAAATCCTTCTATTTTTCTTTTCTGTTATGTCAAAGTAGTTTCAACCACTTACTGCGGGCTCATTGGCCCAAGCTCTTTTGAAAAAAACCGCTCTATTTTGCTTTTCTGTTACCTCAAAGTAGTTTCAACCACTTACTGTGGGCTCATTGGCCCAAGGGGTCAAGCTCCTCTGCCAAAAACAGTGCACTTTGCTTTTCTGTTACCTCAAAGAAGTTTCAACCACTTACTGCGGGCTCATTTGCCCAAGGGGTCAAGCTCTTTTGAGAAAAAAAAACGCATCTATTTTGCTTTTCTGTTACCTCAAAGAAGTTTCAACCAGTTACTGCGGGCTCATTGGCCCAAGGGGTCGAGCTCTTTTGAAAAACACCCTCTATTTTGTTTTTCTGTTACCTCAAAGTAGTTTCAACCACTTACTGCGGGCACATTGGCCCAAGGGGTCAAGCTCTTTTGAATAACACCCTCTATTTTTCTTTTCTGTTACGTCAAAGTAGTTTCAACCACTTACTGCGGGCTCATTGGCCCAAGGGGTCAAGCTCTTTTGAAAAACACCCTCTATTTTGTTTTTCTGTTACCTCAAAGTAGTTTCAACCACTTCCTGCGGGCACATTGGCCCAAGGGGTCAAGCTCCTCTGCCAAAAACAGTGCACTTTGCTTTTCTGTTACCTCAAAGCAGTTACAACCAGTTACTGCAGGCTCATTGGCCTTAGGGGTCAATACCTTCAGGAAAAAAACTTTTTATTTTTATTTCTGTTACCTCAAAGTAGTTTCAACCACTTACTGCGGGCTCATTGGCCCAAGGGGTCAAGCTCTTTTGAAAAAAACCCCTCTATTTTGCTTTTCTTTTACCTCAAAGAAGTTTCAACCAGTTACTGCGGGCTCATTGGCCCAAGGGGTCAAGCTCTTTTTAAAAAATCCTTCTATTTTTCTTTTCTGTTATGTCAAAGTAGTTTCAACCAGTTACTGCGGGCTCATTGGCCCAAGGGGTCGAGCTCTTTTGAAAAACACCCTCTATTTTGTTTTTCTGTTACCTCAAAGTAGTTTCAACCACTTACTGCGGGCACATTGGCCCAAGGGGTCAAGCTCTTTTGAATAACACCCTCTATTTTTCTTTTCTGTTACGTCAAAGTAGTTTCAACCACTTACTGCGGGCTCATTGGCCCAAGGGGTCAAGCTCTTTTGAAAAAAACCCTCTATTTTGTTTTTCTGTTACCTCAAAGTAGTTTCAACCACTTACTGCGGGCACATTGGCCCAAGGGGTCAAGCTCCTCTGCCAAAAACAGTGCACTTTGCTTTTCTGTTACCTCAAAGCAGTTACAACCAGTTACTGCAGGCTCATTGGCCTTAGGGGTCAATACCTTCAGGAAAAAAACTTTTTATTTTTATTTCTGTTACCTCAAAGTAGTTTCAACCACTTACTGCGGGCTCATTGGCCCAAGGGGTCAAGCTCTTTTGAAAAAAACCCCTCTATTTTGCTTTTCTTTTACCTCAAAGAAGTTTCAACCAGTTACTGCGGGCTCATTGGCCCAAGGGGTCAAGCTCTTTTTAAAAAATCCTTCTATTTTTCTTTTCTGTTATGTCAAAGTAGTTTCAACCAGTTACTGCGGGCTCATTGGCCCAAGCTCTTTTGAAAAAAAACCCTCTATTTTGCTTTTCTGTTATCTCAAAGTAGTTTCAACCACTTACTGCGGGCTCATTGGCCCAAGGGGTCAAGCTCCTCTGCCAAAAACAGTGCACTTTGCTTTTCTGTTACCTCAAAGAAGTTTCAACCACTTACTGCGGGCTCAGTTGCCCAAGGGGTCAAGCTCTTTTGAGGAAAAAAAACGCATCTATTTTGCTTTTCTGTTACCTCAAAGAAGTTTCAACCACTTACTGCGGGCTCATTGGCCCAAGGGGTCGAGCTCTTTTGAAAAACACCCTCTATTTTTCTTTTCTGTTACGTCAAAGTAGTTTCAACCACTTACTGCGGGCTCATTGGCCCAAGGGGTCGAGCTCTTTTGAAAAAAACCCTCTATTTTTTCTGTTACCTCAAAGTAGTTTCAACCACTTACTGCGGGCACATTGGCCCAAGGGGTCAAGCTCCTCTGCCAAAAACAGTGCACTTTGCTTTTCTGTTACCTCAAAGCAGTTACAACCAGTTACTGCAGGCTCATTGGCCTTAGGGGTCAATACCTTCAGGAAAAAAACTTTTTATTTTTATTTCTGTTACCTCAAAGTAGTTTCAACCAGTTACTGCAGGCTCATTGGCCCAAGGGGTCAAGCTCTTTTGAAAAAAAACCCTCTATTTTGCTTTTCTGTTACCTCAAAGAAGTTTCAACCACTTACTGCGGGCTCATTGGCCCAAGGGGTCAAGCTCTTTTGAAAAAATCCTTCTATTTTTCTTTTCTGTTATGTCAAAGTAGTTTCAACCAGTTACTGCGGGCTCATTGGCCCAAGCTCTTTTGAAAAAAAACCCTCTATTTTGCTTTTCTGTTACCTCAAAGTAGTTTCAACCACTTACTGCGGGCTCATTGGCCCAAGGGGTCAAGCTCCTCTGCCAAAAACAGTGCACTTTGCTTTTCTGTTACCTCAAAGAAGTTTCAACCACTTACTGCGGGCTCATTTGCCCAAGGGGTCAAGCTCTTTTGAGAAAAAAAAACGCATCTATTTTGCTTTTCTGTTACCTCAAAGAAGTTTCAACCAGTTACTGCAGGCTCATTGGCCTTAGGGGTCAATACCTTCAGGAAAAATACTTTTTATTTTTATTTCTGTTACCTCAAAGTAGTTTCAACCAGTTACTCCAGGCTCATTGGCCCAAGGGGTCAAGCTCCTCTGAAAAAAACCCTCTATTTTGCTTTTCTGTTACCTCAAAGTAGTTTCAACCACTTACTGCGGGCTCATTGGCCCAAGGAGTCGAGCTCTTTTGAAAAACACCCTCTATTTTGTTTTTCTGTTACCTCAAAGAAGTTTCAACCAGTTACTGCGGGCTCATTGGCCCAAGGGGTCAAGCTCTTTTGAATAACACCCTCTATTTTTCTTTTCTGTTACGTCAAAGTAGTTTCAACCACTTACTGCGGGCTCATTGGCCCAAGGGGTCAAGCTCTTTTGAAAAAAACCCTCTATTTTGTTTTTCTGTTACCTCAAAGTAGTTTCAACCACTTACTGCGGGCACATTGGCCCAAGGGGTCAAGCTCCTCTGCCAAAAACAGTGCACTTTGCTTTTCTGTTACCTCAAAGCAGTTACAACCAGTTACTGCAGGCTCATTGGCCTTAGGGGTCAATACCTTCAGGAAAAAAACTTTTTATTTTTATTTCTGTTACCTCAAAGTAGTTTCAACCACTTACTGCGGGCTCATTGGCCCAAGGGCTCAAGCTCTTTTGAAAAAAACCCCTCTATTTTGCTTTTCTTTTACCTCAAAGAAGTTTCAACCAGTTACTGCGGGCTCATTGGCCCAAGGGGTCAAGCTCTTTTGAAAAAATCCTTCTATTTTTCTTTTCTGTTATGTCAAAGTAGTTTCAACCAGTTACTGCGGGCTCATTGGCCCAAGCTCTTTTGAAAAAAAACCCTCTATTTTGCTTTTCTGTTACCTCAAAGTAGTTTCAACCACTTACTGCGGGGTCATTGGCCCAAGGGGTCAAGCTCTTTTGAAAAAACCCCCTCTATTTTGCTTTTCTTTTACCTCAAAGAAGTTTCAACCAGTTACTGCGGGCTCATTGGCCCAAGGGGTCAAGCTCTTTTGAAAAAATCCTTCTATTTTTCTTTTCTGTTATGTCAAAGTAGTTTCAACCAGTTACTGCGGGCTCATTGGCCCAAGCTCTTTTGAAAAAAAACCCTCTATTTTGCTTTTCTGTTACCTCAAAGTAGTTTCAACCACTTACTGCGGGCTCATTGGCCCAAGGGGTCAAGCTCCTCTGCCAAAAACAGTGCACTTTGCTTTTCTGTTACCTCAAAGAAGTTTCAACCACTTACTGCGGGCTCAGTTGCCCAAGGGGTCAAGCTCTTTTGAGAAAAAAAACGCATCTATTTTGCTTTTCTGTTACCTCAAAGAAGTTTCAACCAGTTACTGCGGGCTCATTGGCCCAAGGGGTCAAGCTCTTTTGAATAACACCCTCTATTTTTCTTTTCTGTTACGTCAAAGTAGTTTCAACCACTTACTGCGGGCTCATTGGCCCAAGGGGTCAAGCTCTTTTGAAAAAAACCCTCTATTTTGTTTTTCTGTTACCTCAAAGTAGTTTCAACCACTTACTGCGGGCACATTGGCCCAAGGGGTCAAGCTCCTCTGCCAAAAACAGTGCACTTTGCTTTTCTGTTACCTCAAAGCAGTTACAACCAGTTACTGCAGGCTCATTGGCCTTAGGGGTCAATACCTTCAGGAAAAAAACTTTTTATTTTTATTTCTGTTACCTCAAAGTAGTTTCAACCACTTACTGCGGGCTCATTGGCCCAAGGGCTCAAGCTCTTTTGAAAAAAACCCCTCTATTTTGCTTTTCTTTTACCTCAAAGAAGTTTCAACCAGTTACTGCGGGCTCATTGGCCCAAGGGGTCAAGCTCTTTTGAAAAAATCCTTCTATTTTTCTTTTCTGTTATGTCAAAGTAGTTTCAACCAGTTACTGCGGGCTCATTGGCCCAAGCTCTTTTGAAAAAAAACCCTCTATTTTGCTTTTCTGTTACCTCAAAGTAGTTTCAACCACTTACTGCGGGGTCATTGGCCCAAGGGGTCAAGCTCTTTTGAAAAAAACCCCTCTATTTTGCTTTTCTTTTACCTCAAAGAAGTTTCAACCAGTTACTGCGGGCTCATTGGCCCAAGGGGTCAAGCTCTTTTGAAAAAATCCTTCTATTTTTCTTTTCTGTTATGTCAAAGTAGTTTCAACCAGTTACTGCGGGCTCATTGGCCCAAGCTCTTTTGAAAAAAAACCCTCTATTTTGCTTTTCTGTTACCTCAAAGTAGTTTCAACCACTTACTGCGGGCTCATTGGCCCAAGGGGTCAAGCTCCTCTGCCAAAAACAGTGCACTTTGCTTTTCTGTTACCTCAAAGAAGTTTCAACCACTTACTGCGGGCTCAGTTGCCCAAGGGGTCAAGCTCTTTTGAGAAAAAAAACGCATCTATTTTGCTTTTCTGTTACCTCAAAGAAGTTTCAACCAGTTACTGCGGGCTCATTGGCCCAAGGGGTCGAGCTCTTTTGAAAAACACCCTCTATTTTTCTTTTCTGTTACGTCAAAGTAGTTTCAACCACTTACTGCGGGCTCATTGGCCCAAGGGGTCAAGCTCTTTTGAAAAAACCCCTCTATTTTCGTTTTTCTGTTACCTCAAAGTAGTTTCAACCACTTACTGCGGGCACATTGGCCCAAGGGGTCAAGCTCCTCTGCCAAAAACAGTGCACTTTGCTTTTCTGTTACCTCAAAGCAGTTACAACCAGTTACTGCAGGCTCATTGGCCTTAGGGGTCAATACCTTCAGGAAAAAAACTTTTTATTTTTATTTCTGTTACCTCAAAGTAGTTTCAACCAGTTACTGCAGGCTCATTGGCCCAAGGTTTCAAGCTCTTTTGAAAAAAACCCCTCTATTTTGCTTTTCTGTTATGTCAAAGTAGTTTCAACCAGTTACTGCGGGCTCATTGGCCTTAGGGGTCAATACCTTCAGGAAAAAAACTTTTTATTTTTATTTCTGTTACCTCAAAGAAGTTTCAACCACTTACTGCGGGCTCATTGGCCCAAGGGGTCAAGCTCTTTTGAAAAAATCCTTCTATTTTTCTTTTCTGTTATGTCAAAGTAGTTTCAACCAGTTACTGCGGGCTCATTGGCCCAAGCTCTTTTGAAAAAAAACCCTCTATTTTGCTTTTCTGTTACCTCAAAGTAGTTTCAACCACTTACTGCGGGCTCATTGGCCCAAGGGGTCAAGCTCCTCTGCCAAAAACAGTGCAGTTTGCTTTTCTGTTACCTCAAAGATGTTTCAACCACTTACTGCGGGCTCATTTGCCCAAGGGGTCAAGCTCTTTTGAGAAAAAAAAACGCATCTATTTTGCTTTTCTGTTACCTCAAAGAAGTTTCAACCAGTTACTGCGGGCTCATTGGCCCAAGGGGTCGAGCTCTTTTGAAAAACACCCTCTATTTTTCTTTTCTGTTACGTCAAAGTAGCTTCAACCACTTACTGCGGGCTCATTGGCCCAAGGGGTCAAGCTCTTTTGAAAAAAACCCTCTATTTTGTTTTTCTGTTACCTCAAAGTAGTTTCAACCACTTACTGCGGGCACATTGGCCCAAGGGGTCAAGCTCCTCTGCCAAAAACAGTGCACTTTGCTTTTCTGTTACCTCAAAGCAGTTACAACCAGTTACTGCAGGCTCATTGGCCTTAGGGGTCAATACCTTCAGGAAAAATACTTTTTATTTTTATTTCTGTTACCTCAAAGTAGTTTCAACCAGTTACTGCAGGCTCATTGGCCCAAGGGGTCAAGCTCCTCTGAAAAAAACCCTCTATTTTGCTTTTCTGTTACCTCAAAGTAGTTTCAACCACTTACTGCGGGCTCATTGGCCTAAGGGGTCAAGCTCCCCTGCCAAAAACAGTGCACTTTGCTTTTCTGTTACCTCAAAGTAGTTACAACCAGTTACTTTGGGCTCATTGGCCCAAGGGGTCAAGCTCCTCTCCCAAAAACAGTGCACTTTGCTTTTCTGTTACCTCAAAGTAGTTACAACCAGTTACTGCGGGCTCATTGGCCTTAGGGGTCAATACCTTCAGGAAAAAAACTTTTTATTTTTATTTCTGTTACCTCAAAGTAGTTACAACCAGTTACTGCAGGATCAATGGCCCAAGGTGTCAAGCTCCTCTGGAAAAAAACCCTTTATTTTGCTTTTCTGTTACCTCAAAGCCGTTACAACCAGTTACTGCAGGCTCATTGGCCCAAGGGGTCAAACTCCTCTTCCAAAAACAGTGCACTTTGCTTTTCTGTTACCTCAAAGTAGTTACAACCAGTTCCTGCGGGCTCATTGGCCCAAGCAGTCAATACAATTTTCCTCTTTTTTTTTTTGTCCTCAAATTTTCCTTTCCTTGCCTTACGTTCCCTCTTAGTTGTTATTTTGGCCTGCACCCCTCACTCCTAGTACCGTTAAAGTACATCCTATGTTGATTAGGTTTCCCCTGTGAGTGCAGTTAGTTACAATCAGAAACGTTCTAATACTCTGAGGAAACCTCACGCATTCCTAGCAGCCTTTGCCTTTGACTTGTTTTATGAAACATTTCCTTCCAAGGTCTTCGGGACGCAAGGGCCCAGTGTGGGTATCACGAACATATAAGAAAGGCAGGGGAACGATGATGAACACATCGAGAAGGAGGGAACATTCAACCAACAACATGGCTACTGAAACAGACACAAATGTTTTATCAAGCTGTGAGATGGGAGAATCTTCTTCATCTGTTCGAAAGTCTCAACGTTGCGCTTGAGATGTCCTACAAAGTATCAAACTACCTCTGGTTATGAAGAGGAGGGTGAGGAGGGCGTGTCTGAGGGATGGGAGGAAGACAACATGGATTCTGCTTCCACCTCGGGACTTAGCGATCCAGAGGACTGCATGCTGCTGGAGGGCAAGGTAGAGGAACCACCAACAATCCCACTCCCTTCCACAAACACCGTCACTCCAAACACAAGCATTATAGCTGTAGTGCGTGTGGGTAGGCCGAGATTGCTCCTCTGGGATCATTATGACGTCCATGCTCAGAAGGCCACTTTGGCAGTTTGTAGGCATTGCGGTGTGAGTGTCAGCAGAGGAAAAGATGTGAACATCTTGCCACAACTGGGCTAATGATGCACATGAAGAGACACCACCCAAATGTAAAGTTAGACGCAGTGGAAGGCGGCAGCACATGCAGCAGTACACAGAGCACTCCAACCTCACCAACAGACCCCATGCAGAAAACCATCAATACTTGGGGCCTGCCAGTTACAAGGGTGAGATCTGGATTGAAGCCGCCATCACTGAAAGAAATAACACGTCGCCTGGGAGAGATGATGGCTCTAGACCACCAGCCCTTCCGTATGGTGGGACAGGAAGGTTTCCGCCGATTTGTTCACCTCCTGGCACCATGGTACCGCATCCTGACTCGCAAAACTTTCTCTTGAACTGTCATTCCAGCTTTGTTCGAGGGATGCAAGCAACGCCTCAGAACCCTGCTGAACAAAACACGACCCATCAATGTACATTTTACCTCGGACATTTGGTCCAGCACGGGAGGAGGGCATTCCTATCTGTCCCTCACCGCTCACTGGTGGGAGACAGAGGGTTGCCTCGCCTCAGGTCATCGATGGGCCCTCCTGTGCCTTGAGGTTATAGATACGGATCAGAGGGCCGACACCATCTCTGAGTACTTGCGAGACATGTTGAGAGATTGGATGTGGCATACTCATTCCAGTGGTAACTCGGGATTCATGGTCACAGATGCAGGAAGGAACATGATCTGGGCAGTTGAAAGTGCGGGCTTCACAAACGTCACATGCATGGCGCACTTGCTGCATAATTGTGTAAAAGATGGCTTCAAGGGGCCCAAAGAGAACAGCAACACAGCCGTCACTCAACTCATTGACCGCTGCCGCAGAATCACGGGCTTCTTCCACTGTAGCACAAAGTCCGCAAAAATGCTGTGTGATAACAGACCCTGGAGTGCCTCCCACAACACAGGTTACTGCCGGATGTCTCCACCCACTGGAACTCCACCTACAAGATGTTGGAGCGCATGGTGGAGCAACAGAGGGCAGTCCACACCGTCTCACTGTCAATCGCGGCTCCGATAAACAAGCTGGTCCCCAACAACCAGGATGACCATCGCTCAGCTGGTCGAGATCCTTCAACCATTTAAAATAGCCACCAAGACCCTTTCAGGCCACAAAGCTCTACTCAGCCAGGTGCTCCCTGTCATCTTACGGTTGAAGAGGCATTTGGAGACGCTAGGTGGACACAGTACATTGCATTCTATGGCTGGGCCCCTGACTCCACAGGCCCAGGAGTTGGTCAGAAAGTTGACTTTCGCCCTCCGTAAACGTCTCCTCCCACTAATGGAGAGTAAGACTCATGTTTTGGCAGCACTCTGCGACCCTTGCATCAAGGACACTGTCTGCCCCAAAGATTTGCCGAGGTGGAAGGCCGAACTTGTCTCACTCATGAGAGGAGAATACTCTCGGAGGGTGGGGGAACACTCAGAGCAAATTGTTGATGCCGTTATTCCCCAAAACCCCAGCGGTTACGCCAGCGCTGATTCCAACAGCCCCACCTTGCCACCTAAAAGGAATGACAGTAGGACAGTGCAGCAAAAAAGGAGGTGCGAGGAAAATTTCATACAGGAGAGTATCGCTTTTCTTTTAGAGGAAAGAACATCTCTGTCGGCCCAGGCAGCAAAGATAGACTTGGCCAAGTACTCCGTTAACCGTTACTTTGAGGAGCCTCAGGAGAGTTTCTCCACCGATCAACTGACTTACTGGTCCTCCCGAAGCAAGGCATGGCCTGACTTCTCAACCGTCGCACGCAGGTTACTCAGCTGTCCACCTACTAGCGTGCAGAGTGAGAGGGTCTTCAGCCTGGCAGGAGATGTCATCACCCTCCAATGTAGCTTGCTCGACCCCCTTGTGGTGGAAAAGCTGGTCTTTCTGAAGTCCAACCTGCCACTTCTGGGCTATCCAGAGATTGATTTTGAGAGCACCGTCCTGTAGATCACTATAGCCTTCTGATTTCGATAACCCGAAATGATTTCCTTTGAAATACTACCTACACTGCCTTGTTATCAGCTGTGTCCCTCTGATTATTTCTTCATCAGTAGTCTTCCTGTACACCAAATTGGTTCATTTAGAAAAGGGGTGGTATTGAGATTCTTCCTGAGGGAAGGTGGAGCACACAATACATTGGAGATCCCCACTTGCAGACTTCCTTGCATTCAAAGTAATGGTTAATCAATGAACCAAATTTATCTTAAAAACAATTTTAAATTAAAAAATTAAAAAAACAAAAAAACCCCTTTTAAAAAACCTTTAAAAACCCTTTAAAAATACCTTTTGAAAAACCCTTTAAAAACCCTTTTAAAAAACCCTTTAAAAACCCTTTAAAAAACCCTTTAAAAAGAACTTTAAAATAAAGAACCCTTTAAAAAACCTTTAAAAACCCCTTTAAAAAACCCTTTTTAAAAAAAACCCTTTAAAAAGGGAGGTCATTGAATTTACCTGAAAACTGCTGCTACTCTACTTTGGATCTATAGAGAGTTCTCACATTAACACCTATTGATCTCATCTTTAATAAATCCATTTCAACTACCTCTCCCCTCCCCCCAACATTTCACACTGGCGTGCAATCCAAGTCTCCTACACAAAAACCACACCAATGATTAACACCACCCTACCCACTAAAACTACCTCACCCCAAATGACAATGTATTCAAAGGTACAATCAAAATCCACATCCCAAAAACAAAGTCTGCTGACTGTGGGCTAATTGGCCCTGGGGGTCGAGCCCTTCTGCAAAAACCAGTGTGCTTTGCTTTTCTATTACCTCAAAGTAGTTACACCTGCTGACTACGGGAAAATTGGCCCTTTGGGTTCAAGCCCTTATTGAAAATCAAAATAATATAAAAAGAGAAAGGGCATCCAACGGGACAGCAAAACTCAAATTCCCCCCGACGAAAATTTACCAAATTTACGATGCACATATCTCAACCCACAGATCGATTCAAAATTCTAAACAACATTAAAACACACTCACAATTAGGGTAAACAACTGAGTATGCGCAATGGCGCCCCATTGCAAGTCCCCGGCGCGCGCACATGGCCAGCCGGCCAATGAAGTCCCCGGCACACACACATGGCCGGCCGGCCAACGCACCCTCCACGCAAGCCTCCTTATCTTCCTCCTGCTCTCCTTCCTTCTTTCTTTATCCTTTTATTTTTCCTTCCTTCTCTCCTTCTCTCCTTCTTTCCCTTCTCTCACACTTTCTATCCTTATTTCTCTCCTTCTTTCCTTCTTTACCTTCCTTTCTTTCCTTCTTTCTCTCCTTCCCTACTTTTTTCCCTCAGCCTCCATCACTCTGTCCCTACCCTCCCATATGCCCTCTTTCCAACGCACCTCCTCCCCCTCCGTCTTCCTCCCCCAGCCACGCCCCACACAGAAGGAAGGAGAGAAGGAGGGAGAGGAAAAGGGAAAAAGTAGGGAAGGAGAGAAAGAAGGAAAGAAAGGAAGGTAAAGAAGGAAAGAAGAAGAGAAGTAAGGATAGAAAGTGTGAGAGAAGGGAGAGAAGGAAGAAAAAAAGAAAAGGGTAAAGAAGGAAGGAAGGAGAGCAGGAGGAAGATAAGGAGGGAAAGAGGGAAGGAAAGAAGGAAGGAAAGAAAAGGGTAGAGAAGGAAGGAGGGAAAGAAGGAGGGAAAGAAGGAGGGAAGGAGAAAAAGAAGGAAAGAAAGAAGAGTAGAGAAGGAAGGAGAGGAGGGAGAGAATGAAATAAAAAAGTGAAAGGGGGGAGGAAGGAGAGAAGGAAAGAGAAAGAAGGAGGGAAGAAAAGAGACAAGGAAGGGTGGAACCAAAGAGCAAAAGAGGTGAGAAAAGAAACATGTAGACAAGGAAGAAAGAAGAAGGGAAAGAAAAAGAAAAAAAAGAGGGAAAGAGGGAGGGAAGGTTGGCCACAGCAACGCGTGGCGGGTACAGCTAGTCCAGTATACTTTTCTTTCTGTTACCTCAAAGTAGTTTCACCTGCTGACTGCGGGCTTTCATAACAGGGGATCCGTCAATCCCGGGGCCCCTTCCGGTTGTCATGTGTGCATTTCTCTTTCACTGCATCTTTGCCGTCCCCCTCCAACCCTCCCCCCCCCCGAACCAGTAGGTGTTCGTTGGTTCGGAGGTTTCTATTCCTTGTTCCCTATCTTTGGGTAGAGTCAAAAGTTCATTATTCAGCCTTGCAGGAAACGTCTCTGTGGTGCCCGGAAGAGAGGGCGCATGCGTTGGGCTTTCATAACAGGGGAGCCGTCAATCCCGGGGCCCCTTCTGGTTGTCATGTGTGCATTTCTCTTTCACTGCATCTGTGCCGTCCCCCTCCAACCCCCCGTGAACCAGTAGGTGTTCATTGGTTCAGAGGTTTCTAATACTTGTTCCCTGTATCTTGGGGTAGAGTCAGAAGTTCACTTTTCAGCCTGGCAGGCAACGTCTCTGAGGTGCCTGGAACAGAGGCCGTTTGCGTTGGGCTTTCATAACAGGGGAGCCATCATTCCCAGGGCCCCTTCCGGTTGTCATGTATGCATTTAGCTTTCACAGCATCTATGCCGTCCCCCTCCATCGAGGGCGGGCATTCTTTTTCGAATGCCAGCTTGACTTCCCCTTTCCTCATGATGTGGCGAAAAGGACTACTGTTTGCGTCAATCAACGCCCTTTTAAGCACACTCTCCTTACGTCGTTCCCGGCCGCCCTTCTGGTAGTCATGTATACATTTAGCTTTCACAGCATCTCTGCCGTCCTCCTCCAACTCCCCGTGAACCAGTAGGTGTTCATTGGTTGAGAGGATTCTAATCCTCGTTTCCTGTATCTTGGGGTAGAGTCAAAGTTCACTTTTCAGCCTAGCAGGCAACGTCTCTGTGGTGCCCAGAAGGGAGGGCGCATGCGTTGGGCTTTCATAACAGGGGAGCCATCATTCCCAGGGCCCCTTGCGGTTGTCATGTATGCATTTAGCTTTCACAGCATCTGTGCCGTCCCCCTCCAACCCCCCGTGAACCAGTAGGTGTTCATTGGTTCAGAGGTTTTTAATCCTTGCTCCCTATATCTTTGGGTAGAGTCGGAAGTCCACTTTTCAGCCTGGCAGGCAATGTCTCTGAGGTGCCCGGAAGAGAGGGCATTAGCATTGGGCTTTCATAACAGGGAAGCCGTCATTCCCGGGGCCCCCTCCGGTTGTCATGTATGCATTTAGCTTTCACAGCATCTCTGTCATCGCCCTCCATCGAGGGCGGGCATTCTCTGTCAAAGGCCAACTTGACTTCCCCTTTCCTCATGATGTGGCCAAAGTACTACTGTTTGCGTCAATCAACGCCCTTTTAAGCACCCTTTCCTTAGTCGTTCCCGGCCGCCCTTCTGGTTGTCATGTATGCATTTAGCTTTCACAGTATCTCTGCCATCCTCCTCCAACCCCCCGTGAACCAGCAGGTGTTCGTTAGTTTAGAGGTTTTTAATCCTTGCTGCCTATCTTTGGGCAGAGTCAGAAGACTCCTTTGGGGTAGAGCCCTTCTGCAAAAACCAGTGTGCTTGACTTTCTGTTACCTCAAAGCAGTTACACCTGCTGACTGAGGGAAAATTGGCCCTTTGGGGTCAAGCCCTTATTGAAAATCCAGTTTACTTTGCTTTCTTTTACCTCTAAGTAGTTACACCTGCCCCTAACCTTTACCCTAACCCTAACCCTTTCCTTACTCATTACCGGCTGCCCTTCCGGTTGTCATGTATGCATTTAGCTTTCACAGCAGGCAGGCAGGCATTCCCAGGGCCCTTTGCGGTTGTCATGTGTGCATTTCTCTTTCACTGCATCTGTGCCGTCCCCCTCCAACCCCCCATGAACCAGTATGTGTTCGTTGGTTTGGAGGTTTTTAATCCTTGCTCCCTATATCTCTGAGTAGGGTCGGAAGTCCACTTTTCAGCCTGGCAGGCAACGTCTCTGAGGTGCCCGGAAGAGAGGGCGTTTGCATTGGGCTTTCATAATAGGAGAGCCGTCATTCCCGGGGGCCCCTCCGGTTGTCATGTACGCATTTAGCTTTCACAGCATCTCTGTCGTCGCCCTCCATCGAGGGCGGGCATTCTCTGTCAAAGGCCAGCTTGACTTCCCCTTTCCTCATGATGTGGCCAAAGTACTACTGTTTGCATCAATCAACGCCCTTTTAAGCACCCTTTCCTTAGTCGTTCCCAGCCGCCCTTGCAGTTGTCTTGTATGCATTTAGCTTTCACAGCAGGCAAGCAGTCATTCCTGGCCGCCCTTCCGGTTGTCATGTATGGCAGTTTGTAGGCATTGCGGTGTGAGCGTCAGCAGAGGAAAAGATGTGAGGCATCTTGCCACAACAGGGCTAAGGTTGCACATGAAGAGACAAATGTAAAGTTAGACGCAATTTTCCTTCTTTTTTAGCCTTGCCTTGCCTTACGTTCCCTTTTAGTTGGTATTTTGGCCTGTACCCCTCACTTCTACTGCGGTTAAAGTACACCGTATGTTTATTAGGTTTCCCCTTTGAGTGCTGTTACTTACAATCAGAAACATTCAAAGCCTTTGCTTTATTTTAATCACAAAGTACTTACACCTGCTGTCTGTGGGCTAATTGGCCCGTTAGGGTCGAGCCGTTCTGCAAAAACCAGTGTGCTTTGCTTTTCTGTTACCTCAAAGTACTTACAGCTGCTGACTGCGGGCTAATTGGCCTTGTGCAAAAACCAGGGCCCCTTCCGGATGTCATGTGTGAATTTATCTTTCACTGCATCTCTGCCGTCCCCCTCCAACCCCCCGGAACCAGTATGTGTTCGTTGGTTAGGAGGTTTTTAATCCTTGCTCCCTATATTTAGGTAGAGTCGAAAGTCCACTTTTCAGCCTGGCAGGCAATGTCTCTGAGGTGCCCAGAAGAGAGGGTGTTTGCGTTGGGCTTTCATAACAGGGGAGCCGTCATTCCCTAGGGCCCCTCTGGTTATCATGTATGCATTTAGCTTTCAAAGCATCTCTGCCATCCCCCTCCATCGAAGGCGGGCATTCCTTTTCGAATTCCAGCCAGACTTCCCCTTTCCTCATGATGTGGCCAAAGTACTACTGTCTGCTTCCCTCAATGCCCTTTTATGCACCTTTTCCATAGTCAATCAATCAATCAATGATTTATTACAGTCTTTGACCAGCACAGTACAGAATGGGGCATCAGTGCCCAAGGAAGGGAATCGCAGTTCCCAAGTAGATCAGATATAAAAGCAGATTAATAGCAGATTAAAAACATGTTATAAAAGAGACAAATTAAAAAGATAAAACAGACTAAACTTACAGTTTAAAGTGCATGTATGAATCTAAAATATGGGGCGGCTAATAACAAATATCAGATGAAAGGGAAGCTATAAAAGGGATGAGAGGGGAGCATTTACAGCATTTCAGTTATTACAAATCATTCTAACTATATTCCCGGCAGGAAGTTGCCTGGTGGAGTCTGTCATCAGCCGTCTAATGTTAATTGCTGCTGCACAGAACTTGGTAACACTGTAGGTTGTTGCAGAGCAAGAGTCCGAGAGCAACAGGGAGGTGTAATATCTTTCAGTGCACCCTGGATGTTTTAAAAGCCATGGAGTGATGAAATTAGCTCTAATGTCTCTATAGAACACACATTGGGGGAGCACATGTTCAGTTGTTTCAATGTAGCCAGACTCACACGGGCATAGTCCCTCCTGCGGTCTTCTGATACCTCCCCTCCAGTACTGCCGATGGAAGGCCATGGCATCTTGCCAAAGTGAAAGCTCTTCGGTGTTTAGGCACCTCCAGGTTAGCTAAGTAAGGCATGGGAGCAATGAGATATCTGCTATCTTCGCTAATGGTGAATGCTGGTGAGCAGCTTAAGTCTAATTGTCGCTCTATATCCAGGATCCGTTGTCTAATAAGAGCCTTGGCTTGGTCCCATCCCATACCTAGCAGTCGTCCTTGAGAGAAACCTAGAGTTGCGATTTTGATTGCCACTGCCTTATTCCATGTAGACTGAAATTCATCTCTCAGAGTTAATGGAGCAAGACCACATGTTGAGAAAGACAGATGCAGCCAATAATTGAGGGTGGCTGTCCACACTCTCGCCTCCACTCTCACAAGGCCTGTCTCTAATCGCAGGGTGGCGTTTGAGACACATCTGGGGACCTGCATTGCTGATCTTAGAATTTTTGATTGTACTTGCTCCAGAGGGGCATAGTTTGTGAAGGGACCAAGTTGGGCTCCATACATCATTTGTGCTATGGATTTTGCCTCAAAGAGCTTAAGTGCAGCTGGTATGTAGTGGCTTCCTTCCGTTTTGAGGAACTTTAGGATAGCATATGAGCTCTTTTGTGCTGCCTCTGCTACGTAATCCACATGTACTTTCTTGTTTCCAGTGCAGTGATAGAATACTCCCAGGTATTTAAAGCTGGAGACCTGTTCAATATTGTGTCCATCTAGTCTCCAGGTATGATGCTTTGGTCGTTTCGCAAACACCATAATTTTGGTTTTTTTATAATTAAGATGAAGCTGTTCTTCATTACAATATTTTGTTAAGGCTCTCAAGGCTCTTTTCAGGCCTACTTGAGTTCTGGATAGTATCACTGCATCGTCTACATAAAGCAGGATAGACACGTGTCTTCCTGCCAGTTTTGGCGGGTGGTAGTCCAAGTTGTAAAGGTGCTCCACCATGGAGTTGATATAAAAGTTAAATAGAAGTGGAGCCAAAGTACATCCCTGCTTGACACCTTTCTCAGTTTCAACGGCCCTAGTGAGATGACCTTGAGGGGTACATCTTATTTTCAATATGGTCCCTTCATGTAGTATGCGACTTAATTGCAATAGTCGTCTATCTATTGAGGTGGACCCAAGTTTTTCCCATAATATGATACGAGAGATAGGGTCAAAAGCTGCTCTAAAGTCTATGAATGCAGCATAGAGGGAAGATGTGCTCTGGGAGGTATATTTTTCTATAAGATGCTGTAAAACTATGCACTGGTCAATGGTGGACCGACCTTCCCTGAAGCCGGCTTGCTCCTCCACAAGTATGTTTTCTTGTTCCATCCAGTCCAACAATTTCCAATACAGATGCCTTGTGTATATTTTACTAATGGTATTAAGGAAGCTAATGGGCCTGTAGTTTGCTGGATTGTCCTGCCTGCCTTTTTTTTTTTTTTTTGTATATTGGTACAATAATTGCCAACCCCCAATCCTTAGGAATTTGGCCATATTTATCAATACAGGTAAATAAAGATGCTAGGATAGGGGCCCAGAAATCCAAATTGTTCTTAATGACCTCGGGTGGAATTGCATCCTCTCCTGGTGCCTTTCCCGCTTTTAGTTGGGCTACTAGTCTCTCTATTTCTGCAGTGGTCCCAGGTGGCCAGGTAGGGAGGTTTTCCATTGATGTATTAGAGCAAGAGTTTGTGCCCACATTGTCTGAATAGGTGTCCCTGTATAGCTCTTGAAAGTATACTTCCCATCTTGCTGGCAGGATTTGGGAGTCAACTGCAGTTCGGTCCCAGCTTCGTATGTTAGATGTAATGTGCCAGAAGGTGGTTGTGTCCTTTGCCTTAACAGCTTGTATGAGCCGATCCCAGTTGTTTTTCATAGCCTCTCTCTTCTTGCGGGTTAGTAGTTGTTTGTATTGTCTCTTTTGCAGCAGGAGATCTTGTGCAGCTGTTGGGGTAGGATTGAGTTTATAGCTCTGATAAACAGTGGAGAGGGCTTTTTTAGCAGAGAGACATTCCTTATCAAACCATGTTTGTGATTGTTGATATGGTTGCTGAAGTAGCTGTGTCCCCTCTGTATTATTGCCCTGGCGTAACTGAATTTGGAGCTCTTGGACAATATTTCTGTAGGTTTCCATGAGTACATTGGGAGTTTCTGCAGAGATCAGAGAAGTGCGGAGGCTCGTAAGCCGCTCTGTCACCAGCAGGTCTGTTATTCTTTGATTCATGTGTGGGGTCCACTTGGCTCGCTTATAGGATCCTTCTGTAGGCTGTATCGAAGATTTATAGGATTCTGTTAAATGGATTTCCTGGGGGGGGGGAGATGTAATTGAAGCAGAACTGGAAAATGATCACTCTCAGGTTTAGACATAACTTTAAGAGTTTTAGCATAGGGGATAAAATCCCTAGAGATTGCTATATAGTCAATAGTGCTCGTTTTTTCACCTGAGAGGAAGGTGAATTCACCTGGATAATCTCTTTTCAGCGCCCCATTTAAGATGTGAAGATTTAGCCTATATGTTGTTCTGGCTAAGCATAGGCTTGCAAAATTCAATTTCTGGTCTTTGGACCAATGGGGCAAAAGGGGTTCTTTATCCTCACAGGCTGGTGGTGGGAAGTTCTGCTGCTTATAGAGAGAGAGGTCATCTGGGCCCATCCTTGCATTAAGATCGCCTCCCAACACTATAGATGCATCAGGATTCTGCATTATAAGGTCCTCAACATAGGATTCTAGCTCCATCCATGCAGCTTTAACTTGGGCTTTTTCCTCATAGGGGGTATGTAGGCATTTATTATCAACACTTTATGGTTAGTAAGTTGGATTAAGATGGCCATGGCATTTGACGTTAGCGGGGGAAGAGATGTTACCTTTACCCAGAGCTTGTTGGAGATTAGGATTGTTAAACCTCCTTTGGCTCTCCCATATCTATTTGGGGGTTCTGCCTTTGTTGAATAGGCTTGGAATTCATTACTTGATATATAATCTACTGCCCAGGTTTCCTGCATTAATATGATATGGTGCTAGACTAGGTAGTCTAGGAAAGAGGGATCTTTTATGGAGGACTTCCACCCTGCAATATTCCATGTCAGAATGCTGAGTTTATTCTTGCCTGGTGGTGTAAGCGGTGGAGGTTCTGATAGTCAATTTATATCTGCAACTTGTGCGATGCCACCAATGTCCCCAGTGAACACACAGTTGTTGTAGGGGTCTCTTTTCTTTTCGGAGTGTTGTCGATGAAGCTGTTCTTCCGTAATAGGTTTGTTCTGTTTTAGCGTTGGCAGTTCTGGTACCAGGCACTGTACTGGAGTCAAGGTGGCGGCTTCATTCTCCTCCTTATTCAGCATCAGTATGTTGTTGGCAGGACCCGTTTCCAGGCTTACCTCGATTAGGCAGGTAGTGGATTTGGAAGGTGCATTGAGTGGGGTTTGGTTGGGGCTTCGATTGATCCTGTTGTAAAGATTCTAGGTGGAGAATTGGCACTGGGGTTGAATAGCTTAACACAGTTCCCTGGGGTCTCGTAGTCCAGGATAAATAGATCTGCAATTTCAGGATCATGGGTTTCAATATCCATTGAGTAGTCCTTAGAGGGTTTTTTTTCCAAATGTAGGGCCTGCATCTCAGGAGTGTATCCCTTTAAGCTTCCTGTGCTCTGCTGAGAGTGTTTGACTCTGGAGATGAGGGGAAGAATCCTGTTATTGAGAAACAGTCAGCTTGGGAAGAGGCCTTTTGCTACAAGATTAGATCTTAAGCGCAGCAGTAGTGAAGGTATATGTTCTGAGGAGAAGCTTAGTAGTACCCTTGTATGATGGTAGTCAGAGCTCAGTGTTTCTACAGAGTGGAGATCGATTTGTTTCGCTTCTCTTTTCAGCAAATGTTGCAGATGTCTTCTAGAGTGGTAGATGTTGTTCCAGGGGGGAAGCATTCCTCTGTAGTGGCAAAATGTTAAGCAGACTTTTTTAGGTGAAAGTACCAGTTTTGAGGAGTTTGCTATCTTATGTAAATGCAAAGTAGGCTCTTTGCAGTTAGGTTTTTTTGAGGCTGAATCACAAGTGGTCTGTCTCAATTGCTTTCTTTCTTTCTGGGTTGTGATAATAGAGTCAACTTTGAGGTTGAGATCTCTAAGTTTGTTGTATAAATGCTCAACAGTGGTAGCAACCAGTTGAAGCATGTGAGAGTAGCTTGTCTCACCCACTAGCTCAGATGTTTGAACATTTTTGTCTTCTTTGCTGCTATGCTTGTTACTATTGTTGTTTGGCAAATCTGGATTTTTAGCAGCACTCCCTTTGTGCTCTTTCAGACTCTCATTTTCCCCATGTTTCCCAATTTCTCTTTCTGCAAGAGCCGAGAAGCGGTTTGAACAGAAGTCAGAGATTCTCTTTTGTTTGGGTGTAGGAGCTGATGGGGAAGTATTATTTTCTGCTTCTCTCAAGCGTTTCTTTCTCCTCATGTTGTTGCCACAGGGCTTATTAGCTTATCAGCAACACAGTGTGTTTGGTCTAGTCCAGCATTCAAATTATTTTGTTGAAAGGAAAGGCATCTAGGTCTGTTTAAGTTGTCTTACTGTTGTCATGCGGAACTCCCTTCAAGTGCGTCTGCTCTCCTCGGTAGCCCAACCGGAAGCCCTTTCCTTAGTCATTCCCCGCCACCCTTGCAGTTGTCATGTATGGATTTAGCTTTCACACCATCTCTTCTGTCCCCCTCAAACCAACCCCCCGTGAACCAGTAGGTGTTTGTTGGTTCGGAGGTTTTTAATCCTTGCTCCCTATATCTCTGGGTAGCCTGGCAGGCAACGTCTCTGAGGTGCCCGGAAGAGAGGGCGTTTGCGTTAGGCTTTCCTAACAGGGGAGCCGTCATTCCCCGGGCCCCCTCCGGTTGTCATGTATGCATTTAGCTTTCACAGCAGGCAGGCAGGCATTCCCGGGGCCCCTTCCGGTTGTCATGTATGCATTTCGCTTTCACAGCATCTCTGCCATCTTCCTCCATCGAGGGCGGGCATTCTTTTATTGAATGCCAGCTTGACTTCCCCTTTCCTCATGATGTGGCCAAAGTACTACTGTCTGCTTCCCTCAACGCCCTTTTATGCACCCTTTCCTTAGTCATTCCCGGCCCTCCTTGCAGTTGTCATGTGTGCATTTAGCTTTCCCAGCATCTCTGCTGTCCCCCTCCAACCCCCCGTGAACCAGTAGGTGTTTGTTGGTTCGGAGGTTTTTAATCCTTGCTCCCTATCTTTAGGTAGAGTCGGAAGTCCACTTTTCAGCCTGGTAGGCAATGTCTCTGAGGTGCCCGGAAGAGAGGGCATTTGCGTTGGGCTTTCATAACAGGAGAGCCGTCATTCCCGGGGCCCCTTGCAGTTATGATCACAGTGATGTGTTGTGGCATTTCCTTTGTCTTTGGATGTCATTTTCTATGCATAGCTGGCACCTGGTTTCTTCCTCTTCCCTTTGACATCCAAAACAGTGTTGGCTTTCTTCTCAGATCGAACGCTGCAGCATATCTAGAGCATGGCCACTGTATCCTTGGCTTCAATCTCCCAGTGCCCCTGTTTCTTTTTTTCCCGTTATTCTTTCTCCACCACGGATGTTAAGGGTTAATGCACCCCTTCTAGGGCAATGTGGTGGCCAGAAAGGGGTGCTTCCAGGCATTCAGCGATAAACTCAGGGGTGGTTAAGGCTCGATACCACCCGGGATAGCTTAGAGACAGTCTCACTAGAGGAACAAGCCCATAGTATTCCTCCAGCAACCCCTGTGAACCAGGAGGTGTTTGTTGGTTCAGGAATTTTTAATCCTCTTACCCAGCTTTGGGTACATTCAGAAGTTCAGTATTGAGCTTTGCAGGCAATGTCTCCGTAGTTCTTGTGAGAAGTGACATATGCATTTGCACAAACCCCCCTGAACCACTAGGTGATTGTTGGCTCGGAAATCTTAAATCCTCTTCCCCATCTTCTGGAAAATTTCAAAGTTCTGTGTTACATGTGCTGTCATCTGGTATTACTCTGCTTGCCTCAGATCAACTTATGTGTGCAACTCCTGGGTGGCCTCCTAACTTCTTTATTTAACAAATAAGGAGTATTCGTAAGAAATTTGTTTTCCTAACGCGTTAGTAATATGGTATATCCTGAGGGTTATGTCTTTAATCCATTGGCTTATGTAATGTGATATTCATAATCACAACGTTGGTTCATATCATTTTTCCATAATTTGATTTCTGCTTTTAGTTTTAAAACCCTGTCCTTCTCTACACCCAAGGGGGAATCAGAGGTGTGTCTGCTTTACTGCTTTATATATTAGTGCACTCCTCCATGGTGGATCCAATGTACTTTCCCTTGGCCAGCAGGAGTTTTGTTCTAGGCATATTTGGGAAACTTTTTGCAACAAGGGTTGCGCGGGTGTTAGGGTGGGTAGGTTGGAATCATCTCAACCTCCTAATCCTTTTTCCATGGTATCAATCCAGTATTTTAGTAATGTGGGAGTGTCAGCTTGTCTGCTCTGTGGAGGACAGCTATCATTCATAGAGGAAGAGATTTAGAGAGATTTAGATTTGCTGTAATATGGACATACATAGTCGACTGTTCTTCTCATTCACGATTTCTTACAGGGCAGTTCTGTGAGTCTTCTCTTTCTGTTTCGGAGAGATGGGTGCCCCCTTTAGCCACACATTGTGGCATTGCATTACTCAAACACCACTACAAAACAGCTGTCCTTGTTGGGTGCCTTACCATTCTCTTCCGGCGAATGGTACTTTTTCCTCCCTCTCTCTGTTGTTTGTGGTGTGAATATCTCAAATGCAGTGTGGCTGCTCCTTGCAGACGTATCACTGAGCTTGTCCGGTGACTGATGTGCTCCTGATTGGCATCGAAGGATGACATCTTCAGTGAGACGTCTTCTACAGATGTAAAAATTGTCTGGTGGGAACTGTCTGCCTGGCTGCTGAGTGTAGGCCAGTACTTCATCCCAGACTATCCTCGGGAATAACCACAACTCTCTGCTCTATGCGTACAACTGCTTCCTTATTAAGGTGACTTTGAACCCTTTTGTTCTTCCACATGTGAGCTTCCCTTTCCCAGCTATCTTTTACTTTACTGTTGAGTCATGGGGCTACCTGGTTGTCTGCTGTGTGTTGGTGGGCCATTCAGGTCTCAAGTTTTTGGTGCAAAGGACTCCTTGTATGCCTCGTTGTTCGTGTTCCTTCACTTTGCAATGGAAGCAGTTCTGTCCTTGAGGTATTTCTATCTTTCCCTTGCTTTCATATGGTCCACTGCTACCGTTAACGTGGGTAGCAACCGTACAGACATAGGGAATGGGAGGAGAAAAGGGAGGATACAGCTACCTCATAAAAAACTACCTCATAAGAAAACTACCTCATAAAACAACTACCTCATAAAACAACTATCTCATAAAAAATTATAAAAAGATGCAAAAAATATTATCCTAAAGAAAACTTATTAAAAACTGGGGGGGGGGGGGTGTGTTGCATTTATCAGAGAACAGCTGCTACATTTTTTCTGCACCCTTTACTGTGTTATTCTCCTGCTGTCATCTTTATTCAATACACTTTACCTGTCTACCTACACACCCCAACCCTTTACACCGTGTTGCAATGCAAATCGCCATCCCAAGAACAAACACTGCAATTACTCTGGCACCCTTCCCCCCCTCCCTGCTCCTGAAACTCCAATCTGTCTGCTATCCATCCATAACAAACTTCCCTCTTTATCTCCTTTGTCTCCGGGCAACTACTGCTTGATTACTGGGGGAGTCTGGATCGGTTGGATCTATCAGCGGAAGACGTTCCATAACGTTTCTTGAATGAGTCTGTGAGTAACGGAGTATTTAACCTACTTGCTTGGTTCTTAACTGGGACATATTCCCCTCTTATCAAAAATTTGTTTAGGCTCCCTGGGAGAGAGACAAGGCGGCTTGGTATGCCCATCCCTCCCAGAATTTACTGCAATTTAGGAACGTTCCTCTGCAGTTTGATGGAGTGCCTTTGACCCCAGCCATTTTTTCTCATGCCAGCTTTACGTCCCCATCCCTGACCTATACTGTCACTTTTTCCCCCATCCTGGGCATGGTTTCCTCTATACCTCCTTTGTATACACGGAGCTACTGCTTGATTGCTGCGTGACTTTGAATCTTTTAGAGTACCCCGCGGAGAACGTACCATCATGTTTCTCAAATGAATCTTTGAGGAACAGATTATTTAACCTGCTTGCCTGGTTCTTACCTGGGCTGTGTTCCCCTCTTTGAAAAAATTGTTTAGGCTCCCCGGGAGAGAGACAAGGCGGCTTGGTATGCCCATCCCTCCCAGAACTTACCACTATTTAGGAACGTACCTCTGCAGGTACGTACTGCTTGATTGCTGTGTGACTTTGAATCTTTTAGAGTACCCCGCGGAGGACATACCATCTCTTTTCTTGAATGAATCTGTGAGGATAAGAGTCGTAAGGCCCTTTGTGAAGAAACTCTTGTTTTATTACAGATTTTCCTCCTGAATAACCATCATCCTCTGCTAGTGGTTCTTACTTGTTCAGTCTGCAAACTGATTGCACTGAATGAATCTGTGTTCTGTTCTCCGTCTCTTGGAGAGCTATCTTTTTGTCGGTATTTTTAGGTGTAACCCAATACAAGGTCAGCTGCATAAATTCTCTTAAAGGCTTCCTTGTCTTCCTCATTCGTGGTGTTACTTATTCAAATTTATTAGAAACTAGATTGGGGACACGGCACTACCTGGGTTATTTGAGAAAGGCATTGTGTAGCAAAGGTGTTCTTTATCAGTTATCAGTTGTTAAGGTACTGCAAAACCCATTGTGCACTGTTAATCCTCCTCCAAACAGCCCCTGGATGTAGAGTGGGTTATGGTGGCTCTGTGTGCCAAGTTTGATCTTGCTCTTGCTCTGCCATTGGTGAGGGTCACAGTGATCTCATGAAGTGTATGAAGGTACTGCAGGTCCCTTCATCCGTAGGCCATCCTCCCTAAACTGCATCAGGATGTAGAGTGTGTCATGGTGGCACTATGTGCCAAGTTTGGTTTTTATCAAACTTTGTTGGGGGCCGCAGTGTTCTGTGGAAACCAACGCGTTAGAAAGTTGTACACTTCCCATAATCCATTGTCTGTCCTCCCCCAAATCTCACCAGGAACTAAAGAGGGTCATGGGGGTTATTTGTGCCAAGTTTGGCCTTTATCGGTCTTTGTAGTGAGCCACAGTGGTCTCTTGAATCAGAAGGGGTTGAAAGTACTACAAATCCATCCTCCCTTGTCCGTCCTCCCCCATACCTCGGCAGGACGTACAGGGGGTCATGGGGGTTATGTGTGCCAAGTTTGGACCAGGTCCATCGCTCCTGCAAGTCTCTGTCGCCTGTGAAAGTGAGAGCCAATCGGAAAGCTGCCACATACACTTCTGCCCTCCGCATACATACATACATACAAACATTCTCTTTCATTATATAGATAATAATTGTAATCGATCTCCCAATGTAGTCTTTTAGTGTCATTAATTTTATGATATGACATACAAATTTGAAAAATTGGTTAATTTAATTTTTCTATACAGTGAATTTTACTTTGAGTATTCATACCCTGACCTTCTCTAGACCCAGAGATTCTCTGGGGTGTCCAATACATTAATGTGTATTGCCGCACTACTGCATGGTGGATCACCTTGAATTTGGCATTGCTGGCAGCTGTTCCTTTCTTGGAGTATTTTGAACTTTCCCTCGGTGTCACTGGGTGTGCAAAGGATCCCTTTTTTTCCAAGACAGCATTGGTTGTCAAAGGGAAGAGGAAGAAAACAGATACCATCGATGCAGAGGAGCAGTCAGTCAGAGACAAAGAAAGCATGTGGCAACGTAAATGGCAAGTGGTCATTCCTGGGGGAATGGAAAGAGTGACGGTTGTACACAACCGGTGTGCAGGATCAATGCCCCCCCCCCCCGAAGGGCTTAGAGACTGTCTCACTGGAGGACGGCTGATATGCAGTGTAAGATGATTGCAGACAGACACTCTCGGGGGGTGAATGGACTTACCACCCCCCGGGAGGGCATGGAGGTTGCCAGAAAGGGAATTGGCCTTCACAAAGCAGGTAGGCAGGCATTCCAGGGGGGGGGGGCAGGGTCAAGCCCCCCCCCCCCGGGGAGGGCTTAGAGGCTGTCTCACTGGGGGACAGCTGATATGCTGTGAAAGTAAATTGCATACAGACACTTCTGGGGGGGTCAATGCCCAATGCCCCTCCGGGAGGACTTGGAGAAGGCCGGGAAAGGTATTGGCCTTCACCCAGCAATCCAGCAGGCAGTTCCAGGGGGGCTAGGGTCAAGGCCCCCTCCCCGGGAGGGCTTATAGGCTGTCTCGGGGGGTTAATTGAGTTACGGCCCCCCGGGAGGGCCTGGAGATGGCCAAAAGGGGAATTGGCCTGACCCTTCACAGAGCAGGCGAGCAGGCATTCCCGAGCGGGGGGCAGGGTCAAGGACCCCCCGGGAGGTCTTATAGGCTGTCTCACTGGGGGACAGCTGATATGCTGTGAAAGATGATTGCAGACATACACTTCCCCCCCCCCCGGGAGGACTTGGAGAAGGCCGGGAAAGGTATTGGCCTTCACCCAGCAATGGCCTTCACCCAGGCAATTCCGGGGGGGGGGGCAGGGTCAAGGCCTCCCCCCCCCAGGAGGTCTTATAGGCTGTCTCGGGGGGTTAATTAAGTTATGGCTCCCTGGGAGGGCATGGAGGTGTCCAGAAAAGGGAATTGGCCTTCACACAGCAGGCAGGCAGGCAGTCCCGAGGGGGCAGGGTTAAGCCCCCCCCCCCTCCCGGGAGGGCTTATAGGCTGTCTCACTGGGGGACGGCTGATATGCTGTGAAAGATGATTGCAGACATACACTCCAGGGGGTGAATGAACTTATCGCCCCCCGGGAGGGCATGGAGATGGCCAGAAAGGGAATTGGCCTTCCCTTCACAGAGCAGGCAAGCAGGCATTCCCGGGGGGGGGGGCAGGGTCAAGCCCCCCTCCCTGGGAAGGCTTATAGGCTGTCTCACTGGGGGACGGCTCATATGCTGTGAAAGATGATAGCAGACATACACTCCCGGGGGGTGAATGGACTTACCGCTTCCCGGAAGGGCATGGAGGTGGCCAGAAAGGGAATTGGCCTTCCCTTCACACAGCAGGCAGGCAGGCAGTCCTGGGGGGGCAGGGTCAAGCCCCCCCTCCCCGGGAGGGCTTAGAGGCTGCCTCACTGGGGGACGGCTGATATGCTGTGAAAGTAAATTGCATACAGACACTCCCAGGGGGTCAATGCCCAATGCCCCCCCCCCCCCGTGAAGATTTGGAAAAGGCCGGGAAAGGTATTGGCCTTCACCCAGCAATCCAGCAGGCAGTTCCGGGGGGGAGGGGGGGGGCAGGCCCCCCCCGGGAGGCCTTATAGGCTGTCTTGTGGGGTTAATTGAGTTACAGTCCCCCGGGAGGGCATGGAGGTGACCAGAAAAGGGAATTGGCCTTCACACAGCAGGCAGGCAGGCAGTCCCGGGGGGGCAGGGTCAAGGCCCCCCCCCCGGGAGGGCTTATAGGCTGTCTCACTGGGGGACGGCTGATATGCTGTGAAAGATGACTGCAGACATACACTCCCGGGGGGTGAATGAACTTACCGCCCCCCCGGGAGGGCATGGAGGTGGCCAGAAAGGGAATTGGCCTTCCCTTCACACAGCAGGCAGGGAGGCAGTCCCGGGGGGGCAGGGTCAAGCCCCCCCCCTCCCCAGGAGGGCTTAGAGGCTGTCTCACTGGGGGACAGCTGTTACGTTGTAAAAGTAAATTGCACAGCATGACACTCCCGGGGGGTCAATGCCCAATGCCCCCCCGCCGGGAGGACTTGGAGAAGGCCGGGAAAGGAATTGGCCTTCTCCCAGCAATCCAGCAGGCAGTCCCAGGGGGGCCAGGGTCAAGCCCCCCCCCCCCCGGGAGGGCTTATAGGCTGTCCTGGGGGGGGAAATTGAGTTATGGCCCCCCGGGAGGGCATGGAGATGGCCAGAAAGGGAATTGGCCTTCCCTTCACAGAGCAGGTAAGCAGGCATTCCCGGGGGGCCAGGGTCAAGCCCCCCCCCCCCCCGGGAGGGCTTTGAGGCTGTCTCACTGGGGGATGGCTGATATGCTGTGAAAGTTTGCATACAGACACTCCCGGGGGGTTAATTGAGTTACGCCCCCCCCCCCCCGGGAGGGCATGGAGGTGGCCAGAAAGGAAATTGGCCTTCACAGAGCAGGCAAGCAGGCATTCCCGGGGGGGGGGCAGGGTGAAGCCCCCCCCCCCCCCCGGGAGGGCTTAAAGGCTGTCTCACTAGGGGATGGCTGATATAATGTGAAAGTAGATTGCATACAGACCCAGGGGGAGGGTCAAGGCCCCATGGCCCCCAGGAGGGCTTGGAGGTGGCCGGAATGGGCCACGTTTGCCTTCACTGCAGGCAGCTAGCCATCCAGCCAGCCAGCCTTTCTGTCTGTCTCTCTGTCTGTCTGTCTGTCTATCTGTCAGTCCGTCCGGGGGTTAATGCATGATGGCCCCCAGGAGGTCTGGAAGGTGGCCGGAATAGGGCGCATTTGCCTTCCGTGCAGGTAGCCATTCTGTCTGTCTGTCAGTCAGTCAGTCAGTCCGTCCGGGGGTTAATGCATGATGTCTGTCTGTCTGTCTGTCTGTACATCCGGGGGTTAATGCATGATCGCCCTCGGGAGGGCTTGGGTGTGGCCGGAATGGGGCGCATTTGCTTTCAGTGCTGGCAGGCAGCCAGTCTGTCTGTCTGTCTGCATGTTTGTATGTCAGTCAGTCCATCCGGGGGTTAATGCATGATGACCCCCAGGAGAGCTTGGAGGTGGGCGGAATGGGTACTGGTCGTCACAGTCAGATTATCTGCTTTGAACTGGATTACATGAGTCTTCACTTTCCTACAAATTTGATTACAGTACAGTACAGTTATTATTTGTTTCAAGTTATGTTGTATATTATATTTAATTTAATTTATGTATTGTTTATTTAATTTATTTAATTTTCTATTTCTGTAATGTATGTATTTTACTACATTTTATGATACTACTATTATTGTTTGGATGTAATATTTTAAAAATTTATAAATTCATTTATGTATATTTGTTTATTTCTTTAATTTTTAATTTTTTAATTTCTTATTTATGTTGATTTGTTTATTTTTAATGTAATGTTTTTTTCATTTATAAATTAATTTCTGTGGATTCTAAATTATATACTTACTTAATGAATTTGATTTCACCCACTCACCCACCTCTCCCTCCCAGTGGGAATTGGTCCTTACTTAACTTGCACTACTGCTACAGAAATTATAATTAATATGTACACTTGCCAGATAATTTGGCCATAATTTAATAACTTCATAGTTTGTTTCAAAGTGCAATTTTTGTTACTTTTTATTTATTTTTTTCTTATATTTACTTTCTAAATTTTTATAAATTACATTATATATATATATATATATATATATATAATTAATAATTTATTATTTATATATTATTTTTGAATATTATTATTATTTTATATATTATATTTTATTACAAAGTTAAGTAATTTAATTTCTTAACTTACTACTTGTTTTGCTACTTTATTTTATTATTTTTATTTAATTTCTTATTCTATTTGATTATTTGAGTAATTGTTTATAAAATGATTTTGTTTGTAGTGCATTGCACAATCGCGCCACTGTTTTAACAAACCGATTCATAATTAATAACGAAATTTCGGAAGTAACAGCACATGCGCAAATGCGTCCGCCATTTTAACAAATCGATTCGTAATTAATAACAAAATTTCGGAAGTAACTTTGCGCATGCGCTAACGCGTCCGCCATTTTAACGAATCGATTCGTAATTAATAACAAAATTTTGGAAGTAACTTTGCGCATGCGCTAACGCGTCCGCCATTTTAACGAATTGATTCGTAATTCATTACGAAATTTCGTAAATATCAAAACTTTGAAATCTCAAATTTCGGAATTATTTAGAATTTAGAAACGCAAGCGCCCCCTGGAAATGAAGTGAGTTTAGAAACAAATTTTTCCATGGTTACCCAAGCCTACTACAAAGCTCTGTTGGGGCAAGTGTCGCTCGCGGAAGCCAGACTCAGTTGGTACCTGGTGCAGGGGCTCCACGTCAACAGAGGCAAGTACAGACTGCCCAGATTAGAAGTTAGCATTTTCCCATTAGTTAATTGCAGTTAAGAAGACAGTGTCTGTTCCCAGTGAACAAGATTGCAAAAGCCAATAGTCAGTTAAGAAACCTTTAAAGTACCTGTTTGTTTTCATCAATAAAGAACTTTGTTGGACTTACTTTAAGCCTCTACAGAACTTTGTTTGGGGGAATCTAAGGGCCTTTAATCTGAGGCAGCCCCGGCGTCCCGTTGGGCAGACGGAATTTATGTCCTGTCTACAGTCATGTGCACAGACCCAGCGTGCGACAGCACATGGTTGCTATCATCTCATTCTCCTAGGAGCCTGCAATTCTGAATTCTATGACAAGCTTAAATGTCGTGATGCTGCTTGTACTTTCTGCATGAAGCATTATCTGAGCTAGCTGATCTGATCTCTGTTATACGAGGACTGTGCTTTCGTGGCTAGCTAACTGGTTATGCTATTTAAAATCCACAATACTTGAAGGACCACGTACGTGTTTACTAGAAATCCTGTATTCCATCCCCTGCTTTTCCCGTGGCATTGTGAACTACATAACCTTTAAATGCCCTTCAATAGTTTTGGCAAGAAAAGGAGAGAAATTGTGTAGATAGTTCTCACACTTTCAGAGCTTGCTTGCAAGCTTCCCCCTCAGAAAGCTACCAAAGGACCAGCATTAAGATCTTGCTTTTTATATCTTAAAGAGAGTCCATCTAGAGCTTACTTATTATACACTAGCTGTACCCTGCCATGCGTTGCTGTGGCCTATAGTAAATCTTTTCAAAGTAGAGGTAGATATCTGGAGTATTATGAAAGAGAGGTACCTACCTATTCCTTCCCCCTTTTCTCCCCCTTTCTCTCCTTTCTTCCTTCTCTACCTTTTTCTTTCTTTCTTTCTTTCTTTCTTTCTTTGCTTCTTTTGCTCCTTGATTTCATCCTTCTCTCTTTCCTTCATTCCCTCCCCCTTTTTTCCTTTGCCTCCTTGCTTCCCTCCCTGTTTCTTTCCTTCTTTCACTTTTTATTTCCTTTTCTCCTTCCTTCTTTACCTCTTTCCTGCCTTTCCTTCCTTTTAGTTTTCTTTCCTTTCTACTTTCTCTTCTTTCTTCCTTTGGTACCTCTTTATTTCCTGCCTTCCCTCCTTCCTTTCTTCCTTCCCAATGCATACCAAACCCTTTTCGTGCTTTCTGTAGGATCATGGGAGTCCTGTGTGCCACGTTTGGTTTATTACCGACGTTAGTGGAATTCAGAATCCTTTGATTATAGGTAAACTATAAATCCCAGCAGCTACAACGGAGGGGGGGGTGGGAGGAGGAGGAGGAGTGTAGGGGCGGGGCGTTGGTGGGTGTGGGCGGGGCGTCGGCGAAGGGGGGGTGGGAGGAGGAGGAGTGCAGTCGGCATGGGTGGGGTAAGATGAAGGAGGGGTAGGAGGGATGGTTTTGACAGGGCGGGAAGTAGTGCGGCGAGGCTTGGAGTGGGCGGCAGGGGGGGAGTGAAGGAGCGTTGGGTTGTGTGTGTGTGCAGCGGGCGGGAAGTGAAGGAGCGTTGGGTTGTGTGTGTGCGTGCAGTGGGGGGAGTGAAGAAGCGTTGGTTTGTGTGTGTGCGTGCAGTGGGGGGGAGTGAAGGAGCGTTGGGTTGTGTGTGTGCAGCGGGGGGAGTGAAGGAGCGTTGGGTTGTGTGTGTGTGTGAAGTGGGGGGGAGTGAAGGAGCGTTGGGTTGTGTGTGTGTGTGCAGTGGGGGGGAGTGAAGGAGCGTTGGGTTGTGTGTGTGCGTGCAGCGGGGGGAGTGAAGAAGCGTTGGTTTGTGTGTGTGCGTGCAGTGGGGGGGAGTGAAGGAGCATTGGGTTGTGTGTGTGCGTGCAGTGGGGGGGAGTGAAGGAGCGTTGGGTTGTGTGTGTGTGTGAAGTGGGGGGGAGTGAAGGAGCGTTGGGTTGTGTGTGTGTGTGAAGTGGGGGGAGTGAAGGAGCGTTGGGTTGTGTGTGTGTGTGCAGCGGGGGGAGTGAAGAAGCATTGGGTTGTGTGTGTGTGTGCAGCGGGGGGGGGGGGGGAGTGAAGGCCGGCAGGCCATGTGCGCGCGCCAGGGAACTTGCGGCTGGGTGCCATTGCGCATGCTCTGTTGTTTTGTCCTTTTGTGAGTGTGTTGTTGTGTTGTTTTTCATTTTGATTCGGTTTGTTTGTACCTTGTGGGTTGAGGTATGTGCATGGGAATTTTGGTTAATTTCCGTTGGGGTTTTTTTTAGTTTTGCTGTTCCGTTTAACGCCTCTTACAAATGTATATATATAAATTAAATAGAACCAATCTGTTGCTCTCAGATTTTCACTAGAAACCTATGCAATTATCCTTGCTGGACTGACCGTTAATTTGGTCACTTTTCTCATTATATTTAGGGCAACAGGCCTCCGAGGTGGAGGTTGTCCCAAATGGTCCCCTTATTCCTAAAATCTGGGAATGCTCATTACCCTTTACCATCATCCCTTTTCTGCTTTGCTCTGGACACAAGGCAGACATATCCTCCTTGCTTATCTCTGTAGATCCAAACTACTATCAATCTATCACCAGTGGCAGCCAGGAAAGCTTTTAATATTTAGTGGCAGAGCACCAACAGAAGGATTATTTGATATGATAATTGAAGGATTGCTCAGGTGTCCTGCATAAGAGAGGCAGGGTGGGTTGTTGTTTAACACAATCCAGTTATCACAGTGGGTGTTGTAGATCAACCAGATGGTTTAACTGATGATTTAGAGAGAATTGTGAGTTTTCCTGTGGCACAAAGCGATGGGCTCTCAAGTCTGGAAAATTCAGGTCTGGGAAATTATGGTTCTCTTATGATGAAACTGGCTCAAAAAGTGCAGGACCTCAAAGCCAGTCAGGGGAGCCAGAAGTAGCAGCTGCAGATATGGAATTGAGTGAAGAGCTGAGTGATAAAGAGCATTCCCAGGAGAAACCACCTGTAGCATGGAGATAAACAAATGTTTTCATTTACAGATCACAGCTGAAAATAGATTGCATTGTTCAGAGAGATTATGTGGGAAAGTTGTGAAGGAAATTCACGAGGAAAGAAATGATTTAAAGGGTGTCTATTAAACAACAAGTTGTTTACCTTTAGGTCGGTTCAGGCAACACTGTGTTAGAGTGAGAAGCTAAGCCTGAGTTCCTGGTTCAAGTCAAGCTTTGATTTTGGATTTAATATATCCTGGAAGTTGTCTATGTTCCTGTTCATGTACTCCTGTTCTAGTTTTACTCATTATCCCTTCTTGATTGTGGGCTTATGCTGTATCTGTGATTTCTGGTTGTTACCACTGGAACTTTATGAGACATTTGGATTATTGTCTAGATATCACCTGTTGCTAAATCTTTTTGGATTATATATCTTCCTTTCTTATTTCTGATTTTTATTTGCTTTTTATATGTTTTTACCATAGGGTCATATTATCTAAGACCTTTATATGACATCATATTTAAAATTGTTCAAAATTTTCCACTTGAGTTATTGGATTTCAATGTTATTGTATAGTTTTATGGGTGCTTATATTACTTTATATTGCATAATTATATTGTTGGGTCTTCCCTGAAAACGTATTGATATTATTCAGCCAGGCTTTACAATACATCCTACTGATATCATGCTCAAAATCAAAATAATACAGGTTAATTTGCAGTTATGACACGGAGTAATATAAAAATATCCATTAAACCACATATTACGTAGAGCGTGTACATCATTACACATGTACACGTTAAGGTAATAGGCGTGTTATTATCTAACTCAGACATGTTCGAATAGTTAAAAGGCTCAGTCATTGCAGATATCAACAGTGTAAAGCCCAAATCATCAACACACATGTACAAATAAAACAATGATCAGAGGTTATGCCAGTCTCCAAGGACAATATAGAAGAACACTCACACCAGGCATGGGCAAACTTCAGCTCTCCAGATGTTTGGACTTCAACTCCCACAATTCCTAGCAGCAGGTAGGCTGTTACGAATTGTGGGAGTTGAAGTTCAAAACACCTGGAGGGTTAAGTTTGCCCATGCCTTATCTACATTGTCTAATTAATAGAGTTTGACATCAATTTAACTCCTCTGGCTCAATGCAGCAGATGTCCCAAAAATAAAGGTTAATGGTGCAACACTAGAAAATGTTGACCTTTTCAGTTCCCTAGGTGCCCACCTCTCACAAAAGCCGACATCAACACCGAAATGCATCACCAGTAGAGTTCTACAAGTGCTGCATTTTTTCAAACGAAGCCAATAGTGTTTGAGGAATGTAAGGAGACTAAGATGCTAATTTATAAAGCGATTGTACTCTCAACTCTGTTATATGAAACATGGACTGTCTACAGATGTCATTCTTATTTATTATTATTATTATTTTATTTGCTTCATTTCTATACCGCATTTTTCAGCCTGATAAGGCAACTCAATGTGGTTTACACAATGAAAATTATCACAATAACATCAATACTATCACAACAATATCCTAAACAATTAAAACACATCATATACAGCAACAAAATCAACAATCATTAACAATTCATAACGCCTCAATATGAAATCAGATCCATTCTCGTAATCCTTGTGCCATTCCTGAGATCAAATTTTACCATCCTCCTATATTCAGTTGCACTGATTAGCCAAACGCTTGTTCATAGAGCCAGGTCTTAACCTTCTTCCGAAACGCCAGCAGAGAAGGGGCCTGTCTGATGTCTACAGGTAGGACATTCCATAGCCGAGGGGCCACCATCGAGAAGGCCCTGTCCCTCATCCCCGCCAACCGCGCCTGTGACGCAGGCGGGACCGAGAGCAGGGCCTCCCCGGACGATCTTAATGTCCTAGTCGGTTCATAGGTGGAGATGCGTTCGGAGAGGTAAGTAGGGCCAGAACCGTTTAGGGCTTTATAGGCTAACGCCAGCACCTTGAATTGTGCCCGGTAGCAAATTGGCAGCCAGTGGAGCTGGCTCAACAGAGGAGTGGTATGCTCCCTGAGTGCCGCTCCTGTTAGCAACCTGGCTGCCGAACGCTGGACCATCTGAAGCTTCCGGGAAGTCTTCAAGGGCAACCCCACATAGAGCGCGTTGCAGTAATCTATGCGGGAACTCCCACAATCTATGCTTCTGGAACAATCCCATCAGTGATGCCTTCAAAAAATCCTACAAATCTTGGGAGGAAAAAACAAACGGATGAAGGTCAGCATCTGGAAGAAGAAGCAAAAGCCACTAGCATTGAAGCTTTGATCCTCCAGGATCCTCTTTGCTGGACTGAATGTGTCCAGAGGAGGACAACTAAAATGATAGAAGGTCTGGAGACTGAATAATCCCTATGAGGAGCTGGGTCTGTTTACCCTGCAGAAGAGAAGGCTGAGAGAAGGAGACATGTTTCAATATCTGAAAGGCTATACTAAGGAAGAGAAAGCAGGGTTGTTTTCTGCTGCCCTGGAAACTAGGACTCAATGGAGGCATGGGCTCAAATGACAGGAGAAGAGATTCCACCTGAACATTAGGAGAACTTCCTGACCATAAGAAGAGCTATTCAGCAGTGGAACTCTCTGACTCAGAGTTTGGTAGAAATCCCTTTGGTAGAAGTCTTTTAAACAGAGACTGGATGGCCATCTATCAGGAATGCTTTGATTGTGCTTTTCCTGCATGGCAGAATAGGGTGGGACTAGATAGCCTCTGTGGTCTCATCCAACTCTATTATTCCCTGATTCTGTGTTGTATGAAGGCCCCATCACTGTTGTCTCCCAAAGCACTAACTTTACTCTCAATTCAAGAACGGAAAACGGAATATCGGTGGACAGTAAAACAGATTTAAAGATGGGCTTGAAGCTGATCTTAAAAACTGGAGTAAACACTAGGAAAACCCGGCCCTCAAGCATCTAACTGGAGGCCAGGTGTGACCAACAATGCTATGGATTTCGAAGAGGGTGAATGGGAGAAACATGCCAAGTGGAAGATGGTGGATCAAGCAAACCCTCATTATGACTGCCTTCCATCTGAAAATGTATGTCCTCGCTGTCCACGCCAATCCACAATAGGTTTCTACAGTCACTTACAGACCCACCGCCAAGATTCTACACTTGGAAAGCAATCAGACTCATGAGCCACAATTGATCACCCATTACTATTATTGCTGTTATTATATTTATTTATACTGTGCTTTATCTCCCCATAGGGGACTCAAAGCAGCTTGACATAAAAGCATTAGTATGCAATTTAAAATATACAAATATGCAAACATTAAAATAGAATTAAACACAAACAGCACTAAAAACAGTCAAAATTCATCAAAACGGTTGAAAAAAGTAGGGGTAACGAAACCAAAATATTTCCCAAAAGGCAGAAGCCCCCTTTCCAATAGGGAGGGCAAGGATGGACACCACGAAAGTTGAATCCTTTAAACTGCAAAAAACTATTTATTATTGCGTGGCCATAGCAATAACGACAAACAAGCATACAGGGATGCAATCAAAGGGTTTGTCGCAACCCCCAATAGGGCTGCAGAGCATTTATAGTAAATGGAATATACATTTTCATTGGTTCCCAAAGACAAATCATTTCATTGGTCTAAGCTAGCTATGCAGTTGTTCATTAGTTGTTTATGATTTTGATTGACATTATAGCACACGTGGGATCCTAACAATAGCACAACTATAACATAACTATAGTCCATTGTTCTCTGACCATGACTGTATCTTATCTGTTAGTCTGTTGCAAACATGGCTTCAGAGCGACTGGGAAACTTGGGGGTTTTAACTAGCCAACAGCTAGCTGGTTTTGTCCGGATATGTTGTTATCCTTGAATAGTAACTTCTTCTGTGGAGCACTGATTTCTCAAGCAATCAGCATTTTCTATAAACATAGGCCTACTGCAGAAATAGGCCAATATGGCAGTAAATCATGACATATGGCCATTGGGGAAATATCTGAAAATTCCCTTTTTAAAACCACGTGTCCTCCATTCCCGCCTTTTCTTTTTGCTGAGATGAAATCTTTTCAGCAAAGCAAATCAAGCAGGTTTTACAAAAGCAGAGCAAAGAAGCAGTTAATCTTATTGCTGCACAATGACCCCCTATTTTTGACCAATCATTTGTATCCACTTGGGATGTTTTTTTCACCCTAAGGATGTATATTCTGTTGTCATCCTAACTGGGTGGACATCCAAGAGTTCTATCTGTTCAGTTTTTTTAGGGGACAAGGCTGAGGGCAGCGTAACCCTACAAGCACATGTTATCAAAGTGAAGCAACACAATAATATCATGATAATTGCAATTTCAGACATGACTAAATCTTTTAACCATTGCAAGTCAAGCACCCATGATGTGAGCCACCCCTGCCAATCTGAATCTTCAGTGTATGTGAAACTGAATGTGTTGACTATTTGGTGTATCTTGGAAACATTCTCATTTTGCAACGAAATGCATAGACCTCCTTCTCTGAACAGGTGGTCTATTTGCCAGTCTGTGTTGCATTTGGGTGTCTTATTTGGAGGGATTCCAATCCTTTTATTGTGTAGTTTGCCAGTTTCTCTACTTGCGCTGAAATGCGCCAGTTAGTGCTATCCCAATATATGGAAACAAGATTGCACCAATTCTTTGTGATTCTGTCAAGTATGTTGTATTGTCAGTGTTGTGTCACTGTGTGCTCCTCAAACTCTGGCCCATCCATATTGTTTTGTCTCATGCCCCAAGTGGCTGTTGTATATCAAAGAATCTCAATCTTGCAGGAATCAGGGATTTCAGTTGTACATGTGCTTTTCCAGACTGGGGCAGTATCTTCCCTTCCTGCCCAACTTCTGCAAATACAATAGAGTCCTGGCCAATCTTGCCAGTGTCTTTGTATGCATGTTGCAATGCAATGCGGAATTGTCTGCACATGTCAACGTTTGTTTGGTTGTATATGTCTGTGTCCTGTATATCTGACAGGAATACAGTAATGTCACATCTCGGGTATTGTCCCAATTGGACATGGGGCATGGTCATAGTAAGATGTCTTTGTAAGTGATGTTTGGGCTGAGCTAAGTTGTGCACAAAGGTGTCCAAAGGGGCAAGTGGGGTGAAGACCTCCCCTTCTTCAAAATGAATTAACTGGGGTCATGTGTATGATCAGTTGTCTGTTGTGTGGTGTTTGGAAAGCGGGCTGATTGCAAATAACATACCCAACAGTCCCGTGCTTGTAATCATTCTGCAATAGCATTTACCAACTGGTGGAGTGTGTCCTTCTCCCATTCTGCTGTAATGGGGTGTGGCATCAGGCTGTCAATGACATCATCTCTGGCTCTTTCCAAAACATAATTCTATACACTAGGCTGGAATAGCACAAACAAATAAAAGCTTATCAAGCTAGCAATCAAAACTAAATGGTAACAATAACCACTTTAACAATTCAGCAACAGAAATCATCCAATTTGAGAAAGGATATAGTCTTCAGTGTATTTTGATCAAGTCCAGTTCTTGCTGTCAGAGGCCTAAATGTGGCCATGCACGTATGTATCAAATCCAGTCCTCGTCAGGCCCAAATGTGGCTGCACACATATGTATCCAACTTTCATGTCTTTTCAGTCTCTGGCAATCAAAAGCAATCTGAGTCAAACTGGGGGTTTGTTCCCCTTCTGGATTGAAGAAATGAGTCTATTAAATTCTAGGTAAAATGAAGAAAGTCTCTAAGTCCAAAAAGTCTCTGTATCCAGCAAAGTCTCTAGTCTCTAAAGTCTGTCTCTGTGTAAAAAATGTCTGTATCCAGGAAAGTCTGTAAAATAAAATCTTCATATCCCACAAGTCTTTAGCTTGTCCTACCCAGTTGGTGGTGGTTTGGGTAGGCTTGGCTCCTGCGTTTTGGACTCCTGGTTTGGGTGGGCTTGGCTCCTGTGTTTTGGACTCCCATTAGGCCTTCCAGGCTGGCAGTGGTGCCTTTCGGATATCCAATTTGGGAACAGGGTCTCATCCAATTTTAGGAATGGGGTCCCATACAGGAGCTAAGGAGCTGAAAGAGATAAGCAGAAAGATAGTGAGAGGAAAGTGGGAGGGGGATACTGATTACCCATCTGTTGAAGTCTTTTTGGCCAGTTCTGTCGTCAGCTCCATCAACATCCGTCAATATCCGCCATTGGCGGGCCTCTACGATCTCTCACTCCGAAGTCCTCTCGGCCAATCTCCAACCTTTTTAAACAATTCTCCACGGTTTTTACCATGATTCATCTCACGGTTCTTCTCCACAATTTATTTCATAGTTCCTCCATCCATCTCCTGTAAGCAATCCTTTAGCGATGTATACTGGCACTCTCGGTTGCCCATTCCATCTGCGACCTGCTTTTTCAACTTAATCAAAACAGTACACTGTAAAATGTCTCTTGAGCTGTTTACTGGCAATGTCTCTCAAATCTGGCAAAAATCTCTGGGGCCCTTTGCTAGACATTGTCTCTTAAATCTGGCAAAATCCAGGGCAAGCTGCCTATCTACCTGTTCTAATGTCCCGTTCCAGAATCATCTCTTTCAGTAACTTTGTAGAGGAATTTGGGCCAAAGTAGCAAAATTTGTAGAGGTACTTTGCCCTATGTTTGAAGAAAAGCTGTGAAGTTAGTCACTTTGGGCTAAGAACTATAACTCATGTCCAAGGTTATTGTATCCACATAAAAAAAATGAATTCTGCTGTCAAAATCATTTATAAGTTTTCTTTTGAACTAAATATCAAACAAAAAACAATGTAAAGAGTTCTGTCCATCAACCACTGTCTCAATCTATCTTTAGGCAAGCTGCGGCTTGACTTTTAAAAAGGCAAGTTTTTTTTTCTCATCTTAAGACATGTTCTTCTCTGCTGTTACCATGTTGCAGTTTTCACTAATTTCTAACATAAAAGCACTATAGTCATTCCATAGCCATCCGAAGAAAGGGCCACCCTCCAATGACAGCAGAGGATAGGGAAAGAGGGGTTGGATTCTCCTTCAAAAGAAAATGCATTTATAAATTCCACAACCTCTATTAAGCTGTTGTTCTGGAACAAAATCAGTCTCTCTAACCAAAGACTTTCTGGCACAAAGCAATTTTAAACACGAATCCTGTGCCTCTTTCCCTTGAGGATTTTTTAGTTGTGTAAGAAATGACTTGAGAAACTGCAAGTTGCTTCTGGTGTGAGATAATTGGCTGTCTGCAAGGTCGTTTCCCAGGAGACGCCTGGATGATTTGATGTTTTTATCATCCTTGCGGGAGGCTTATCTCATGTAACTGCATGAGGAGCTGGAGCTGATAGAGGAAGCTCATCCGCTTCTCCCTGGACTCGAACCTGCAACCTGTCAGTCCTCAGTCCTGCTGGCACAGGGGTTTAACCCACTGTGCCACTGGGGCACCTTGAGGATACCTGCCATAGATGCAGGCAAAACATCAGGAAAGATTGGTTCTGGAACATGGCCATTCAGCCTGAAAAACTTATAACAACCCAAACTTTAAACTTTCTGTCCACACACAGATGTAACTTTCCCTTTTTGGCACAAGCCTTAAAATGTCCCAACCTGCAAGGAGTTAATATCCAACAGCAGTCCATAAGGGAATGTGCCGTCGCGCTTGGGGGCTATTAGTCTTAATGAAGGAGGGATGGACGTGGCACTTTCCCCCCAAGGGATTGCTTCTTGCCCTCCGTTAGGAAACTGGAACTCCCAAAAACCCAAAACGCTGTAAATAGCTCAAAATAAGTTTTATTGATAACAAAGTCATTTCTTTAAAGCAATGAGCTGGAAAACTTCAGAGGGGTGAAGGAAAACATACTTTACAGTCTCAATAAGTTCTGGGTCCAAGAGGTTTGAAGCTGAGAAGCCTCACCAGGTTTCCTCTTTCCTCAATGGCTGTGAATGCCGGAGCAAAACACAACCCCAGTTCAGATGGCCTATGTTTGAAGATTCAGGATTTTCCTCTGTTGTCAAAAGAACCGGTATGAAGGCATTGAAGGTCTCCTCAATGTTATCCAGAATGATCTGGACATACAGCATTAGTCCCCAGGGTAAAAAACCTCAGAACTGATGCTAAGAGGTAACTTAAATCAGGGTCCTTTAGAGTCAGGTCTCTTACTCACATCCATTTGGCAGGACCTCTGAAGGCAGAATGAAAAGAAAAGGAAGTTCTCCCCTCTTGCAGGAAGAGGTGGAGTCAAACAGTACTGATTGACAGCTACAAGCAACCAATCCATACAACTGTACATCAACATGGTAAAAGGGGCAGGATTAAGCATAATACAACAGTTTAAATCTTGCAACTAACAGTTCTATACATAGGTGGCGCCACTCGCGCCGTCACAAGGAAGGGAGGGCAAAATGAAGCATTTTCCCCTTTGAACCAGAAAGCTACAAGGAGCTCTGGCATTCATAAATTTGAACACAAAAAATCCAAAACGGTATTAGATACTTTTAAAATGTACCATTCATAACAATTGTTCTCTCTTCTGCCAGAGAATGGCAAGAGAACACCATGTTCTTTTCCTGTTATCTCTCTTCTGGCTCTGTAAAGCGGGAGCCCTCCACATAGCATCCATTTTAAAACAGCTCTTAAAAAAAACATTTTAAAACTCCGGCACATGATTTTACCCTCTCATGACAAGCAGTTGCTTTAAACATAAGAATTATTTCCATCTTCTTGAGCAAAAAATAAAGTCAGAACTTCAGTTTTAAAAATGCACTCTTAAAACACAGTCAGTCCATTTCATTTGATCTCATCCTGGCTGGTATCAATCTAAATTCTTATCTCTATAACATACTGTACTTTTATTCTGGGCATTGTAAAACATCAGTTTCTAACAGTTCTTAAATAGCCTGCTTTTAAATCTTTTTAACACAGACAATGAGTTTCTATCACTCTTCAAATTTTCATTTTGATGTGCCCTGGCCTCTTTCCCTGTGCTTGAAAAAAAAAACTCTTTCGGCCAGTCACGACCCTTGACACAAAACCCTTGACATCAGGTTTTTGCTTTTTTTTTTCTTCATACAGTTCCTGGCACACAGGACCACATTTATACAAGTGGGCAAATTTTCATGTTTTCAAAAGATACATATTCATAATGCAAGACTCATTTTTCCCCATAGACACAGAACAAATCAGGATTTTAACAATTTCAGAAAATGTCTCATAGCATAATATTCATTCTTCAAACTCCCTCACACATACCATACATTTCTCAAAGGATAGGCTGGTTAGTGGTTAGGTCTTTTACACATTTACACACAAAGAGAGAAACCTCGTTAACACACACACACACACACACACACACAACTTCCCAAGGTCAGCTTCCCCTCTTTTGCATTCACACACATCATTTGAAAACAGCACACAGAACAGAACATAAACATAAAAATTCAAAACAATTATTGAAAACATCAAACTTTTAAAGATCATTCATTTAGGGGTGTGTTGCTAAATATCAAAAAGACACATTTCGAACATAAATTCTTTTCCCACAATTAACATTCTATATTTACCTTTCAACTCCACATGTCTGAATGTCTCTCGCTCCCGGCCTTCCCTGGCATTTCATCAATGGAATACACAAAATTTCAAACTCAGTCCCGTATCATTTAGGCACACATACAAGGCCAAAATAGCCAAATCACCTGCCAACGTTTTCAGGCAGTCTTACTTTTTATATATTTTTTCTGTGCCAAAGTTCAGGACACAAAGCTCTCCTTTGACACATCATTGTATTCCACATTCCTATCTTCTTCCAAGCACTTGAACAACGAGTCCCCATTTGAAACGGCATTTGAAACAACAAGAATCCATCTACACAAAACAGTTCTCAGTTTCTCTTTTCATTCAGCACTCTTGTTTATTCTTTTTTTTTTTAAAGAAAACTAAATCAGGTACTCATTTTTTCACACAGCGGTGCTTGCACAAATCTCAACCCAGTGTTACAACACATAGATACACACACGATTTCATGGAATCTTTGCTGCCACTCACTCAAAATCACGCGTGCACATCACAAATACCTCCAACAGCACAAGGTCTCACAGAACCTAGTTTCCAGAGAATTTCACACAACTGACAATTCCCAGGGAGTATCACATAATTTTCTCAAATCTTTTTCACAAATTGGGAAGTGATTTTTTCAGAAGCGCCTGTTCACTCCGCTTCAGCTGATAGACCCCAATGTCCATATCACTCACAGGAGAAACTTTTGCAAGGGATTTCTTGGAGTACAGTCTATGATGGCAAAAGGGAAGCTCAGAGAAAGCAAACAGCTGTTAAATTCTCACTGCTCCTGTCACCTTTGACTCAAGGAAACACAAATACTATTTCTCCTTTTCAAACAGGTAACTAAAATCCAAAGCTTTTTGCAGAAAATTCAAGTCACACAACACAACAACAAAACAGCTTCTCTCATTTCTTTCCTTTCCGGAATCACTGAGGTGAAGCCCTCTCCAGCCTCAGAAGGCACACTTAAGATTCAACACAGGACCTTTGCAACCAAATCAGCACCTCAACACAATTTAACAGTTTGCAATAACATTGGAATCAATACAGATGAATGCAATTCATCAATAACATTTGCAAGGTTTGAATATTTTTAGTACATTTGAAATCTGAAATAATTTGAAAGGGTTTTGGCTGTTTGTTTCTCTGGGAAGTGAATTCAGAGGCATCTGATTTCACTCTTCCCACACTCCAGTCCAAAGGATTTTTTTTTTACTGCAGATATTTAAAACTTCCCGCTAACTATACGAGTGTGTAGTCATCTCATACTTGCACATATCAACAAATCATTTCATCTATACTTACGCATCCTTGCGACCCGGGCTTTTCAGTAGATTTTTGCAGTGCTCCAACCAACTAGTCCTCTACTCGGGACGTCAAGCTACGGCCAAAAAGCCTGGCGGCTATTGATTTATGATGGGCGCAGCTCTCGCGCAGGCAGTTTTCCCCTCTCCTGCCGTCCAGAGGAAGGATCAAGTTGTAGGTCCCAAAAACCTCTCTCTGGTGCCTCCAAAATTGCCCTCAGAAACGATCTCGGTGGAACCTCCAGAAAATGTAGGGGCAAGGAAACCAAAATATTTCCCAAAAGGCAGAAGCCCCCTTTCCAATAGGGAGGGCAAGGATGGACACCATGAAAGTTGAATCCTTTAAACTGCAAAAAACTATTTATTATTGCATGGCCATAGCAATAACAACAAGCATACAGGGATGCAATCAAAGGGTTTGTCGCATCCCCCAATGGGGCTGCAGAGCATTTATAGTAAATGGAATATACATTTTCATTGGTTCCCAAAGATAAATCATTTCATTGGTCTAAGCTAGCTATGCAGTTGTTCATTAGTTATGGTTTTGATTGACATTATAGCACACGTGGGATCCTAACAATGGCACAACTATAACATAACTATAGTCCATTGTTCTCTGACCATGACTGTATCTTGTTAGTCTGTTGCAAACATGGCTTCAGAGCGACTGGGAAACTTGGGGGTTTTAACTAGCCAACAGCTAGCTGGTTTTGTCCGGATATGTTGTTATCCTTGAATAGTAACTTATTCTTTGGAGCACTGATTTCTCAAACAATCGTTATTTTCTGTGAACATAGGCCTACTGCAGAAATAGGCCAATATGGCAGTAAATCATGACATATGGGCATTGGGGAAATATCTGAAAATTCCCTTTTTAAAACCACGTCTCCTCCAAAACCACCCATGAAGCAGGGTACAAGATTTAGCAATATTACTAAATAATAATAATAATAATAATCTAGCAGAAGCAGGGTACATAATTTATCAATATTACTAAATAATAATAATAATAATCTAGCAGAAGCAGGGTACATAATTTATCAATATTATTAAATAATAATAATAATAATCTAGCAGAAGCAGGGTACATAATTTATCAATATAACTAAATAATAATAATAATAATATAGCAGAAGCAGGGTAATAATTTATCAATATTGATTAAAAAATAATAATGTAGCAGCGTTTCTCTCCAGGATGAAGAGAGAAGGGTCATTGGGAAGCACCTTTTGTATGTTTTTTACCTCTTTTCTATAATTTGATTTAGTAACCCCTATTCTGGGTAGAAGCAGAGTTCCTAAGGTATTAATATTCATGAGAATTAGGGGCAAGACGAGGGATAGGCGGGCATGCCAAGTTGGCAGTGCCCTATATGCAAATGGGTGCTGAATCACCCTCACCTGAGAAGGAAAGAAGCCCCAGCCCTCCCCCCCCCCCCCCCCCGCATTGGAGAGGCCTAGAAACAATGAGTGAACATCCTTCACTTTTTGGGGGGGAGGGTTAAGGGCACAAAATGCCCTAAATCTCTGTTCTGTTATATTATTATTATTATTATTAAACCATAATAATTAATATTGATAAATTATGTATACTGTTTCTGCTTGTTGTTGTTGTTGTTCATTTGTTCAGTCGTCTCCGACTTCGTGACCTCATGGACCAGCCCACGCCACAGCTCCCTGTCGGCCGTCACCACCCCCAGCTCCTTCAAGGTCAGTCCAGTCACTTCAAGGATGCCATCCATCCATCTTGCCCTTGGTCGGCCCCTCTTCCTTTTACCTTCCACTTTCCCCAGCATCACTGTCTTCTCTAGGCTTTGCTGTCTCCTCATGATGTGGCCAAAGTACTTCAACTTTGTCTCTAGTAGCCTTCCCTCCAGTGAGCAGCCGGGCGTTATTTTCTGGAGGATGGACTGGTTGGATCTTCTCACAGTCCAAGGCACTCTCAGCACTTTCCTCTAGCACCACAGCTCAAAAGCATCGATTTTCCTTCGCTCAGTCTTCTCTAAGGTCCAGCTCTCACATCCGTAGGTGACTACAGGGAATACCATGGCTTTGACTAGGCGGATCTTTGTTTCTGCTATCTTATGATTATTAATAATATTGATAAATTATGTACCCTGCTTCTGCTTTATTATTATTATTATTTCCCTTAGTTTAGGCAACCCAAAAGGAAAAAAGAAATAAATATTTTATTCAGAAGTGGTAATAAATCTCACCAAATGGTTGTATGCTGAGACACTGGAAATAGCCCAAGAAAGGAGGAAAGCAAAAGGAAACAGGGATAAGGGGAGATATGCCCAGTTAAATGCGCAATTCCAGAGGTTAGCCAGAAGAGATAAGGAACTATTTCTAAATAAGCAATGCATGGAAGTGGAAGAAGACAACAGAATAGGAAGGACAGGAGACCTCTTCCAGAAAATTAGAAACATTGGAGGTAAATTTCAGGCAAAAATTGGTATGATAAGAAAGATGGCAGGGACCTAACAGAAGCTGAAGAGATCAAGAGAAGGTGGTGAGACTATACAGAAGATCTGTATAGGAAGAATAATAATATCGAGGATAGTTTTGATGGTGTGGTGAATGAATTAGAACCAGACATCCTGAGGAGTGAGGTTGAATGGGCCTTAAGAAGCATTGCTAACAACAAGGCAGCAGGAGACGACGGGATCCCAGCTGAACTGTTTAAAATCTTAAAAAATGATGCTGTCAAGGTGATGCATGCCATATGCCAGCAAATATGGAAAACATAAGAATGGCCATCAGACTGGAAAAAATCAACTTGTATCCCCATACCAAAAAAGGGAAATGCAAAAGACTGCTCAAACTTCCGTACAGTGGCCCTTATTTCTCATGCCAGTAAGGTAATGCTCAAGATCCTGCAAGGTTGACTCCAGCAATACATGGAGTGAGAGTTGCCAGATGTTCAAGCTGGGTTTAGAAAAGGCAGAGGAACGAGAGACCAGATTGCCAATATCCGCTGGATAATAGAGAAAGGCAGGGAGTTTCAGAAGAACATCTATTTCTGCTTCATTGACTATTCTAAAGCCTTTGACTGTGTGGATCATAATAAATTGTGGCAAGTTCTTGGTGGGATGGGCATCCCAAGCCACCTTGTCTCTCTCCTGAGGAATCTGTACAAGGACCAAGTAGCAACAGTCAGAACTGACCACGGAACAACAGACTGGTTCAAGATTGGGAAAGGCGTACGGCAAGGCTGCATCCTCTCACCCAACCTTTTTAACTTGTATGCAGAACACATCATGCGATGTGCGGGGCTTGATGAATGCAAAGCTGGGGTTAAGATTGCTGGAAGAAACATTAACAACCTCAGATATGCAGATGACACCACTCTGATGGCCGAAAGCGAGGAGGAGCTGAGGAGCCTTCTAATCAAGGTGAAAGAAGAAAGCGCAAAAGCTAGGTTGCAGCTAAACATAAAAAAAAAACCAATATTATGGCAACAAGAATGATTGACAACTGGAAAATAGAGGGGAAAAATGTGGAGGCCGTGACAGACTTTGTATTTCTAGGTGCAAAGATTACTGCAGATGCAGACTGTGGCCAGGAAATCAGAAGACGCTTACTTCTTGGGAAGAGAGCAATGTCCAATCTCGATAAAATAGTAAAGAGTAGAGACATCAGACTGGCAACAAAGATCCGCCTAGTCAAAGCCATGGTATTCCTTGTAGTAACCTACGGATGTGAGAGCTGGACCTTAGGGAAGGCTGAGCGAAGGAAGATCGATGCTTTTGAGCTGTGGTGTTGGAGGAAAGTGCTGAGAGTGCCTTGGACTGCGAGAAGATCCAACCAGTCCATCCTCCAGGAAATAAAGCCCGACTGCTCACTGGAGGGAAAGATACTAGAGACAAAGTTGAAGTACTTTGGCCACATCATGAGGAGACAGCAAAGCCTAGAGAAGACAATTATGCTGGGGAAGGTGGAAGGCAAAAGGAAGAGGGGCCGACCAAGGGCAAGATGGATGGATGGCATCCTTGAAGTGACTGGACTGACCTTGAAGGAGCTGGGGGTGGTGACGGCCGACAGGGAGCTCTGGCGTGGGCTGGTCCATGAGGTCACGAAGAGCCGGAGACGACTGAACGAATGAACAACAATAAATCTCAAACTAACTCTCTCTCCCCCCCCCCTTTGTTTTTTACATAATGGTACATTCCAAGCATGGAGGGCGGCGGCGGCGGCGGCGAGGCAGGCTGGGGAGGGGCGTGGCTTGTTCCGCCCACGTGACCCTCGGGCAGCGGCCATTTTGTCCTGCGGTGGCGGTGTATTTAGAGCGAGCCGTGAGCGCTGTCTCGGAGCAGCGGAGAAGGAGGGGCTGTCAGTGACAGAGAAAAAGGGAGAGACAGGAAGAAAGAGAGCGCCAGTGCTGCTTCGCTCCTTCAGTGCTGCTTCGTTCCTTCAACTACCACCAGCAGCGCCTCCTCAGCCAGCTAGGCCGCTCCGCCATCTTGCCGACGGGGAGAGAGAAGGGACAAAAAGGAAAGAAGACGCGGCGGTAGCAGAGGAAGGAGAGCCCCATCGCCCTCTGGCCTCCTGCGTTCTCTCCTCTCTTCCTAACAAACACACCGCTCCGCCATGTCGTCCTCGACCACCGCTCCTCCCGAGTACTCCCCCTTCTTCGCCGTCATGGGCGCCTCGGCCGCCATGGTCTTCAGCGGTGAGGCGCTTGGAGGGTCTCCTTCTGGGGTGGAGGAGCGGGACTGCCAAGGGAGATCTGTGCAGGGCCTGTCCGTCCTTGGGGGGAGGAGGAGGAGGCGTTCTGTCGGCTATGTGTGTCCCTTCCCTGGCCCTGTCTTTCCTTTCTTCCCCTCCTTCTTCCCTGGTCCAGCTGATTGTGGTTTTACGTAACTTCTAACCCGGGCGTGGGCAAACTTGAGCCCTCCAGGGGTTTTGGACTTCAACTCCCTAGGAATTGTGGGAGTTGAGGGAGTCCAAAACACCTGGAGGGCCCAAGTTTGCACATGCCTGTTCTAACCCGTCTCGAGACAGGAGGAGTGGTGGGTAAGACATACAATTATTATTATTATTATTATTATTGTTAGCTTAGGTACCTGGCAATGCAATCATTATTATATATTATTAGCTTAGGTACCCAACTGACTCGAGGCAGGAGGAGAGGCGGGTAAAACAAAATTATTTTAATATTATATATTATTAGATTAGGTACCTGGCAATGCCATTATTATTATTATTATTATTATTATTATTATTATTTAAGGGTTAAGATTAGCTTAGGTACCTGGCAATGCCATTATTATATTATATTTTTTTTATTTATGACATTTATATGCCTCCCTTCTCACCCTGAAGGGGACTCAGAGCAGCTTACAAGATATATATACCAATAATATATTATGTTATAAGCATAGTACAATATCAGTATTATATGTTACTATATTGAACTATACCATTATATTGTAATATTAGTAATATTATATTCTTAGGTTCACAGCAATGCTATTATTATATTACATTACTGTTTTAATTTATTATTAGTTTAGGTACCTAGCAATACCCATGATAGGGATCCAGTAACACTATTTCTTAGAAATCCTCCTTGTAAGTTTTTGGTTTTTATGAATGGGCTCCTTTATGAAATGCATCAAGATGTGGGTAAACTATAACTCCCATCATTCCAGGTGAATTCACCCCCCCCCCCCCAAGTTGGTCATGATGGGTATGTACCCTCCAGAGTATTTACTGGAAGTTCTTCCTGCAAGCAGAATGAACAGCAATTTCCATCATCCAGAGTCAGTCCCCCAACCCCTCCAGTATTTTATGTTAGTCATATGGGGGACGTAATGTGTGCCAAACGTGGTCCAGATCCATTGTCATTGGGAGCCACAGTGCTCTCTGGAAGTGGGAGCCATCTTGAAAAATACATATAGGCATAGGTAGATACATACAGAGAAACATGTTTTCCCTGTTATATACATGGATATATAGATTAGTCCTTAAGGCTCTGTCTAATACGTGCCATTATAAAACACTCCCTTTTGCTTCTTTTGCTGGTAGTTTTCTCCTATGAAGGGAAGGCTCCCAACCCTTTGAACCCTGCTTCCATTCCAAAGATTGTGTAATTCTGAGGAATCCATCTTCCCTCCCCTCTAGGCTCAAGCAAGGAAGATACATGAGGTTTGGAGGCAAGAGGATGGCAGCCCTGTTCTCTTGGTGTCCTTCCCTCTCCAAATCTCCAACCTTGGACAGGTTCATTTGGAACAACTGGTTTCCTCTGTTCACAGAGAGAGGATAAGGCAGCCCAACAACAACAAAACATCTTGCTGTCTTGGTTTTTAGACCTGTTCCTGGGAGAATTTGGGGTGCTGGTTCAGAAAATTGCATTGTAGAGACTGCATCAGCTCTAGATTCTTAGATATGATTATCATGATTCTTTCTGGGCAAGTAGGTGACAATTGGTATATAACATATGTTCTGTATTTCCAAAACTAGATGTGATAGGGGAACACTGGTGCCATTTTTGGAATCAGAGGGTCTTCAAGCATCTTACTGTCCTTTGCAAATGTCCTTCCTTTCCTTATGTCTCTTCCCCATAAATGGAGTGAGTGTGTTGGCCGTTTAGGTGAGTCTGATCTTACTTGTTTGGTGTTTTCCTAAAGGAATGCAGGCATCCTTCCCTGTGTTAGCCGGCCCCAGTTCTACAGACTGGGTGAAGTGTCCTGCCTTTCTTCCTCCTTTCGTTTTCTAGCTGCCCAGAGACTGTGGCAGTGTACTTTCCCGGATGACAAGAGAGAGACGGCAGTGCGGGGGCAAGAAGAAATCGCAAGCCAGTTGGAGCCGGAGAGGCTCCTCCTGTCCTCACCATTGCTGCAGTCTCTCTGCCTCCTCTTGGTCCCTGAGCATATCAATGGCCTCCTCTGGTTTTGCCCTGCTTCTTCCAGCTGGCTCATCCGGGTTACCTGGGGAGGGGAGCCGAAAGAAAGGGAGAATGTCGAATGTTGCTGTAATGGCAGTGAAGGTAATGTCATAAGGGCTGAGTATCAGCTGGTGGAGGAGCCCCTGGCTGTCATGTGACTGCAGGGAAAGAGAAGGGGGTGCTTTGCAGGTTTTGCTCTTCCCTCATGTCAGTGCTTGGCAGTAATGAATGAATGTAAGTCTAGGTTGTGCCATGCTGTCTAACCTATCTTTCTCAACCATGAAACCTAAACATATTCTGGTTGCTGCCAGAGGTTGCATTTTTATGATTGAAGAAACTCAAGGCAGTTGTAAGCTGCCTTGAGTCCCCCTACGGGGGTGAGAAAAGTGGGGTATAAATTAAGCAAATAAATAAATAACTTGGTTTAACTTGCTGCCCACCAATAGCAAACGTGGCTTATCATTGCATATCTTGTGATGTGCAACTTGGCATTAGGTTGTTCTGGAACAGAATGATTGTCTTAAAATATGCAGGACAACGGGGTTTCCTAGCAGTGCAATGATCATGTACTTATTTATTTAGCAGATGCATATTATCAAGTGAATGCCTGCTACTTGAATTAGCATTCTCTTTCAGCTAAATAAGCTTCTGAGATATAGCCCTATGCAAGCCAGTGTCTTTGAACATTACTGTGCTAAAAGGTTTTTGCATGGCTGAGAGAAGAGCTGGCTTCTTAGTGAACAGGAGAGATGAATACTAATGACTACAAAATTGACTATACATTTTTAGCTCTTAACCCCCAAATCCATCTGCCGGGAAGTGGCAGCCAATAGTGAAAGGACCAAGGCAGAGACTGATGGTATTCCGAAGAAGACTAAAAACTTGGATGTTCAAACAGGCATTTGGTTAATTCGGTGCAATGAATGTGTTGATTACGGATTGGTAATATGGATGATGCAATTGGACCATGATTTTAGTTAGGAGATGTATTGGATTGTGATTTCGTGTAATATTGTGTATTATGTTTTTTATGGTTTTAATTGTATACTGTGCACTGCATATTTTGTTGTAAACCGCGTTGAGTCGCCAGTCAGGCTGAGAAACGGCGGTATACAAGGACAGTATATAAATAAATAAATAATAAATCTCCAACTCATCCCTTGTTTGGGTATCAGCCAGTACGTCAACGACTTAAATCCAGACATAGTTTTCTAAGATCTACAGAGACACTCGCTGGAACACCTCAGCAAGCGAGAGTCCAAAAGTGGCAGGCTCAAACCCAGAACCTCAACCAATGGCTGATACCAAATGAGAAACTCCCCCTGGGCACACAGAGGACTGGGCGACTTGGAAGGTGCTGAACAGACTGCGCTCTGGCAACATGAGATGCAGAGCCAGCCTTCAGAAATGGGGCTACAAAGTGGAATCCTCGACATGCGAGTACGGAGAGGAGCAAACCACAAACCACCTGCTGCAATGCAACCTGAGCCCAGCCACATGCAAATGGAGCGCCTTCTTGCAGCAACACCAGAGGCACTCCAAGTGGCCAGATACTGGTCAAATGACATTTAATCAACTACCAGACTCACACATTTTGTATTTTCTCTGTTTGTTTGCTTTGTTCTGTTAGAAATGTAATATAATTGATTGGCTGCCCTGACACAAGAAATAAATACCCCCAAACCATCCTATATTTGTTGAGAAGATTGCAGACAGGATATTGACCTCCTGATTGACCTTTATATTGTCCTAGCAGTTGTAAAATTGCCTTTAATCTTTTTGAAAACTTCCCCAAAAACAGTTTATTCCAACTGTATCTTTAAAAGAATGTTCAAATAGGGAAATGGTAAGTTTTGCTAGTACTAATCAAAATAAACAAGTAACTTGAAAACATCTCCATTCAAACATTGCTACTGTAGTTTTACAGCAGCTACTGCAAATAATAGCTGTCAGAAGTCCTGGGTTTCAACTCCCCTCATCTTTAACTAGTGTAGTGGTAATAATACTGGCTGTAGATAACAGCTGTAATCCAGTACATCGAGGAAGATGCTAGCATGTGAATAGCTGCTGCTGAGCCATATGAAATGGTATTTTTGATGTACGTATTAACATATGTGAGGAAGCCAGGATCAACTGGCTTCCTCAGACCTAGGAATATTATATGGCACAAGTTATGCCCAGCAGCATAGTTATAATCTGCCAGCAGTATAATTCAATGTAGAGAGTAGATTATTATGGTTTAATAATAGGTTACAGTGACATTAGGATTCATGCATAGAGCTAACTGTTCTAGAAAGAAATCACCCTCCCACTCTCTGAGGTCCACTGCAACTGCAAACTGTCTCTGGGTGTTTAAGAAATAGATCTGACAAAATGGAGTAGTTACCCCATGGCCCTCCAGATTCTCATGTAAATGTCCCTGAATTGGACATGCTAGTTGTAGATGGTCCACCAGGATCTAGCTGCCCATCTTGCCTGGTCAATGGTTCATATTGTTATTCCAGTAAGGTAATTTACATGGAACTTACATAGGAAAGAGCTTGGAAATGGCTAGGTGAATGTATAGCATTTCAGAGTAGTCTTTCCTGTTTCAAGCTAATCTGCTAAAGCAGCAAACATAAGACTTGCACTGTAGCTTATTGTAGTGGCATCCTCCAGCTGAGATGGCATGAGCTTTGCTGCCATCTGTGAAGTAGCCCTGTCAGCAGATGAATGAAAGGGGCCAGTCCCTGCTTTTTACAGACCTGTTACTTTAATTCAGATCGGGTTACTGACCAGGCACCTGATAGCTTTTCCATACTTCCAAGAGCAGTCCAAAGTAAAATAAACAAAAAAATCCTCCAAAAGGGTTAATAGGTATGTAGATAGGTTTAAAGTCCAGCACTGGTGGGATGTTTTTTCACAGTGCATGCTATTTCAGGGCTTTGTTGTATATAACTCCTCATAATTATCATAAGTGTCTGCTGGACAACCAGTAATTCTTAGTGGATATAGTTGGACCACTGTAAATCATACTTTGTCACTACTAGCACTGACATTCAATGATAATCTTTTCCAGATAAGCGTGAAGATACCTTATCAGCTGTAGCCATTCTAGAAAATTTACATAATATGAGTAGAAGGAACATGGAGCACTTATTATGGTATGCCATAAACAAAAAAGTCAGATACTTCGTTTCCTTGCAGTCTATACTAGACTGATCTACTACCAGCATGCTCAAGCCTTGTTCTGTACTGGCTGGCTGATAATGTCATATTGTATAAACAGTTCTGTACACAATAAACTGTGCTGATTGTAAACAGCTTGTAGAACCTGTGCAGGTCATGGCTGGCTAACCTTGGGTTGGATGGTAACCATCCACTGATGTTGGGACCACTATGACCTTCAAGTGACCAGTGCATTCTGCAGGGGTTACTCAGTGACTGCTCTGAAGCCACAAGAGTGATTTATGGATTTCCCCTGCTTTGTTAGATGTGTAAATGGTTGTCCCATGCTTCTGAGTGATATGACAGTCTTAATTTTTCCATGTAACATTGCTGATCAAGATATTTCTCAAGGCCAGAAGGAAATGAGATGAGCATTTCCATTGATTAGAACTACTACATTCTGGCCTATGCTAGTTTAATTTCTCATGTTGATGTACATGAAGTGCTGGAATGGATGAAATGATATACTGATAATGTTGTGCCATTTGTACTTATACAAGGTAGACCACAAAGGTGTGTGATGTTTTAATAACTTTTGAATTTTTTAAAAAAGATTTTAAATGTTATGTTATTAAATATTGAATCTTCTTTTTGACCCGCCTTGTATCTGCACTGGCATTGTATATTCAAAATGCTGAACATAAGCATTATAGCTGTGTACAATTTTTTTTGTATACATTTTTATTAATGATTTTTCTTTAACAACAGTAAAAACAAGGTTTGGGGGGGGGGGTTGGAAGGGGAGAGGGAGGGGTGTGACAGGTGGTGAAAGCGAGAGGTGGGTAGGGTATACTTGGGTGGGAGAAGGGACATTATGGTGGGGGGGGGGGGGAGGTTCTTCCGTCTCTCTTCCTATAAACATTTCCAGTAGATATTTCTTTCTTTTCTTCTTCATCTTGGTAGTGGGTCTATATAGATTAGGTTACTTAATTGTTATTAGTATTATTGCACTATTACTCTAGGTGTTTTGATGTTATTGCTCTATTACTATAGGCACTTTGTTTTCTTTTAGCCAGGTATTCAAGGGTGTCCAGTCCGTCCTCTTCATTTGCTTATTTTGCATCTTCGCCAATATATATGTCAATTTGTTCATGCACATTATGTCTATGATTTTCTTCATCCATTCCTCCGTCTGTGGTCTAATTTCTTTTTTCCATAGCCTAGCGTAAGCAATTCTCGCTGCTGTGATCATGTGAGTGAAGAGCTTATCTTCGTTGATGTTCCATTTTATATCTGTCATCCCTAAAAGAAAGCATTCTGGTTTGAGTGGTATTTTATTTTTTAGCACTTTTTGGCATATCTCTGTGATCTCTTTCCAGTATGGTTTTGCTATCTCGCAGGACCACCACATATGCTTGAATGTCCCTTTGCACTTCCCACACTTCCAACACCTATCACTCGGAATTTTCGTTAAACTTTGCTATCTTGTGTGGGGTAACGTACCACTGATAAAACATCTTTATCCAGTTCTCTTTAAGGTCGTATGCGTAGGTGTGGTTCATTCCTTTATTCCATAGTGTTTCCCAGTCTTCTAGAGGTATCGGTCTTCCTATATCTTTGCCCACTTGATCATACATCCCTTAATCAGGTCTTTTTCTGTAGACCACTCCAGTAGTTGTTTGTATATTTTTGTGATTATTTTTTTTTACTTTCAAAACTCCTTTGCCAAATTGAGTTCTTCTTTATTGTCTTTAATGTAGTGATTATTAATCTGCATATATTGGAACCAGTTCAGATTTGGGAATTTCTTGCGTAGTTCTTCTTGTGTTCTTAACTTAATGGTTCCCTTTTCTTTCTTTATGCAGTCTTCATAAGTAGGCCATATCGTCCATCCCATTTTTCGCCTGTGACATGCCTCTAAGGGCGATAGCCACAATGGGGTTTTCCTAAACATCCTCTGTTTATATTTTTCCCAGATTTTCAGTAGGGCAGAGTGTACAAAGTGATTTCCAAAGTTTTTTTCTATACTTTTCCTTCCGTGCCAGAGGTATGCGTGCCATCCCGCACGCAGATCATGGCCCTCTAATATCAACAGCTTTTTGTTTTTCAAGTTTATCCATTCCTGTACCCATTGTAGACCACAGGCTTCACTGTAGAGGCCCAGGTTTCATAAACCTAGGCCCCCTCTTTTCCTTTCATCTGTCAGATTGGTGAAACTTATCCTGGGTTTTTTATTGTTCCAAACAAACCTTGTCAGCTCTTTGTTCCATTCTTTAACTATGCTTGTTTTCCTTACTACTGGCAAGTTTTGAAACAGATACATCATTTTTGGCAGGATGTTAGTTTTAATAGCAGCTATTCTGCCTAGAAAGGATAATTGCATCGAGCTCCAATTCTTTAGATCTTGTTTTATTTCTTTCCACTTGTGTTCGTAATTATTCTGGTATAATTGGGAGTTTCTGGCTGTTAAATATATTCCTAAATATTTTATTTTGTTTGTGATTTATAGTCCCGATCTGTTTTTTAGTTCTTCCTGTCTTGGTTTGGATATGTTTTTAGTTAGTAACATTGTTTTCTCCTTGTTTATTCTAAGGCCTGAGACTGCACCAAAATCTTCCACTTTCTTGATCCATTTCTCTATACTAGTTAGAGGGTCTTCTATCGTGAAGATAAGGTCGTCAGCGAAGGCCCTCAGCTTATATGATTCTTTACCTATTTTAAGTCCTTTTAGGTCTTCGTCCTCCCTTATATTGTTTAGCAAGATCTCCAATGCTAGCACAAATATAAGGGGCGACAAGGGGCATCCTTGTCTTGTGCCCTTTTCTATCTTTATTTTCTTTGTAGCCATTCTGTTGATCCAGATGTCTGCTTCCTGATCCTTATAAATTTCCTCTATTGCGTTCAGAAAAGTATAACCTATGTCTAATTCCCTGAATAGCATATTAAAGAAGTCCCAATTTAACCGATCGAATGCCTTTTCCGCATCTATTGATAATAAAGCTAGCTCCTTTTCGTTGTGGGCTTCGTAGAATTCTAGGACGTCGATTATATTTCTAACATTTTCTTTGATGTTCCTGTTGGGTAGGAACCCAGACTGTTCTTCTTTGATCCATGATGACAAGAAGGTTTTTAGTCGTTCTGCAATTATGTTGGTGAAGATTTTATAGTCGGTATTTAGGAGAGATATAGGTCTGTAGTTTTTGATGTTGGTGGGATCGGTATTTTCTTTGTGGATTAATGTAATGTTTGCTGCTCTCCATGAGTCCGGCATCCTTTTCCCCTGTAGTATCTGGTTCATTACGTCCCTTAGTTGTGGTTTTATTATTTCTTTTAGTGATTTATAATACACAGCAGTTAGGCCATCTGGGCCCGGCGCTTTATTCAAATCTAGTTCTTTGATAGCATTTTCAATCTCTTCATCACTTATGTCTTTATTTAGATATTCTCGTTGCTCATCTGTTATCCTCTGGATTTTCTGTTTTCCTAGAAAGAGGCAGACTGATTCTTTCTTTATCATATCCCTTTTATATAGATTGGTGTAATATTTACAGAACTGATCCAGTATTTCTGTGTCTTTTGCATAGATCTTATCGTCTTGTTGAATTTGTGTGATATATTGTGATTGCTTTTTCTTTCTTATTCTTTGAGAGAGCCATTTCCCCGGTTTGTTTGAATTTTGGAAGTTGTATTGTTTCATAAACTCTAATTCCTTTGCCGTTTGCTCCATCTCCAGCAGGTTTCGTTGTTTATTTAAAACTTGTAAGTCTTGTTTAAGTTTGTTGTTATTTGGGAGGCGTTTGGATTCTTTTTCTATTTCCTCTATTTTTTGTTGTAATTCATTCATTTGTTGGTTCCTTAACTTATTTTTCCATGTGCTTTGTTGCAGGAAATTCCCACGCATGACCTCTTTGCTTGCGTCCCATATTATATTGTTCTCCATTCCCGGAGTAGAATTTAGGTTGAAGTACTCCTTCAATATCTTTATATTTTTTCTATGTCTTCTTTTGTTCTTAATAAGTTTTTGTTAAGGCTCCATTTTCTGTGTAGGTTTTTGGTCAATATGCAGTTCCAGAGGGCAATGATCCGTGTCTCTTCTTGGCAGGATTTTGATCTTGTCTACTTTTGACGTTAGTGTTTTAGTCGTCCATATCATATCAATCCTGGACCAGGTGTTATGTCTACTTGAAAAGTAGGTATAGTCTCTTTCTGAGATATGATGTATCCGCCATGTGTCTTGCAGACCTAGTTCTTCCTTCAATTTCAGTAGCCCCTCCGGCAATTTTCCCTGTTTATTTGGTCCTAACCTCTTTGCTATTTTGGTTCTATCCATTTTATTGTCCATCACCCCATTAAAGTCTCTGAATAATATATCTTGGGGGTCTTGTTCTAGAATCAGTTGTAGGTACTGGGATGAATAGTTCCCCTGCAATCTAAGAGCACTCTGAACTCCATCAGTGATGGATCTGGAACTAACTTTAATAATAATAATAATAATAATAATAATAATAATAATATACTAATGCTATCTTCCTGCCTGGCAGAAAGAAGGGGCTGGACTAGATGACCTTTAGGGGTCCCTTCCAACTGAGTTTAACAACAACAACAATAACAATAATAATGTCTCTCCCCCCCCCCCCCCCCCAGTATGTTCTATTGGTCATGGGAGTTCTGTATGCCAATTCTGATTCAGATCCATTTTGGAGGAGCTCAGAATGCTCTTTGATGGCTGGTGAGTCATGGGAGTTTGGCCGATAGTTTGTGGCAGCCACACAAAGTTTCTGGATGAGAACTACGACTTTCAAAGTAAGGGCCGCACAATTAAACAGAAAATAACTCTTTCAAACCAGGAACAGATTTCTGTTCTACAATTTTATTATTATTATTACTACTACTACTACTACTCATAATAAATTGTGGCAAGTTCTTGGTGGGATGGGCATCCCAAATCACCTTGCCTCTCTCCTGAGGAATCTGTATAAGGACCAAGGAGCAACAGTCAGAACTGACCACGGAACAACAGACTGGTTCAAGATTGGAAAAGGCATATGGCAAAGGCTGCATCCTCTCACCCAACCTTTTTAACTTGTATGCAGAACACATCATGCGATGTGCAGGGCTTGATGAATGCAAAGCTGGGGTGAAAATTGCTGGAAGAAACATTAACAACCTCAGATATGCAGATGACACCACTCTGATGGCCAAAAGCGAGGAGGAGCTGGGGAGCCTTCTAATCAAGGTGAAAGAAGAAAGCGCAAAAGCCGGGTTGCAGCTAAACATAAAAAAAACCAAGATTATGGCAACAAGAATGATTGACAACTGGAAAATAGAGGGAGAAAATGTGGAGGCCATGACAGACTTTGTATTTCTAGGTGCAAAGATTACGGCAGATGCAGACTGTGGCCAGGAAATCAGAAGACGTTTTAAAAACCAAATCTGGAGGATTGCTCTTCTACTGATTCTGAGACGTTTTGAACCAAAGCGAACAAAGATTTTAGAGATTCATCCATTCTTTGTTCCTGCTGAATTTCTTTGACTCCTCCTGTCTTATTAACAAGTTCAGTAACCATAGCACTGGATTTTGGACTCTCTTCCACATCCTGTTGTATGGCTAAACACATGGCCTTTTGATCAAGGCTTTTGATGTTATAGTCTTTTTCCTCACAAATCATCCTCCATTGTATTGTGTGGCAGTGTTAGGTGAAGCACACCCCACTCTGGCAGAATGAAGATGCATTCGAAGGAGTGCTTGTAAGCTGATAATTATTTTCTTATCTGATATTTGTTCATTTCTCCTTCAAACAGCTGTAAACAAACCCTGAACACTTGAATAGATATGACAGTAGTCAAATGACAGGCTTACCACTTTGTTAGTCTTGATCATTAAAAACTCCCACTGGTCTATACTCAGTAGCAGTAGTTGCAGCCTTCTGCTATATAGTTAGGAACAGCTAAGCTGTGTTGCAATGCCCAGTCTAATATTTCAGGGTTTTTGTTTTTTTTTACAGATGTACAAGTTTGTGTCGTGGATAGAGCAAGAAGTAGCACATCACAAACGCAAGTGATTCAGTTTTTGGTCATCATTTTTTTCCAGTTGCTTGAGAGTTCTTCGTTAATTGAGAATCAACTGTAGTTAAATAGTAGCCTCATTTCAATATTAGGAAGTACCAGCATAGCTAGTATTTGTTGCAATACTAAGATCAGGGGTAGACATATTTAATCTGAACCCTCATGATATATCTACTTTCATTATGGCCCTGCAATATCGCAATTGGCATAGACATTTTTAAATTTTTACTGGAACTGAATTGGAAAGTATACTTAAGCCTTTTTTGTCCAACATGCAAAAGCATAATGACTGATACCACTTGATTTTCTTTAGGGTAAACCTTTCTCTTATTAAAGTTATGAGAAAACATTGGAATTGGCACAATGACTACTATAACATAGACGGATCTTTTGAAGCTATTTCAAAGGGAACGGGGTTGGTATAGGAAATATGTATTGGGCTAAGATGAAATATAGCCAAATGTAGGCTTCGGTTAGAAGTTCAGCATGGTCTCTGCTAATCAGCATTGGGTTAATTTAACTGTCCTAAGCACTTTCTCTTGCATTTACGGATAAAATGTTTCTTTGTTCAGGTGTTTTTACTTGAACTTATACAGTGGACCCTTTCCTGAATCCATTACATGCACTCCGATCAAACCCTTTCTTAAATCATTATTAAAGGCGAAAATGACCAGGGCATAAGAATGAAGTAGTTTCCCTCTAGTTTTGTTTTCCATATTCTTTTGTGTCTTTATTTGCTGAAACAACTTGATCTTAATTGAGTCAATAAACTGATTAAAGTAAGGCTTGAGAACCAAATTCTGTTTAGCAAGGCATTCACTCATCAGCTGAGGTGACATCTGATCCCCGTGTCCTTAATATTTCAGAATACTGGCTCAGAAGCACTAAAAAAGGATGAATAGCTTTTGAACTGTCAGTCAATCGAAAGATCATCCCTAAATAGAATTTGCTAGTTTTTAAATGAAAGTTTGCAGACTGTCTGATTACAGCATGTGTAAAAAGTGATTGCATGAGGACCAAAACATTTCTCCACTTTGTGAAATTATACACTGTTTTTTGCCAAATCTATATTGCTACACAAAATGGTCACAACACACCCACATAGTAAAGATACTGCAATAAATACGATACAGGAACTAAACAAGTCATTTTTATGCATGAGTACTTGTGAAGCTGAGCATTTTGTGTCTCCTTGCCATCAGGAACTTAATATGCAAGAGAGTTTACTAATTTTGGTTTCATAGCTTCCCTAGTCCGATGTTTAAGAAGAATTAGAACATCCCTAAATTAAATCCCTAAATCTCAACAATAGAATACAGTAAAATCCCTAAATCTCAACAATAGAATACACTACACTATGTAACAAAATTTGACAACCCCCCCCCCCCCCAATTTGAAAATGTTATTCCTGTTTAAATGTGTGGTACTTATTTTGAAAGTAGTTGTTCCACTCCAGAAACATTGGTGAGATTCAAGATATTTATTGAAAACTATTGCAAAATGTGCTGCAGGATGTCCTGCCAAAACAAAGTTTTTACAATTTAATAAACTTTTTCCATGTGTTTATGATACAACCAATTAGGAAATGACATTTATAACTCAGGAACAAAAATAATTTTATATAGTGTTATAGGAGCCCCCGGTGGAGCAGTGGGTTAAAGCCCTGTGCCGGCAGGACTGAAGACCGACAGGTCGCAGGTTTGAATCCAGGGAGAGGCGGATGAGCTTGCTCTATCAGCTCCAGCTCCTCATACGGAGACATGAGAGAAGCCTCCCACAAGGATGATAAAAACATCAAATCATCTGGGCGTCCCCTGGGCAAAGACCTTGCAGACGGCCAATTCTCTCACAACAGAAGCAACTTGCAGTTTCTCAAGTCACTCCTGACACGACCAAAACCAAAACAAAAACATAGTGTTATAAGTACAATTTTGAATTAAGCCAGGATAATGTTCTTGGATAATACTAGTTATATGAAAGTTTTCAGTGTATTTCCATTGCTTGCACTCAGGCTTGTAGATTCAGTAGACATATTAATTTTATTTACTTTATTTGTATCCTGCCTTTCTCTACCCCAAAGGGGACTCAAGTTTGCTTTATATATGGCAGCTATTAAATGCCTTTGAACAACAATACATTAAAATACATTTAGTTAAAAATATAAATTTTAAATAAAATGCACATTAAAGCATACACAACACTGAAACCACCATTAAAAATCATGCCATTCACAATTGTAATCTGGGGCTGTTCCAAAAGTCAATGAACATAATTCCGTAGCTATTATTGCACAATAGTTAATCTCCGAAGGCTTGACCCCAGAGCCAGGTTTTCACTTTCTTTCTGAAGGCCAGGAGGGAGGGAGCTGTTCTAATATCACTGGGGAAGGGAGTTCCACAGCCAAGGGGCCACCACCGAGGCCCTGTCTCCCATTCCCACCAGATGCACCTTCAGTAGAGGTGGGACCAAGAGTAGGGCCTTCCCAGACAATCTTAATATCTGAGATGGTTCATAGGAGGAAGTACATTCAGACAGGTAAGCTGGACCTGAACCGTTTAGGGCTTTATAGGCTAAACTTGGACTTTAAATTGTGCTCAGTAGCAGACTGGCAGCCAGTGGAGCTGATGTAACAGGGAAGTTGTGTGCTCCCTGTATGCTGCTCCTAGTGAGCAATCTGGCTGCTGCCCATTGGACAATTTGAAGCTTGTGAACAGTCTTTAAAGGCAACACCATGTAAAGCACATTGCAGTAATCTATTTGGGATGTAATAAGAGCATGGACCACTGTGGTCAAGTCCGATTTCCCAAGGTATGGGTGCAGCTGGCACACAAGTTTTAATTGTGTGACAGCTCCCATGGCCACTGCCGAAACCTGGGGTTCCAGGCTCAGCAATGAGTCCAGGAGAACTCAAAAGCTGCGAATCTGTGTCTGGGGGAGAGAGTGTAACCCCATCCAGCACAGGCTGTAACCCTATACTCTATTCGGCCTTGCGACTGAATAGGAGACATATTCTTCAGTATGTGCTCTAATCAGTAATTCTGTATTGATTTTTTTAATTCAGTGACAGAATGTAAGGACAGCTTAGATGTTACAGTGAAGAAACAAAACTCTTTTTGTATGGATAAGCGAGACTCTACTATAATTGAAAACTCCTGATGGCATTTTGTTTTATGAATTGTGCCCTTGGTATCCAATAGGGTTTGGTTCCAGGACTTTCATTGTATTATATATATATTCCATTATATGGTTCCATTGTGTTATATACAGAGACTTAGTAAAATGGCATCCCTCATCTAAAATGACAAAACAAATGCATTAAAAATACATTTTTAGGCTGTGGTTGGGTGGAATCTGTGGGTTCAGAGTGCCAACTGTTTGTGGAAAGATAGAGCCCTCATATGAATTGTAAGGAAAGTTGAAGGTTGGATAGTTCTTCAATTTGCGTTTTGCACTGCTGTTCATACAAGCTGTTTTCACATAGTTGCAGGACAACTATATTGCTTGGGGAAATTGGAGAGCAATTTTCCAGCTGTCCTCATTCTTACAGAATCAGTGTGGCTGTGACAGGGCTTGGCAAGTGCTTGCTTACAGATAAACTGCTTAGTTCTAGCATTTCCTGGCCCTCCGCTTCTAACTGCTGTTCAAGTAGAAAAGGTGTGTTTTAAATAGTTGGGTGACTTACTAACAAAAGTTCAGACAGAAGTTTAAAAATGGTTATTAAAACTGTCTGGGTAGGCTTGCCAGAAGAAATAGTCCCCTGCAGAGTTGAGAAAACCAGGGTAGAAATTGTTAATAATAAATAAATAAATTCCGACATCTGATGTAACCATTAGAGTTCTATCGCCAGGTCGTTCCACAGTCTTGGGGCGGCCAATGAAAAGGGGGTCCTCTGGGTGGTGGTTGCCAGGCAGATTCTGGTAGGCTGGAGCAGAGGGGGCCCCCAGAGGACCTCAGTGCCCAACAGGGGGGATTGTATGCAAAAAGGTGATCTTGTAGGGAACCTAGACCCAAGCCATGTAGAGCTTTATAGGTCCATACCAACACCTTGTACTTCGCCCGTAAACTAATTGGCAGCCAGCGAAGTGATTTTAGAATAGGTGTAATATGTCACTCCTAGATATTATTTGATAAGCATTCCCTGTATTTAGTCATCTGGATCATTGATAAAGCTGTTGAATAGTACTAGACCCAGGATGGAGGAGAGCCATTGAGGAGCACTCTTTTCAGATTTGCTCAGTTAGCCAATCACAAATTTACTTACCAGTAGCTTTGGCTACTCTGTATATGTGTAAAGATATCATGGTCACCTTCCGAGATCAAGATAACACTCCTCAGCATTCCTTTCAGTGAGTGAAGGGAATAAAGCTAGCTATGTGTGCCACAGAAAACCATTTCCTTTCTTTTCTGCAGAGTGCAAACATTATTGTCTTGGTAATCAAAGAAGTGGGTTTCTTCCCCCTGGGTTCTATTAAAATGCTGCTTTAGATCTGTAGGACTCAGCTATGTTTTTCTCTTTTCTTTCAGCCTTGGGAGCAGCATATGGCACTGCAAAGAGTGGCACAGGTATTGCAGCCATGTCAGTCATGCGACCAGAGCTGATCATGAAGTCCATCATTCCTGTTGTCATGGCTGGTATTATAGCAATCTATGGCTTGGTAGTGGCAGTCCTTATTGCCAACAACATCTCGGATACAATTCCACTATTCAAGTAAGTTTTTTTGTGTGAATTGAAAGTTGTGTTTGGGCAGAAGATAAAATAGCCAGGTCTCTTACAAGTTGTAGATGCATATGTGTGCCTGTGTACCTTGTTTGAAATCTAAGCTATGACTTCCTCTGTCTTAATGTACTAAATATTACCATGTAGACCTGTGTTGCCATATTTGGCTGAGTGTCAATGTCATTTGAACGATAGCACTTACATAAAGAAATGAGAATTTGTGTTAGTACATGCTGTCCATTACAATTTTAAAAATGAACAAATGTGGGTGGAACTGTGGAGCTATTTTACAATTATTTTTCACCAAGCCATTGCTTGTAGTTTGATAAAACAAATATTTAAATATGTAACAGTGACATACAGCGAAATGGTTAAGCAATGAATTATTCAGTGATAGTTAATTTGAAGCATGTTTGTAAACGAATCCTGTTTTAGACTTTGTCAGGCATGGATACTCTCTCTCCATGTTGTCCCTGAAATGGAATGAAATCCAATCAGTTTTAAACTTTCCTGAGAAATTGTAACTAATTGGTAGTTTACTGGTCATGGGTTGTGCTTGAAAGAAATAACTAACCATGACTGTAGATGCAATAGCTACTTACTAGACAAAGAAGAAGTAGGATTAAGAGAGTCCTGTAAAGGGATATTACACTATGTAACAAAATTTGAAAATTTTTCTGTTTCTGGTTTGAAAGTGTTCTTTCTGGTTTAATTGTATGGTCCTTACTTCCAAAGTAGTTGTTAAATTCCAAAAACGTCAGCTTTGCGGCTGCCACAAATGAGGTTGAATTGCTTGAGACTTGAAGAGATATTCATTGAAAAATTAGAGCAAAATATGCTATAGCAGGATATCACACAAAAACAAAGTTTTTGCAATTGAATTAACTTTTTCCATGTTTTTATTATGACAGAAGCAGTTAGTAAATAATACTTATAACTCAGGAACAAATATCGTGTTACATAGTGTCAATGGCCTGCTGGAAGAGCTCTGACAGGTACATGAGCTGTCAGAATTTAAAAACCATCTAAAGAGCTATTTCTTCCCACAGGCCTACCTAGACGGTTTTTAAACATTATTTTTCAACGTATATCCTTTGTTTAATCTACGTTTTATGTATTTAATATGTATATTTTAATATGAATATTTGTGGTATTGCTACAATGTATATGTGTTTTAATTATTCTGTAACCTGTCTCAAAGCCACAAGAAGAGGCAAGTAAGAAATAAAATTATTATTATCATCATCATTTGCAAGAACTTTGGCAGTACTATTCAATGGTTTATTTTGTTTTTTTGTTAATAAGTCAGTTTTCTCTCAAGCAGGCATGGAAAACTTTAGCTCTCTCTCCAGGTATTTTGGACTTCAATTCCCACAATTCCTAACAGCCAGTAGGCTATTAGGAATTGTGGGAGTTGAAGTCCAAAACACCTGGAGGGAGGTCCAAAGTTTTCCATGCCTGCTCTAAAGGAAACTAGGTTTTTTTTCAAGGACACTTCAAGAAGACAAAGACTTCCCTGACACAGTGCAGCTGCCTGCCACTAAACATATCTCCCTTAACTCTTTCAGGAGCTTCCTTCAGCTGGGTGCTGGTCTGAGTGTCGGACTCAGTGGGCTGGCTGCTGGCTTTGCCATTGGCATTGTGGGTGATGCAGGTGTACGGGGGACCGCACAACAGCCCAGGTTATTTGTGGGCATGATCCTCATCTTGATCTTCGCTGAAGTCTTGGGTCTTTACGGCCTCATTGTCGCCCTGATCCTTTCCACAAAGTAAAGGGGGGGGGGGGGGGGGGAGAAACAAAAAGAATCACCACAGCGTATGATTTAAACAACAAAAGATTACCCCCTTTCCCCAGCTCCAGAATGAAAATGGTCTCTTCACAGTGTGTACAGTTGTCATCAGTTTGGTAGTTGATCTCTTGTAAATGCGCAATGTATGTTAGTGACTCGTCTGTCCTGTATGTACTTTAATATTTAAATACTGAATGAGCTGCTTCAAGCCCCTTTAGCAAGACTTGAGGGAAGCTCATGTACAATTTCCATCCATTTTGCCATTAGAGTACTTTATGTATAAATATGAATTAGAAATGGTAACTTTTTCTCTTCACTGGATGTTTTATTTATAAGACTGGACATGTTCATACATATGGAGCAATAGTTTTCAATTTCCCATGCTATATATATTAATTTCATATATAGGTAGATTAATACACTGTGGGGTTAATTGTAAATGCAGAGAAATCCTTGGATGTAATTTGATTCTAAAAGATTGCTGTTTTGTCCTGATATTGGAGTGTGAGACTGTTTGTGTTTATACAATAACAGAAGAAATGTCTGAGACACTCCCGTGTTCCAAGTAGTAAAATCCATATGCTCTGGCATCTAAAGTTGTGCACCCAGTGTTGGGGTTTGCAGTTATACGTTTCCAGATAATAAAATTTCCTCCACTATATCATTGTAAAGAGGTGTGTCTTGGTGTGATTGTCTCTGAGAGAAACTGATCATAGGACACTTACCTATTCATGCCTGGACTGTACAAGCCTGTCTCAAAAATTTGATGCAAGAGGTGGCTGGATTGTTAACTGTGGACCAATATTAAATGGTATATTTCCATATTCCATGCCCATGAGTGAGGTCTTTTTTCTTTTCTTTTTGCTCTCACTGGTGGTAAAATTGCATTGGGAAATGTGCTGGAGCAATGTTTCAAGCTTTGGGGTGTGTGCATGCTGCAGAACTAAGGAGTGGTCAGTGATGTGGACAGAAGTAGCAAGAACCACAATTGGATCCTGGCCATGACTTTGAGTGCTCTACACAAACATCCTACCTACTGTAGGACACAATTTCATGCAACATTCAGCTGATGTACAGAAACATTGCATGTGTGTAGGATACAGCTGCAAGTACGCATACAGGCAAGACTTTGCACAGGTAAGAAAATGTGACTACCTGCTATTGTACTTGTGTGCGCAACAGATCAGGTCTGGAAAGCTAACTCATGTTTGGGTGCCATGCATTTCCTCACTAGATCCAGTTTGAGGACGGTGTTCTGCCTCTGCAGGAGGGGGTGATGCCACATTTGTGTTTTCCCCATGTTATTTTGTGACAACTCTTTACTAAATGCTTTTTTAAGAATGCCCCTTTTTGGTTTGGTTTACCTGAACACAAGGTATGTCTATATTGTCGTAGCAAAAAAAAAATCAATTTAAATCTGTTTTAAAGTAAAAATAAACATCTAGACACCTCCTGTTGCAAAGAGGCACTTTGCAAGGATTTTGAAGCAAGAGGAATTACTCCTGGAATTTGCCCAGCAAAGTACTACTTTTCTGTAGGGCTGGGCAATTCGTTTCGTTAATTCGTAATTCGTTAAAAAATTCGTTAATTTTTGAATTACGAAACGATTACAAAACTTTTTTTAACCTGGAAGTGTTTTTAAATATCGAAACGGCAGGCGCCAAAAAATTTTGTATTTCCGTCCATTTCGGAAATACCTAAGATGGCCGCCTGCCGATGCTTGCTGAGAGGGCGAGCTTTTACTTTTCCTTGGAAGGGAGAGGGGCGAACTTGGGGATATGATTGGGAATATGGGTAATGCAGCTTTATGTAAATGTTCTAATGTGTTCCAATTGTGAAGAGGGTTCTTAATACATTTAGCTGATTTGTTAAATCTCCCTTCAAATCTTTATGTCCAAAAGCCAGGAAATCATGGTAGCTAGTGAGAGGAAGCCACAGGGAGGAGGGAGCAAGCTTGTTTTCTGCGAGCGGCGAGCGAGAGGGGCGAGCGAGCGGCGAGCGAAAGGGCCCGCCAGAGTGAGTGCCTGCCTTCCCTCCTTAATAATAATTTTAATTTCTCCTCCCTATTCTACTAAATTAATAATTAAATTTAAAAAATATTCAAAAAATATTGGGAAAAAAAAGGGCGCCATCTTTACAAAATGTTTTGTAAATATTTACGAAATTTCGTAAATACCGAACTTTTTTTTTGGAAAATTTTGTAATTATTTTAAATATCGAAACAAAAAAAAAACCCCAATTACAAATCGATTTTAGAAACAAATTTTTGTGTTGTTACCCAGGCCTACTTTTCTGCTCAACTAATGGGCAGTGCTTCCTCAAGTTGGTTCGAAAATATTCATTGGCTTTGAGAAAAAGATCTAAAGACTGGCTTCATTAATGGTATCCTGTGTATTTCTGGAGGAGGGCTGTTCACACCAGTGAATTAAAAAGTATTCTGCAAGGCATTCTGTTCTCAGCTAATTCTTTAAAAAAGAGAAAAAAGTGGAAGGGTTAAAGTGATAGATTCTGTATGACAAAAGTACCAGTTCTCTGAAATTGCAGAAGCCCTATCACACAAGTTGTTTAGTTCAGGTATATGTGATCTCCTTTCTTAGGCCGCTCCCACAGTTCCAATCGTTTCCAACGTAATCCCATCCTGGATTGGGTTTTTGGGCCTTTGTAACACTTGATGTAAACCAATAGAAATTTTGGGGTATCACATGACTCATTATCAGGTTTGATAGAGACTGCCAGAGACAGTTAATGCAAACAAGTGGGTATTTATTAAGCCATAAAAGACAACATCCTTGAACATTGTATTCCTTCACAGCTTCTAAAAACCAGTTGCTACTCCTCTTCAGCAGATTATTCTGCCTCTGTTCCAGGCCTTCCTTATCTTTCTCTTTGAAATGCAACCCCTATCTCTCTTCCTTATCTAGCCTTGGACAGATACAAGCCCCTGTTTGTAAATATGAAAAGCAGAATGTTTCCAAATTGTATTGAATATGGTGGAATGGAAACAAATTGTTTGCACATAGGTTACTGTGAAAGATAAGACATAAGAAATAGCTCTTTTTAGGAGGAAGAGCAAAAGTCTATTTTGTCACAGGGAGGGAGGATTTTGTTCTCCAGCAGTACTTTGCTCAAAATTGTTAATTCAGAGGAGAAGGTGCCCCAAGGACCTCTCCATTGTGCATTTTAATTTAACCTGGAGAAAAGTCAAAAGATCCCTAATACTTGGTTTACTTTATTATGCTGTTACTCATTCAGCTTCTTTCCAGGCCTGTTCCTAGCAAATGCTGACAGTATGTCTTTTGGATAACTCTCACACCTAAGTGCATAAACAGTCTTTAAAGTATTACTAAGAGAAACAGAATTATGCATGGATATAATATCCTATCCACCTAGCATCAATGGTAGTAAACTACAAAAGTATAACCAAAATAAAGACCTTACTTTACGCATTAAAAAACGTGTCTACATATTATTTATGCTTAAGAATTTAATACAAGTCCAGTCTATATTTTAGAAAGTTCAGGTACTGTTCCTGTAGAATAACTGGAGCCAGATTTGGCTGCATACGAAATATATAAATCCTAGTCAATATTATCTACATTTGACTTGGAAAAATCTTCCCAGTGTTTCTGGAGTCTGAGCCTGTTAAATATCTGGCATTTAGCCATTTGAATAGAATCATAGAATCATAGAATCAAAGAGTTGGAAGAGACCTCATGGGCCATCCAGTCCAACCCCCTGCCAAGAAGCAGGAATATTGCATTCAAATCACCCCTGACAAATGGCCATCCAGCCTCTGCTTAAAAGCTTCCAAAGAAGGAGCCTCCACCACACTCCGGGGCAGAGAGTTCCACTGCTGAACGGCTCTCACAGTCAGGAAGTTCTTCCTAATGTTCAGATGGAATCTCCTCTCTTGTAGTTTGAAGCCATTGTTCCGCGTCCTAGTCTCCAAGGAAGCAGAAAACAAGCTTGCTCCCTCCTCCCTGTGGCTACCTCTCACATGGCTATTTATACATGGCTACCTCTCACATGGCTATTTATACATGGCTATCATATCTCCTCTCAGCCTTCTCTTCTTCAGGCTAAACATGCCCAGTTCCCTAAGCCGCTCCTCATAGGGCTTGTTCTCCAGACCCTTGATCATTTTAGTCGCCCTCCTCTGGACACATTCCAGCTTGTCAATATCTCTCTTGAATTGTGGTGCCCAGAATTGGACACAATATTCCAGATGTGGTCTAACCAAAGCAGAATAGAGGGGTAGCATTACTTCCTTAGATCTAGACACTATGCTCCTATTGATGCAGGCCAAAATCCCATTGGCTTTTTTTGCCGCCACATCACATTGTTGGCTCATGTTTAACTTGTTGTCCACGAGGACTCCAAGATCTTTTTCACACGTACTGCTCTTGAGCCAGGCTTCCCCCATTCTGTATCTTTGCATTTCATTTTTTTCTGCCAAAGTGGAGTATCTTGCATTTGTCACTGTTGAACTTCATTTTGTTAGTTTTGGCCCATCTCTCTAATCTGTCAAGATCATTTTGAATTCTGCTCCTGTCCTCTGGACTATTGGCTATCCCTCCCAATTTGGTGTCGTCTGCAAACTTGATGATCATGCCTTCTAGCCCTTCATCTAAGTCATTAATAAAGATGTTGAACAGGACCGGACCCAGGACGGAACCCTGCGGCACTCCGCTCGTCACTTCTTTCCAAGATGAAGAGGAAGCATTAGTGAGCACTCTCTGTGTTCGTCCACTTAACCAATTACAGATCCATCTCACCGTAGTTTTGCCTAGCCCACATTGGACTAGTTTCCTTGCCAGAAGGTCATGGGTGACCTTGTCGAAGGCCTTACTGAAATACAGGTAAGCCACATCCACGGCATTCCCCGCATCTACCCAGCTTGTAGCTCTATCGAAGAAAGAGATCAGATTAGTCTGGCATGACTTGTTTTTGATAAATCCATGTTGACTATTAGCGATGACTGAATTTGTTTCTAAGTGTTTGCAGACCGCTTCCTTAGCAATCTTTTCCAGAATCTTGCCCGGTATCGACGTGAGGCTGACCGGACGGTAGTTGTTTGGGTCGTCCCTTTTTCCCTTCTTGAAGATTGGGACCACATTGGCCCTCCTTCAATCTGCTGGAACTTCTCCCATTCTCCAAGAACTCTCAAAGATGGTTGCCAATGGTTCCGAAATGACTTCCGCTAGTTCCTTCAATACTCTTGGGTGTAGTTGATCTGGCCCTGGGGACTTGAACTCATTAAGAGCGGCCAGGTATTCCTGGACGACTTCTTTCCCAATTTGGGGTTGGATGTCCTCCAATCCCTCATCCACTCCATCTTGCTGAGGTTGAAGACTCTCTTTTTGTGAGAAGACCGAGGCAAAGAAGGCATTAAGTAGTTCTGCCTTTTCCCTATCCCCTGTCAGCATTGCCCCATCTTCTCCTCGAAGAGGTCCTATTGCCTCCTTGTTTTTCCTTTTTCTACTGACATAAGAATAGAAGCCCTTTTTATTGTTTTTAATGTCCCTGGCAAGTCTGAGCTCGTTTTTTGCTTTAGCTTTGCGGACCTTTTCCCTACAGGTGTTGGCTATTTGTTTGAATTCTTCTTTGGTGATTTCTCCCTTTTTCCACTTCTTGTGCATGTCTCTTTTGTGTCTTAGCACAGTTAGAAGTTCTTTGGACATCCATTCTGGCTTCTTTGCACTTGTCCTATTTTTTCTCTTTGTTGGCACGGTTTGCAATTGCGCCTTGAGTATTTCACTCTTGAGAAATTCCCATCCATCCGTAGCTCCCTTGTCTTTTAGTATCTGTGTCCACGGAATGCTGCTCAGTGTTTCCTTCATTTTTTGGAAATCAGCTCTCCTAAAGTCCAAAATGCGGGTTTGACTTGTCTTAGTTTCGGCCTTCCTTTGTACCTCAAATTGCAGGAGCACATGGTCACTTGCCCCTAAGGATCCTACCACTTCGACCACATCGATCAGGTCCTCCGCATTTGTTAGGATGAGATCAAGAGTAGCCAATCCCCTTGTTGCCTCTTCTACCTTCTGGACCATGAAATTGTCTGCCAGGCAAGCGAGGAATTTGTTGGACCTTGTACTCTTGGCCGAGTTTGTTTTCCAGCAAATATCGGGATAGTTGAAATCGCCCATGACTACTACATCTCTTTTCTGTGCCTGTTTGGTCAACTGTTGGCAGAAGACTTCATCAAGATCTTCCTCCTGGCTTGGGGGTCTGTAGTAGACGCCTACAACGACATCTTTTTGAGTCCCAGTTTCCTTGATTCTTATCCAGATGATTTCAAGCTGGTTTCCCAGATTGCTGTCTTGAATATCTTCTGCAGCATAAGAGTTTTTGACATATAAGGCTACTCCGCCTCCTCTCCCCTTTGTTCGGTTTCTGTGAAAGAGGTTATACCCCTCGATATCTACATTCCAGCGATAGGAGTCATCCCACCAGGTTTCAGTGATGGCTATGATATCATATTTGTGGTGTTGTGCTAGAAGTTGGAGTTCGTCTTGTTTATTTCCCATGCTCTGTGCATTAGTGTAAAGACATGTGAGCCCCTGAGATCTTCCCTTGAGCTGTTTAATTGGGATTATTGTGCTTTTGGTACTTGGTCCTTGTTGTGTTTGTGCAGCCCTCCGTTTAGCCTTCTGGCGATTCCCAGACATTATGGGTAAAGTAGTGTTCGCAAGGCTGTTGTCCCCCTCCCCCGGTGGACCTAGTTTAAAGTGCGTCTAATGAGGTTTGCGAGTCTGTGAGCAAGAAGGTGTTTTCCTACTTGTGTGAGATGCACCCCATCCCTTGCCAGTAGGCCATCCTCCTGGAATAACAGGCCATGGTCGAGGAAGCCAAAGCGTTCCTCCTGACACCATTTTCTAAGCCAGTCATTGACCTGTACTATTTTTCTGGCTCTTGTGGGTCCGTGTCTTACAACAGGGAGGAGGGATGAAAAGACCACCTGTACATTACATTCTTTTAGCATTGCTCCTAGAGCTCGAAAATCATTTGTGATCTTTTGAAACGTATGCCTTGCAGTATCATTGGTTCCTACATGAATCAACATGAGGGGAGGACGGTGATAGGGCTTGAGGAGCCTGGTGAGCCTCTGAGTGATATGGTGTATTTTTGCCCCCGGTAGGCAGCATATTTCTCGAGCCATCCCATCTGGTCTGGAAATGACAGCTTCCGTTCCTCTAAGGAGGGAGTCGCCTACTACCAAGACCTGTTTACTTTCAGGAATGACAGGGCCCCTTTTGTGCAATGTAGTGTGTAGGTCTCCAGAAAAGTGATCCTGTTCGTGTGAATTGTGTAGGTGAAAAGTGTTGTCCTCCTCCTCGACATCCCCGGTGCATTCGTCAAGGACAATCCATTGAGATTAGTCCAAGAGCCTATGGTTCTCCTGTATGTGTTCCTGTTGCTCCTGGTCTATGGTTGGGGATGGTACACCTGCACGATTGTGCAAGTGTGAATGTTGTGAAGTGTTGTCCCAGTCAGGGCTATCCCCTGCACACTGATCAAGGATGAGCCACTGATCAGTATCTAAGCCATTCTGGTCTTCCCCAATATGTTGTGTTTCTTGGTCAGGTGCTAGTTGTGTGAGAATTTGGAATCTATTGTGTAACTGCAGCTGAGCAGAAATATTCTGAGGAGGCTTCCGGGTCCTATGTGTCCTTCTAAGGGTGACATTTCTCCAAGCCTGAGGGTTGTCCACATCTGAGGTGCTGTTCTGTTGAGCCTCCCCGTAATGTTGGTGTGATATGGGCTGCGTGTCTAGGCCAGTGTGGTGTGTGGTGTCTAAGAACAGCTCAAGTTCCTGAATGTCCTTAAGGGTCTTAATGCGGTCCTCGAGTTGTCGTATCCTGTGTTCCATGCGAGTGATCTGTGTACACTTGGGGCAGATGTAATTGAGTAATTGTAGTGTGAAAAAGCTAAACATGCCACAGCTTGTGCATGAGATGGGAAGTTTTCGTGTTTGTTCCATCTGGAGGTTGCTAATGACCTCCTCTTGGTGTGTGTTTGATGTTGTCTGTATGCAGGGGTGAAAGTATAGGTTACTGAGTGTACGAAACAAAATGGGTTCCTGCTTACTCAACTTCTGTGGAAAGCCCAGCTGCCCCTTGGGTTCAGACACTGGTTTATATAGGATAACCAGGAAGCCCCGCCTCTCAAACAGAGCAGTTAATTTTTAAACTCAGGAAGCCCCTCCCCTCAAACAGAGCAGTTAATTTTTAAACTCAGGAAGCCCCGCCTCTCAAAGAAAGCAGCGCTGAAAGCTGTTAAATTTAAACAAAGCTTACTCTGAAGCAGAAGGAAACAAAATGGGTTCCTGCTTCCTCAACTTCTGTGGAAAGCCCAGCTGCCCCTTGGGTTCAGACACTGGTTTATATAGGATAACCAGGAAGCCCCGCCTCTCAAACAGAGCAGTTAATTTTTAAACTCAGGAAGCCCCTCCCCTCAAACAGAGCAGTTAATTTTTAAACTCAGGAAGCCCCGCCTCTCAAAGAAAGCAACGCTGAAAGCTGTTAAATTTAAACAAAGCTTACCCTGAAACAGAAGGAAACAAAATGGGTTCCTGCTTCCTCAACTTCTGTGGAAAGCCCAGCTGCCCCTTGGGTTCAGACACTGGTTTATATAGGATAACCAGAATAATTTGGAGCTTACATTTGTTAGGAAACCTGTATAAGGCTGTGCCTCCTTAATCATAGCTTTTAGATGGGTAGAGATAGTCAAGTAAGACATGTATATATACTCTGTAAACTGTGAAGAGCACATAATAGACATGTTTTACCATCTGTCCCTCTCAGAGATACTGACATAACTAGGACAGTAGGAGGGGAGACAAGACTTCTGCTTCTGTGTATTTATAATGGAATCATGGTGACATTTACACTTGCATGCCTTTACCCAAATTCCTATTTTAAAAGGTGGAGGAACAAGGGGATTTGATCCTAACCAATAAGGATATGGTATCTGCAATCAAAGCAGTAGATACTTTAGGAATCATGTGGTACTAGAAAAAGTAGAGTCAAATGCAGACTTTGGATTTCAGAAAACCTAATTTTGTCAAGATCAGGGAATTCCATGGCTAGATATGGTAAAGAAAGATACTGAGCACAGACCAAAAAACCCAGCAATTCATGGGTAGTTCATGGTAAAAGCACAATCACAGTTCCATGAAAGAAATAAAATGGGCAACACCTGAAAAAGTAAAGGTCATTGCACAGCAAACACAAGGACAGCTCGCGAAGGAAGAAGACCTGTCTTGCAAGAAAAGTATGCTGCTTAGTAAGAATTGTAAAATGCTAACATCACAGCAAAAGGCATGCCTGCTCAACATGTGTTGCTTTAGTTTTCTCCCAAAAAGAGAATGTGTGTATCCATTCTACAGCAAACACTGGTATTGATTTCAGTAAGGCCTTTGACAAGGTTCCAGTTTGTTTTCTTGCAAACAAACTAGCAATATGTATTGTGGAAGGCTTTCATGGCTGGAATCACTGGGTTGTTGTAGGTTTTTCAAGTTGTATGGCCATGTTCTAGAAGCATTCTTTCCTGACATTTCACCTGCATCTGTGGCAAGCATCCTAAGAGGTTGTGAGGTTTGTTGGAAACTGGAAAATTAGGTTTATATATCTGTGGAAGGTGCAGGGTGGGAGAAAGAAATTGTCTGTTGGAGCTAGGTGTGGATGTTTCAATTGGCCACCTTGATTAGCATTTGATGGCCTGACAGTTGTAGGCGTGGCTTGTTACTGCCTGGAAAATTTCCAGTTTTTCCTCATTGTTTCCTAGCTCCCTTGTGTTTGAGTTTTGGAAATGAACAAAATCTGGCTACCAGTACTAAAAAATTCTAAAATTATAACAGTAAATAAAAATACAAAACTCAAACACAGGGGAACTCCAGCCAGGAAACAATCAGGAACACCTGGTCACCTCTCTAGAGCAGCAGTTGCCAAACTTTTTCCGTTACCTTTCTAAAGAGCCCTAACTCTGCCATAAAACATTATGAACCCACAAAGTTCTTTCTTTCATTTACTGCTATTGCATGTTTTTGTATAATGGAGTCAGTTGCGCATGCTGGTGCTGTGAGAAAATCATGAAGATGCCATATGGTGGTGGAGAAGGAAGGAAGGCCAAGCGCAGAAATTACTAACTGATGAACATACCCAAGATTAACCCTGATGCTTCTAGCTCTGCAGTTTCGCACCCATACTACTTCTTCCTTCAGGCCCTGGGGAGGACGATGGATCACACCAAGATATCCTTGCATTGTCAGGCCAGTTGGGCCATTGAGAACGGGTGATTCACCCGTTTGCGAGCCTCTGCAAGCACTACCCTCACTTTGTTCCACTCTGCGGCATGAGAAGCCAGGGGGCTGGCTGTGAAATGCCAGGCTTCCCCCATATCTAATTAAGGAATTAAAAAATGACGAGAGGGAGACAGAGGAGCCGATTGGACATAATGATAATATTTGTAGTGAACACAACAGATCTGCCGGCTTTGATTTTTACACTGAAGCTATGTACTGCAGGATGAGTCAGCCTTGCAGAGAAGAGGAAGAGAGCAGGGAGGGAGACAGACAAAAGGGGGCAAAGCGAAGCAGCGGCCAGGGCTAATATTATCCAGGAGCTTTGTCAAACCACTTGATGTCAGATGCGGGTGCAAGAGATAGGAATATCTGCATCCCAGCCTCTCCTCCCAATCAAGAAAAAAGGAAATTCAAACCATGGCCAGCTATTGCTGTGAATAGCCTCTTTGCAAAGGAGTGTGTATTAGATATTTAACTAGCTGATGGTTCTACTGCAGTTTTGTTAGAGTGGCAAGAGCCTTTCTATTTTCACATGTGAAATGTGGGCCTGGTTTTGTCTACTAAAATGCTTTCCCTGATTGAGAACTGGAATATTTGGAACAAGGATATGAGTGTATTCAGATAAGACCACATTCAGTCTCTGGCATCTTCAATCATTTCAATCAGAGCAACAACAACAACAAAACACTATATTAGCTCAGGAAAGGGCTGTATGTGGTCTACCAAGTCAAGCTTTTGGCTTCCCAAAACCGCCATGATCTCTCAGGCTCCTTTTATGCTGCCCTATAATCCAGACTATCAAATCAATCCACACGATCTCCTTTGAACTGGATTATATAAGTCTACACTGGGATTCATAGAATCATAGAGTTGGAAGAGACCTCATGGGCCATCCAGTCCAAGAAGCAGGAAAATTGCATTCAAAGCACCGCTGACAGATGGCCATCCAGCCTCTGTTTAAAAGCTTCCAAAGAAGGAGCCTCAACCACACTCCGGGGCAGAGAGTTCCACTGCTGAACTGCTCTCACAGTGAAGAAGTTTTTCCTAATGTTCAGATGGAATCTCCTTCCTTGTAGTTTGAAGCCATTGTTCTGCGTCCTAGTCTCCAGGGCAGCAGAAAACAAGCTTGCTCCCTTCTTCCTCTCATGTCTCCTCTCAGCCTTCTCTTCTTCAGGCTAAACATGCCCAGCTCTTTAAGCCACGGTGATGCAATGGGTTAAACCCTTGTGCTGGCTGAACCGCTGACCATCTCACAGATTAGTGGTTCTAATCTGTGAGATGGGGTGAGCTCCTGTCTGTCAGCCCCAACTTCCCATGAGGGTACCTGAGAAAAGCATCCCACAGGATAACACATCCGAGCATCCCCCGGGCAACGTTTCTGCAGACAGCCAATTCTCCTGTACAAGAAACGACTTGCAGTTATCTCAAGTTGCTTCTGACACCATTTTTAAAAAGTCTACACTACCATATAATGGAGTTCAAAGCAGATCATGTGGATGTTATATGGTACTGTAGATGCCATACAAGTGACCTGATTAAAGCACATACCTCTTCCTTCCCGATTTTACATCTGCCTTTAAAATGTCCCACTTTGGAAGGCCTTCCTCCTCTTCCTCATTTTTCCTTGGCTTGTCTAAACTGCACTCATACGCTTATTGGACTCGGCCTTGGAAGGTCACACCTGTCTGATGTATCTGCTTCCACAATAATAATAATAATAATAATAATTACCAAACACCTTCTAGGAGACGCGGGAGGCATTCTCATAATCATTTGGGGTCATTTTAGTCCCAAAGAGAGGTCTTTTACAACACAGAGGTATGCAGAAATCATTTCTTGTTTCCTATTTATTTGAGTGGGAGAAAAGCAAGTCACCTCCTGGGCCTAGAATGGGAGGCTGCAAAACATTGTGGCAATGTACCCCATCTCCCCCTCGTGGACATTTTGGAGCATCTCGGGGAAAACAATTAAAAAAATATTTTGGTTCCCACGGGGATCAAAGGGGAGGCCTCTAAACATGGTGAAAAAACTCCCCACATCCCATAGCGTGCACTAGGAGGCATGCTGGAGCAATTATTTTGCATATGTGTGTGTATATAAAATTTTGCATATATATAATTATATATAATTATTGTGCATATGTATATATAATATTTAGTATTTTACATTATTGTTCATTATTGTACATATATATTGTATATTATTTATTATGCTTAATTATTGTGCATATTAAATATATAATTATTGTGCCTATATATTATATTTCCTGTCGTAGTCAACTGTGAATCGCACAAATGGTATTCCTACGCCTGCGCAGGCCCAGCTTCGGAACCTTCTAGAATCCAAAAGAAACATTTTTGCTCCCCTGGTCCCACCCCCCCTCCAAGTATATAAGGTCCGTGGGCAGGACCAACCGTCAATTCTCTTTTTTCCGCCGATATAGGCATCAGCATAGTGAACCTTTCTCAACCTTGGCTTTGACTCGGACTGGAATTTGACAACGACTTTTCTTAACTTCTGGCTCCCCTGACTTGGACTGGACGACGACTCTTTCTGCTAAACTGGCTCAGGCATCTCCGGAGATGGTGACCACTTCTTTTAAGAAGTGCATTAAATGCCCAAATGTGTTGCCAGACACAGATGGGCACGAACTCTGCCTTGCGTGCCTGGGAGAAATCCACCTCTCCCAGCCCTGCACGATCTGCGCGGCCTTCACTCCGCAGATGCGGAAAAACCGCGAAACGCGCCTAAAGGTGACCCTTTACGAAAGGGCCCTCCTGCTCCCGCCTTCCCCAAGGCCATCACCAGGGCCTGAACTGACTATCTTACCTGCTGGGGCTGCTCCGAAGAAGAAGGCCAAGAGGCCTAAGGAAAAGGCCCAAGATGGCCGCGCCGAGCCCCAGAGCCGCAGTTTCCCATGGGGGTACAGAGAATATATAATTACTCTGAATATACAGGGTGAGGCAGCATAACTTCCTTTTTTCAAAACTTAATACAACCCATTGTATGAATCAGAAATTTTTATTTATTTTTTTATAATGTAGGTGCATACCTAAAGTTTTGTTTTATGTATTGAAGATCAAATTAGGTAGGTGACTTCCCCCATTCTCCATACACTGAGTAAACCGATTTCTGGCATTTGTCGCAACTCTTGCCAGCATAGCAGGCGTTATGTTGGCAATTTCTTCCTGGATGTTGGTCTTCAAATCTTGTAGGGTCCTTGGACGGTTCACATAAACACGGGATTTCAAAAAAACCCATAGAAAAAAATCACAAGGGGCCAAATCTGGAGAGCGGTCCGGCCACTCCAAATCCGCTCGAAAAGTAGGCCTCAACAGCAAAAGCATGCTCTTCACTGTTCCAACGCATGATGGCGACTGAACTGTGTCAGGACAAAACTTTTTACTCCCGCCTCTCGAACGAGACCACTAGCTCTCCACTACGTTTTCAACCGACTGAATGGCGCGCACTTTAAAAAAGGAAGTTATCCTGCCTCACCCTGTATATTCAGAGTAATTATATTTTCCTGTCGTAGTCAACTGTGAATCGCACATATGGTATCTCTGCGCCTGCGCAGACCAGTTTCAGAACCTTCTGGAAGATTAAAATAATTTTACCCCCGCCTCGCCCCGCCCACCCCGAATATATATAGCCCATGAGCAGGGCTAGGCCTCCAATTCTCTTTTTTCCGCGCTTTTAGCAACAGTTGAAGAACCTTCCTCTGACTAGTTCTTAATTTTACTTCGTCGGACTGCCCTTTTCCCGAGCCTTCTCCTTCCCTGACTTGGACTAGCTGACATCACAAACTCTGACGCAGTCCAGGTCAGGATTAGAGAGTCCAGAGTAAGTATTTGCCCCTTTCCCTTTGCTTAGTCTACCGCTGTGTTTAAGTGCTGTGCTAACTGCCTCCTTTGTTTGGGAGAGGGATATTTATGCCAGGCGTGTGCCATCAGCAGGGCCTTCATGCCACAAACGAGAACAAAATGAAGAATTGAGGTTTAAAATGGCCTTATATGAGCGGCGCTGCTACTATCTGCACCCCCTCAGTACCTTTCTAGTGTGACGGGCTCGTCGGGGCCCTAAACTTACCTTCTCTGTTCACAAAACCGCTTGGGCCACCTAGAAAGGCCACCAAGATGGCGTCCAGTCTTTGCAGCAGCGGTTGAGCCCTGTGAAAAGGGTGGGAAAAACTTCTTCGGCTCCGCCAGCCATTTTTGCGACCCTCTCCTGACCTGCAGGGAGAGTTTGAGGCCCCTCTGCTGGTCATTGAGGTGCAGCTCACAGAGCTGACGGAGGCTCCTAAAGCACAAAGTGTGCATGCGCAAGATTTGGCCTTGGCGATCTCTATTCTGCCTCGTGAGAAGGGAACCTCCTCCATACCGGCATCCTGCATATCAGCACCTCCCGAGGCCGGCAGGGGCAGGCCCGTGCTGGATGCACCTCTCTCGGGCCCACCTCCGCCTTCAGGCCATATCTGTCGCCGGCCCCTTGTATAGAGCCCCTCCGAGCTCAGTGCAGGAGCTCTCAGCGGAGGTGGTCAATGGCGGCCTCCTGAGTCAGGGAGCGCCCTGATGCCACCCATCGGGCCCGAGCCTGCCTCTCAGGGCAGGGAGCGCCCCAGCACGCAAAAGTGCAATTTCTGCCAAGTCAAGCGAGGCAGAGAACTGGGAGCTCTCTAGCACCAGCCCTTGGGTGTGCGCGCAGAGTGACGCCGATTCTGCGGGGCCAGAGCCTGCCTCTCGAAGTATGGAGCCTCACGCTCCCAGGCTGGAGCTCTCAACGGGAGATGTAATTTATGGCACAGGCCGTTTCCTGGCTCCTTTGCCTCCCTTTCGGGGGAGCATGAGCTCTCGTGTGTGAGGGAGGAACGCAGGCCCAGCCCCGTCCTCCCTCGGCTCTTTTGCCTCCATCTGGGAAGGCATCAGCCTTCGGCTTGTGAGAGAAATGCAGGCCACATCTCCCTCAGCTTCTCTGCACAAACTGTGGCGCAGAAGGGAGGAACGCAGGCCCAGCCACATCCCCCTTCGGCTCTTCTGCCTCTCTCTGAGGGGAGGGCTTGAGTTTCTCCAATTTTCTGGCACTCGCTCCATCCATTGCGCCGCCTGGAGAGGGGTGTGTGCCAATCTTGGCCTTTCTGGTTGCCAACTGAGCTCTTGGTACCGGCTTCTGAGCCCTCTTTTGCCAGATACTAGTGCTGAAGCTGTTGAAGGGAGGAGCATCCTGCCGCCAAGGCTCGGTATCAGCTCTGGTATCGGCCCGTGCTCCATTTCGACAACTCTCCCTCCAACAGTGAGGCATTTCTAGGGAGAGTCCTTCGATACCGTGCGCCTATGAGGCCATCTAGTGGACACTCACGGTATTGCCCCAGCCCATTTTTCCCCACCAGATGACGAATCTAATAAGGATTCAGGGCCAGGGGTAAGCAGCAGCACCGCATATCTACAACTTTTGGATACTGGCAGGGCTTATAGATGTGGAAGGCCAACTCTGCATGGTGTCACAGCCCATACACATGGATGGCCACTTGAAAAATTGTTGAAGTGTTTCTTTGAGCCACCCTGAGCCCCTTCGAGGAGATGGTGGCGGGGTACAAATAATGTTGTTATTTATTGTCATTGTGCTAATACACATCATATCATAAAATGGGCTGCCTCTGGTTAAGGCTAGCAGTTAGACTTAGCCCAATTGTCTTTCCTTTTGACTTAGAGAAGGTTTGCAGATAGTATGGTCCTTGAAGTATGACCACCCTTCTCCACTCCTATTTTTAGGATGGTAAGACTACCTGCAAATGTGTGCATGTGACTATATATCTCTTCTTTTCTTCTGCCTAATCTTAAGAGGCATGTTATGTTCAAATGCAATTACTGCTGAGTATATTCTGCTTAATGCTTTTAACAATACCCTCCATGTGATATCACATGATATTGTTCCCAGGCCATTGATTTTCCCCATGACATCTCAGTCTTTATTGGATAATTCTGTCACATAAAATTATATGCAACTGCTCCTGCTTCCATTACCCTGGAAAGTACACAGGTATTTTAGATTGATGATATGTTTACTCATCTCCAACCATTACTACTACATGATTTGCTTATCTTCAAACTACAAGGAAGATGATTCCATCTGAACATGAGGAAGAACTTCCTAATCATGAGAGCTGTTCAGCAGTACAATTCTCTGCCCTGACTGTGGTGGAGGCCCCTTCTTTGGAAGTTTTTTTAACAGAGGCTGAATGGCCATCTGTCAGGGATGCTTTGAATGCAATATTCCTGCTTCTTGGCAGGGGGTTGGATTTGATGGCCCATGAGGTCTCTTCCAACTCTATGATTCTGCGATTCTATCTTCCGCTCTCAATCCTTGGCTTCTTTTATTTACGATTTTACTGTCTCACGTGATGTATTCAGTAAATATATGGCGCATTAGCCTCACTGTTTGCCAAAGTAGTGCCATACAGCATTCTTTCGCACTTCGAATTTTTATAGCATTGCCTACCATGCCATGGCCTCGTGCACAGAAGAATTGTTCAAACCCATTTTTGCTCTTAATTGTTTAGCTGCTTGTGCTTTACTTAGGTTAGTGTATTCTTTCTCATGTTGCACCCTTAAGCACTCATTTTTCTTCGTGGTCTTTGCGAATGCACACTTGTGGAGAGACTGCGCCTGCATAGGCTCCAACGGAAACTTCTACAGTTTAAACTTTTCAAGTTTTGGCGGTAACCCCGCCCAGCCCTGGCAGGGGATAAAAGGGCGCCCCGCGCATACCCTCGCAATTCCTGTTTTTCCGCCGCACGGCTCACTTCGGATCTTTGAGATATGTCAACGACCAGATTTAAAAGATGCACGAATTGTCCGAGAAAAATTCCTGATTCAGACAAACACACTCTTTGTCTGTTGTGTCTTGGCGAGGCACACATTACCTCTTCGTGTCATCACTGTCAAGCGCTGACGGCACAATCCCGTAAAAATCGGGTTCATCGGCTTCGATACCTCTTGTACCAGCAGACGTTAGCTCCGGTACCATCAACATCGACACCGGCGTCGACGTCAACTTCGGTATCCAAGCCATCGACATCAACATCAGCCAAGGCGTCTCAGCCGTCGACGTCGAAGGAGGCGTCGACTTCGAAATCCGTCGATCCCTCGACCCAGGCCGAGCCTCACCAAAGAAGGGCAAGAAAGGCCGCACAGAAAAGACCGAGGTCAGCTATGTCGACAGCTTCTAAGGCCTCAGTGTCGACAGCTTCTAAGGCCACGAGGCCGATGAAGCAGAAGGAACCATGCACGATAACAACCGAGACCGTGCGCATCCGGCACTCCTCGGCCAGCTCGGTGGCGTCAGTGAGGTCGATTAGGTCCACGAGGTCGACATCGGCGACTCCGCCATCTTCCACGGCGGTTCGCATTGCTTTTCGCCGAGCTCAAGAGGAATCTCGGCGTGCTTCCACCTCATCCTCTGTTCCGCCCACCCCGGGCAAGTCTCTGTCGAAGACGGCACAGCCACCGGCAAAGAAGAAGAAGACGATGCTGCCTCCATCCTCGTCTTCTTCCTCCCGAAGACCGACCACTGCCTCCTCGGCCACCTCGTCTGCGAGGTCATCGCCATTGCAGCCTGCTCAACCCCAGCCAATTTCCCAGCCTGCTCGGGAGTTGTGTCGGTCGCCAGAACCGCCTATCGAGCAACCTAATTCCCCTGTGATTTCGGTGGACACGGTGATCGAGGCGCCAGTTCGTCTTGTGACTGCCAGACAGGAGCTTTTTCCATCTGTGACAGCCAGACAGGAGACCGTGACAACTGTGACGGCAAGACAGGAGACTTCTCCGATGACGGAGACTCCGGAAAGAGGCAGACAGACTATGAGACTGGCTCGTGCCATTCAGGCCTCAGCATCCAAAGGCCCTCCAACCGTTTTGCCACAACAACCAGTTCGGGACGTTTCTTCGTCCCCTCCTCCCCAGTCCATTGCTGCCGAGGAGGAAGAGGAAGATGGCGAGTTGCCGGGATCGGTACACTCGGGATCGGTTCTGTCTCTCGGGATCGAGAGATCACCTACCCATGATGCGTACGAGGTCGATCCACCATCCCCTACAGACAATGTCCGAGCCTTTGCAGATCAAATGGCTCGTATGGCAGACGCCTTGGGCTTGGAGGTCAAGCAGACTTCCAAGGCAGTACAGGACCCAGTTTTTAAGAGGGCGCAATCAGAATCTCCACCTGCTCCTCTTTTACCCTTCCTTCCCTATCTCCTCGAGGTCATCCAAGGCTCTTGGAAAACCCCTTCCTCCATCCCTCCTACATCCAAGAAGATAGAGGCATGGTACAGAACAGACGATGAGGGCTTGGAGTGGCTCAAACATCACCCCGATCCCAACTCGGTGGTGGTTAAAGCGGCTCAGGCGTTCGGGAGGCAATCGTCAACGCCGTCTGATCGAGAGGGGAAGAGGTTCGACGCAGTCGGCAGAAAGCTTTACTCTGGCGCCCTCTTGTTAGCTCGGATGGCTAACTATGGCGCGTGCATGGGCGCTTACCAACAGATACTTTGGGAAAAATCGGCACCGTTTTTCCAAAGAATGTCTGAGGAGGATCGTACCGTCCTCTCCACTCTGGCCCAAGAAGCAAACTCCTTGGCGCATCATCAGATGCAAATGGCCAAGCACACTGAGGACACTGCCGGCAAGATGATTACCCACGCCGTGGCTATTAGGAGGCATGTTTGGCTCCGCTCGTCTGGCCTCTCAACATCCTCGAGGCAGGTCATTGAGGACCTTCCCTTCGACGCCCTCGGACTCTTTAACGCTGGGACGGACGACAAGCTCAAGTCCAATCATGACTTTAAGACTTTGGCTACCAAGTGCGGGTTTGAGAACCAGAACCAGGCGCAGAGAACTAGATGGTTCCAATACAAGCGTCGACACACGGTTCGGTACCGTACGATCCAGTACCGCCAGTCAGTCCGTCCCCTACATTCATCCCAACAAACCCATCCTCAGCAACCTCAACAGCAGCGCAGACAACCCCAGCAGCAGCGCTCGAGGTCCTGCCAGGCTTCAGGAGGCAACCAGGCCAGACATCGTATTTGACACCCTAATGGACGATACCGCTTGCAGATCCGTTACCGATGTTGTTCCCATGTCCCTCCCGATGATACCCACCCTCATTCTTCCATCCGGCTCGACACCGTTCGGAGATTGCCTGACAAACTTTCTCCCTGCATGGGAAAATATCACCTCAGATGCATGGGTTTTAAAGGTTGTAGGCGAAGGTTATGCATTGGAGTTCGAAGAACTCCCACCAACGGGACACATTGTCGATACCGAACCATCTTCGACAATTCTGACAGAAGTCGAGATCTTGTTTCTAAAGGGGGCCATTTCTCCCCTACCGGACTCTCAAAACCATCGAGCCTTTTTCTCCAGATACTTTACTGTCCCAAAGCCGGATGGCTCCCTCCGCCCAATCCTCGATCTCAGAGACTTAAACTCTTTCATCGAACCCCAAAGGTTCCGGATGGTGACGGTATCGTCCATACTTCCCCTCCTCAGATAAGGAGATTTCTTCTCGTCCGTCGACCTCCGAGACGCTTATTTTCACCTTTCTGTCAGAAAACACCACAGACACTTCCTGGCTTTCAGGGTAGCGGGACAGACTTTTGCCTTCAACGTGCTTCCGTTCGGGCTCGTGACGGCTCCGAGAACTTTTACCAAATGCATGTCGGTGGTTGCAGCAGCCCTCAGAAGGGAAAAAACCCGCATTTTCCCATACCTGGACGACTGGTTGTTGGCGGCTCACTCCCCAGACCTCCTGCGAGTCCAGGTGGCAAAGACACTTTCCCTCCTCGAAGACCTGGGTCTCCAGCTGAATGAGGAGAAGTCTCATCTGGAACCCACCACTTGTATAAAGTTCATAGGCGCCATGTTCGATTCTCTCTCCCAATCCGTGTTCCTCCCAGAGGAGAGATTCAGGGCTCTACGTGCCGAGGCGCTCAAAGTTCGTCGATCCCGAGTAGTTTCAGTGAAGCAAATACAAGTCCTCCTCGGACACATGGCTTCCACGGTAATGGTGACACCGTTGGCAAGACTCCGCTTCCGTCCCCTCCAGAGATGGTTCCTGGATCACTTCAATCCAATGCGGGACAGCGCCTCAAAAGTCTGCTGGTCCCGAGGTCAGTAAAAGACTCACTGAACTGGTGGATGAACCGCCAGCATGTCTGCAAGGGCATCCCTTTCCACCCGGAGCCTCCATCCGTCACTATCACGACGGATGCCTCGATGTTCGCATGGGGATGCCATACAGAAGACCTCTCGGTACACGATCTCTGGTCCCTGGAAGAAAGACAATGCCATATAAATTACTTAGAGCTGCTGGCAATCTTCAAGGCCCTAAGGGCATTCGCCCTCCTTGTCACCGGAAAATCTGTCCAAATCCTCACGGACAACATGGTGGCAATGTTTTATGTGAACAAACAGGGCGGAACGGGCTCGAGAAGACTGCTCAAGCTGTCATTAGAGCTGTGGGAGTGGCGTGTAGCCAGGTCGGTGTCGATAACAGCCCTGCACCTTCCAGGCGAGACCAACGTCGAGGCAGATGCGCTCAGCAGAACCAAGTCGACCTCGCACGAATGGAGGCTGAACCCCGACGAGCTGGCCAAGATCTTCAGAGACTGGGGTCTTCCGGCTGCCGACCTCTTTGCGTCACCTCTAAATGCTCAACTGCCACAGTTTGGCGCACGCCTGGCTCCGAACGCGGTACCGGTGTGTCTCGGGGATGCATTTCTTCTAGATTGGTCAAAACATCTGCTCTACCTCTTTCCACCCTTCCCGCTCATCCCGAGGGTGATCGAGAGAATTCAGTCGGCGCAAACGAACTGTATCCTGATAGCGCCGGAATGGCCACGACAACCGTGGTTTCCAGTCCTCCTCCAGCTGTCCGAGGAACAGATGAGACGCCTTCCACTGCGGCAAGATCTACTCTCCCGAGAAGGGGGCCAGCTTCTCCACCCCGACCTTGCTTCTCTTCACCTTTCGGCGTGGAGGATCCAGTTCTAAAGTCTCTCTGTCCAGGCATTCTTCCCATCCTGGCTGCAGCTCATAAACCGGCAATGAAGAAGTGCTACTCAGCGTGCCTCAACCGCTTCCAGGCTTTCCTCTCTGAGAAGGGACTGGACGACCCTCAGCCTTCGGTACCATCAATTCTCTTGTTCTTACTGCACCTTACCGAACGGGGTCTGTCGCTGTCATCGCTGAAGTCTCACTTGGCGGCCATCTCGTGGCACCTTCAGCGAAGAGGAGAAGCCTCTTTGTTTAAGGACAGCTCGGTGAAGTTCTTCTTGAGGGGGTTCAACAATCTTCATCCTCCGGTTCGTTCTCCAACTCCCGGCTGGAACCTCGACCTCGTGCTGACACAGCTCGCACAAGCTCCCTTCGAACCTCTGGCGTCAATCGATCTTCGACTTCTTTCCTGGAAAGTGGCCTTTCTCGTCGCGATCACCTCGGCCCGTAGGCCGTCGGAACTGGCGGCGCTAAGAGTGGACGAACCATATTTTGTTGTCCACGAGGATAGGGCTGTTCTCCGCACAGATGTGACTTTCCTACCCAAGGTTGTATCCCCTTTCCATGTTAACGAAGACATTGTTCTTCCTTCGTTTTTCCAATCTCCCTCTATCCCGACGAAGAAAAGACTCCATATGCTCGACGTGCGGAGAGCATTGCTGTGTTATAGGGATAGAACTGCTCAGTCTCGAAGGACTCAACGACTTTTTGTTGCATATGCCCATGATAAGATGGGTTTGCCGATCACGGCACAGCGCCTCTCTCACTGGATTACCTCGACCATCGAGCTTTGTTATCAGCTGGCTCGACAACAACCCCCCTCGGTTGTCCGGGCTCGGTCAACCAGGGCAATGGCGGCATCTACTGCCTTTCTTAAGGGGATTCCTCTGGACGCTATTTGCAAGGCGGCCATTTGGAAAACTCCCCAGACATTTGTTTCACATTACAGATTGAATACCAGGTGTACACCTGACATGGCCTTTGGGAGGGCAATTTTAGTGTCGTGTCCACCATAGGATCTCACACCAAATTGTCTCATCGGTACCGTGGGTTTGTTTCGGTACCGTGCGACACGCTATGATGTTGTTTGATATGTACACGGGTTGCTCAAATAGAGCTGACTACTGACGATGGTGAATGTACTTGCACTTGTTAAATGTGTTACATTACTTGCCTGGCATACAGGCAACCTTGCACTCGAGCCTCTTTGGGCTCATCATGTCTAGTGCCTTTTCTACTGATGTGTTGTTTCTTACTGCCAAATGTTTATGCAACTACTTGAAGTACCCTCATTGCAATGAGTGTGTTTTGTTTACCAAGGGTCAAAAGGTTTACGTAACTGTTCCAAGAATGCCCTCACTGTGAATTGGCCATCTACATGTGGCCGGGAGGATCACGTACTCCCACACGTTTATGCACTGTGCCCTTCTTATGAAGTGATAACGATACCTTGTTCATGACTTGTTTGCACTTAATAAAATTGTTTGGCCCTTTATTTGATGGTTGGTTTGCCTTCTTCCCGCCTCCGGGACCTGAGCTTGCTAGTCTCCACAAGTGTGCATTCGCAGAGACCACGAAGAAAAATTGTAGGTTACATACCTGTGACCATCTTTCTTCGAGTGGTGCTCTGCGAATTCACACTAACCCGCCCAGCCTCCCCTCAGTTAAACCTCCAATTTCTCGTTGCCTTAGCGGCGTAGGAATTGCGAGGGTATGCACGGGGCGCCCTTTTATCCCCTACCGGGGCTGGGCGGGGTTACCGCCAAAACTTGAAAAGTTTAAACTGTAGAAGTTTCCGTTGGAGCCCGCGCAGGCACAGTCTCTCCACAAGTGTCAATTCGCAGAGCACCACTCAAAGAAAGATGGTCACAGGTATGTAACCTACCATTTGACAACCTCCTGTTTAGACCATGTTGTTGGATTTAGGCTGCCAACCTTTGCCTCAGTCTGGCAGAGGTTAGCCCCAGAGACCTGGTCCTAAGGTCTATCAGTTCATACCACATGTCTTCACTACCAGTTGAAGAGAGGCCCAGACCTTGTTACTGAAAGGCTGGTTTAACACCGTTATCCATTAGTACTTTTCTCTTGCATTTTCTTCGGTTACTTCTGAATGCCTGATAGGGATGGTGACTAATGCGCTATCCTGAACCTAAGAAACATTAGCTGATACATCCATTCTCCCAAGCCTTGGATGATATCACTTTCTACTATTCTTCCCTTTGTTATTGATGCTTCGTTTGCCAAACTGATTTGAGAGATGTTCATTTGTCAGTAGGTCCCTTCCTTCATCGTTGGGGACCAGTCCTTTGTTTGATGCACGGCAATTTGGTCTCATGACTGTTTTTCGTGCTTTCCCCAAGTGTAGGGGAAACGGGCTGCCATGGTAACCCGTTTTCACCTCAGTGACATTACAGCTATCTTTGCATCTATAACTGACTACTGGCAACTATCAAAGCTTCTACTTGCTTCTCATACCTGGTTTACGTGGGTTTTCCTCATATGACTTTAACTACAACTGCGATACTTCACGCATGGCCCTATTCTGGTCCATGCACGCATGTTTCTCTTTGTTATTACCTCGGTTATGATCCTCACATTCATCAAGCAGCATCTGTGTAGCTTGTCCTTGACCAAGGAATATCCCTAGATTTCTAAATGTGGGTTCCTTCCTTCGGAGTGGGGATACACATTTGAAGGACCTTGAAGGCCGCCATACAATTCAGTTTTTTTGGAAAGCTACTAGTTGAACAGGACATAAACTTACTCGAACTATCGCTGTTGGGGCACATAGTCCAAGCCCTCACAGGTAACATCACCACCACATTCTGAAAAGCAAGTGACGTGAGAAACAGCCTCCGCTTCTGGCATTTAACTTTCATCTATGGAACTGGTGCACCAACAGTAGGATCCACCTTGTACTAGTATATCTTCCTGAAGACATGAATACGTTAGCCGGCCACCTAGGCAGGGCATCATTCTCCTCCCTCTATTCCTCTATGTGTCTCTATTGGTTCTCCTCACAATTGGGTGGTGTCCAAACTGCAAGTTGATAATGTAGGCTGAGCCCTCATTGCGCTAGCCATGCTTCTTTCCTCCCTGAGATGCTCCAGGATGAGCTGATGCACCTCTCCAATTACTCAGATCTCACGCCCCAGTAGGGTTGAGGCCCCCATTCCAAAGTACATCGTCTAGAATGACAATTTGAAGAATATGGCTGATCAGTAAGGCTGAACCCATCTATCCCTGGCACAGCCACTGAGGACTATCTTAGAGACAGCACAAAGAGCCTGTTAAACTCTGTCGTTTAAATTGGACCTGGTTTCGGCCTCTTTGCCTCCCTATTGATTTTGATCCAGTTTCAACCTTGATTTTCTGATTCTGTTTCACAAGGAGTCGGAGGCGATTGAACAAATAAACAACAAATTTGTTGTTTCTATCATGGGTGCGGGGCTTTTTCACTTCCTCTTTGCAGTGCTACCTTATTTATTATTGATTCATTTAGAGTTTTTATAACCCGGTCTTCTCGACCTCTGAAGAGGGACTTGGGCTGGCTAACAGCAGAAAATTCAACACAAATATAGTAAACATAATAGCATCATAATACATTAATACAAAATACATTAAAATACAGATCATACAGTTACAAAGGCCAGGTCGTCAGGATACCTTGTGGCCATATCCTGTTTTAGGAGGAAACTGGATTCTCCTGTCACATTCTTGGACCTCTGTTAGTCCATTTCATCAAGAGCTGAGAAATAGGAATGTTCTGTTGCCCTTTTGGCCCGTCTTCGAGCATGGAGATCGTGCTTTCTGGTTAACTGAGCTTCAACTTGGGGTTCCTGACCTTACGGATATGTCCTATCTCATGTAAATGGCTTATTGGTACGTTGTTTGCGGTGTCATATGAAGGTGCTTTTCATGCTTTTCACTTCCGGTGGAGGCAGCATGGAGGCTGCAGCAGCTTACTGAAGCTCCTAGAGCTCCAGAGCTGTTAACCTCACTCAAAGGGTCGGGGGAGCCACAATCTCCCCCCAACGACGACAGGCTGAAGTCGTGTTGGCTTTTACCAAGGCAAGCGGCAAGGGGGGTTTCCCTGGAAGCCTCTCCCTGTGGCTAAGGTCCTTGGAAATAAGACCCGAGTTGAGGTTCGGCAGGCGGCCTACCGCCTCCATTTAAAAACAGCATTTACTACAAAAGAGAAGAAGAAGAATTTAAGAAAGATAAAGCACACGGAGGGAAAAAGGAAAGGAAAGAAGGAAATGTAAAGAGATATCCGTAGGAAGCTATCCGCAAAAGAAAATGAACGGAATGGGAATGAACACAAATGAAGGACTCTGAGTTACTTACAAGATATTTACGAACGCGGTGAAGGCCAGCAAGCTCGAGCGCCAAGGAGGTGAGCCGAGCCGAGAGGAGGCAGAGACGCGAGAGACAACGGAGCGGCGGCGATAACGCGGAGAACACGGCAAGGAGGAACGCGGAGGCTTTGGCCTCGTGAAGACCTCGGCTGCCCGTGGCGGGCCGGGGGCGATAGTCAAAGAGTGCCGCTGAGCAGGAAGCCCTTGCAGAAGGGACCACGAATTCCAAGACGGAAAGAAGCGCAAAGCCGTAAAGCAAAGAAAGGCTGAAAAAGGGCCGGAAAGGCGGAAGAAAGGCCGCGAGAGAAAGGAGCAGGAGAAGAGTACTACCTAAGGGGCAAGAGAAATGGAAATATATTTTTAACAAGCTCTAAATAGCTCCAGATAGCACGAGGAGAAGGGGAAAGAGAAGAGGAAAGAAACCGTCGCACCCCAGCGTTTTGGGAAAGAAGAGCTGAGCGTGAAAAAGGAGCAAGGAAATATCCAAGCACTGGATTAATTTTGAGTTAATTCAAACCAACCCCAACCCTGCTGAAGAAGAAAGAACAGAAAACAGCAAAGGTAAAAAAGTTGAATTAAAGAGATTGACACAATATGATTAAGAGTAAAACATTTTGATATATGTAATATTGCACAATATAACATAATATAATTTACGAGGTATTATAGAGGTAATACAAAAGGTATTGACTGTAAGACTGTACTATTAAACTCCTATGTGAATGCTGAAAGTATAAAATTGCACTGAGGGTTACTTGTTACTACATTGAATGGTATAGTACTTTTTTGCAACCTATGGCCTGATAGTAGAGTAATATACTTAGGATAGGACTTAACAACAACTCAAACTGTGTTGTATTGTATTGTATTATATTGTAAAACACCATGTTATGGCAATAATTTACTTTAATTTACTAATTTAATTTACTGAAAAGTTAAATGTTGTACTGTAGCGAAGTTAAGCAACTAGTACCTGCAAATATACCATAGTAACAGCGGTAAAGAGGTGACTGCCAAAACACAGGTAGAAACATTGGGAAAACAAAAATAAAAGAAGAGGACTACTCGAAGGAAGCTGCAAGAAAGTGCTGAGGGCAGCCATCTGAATATAGGACTTTTTGGACCAACAGAAGCTGTAAAAATCCAGAGAAGCGACAGGAAAAGAGAAATTTTGAAAAGGAAGAATCACAGAAGCATGGAGCAATTTCCAGTATTGAAAGGTACCAAACTAGCAGGGATAAGAAGACACTCTCTTCACTCCCTGCAGAGTGAAAAAACACAAAAGCCATTAGAAGAGAAACCTCCCAAAGCTCAAGAGGAACCCTCTTTGGCAGACATAATGGCAGAACTAATTAAAATACAAGGGACTCAAATAAAGCTACAAGAAGCACAACAAGAGACGCAAGCATTACAAAAGAAATTAGAAACTAAAATGGAGAAAATGATTAAAGACGAAATGGGAAAGTTAGGAGAAGAAATAAAAGAGGAGCTATCGGTGGTAAGAGCAGAGATGAGTACAATGCAAACTGAAATAAATGAAATAAAGAAAGAAAACACGATACGGAAGAAAATTTTAGAAAAAACAAACAAAAGGGTGGACAAGTTAGAAGAAATAACTGAGAGAATAAATAAAATGCAAGAAAGGACGGACAGAAATGAAACAGATTATCAGATTAGAATCAGAAATATAGAAGAAAAAGAACAAGACAACCTAAGGAGTATTGTAACAGAAATAACGGCAAAGATCTTAGATCTGCCATTACAGGAAATGGACAAAAATATAGACAGACTTTATAGAGTGCAAACATTATATGCAAAGAAAAAAGGAACAGCCAGAGATATTGTGGTCCATCTAACAAGAAAATACTTAAGGGACCAAATCCTTACAAACAACGCCAGAGAGCCCACTACTTTCAGAGGTAAAAAAGTAACTATCCTAAAGGAAGTGTCAGCTTCTGATATGAACAAGAGGAAACAATATTATTTTTTAACTGATGAACTAAAAAGATTGCAGATAAAATTCAGATGGGAAAGAAGAGAGGGCATAATGGCAACTTACAAGGAAGAAAAGCATTGGATAACATCATTAGAAAAAGCCAAGTTGTTCTACCAAAAAATTAAAAGAGATCAAGAGGATAAGAAAAAACAACCGGAAAGGAATTCAACCAGAGAGGAAGAGAGAGAATCAAGTGAGGATGACATGGAAGTAATGGAAATGAGGGATCCAACTAAAAGAAGCAAAGGAGAAAAGAGAGCAAGGCAAATATCACCCGAAGATTATAATAAACAAATACATAAAAATAAGACAATAAAGGACTTAATAGACTTGAAACTTGATGATGGCGCTGAAAATACTGTCGAATAATGTAAACGGGCTAAACAGCCCGAATAAAAGGAAGCTGATAAACAACATGTTTAAGAGTTTAAAATGTGATGTAATAGCGGTTCAGGAGACCCACATAATGCAAAGACATATCGCCCACTTGGAAAACAAATATTTAGGTAAACTATTTTGCTCCTCAGCAGCAAAAAAGAAGAGGGGGGTGGCATTATACATCAAAGAAAATCTGAACCCAGAATTAGCTTTTAAAGATGATGAGGGGAGAGCAATTGGTGTGAAGTGTGTAGTTAACGGCCTCGAGTTACTTATCTGCAATATATACGCTCCTAACGGAGCCAAATCTAACTTCGTAAAGTCTTTAAAAAAAGAATTAACTGAGCACAGGACTAGTAATATTATTGTTTTGGGAGACTTTAACGGAGTTTTAGACAACAAAATAGATAAAGCAGGGAAAAAAACAAGGGGAGGAGATCCTAAAGGAGGGAAATTACCAGCGATCTTCACACAGCTACAAAAGGAATTTCACATACAAGACATCTGGCGGACCCTACACCCAGAAACAAGGGACTATACTTTCTTCTCCCAAAGACATGAGACATGGTCTCGTATAGATATGTGTTGGATGTCCAGAGCTCTGGTAGGTAAAACCAAGAAGACAACAATATTACCCAGAACCCTTACGGACCACTGTCCACTGAAAATTGAAATGATAATTAATCAGCAAGAGAGAAGATGGAAGTTAAATGATTCATTAATACAATCAGAGGAAGATATAAAACAGAATAAAAAAATATTAAAGGAATATTTTGAGAAAAACATGGACAAAGGAACTAAACTGGGAACAGTTTGGGACGCCAGTAAGGCGGTTATTAGAGGGCATCTTATACAGCAAGGGGCCATTAAAAATAAACTAAGGATAGAAGAACAACGGAAACTAGCTGAGAAACTTGAAAAGAAAGAGAATGAACTAAAGAAAAGACCGGGAAACAAAAAAATCCAACTAGAGCTAGAAATGCTAAGGAAGGAAGTAAACGCTACACAAATAAATCAAATGGCTAGGAAATTAAAATATCTAAAGGCACAATACTTTGTGAAAGCTAACAAGCCGGGTAAATTTCTGGCCAGAATGTTGGCAAAGAGAAAACAAAAGAGCTATATAACACAAATAATAGAAGATGGTAAGATCTACACGGAGGAAAAGGAAATAGCAAACAAATTCAAAGAATACTATCAGAAATTATATGAAAAAGACGCTGTGAAAGAAGAGGACATAATGAAATATATTTCAGATCAAAAAATCCCCAAAATATCTGATGTGGAAAGAGGGCTGCTGAACAAGGAGATAGAAGTGGAAGAGATTACAAGAGCCATAAAGAGGATGGCTAATAATAAAGCCCCAGGCCCGGACGGGCTGACGGCACAATATTATAAAACATTCAGAGAAGAGTTAATGCCTTGCCTCAAAGAAACAATGAATAATATTCTGAAAGGGGAGGGGATGCCAGAGACGTGGCGTGAGGCACATATATCAATAATACATAAGGAAAACACGGAGACAACTAAATTAAAAAACTATCGCCCTATCTCTCTCTTAAATAATGATTGTAAGATCTTCACGAGTATAATAGCAGAAAGGTTTAAAGTATTATTAAGAGATAAAATCAAAGAGGACCAAAAAGGATTCTTACCGGGAAGGCAAATGAGGGATAACATCCGAACAATCCTTAACATCATAGAATATTATGAAAAAAATCATCAAACAGAAGTAGGTCTGCTTTTCCTGGATGCGGAAAAAGCTTTTGACCAAACAAACTGGGATTTCCTGTTACTGTTGCTGAAAGAAATGGACATAGGTTTCCCAATACTAAACGTAATAGGAACTATGTACTATAGACAAACAGCCAAGGTACTAGTTAACGGCATCCGCACAGAAGAGATCAAAATACAAAGAGGGGTACGACAAGGGTGCCCCCTTTCCCCGCTTTTGTTTATAATGATATTGGAAGTCTTATTAGAAAATCTAAGAAGGAACAAAGAACTAAAGGGCCTTAAAATAAGATCAGAAGAATATAAAACGTTAGCTTTTGCAGACGATGTAGTTTGCATTATAGAAAATCCGGTAGAGTCGGCCCAAAAATGGATCTCCAAAATCGAAGAATTTGGTAAACTTGCGGGGCTTAAGATAAACAAAAACAAAACAAAAATCCTCACAAAAAATGTTAAGGAAGAAAGAAAGGGGAAAATACTCTCGAACACCAGAATAGAAGTGGTTAAAAAAACTAAATATCTGGGTATTATAATTTCAACATCAAACATAAATCTATTCAAGGACAATTACGAGAAAATGTGGGACAATATAAGGAAGAAATTTAACAACTGGAAGTATTTAAACTTATCAATATTGGGGAAGATATCAGCTTTCAAAATGAGTGTGTTACCCAAAATAACTTTCCTGTTTCAAATGATACCGATTATTAAATCCAATACATGTTTCAAAAATGGAACAAGGATATAATAAAATTCATATGGGATGGGAAAAAAGCCAGGGTAAAGATGAAATATCTCACTGATGCCAGAAGTAGGGGAGGAATGGCTATGCCAGACATGCAGGTTTATTTTGAGGCCTGTGCATTATCATGGGTTAAAACTTGGGCCACCTTAGAGCCAAAAAAAATATTAACTATAGAAGGGCATGACATCAGACGAGGGTGGCACGCCTACCTCTGCTATGGAAAGGCAAAGATAGAAAAGAATTTTACAAATCACTATATCAGAGGCCCCCTCCTAAGGATCTGGAACAAATATAAAGGTTTCATGTATGATAAGATACCCATGTGGACATCACCAGGAGAGGCATTTCATAAAAGAGAACTACCAAAAAATAGATGGCTGAACTACAGACAACTGCTGGTCAAAACTAATAATGAGTGGTATTTGAAATCGATGGAGGAATTAAAGAAAGAAGACAACGAAATGAGCTGGCTTCAATATATGCAAGTTAAAGAATGCCTAAAAGAAGATCAAAAGGTGGGGTTCAGCGAAAAGGAATCTTGTTGGGACATAATTATGAAAAAAGGGAAAAAATTGATTAGAATCTTATACCAAAAATTATTAGAATGGAACAACGAGAAGGAGTTGGTGAAAGAAAACATGGTAAAGTGGGCTAAAGATATAGGTCACTCTATATTATTAAAAGAATGGGAACAAGTGTGGAAGATTAAATTGAAATATACCAAAGCTAATAGTATAGTAGAGAACTGGTTCAAAGTCTTCTACAGATGGCATTTGACACCCGTTCAATTGGCAAAATTCGGCAACAATCACAACACCCAATGCTGGAAGTGTGGAAAAGAGGCTGGAACGTATTTTCATTTATACTGGGATTGTAAGAAGATCAAAACGTTTTGGTTAATGGTCCACAAACACACACAAAACATCATGAAAATAAAGTTCAATATCAAACCCGAATACTATCTACTAAATATAACTGATTTGGGACTGAAGAAAAATGAAGAAAAAATGTTGTTTTATTTGTCATCAGCGGCCAAAATATTAATAGCACAAAAATGGAAAAGCAAAGAAACTCCAACGAATGAAGATTGGATAAAGAAAATAACAGACCTCAGGGATTGTGACATTTTATCGAACCACATAGAAACACAAAGCAAGACTAAGCAAATAAATTGGAATTTATTGAACGAATATCTAAAAAACAAACATAAATTAGATATTTAAAAGCCTACGGGTTTGAAGGATAAAAGACATGAGGAGAAAAGGGGAAAAAAATGGTAAAGCGAGAAAATTGCTCCTCGGTGGGCTGAACGGAAGTGACTCAAATCATCACATCCCTCGTGTTTGATCCCCTCCCCCCTCTTCCCTATCTACTCCCTATCTTTGCCCTCCCCTAACTTACCCTGCACGTCTGTCTAATTTCTATAACTTTCTATCACTATAATTGTTCCCACTCTTTCACTGTAAAGGAAAACTGCATAAAAAAAAATAAAAAAAAAATACAGATCATACAGTTACAAAGGCCAGGTCGTCAGGATACCTTGTGGCCATATCCTGTTTTAGGAGGAAACTGGATTCTCCTGTCACATTCTTGGACCTCTGTTAGTCCATTTCATCAAGAGCTGAGAAATAGGAATGTTCTGTTGCCCTTTTGGCCCGTCTTCGAGCATGGAGATCGTGCTTTCTGGTTAACTGAGCTTCAACTTGGGGTTCCTGACCTTACGGATATGTCCTATCTCATGTAAATGGCTTATTGGTACGTTGTTTGCGGTGTCATATGAAGGTGCTTTTCATGCTATCTTGGCACGTAACATGAGCCCTATTATGACTTACTATGACAAGATCATGCCGTATTGATGTGATTTTCTGCTCAAGAAAGCCTTCCATTCCTAGTTTTCTCCAAGATTGTTCCTCTTAGTTCGGTCACTACACTCTGTGCTTTTTTATATAGAACAACAGGACTCATGAAATCTCCTAGGCTGTTTCTAAGGTACCAGGAGGATGCCAGTGGCCTCCTGGTGCTCCCGCAGAATGGTCTTTGGATCATGTTGTGGTTTATCTGGCTTACCAGTTGAATGGTTGCAGTTCACCTGGGTAGGTTCAGGATGACCCTACTGGATCTGTGGGAACTTCCATTGCCCTTCTGAGGGGTTTTCTTTTGAAGACCTCTGTTGAACAGATGCTTCACCTATTTCATATGCCTTCATCTTGCACATTGAGGTTGATGCTCATTGTTGTAAAGGTGTAGCGTTTGGCAGAGCCATCTTTTCCTTTCTGTGAAGGGTCATTCCACAAGGTCAATGCCACTTCTATGGCCTTCATGAGGAGCTTGCAGCTGGATGCAGTTTGCCATGCTGCCACAGGGTCCACACCGCTTAGCTTTGTGCCTCACTACAATTTGGATGTCTCCTCCAAGAGGGATGCTTCATTTGGAAGGGCAGTCCTCTTCTCTGCGGTGGCATGACGCCCACCAACCAGAGTTGCTAGCTCGCTAATCTACCATATATGCGATTCACAATTGACTACGACAGGAAATTATAAGTTGCTTACCTGTAACTGTAGTTTCCTGAGTAGTCACCTGTGAATTCACACATCCCCGCCCGTCCTCCCCTCGAGTGTTATGCCCCGCCTTCTGGCTGCTTTGCGGCGGAAGAGAATTGGAGGCCTAGCCCCGCTCATGGGCTATATATACTCGGGGTGGGCGGGGCGAGGCGGGGGTAAAATGTCTATTTTAATCTTCCAGAAGGTTCCGAAACTGGTCTGCTCAGGTAAGCAACTTATAAATATGCAAAATAATTAAAAATAAATAAATAAATATATAACAACCCCCCCCCCCGGGTGGCGCAGTGGTTTAAACCACTGAGCTGCTGAACTTGCTGACCGGAAGGTTGGCGGTTTGAATCCATGGAACGGGGTGAGCCCCTGCTGTTAACCCCAGCTTCTACCAACCTAGCAGTTCAAAAACATGCAAATACGAGTAGATCAATAGGTACAGCTTCTGCAGGAAGGTAATGGTGCTCCATGCAGTCATGCCGGCCACATGACCTTGGAGGCATCTATGGACAATGGCTTAGAAATAAAATGAGCACCACCCCCCAGAGTCAATTTCAACTAGACTTAATGTCAGGGGAAATCTTTACCTTAAATGTACATATATATTGTATATATTTTTTATTTTTAATTATTGTGCATATTATATATATAATTATTGTGCATAAATAGAAATGTGGACAATGTACATCCATTTATTTATTTATTATATTTGAGAAGGCCTGTGGGCCTTCTCAGACCACAGGCGACTCAAGGCGGTTTACAGAGGCGACAATTCAATGCCCAACAACACCATAAAAACATTTTAAACATTTTAAAACATTAACATATAACATAAAACCATAACAAGATCAATATGACATAAATCATTTGCGTCTCCTAGTTAAAACATTGTCCAATCTCATCATCCAGTTGTTCCATATTCCTATGTCTGTTACACTGCATTTTCAAATGCTTATTTATTTATTTATTTTTACAGGATTTATATTTTGCCCTTCTCACCCCGCAGGAGACTCAGGGCGGATTATGATGTACACATATATGGCAAACATTCAATGGAAAAAACACACAACAGATACAGACAGACGTCAGAGGCTATTTAACTTTAGAGGAGCTGTCAGTTTCATCGTCCATCTGCGACACTGATGAAGTACTTCCACATAACCCACATGCTTTTGCCCGTGTGCTTTGCTGGAGTCTTTTTTTTATGGCCTCGTAAATGAGTTAAAATAGCCTCCCCACACATAGGTGGTACCTAATTTTCCTACTTAACAGATGCAACTGTCTTTCGAGTTGCAAAGGTCGACAACAAGTTACACAATTGGTCGGAAGCTCACTCCGTCCCGGGCTGGCTTCGAACTAATGACCTTTTTGGTCAGAAGTGATCTTAATGCAGCTGACACTCGGACAGCTGCAACACAGTCCCGCTTGCTCAAAAAGCCAATTCTTGACTTTTTTTCCGGAATGTTAAAAGGGAGGAGACTGATCTAATGTCCCTAGGAAGGGCTTTCCATTGCCAAGGGGCCATCACTGAGAAGGCCCTGTCTCTCGTCCCCGCCAAATGTATTTGTAATGGGATCGAGAGCAGGGCCTCCCCAGACAATCATAACGTCCTAGATGGTTCATAAGGGGAGATGCGTTCGGACTGGTGAGTTGGGCCAGAACCGTTTAGGGCTTTATAGGCTAAAGCCAGCACTATTTATGTGTGTATATCTATCTATGTATATAATAAAAGTAAAAACTTGTATGCGGAGGACAAAAGTGTGGCAGTGTGGCGGTGTATGTGCCAGCATTCTGATTAGCCAGCCTGAAAGTTCCAACATTCTGATTAGCTGCCGCAGTGGTGCTATTTGCATATGGTCTCTGATTGGCCAGCTTCAATAGGAGCCCCTGGTGGAGAAAAGAGTTCATGGCAGAAACGGGGACATGAGAAGCAAATTTGCATATGGTCTCTGATTGGCCAGCCTCAATTCCAAGATTCCGAGATGACAAAGAGAGGAAAGGAAAAGGCCAGGGGCTGAGTCAGACAATTACCAATACAGACCAGACTTGGCACACAAAACCCCCATGACCCACTCGACATCCTACTGCAGTTTGGAGGAGGATGAACCATGGATTATGAGACTTGCAGTGCCATCACTCACATTCTGAGACCGCTGTTAACCTCATCCAATGACTGATCAGGACCAAACTTGGCACATAGACCTCTCACTTTACGTCCTGGTGTGGTTTGGCGGGGGATGGACCATGGATTATGGGACTTGCAGTACCTTTGCTCAATTCTTGAGACCACTGCAACCCTCATCCAATTACCGATAAAAGACCAAATTTGGCACACTGAGTCTCCATGATGCACTCTACATCCTGGTGCGGCTTGGAGGAGGATGCACCTTGGATGATGGGACTTGCAATACCTGCACTCCCTTCCTAAAACCATTATACCTGCCAACAATGATGGATCAGAACTACAATTTACACAGAGAGCCCACATAACCCACTCTACATCCTGGTGAGGTTTGGAAGAATTTGACAATGGATGATGGGATTTGCAGTCACTTCACTCACTTCCTGAGACCACTGAGACCCTTGCCAATGACTGATCAAGACCAAACTTGGCACACGGAGTCCCCATGACCCACTCTACATCCTGGTGTACTTTCAAGGAGGACAGACCATGGATGATAGGACTTCAAGTACCTCCACTCTCTTCCCAAGACTGCTGCAACCCTCATCTAATGTCCGAACAAAACCAAACTTGGAACACAGAGCCCCCATGACCCACTCTACATCCTACTGCGGTTTGGAGTAGGGCATACCATGAATGATGGGACTTGAAGTACCTCTACTCGCGTTCCAAGACTGCTGCGACCCTCAACAATGACTGAACAACACCAAACTTGGCACATAGACCTCTCATGACCCACTTTACACCATGGTGTGGTTTGACTGTGGATAGAGCATGGATTATGCGACTTGCAGTATCTTCGCTCAATTCCTGAGACCACTGCAACCATCATCCAATTTCCGATAAGGACCAAACTTGGCTCACCGGGTCTCCATGATGCACTCTACATCCTGGTGCGGTTTGGAGGATGATGCACCATGGACGATGGGGCTTGCAGTTCCTTCACTCACTTAGTGAAACTACTGATACCCTCATCGAATGACTGATGAAGACCACACTTGGCACACAGAACCCCCATGGCCAACTCAACATTCTGGTGAGGTTTGGGGGAGAACAGACTATGGATGATGGGATTTCAAGTACCTCCACTCACTTCCCAAGACTGCTGCAACCAGGCCCGTAGACAGGATTTCGTTTCGGGGGGGCTAAAAAAATTTCAGGGGGGGGGTTCGGGGGGGGGCTGAGTTTTTTGGGGGGGGCTGAGTCTGAGTGAAAGAGGGTCTAGCCTAGCAAACCTTTTGTATCATTACCCCAATACCCCCATGCATATGGGATATATTGAGTATGGTGATCAGATCATGATATGAATAAACATAACAGTTTAAATAATGCACCAGTAAGGCCTTTTCGCGAACCACCATGAGAATTTCGCGGGGGGGGGGGGGGCTGAAGCCCCCCGAGCCCCCCCCCCCCCCCCCGGCTACATGCCTGGCTGCAACCCTCATCTAATGACCAATCAAGACCAAACTTGGCACACAGAGCCCCCATGAGAGACTCTACATCCTGGTGCTGTTTGGAGGAGGACGGACAATGAATGATGGGACTTGCAGTACCTTCACTCACTTCCTGAAACTACAGTGACATTCATCCAAATACCAATAAAGACCAAACTTGGCACAGAGAACCCCCATGGCCAACTCAACATTCTGGTGATGTTTGAGGGAGACTATGGATGATGGGACTTGCAGTACCTTAACTCACTTTCTGAGACTGCTGTGACCCTCATCCAATGACTGATCAAGACCAAACTTAGCACACAGAGCCCCCATGACCCTCTCTCCATCCTGGTGCAGTTTGGAGGACAATGGACCACAGATGATGGGACTCACAGTACCTTCACTAACTTCCTGAGACCACTGCGAGCCATATAAATAACTGATAAAGACCAACCTTGATATACAATTCTTTTCTCTAATAACCCGGGCAGCGCCTGGTCCCCAAGCTAGTATATAATGAAAGCCAAAGTTTATATGTATATATCTATTTCGTTTGTATGTATTTTCCCAAATGGCCTCCTCTTCCAGAGAGCACTGTAAGTCCCACAACTAACGGATCTGGACCAAACTTGGTGCACAAACACAACATGATCAACTTTGAATACTGGCGGGGTTTGGAAGGAAATGACAGCAGATAATGGGATTTCCGACCCACCCACCCATATCCTTATGCATTTTATAATGGGACCATTCATAACATCCAGAAACACAATATAACTTTTTCAAATGTTTCACAGCCATGAGTTATCTGAGTCCACACTGCCATGTAACCCAGTTCAAAGCAGATAATGTGGGATTTTATACAGCTGTGTGGAAAGGGCCCCAGATAAGACAGAAGAGGAAATATAGTAGAAAAGAGGCAATGTAAAAAGACCTGGCTAATCTAAACGGATTCAAGACCCCAAGGGCCACAGGAATGAGTCACATCCGAGGGGATTAAAAAGAACAGGCAGAAAGTAATGCTACAACCAGGCCCGTAGCCAGGATCTCGTTTTGGGGGGTGGGGGAGGGGGGCTGAGTTTCGGAGGGGGGGCTGAATTTTTTCCAGGGGGGGTTTCGGGGGGGGGGGGGCTGAGTTTCGGGGGGGGGGGGGGGCTGAATCTGAGTGAAAGAGGGTCTACCCTAGCAAACCCCCATGCATAGGGGATATATTGAGTATGGTGATCAGATCATGATATGAATAAACATAACAGTTTAAATAATGCACCAGTAAGGCCTTTTCGCGAACCACCATGAGAATTTCGGGGGGGGGGGGCTGAAGCCCCTCAAGCCCCCCCCCCCCCTCCCCCTGGCTATATGCCTGGCCACAACTCAATGACCTCTCGGATGAATTCCAAGCAAAGAGGAAGGTCCATCTTCAAGGAGCCCTGTCCCTTTAAGGGGCGCGCGTCGCTGCAACCTCACCAACAGGCGGGATCCATAGCAACCGCTCCCTTGCAGGCATTTTTTTTCTTCTCCTTCTCAGCATGGCGGCTGTACGGCGCCGGTCACCTGACTCGTAGGGAACGCCCACCCGCCAAGGTCATGTGACCGGGATTCTCGCTGGCGGAGAAGGAGGAAGGTAAAGTTGGGCGCTTGCTTAGAAGGATTCGGTGGGAGCCGGGTAAGTGCTTCTGTCTGTCCTCACAAGTGGGAGTTCTTAGCCAATGAGAAACGCCTATGCAAATCCGATCTCTATTTATGCAAATATCGAACGGTGATTCTCTTCGCCTTGATTGGCAGGCTGGATCCTTGGATCTGTATAGGCGCTCCCTGGGCACCTCTGTACTACAGAATTTAATGCAGTTCGATACCACTTCAGTGCCCGATTCCTCATTGCTATGGAGTAATGGATCAACCCAGACGTTAGGTTTCTCTGCTAACTCCCAGAGATGCAACCATAGCAGCTTAAAGTGTTGTCAAACTGCATTAAATCCGACAGTGTAGACCAGGCATGGGCAAACTTTATTAAATAGTAGGTTCTTGTGGGTTTTTTCAGGCTATGTGGCCATGTTCTAGAGGCATTTTCTCCTGACGTTTCGCCTGCGTCTATGGCAAGCATCCTCAGAGGTCATAGATGCAGGCGAAACGTCAGAAGAAAATGCCTCTAGAACATGGCCATATAGCCCGAAAAAACCCACAAGAACCTATTGATACCAGCCATGAAAGCCTTCGACAATACATTTATTAAAGAGTGTTTTTAATATCTTTCCAGGGGCATCCTCTTCATGCTTGGAAGATGCCTTCAGACAAATCCACCCAGGATCCTCCAGTCTTCCAGTTTACAAACTGCTGGATTCTGAAGAATCATGAACTGCAAAGGTGAGCGTTTGCATTGGGTGATGTTGCTTTCCTTCCACGTTTCTCTGGTGTGTGGTTGTGACATACTAATTTTGTTGGAAATTTACAAAACATTGCCGTGGGGGAACCCTAAACATAAACCTTTCCACGTGGTTCTAGATGGGAAAGAGCAGGTTGGCTTTCCGTTCAATTTACTGCCATTGGCATGATTTGTGTTAACGTGTGCGCCAAGAGAAAAATGAAGGGGAATTGATTCATAACAAAAGGATTTGAGGGACAATATTGCTTTTACAGCTCCACCTGGCACCGATTTTATAAGCAGAATGGAAAAGCTGACGCAATATGAAGATTTAAAGATCAAACTGCAAAGACTCTGGCACAAACCAGTAAAGGTCCTAGTGATGATCAGCACACTGGGTGCAGTGCCTAAAGACCTTGGCCTGCACTTAAACACAATCGGCGCTGACAAGATTACAATCTGCCAGCTGCAGAAGGCCACCTTACTGGGATCTGCACACAGAGATCTGCCTGCAGAGAGTCTGCTGTGGACTCATCTTGTTGTGTTTCTAATAATAATAATAATAATAATAATATTGCATTATTCGCCAATACATCACACCATTCTAGACACTTGGAAAGTGTCCGATGTGTGATCCAATCTAACAGCCAACCTGCTCTTTCCAATTTGTTGTGTACTAATATTGTTGTGTTTCTAATAATAATAATAATAATAATAATAATGGGATTAACTGTGGAACACTGCTTTTAATTTAGTTAGTTTTTCTGCAAAGTATGACATTGAGCAAATAGTGGAAATAATTCAGTTGAACACGAGAGAAACAGACTCTGGACTCTTGCAGTAACAGGAAATATTGATAACAGATTAAGGGACTGAGAAATGTTTTAAAAACAAAATACTTTGACTGCTTTTCATTACATTTGTAAATGTTAATAGAGTTAATAGGCCATGTAATACAGTTAATATACAATTGCATCTTGACATGGATCCCTACGAAAAGGACTTTCCATGATTAATCACTTGGGTAACTCAGTTCTACTCTTTGTCCTTGCTGCTCTCAGCTGTCATCTTTGTCTTCTCATATATATCTATACTATATATATCTATATTGGGAAGTCAGACCTGGCCATGGTGGTCCACACTCTTGTTACATCTAGGATAGACTACAGCAACACACTCTACATGGGGTTGCCTTTGAAGACCATTCAGAAGCTTCAAGTAATCTAACGAGAGGCAACCAGGTTAATAACTGGGGCAGCATACAGGGAGCATACAACTCCCATATTGCATCAGCTCCATTGGTTGGCAGTTTGCTACCGAGCACAATTCAGAGTGCTGGCTTTGGCCTATAAGGCCCTAAACAGCCCCGTTCCAGTTTACCTGTCCGAACTCATCTCCTCTATGAACCACTGCAGAAATTAAGATCTTCCGGTGAGGCCCTGCTCTTGGTCCCGCCACAGTAAAAGGCGCGATTATTTATTTATTAATTATTTATTTACTTTGCTTATATACCGCTGTATCTCAAGCCCGAAGGCGACTCACAGCGCTTTACAAACAGTAAAAACAGTAGAAACAGCAGTGGTTCCATACAACATATAAGAATTGACTTAACACATTATCCATAAATTACCAATAAGCAATTACAATGCACAATTATTACAAAAAACAACCGTACCCAATCTTCTCATCATCCAAGCGTAGTCCAGGTTCGTCGTCCATTGTTCCATTCCTATGTTCCATTACCAGATTGCACTAAATTACTCAAACGCCTGCACAAACATCCAGGTCTTCACCTTTTTGCGGAATACCATTAGAGATGGTGCTAGTCTAATGTCCGTAGGAAGGGCATTCCACAGCCGAGGAGCCACCACCGAGAAGGCCCTATCTCTCGTCCCCGCCAGCCGAGCTTGAGAAGCAGGCGGGATCGAGAGCAGGGTCTCCCCGGAAGATCTCAAAGTCCTGCTGGGTTCATAGGCAGAGATGCGGTCAGATAGGTAGTTTGGGCCGGAACCATTTAGGGCTTTAAAGGCCAACGCCAGCACTTTGAATTCAGCCCGGTAGCAGATCGGTAGCCAGTGGAGTTGGCGCAACAGGGGGGTTGTATGCTCCCTGCGCTCCGCTCCTGTTAAAATCATGGCTGCCGAGCGTTGGACTAGTTGGAGCTTCCGAGCTGTCTTCAAAGGCAACCCCACGTAGAGAGCGTTGCAGTAGTCTAAACGGGATGTAACCAGAGCGTGGACTACCGTGGCCAAGTCAGACTTCCCAAGGTACGGGCGCAGCTGGCGCACAAGCTTTAGCTATGCAAATGCTCCCCTGGTCACCGCCGAAACCTGGGGTTCCAGGCTCAGCGATGAGTCCAGGGTCACACCCAAGCTGCGAACCTGCGTCTTCAGGGGGAGTGCGACCCCATCCAACACAGGCTGTAACCCTATGCCCTGTTCGGCCTTGCGACTGACCAGGAGTACCTCTGTCTTGTCTGGATTCAATTTCAATTTGTTCGCCCTCATCCAGACCGTCACAGCGGCCAAGCACCGGTTCAGGACCTGGACAGCCTCCTTAGTAGCAGGTGGAAAGGAGTGACAGAGTTGGACATCATCCGCATACAGATGACACCGTACCCTGAAACTCCGGATGATCTCCCCCAGCGGCTTCATGTAGATGTTAAACAACATGGGAGACAATATTGAGCCCTGAGGAACCCCACAAGACAATGGTTGTGGGGTTGAACAGGTGTCCCCCAACAACACCTTCTGAGATCCACCCTCCAGGAATGACCGGAGCCACTGCAAAACAGTACCTCCAAGACCCATCCCTGCGAGGCATCCCAGAAGGATACCATGGTCGACGGTATCGAAGGCTGCTGAGAGGTCCAGCAGCACCAACAGGGACACACTCCCCTTGTCGAGCTCCCGGCGCAGATCATCCACTAAGGCGACCAAGGCTGTCTCGGTACCATGTCCCAGCCTAAAGCCAGACTGTGCCGGGTCTAGATAATCCGTGTCTACCAAGAATACCTGGAGTTGTGAGGCCACTACACGTTCCAAGACTTTGCCCAAGAAGGGGAGATTGGAAACTGGCCGATAGTTGTCGAATTTAGTGGGGTCCAGTGATGGTTTCTTCAACAGCGGTTTTATAATAGCTTGTTTTAAGCTCGCTGGAATCTTGCCTTCCCGAAGGGAAGCATTAACCACCACCTTAACCCACTCAGCCAATCCCCCTCTGGCTTCCTTTAGAAGCCAGGATGGGCAGGGGTCCAGGATGCATGTGGTTGGCCTCATTCCTCCAAGTATCTTGTCCACATCCTCGGGTTTCACCAATTGAAATGAATCCATCAAAACTGGACAAGCAGGTGCTCGTGTTACATCCTCAGAGATTGCCATTAACATGGTATCCAGACCAGAATGGATCAAAGCGACTTTGTCTGCAAAGAACTGAGCAAAAGCTTCACAGCGAGAAGTCGAATCGTCAGGGTTCCCACCTTGAGTGGTGGGATTTAAAAGGCCTCTGACAATTCGGAACAGCTCAGCCGGACGGTTCTTTGCAGACGCAATAGTGGCCGCAAAGAAGGCCTTCTTTGCGGCTTTTATTGCCGCGGCATATGCCCTTAAAAAGGACACAAACTGTGTTCGATTTGGTTCACTCGGATCCGAACGCCACACACTCTCTAGTTCCCTCTTCCTTCGCTTCATCGCTGCCAGCTCCTCGGTGAACCAGGGAGCTGGTTTAGCTCGGCTACTTGAGAGGGGACATTCCGGAGCGATCATGTCAATTGCCCTAGTCATCTCCCCATTCCAGAGAGTGACCAGAGCCTCGACAGGATCACCTACCGAGGCGGCGGGAAACTCCCCAAGAGCCATCAGGAATCCATCCGGATCCATAAGCCTCCTGGGGCGGACCAACTTAATGGGTCCTCCACCTCTGCAGAGGTTAGGGGGCGCAGTGAGCCTAAATCTGACCAGGAAGTGGTCAATTAGCAGAGACAAGGGAGAGGACCTTCTCAGTTATTGCCCCATTGCTATGGAACTTCCTCCCTGGCAAGATTAGATCAGCCCCCTCCTTCCTGTCCTTCAGAAAGATGGTAAAAATTCGGCTGTGGGACCAAGCCTTTGGGTCAGTGCAATAAGGCACTTTTTAAAAATGGAGATAATTGATTCTAGTGTTTGTGTATATTTATAGTTTATTTTAGTTTTTCTTATGTTCCGGCATTGAATGTTTTCCATATATATGTTGTGCTCTGCCTTGAGTCCTCTTTTGGGCTGAGAAGAGCGGAATATAAATGTTTTAAATAAATAAATACACATAATAGAAAAAATATTTATGTGTGTATGTGGCTGGGGTGCCCACTTCAACAGACAGGCTCCCACTTTCACAAACAGCGTCAACCCACACTGCTGAGGAGCCACCAAAATCCCTCCCTTCAATGACATTTCACATTATATTGAGCACCATGAACATGTAGCCCAACCCTTCCAATGTCCTCCCCAAACACCATACTGCCTGCCACCCAAGGAATGCTTTCATTTGGGGACAATTTCATTCTAGATTTTACATGTTTACTCCACCACACACATCCCAGTGTTTCTTACTCTCTCCATTGGTGTGGAATTTACATGATCCTGCCCACTTCTTCTCCCTTAACCCTTTCCTACTCTTTTCAACTCTGTCTGCACAACAAACAAAGCAGAACTAAACAGCAGCTAAATATACTGGAGGAGTTTGGGGGATTGACTCCACATGATGGAAGTTGTAGTTCAACCTGCATCAAGTCAGAGCACTGTGACCCCCACTGACGATGGACCTGGACCACCTTTGTCACACAGAACCCCCATGACCCATTCTGTAATGCTTTTTAAATTTTTTTTACAAAGGATGGTACATAACACGGGGCAAACCCAGCCTTCCTTGGTGACTTGATGGGTGTGCTACAGATCCCAGCCCACATGGTATGCTGCCTTGTGCAAATATTGGTTGTTGTCATTGGGAGAACTGTGCCTTTTGACCGTATGATGTATTAATGGAAGGAAGGCCAATGTAATGCAAGACCTACCTTTTTCCAGGGAGGACCTTTGCGTGAGAGATGGGAAGATCCTGAACCCGGAGAAGCTCTTCTTTGACGAGAAGAAGCCTGCGGACATTCAGCTGGACTGCAAAGGCAGCATCATTGCACCTGGGTTCATTGACATGCAAATCAATGGTAAGACCTGGGCATTCTTCCTGAAGATCAACATCTACTAAGCTGGAAAAGGGCTGTGTGTCTTCTATTTTGTTTACTATGTAATACGATTTTTGTTCCTGGGTTGTAAATGTCATTTCCTAATTGGATCTGTCATAAAACTTGAGGAAAATGTATTAAACTGCCAAAACTTTGTTCTTGAGGGACATCATTAGACCTCATAATCAGCTGAAGTTGTGATACAGCAATATCTAGAAGACTCCAGTTTATTCTATGTAGTCAAGATAATGGGATTTGAATAGAGATACAAAAGTTTATGGATAGGATGTCTGATGTTAAAATGTTCTGTAACCATTCCCCAAACCTCAGAACCGCAAGTACTGCTAGGTTGCCATTCTCATCATTCTCAGTTTGCATAGCGGATAACCAAAAGGGATGGGAGTTGTTGTTCAATAACATCTATAAATCAAATCCACTGACTACTATATGAAAAACTGAGAGTTGACCCTTTGTATCTATTGATTCTCTGTCCATGGAGTCAATGGTCTTTGAAGGCAGCTATGTATCAGCTGATGTGGCCCTTGAAGGAAACGAGTCTGAGTTATCAAAGATTCTGCTTCTTCTTTGTCTTCTCTGACCTTTCATTGCCTTGGAGGTTTTGGAGTGGATTTTTCCCAGGCCACAGATGACGTCGCATCAGGAATTTCTCTGGTTGCCCAGAAAACACTGTCCCACAGGGTGACTTCTTTTTGCCCAAACACGGTGACCTCTCCACCATCTGTATATAGTAAGGTAAGGAGCTAGTTTACATCTACAGGCCATCCCCAAATTACAAACATCCCCAAGTTACAAATTATTCCTAGTTAAGATTGAGGCTGAGACAACAGGAAGTGAGAGAGATTTATTCCTTGGAAGGAAGGAAAATCCTCTCTGGGAAGAGTTATTATCGGGGGGGGGGGGGGAGAGAGGTCTCCACTGAAGCTTTCTCTCCAATCCTAGTCTCCACAACAAGCCACATTTTTCAAAATCCAATGATCCCAGAGATAGAAAATGGGGTGAAATCTTCCAAACAGGTTCACAGACAGCAAAACAAACACTACAAGGGCATCATCCCTTCCCTATGCAATCCAAAACATGCATGCATACACATGCACACACACACGTATATGTATATGTATATGTATATGTATATATGGCTAGAGTTACACTTAAGAAATGTACCTGTCCCAACTTGCATACAAATGCAACTTAAGACCAAACCTACCAACCCTATCTTCTTCATAACTTGGGGACTGCCTGTACCCACAAACCTCTGATTTGCAATATATTGGCAAGCTTGCTTGACATTCAGATGGTTAACAATGACAGCAACAAATTGGTTCCTTCTGCCCTCAGTTTCACTGCTAATGTGAAGTAGCGTAGCTTTTTGTTTTGTTTTTTGTACAATCTTCTCCAGAACAAGGAATTGCTCCCCAATCACCTTGATGAGATATGTGTCTTTCTGAGCCACTAGAGGGCCATTTAAAGCACACAAAAAAGTGGGGAACGTACACAAAATTCCACCAAAAATATTATTTTAATAATTTCTTTACACATTCATTAGAGATCATTACAAAGCATTTTGGACCCCCCACTCCCCCAAATTGGAAATTTTTATTTCATCCTTGAGGCACACAAAATGACCCTGGGGAGTCCATGGTATATTGTCCAACTGTGTCTCGCAGGACAGATTAATTATGAACTTCCTGACAGCGTCTCTCCTCCCAAGTTCTGCCTCAGATTTCTGTAAGAAATGGAGGGCCCCATGGAGCTGGCGTCCTGGGTAAGAGACTTTCTTTTGTGTCCGATCCGTCACTTTTTCCCCTTAGAGATGCTTTTTTTGGAGTCAGAGATGCAGAACCTTTTACCTCTCTAAATGGTTTGACCACAAATCCCATAATCCCTTAACATTGACTCTGCTAGCTGGGACTCATGGTGTTGTAGTCCGAAACATGGTAGGAAAAATGAAGAAGACTCAGGCCTGCTTTCATGTCTCCCATGTTTCACAGCTGCCTGTTTTAACCCTCTGTTTTAACTTTGTTGTACCTTGCCTTGAGCAGGAAGGAGAAGCAGATAGTAAATGTATTATTATTATTAATAGCATTATTACTACTATTATTATTACCATCTGTCAGCTGCAAAAGGCTAGCCTACCCAGATCTGCACAAATTATTTGCCAATATATCGCACAATCATAGACACTCGGGAAGTGTCCAATGTGTGATTGGATACAAAAGCCAGCATAGTGATCTTGTTTGCTGTGAACTGAATTTGTTGTGTATATAATAATAATAATAATAATAATAATAATAATTTACAACAACAATAACAACAACAACAGGAGAGAATGCTTCTGGAACATAATATAATATACTTTATTTATATTCCACTCTATTTCTCCCAAGGAACTCAGAGTGGATTACAGAACATGTGTGAACTGAACTTGTTGTGTATCAATAATAATAATAACAACAACAACAACAACAACAATATTTATAGACCGCCCTCTCTCCCCAAGGGGACACAGAGCGGTTTACATACAAAAAGGCAAGAATTCAATGCCAAAGCCATCAAAAACAACCACGTCACTCGAGGCTGCCATGGAAACCACATTAGCCATGATGTCAAGGCTGATGGATCGCCTGGCCCCCCTTCTGGGGGAATCCCAGCCCCGCGCAGAGTCGCCGTGGGAGGCGAGCGCGGGGAGCAGCCAGATCCTGGGGGCAAGACGTAGAACCCAGGCAGCCCCGAGTGACGGAGGAGAGGGAATACCACGGGGAGATGCGACGACCCCGCAAACCCTTCCGGTAACAATCCCAGCCGCTGCAGGACGTGGCACGGGGCAACCTGGAGCGTTGTTTGGGCAACCAGTGGCCCCGGGAGGAATGGCACATGTAGGCGGCCAAAGTGTGCAGCTCCAACCCCCACAGCAGAGGAGAGAGGATCTGCTTACAGAGTTTGGAGGGAGATCCGAAGACCTCGACTTTTTCCTGATGATAGTGAGAGGATACTTGGAGGACAATGCGTACGCTTTCAGGTCGGAGGCTAGCCAAGTGAGAGCCGTGGGAGCAGCACTGAGGGGAGGTGCAGCAAGCTGGTATGTTCAAATCCACGCCCAGCGCAACCCATGCTTGGGGTCAGCGAGGGCATTCCTAGCTGCACTGGAGGCGCGCTTTCGGGACCCCCTCGAGCGCGTCAAGGCAAGAGATAGGCTGAAAACTATCAGAGTTTCAGAGTGGTCGGCCCAGACAAACTATCAGGGTTTCAGAGTGGTCGGCCCAGACAAAAGTAGAAATCTTCAAAGAGGGGTGGAGGAAGGAATTGCTGGCCTGGGCGCTTCACCGCGACGACCCGGGAACGATCCAAGGATGCATCCAACTAGCCGGGCGGGTCGAGATGACGTTGGCCCAAATCAGGAGGCATCGAGAGCGGCGGCGCAGACCGGACCGCCAAGGATGGAGAGCCGGAAGCCTGGAGGGGAGCCGCCCAAGAAAGAGCCTGTGAGTGGAGAGAGAAGCTGGCAAAACGGGTGCTTTATTTGCTGCCATTTAGGCCACAAAGCCTCCAGCTGTTGGCAGAGGAAGGGGGGGATCCCCCGCGGCCCAAAACAAAAGCCGCTGCCGGAAAGAAAGTGGAGGAATGTTTCCCCCTGGAGGCCCCAATGGGATCCTTGGTGTGTCACAACCCTGGAATGTTAGTCTTCCCCATCAGGCTAGAGAGGATGGGTAAATGGGCCAGCTGCAAAGCCTTTGTAGATTGCGGGTGCTCCAGGAACATAATGACTCTCAAACTAGCAGAAGAACTGGAATGCGAGAAGATAACTTTGCAGATCCCCATAGCTTTCACCCAATTAGACGGGTCGATGGCATCAGGTGCCCCGGCAAGGTTTGAAGTTAGGGGAGTGAAGTGCAAAGTGGGCGGCTGGGAGGGTGAGATAACATTTGTTATCTCCCAATTAGCAACATACAACGTAATCCTGGGTATGCCATGGCTACGAGGAGCAAACCCTTGCATAGATTGGGAGGAGAGGAGCCTGAGATTCCCAAAGACACCAACGGGAATGGGTGGCCGAGGTGAGGAAAGCAAGCCAAAGGATTGGGTGCACGACATCCCCCCCCCCCCAAATACCGGGACTTTGCTGATGTTTTTGATGAGAAGGAAGCTGACAGACTACCTCCCAAAAGGAGGGTTGAGGTGAAAATTGAACTGCAAAAGGACGCTACACTCCCTAAAGCCAAAATCTACCCGGTGTCGGCTAGGGAAATGGATGAATTGAAACAGTACATAGACAAAAAACCTCGCGCAGGGGTTCATTGAGCCTTCCGATTCCCCTCTCGGGGCCCCTGTGCTATTTAGACGGAAAAAGGACGGTTCGCTTCAACTGTGTGTAGACTACAGGGGGCTAAACGCCGTGAACACAACCACCTGTTACCCTCTACCCCTAACCAAGGACTTGCTGTCTAGACTGGCGGAGGGGAAGGTGTTCACGAAACTGGACCTGGTCGAGACTTACCACAAACTCAGGGTGAAGCCAGAGGACAGGTGGAAAACTGCATTCTCATGTGCACTAGGATTGTACCAATTCTGTGTTTTACCTTACGGCCTAAAAGGAGGGGGAGGAGCATTCATGCAGATGATCAACGAAGTGTTACACCCATTATTGTACCGTGGGGTCTTTTGTTTTATTGATGATGTAATCATTTTTAGTAAAAATGAAGCAGACCATGTCCAATTGGTGAGGGAGGTGCACCAAAGGCTAAGGGAGGCAAAATTGTTTGCCAAACTAGCCAAATGTGAATTTAATAAGAAGCAAATTGACTTTTTTAGGGTATAGGATATACCACAAAGGTATTGCTATGGATCCCACGAAGGTGGAGGACGTGAGAGCATGGGAGCCCCCAACCACACGCAAACAGCTACAGTCATTCTTGGGGTTCGCGAACTTTTACCGGTCATTCATAAAGGATTTTGCCCAGCTCACGTTAGCACTCACAGAATGGCTGAAAACAAAAGGGAAGGGGGAGTCAGCCAAAACACGATCCCCAGGGGCTAAGCTAGTATGGTCAAAGGAGTGTCAGGATGCCTTCAAAAAGCTAAAGTGCAGATTCACAGAGGAACCACTTTTAACACACCCTGATACGGCCAAGCAGTTCATGCTTCATTGCGATGCATCCAATTGGGCATATGGGGCAGCACTTATGCAAAGAGATTCTGAGGGGAACTTGAAGCCTTGTGGTTTCCTGTCCAAAAAATTCACTGAGACAGAACACAATTGGCCGATTTGGGAAAAGGAGGCACTAGCGATAATGAGGGCACTGGAATGTTGGAGGCACCTGTTAGAAGGGAGCAGAATCCCATTTGAGGTGTGGACTGATCATAAAAACCTACAGTATCTAACATCTCCCCGCAAATTATCAGCTAAACAAATTCGGTGGGCTCAGTTCTTCTCCCGTTTCCAATTTGAATTAAAATTCCACCAAGGTAAAATGAACATAGTCGCAGATACGCTCTCTCGTATGCCGAAACAGGAGGGGAAAGAAGAGCGGGTACTAGAAAACCTCATATCAGTGCGGGGGGGGGGGGGGGATGGCGGTCATGACCAGGGCACAAGCGGAGCGCTGCAAAGAACTGGTTGGAGTAGGAGGAGGGGGTAAGGATTGGGAAGATGAGTTGAAGCAAGCATACAAGGAAGACAAATGGCTCCAGGAGAATAAGGAAAAGGTGGTGTGGAATAGTGGATTGGGGTTCGTGAACAGAAAACCATACATTCCCAAAGTTTTGCGGGAGGAGATGATGAGGAGATGTCATGATAATAAAAGTGCGGGTCATTTTGGGGTCACTAAAACTTCCAAACTACTAGCTAGGCAATGTTGGTGGCCTGGGATGAGGGGTGATATCAAATTATATGTTTCTAAATGTGACACTTGCGCAAAAAGCAAAACCCCCACTACAAAACCCTCAGGTCTGTTACAAAAGGTGGCTGACCCCATGAGACCGTGGAACTCAATTGCATTCGATTTTGTTGGGGAACTCCCACCCAGTAGGGGCCAACGGTACGTCTGGACAATCCTTGACCTATTCTCCAAGCAGGCACATTTTGTTGCACTCCCTAAACTCCCATCAGCAGAGAAACAGGCGGAGTTATTTGTAAAACATGTTTACCGTCTACATGGATGTCCAGACCAGGTCATCAGTGACAGAGGGGTTCAGTTCACTGCAAAATTCTGGAAGGAATTCATGCGGCTACTAGAGGCGGAAAGAACTTTGAGCTCCGCATTCCACCCCATGACAAACAGGGGGGGGGGGTGGAACGCACCCAGCAAACTTTGGGGACGTTCCTCAGATCATACACCAACCAACGTCAGTCAGACTGGGTCGATCTTCTCCCGTATGCAGAACTAGCATACAACGCAGCCCCACACTCAACAACAGGGGAGTCCCCATTTAAAGTAGTGTATGGCCAAGAGGTCTCTCCCATTCCAAAGTTGCCGGAATGGGAGGAAAGAGAGCAGAGGAGGGAGGAGGATTGGGCAGACAGAATGAGGGCCAGCTGGGAAGGCGTGGTCACGGCACTACGGGAAGCCCAAAAGAAACACAAACTGTTTGCCGATCAAAAACGGAGGGAGGGGGACAAATTAGAGGAGGGCGAGTTGGTCTGGCTGTCAGCAAAAAACATCAGGTTGGATACGCCATCTCGAAAACTAACCCCACAGTATCTGGGCCCATTCAGAATTTTGAATAAAATAAATGATGTCACATATAAGTTGAAGCTACCCAAAAGTTTGGGAAAAATCCACCCCGTGTTGCACTGTGGATTACTCAAAAAGTATCAAGGCCCTCTCGACCCAGAAAGCATATAGAGATGTTTCCTATTTTCATTTCAGAAGGAAGAAGAGGAGGAGGACATCATGTCAGGATCCAGTTTCCGGAGCCCAGACTCTGGCGCCGAAAACTAGTCTCATGACGTTTCACCCCGATAAGGAATCTGCAGCTGGTGGCCTTGGAGGGAGGCAGCTGTCTGGTGGCGGGAAGCTTTTGCGCGGGGTTTTAGGTTTGGCGGGAGTTCACGTTTTGAACTGGTGGGATTGTATATAAGGGATCGCCTGCTGCGACCAGGCAATCCCGGCTTTTTTGTGTCTTAGTATCTGATAGTAAAGTTCTTTGTTTGATTATGATGGAAGTCTCGTGTCATCATTGAGCCCAGCTATCGTGAGCTGACATATAGAATAACATCAGTAGACTCAAATCAAAAAAAAAATACTAATATTTAAATAAAACATAATTACATATTGAGACACATGTACCCCAAAAAGTTAAAACAGTTAAAAAGTTAAAAAAATACATTAAAAAGTGCCTAACATGTCAGTACTGATTTACAAGGATACCGTAGTAGCCCATAAAATGCAGGTAGATATACTAGCATTCCAGTGAAATTGGTTTAAGATGTACTATTCCTCCTCCTCTCCATATGCTAGTATATGCGTGTGAATTCCACAATTAGCTCCCCGGTTAGGGCCTCCCCCCTCCCCCCCTCCTGGTTCATATCATTTTGAGACCCCATCTGCCCCGGTCGCCCCCGCTCAACCAGCCACACTCCTTCGCTCGATAACACTCCCCTTATTCAGCCCACTCAGCTCCCTTGATGTTTCACTATCTACCTCATCATCAGAAACATCCTTACCTAACGCCCAAGGGAGATTATTCCCCAGCCCGACATCTTCCTCTGAGAGCTGACTAGTCATAGATCCTGCCCATGCAGGGGGGGGGAGGGCTCCAGAGGAAGGGGGTGCCATCCAAGTCGTGTGGGGGAGGAGAATAGCGGGTCACCAACATCCCAGGGAGAAGCGCAACAGAGTTCTTGCGACCCTGGAGAAGGTAGGTAGTGGTAGGCTCCATGGCAGCCCCCTTGGCCTTAAGGTCCTGCTGATTAATGCCAGATCCGTTAATGGTAAGACCGCGGCCATCCAGGACTTGATCACGGATGAGAGGGCGGATCTGGCATGCATCACCGAGACCTGGTTGGATGAGCTGCGGGGAGTAAATCTCACCCAGTTGTGTCCACCTGGTTTCGGAGTGCATCAGCAGGCCAGACAAGGGGGGCGGGGAGGAGGGGTCGCAGTGGTCTTCCGGCAATCCATCGCCGTGACCAGATGCGTTGTCCCGCAAGCTTCTGGGTTTGAATGTGTCCACTTGAAGGTGGGGAGCCGTGACAGTGTGGGGTTCCTGTTGGTGTATCGCCCACCCCGAGATCCAGCAGCTTCCCTGTCTGAGTTAGCGGAGGTGGTCTCTAATTCGGCCTTGCTCTCCCAGCGCCTGGTGGTGCTGGGAGACTTTAACATCCACGCCGAGACCACTTTATCTGGCGCAGCTCAGGACTTTATGGCCACCATGACGGCCATAGGACTGTCACAGATAATATCCGGCCCCACGCATCAAGCTGGGCACACTCTCGACCTTGTCTTTGTGGCGGACAACGAATTGATCAGAGTGGAAGATCAAAACATCCTTCCAGTGTCATGGTCTGACCATCATCTGATCACATTTAGACTTACTGCGACCCTAAACCTCCGCAGGGGTGGAGGACAAATTAAGATGGTCCGCCCTAGGAGACTGATGGATCCGGATGGATTCCTGAGGAATCTTAGGGTTCTTCCTGCCTTGGAGCCTGGCGATTCTATCGACACCTTGGTAACTCTCTATAACGGGGAGATGGCCAGGGCGTTAGATATGATCGCACCCGAACGCCCCATCTCGTTGCGTCGTGACAGGCCATCTCCTTGGTTCACCGAGGAGCTGGCTGTGATGAAGCACACGAGAAGGGGGCTAGAGAGCAAATGGAGGAAATCTCGAGATGTATCTGATCGAACACGGGCTAGAGCCTCTCTTAAGGCATACTCCGTGGCCATACGGGCGGCCAGGAAGTCATTCACGACCGCTCGTATAGCATCTGCAGCAAATAGATCATCTGAGCTGTTTCGGGTCGTGGGAGAACTCCTCCACCCACCTGCGGTGGAGGAGGTCCCTGACGACCCCGCAGCTCGGTGTCGCGATTTCGCACACCATTTTGCAGATAAAGTCGCCCAGATACGCCTCGAGCTCGACTCCAATTCCATCGCAGTGCCTGAAGAGGTGACGGAGGTACCTGCTTGTCCAATTTTGTGGGATTCTTTTAGGCATGTTCTTCCTGAAACCGTGGAGGAGATTCTTGGGGCTGTGAGAGCGACCACCTCATCTCTAGACCCATGCCCATCCTGGCTCATTAAATCAGCCAGAGGGGGGTTGCTTGACTGGTTTGTACTGATTGTCAATGCATCGTTGGAGCAAGGAATTTTTCCATCTAATTTGAAGCAGGCCGTGGTTCGCCCACTTATCAAAAAAGCTTCCCTTGACTCCACGGTGCTGAATAACTACAGGCCGATCTCCAACCTCCCCTTTTTGGGTAAGGTGCTGGAGAGGGTGGTCGCCTCTCAGCTCCAGGGTTTCCTAGACGATACCAACTACCTAGATCAGTCACAGTCTGGTTTCAGGCCTGGTCATGGCACCGAGACAGCCTTGGTCGCCTTGGTGGATGACCTCCGCAGAGAGCTAGACAGGGGGAGTGTGACTCTGCTGGTTCTCTTGGACATCTCAGCGGCTTTCGATACCATCGATCATGGTACCCTTCTGGGTCGTCTCTCCGGGATGGGCCTTGGGGGCACGGTTCTGTCGTGGCTCCAGTCCTTCCTGGAGGGACGAACTCAGATGGTGAAGCTGGGGGACGCCTGCTCTGACCCCTGGCCTTTGACCTGTGGGGTCCCGCAAGGCTCTATTTTGTCGCCCATGCTTTTTAACATCTACATGAAACCGCTGGGAGAGGTCATCTGGAGTTTTGGAGTTGGGTGCCATCTCTACGCGGATGACGCACAACTCTACTACTCTTTTCCACCTAATTCCAAGGAGGCTTCTCGGGTGCTAGACGAGTGCCTGGCCGCTGTGTCTATCTGGATGAGGAGGAACAAGCTGAAGATCATTCCCGACAAGACAGAGGTCCTCCTGGTCGATCGTAAACCGGATCGGGGTATAGGGTGGTCACCTGTGTTGGACAGGGTTACACTCCCCCTGAAGCCACAGGTCCGCAGTTTGGGCGTCCTCTTGGATTCTTCGCTTACACTTGAGGCTCAGGTGTCGGCGGTATCCGGGAGGGCCTTTGCGCAACTGAGACTTGTGCGCCAACTGCGACCATACCTCGTGAAGCCTGATCTGGCTGGGGTGGTCCATGCCTTGGTCACCTCTAGAATGGATTACTGCAATGCGCTCTACGTGGGGCTGCCCTTGAAGACGGCTCGGAAACTTCAATTGGTCCAGCGGGCAGCAGCCAGGATGCTAACTGGGGCTCATTATCAAGAGAGGTCTACCCCTCTGTTTAAGGAGCTCCATTGGCTGCCATTTATTTTCCGAGCCCAATTCAAGGTGCAGGTGCTTACCTACAAAGCCCTAAACGGTTTAGGACCACCCTACCTGCGTGACCGCATCTCCATCTACGAACCCACACGCTCGCTACGGTCATCTGGAGAGGCCCTGCTCGTGATCCCACCCACGTCGCAAGCGCGCTTGGTGGGGACACGGGACAGGGCCTTTTCTGTGGCGGCCCCCCGACTCTGGAACGCCCTCCCAAAAGATCTCAGACAGGCCCCCACTCTAGCCGTTTTCAGAAGGAATTTAAAAACTTGGCTGTTCCGTTGTGCCTTCTCAGACTAGGAATCCCCACCTCAAGACCTAGTAGCACCTTAGCATAACTAATTGTCGTTGCACACCGCACTTTTTACCCTACGTGCCTCCTGCCATTTCAGCACTTTTAACCCTTGTACCCCAGTGCGCCGGCCGAACCAGTTTTTAATAATGTTTTGATGTACTGCCATTGTCGTTATTTTGTTTACCGTTTGATTTGCTTAGCTATTGTGGTGCTATGTTATTTTGCTTATTGTTGATTTGCTTTGTTATTGTGATGCTATGTTCTCTATTGTATTGTGTTTTGAGGCTTCGGCCTGTGTAAGCCGCATCGAATCCTTCGGGAGATGCTAGCGGGGTACAAATAAAGTTAATAATAATAATAATAATAATAATAATAATGCTACAGTGCATAAGTGCATTTTCAAAAGGTTTTTAAAGGAGAGGAGGGTGGGGGGCATCCTTATTCTTTTGGGAATGGAGTTCCAGAAGCAGGGAGCAATCACGTATTGGATGGGTCCCTTGTATTTGGTAAGAGATAGGGACAGCCTCCTTCCATATTGTCACCAACAGGATGCCAGCCCTGGAGTGCCATGTTTCATGCATAACATGTCTATTTCTCTAACTCTTCCTTGGTTTAGGGGTTCACCTGGAAGGTCCGTTCATCAGTAAAGAGAAGAGGGGAGCTCACCCGGAGCATTATCTCAGAACCTTTTAAACCGGAGCTTTTCAGAAGGTGCTGGCCACTTACGGTTGCCTGGATGGAGTGAAGATTGTCACCTTGGCACCTGAGATGAAGAGAAGCAGCAAGGTAATCCGGGAGCTGACCAAGCGGGGCATCTGTGTTTCGGTAGGTAAGTGTTGCTCTTGGACTTTAGAATAAGGGGAAGTTGGGACTGAGAGGGACCGATCTCATTGGCCAATGGATTTTATGTTTTCCACCCCTGATCAGAATATATGCTTAGTTTAATAATAATAACAATAACAACAACCTGGAAGTAGGTCTACAGTTATATTAGGCATGAGAAAACTTCGGCCCTCCAGATGTTTTGGACTTCAACTCCCACAATTCCTCACAGGCTACCAGCTGTTAGAAATTGTAGGAATTGAAGTCCAAAACACCTGGAGGGCCAAAGTTGTTCCATGCCTTGGTTATATGCTTTAGAATTTGGTTATATATATTACACTATGTAACACATTTTTTGCTCCTGGGTTAAATATTTTATTTCCTAATTGGTTCATTAAAAAACATCAGAAAAGTTGATTAAACTGCCAAAACTTTGTTTTTGCAGTTGGCACAAAAGTTAAAAATGGCATATTTTCATTGAGGGGGAAAATTACAAAGAGTCCAGAGTGAATGACATAATAGTACAACTCTCAATCACGAAAAACAAAATTTCTGCAGTATAAGAACAATTTCAAACCAGGTACAGATTTTTTTCTCCAAATTTTGTTACATAGTATTATAGTTGTAAATGGTAGAAAGTCCTTTCTTCATTTGGGGAAATGTGTTTGAATGTTGGCTGGGTTTTCAAATATTTCTGTTGTATCATTTAATTCTCCAGAGCTTTTTAGAAACCTGTGAATCATAGAAATGCATAGATAAGAGTGACATTTGCAGTAGATATCATTAGATTAATGGGGGAAAACAGATTGAGTATCTTGGATATTATATGTCTACTGTATTATAAATGTAGTGCTTTGTTTTATGAAAAGAAAAGAAAAAGAAAAAAGAGAAAAATACCTGTTTAAAAAAAGATTATTTTGAAAAAAAACCCAATCTTCACATTTCCATATGGAGAGCTTCTATCTTGGCTGCCTACTGTTTACACTAAAAGGCCATTGTTTTGCTGTGAGGTTTCCGGGCTGTCTGGCCATGTTCCAGAAGCAGAAATATAAACCTCACTTGCCTAGTTTCCAACAGACCTCACAACCTCTGAGGATGCCTGCCATAAATGTGGGTGAAACATCAAGAGAGAATACTTCTAGAACATGGCCATACAGCCCAGAAAACTCACAGCAACCCAGTGATTCTGGCCATGAAAGCCTTTGACAACACAAAGGCCATTGTATTGTACATACAAGATGCGAATGGTGGAAGGATCAGGAAGGAAGAGAGATTTTAGCATCATCCTTCCTTAAAAATTATAACTAGCTGAAAGGAGCGATGATTGTCAAGCTCAGAGAGACATTGAGCTGCATTTATTCTTAGCCTTCTCTGCTTCCAGGTCACTCTATAGCTAACCTGTCTCAAGCTGAGGAAGAGGTTCACCATGGGGCTACTTTCATTACTCACCTCTTCAATGCCATGTTACCTGTGAGTAATACATAAGCACAAACACAACATGAGAATCTCATTTTTTTTACATTTACATTTTTACATTTCTGTACTACAGGTTCCTGCCCCGTTTTGCCATTTTCTTCATTAATAATTGAGTTTTTACTAGGCCAACTTTCTCCTATCCTTTGCCCTCCAGAGATACATTGGGTCACCTAGAGAGGTGAAGTCATTGGAGTCACTAGTCAGAGACTTGGCATTGCAGACCAACACACCTGGAGAGGACAGCCTTGTCATGCCCATATTTGGAGCTTGGAATTATTACCCTTTAGAATTAGAATCCTCCAGTTTCATGAACTTTGAGAGCTGTAATCCAAAAAAGTAACATTTCAAAATTCTGATCATATGATACTGTGGACCTTCAACTTAAGAGCATCCCAACTTACAAGCATTTTGAGTTAAGAGGGAGTGCCAGAGGGAGTGCTAGCACCAGAGTCCAGACTTGAGGGCTTCAAGGGAACAGCCTCTGGGCCTCGTGCTCTTATCTGCTTTGGGAGAGAGATTGCTGTCCATCTTGCTCTTGTCTGCTTTGAGGAACTTTGTGTTAGTTAACTCAGTGGTTTTTATTCCTGGTCTGTTTGGCTTCATGAAGAGAGTGGGGGGGGGGGGGGGGCAAGAGAGGGAGGGAAACAGGCTAGAAGGAGGACAGGAGAAAGAAGAAAAGGTGACTTCTGCCTTTTCACTTGGTGCTACTTTGTGCTTCCTTGCCACAACTTTGTGTTTCTACTATTTTCAAGGTGATCTATTTCAAGGTGATCTATTTCAAGGTGATCTATTTCTGTTCCATTTCTAACTCATCCTGAGTTTTTATCATTTTATCTTGTTCATGTGACCCGCCCATTGTGATTGTATTTTTGCACTGTTTTATTCCTTCACATTTTTTTTATCTCCTGTAGGTGTGGTTCCTTTTCTTATGAGGTCGAAGGCTACTAGATTGCAAAATCTTCCCTATCTATGCGATGTTAAACTCTTAACCGTTTAATTCCAAAACATTGTGATAGATACTGTCATAAATGAAAAGGTGTATCTGTGTTGAGGAGTGGCTGTGAGCCTGTCTTCCTATGCTGTGGGTCTTCCATCCAGACACTGAACAGGGTGAGGGTTGCTTAGGGAAACATGAGGAGACACTTGCATCCTTTAGGGAAGACATTAGCAAACTTTTGCCCTCCAAGTGTTTTGGACTTCAACCCCCACAATTCCTAACAGCCTCCTTTTCCCCCTTAGCCATTTAAGGGTAGGCTAGAGTGGTTAGATCAATGTGACCCATTTTTCATTAGGCTTATGTATAGCAGTTGCACTTCAAACTTTGCATTTTATTTTGCTGCCATGGCCACTAGGAGATTTGAGGAGTGAGATCCCTACATGGTCACTTTTCCAAGCTGTGTAATAGCACTGCCCATAGGCTGCATAACCCGCCATGTGTGCCCTTCAACAATGCTGGGATGGTATGTGCCACAAAGCTCCTAACCTAGAAAATTTATCAACAATGAATTGGTTTAAATAAGATATGAGCCACAGCCCTATGCTGTTCAACCTGGGCCCAGTGCTGTTCAACCTCTTTATTAATAACTTTGATGAAGATTTAGAGGCCATGCTTATCCAGTTTGCAAATGGGACCAAATTAGAAGAGAGAGCTAATACTCCAGAGGACAGGACCAGAATTCAAAAGGTCCTTAACAGATTAGCGAGCTGATTGGACAAAACTAACACAATGAGTTTCAACAAGGACAAATATAAAAATACTCCATTTCGGCAGAAAAAAAATGCAAAGATGCAAAGATGCTGAATGGGTGGTGAATGGCTCAACAACAGATTCACATGGGAAAGAGATCTTGGAGACCTTCTGAGCACCACAGTTCAAAAGAGATATTGATTCTAAGCTGTCCAGAGGAAGAGGGTGACTAAAATGATCAAAGTTCTGGAGACCATGAATAATCCCTATGAGGAGTGTCTTAAAGAGTCTGTTTCACCTGTAGAAGAGAAGGTTGAGAGGAGACATGAGGGCCATGTTTCAATATCTGAAAGGCTATCCTAAGGAAGAGGGAGCAGGACTTCCTTTCTGCTGCCCTGGAAACCAGAACTCAATGCAGCCATGGGTTCAAATTGCAGGAAAGGAGAACACAAGGAAGAACTTCCTGACTGTAAGAGCCATTCAGCAGTGGAACTCGCTGCTTCAGAGTCTGGTGGAAGCTCTTTCCTTGGAGGCTTTTAAACAGAGGCTGGATGGGTATCTGTCAAGGGTACTTTGTTTTTCCTCCCTGGCAGGGGATTTGACTAGGTGGCCCATATGGTCTCTTCCAACTCTATTATTCTATGATTATTCTAAGTTAACCTATAAATTAAGCTTTAATGGTGACAGCAAAACCTACGCCTATTATATTGATTACAGTTGGGGAAAACATTCATTTTTTTTGCAGGATGCTCTGTGGAAACAGCACTGGAGGCTGCTTCTCTCCATCCAGCTCAACTCTTGGAAATTGAGGACAGAAAGGGCACCTTGGATTATGACAGTGACGCAGGTGAGAGTGGCTTAGAGTCGGGTATGCATTGTCTCCCATCCAATCAGTGATTGGTTCCAACTCTGCTTTGTTCCCGTGTAAGTAACACCGAAGGTTCTACTTGAATGTTGCCTTGGAAACTTGATGTTCAGCACACGATGAGGTTGATGCAGCTATTCTAGAAAAGGACAGACTATGGTTCCTTGGTAGGTTTTTTACAAGTGGCATGTGATCGGAGACAACTTTGTTGTTGGTGACTATTCCTAATATAAAGCAGCTATATCAACAGACATTCTGCTTTTTACAAATATTAGAAGAAAATTAGCAGCAGTGGCCCAAAGTATTAACTTCCTCTATAAGTGACATTGTTTCCTGCTTTCCACAGATTTCCTGTTGCTGGACAACAGCCTCCACGTTCAAGCTACCTACATTACAGGCCAGTAGGTCTGGAGAAAAGATGACTTTATGATCTAAAATGGGAACCAGGACAGGAAGCAGTTATTGCCAGGGGCAGAGAGCAGAGTCTTCCCTTTCTTCCAAAGGCCCTTTGCCTCTCTCTCATATCTCTTCTGACTTCTCCAACTTCCTTTCTTTTTTGCTCTGGCAGCATTCCTGGAAAGAGGCCTATTTGTTGTTTTGGATTACAACAGGCTTTGGTTTCCAATGAACTGTGACAGAACAAACATTTTTCTCACCTTGCCTTAGAAAGCAGAGGTAGCTGCACAGCGTGCCTGTTATACTGTCAGAACAAAGCACATGCTTTGAGCTTTTCCTGCAGAGCCAAAGGAAATGTCTTCACTGTGTGAATGCAAAAGCATGAAGATAGTATTGGATCCAGTGTAGCAGAATGGGGAAATCTGCTGACCTAGCACACTCCTCCAGCCATTTCCTTCCTACATTGCTTCTCTCTTTGACTTTTATGCTGGATTGGCATTTTGTGGACAATTATCTGCCTTGTCTTAAAGCCCGATTTGGGGGGAAAGGGAGTGCTCTATGCAGTTTTCATGTTGTTTGTTAAATGCCTAATTTCCACCACAAGCAGTGTGTGAGATAACTAATAATCATATCAAAGATAAAGTAGGAAAGAACAATCTAACCATAACACTTTGGAACACTATGATTGTTGTTCATTGGTTATATATGTCATTTCTTAATTGATTCCATCATAAAAACATGGGAACAGTTTATTAAACCACAACTACTTTGTTTCTGCTGGGAGGGACATCCTTCTATAGCACATTTTGTTCTAGGTTTTCACCGAGTATCTCATCATCTCAACAAATTCAACATAGTTTGTGGCAGCCAAAAAAATAAAGTTTCTGGAGTAGAACAACTTTCAAAGTAAGGATCGCACAAATAAACAGGAATATCACTTTCAAACCAGGAACAGGAAAGTTTTCAAATTTTATTACACAGTGTAATACAAATGAATTAGTTAAAACAGGCATGGGAAAACTTTGGCCCTCCAAGTGTTTTGGACTTCAATTTCCACAATTCTTAACAGCCAATAGTCTGTTAGAGTTGTGGGAATTGAAGACCAAAACATCTGGAGGACCGAAGTTTGCCCATGATGCTTGGGTTAAAATCTGTCCACTTCCAAAGTAAAAGAGCAGCCACTTATTAAAACCTGTTTTTATGTACTAATAAAACTGACTGAATACAAAGGTCTTTGCCTCTTAATAACACAAAGACAAAAATAGCTGAATGATCTCAGCAGCCTAATTTCAGAGTGTTGAGGTGTATAAACTTGGCACGTTCATCCTGTCTGGCCTACCTTTCTAAAAAAGGACACTGATTTGTTTGGGTTGGTGTGTCAGTGTGGATTGAGCCTCGATTGGAGGGGAGAAGACTTAACCCAGATGCAAGACATTGGTTTGGGCTTGTAGGCTTAATCTTTCCTGTCTTCATTAACCAAATTCTCATGACTTCATTGGCTGCCCACTTCTGGAAAACTGGCTACCCCTTTGCAAGCCAGTCATTTCTTCTTCTTTTTTTCTTAATCATTTTCAAATATTTTTTCCAGAAGGTGTGGTGGAGAAAAGGGAGCATGTAGGTTACTCATGATAGTAAATAAAATCTTAACAAATATCTGGTAAATCAATGAGGGGAAGGAAGATGGTGTAGAGGGGAAGGGGAGAAACATTGTATAACATTTTATTGTGTTATATCCAATTCTTGGTCTGTGTTACCCAAATGCTCATTACTTATGATACTAAAGTTTTGCAAGTTTGATCTATCCTTCATATCAAAGAGAGGAATATTTTTTTATCTTCTATTGAATCTAATAGTCTTACCTTCCTGAACCTTCTTATATTTTCTGTTTTGTTCCATATTTCTTTTCTCCTTTTCTTCTTAAAGGTTCTTCTTGGTTGTTCCTGTCAGTTTATTTCTTTTAACTCTCTTGTTCAGTTTTGTTTATTGCCAGACTTTATCTAAAAAGTCAATTGAATCAATCTGTTAGTAAGTCAGTATTTATGTGAACAAAATACACTATATATCACTATCTTTCTTCCCCCTCTTTTTTCCTCTATATAAAATGTATATATTTCTATACAAATAACCCAAATTTACTTAGCAGGTACTAGGCCTCTATTAACTAATATATGAAGGGTTAATCTATAGTGTCATTCATATATATAGTAATAAACCATCAAGACACCACACTTGAAGACCATCATACTCAGACAATGAGTGATTGCCTATGTAGGAATAAGAGAGATTAGACTTATGCAGCTCTCCAGTTCCCAGTCCCATGTTTAGGTGCATATGCATGCAAAAGTCATTTAGATGTTGGCAGACAAGTGATCCAGGAGACTAGGCTGTGAATCTGCATAGAAGAGGCCACAAGGGCCATCCAAATCAATACACATGAAGAGGTTCCAATACAGTATTATATTGGCCATCTAATACAATACACATGCAGAAGTTCTTCCTAATGTTTTGGTGGAATTTTTTTCCTTGCTCCATTGTGTCCTGGTCTCCAGAGCAGTAGAAAGAAAGAAAGCCAGTAGGCCTGGGTAGCAACGGAAAAATTTGTTTCTAAAATCGATTCGTTTTTTGGAGATTTTTGCGTTTCGATATTTAAAAGAATTCCGAATTTTTTTATAAAAAAAGGTTCGATATTTACGAAATTTCATAAATGGTAAAAAATTACGAAACAATAACGAAACAATAACGAATCGATTCGTTAATGGCGGACGCGACCGCGCAATACGCTAAAAAACCTCCAAATGGGACAGGGGGAACTTCTGAAGCTTCCCTCTCCCTCTGTTGTTGACTATTGGTGTGATATTATAATTTTTTTTAATATTTATTTTATTGAATTTTCTGTGACATAGTTTAAAAGATTGGGGGGTGAGAGAAAAAGAAATAGAAGTCCAGGTAAGTAGTGTAGGGGAAGGAAAGGGGAGAGGAAGCAAGGACGGGTCGATGGGGAGGGGAAAAGTTGTGGCAGGAGAGAGAAAAGAAAAAGGAGAAAAAAATCGCAGGTCTTTGTGACTTCCTGAGTAAGTTGGTGAAGGTGTCTTCCTTTTCTCTATCTCCTCTTCATTCGTCTACCGTGGTCTTCTCTCTTTCCTTCCTTGTAGGGGTTTTTACTTTTATTTAAACTATTGTTTTGTATCTTATCTCTTTTAAATAGCCGGTTACTCTTCCCCAATCTGTCTCTTGTATCGGATTGTCCTTACTTCTTGCTATTAAAAAAGTCAATCTATCCATATTTCTAATATCATAAACTTTCTGTAACCATTCTTCTGGAGCTGGTATGTCTTCTTTCTTCCATAACTTTGCGTAACACATCCTCGCCGCCGTTGTTAGTAAAAATAGTAATTTGTCCATATTTTTTTCCATTTTTGATTATGTCATCCCTAACAGAAATATTTCTGGTTTTAGTTGGATATTTAGTCCTAACATCTTTTGCATTATTCCATGTATTTTTTTCCAGTATAGCTTTGCCTTGTCACATGTCCACCACATGTGGAACAGGGTGCCTTCTTTTTTCCTACATTTCCAACAGCTTGTGTTGACATTGCTGTAGCATTTGCCGAGTTTGTGTGGTGTCATGTACCATCTAAAAGCCATTTTCAGCTAATTTTCCTTAAGGTCTGTTGCATATGTAAACTTTAATTTCTTCGTCCAAATTTCCTTCCAATCTTCAATTTTTATATTTCTTCCAATGTTTTCTTTCCATCTCTTCATGTATTCCTTTTCTTCGCTTGGGTCTTTATTCCATTCTCTTAATTTTTTGTATATCTTTGTTATTATTTTTTTTTCCGTCTGCATTATATTGTCCCAGAATGTTATTTGATCTTCAAAGCCAATTTTTTCATCTTTTCTAAAACTTTCTTTTATCTGGCCAAATTGAAACCATGAAATTTTACTGTTGATCTCTTTCATCTCTTGTTGGGTTTTTAGAATTGTTTTTCCTTTTTCTTTTTTCACCAGTTCTTTATATTTCAGCCATTCATTCCACCCTAGTTCCCTTCTTTGTACAGCTTCTAGTGGTGATATCCACATTGGAGTTTTCTCACAGATTTTTCTCTTGTATTATTCCCATATTTTGTATATAGCCGAACGTATAAAGTGGTTACCAATTTTTTTTTCTTTTTTGACTCCTTCGTACCACAAATACTGGTGCCAACCTGCTCTTAAATCTATCCCTTCGAGATTCAGTAATTTTTCATTTTCTAGTTTTGACCATTCCCTTGCCCACATTAAAGCGCATGCTTCAAAGTATGTCTTAAAATCTGGGACTCCCATGCTGCCTCTTTTCCTTTCTTCAATCATATAATTAAATTTTATTCTTGATTTTTTCTTTTGCCATATAAAGTTCATTACGTCTTTATTCCACTCTTTCAGTAATTTTTGATTTCTTATTATTGGCAGATTTTGAAATAGAAAGACCATTTTTGGTAGTATCTTCATTTTCACCGTTGCTATTCTGCCTAATAGGCTTAAATTTAAACTTTTCCAATTTTCCATGTCTTTTTTTATTCCATGTTTCTGTATAGTTATTTTGTAGCAGTTGTAAATTTTTTGTTGTCAATATGATCCCTAAATACTTTAGTTTTTGCACAATTTGTATCTTCCATATTTCCTCGATCTTTTTTTGTTCTTTGGCTGATATGTTCTTCGATATTATAATTTTTTTTCACTAATTAAACAAAAAACAACTATAAAACTTGCCCCAGACATGCGGAAATAATAACGAAACGACCTCAAACCAATAACGAAACGAATACATAACGAAATACGAAGCATTTACGAAACGAATTGAAAAATTCGTTTCGTTTTTAAGTTGCTCCAGAATGGTTCGTTATCGCTTCGTTAACAAAAAAATAACGAATTTTTAACGAATTACGAATTAACGAAACGAAACCACCCAGCCCTAAAAGCCAGTTCACATCTTCAATGTGATGTCTTCTCAAATATTTAAACAGTATTATTTCAGGTGAGGTATCATCAAAACAAAGTAGTGTGGGTTGATTTCATGGCTTGCCTTGATTTCGACACTACACTTCTATTGATGTAGCCTAGCATCACATTGGCTTTTTTGACTGCCACATCACACTCCTGGCTCATATTCAGCTTGTGATCTACTTTCCACCTTGTCACATTGAGAAATGTCCCAGTCGTAAGACACTTTAGCGTCTTTTCAAGCATGGAAAGAGACGGAGCTTGTTACATGAGTCAAACTACTTTTGACTGTCAAGCATAGCCCTCTGAAAGGAGGGAGAGAGAAGGATTTGATCTAGCAGAGAAGAGATTAGGATTTCAGACAGGGAGAAGAGAGTTTCTTAGTGAGCTAGGAGTTAGCCTGTTAGGGAATAATTAAGAGCAAGTGCTTCTGTATAGTTTGACTAGGGCAGTCAAAGTTAAGGCTTGTTTACTTGTATTAGGACAGCATACAAGTGGGTTTATTTCCCTAAAGGTCAGAGTAGTCCAAGGGAAACCTAGATACTCTGGAAGGCAGCCAGGGGCGGCTGGTCAAAGAATCTCACCGTTACATTTTAGAGGGTAGAGTGAGGAAAGTAGCTCATGTTAAGGAAAAGATACTCCTTCTAAAGAAACCATTTGCTTAATAAGTCTGTGCTTCAGAAACAAATTACGCATATGTACCTCTCAGTAGTCAGTTGTTTGCTTCAAATACTTCAATAAACCTGTTCTCTAGTTTACTGTTAATTTGTTAGCATTCTCGAAAAACCTAAGGGAGTAAGACTCTGTTCTTTGATCTTTCAGTGTGGTGTTCAGCTGAGAGTTATATAGCAGCTGAGGGAATGCGTATGGGTGAGGGGATCTGTTAGAGACATATTAGTATAAGATCTTCAGCGCTCTGTTACAGTGATGACCAGCAAAGAGATTTTCATTTTTGAGTCAATGTCATAAGGATCCTCCCGATTTAAAAGTAAGATTCTTTTACATTGGTGGTAGCGGTGGGATAGAAAAGAAAGGTCTCCCCTGTCACATGTAATAATACCCCTTATTTTCATTACAAAAAGCAATGGTTTTAATCTGGGGCTGCAGTGGTGCAATGGGTTAAATCCTTGTACTGCTGAACTGCTTATCTGAATATTGGCTGAACTGTTGACCTAAAGGTTGGATGAACTGCTGACCTGAAGGTTGGTGGTTCGAATCAACGAGACAGGGTGAGCTCCTGTCTGTTAGCTCCAGCTCCTGCCAACCTAGCAGTTCAAAAACATACAAATGTGAGTAGATATATAGGTACCGCCTCAGCAGGATGCGCTCTAAGCAATCTTGCCGGCCACACAACTGGGAGGTAACAATGCAGGTTCCTCGGCTTAAAAATGGAGAAAAGCACTTTCCTAGAGCCAGAGATCAGCACTCTCCAGAAACCAGAAATGAAAGGTGAAGCCTCTGCCTTTGTTTGCGTTTGTGTGTGTCTCATTGTATATTATTGTAAAGGCATTGAATGTTTGCCTGTGTGTGTAAATGCTGTAATCCCTCGGAGTCCCCTAAGATAGAAGGGTGGAATATAAAGTGTATTATTATTTGAGTCCACAGCAGATACTCTACTGAATGTTGTAGTGGATCACAGGTCGGAGGACTGTGTGATGTATCGGCGGATAATGCGTGCAGATCTCAGTAAGGTGGCCTTCTGCAGGTGGCAGATGGTAATTCTGTCAGTGCTGATTGTTTTTAAGTGCAGGCCAAGGTATTTAGGCACTGCACCCAGTGTACCAATCACCACTGGGACCACCTTGACTGGCTTGTGCCAGAATCTTTGCATTATTATTATTATTATTATTATTATTATTATTAAGTATATTATTATTATTATTATTATTATTATTATTATTATTATTATGACTGTCTCTTGTATCCAATGGGGTTTGACGCAGAACAACAGGATCTCTACCGGCTGTTAGGAATTGTGGGAGTTGAAGTCCAAAACACCTGGCGGCCCAAGTTTGCCTGTGCCTGATGTATCTTCAAGGAGGGGGGGAACCTTTTCAGAGCGGAACGGAAGTGCGCGGGCTGAAGGGGGAAGGGGTTCAGCGACGGTCTGGTCCCCCTCTGCTTAGTCTCGTGGAGGAATCTCAGCCGAATCTGAGTAAGTCATAGTTGGAAGAAGACGCTCAACTGGGGGAAAAGGGGTTTGGGGGCAAAATATCCTTGGCCCTAGCTAGGCAAGGCCTTAAGCAAACTGCAGGAACTCAACCTCACATTCAGTAACAATAATATAATTAATGTTGGGTGGCTGTGAGTTTTTCGGGCTGTATGGCCATGTTCCAGCAGCATTCTCTCCTGATGTTTTGCCTGCATCAGTGACTAATGGCATTTTCAGAGTTTCTGTTGGAAATGGGGCAAGTGAAGTGTAAATATACCAGTGGAATAATGTCCAGGGTCGGAGGAAGAACCCATCTCTGATTGAAGCAAGCGTGAATGTTGCAGTTGGCAAACTTGAATAGTATTGAGTAGCCTTGCAGCTGCAAAGTCAATCAGTGTGGGTATTTGCATGAAGGTAGCTTGGCTGTTTTGCCTGGAGGCATCCTTTGTTTGGGAGGTGTTCTCTGGCACCTAGTTGTTTGCTGTCTGGAGTTCCCCTCTTTCTGAGTAGTGTTCTTTATTTACTGTATTGATTCTGGTGTTGTTATTTTTAATCCTGGTAACCAGATTTTGTGCCATTTCATTGTTTCTGGTGAAATTGTTCACCTGTTTATGGATTTCAATGGCTTCTCTGTGTAGTCTGACATGATGGTTGCCAGAGTGGTCCAGCATTTCTGTGCTCTCAAATATTATTCTGTGTCCAGGTTGGTTGATCAAGTGCTCTGCTATAGCTGATTTCTTTGGTTGAATCAGTCTGCAGTGCTTTTCATGTCCATTGATTTGTGTCTGGGCAATGCTGCTGCGTTTGGGAGTCCCCATGTAGACTTCTTGTCCACACTCTTCGACTAGTTCGGTCGCGTCAGTAAGGTCGAATAGATCCACGAGGTCGACGTCGGCAACCCCGCCATCTTCCACGGCGGTCCGCATTGCTTTCCGTCGGGCAGAAGAAGAATCTCGGCGCACCTCCACCTCCTCCTCCGTTCCGCCTACCCCGGGCAAATCTCTATCCAAATCAACACAGCTGCCAGCAAAGAAGAAGAAGACGATGCCACCTCCTTCCTCGTCTTCCTCTTCTTCTCGGCGACCAACTACAGCCTCCTTGGCCACCTCGTCAGCGAGGTCGTCGCCAATACAGTCGGCTCAACCACAGCCTATCTCTCAGCCTTCCCAGGAAGAACACCGGTCGCCAGAGGTGCCCGTAGAGCAACCAGGATCCCCTGTGACCTCAGTGGACACTGTGATCGAGGCGCCTGTTCGCCCTGTGACTGCCAGATAGGAGCTATTCCCATCTGTGACAGCCAGACAGGAGACTCTGATGACTGTGACGGCCCGACAGGAGATACTCCCGGTACTGAAAACACCGGAGAGGGGCAGACAGACTATGAGGCTTGCACGAACCGCACAAACCTCAGCATCCAAGTGCCCTCCAACCGTTCTATCAGAGCAGCCGGCTTGAGAAGCCTCTTCATCCCCCCCCTCCCCGGTCTGTCATGGCCGAAGAAGAGGAGGAGGATGGCGAGTTACCGGGATCGGTACACTCGGGATCAGTTCTATCTCTCGGGATTGAGAGATTGCCTACCCATGATGCATACGACATCGATCCACCGTCCCCCACAGACAATGTGAGAGCCTTTGCAGATCAAATGGCCCGCATGGCAGACGCCTTGGGCCTGGAGGTCAAGCAGACTTCCAAGGCAGTAGCGGATCCAGTGTTCAAAAGAGTACAGGTGGAATCTCCACCCGCTCCACTCCTGCCCTTCCTGCCGTACCTGCTCGAGGTCATCCAAAGCTTTTGGAAGACCCCTTCCTCCATTCCACCTACATCCAAAAGGATTGAGGCGGGGTACAGAACAGACGACGAGGGCTTGGAGTGGCCCAAGCACCACCCCGAGCCGAACTCGGTGGTTGTGAAGGCAGCCCAGGCATTCGGGAGACAATCGTCGACGCCTTCAGACCAAGAGGGAAAGAGATTCGATGCCGTAGGCAGAAAACTCTACTCTGGCGCCCTGTTGCTGGCTAGGATGGCTAACTATGGCACATGCATGGGGGCATATCAGCAGATACTTTGGGGAAAGGCGATGCCCTTCTTCCAGAGAATGTCGGAGGAAGATCGTACTGTCCTCTCCACTGTGGCCCAGGAAGCGAATTCTCTAGCACATCATCAGATGCAGATGGCCAAGCACACTGGGGATACCGCCGGAAAAATGATCGCCCATGTGGTCGCTATTAGAAGACACGCCTGGCTCCGCTCCTCCGGCCTCTCAACATCATCACGGCAGGTCATCGAAGACCTCCCTTTTGATGCCCTCGGTCTTTTTAATGCGGGGACGGATGATAAACTTAAGTCAAACCAAGACTTTAAGACTATGGCTACTAAATATGGCTTTGAAAACCAGCCTCGGGCGCAGAGGACGAGGTGGTTTCAGTACAAGCGTCGGCACACGGTCCCGTATCGTACGACTCAGTACCGCCAGTCATTTTGACCCCTACATTCATCCCAGCAAGCCCATCCTCAACAATCCCAGCAGCAGCACAGACAACAATGGCGGCAGCAGCGCCCGAGGTCCCGCCAGCCCTCGGGAGGCAACCAGGCCAGGCGCCGCATTTGATGCCCTGATGGACGATACCGTTTATTAGGCCTGGGCGGTTTCGTTCGTTAATTTTGTAATTTGTTAAATATTCGTTAATTTTAGCAATTACAAAACGATTACAAAACTTATTTTCAAACCCGGAAGTGTTTTTAAATATCAAAACGGCAGGCACCAAAAAATGTTGTATTTCCGTCCATTTCGGAAATACGTAAGATGGCCTGGCGATGCTTGCTGGGAGCTCTCCTCTCTCTCTTCTCTTAGCCAGTCAGAGGCAGAGCCTGAAAGAGGAGGAGGAGGAGGAGAGGGCGGGGAAGGCGCCGGCTGAGCAAGCGAGCGAGAGGGCGAGCGACCCTCAGCAGGAAGGCGGCCCGTCCCTCCTTCCTCACCTTTGCGGTGGGTGTGCTTCATTCTCCCAATTCCTTAGCGGAGGGCTGTGCTTCGTTCTCCCAATTCCTTAGTGGAGAGCTGGGCTAGATGGCCTTTGGGGAGCCCTTCTCCCAATTTCGCATTGCTTCGGAGGAGCCGGGCCCGACTCGGCGGCAGCGCTTGAGGGCCCGCCAGAGTGAGTGCCTGCCTTCCCTCCTTAATAATAATTTCTCCTCCCTATTCTACTAAATTAATAATTAAATTAAAAAAATATTGAAAAAATATTGAAAAAAAAAGGGTGGCATCTTTACAAAATGTTTTGTAAATATTAACGAAATTTCGTAAATACCGAACTTTTTTAAGGGAAAATTTTGTAATTATTTTAAATATCGAAACAAAAAAAAACCCAAATACAAATTTTAGAAACAAATTTTTGCGTTGTTACCCAGGCCTACCGTTTATGTATCCGGTACCAATGCCGTTCCCATTTCCCTCCCATTGAACCCTTCCCTTGACCCTCCATCCGGCCTTGCTCCATTTGGCGACTGCCTGACAAGATTTTTCCCTGCATGGTAAAATATCACCTCAGATGCATGGGTCTTAAAAGTTGTCAGAGAAGGCTATGCATTGGAGTTCAAAGAACTCCCGCCAACGGGACAGATTGTCGATACCAAACCATCCTCGACAATCCTCACAGAGGTCGATACGCTTCTCCGAAAAGGGGCCATTTTTCCCTCCCGGACTGTCGAATCAATCAAGCCTTTTTCTCCAGATATTTCACTGTCCCCAAGCCGGATGGCTCCCTTCGTCCAATCCTCGATCTCAGAGACTTGAATTCTTTTATCAAGCCCCAAAAATTCAGAATGGTGACGGTATCGTCCATACTTCCCCTCCTAAGACACGGGGATTTCTTCGCGTCCGTCAACCTCCGGGATGCCTATTTTCATCTTTCAGTGAGAAAACACCACAGACGCTTCCTGGCCTTCGGGGTATCAGGACAGGCTTAAGCTTTCAACGTGCTTCCGTTCGGGCTCGTGACGGCACCAAGAACTTTCACCAAATGTATGTCGGTGGTTGTGGCAGCCCTCAGAAGGGAAAAAAATCTGCATCTTTCCATACCTAGACGACTGGCTGCTGGCGGCGCGCTCCCCGAGCCTACTGAGGCTCCACGTGGCGAAAACACTCTCCCTCCTCGAAGACCTGGGCCTTCAGCTGAACAGGGAAAAATCCCATTTGGAGCCCACCACGTGCATAAAGTTTATCGGTGCCATGTTCGATTCTCTCTCCCAATCTGTTTACCTTCCAGAACAGAGATTCAACGCTCTACACGCCGAGGTTCTCAGGGTCCGTCGATCCCGCATTGTTCCAGCAAAGCAGATACAAGTTCTTCTCGGGCATATGGCCTCCACGGTGATGGTGACCCCGTTGGCGAGACTTCGCTTCCGTCCCCTCCAGTGATGGTTCCTGGATCGTTTCAGCCCGATGAGGGACAGAGCCTCGAAGCGTCTGCTGATCCCGAGATCAGTGAAGGACTCCCTGACCTGGTGGACAAACCGTCACCATGTTTGCAGGGGCATTCCCTTCCATTCCGAGCCCCCATCCATCACCATCATGACGGATGCCTCGATGTTCGCATGGGGATGCCATACAGGAGAACTCTCGGTCCACGATCTGTGGTCTTCGGAGGAAAGACAACACCATATAAACTATCTAGAACTCCTTGCGATCTTCAAAGCTCTAAGGGCATTTGCCCTTCTTGTCGCGGAAAAGTCTGTCCAGATCCTCATGGACAATATGGTGGCGATGTTTTATGTCAACAAACAGGGAGGCACGGGCTCGAGAAAACTGCTCAAGCTATCCCTGGAACTATGGGACTGGTGTGTAGCCAGGTCAGTGTCGATAACAGCTCTGCACCTTCCAGGCGAAACCAACACCGAGGCGGACACGCTCAGCAGGACGAAATCGACCTCACACGAGTGGAGGCTGAAACCCCAAGTACTGACCGCAATTTTCAACGACTGGGGACTTCCAGCTTCCGACTTTTTTGCGTTGCCGCTGAATGCACAGCTTCCGCAGTTTGGAGCACGCCTGGCTCCGAATGCAGTACCGGGATGCCTCGGAGATGTGTTTCTCTTGGACTGGTCGAAGCACCTACTCTACCTCTTCCCACCCTTCCCACTCATCCCGAGAGTGCTCGAGAGAATCCAGATGCCGCAAGCAGACTGTATTCTAATAGCGCCGGAATGGCCACGACAACCGTGGTTCCCAGTCCTCCTCCAACTGTCCAAGAGTCGTATATGACGCCTGCTGCTTCAACAGGACCTCCTCTCCAGGGAGGAGGGCCAGCTACTCCATCCCGACCTTGCCTCTCTCCACCTTTCGGCGTGGAGGATCCAGTGTTGAGGACACTCTGTCCAGGCGTCCTTCCTATCCTGGCTACAGCTCATAAACCGGCAACAAAGAAATGTTATTCGGCATGCCTCAACCGCTTTCAGGCCTTCCTTGTCAAAAGGAAAATAGATGATCCTCAGCCATCGATACCGTCGGTGCTCTCGTTCCTGCCGTACCTTACTAAGCGTGGACTCTCTTTGTCATCACTGAAGTCGCATTTAGCCGCCATCTCATGGCACCTGCAGCAGAGAGGAGGTGTCTCTCTCTTTAAAGACAGCTCGGTGAAATCCTTTTTGAGAGGATTTAATAACCTCCACCCTTCAGTCCGCCCTCTGACTCCTGGCTGGAACCTCGACCTCGTGCTTGCCCAGCTCGTGCGATCCCCCTTTGAACCCCTGGCGACGATAGACCTCCGGCTTCTTTCCTGGAAAGTGGCCTTTTTGGTCGCGATCACCTCAGCCCGCAGGCCATCGGAACTGGCCATGCTGAGGATTGATGAACCTTATTTGACTTTCCATGCGGACAGGGCGGTTCTCCACACGGATGTGACATTCCTCCCCAAAGTGGTATCCCCGTTCCATGTCAATGAAGACATTGTTCTCCCTTCCTTTTTTCAGTCCCCCTCTACCCCGGCAGAGAGGAGACTTCACATGCTTGACGTAAGGAGAGCGTTGTTGTTTTACAGAGACAGGACTTCCCAGTCTCGAAGGACGCAAACACTGTTTGTGGCGTACGCCCAGGATAAACTGGGCCTTCTGATTACGGCACAGCACCTCTCCCACTGGATTGCCTCGACCATCGAGCTGTGTTACCAACTGGCTCGACAACAACCCCCCTCGGTTGTCCGGGCTCAGTCAACCAGGGCAGTAGCAGCATCTACTGCTTTTCTAAAGGGGATTTCCCTGGACTCTATTTGCAAAGCAGCCATTTGGAAAAATCCTCAGACATTTGTATCCCATTACAGATTGGATACCAGGTGTAGACCTGACATGGCCTTTGGGAGGGCAGTTTTGGCATCGTGTCCGCCATGAATCCTTTCACCACCAAGTTGTACTGTCGATACCGTGTGGGTTTTTACGGTACCGTACGTTTTCCAATGTTTGCACTATAAGGTCTTACTGTTACCGCGGGTTGCTCGAATGGAGCTTGTCACTGAAGTTATTAAAATGTACTTGCATTTGTTTGAAAATGTTATGTAGCCTGCCTGGCAGGCAGGTATCTCTGCATTCAACCTTGGGCACGAGTCTTTTTATGGGCTCGTTTCTTCGTGCCTTACACCAATGTGTTTATTGCCAAAATGGTTATGTAACTGTTTAAGGTGCCCTCATCTCAATGAGTGTGTTGCTTACTATGAGTCAACATGTTTATGTAACTATTTAAGGTGCCCTCATCTTGATGAGTGTGTTGTTTTTTCTATGGATCGGCCATCCACGTTTGGCCTGGGAGGATCACGTACTCCCTTATGTTTATATACCGTACCCTTCTTATGAAGTGAAAGCAATTTGTTGATCCTGTTTGCACTTAATAAAAGTGTTTGGCCCTTGATTTGATGGTCGGTTTGCCTTTTTCCCGCCTCCGGGACCTCAGCTTGCTAGTCTCCACAAGTGTGCATTCGCAGAGACCACGAAGAAAAATGGTAGGTTACATACCTGTGACCATCTTTCTTCGAGTGGTGCTCTGCGAATTCACACTAACCCGCCCGGCCTCCCCTCAGGCAAACCTCCAATTTCCTCGTTGCCTTTGCGGCGAAGGAATTGCGAGGGTACGCGTGGGGCGCCCTTTTATCCCCTGCCGGGGCTGGGCGGGGTTACCGCCAAAACTTGAAAAGTTTTAAACTGCAGAAGTTTCCGTTGGAGCCCGCGCAGGTGCAGTCTCTCCACAAGTGTGAATTCGCAGAGCACCACTTGAAGAAAGATGATCACAGGTATGTAACCTACCATTATGCCCCGCTACCATCTCCCCCAACGGGGATTCGGGGCAGCTTACATGGGACCAAGCCCGAACAACAAATTACAATACAAAAATACAAATTGCAGTAAAATAAACAACATAACAATAAAGTATAAAACATCAAAGCATATAAACAATATACACAAAACATAGAAACCAAACATAACAGAGAGCGGGCCGCATGTACATAAGATAAAGTGGCAGAATTGTTTGTAAGGGAGAACTCGTAAAGAGACAGAGAAATAAATCTCTGTAAGGTCCGTAAGACCTAACAAGAAGTATTCTGGTTTCTGTGGAATACTTCTTTTTAGGATTTTTTTGGGTTTCTTCTTGTATGGCTCACCAATATTTGATGGATTCTGGGCACATCCACCACATATGGTAGTAGCTTCCTGTATGTTTTTTACATTTTCAGCACAGGTTTGGGTATTTTTTATACATTAGGCTCAGTTTTTTAGGGGTCATATACCACCTGTGGAAGGTCTTCAACCAGTTTTCCTTGAGGGCCATCGAGTATGTGTATTTTAATTTCTTCCTCCAGACTAGCTGCCATTCCTGTAGTTTTATCTGGCGCCCTATATTTTTTGCCCATATTACCATACAGATTTTTGATTTCTTCTGTTTCCGTTTCCCAAGTCAGCACTTGATTATAGATTTTGGTTATCGTTTTCCTTTTCATTTTTATTATTTTGTCCCATGTAGTCTCTTTATCATCAAAGCCTATATTTTCATCCTGTTTAAACGTTTCAATAATCTGGAAGTATTGCAACCATGTAAAGTTTTTATATTTTTGGACCAGCTCCTCTTGGGGTTTCAATTTCCAGGTATTATTGTTTTTTGTTTTTTTTCCAACAAGTCTTTATAGGTTGGCCAACATTGCCATCCCATAAGCCTTCGTTGTCTGGCCTCAACTGGGGAGATCCACATGGGAGTTTTTGTATAAAAGTAGTTTTTGTATTTATTCCATACTTTAATTAAGCTGGACCTAATGAAGTGATTTCCAAAATCTCTTTCAGTCTTAGTCTTGCCGTACCAAATGTACGAGTGCCACCCTACTCTCAGATTGAAACCTTCCAGGATCAGTATTTTTTCATTTCTTAGCGTTGTCCATTCTGTGATCCAGTTTAGCGCTCACGTCTCATAATACGACTTGAAACTTGGGAGGCCGAAGCCATCCCTTTCTGCTTTATCAATCATGATTTAGGAGAAATGCCTCTAGAACATAGCCATATAGCCCGAAAAAACCCACAAGAACCTAGTGATTCCAGCCATGAAAGCCTTCGACAATACATGACTTTATGCTTTATCCTGGGCTTCTTCCCATTCCAGATGAATTTGGCTAGATCTTTATTCCACTGGTCAAAGATTTTATAATTCCTTATAAGGTTTTGAAACAAATAGAGCAGTCTAGGTAAGATAGTCATCTTGATCAGGGCTATCCTTCCCATAAGAGAAAGCTTTAGGTAATTCCAATTTTTTAGATCTTTCTTAACCTTCATCCATAACCCCTCATAATTGTTTTTAAATAGTTGGGCATTCTTCGCTGTCAACCAAATTCCTAAATACTTGATCTTTGGGCAGATTTTAAAGTCAGTCATCTTTCTTAACTCTTCTTGTTTTATTTTAGACATATTTTTGGTTAGTAGTGTTGTTTTATTTTTATTTAGTTTGAAGCCTGCCACTTTGCCAAATTCCTCAATTTTATCAAGCCAGATTTTAATATTTTTGATCGGATCTTCTATTATACACATAACATCGTCGGTGAAAGCCCTGGTCTTGTACTCTTGTTTCGCAACTCTCATTCTCCTTACCTCTTTGTCTTCTCTTAATGATTTTAACAGAATTTCTATAGCCATAATAAATAACAACGGGGAAAGAGGGCACCCCTGTCTAGTTCCTTTAGATATGGTTATTTTTTCTGTAAGTTGGTCATTTATTTTTAGTCTGGCCGTCTGGTTTGTGTAAATGGCTGTAATGGCGTTATTAAAGCAGAAGCCTATGTCTATTTCGTTCAGCAAAAATTTCACAAAGTTCCAGTTTAGATTGTCGAACGCTTTCTCAGCATCCAGGGATAACAGTGCGAGTTCCTTTTGTATGTTGACATTGAAATATTTGATTGTATCTATTATTGTTCGTAAGTTGTTTTTAGCACTTCTACTTGGTAGAAACCCCGCATGTTCCTCCCCAATCCAATCTTTCAAAAAACTTTTAAGTCTCTTTGCCAAAATATTTGTGAAAATTTTATAATCAGAATTCAGCAGTGAGATAGGCCTGTAATTTTGTTTATCTTCTGAATCATAATTGTCTTTTTTAATCAGAATTATCTCTGCTTCTTTCCAAGATTCCGGAATAGTAGCAGTGGTAAGTGCTAAATTCATAGTTTTCCTGAGGAAAGGTATTATCTCCTCCTTCATTGTTTTATAAAAGGTCCCAGAGTACCCGTCCGGGCCCGGTACCTTGTTTGGCGCTAGGCTCATAATTGCCTCTTCTATTTCCAGGGCCGATATTTCCTTATTTAGTTCCTCTCTTTGTTCTTCTGTGATTTTTTGTAGTTTAAATCGTGCTAAATATTGGGCTATCTCATTCTCCTGTATCTCGTCCTTAGTGTATAAAGTTGTATAATATTTTCGGAACTCATCTTGTATATTTGAGTCAGCCGTTAATAAGCTTTCTCCTTTTTAAATTTTAATTATGTGTTGAGACTGTTTCTTTTTCCTTATCCGACGTGCCAACCACTTTCCGGGCTTGTTGGCATTTTCAAATCCTTGTTGTCTTATAAATCTATATTTTTTGGCCACTAATTCAATCTCGATATAATGCTTCCTTTTCTTTAGTAAACTAATTTTCCTCACAATTTTTTGGTTATCCAGGGTTCTCTTCAGAGCTTGTTCACTCTTTTCTAATTGGCACTCAATGTCCTTAATCTCCTTATTTCTTCTTTTATTCTTAATCGCGTTTTTGCGGCTCGAAAAACGTGAGTTTGGTAGTCAGAAGCCAGGAGCCTCGGCTAACCACATCCCACCGCCAAGACCGCTAACCGGAAGATAGTCTTTCCTGTCGTAGTCAACTATGAATTGCACACATGGTATTCCTGCGCCTGCACAGGACAGCTTCGGAACCTTCTAGAACTAAAAGAACACATTTTGACAGTGCCTGGCCCCGCCCCTCCTCCCCCTCCCCTCTCAAGTATATATGGCCCAACGCGGGGCCAGGCCCCCTCAGTTCTCTTTATCCGCCCAGCGATTCAGCTAGAGAACCTTCTGCGTTATCCACTTGTAGGTAGATTATCGGCTTTTGACTTTGGACTGGCTCTCGTGTCTCCCTAACTCTCTGACCTGGACTGTATCTGACCATTCTCTGTCTTACGCCTTGGCTGGCCTCTGGCTCGTTTTTCTCTTGGGGCATAGAGCATTCGCTCTAACATTGGTTTGATGGCGACCATGTCTTTTAAAAAGTGCTCGCAGTGCCCTAACACCCTTCCGGACACTGACGGGCACTCGCTTTGCCTCGTGTGTTTGGGCGAAGCCCACCTCGCCCAGCCCTGCAAGATTTGCCAGGCCTTTACCCCCCAGACCTGCAAGAACAGGGTCTCCAGGCTGAAGGCAGCCTTATATGAGAGGGCCCTCTTACCTCCAGTAGCACCTACTCAGGCCGCGGGATCAACCAATTTGCCTGGCCTTAAACCGCCGCAGCATGGCGGAAACATCATAAAGAAGACCAAAAAGCCAAAAGAAGGGGTTCCCCAAGATGGCCGCCGGACGGGATGAGGAAGTGGAAGGAGGGGCCATACAGCGTCCTGAGCCGCGGCGGCGTGGCTCGCGAAGATCAAGACGCATGTGGTCCCCATCAAGATCCTCCAGGGGATCCAGACACCGCCGCCGCAGATCGCCTTCGTCCTCCTCCTGTTCATCATCCTCCTCTTCTTCAGGGGATTCGAGGAGGAGGTGCCGATTGAGGTGGGACCGATCCTCCTCCCGCAGAGGGCACAGGATGCCCGCCCTAGCGCCACCAGCTTTGCCTTTCCAGGGTTTCTGGCAGCTGTCTCCATCGGGACAATACGTGTTTGTTCCCACGCCAGGGCCCTCTCAACCACTGCTTCCGGTATCGTCGACACCGGCCATGCCTCCTCTTCGGCAGATGGTTGCTCCGCCGGCCGCCCCTCCCCCTCCCCAGGGGCCTGTGAGCATTTTCCACGAGAACTCCCTCCAGCTGGTGCACCCCCCAAGCAGGGCATCAGGTATGGGAGGAAATTCCTTTACTCTTCCCACCCAAGAAACTCCCCTTACTCCATTGTTGAATGTTGGGGACTTACAACTCACAAATGCTCAACTTACTGATCTAAGGGGACAGGATGGGACTGAACATAGGGCTGATGACATCAAACATTCTGATTCAGCCTCCGATTCCCATGAATCCGTCCAGGCAGCGGGGGCTGCAGAGGACACTATGGACAGATCCCTTGAGTTTAATAAGTTTGCTTCTCTTGTAAGCAGAATGATAAAGGCTTTGGACTTGCCAGCACCAAAGCCTTCTGAACATGTGGAGGACCCGATGTTCCCCTCGGATGAGCAGAACATCGCGTCCTCCACCGTGTTACCCCCACGACCTTATTTGCTTAAATTGGCCAGGATATCTGATATGCCCCTTCCTATGGTACCAGCCGTCTACCAGCATCTAGGAGAATAGATGCTTTATATAAGATCGATTTGTCCTCAGCCAAGTGGGTGTCCAACCCCCCCAGGCCAAACCCAGTGGTAGCTGAGGTGGCCAAAACCAAGCGTTAAAAAGGTGCTTTAACTACACCCCCCCCCCCCCGACAGGGAGGGTAGAAAATTGGACTCATTAGGCCGGAAGGCTCATCTCTCCGCAGGGTTATTCACGCGAATGTCCCACTTTGCCACATATATGAGTGGCTATCAAAAAATTTTATGGATGAAAATCTTACCTTATTTAGAATCCCTACCAGCAGAGGAGCATCGCTTGCCTAAGGCATTGCAGGCAGAAGCCATTGCGTTGTCTCGCCTTCAGAAAGACTTTGCCAAACATTTGGCCGAGGCGGCGGGCAACCTTTTTGCCACCGCCACCTCTATCAGGAGACACGCATGGCTTAGGGCTGCTAATCTCTCGGACAAGGGTAAAGCTCTAGCAGAAGGCCTTCCACTACATGTGGAAGGACTTTTCAATCCAGATACTGATGAAAAATTGAAGAGTAAACAGGAGGTTCTCCAGGCGGCGAGCAAATTTGGTTATTCCTGGCAGCCAAGCTACCAACCAAAGTCTAGATAGCAACAGCAATCCCCTGGCTTCCGCAGGAACTACTCCAGCACGTCCGGGGGCCCCTATAGGAACCGTAATTCGGGTTTCTCTAGATTCCAAACGGGCCGGACGGCCCCATATGGTAACAGATCCAAATTTCAATCATTTCAAAATAAACCTAGGTCTCAACCCGCCTCCAAAAAGCGTGTTTGACGCCTGCGTGGAAGTCTTAGAGCCTCAGCCGGAAGTTACTAGTGTTATGGGGCCACACCCAATTGTTTCACCGGCGGAGCCTCCTGGGGCCTGTTGCCCGATTTCTCCATTGTTTTATGAAAGATTGGCACCATTCCATAATGTGTGGGCCCAAATTAGTTCTGATAAATGGGTTCTTTCTATTGTTAGAAATGGTTATAGAATTGAATTTGAAGATGTTCCTCCCACTGGGAAACTGATATCCACACCTGGTTCACTGCCTTTGTTAGCGGAAATTCAAACTTTGTTAACCAAAGGGGCCATTTCAATCGTTAGCCCTGCCATGTTTCAGTATTGTTTTTTCTCACGATATTTTCTTGTGAACAAGCGGGGCGGAGGCTTTCGGGCCATTATGGACCTTAGATCCCTCAATAAACATATCTCTCCAAAAAGATTTCGGATGGTCACTTTGTGCATGATTATGCCCTTGTTATTTCAGGGTGCTTGGTTTGCAATGGTGGATTTGAAGGATGCCTACTTCCACATATCCATAGTCCCTCACCACCGCAGATTTTTAGCATTTATGGTCGGGAGCCAGGCTTATTGTTACAACGCCCTGCCGTTTGGACTTTCAACTGCACCCAGGGTATTAACAAAATGCATGTCGGTGGTTGCGGCGCACCTCCGCACCAGGAGTTGGTGTATCCACAGGGGGAGTAACGGTTTACCCCTATATAGATGATTGGCTGATCGTTGCCAACTCTCCTGGTCAACTAAAACGACATGTTTCTGTTATTTTGTCTTTACTCCAGTCGCTGGTCTGGTCATCAATCTGGAGAAGTCATCTCTTATGCCCACCAGATGGATTCAGTTCATCGGGGCACTGCTGGACTCTGTTTCCCAGAAAGCCTACCTTCCTCCAGATCGTTTCACCAAGTTGCGGGAGCTAGTCATGCATACTATGGTTGCCCCCGAGATTGCAGCAAAACAAATACAAGTATTACTGGGACATATGGCGTCGACTACAATGGTTACTCCCTATGCCCGTTTGAAAATGCGACCCCTTCAATTTTGGTTTCTCTCAGTATTCAACCCTATCAAGGACCACCCCTCCACCAGGTTGTCCATCCCGCCCAATATCAGGCATTCCCTTGCGGAATGGATGGACGAGCGTTGGGTGTGCAAGGGCCTTCCTTTTCAGCCTCCATCCCCTGTCAGATCCGTAACCATGGACTCGTCCCTGAAGGGATGGGGGGCGCACTCCCAGGGCCTGATCACCCACGGGGTGTGGTCCACAGACGAAGCCGCCATGCACATAAACATGCTCGAGCTCCTGGCGGTAGACAGGGCTCTAAAATACTTCGAAAGAGTGGTGTCAGGAAAAACCATCCAAGTACTCACCGACAACACCACGGTGATGTACTACCTGAACAAGCAGGGGGGTACTCATTCAGGTCCCTTGTTAGACCTATGTGTGAAAATTTGGAGTTGGTGTATCCACAGGGGGATTCATCTCATAGTCACTCACCTCCCGGGCGTCGACAACAGACTCGCAGACGGGCTGAGCAGAAATCCCATGGCCCACCACGAGTGGTCCCTGAACGGAGAGGTGGCCTCCGACCTGTTCAGACTTTGGGGCATGCTGGAGGTGGACCTATTTGCAACCCACCAGAACGCCAAGTGTCGGCTGTTTTGTGCCCGTTGCCACCCGACCGCAGACAGGCTGCCTGGGAGATGCGTTCCTCCACAATTGGGGGGGGGACAGGCTAGTTTATGCGTTTCCTCCCTTTCCTCTGTTACTTCGGGTAGTTGCAAAAGTCAGGAGAGACAATGCACATTGCATCCTGGTAACACCCTGGTGGCCCCGGCAACCCTGGTTCGCCCCCTGTAGTGGAATCTACCTTTAAGACGACAAGGCCAAAGCCTGCATGACAGTAGCTGTCATCTTGGAAAGCAGGCAGAGACAGGAGGAGGAGTCAAGTCGACTCCTGATTGAGTATAGCAATTGGGGGAGGAGTCGGTTGAGAGAGGGAAATAAGCTGTCAGCTTTTGACAGAGAGGGAGAAGTGTCTTGACATCAGACACAGAAGGATGAAATGTTTAGATAGGAAGTTACAGTAGGAATCTGACAGGGAAAGAAAGTTTTAAGTGAGCCTTAAAGAGAGGGAATAAGCAGACAGACAAGGGCTAGGGTTACTGTATTGATAGGATCAGTAACAGAAAGACTTGTCTGTTTATACTGGGGAAAAGTATAAGAGAGCTTTTTTGCCCTGTGGGAGAGACAGATAGGGATCTGTTCTCAAGTGATACTGTGTCTAAAGATAGAGCAGTGTGTTTAAGGAATCTCACAGTTGATAAAAGCTTTACTGTCAGTGGAACTACTTGTTTAAGTAACTAAGTCTCTACAACTGAATTACGCTTCTGTACCGCTCATTATATGAGTCGATGTTTGTTTAAAATTTAATAAACCTTTCATAGTTCACTTTTAACTGGTGTATGCCTCAGTCTATCAATCTCCTCAGGACCAAGTCCGTCAAACCCATTTTAAAGTCCAGTCATCCAGTGAAGAAGTAATAGGTGAACCAAGAGCTCAAACACACCTTACCTACAACACATTCACACCTTTGGTTCCTCAGACCAATAATTCTGAGGTGGTGGCAGTCATACCTACCAAGCAACATCAGTCATTGACATATTCAACATAGGGTCAGCCTCTAAATTGCGTTACACCCCCCTTCTCCAAATGGCGGGAAACAGGCTTCTCCACTTTTGCCACAGACCGGATCTACTAATGTCCCAACAGGGTCAGGTTCTGTACCCCAAGATACAACAACTCGGGCTTACGGCCTGGCTGGTTCTACCGACCCAGTAACTGTTTTTTCGGATTTGCCTGGACCGGTCCTTTCTATTATTGAGACGGCTCATAGACCTTCTGCAAAACGATCTTATTTGTACAAGTGGGCTAGATTTAAGAGTTTTGTTGCACGTAAGGGTATTGCCCCTGAAGAAGCGCCTATTCCATTAGTTTTAGATTTTTTTTTTGGTTTCATTGTTAGATGCGAGCCTTTCGGGCCCCTCGTTAAAGTGTTATTTAGCCGCCATTTCTTGGTTTAGACGGAAGGCTGGCCTTCCCTCGTGTTTTGGGGATCCAGTGGTTAAAACTTTTCTAAGGGGTGTCGCTAACACTAAGCCTTGTGTAGCCCGTTTCCCCTTCCTGGAGTTTAGAGATAGTGCTCTCGGCACTAATGAAACCCCCCTTCGAACCGCTGGCGACGGCAGACTTGTCATATCTTTCCTGGAAGGTCGCCTTCTTGGTGGCAATAATGTCAGCTCGGCGGGCTAGTGAATTGTGTGCATTACGGGTTGACCCCCCTTATCTTAAATTTCATAAAGATAAGGTTGTGTTGTGCACAGACATTGCCTTTTTTACCTAAAGTTTCTACCAAATTTCACATGTCACAGGAAATTGTTCTTCCTGCCTTTTTTCAAAACCCGAGTTCCCCTTTGGAGCGGGGTCTACATTGTTTGGATGTTCGTAGAGCGCTGGCTTTTTACATAGACAGGACTGCTGAATTCAGGAAAACCCCAAGGCTTTTTGTCAAATATCGTAAAGATACGAGGGGGTTGCCATTGTCTTCCCAAAGTTTTTCTTCTTGGATGGTGTCTGTCATTCGTTTATGTTATAAAATGTCGGGGAAGGACTTACCTCAGCAGATCAGGGGTCATTCGACCCGAGTGGTGTCGACGTCTACTGCCTTTTTGAAGGGTGTGCCTCTAGATGTCATCTGCAGGGCTGCTATCTGGACAACGCCACTTACCTTTGTGTCGCATTACAAGATCGATATCGTGTCCAGGAGGGCAGCTGAATTTGGGAGATCGGTTCTGTTCTCGGCAGTGGCATGATGCCCACCGTCCAGGGTTAGTAGCTTGCTAGTCTACCATGTGTGCAATTCATAGTTGACTACGACAGGAAATTATAAGTTGCTTACCTGTAACTGTAGTTTCCTGAGTAGTCACCTATGAATTTGCACAACCCGCCCTTCCTCCCCTCGAGTGTCATGCCCCTGCCTTCTGCTGTTTTCGGCGGAAGAGAACTGAGGGGGCCTGGCCCCGCGTTGGGCCATATATACTCGAGAGGGGAGGGGGGGAGGGGCAGGGCCAGGCGCTGTCAAAATGTGTTCTTTTAGTTCTAGAAGGTTCCGAAGCTGTACTGCACAGGCGCAGGAATACCATGTGTGCAAATTCATAGGTGACTACTCAGGAAACTACAGTTATAGGTAAGCAACTTATAATTCACTTTCCTAATGGAAGAGGTAAATACTCTTATTACACCATTTTTATTCCTGAGTTATCAATGTCATTTCCTAATTGGTTCTATTAAACAAACATGGGAAAAGTGTATTAAATTGCCCAAACTTTGTTTTTGCGGGAGGGACATCATTCTGCAGCACACTTTTTCTATAATTTCCCAATGAATATCTCATCATCAACTCTTAACCAATTCAATATAGAATAACTACTGGGACAGAACAATTAATTTCAAAGTAAGGACCACAAAATTAAACAGGAAATAACACTTTCAAACCAGAAACATGTTTTTTCTCAATTTTTGTTACAGTGTGTAATAGCATTCTTTTATAGAAAGGGAGATTCAGAAAGGGAGCTTTATTGTGTCACATAACCAGAGTCTCCTTCAGGAAAAGATCCAGAGATCACCACAGGCAACAAAAAGTGTGATGCAGCATCTAAAAAATCCCATGCAATTCTAGGCTATATCAACAGGAGTATCTAGATTAGGCATGGGCAAACTTTGGCGCTCCAGGTGTTTTGGACTTCAACTCCCACAATTTGTAATATGCCTGATCTAGATCAAGGGAAATCATAATCCCACTCTATTCTGCTTTGGTCAGACCTCTTTACCAGGGAATCACTGTGTCCAATTCTGGGCATTGCAGTTTAAAAGAGATATTGATTCTAAATGTGTCCAGAGGAGGGCAACTAAAAGGATCAAAAGTCTGGAGACCACAAATCCTTATGAAGAGGAGCAGCTTAAACAGCTGGGTCTGTTTAGTCCCAGAAGAGAAGGTTGAGAGCAAACATGATAGCCATGTATACATATTTGAAAAGATGTCCTAAGAAAGTGGGAGCAGGCTTTGTTTTCTGCTGCCCTGGAGACTAGGATTCAGAGCAATCGGTTTAAATGACAGGAAAGGAAATGTTAAACTGCCAGAGCAGTTCAGCATTGGAACTCACTGCCTCAGAATGCAGTAAAGTCTCCTTCTTTGGGGGGTTTTAAGCAGAGGCTGGATGGCCATCTGTCGGGAGTGCTTCAATTGTGCTTTTCTTGGCTGGCAGAAGGGTGTTGGACTGGATGTGGTCTTTGTGGTGTTTTCAAACTCTGTTCTATGTTACAGCCTAGTAAGGTTTAAAAATTCCACGTGTGAAGGTATTAGAAGAGAGAAAGTATTTCAGCATCAAAGCTTCTATTTGTCCTTACAGATTGAGGAATCTGACTGTTATCCATATCACCAAGGAAAGCAAAAGATTAAATGAATAATCATCCCCAGTATGACTTGTGAAAAGTCAAGTGATTTTCAGGAGTGGGGCATGAATTCTCTTCTTTGGGGGATCTTTGAACAGAGGTTTAATAGACATCTTTCAGGAGTGATATAGTTGTATATTCCTGTATGTGAAGCTGATGGGGCCAACCGAACAGCTTCTTCAAAGATTTTAGAGCCCAAGCAGACTCGTCTAAAGAAATCTGCAAATCTCATTGCTGCAAATCTTGAATTTCTCAAACACCTTAGTACTTGCTTCTTGTTTCTTAGTGGCCTTGTTTTGGCTCCAGGCTTGGCAGCAACCATAGATTTGAGTCACTAGTAAAACAAATGCCCTTTCCACAAAAACACATCCATGCCTCTTTTAAAGAGTAGCCCTCATGTTATCTGTTTGCTCTTTCTTTGATTCAGGCTCCCAAGCCCACTTTCCAGGATGAATTGGAATGGTGCATCGCTCAGCTGGAGGCGGGGCTTCTGCGTCTCAACCATACTCCAAAACAAGGTCTGTTGGGTTTGCCTTCCCCTTCCTCCAATCTCTGTTCTCTCCTGTTACAGTTCTATCACAGCAATTTTTGTAGCACATCAAAAGGTTTTGCCATAATTACTGATCAACCAAAATATGTAACTACCAGGATCCTTCTCCCTTGTGGAACATTCTCTTCTCTTTTCTGTAGCTTTAAGATTGGACTCAGGCAAAGCAAACAAATCTCATCCCGCAATCATTCAGAGTTGGAACATGATGTCAAAAAGCTTTTGTCATCCCATCAACAACAGTAATTAAGACATTTGGTAGAAATAATGTTTCTATTTAACTTGTTAGAAAAGTATGACTAGGCCTTTACTTCAGATCCTAATACGTTCATTACTCTTGTCTCTGGGCAAGAATTTATGACAAAGATTTGATTTTTTGTCTGTAAATTGGAACTGTTATTAACCCATCTCTCCAGTTTGCTTTGATAGTACACAAAAGGGTCAGATAAACCTAAAGTATTGTCAAAGGAATTCATGGCCGGAATCACTGGGTTGCTGCAAGTTTTCCAGGCTGTATGGCCATGTTCCAGAAGCATTCTCTCCTGACATTTCACCCACATCTATGGCAGATATCCTCAGAAGTTGTGAAGTATATTGGAATTAAGCAAGAGAGGTTTATGTATCTGTGTAAGGTCCAGGTAGGAGAAAGAACTCTTGTCTGTTGGAGGGAAGTTTAAATATTGCCATTGGCCAGCTTGATTAGCATTGAATAGCCTTGCAGCTTCAAGGCCTGGCTGATTCCTGCCTGGGGGAATCCTTTGTTGGGAGATGTTAGCTGGCCCTGATTTATTCTTGTCTGGATTTCCCCTGCTTTTTGAGTATTGTTCTTTATTTACTGTTCTAATTTAGAGTTTTTGAAAAATGATAGCCAGATTTTGTTCATTTTCATGGTTTCCTCCTTTCTCTTGAAATTGTACACATGCTTGTGGATTTCAGTGGCTTCTTTATGTAGTCTGACATGGTAGTTGTTTGAGTAGTCCAGCATTTCTGTGTTCTCAAATAATAATAATTCACACTTGCCTCAAACAGACAAAAGTTATTTCTTCCAGCCTGGACATTTCACAGATATATGAACCCCACTTACCTAGTTTCTAACAGACCTCACAACCTCTGAGGATGCCTGCCATATATGGGGGCCAAACGTCAGGAGAGAATGCTTCTGGAACATGGCCATACAGCCCAGAAAACTCACAGCAACCCATTAACTTTGTTTGTTGGTTCCATATATGTGACACCTTTCTACTAGAGTGGGACTTAATGTGCTTCTCAAAAAGGATCGATTACAAATGTAGCAATAAACATTTTTTTAAAAAATTAAAACCATTACATTGTGTATTCCTGCATGGCAAGATGTCCCTTTTGATATCTTCCAATCCTACGATTCTGCAAAATATGATCCTTTACAAGGTATACTGAACTAATAAATAAAGCAGCTCACCCTTATAAGAAGCCTCTTTACTTACACATTAAAATCATTTGGTGGCCAGTCTTATAGCAATGCGCCTGGCCTGTCAGCATGTAGTTAGAGATGCAGTTGATCAGCAGGGGCATATTCAAAGCCTTTCCTGCTTTACCATCTTCCTGGGTTGCACTCCACTACTTTTTCTTTGAGACAGAAACATCATCGCACCATGGTCGCTGCCACTTTGTGGAGGTGCTGATCAAATGGGTTGTAAATATTTATTTATTTATTTAAAACATTTCTATTCTGCCCTTCTCTCCCCAAAGGGGACTCAGGATGGAGCGCAGCATTTATACGGCAAACATTCAATGTGGGAAAAGAATTCATTATATGCATACATATTGCAGGTATCCTCATTAAAAAACATTTGTCTCAATATTAAAACACACTGTGTAAAACTCTCTTGAACATCTGTGTGTAATCTAATTGTCCTGGTAAGGTATTGCTGCTTTATTGCACTGTCCTGAAAGCTAGTTTTTTAACATCCTTCTAAAGAACAGAAGGGAGGGGGGCTGATCATCAGAGTGATAGCACAGTTTTGCATATTCTTTTAATACATTTTTTTCCATTTTTGAAAGCAGCAGAGGAAACACAGCGTGTTCTTAAGTGCTGCGGTCACAGAAGGCTCCTGTTGTGAAAAAGTGGAAGGTGATGCATCATGTTTTGGGGGATTATCGCCTCAAGATGGAAGAAGAGATGAAAAACACAGCAAAAGCAGGTGAGTCGTAACGTTCTTGACTTTTTCAGACGACCTGGGAGGAACTGAGGTATACATGTTTTCAGTTTGTTAAATGTGATTTATGTTGAATACCAAATTTGCACAATCCATTTAGTTATTTTACACAGGCAGAAATGAAGGAAAGTAACACCATATTACTTTTCTTCCTCCCCTACAGCCATGAAACCTGAGATATTACAAATACAATCAAGAGACAATTTGGGAAGTGTGATATATAGGAAGCAACCCAGCCAGCCTTCTGCAGTATCAACATTGTGGTTTACAACATCAGATAATAGCTTTCAGTTTGGCTTTGAACCTTCTGAAAAAAACTCTGAAGAAATCAGCGGAACTACACCAGAAGTATGTTGTGGGGAAAGCGTCCAAGAGCAGCCTGTGGATCACAATCCCTCCGGCACATTGGGTTTTTCCACTGGAAGACTCGGTTCTGAATTTGCTTTCCACTTTGCAATCCCACCTCAGTCTGTTGCTGCTGATCCAGACTCAGGGGCTGACACTACAGAGGTAAAAAACCCAACTGCAGAATCAGTGATGATGATGCAGAAATCAACCTTTCCTGAACATGCTAGACCTGACAGAGTAGATGCAACGGATAAGGAAGCTAGAAGAGATGGAAAATGTCTTACGCAAGAGGTTCCTGCATTGGAGGCATCTCAAGCAGGTATGGAAGCTGCTGCTTCAAGTTCTAATTCAATCTGAGAAATAGAGATGTGCCTGTTCATTAATCACATGTTGAAAATACATTCTGGTAAAGGATGCCCAGGGAGAAAGGGAACTGTTTATTTTTTTTGTAAACTGTAAATAAATGTTAAAACTTTTACCTTTAGTCTACAGTAAGGGTAGATAAAGTACTGGGGTTTTTAAATATGTAGATATTTGGATAGATATTTTTATTTAGTACATGTTTGTATGTATTTGTAGATATTTTCATTTAATATGTATTTATATGTGATGAGTGGAGAACCACAGGGTTGTGTCCTGGGCCCGGTTCTGTTCAACATCTTTATTAATGTCTTAGATGAAGGGTTAGAAGGAGCATTTGGAGGGCCTTTTGTTAGTTAAAAGTTTGCAGAAGGAATCTGGGGAGAGCACAGATGAGCTCCCTCTGTCAGCTTCAGCTCTCATGCAGGGACATGAGAGAAGCCTCCAACAAGGGTGGTAAAAACATCAAAACATCTGGGCATCCCCTGGGCAATGTCATTACAGACGGCCTATTCTCTCACACCAGAAGCGACTTGCAGTTTCTCAAGTGGCTCATGACACAACAAAAAAAATTGTTCCATTGTTTAATCCTACTTGAATTTTGGTATGTTTTCCCATTATATGTCATAGTGTTTTAGTGCTCTCTGCTTGAGGTCACTTTTTTGAAGAGATAAAGCAGGATAAAAATAATTAATAATTAGTAATACGTTTTTGCAATGTTTATGTGTTTTATGTGTTTTGCCACCCCCACCCCGAAGGTGCAGCGGGTAAAACCGCTGAGCTGAACTTGCTGACCGAAAGTTAGGTGGTTCATATCCAGGGAACGGGGTGAGTTCCCGCTGTTAGGCCCAGCTTCTGCCAACCCAGCATTTCAAAAACATGCAAAGGTGAGTAGATCAATAGATATCACTTCAACAGGAAGGTAACGGTACTTCATGCAGTCATGCTGCCCACATGACCCTGGAGGTGTCTCTGGACAACAGCAGCTCTTCAGCTTAGAAATGGAGATGAGCACCACCTACGGACATGATAGACTTAATGTAAGGGGAAACCTTTACCTTATGTGTTTTATTTATGCTGTAATACTCCTCAAGCCATGAGGAGAGGTGAGTAAGAAATATTTTTATTTATTTATTTATTATTAATTTGTCACCCACCTTTTGTAATACCTCAAGGTAGGGTACAACAGAATCAAAATATGTGAACATAAAATACATACATTAAATACATAGATAAAAACACATCATAAAAACATACACCAAATATTATTCTTATTGTTATTCTGCCAATGGCTTCAACATTTTTCTCTGGTTGGATAAATTCATTTGTACATTGACCATTGTTACATTATATATGTCTTTTTATCCCAGATGATTCCTCTTGATTGTGTTAAACATCACTTAATGTGATGTTCTAATTCTGGCCATAAAACCTCTTAAGTGACCTGACACAATACAAAAGGATAGGAAGAGAAAAATAATACGAGCTAGTGAGGGTAATGATTCATATAATTCAACCATAAGGTTCTTTGCTACCAGACCTGTTCAATATGCAGATTTTATCTCTCCTTTGTGGGACATGTGTTGTGGTTGTTGTTGTTTTGCTAGATACAGAAACAGATTTGGTGTTAGAATAGAGTCTATATCTCCATCAGACCTCATTTTTTATTATCATTTCAGGGTTGATGGGAATTATAATCATCAAGTTGTTGACATTGTGCTAGAATAGGGAAAGTCTTGCTATTTTTTTCTAGAAAAAAAGAGCATTTGGAGGGCCTTTTGCCAGTTAAAAGTTTGCAGGTTCTCCTAAACCAGTCAGTTGTGTTCCTTTTTTTTTTCTTGCCTGTGCAAACAACACTATTTAGGACAAAAATGTAACAGTAAATCATCTCAAGATAAGTAATATGATGGCATCTTCCATTCTTCACACAGACTCTTTCTATTCTTCTTCCCCTCTCAGCATCAAAAACCGCTCATATTGCAGAAGTGACTGAAAGTGCCCACAAGAACCAAAGTCAAGTTTTCTGGAAATCTGCAGAAAGGTTGAGAAAAGAACCCAAGAGAATCATTGCTCCATCCTCCGGGCTCCTCTGCTTTTGGTGGCAATGCTGACACGTCCTCTTTCAGGTTTACTTCTTCACAAGGAGAAATCTGCTTTAATTTTTTCTAAGAAATCATTGGGACACTTTTAGATTGATTTCGTGCGAGTTCTGAAAAGCAATATCAAATGGCTTGTTTTAAAGGAAAACAAACCAAAGACTTTGTTGCCATGCAGCCTGCAGAATACAACAGTTGTAAATAAAATTAAAACCTCAATAAAGTGTCTTAGGCCCTATTTGAACTGAATTATATGGTTGGTGTAGACTCATGCAATGAAGATCGAACTGGATTATATGAGTCTACACTCCCATATAATCCAGTTCAGTCTGCATTATAATGGCAGTGTTGATGGGGCCCCAAAGGGACAGAGTGAGAATATTATAGGGCTCACTGATCTCATAATGTAATGTGTGCTTCTTTTTGCAGCAGAGTTAGGTGCAGTCTTATAAAAAATCAACAGGCAAATTATTAAAGTGGGAGAGATCATTTAGAGTTTGCAGAAAGGAAAACAAGAAGCATCAAAAGAATAATATACTTTCTAAGTGATTTGAAGTATAAAACGCACAAAATATTCAGTTTAACAAAATCCTGAGTCTGTACAGTTGTTTAGAACAGCTGATGCCAAACTGTTGCCTAATGAAAACTCCACAATGTGTGGAAGCAGTGTTTGCTCTTGTGTGTGTGTGTGTGTTGCTTCGTTTGAGAGGAAAGAAGCCTCAAACTAAGAGACACCTTGTCTACGTTTGAGTGCAAAAAGCACTCGCTCAGTAGAAAGTCCAACTAAATCCTTGGTTCATATTTTTATGTACACAATGCTTAAGGTAATAATTGAATTTTGTGAAATTGATTTGCGGGAGATGCATTTTCTAGGATGGAGCAAAGCAAGTTGGCAATCCTCATTTGCACATTTGATTTTTGTGGGTTTTGTTATTCTCAGATTTGGGTTGATTGATGCGTTCTCTTGAGGAATCTCCAGTGCAGCTCTGTGGTCAGTCTCTGTCAGACGTTGACCATACATCAGGCATCTTAGGAATTGTGGGAGTTGAAGTCCATAACACCTGGATGTAGGGCCAAAGTTTGCCCAGGCCTGCCATAGATAGTCCTGGAGGACCTAGAACTTCTTGTTCTGTTGCTACCGGAACAGTTCTTTTTGCCAGAGTGTGATATGCAAGCATTAGCAAACCATGTTTATCTTCCTGCCTGTTAAGCAAATCCAAGTCAGTTCATGATCTCGTTTAAATAACTGTTGAAAGAACAATGAACACAAGTTTACTTTGAAACTTCATTCTTTGTTAATATGTTATGTTAATTCTCTGCAGCAATTCTGCTGTGCTTAAGAACCAGGCCTCCAGATCTAATGTCTGTTTCATCCAAATGTATTATTCAGAAGACAGCATGAGCAATTGGAGCTTGTCTTTTTGGATCTGATTGACTGGCACAACAAATAAAAAAAGAACCAAATTTCTGTAAAGTTCCTTGTCTCTATATATTCAGTCAGTTTCTTTACTCTTTGTCTTAACTTTTCTAATAGAGCTAAGTACCATGTTTTTGCATACTATGAAGTGATGTTCTGTGAGTTTCTTGATTCCCAGTGTTATGATACTAACAGTCTTTGCAGAGCTTTCCAGACATTTATGTTGCTGACACAACCTGCATCATTTTGTACCCACTTTTTGCGTGATACTCGAGCAGTGCTTCTTATAAGAGCACGGTCCAGAGAAATTCCCAGGTATTTTGGTGTGCTGCAATGCTCCAGTGTGATCCTAGATATCTTTGAGCAAAAATAGGCCAACCATCCGACATTCCACCATTCCTGTGACTCAAAGGAACGAGAGAGAGAGAGAGAGAGACGGGTTTCTAAAAACTAGCCATTTTGACCTACTGGAACCGATTAACCAGCATTAAACAAAAAGGTGAAGAGACAGCAAGTACTTGAATGCAGTCTGGCCTCTTTTTAGCCCTGGCATTCTCAACGGTGACAAACTCCTGGCAGGAACTGGCAGGTACTTTCCAGTTTTGCTCAAGCCTTGGCTCGGAAATGCAGGGAGAATGCAGGACCCCCAGCCAAGCCTTCTCCATTCACATTTTGGCTCCTGAGCGCCATAGTGGTCCTTTGGGCCAATGCCTGTAAATGGATCAAGCCATATCAACAACTCCTCTTCCAGGATTGGTTAAAGACAGGAGAGGGCTGTTGAGTTTTAATTGGTTCGTTTTTTGCTAACACATCATACGGAATAGCCAGGTGCATAGAAACCAAAAGAAGGGAGCAATGTGTAGCAGAGTTAGAAAAGATACCTTGGGCTTATATAGCTGTGACGAGCTTCTAATGAAGAACCAGCTACAAAGATTATCACAGATCCACCCAGACTGATCATTCAAGACTAAACAAGGAGGAGGAATTCATCCTGCTGTAACTATTTGCTTTGTTTCCAAACTGGGGGACTGAGACCTACAATATTTGATATTTAGAAGAGTTAACCCTTTATCGTAGTTCTTTTCTTTGATTTAAAAGCAACTGAACGGAGATATTCTACTTGGGATCACATCTAACTATTAGGATACACGTTTGGTCTCCACCTTTGGGTAAATGTTGCATTGCATTTCATCTCTTTAGTAAAACTTCAATATAAAACTTTAACATATTTTTAATACTGTAGTATCTGAAAGTCTTGAGCAGGTCTAAATACAATCCTTAAATTTTATTATCATCTCAGCAAGAAGTGTCTGAAATACAGTCTGGGAGAATAGCACCAGCCAAGCAAATAATTAATCTTTTAGTCAGGTGCTTTGAGCATTATGTTTTGCTGAAAAGTGATATATACCTTTAATAAATAAGCAGCAGAAAGAAAGCTCAGATTACGGACTATTGAAAATGTCTGCAATTCTGCTAGAAAACATTTCATCAGATACAGAATAAGGAATTTTTTGTAATATATTCCCTGTGCTCAAAGGGAAGTTTGCCTTAAGTTGTTGACTGCATCCAAATGTGTCATTTTTGTGAGGAAAACATATTTCCTGCAATCTTGTTTGACAATATTAATTTGCTGGTTTGGAGTGATTTTTTTTCCATAGTCATTAGCATCTTCTTCTGGACATTGTAACGTCCACAGTCTGTGAAGCGCCAGAAACACCTGTTGCAACCAACTTTGGTTTACCTAAAACTATCTGTTGTTTGTGTTTGAGAAGAGTGTTGGGATGGATGAAGCGTGGGTTGCCTACTTGTGTCTGGTCTTGTTTGTCCTTGTCGTTGTGCTGATGAAGCAGAAGCCAGATGATGACATCAGGAAGGAAAACAAGAAAGATCATCAGAGTTCCCCAGCTTCGGCCTCCTACTCCACCAGCAATGTGGGCAAATGCCTGGAATGCACCGAGGAAGAACTAGCAGCTTCCCTGCAGCGTCTCACTGGCATCTTGTTCAATGTGGATGTGCACAAAAGGGAATTACACGCTGAGCAAAAAACCCCTCCCCAAAAGGTGAGCCAGAGGATGGGGAGGCTCCATCCTTCCAATATTTGTCTGAAGGACATCTTGTGTATGCATACTAAGCCTAGCTGGAGGCAAAATAAATAAATAAATAAATAAATAATAATCACAGTCCTGGACACTTAGGAAGTGTCCGATGTGTGATCCAATACAACAGCAAGCAGAGGGTCTGCTGTGGACTCATCTTGTGGTGTTTCAAATAATAATAATAATAATAATAATAATAATAATAATAATAATAATATCAAAGACTCTGGCACAAGCCAGTAAAAGTAGTCCCAGTTGTGATCAGCACACTGGGTGCAGTGCCTAAAGACCTTGGCCTGCACTTAAAAACAATCGGTGCTGACAAAATTACCATCTTCCAGCTGCAAAAGGCCACCTTACTGGGATATGCACACATTATTTGTCAATACATCACACAGTCCTAGACACTTGAGAAATGTCCAACGTGTGATCCAATACACCAAGTAGAGTGATCTTGTTTGCTGTGGACTCATCTTGTTGTGTTTCTAATAATAATAACGTTTTTTTGAAACAATAAACATTAACAAAATCATGATCTGTCAACTGCAAAAGGCCACCTTACTTGGATCTGCGTGCATCATTCAAAAATACATCACACAGTCCTAGATGCTTGGGAAGTGTTCAACTTGTGATTTTGTGATACAAAATCCAGCATATAGATCTCATTTGCCATGACATACTGTGTTTTGGTATCAGTAAAATAATAATACATTTATTACCCACCTCTCCTTGAATGAATACATAATTTCCTCACTGATTTTTACACATATGCTTTAATGATCCATGTCAGCAAAGCATTTTTTAATTGCCCTTTGTTATTAAAACTATATTTTGTACTGGTTTTATAGTGAAGTTTATGTGTTTTTACATCTTTTATGTTAATTCTTTTTCTGTGACCTGAGTGAGAGACACTTTGTCTGGGAAGGACATAGAAATGTATTCTAAATAAAGAGAATAAGAATACTTTAGTTTTGATAGTGCCTCTTATAGGCTTATTAAATATGGTTTGCTGTGGGTGAGCAGATGGCAAATACTGGATGGCATATGTTTTGTATCGGAAACTGGAGCTGATGTGGTCTATCCAATGCAATTTTCCAAATCAGCACCCCAAATACCCAAACCAGATCTAAAGTTGACCAAAAACTGATTTGTAACCCTTTTGGTACTAATGTAGGAGAGTGGTCCCTGGTCAAAGTTATCCCTGATCAAGTGGTCCCTGGTCAAAAAAGGGCTAGGAACTACTGTTCTAAGAGATTTTAATCTGCCTTCTGTCCATCTTTGCTGTTTGAGTTCTCCAAAAATATTTCAGACTCAACACATCATGGGATATTTTTGGCCGTAGCATTGTGCCATCCCTGAAATGAATATGTGATTTGAGATGTGTACGAAATTAGCATTTTTAGTACCCTTAGTATCTGTTTCAGCCTGACATAGTAATACAACCAGTATCCATTTTGGGGGCATAGCAGATGAATCACGAGATCAGTCCGCATACTTGGTTCATACTTGGTCAAATTTCAATAACCACAATATAACAAAATTTGAAAAATAAAATCTGTTCCTGGTTTGAAAGTGTTATTTCCTGTTTAATTGTGCGGTCCTTACTTTGAAAGTAGTTTTTTTTGTTTATGTGGCTGCCACAAACTAGGTTGAGTTGGTTAAGACTGCACGTGCTTCAGTGCAGTTTATCTGCCTTCTGAAACTGCATTATATGGCAGTGTGGGTCCAGCCTTGGTTGCTTTGAGCGAAACTACCATTCTGCAACAACCTCTCCTCCCCTAGTCTTGTAGTCAAGATGACATCATAAACCTTATTATGCAGGAGAAGCACTTTGAATGTGTTAGAAGCATGGTCTCCATGGTCCTTTTAGAACTTATTTAACAAATCAAGAACAGTGAAGTGATGTGGCTTTCAATTGAGGGCATTTATGTTTAGCAATTGCTGCATTTCATGCCCAATATGATACAGCAATTTGTGCTATTTGTGCATAGATGAGTGGAGCTCATGGACATCCTCCAGCTTTCAATTACTGTGTTGCTGGCTTGTTCCTATTTATTTCCCGGAAAGTCTTATGATGTTTTGCCCTAAACATTAATTCATTCTACATGATGCCACATTCTTTCATTGGCAGGATAAATGAGGATGATGCTTCCAGAGATTGACCAGATCTTTGCCAGATAGTCATGTTACCCATGAGACTCTGGGAGCTGGATTTGAGGACAGTGGCAGGGAGGACGGGGGACAACGACTTTTCTGAGCTTTAAACTTTGCGAATTGAAGTGAAAATGCTTCCTTTTCTTTTGTTTCCCATTTCTGATCAATACTTTCTGGTAATCATTACTTCCTTTTCATGTTATTCATTCTTGGTGGTGTTTGCATAGATTGAATTGTTGCCCAGGAGCAAAATTAAAGGATCAAAAGGTTAGCCATTTCAACTATTTCCAGCCTTCAGAGAGCTATTCAACTGTGGAACTTTCTGCCTTAGAGTGTGGTGGAGGCTCCTTCCTTGCAGTCTTTGAAGCAGAAGTTCTTTGTCACAGGCAGATAGTATTTGTGGCACAAATTCCAATGAATCATCTGAGCAACGGTGTTATGTCTCTGCTTGTAGTCTGTCTATGCAATCTTATTGCAGCAGCTGAGGATGTGATCTATTGTTTCATCTGCTTCCTTGTAGAGTCTACATTTGGGATCTGTTGTCGACTTTTCAATTCTGGCTTTGATGGCATTTGTTCGAATGGCTTGTTCTTGGGCTGCCAGCATCAGGCCCTCCGTCTCCTTTTTCAGAGTTCCATTTGTGCCATGTTTTTTCTTTGGCAATTTGGCTCTGTTTTTCCCAGGAACTGTCCATGGAGAGCCTTCTTTTGCCAATTTTCTCTTCTGCTCTGGATTGTGTTTTTACAGTATTCCCTCTTTGTCTTTTGCACTTGAAGTAGTTTACTACTATTGACTTCCCTCAATGTTGGTTCTTGACTGCCTTTCACATAATCTGCCAGTGCACGTTTGTCTTCTTCTACCATTTGTTTCACTTGCAGAAGCCCTCTGCCTCCTGATTTTCTGGACAGGTAAAGTCTGTCAACATCACTACGCGGGTATTAAGCGTAGTGGATTGTCATCGGTTTTCTTGTTTTTCTGTCCAGATAATCCATTATTATTATTAAGCAGAGGCTGGATGACCATAGGGTTTTGATTGTGCTTTTCCTGCCTGGCAGAATGGGGTTGGAGTGGATGGCCCTTGGGTCTCTTCCAACTCTATGACTGTGAGTGTCCTCCTTTTAATAACCAAACAGCATCATACAAAGATACAAAGAAATGTGTTAAACTTGGCTGAAACACCGAGCTTTTCAGCGGTGAAGAAAACAAATGAAGAGTAGAAAACTGTGGGGAAAATCCAAACTGAGGCAAGAGGTGGTTAGAATAGTCCTGCCGCTCCAAGCTATGAGATGAACAAGGTGGGCCCATCAGGTCCAAGATGATTATGGGATTGTCCTTTGTGTTGTGAGTGACTCATCAAGGAGGGTATTGTCCAAAGTGATGGGATTATGGAATCCATTCCTGTGGAAAAGTTAAATGGCATCTTGGAAAGCGAGGCATGACCTCCTGCTATCAGGTAAAAAGTGCCAGATGATTAATATTCCTTTTGTGTCCAGGAGACTGTACAAAAAACAAATGGCCCAGTATCAGAGTTCCGTTGTCCCTTGTACAGCCAGGTTTATGGAGCTCTTCAGAGGTTTATAGTAAAGGTAAAGGTTTTCTCCTGACATTAAGTCCAGTCGTGTCTGACTCTGGGGGTTGGTGCTCATCTCCATTTCTAAACCAAAGAGCCGGCGTTGTCCTTAGAAGCCTCCTAGGTCATGTGGCCGGCATGACTGCATGGAGTGCCGTTACCTTCCTGCTGGGGTGGTACCTATTGATCTACTCACATTTGCATGTTTTTGAACAGCTAGGTTGGCAGAAGCTGGGGCTAACAGTGGGAGCTCACCCTGCTCCCTGGATTTGAACCAGCAATTTTTCAATCAGCAAGTTCAGCAGCTCAGCAGTTTAACACACTGCACCACTGGGAGCTCCAAAGTTTTTATGAAACTTTAAATATTACATGACACATACAAAAAGGGGTCTGTCAATACCAGGGTAACCCAATTGCAGGTACCAGGGTACCCACAGAGGCGAGGGGTGACTTGGGTTTAGTTGGGGTGAAAGGAGGTTAGATTTTGGGGGAAAGAATGGAAGGAACTCCATGACCTTAAATTGATAGTTTTATTAATTTGACCTGGAGAAGGGGTGTTAGTGCTCGACATCACAAGTTGTCCAGTTATACAATAAAGGGTTATGTAGGGCACATCTGCTAAACTCCTACACATCTGCTGAGGTATTTTTGAATGGTTTGATACTATGGATAACTTCTATTTTGCTGAAACAGCCTAGAACAGTGGTTCTCAACCTTTCTAATGCCGTGACCCCTAAATAAAGATCCTCATGTTGTACTGACCCCCAACCACATTTTCGTTGCTACTTCATAACAGTAATTTTGCTACTGTTATGAAATGTAATGTAAATGTCTGATATGAAGGATGTATTTCCATTGTTAAAAATTGAACATAATTAAAGCATAGTAATTAATCACAAAAACAGTATGTTTGGGGGAGTGTGGGCAACGGATGATGGGATGTGAAGTACCTTCAACTGATGCAGCTCTGTGAATTATGGGAGAGATAGTCCACCTACATCCAGAGAACACAGTGAACCCAAATTACTATGGATTTGGACAGAACTTGGCACAAATACTCAGTATGCCCAAATCTGAAGACTGGTGGAGTTTGGGGAAAATAGACCTTGGCATTTGGGACTTGTTGGGGTGTTTAGTTCCCCAGCCATCAAAGAGCATTCTGAAATCCAACCACAATTAAATTGGACCAAACTTGAGCTGTGTGGAAGGGGCCTGGGCTATCTGAGGCCCCTTCCATACAGCTGCATAAAATACACACTGAAGTGGATTATCTGGCTGTGTGGACTCAGATAATCCAGTTCAAAGCAGATAATGTGGGATTTCATTCAGCTGTGTGGAAGGGAACTCTGCAATCAGAGGGCATTCTGAAACCCCAACAGCCATGGAATTGGACTAAACTTGGCACAGAGAACACCCATGAACACAAAGAGAATACTGGGGGCTCTGGGGAAAACAGACCTTGGAGATTGGGAGCCTGCGTTTTCCTTCCTGCCACAGCTATCCCCTGGGAGGCGCCTGCAAACGCTGCTGCAACTCAGGGGCCGTTTGCAGCACGGAGCTTCTCCGTTTGCAGCTTCTCCGCTGGCCTGGGGATGGCTCTCCTCCGCTCCTGGGCCCGCTTACAGGAGCGGCTGCAGCCCAGCACCTGCTCCACGGAGGATGATGCCAGGAAGGTGTGCGGCTGAAAGAAGGGCATCCACTCTCTGCATAGCAACCCAGCTGTCTTTTCCTCCTCTTTCCTTGCCCCTTTCTTTCCTCTGCTCTTTCTGCCTGCACACCTTTCCCTCCTTCTCCCTTGCCCCAGACACGTTTATTTTCTCCTCCCTCGACCCTCGTTCACCTTTCTTCTCCCTCACCCTGCGTGGACCCTTTTTCCCTTCTCCCTGGTGGCCCCATGTGTGCCTTTCCACCCCCATTGCCCCCCCCCCGCCTGCCTTTTTTCCTTCTCCCTCACCCTCAGCGTGCCTTTCTCTCCTTCTCTCTCATCTTGTGCATGCTTTTCCTTTTTTCTCCTTCACTCCGTGGGCACCTTTCTTTCCTTCTCCCTTTCCCTGCATACCCTTTATCTCCCTAGCTGGGTTGCTCTGCCGAGAGAGAGAGAGAGAGAGAGCGGAGGAAAGGCCTCCTCTCCCACTTTTCCAGGAGCCATTGGCAGGCAGGGGAGGACTTCCATCAGCCTCCATCGAGCTGCTGCTGCTGCTGGGTTGCAGCTGCTCCTCTAGGCCTGCAGCAGCGGCTTGACGGTGGAGGTGTTCAGAGGTAGGATGCCGCTGCCTCCGCAGCTCCAGGAAGGCATGCGATTATTGCTGGGCTGGGAAAGGGCTGCCACTATCCCTATCAGGAGTGCCATTGGCTTGTGGGTCGACCGCCATTTTGGAGGGGGCGTGGCTAGCCAATGCGGCATGGCGACCCCCAGAAAATGGCCAAACGACCCCCCGGGGGGTCGCGACCCCCAGGTTGAGAACCGCTGGCCTAGAATCTTATAACATCTTACAGTTTAAGGTTTCATACATAGCATAAGCTAATCTGACTCCTTTAGACAACTTCAACTTACAATTTCTATTATTGCTAAACAGTATGGCCAGTGACCATTATGGTTAGGAATGATAGGAACTGTGGCTGAAGGACGTCAGGTTAGAGGATATTAGCATAAAGTAAAGTCACGATGAAATTCTCCTAGCTGCAATTTATAGATTTTCTTCTGGGTTTTTGGAGCAAATCTCCTTCCTTTTCCATTTTGCCTAAAAGAGATTTCCTCCTTAAATATTACAAAACAGGAGAGCTCTCAGCAGAGGTGGCCCTAGGCAATTTTCAATGGTAAGCAAACAGCATTTTGGCACCCCCCACCCCCAACCAATCACTGATACATATTTTCTGTTCATCGTGGGAGTTGTGTGTGTTATATTTGGTTCAATTCCATCATTGGTGGAGTCCAGAATGCTCTTTGATTGTAGGTGAACTATACATCCCAGTAACTACAACTCGCATATGTCAAGGTCTATATCCCCCCAAGAGCGCCTCAAGAACACCCCTGGGCAAAATCAACTATACTGCAAATACTTACTTTGCGTAATGGGTTGAGTCGCCCCTGGCTCTCAGGCACGTCATTCTGTGCAGCATCGAATTTCGGTTAACCTTCTTCAGGAATGTTGGAGTCCCCTGCTTGTGCCAAATGTGATATTTAATGGAGGGACGTGCCAGAAATGCCTTTGGAAGCCATGGAGCAAAATAGGTTAAACGAATGGCATTGCTATGTCTAGAAGGCATCATTAGCCACCTGCCAGTATGCTTCTCTTTCATATCAGTCAGAACTTTGACATCTGCTCCAACAAGATGGCCTTATGCAGTCGTTAAGATCAGACATCACATGATATGTGCTAAGCATACTTAACCCTGGTGTGTATCCTCATGCTCTAAATGACAAATCGGTGGTTTGCAATAGGTTAGCAGGTCAGGCACAAACCATGCATCTAAGAGGGTATATCTTGTATTTAAGTCTGTTGTTACACAAGATGATATAACCACATGGAACCTCAAGCGGGAGACAGGCAAGATATAAAACTAATCGCCTTCCTGGCCCAGCAGCTTAAAACTATTATTACTATATATTATATTATATATTATATTATATTATTATAATATTACATTATTGTATATTATATTATATTATTATATTACTATATTATTATAATATTATGTTATATTATTATTGTATATTATAATATAATGTTGTTGTTCATCCGTTCAGTCGTCTCCGACTCTTTGTGACCTCATGGACCAGTCCACGCCAGAGCTCCCTGTCACCACCCCCAGCTCCTTCAAGATCAGTCCAGTCACTTCAATGATGCCATCCATCCATCTTGCTCTTGGTCGGCCCCTCTTCCTTTTTTTCCACCTTCCCCAGCATAATTGTCTTCTCTAGGCTTTGCTGTCTCCTCATGATGTAGTCAAAGTACTTCAACTTTGTCTCTAGTATCCTTCCCTCCAATGAGCAGTCGGTCTTTATTTCCTGGAGGATGGACTGGTTGGATCTTCTCGCAGTCCAAGGCACTCTCAGAACTTTCCTCCAACACCACAGTTCAAAAGCATTTATCTTACTTCGCTCAGCCTTCCCTAAGGTCCAGCTCTCACATCCATAGGTGACTACAGGGAATACGATGGCTTTGACTATGTGGATCTTTGTTGCCAGTCTGATGTCTCTACTCTTTATTATTTTATCGAGACTGGACATTGCTCTCCTCCCAAGAAGTAAGCGTCTTCTGATTTCCTGGCCACAGTCTGCATCTGCAGTAATCTTTGCACCTAGAAATACAAAGTCTGTCACGGCCTCCACATTTTCTCCCTCTATTTTCCAGTTGTCAATCATTCTTGTTGCCATAATCTTGGTTTTTTTGACGTTTAGCTGCAACCCGGCTTTTGCGCTTTCTTCTTTCACCTTGATTCGAAGGCTCCTCAGCTCCTCCTCGCTTTCGGCCATCAGAGTGGTGTCATCTGCATATCTGAGGTTGTTAATGTTTCTTCCAGCAATTTTCACCCCAGCTTTGCATTCATCAAGCCCCGCACATCGCATGATGTATTCTGCATACAAGTTAAAAAGGTTGGGTGAGAATATGCAGCCTTGCCGTACGCCTTTCCCAATCTTGAACCAGTCTGTTGTTCCGTGGTCAGTTCTTACTGTTGCTACTTGGTCCTTGTACAGATTCCTCAGGAGAGAGATAAGGTGGCTTGGTATGCCCATCCCACCCAGAACTTGCCACAATTTATTATGATCCACACAGTCAAAGACTTTAGAATAGTCAATGAAGCAGAAATAGATGTTTTTCTGAAACTCCCTGCCTTTCTCCATTATCCAGCGGATATTGGCAATCTGGTCTCTCGTTCCTCTGCCTTTTCTAAACCCAGCTTGAACATCTGGCAACTCTCACTCCATGTATTGCTGGAGTCTTCCTTGCAGGATCTTGAGCATTACATTACTGGCATGAGATATAAGGGCCACTGTACGGAAGTTGGAGCAGTCTTTCGCATTTCCCTTTTTTGGTATGGTGATATAAGTTGATTTTTTCCAGTCTGATGGCCATTCTTTTCCATATTTGCTGGCATATGGCATGGATCACCTTGACAGCATAATCTTTTAAGATTTTAAACAGTTCAGCTGGGATCCCGTCGTCTCCTGCTGCCTTGTTGTTAGCATAGCTTCTTAAGGCCCATTCAACCTCACTCCTCAGGATGTCTAGTTCTAATTCATTCACCACACCGTCAAAACTATCCTCGATATTATTATCCTTCCTATACAGATCTTCTGTATAGTCTCGCCACCTTCTCTTGATCTCTTCAGCTTCTGTTAGGTCCCTGCCATCTTTGTTTCTTATCATACCAATTTTTGCCTGAAATTTACCTCCAATGTTTCTAATTTTCTGGAAGAGGTCTCTTGTCCTTCCTATTCTGTTGTCTTCTTCCACTTCCATGCATTGCTTATTTAAAAATAGTTCCTTATCTCTTCTGGCTAACCTCTGGAATTGAGCATTTAACTAGGCATATCTTCCCTTATCACTGTTTCCTTTTGCTTTCCTCATTTCTTGGGCTACTTCCAGTGTCTCAGCAGACAACCATTTTGCCTTCTTGGTTTTCTTTTTCTTTGGGACGTACTTTGTTGCTGCCTCCTGAATAATGTCACGGACTTCTGTCCATAGTTCTTCTGGGACTCTGTTTTTATATTACATATATATATATTATATATTATAATATATATAATATAATGTATTTTATATAATATAATACATTATATTATATATATTATATTATATTATATATAATATAATGCAATGTAATGTAATATATTATATAATATATATATAATATTATTATAATATTATATTATATTATATATTATTATTATTATAACAACAAAAATAGCTATAAGCACTTAATTCAGTGTATCTGTCAAGAACTTATAGTCTGTAGCAAATTGCTGTACAAAAAACGTAATTTAGCAAATAATCCGGTTTATCCTGGTATATAATCTGGGATACAGGGTTAGAAAACACGGCCGGACTATAGTTTCTTAAAAAAACAATGACCAAATTCTTATGCACACTGCACATGTCTTATTTTGCTACTGTTATGAATCGCAATGTAAATATCTGATATGCAGGATGTATTTTTATTGTTACAATCTGAACCTAAAAACAATATGTAATTATACATTGCGAAATATTTATTTCTAATTACAAATAAATGAAATTTTGATTTCAAGCATGTCACAGCATGGGTAAGAGTCTTAATATAACAGCAGAAAATCCATGAATATGTTTACTGATCAGCCTATCAGCCGAACTATCAGCAGTGTGGATTCAGATAACCAGGGCGATTGCACACAGCCCTATAAATCAGAATATAAAGCAGAAAATGTGCTTTGAAATTGGATTATATGGCAGTGTGGACTCCTTCTTTCCCCTCTTCCTTCTCCAGGAGGAGGAGGAGTAGGATGGGGAGGAAAGGCAAAGCTGGCACCTTTTCTCTCCTACTTTCCCCTCTTCCTTCTCCAGGAGGAGGAGGAGGATGAGGATAGGGAGGAAAGGCAACCCTGGCACCTTTTCTCTCCTTCTTTCCCCTCTTCCTTCTCCAGGAGGAGGCGGAGGAGGAGGATGGGGAGGAAAGGCAATGCTGGCACATTTTCTCTCCTTCTTTCCCCTTTTCCTTCTCCAGGAGGAGGAGGAGTAGGATGGGGAGGAAAGGCAACCCTGGCACCTTTTCTCTCCTACTTTCCCCTCTTTCTTCTGCAGCAGGAGGAAGAGGAAGATAGAGAGGAAAGGCAACCCTGGCACCTTTTCTCTCCTTCTTTCCCCTCTTCCTTCTCCAGGAGGAGGAGGAGGAGGAGGATGGGGAGGAAAGGCAACCCTGGCACCTTTTCTCTCCTTCTTTCTCCTCTTCCTTCTCCAGGAAGAGGAAGAGGGGGAGGAAGGGCAATGCTGGCACCATTTCTCTCCTTCTTTCCCCTCTTCCTTCTCCAGGAGGGGGAGGAGGAGGAGGGGGGAAGGCAACACCAGACATATGAAAATAATTACAAAAATTGGAAAAATTGTTTTGATTTTTAATTATTCCTCATACTATTCCTGCATAGCTCGATATTGGATCGTAAGCTAATTTAAATACGAATTCATAACGACTTTAGAAACTAACGAACACGATCAACCAAGCCTAATAGTTACCATTGCTTTCTCCCCCAAGATACATTTCTGCTGTCTACTTAGGATACTAGACCTCTTACACTATGTAACACGATTATTCTTCCTGGGTTATAAATGTCATTTCCTAATTGGTTCTATCATAAAAACATGGGAAAAGTTTATTAAACTGCAAAATCTTGCTATTTTGCAATAGTTCTTCAATTAATATCTCTCATCCTTGAGTCTCAACCTAGTCAACATAGATTATTACACAAAAACAAAGTTTCTGGAGTAAAACAACAATTTTCAAAGGAAATAACACTTTCAAACCAGGAACAGAAATATTGTTACATAGTGTTGTCTGTCTACACAATAACAGTGCAAACCAGAAACAATAATTAATTAAGATAAACAAAAATTAACTTAAATCAATAAAAAGCAACACAAAATAATATAAAAATAAAACAACATATTAAATGGACACAACAACATTATTCATAAATGAAAATAAACAGTGGTGATGTTATATAAAACAATTAAACCATTCCACAAAGCTGTTGGTGAAAAAATTGCCCACTGCACCATTCACCATATTGTCTGTGATGCCAAAGATAAGGTAGGTGTCCACACAAAATCAAACTCCAGCTGATTATTCTCTCTCTTCTCTTTTTTTGAAGGAGAAAACTTCTCGTCCTGTCAGTCATGAACATCTTATGGATGAGATTGGTGAGTTAAATATCGGCTGATAACAGCACTTTCCTGTTCTGTCAGGTACAAGGTACCTTCATTTGTTTGTGTATCCATATGCTCTTTTATTCATATGCCCCCTAATACCTATCTAAGGAACAATTCCACATGTTGGGTTAATCCACAAAGAACACCCGTCTTTATATGACACCAAAAGCTATTCCTTAAAATCTAAGATAAAAGAGGGCTACCAAAAGTCACATTGCAGTGCTATCTTCTGCAAACCCTGATCAGATAGATGGCTGGAATACAGACAACTTTCTCAGGGTGCATCTACTCCAGGCATGGGCAAAATTTCTAACTTTAGAGCCACATGGGGGGCTGGAGCGGGGTGGGTGGGCAGGAGAGAGAGGGTTCTCCTCAAGCTCCCTCCCTGCCCTTTCTTCTCCTTCCTCTTCTCTTGAGAGGGAGAAAGTGAAGGAAAGACTGGAAACGTTTGGATCTCAAGAGGGTTGGCCTTGGTCAGGATGAGATGGTGGATGGGAGAGAAAAATTGTATCCATTAGACCCCATATTACCTACTTCTGATATATAACCCTAGGACCTTAGAGCTGGAAGGGACCCCCAAAGACCATCCAGTCCAACCCTCTGCCATGTAGGAAGGCCCAACCAAAGCATTCCCCAATATATGGCCTCTGCAGAAAAGCATCCAGAGAAGGAGACTCCACCACATTCCCAGGCAGTCTATGCCACTCTTATTCTCAGGAAGTTCTTCCTAATATTTTCAGTCAAATCTCTCCCTGCCATTTGAAACCAATTGCCCCCTTGTGCCCTAGTCTCTAGAACAGCAGAAACTCAGTTGCTCCTTTCCTCCTCAATGGGATACTCTTAAATCTTGAAATATGGTTCTCATATTTCCTCTCTACCTTCTATTCCCCCAGGAAAAGAGAAGGAAGAAAGGGAGGAGAGAAGGGTGAAAGGGAAGGGAATGGAGGGAGAGGAGATGGAGGGAGATGGAGGGAGAAGGAAAGACAAAAGGGAAGGAGGTAGGAAAGAGGGAAGGCAGGAAGGAAGCAAGGGTGGAAGGGAAGGGAGGAGGGAGGGTATAGTATTGAGCGTGGCAATGAAAGTGGAGTCAAACCGCATCGATCCCAGCCATGGTGTCGATATAGAAAGGTCTCTTGCACCTTATATACACATCTGATGGCAGTGCAGGATTGTTGACATCTGACAACTGATTTTATCTGCTTTGTATAGATCATAGAATCATAGAATCAAAGAGTTGGAAGAGGCCTCATGGGTCATCCAGTCCAACCCCCTGCCAAGAAGCAGGAATATTGCATTCAAACCACCCCTGACAGATGGCCATCAGGGCTGTGCAAGGGGATAACCCAAAAAAAGGACCACTGCAGTCCCCACTAGGTATGGAAGTTTTCCCTTTGTTTCCCTACTAACTACCCTAGGGCCGGGAAGGGGGGTGGGGTGGGGGCTGTAAACTTTATTTCTGACTGTCCTAGACATTACCCCTGAGTCTCTGTGATGATGGAGAGCCGGACCTGTCTGCAGTCACCAGGAGGCGCCACGCCAGAAGGGGTAGCAAAGCTGTGCCCCATCTTCTCCCTCCCCCAAGTTCCAAGGGAGGAGCCAGCGCCCCCAGGAGGCCTGTAGACCACTGCCTGTGGCCAGATGGGAGAATTCCACCATGTGCCATCTTTTCCATTGGGGACTCGACAGCCTCCATCATCCCCTGCCTTCACCATCTCCATCGTCTTACTCCCTTTTTCATCACTCGAGACCAAGGGACGCTTGCTTCAACATCATGTGATCAACCACCATGGGTTGGACATCAACGCCAACCACATTCTCTTTTTAAAACAACAAACTTTCAACAGACTAAATTTAGAGATTCAAAAAGGCAAAAGAGAGGTTTGCGTTACCTGACTAGAACAAAGAAAAGAAGAGAAGAGATTCATGAAGCTTTATTAGTAAACGAGGGATGGTGTGTGGAGAGGAGTAGAGACAGCATGCTGTGAGCAAAACAGTGACGTATTACTCTATTGCTTTACTCCTCTGCTCCGGTAGGGAAAGAACTTAAAATCCGACTTAATCAAGCCAAACCTTGCCACCCGGAGCCCTTGAAACCTGCTCCTTTACCATTGACAAACTAGGGTCATGGAGGTGGCCTTGGGGAGTCAAACTGGAGGAACGTTGGCGAAGGAAGAGCTGAAGGAGGTTTGGAGAAGAATGGGTGGCCGCCATTACTGGCTCTTGAATACGCTCCCTCCTCACCCCCTGCGCTGCACCCCCGGCCTCTACGTACCAGCTCCAGCGTTGCTGGCGGGATTGGGACCACTGCTGGGAGACCACTGGCGCCGGGAGGACGACTCTCTGCCCCCGCTCTTGCTTGGCTCGGACTGGCCATCTCGGGCCTGGAGCCGAGGACGCGCCGGGCCGCCGCTGCACCGCTGGGCTGCGGCTTGACTGTTACATCGGCTGTGAGCCTGCTGCTTTGCGGCTTCTCAGAGTTGCTTGGCGGCCTCGCTTTGCGGCCTTGTCGGACTGCCGCGCCGCAGTCGCTGCTCCTTGCGAGTGCTTGCGAGGCCTTGCGCAGCCTGTGCCACCGCCGCCGCCAATTCCGTCGTGGCCACCGCAGCGGTCGTGGAGGAGTGGAGGAGAGGACCACGCAGGGCCAAGAGAGAAGGCCTCGCAGGGCCTTCCCCGGTGGTTCATTGCGGGCCGTCCCCCTGCTTTGCTGCTGCGGAACTCTAGCTAGTGGCCCAGTTACTCGGCTTGAGATTGGGGGCTTGGAGCTGGGCCTTTCCCTTGTTTGAGTGACAACCACCCGACATCCTCCACTCTGTTCCCATCTTGTGGCGGTTACCATTCTGGAGCACGGTTTGATTGTTTGACTGTTTGACTGTTGACTGTTTGACTATTCGACTGCCGCCATTATAGGAGATGCCCACCATCGTGTCTGTTATTTTCCAACCCCGGAAGGATTGTGTTGACCATCCCTTATCTCGCTTTGTGTTGATCATCTCGTTATTTCACTTCCGGAAGGATTGTGCTGACCATCTTCTTATCTTGCTCTGTGTGGACCATCGTGTTAATTTTAACTCCGGAAGGTTTGTGCTGACCATCTCGTTACCTGATCTTTGTCGCCATTGTCTGTCCACCCCCAGCAACCCCACACTACATCTTTTGGAGTTGTAACTCTAATTACTGAGGGGGGGGGGGTAAAATTGTAATAATAAGAACAACTATATTCAAGATTGAACTGAGAACTTATGAACTAACATTGCACTGCCAACAAACTGAATGGTGCTGCTAACTGTATAATCCCAGCACTTTAATCTACCAGCACTTTAATTTACTACCTCTGTACCAAATTGGTTACCTGCTCAACCTCAGCACGTTAATTTATTGACTGAATCCTCTAGCACTTGAAATACCAATTCCTCCATGATGCACTTTATTCTAGCACTTTAGAGTCAACTCGATAAAGCTTATTGCACTTTAATAACATCTATACCATCTCATATGCTGATACAATTATCTGCCTGCACCTCAAGAATTCTTGGGTAAATTCTATTGATTGTGTTTTAACATCTACCATCCATGCTGCTACCCATTCCCTGGTACTTGTTAACCCTTCTGTTAATTAACTGTGGTAAAAACAGGGAGTGGAGTGGACCAGAGAGTTCCAGAAACAGCATAGCTGGGGTGGGAAATGAATGGAAGGGAAAACTATGGCGAATTGAATCTGCAACGAAACAAATAACCAATACTGAACCATGGGTTGAAGTTATGGATGTTGAATGCATCATGGAGGAGGGGGGGTGTTCCGTCGGCCGGGGGGCCCATAGAAGTTGTGGTGGGGAAGGGGAGATACGGGAAAGGGAGACCTCTAATTCGGCCTAGGGATTGGGGAATGACATTAGTAATTCCAAATCAGTCTCCTGATATGGTAAATTGGTGTAACCAGGATGGCGGTCCCTCCGGGTTGAAGGTGGTGCTGCTGAACGCCAGATCTGTCAATGGTAAAACAACTTTCATCCAGGACCTAATCCTGGATGAACGGGCAGATCTGGCGTGCATTACGGAGACCTGGATGGATGAAGCTGGAGGCGTGAATTTGGCCCAGCTTTGCCCGCCAGGTTTTTCCGTGCAGCACCAGCCGAGATCCGGAGGGCGGGGAGGCGGAGTTGCAGTGGTCTATAGAGATTCCATCCCTCTGACCAGGGGTCCCATTCCGCAGTCAACAAATTTTGAATGTGTCCATCTGAGGGTGGGTGACCAGGACAGAATAGGGATTCTGCTAGTGTACCGTCCACCTCGCTGCACTACAGTCTCCCTGCCTGAGCTAGCGGGGGTGGTCTCGGACGTGGCATTGGAGTCCCAACAGCTGCTTGTGCTGGGGGACTTCAATGTCCATGCCGAGGCCGCCCTGTCGGGAGCGGCTCAGGACTTCATGTCTGCCATGGCAACCATGGGGCTGTCCCAATGGGTATCGGGCCCCACTCACAGCGCAGGACACACATTGGATTTGGTTTTCTGCCAGGGATGGGAGGAAAGTGGCGGTGTTGAGGAGTTATCCATCTCTCCGTTGCCATGGACCGACCACCACCTGGTCAGATTTAGACTTACTGCACCCCCCAACCTCTGCAGAGGTGGAGGACCCATTAAGCTGGTCCACCCCAGGAGGCTTATGGATCCTGATGGATTCCTGATGGCTCCTGGGGAGTTTCCTGCCACCGTGGTAGGTGATCCTGTCGATGCCTTGGTCGCTCTCTGGAATGGGGAGATGACTAGGGCAATAGACACGATTGCTCCAGAACGTCCCCTCTCAAGTAGCCGAGCGAAACCAGCCCCTTGGTTCACTGAGGAGCTGGCAGTGGTGAAGCAAAGGAAGAGGGAACTAGAGAGTGTGTGGCGTTCAGATCCGAGCGAGCCAAATCGAACACGGTTTGTGTCCTTTTTAAGGGCATATGCCACGGCAATAAAAGCCGCAAAGAAGACTTTCTTTGCGGCCACTATTGCGTCTGCAAAGAACCGTCCGGCTGAACTGTTCCAAGTTGTCAGAGGCCTTTTAAAACCCACCATTCAGGATGGGAGCCCTGGTGACTCGGCAGCTCGCTGTGAAGCCTTTGCTCAGTTCTTTGCAGACAAAGTCGCTTTGATCCGCTCTGGCCTGGATACCATATTAACGGCAGTTTCTGAGGATGTAACACGAGCACCTGCTTATCCAGTTTTGATGGATACATTTTAATTGGTGAAACCCGAGGATGTGGACAAGATACTTGGAGGAATGAGCGCAACCACATGCATCCTAGATCCCTGCCCATCCTGGCTTCTAAAGGAGGCCAGAGGGGGATTGGCCGAGTGGGTGAAGGTGGTGGTTAATGCCTCCCTTCAGGAAGGCAAAATTCCAGCCAGCTTAAAACAAGCTGTAATAAAACTGTTGAAAAAACCATCACTGGACCCCACTCAATTCGTCAACTATCAGCCTGTTTCCAATCTCCCCTTTTTGGGCAAAGTCCTGGAACGTGTGGTGGCCTCACAACTCCAGGTATTCTTGGTAGACACGGATTATCTGGATCTGGCACAGTCTGGCTTTAGGCCGGGACATGGTACCGAGACAGTCTTGGTCGCCTTAGTGGATGATCTGCGCCGGGAGCTCGACAGGGGGAGTGTCTCCCTGTTGGTGCTGCTGGACCTCTCAGCGGCCTGCGATACCGTCGACCACGGTATCCTTCTGGGACGCCTCGCGGTGATGGGTCTTGGAGGTACTGTTTTACAATGGCTCCGGTCATTCCTAGAGGGCCGGTCTCAGAAGGTGTTACTGGGGGACACCTGTTCAACTCCACAACCTTTGTCTTGTGGGGTTCCTCAGGGCTCAAAATTGTCTCCCATGTTGTTTAACATCTACATGAAGCCACTGGGGGAGATCATCAGGAGTTACGCAGATGATGTCCAACTCTGTCACTCCTTTCCACCTGCTACTAAGGAGGCTGTCCAGATCCTGAACCGGTGCTTGGCCGCTGTGACGGTCTGGATGAGGGCGAACAAATTGAAACTGATTCCAGACAAGACAGAGGTACTCCTGGTTAGTCGCAAGGCCGAACAGGGTATAGGGTTACAGCCTGTGTTGGACGGGGTCGCACTCCCCCTGAAGACGCAGGTTCGCAGCTTGGGTGTGATCCTGGACTCATCGCTGAGCCTGGAACCCCAGGTTTCGGCGGTGACCAGGGGAGCATTTGCACAGTTAAAGCTCGTGCGCCAGCTGCGCCCGTACCTTGGGAAGTCTGACTTGGTCACGGTAGTCCACGCTCTGGTTACATCCCGTTTAGACTACTGCAATGCTCTCTACGTGTGGTTGCCTTTGAAGATGGCTCGGAAGCTCCAACTAGTCCAATGTGCGGCAGCCATGATACTAACAGGAGCAGAGCGCAGGGAGCATACATCTCCTTTGCTGCACCAGCTCCACTGGCTGCCGATTTGCTACCGGGCTCAATTCAAAGTGCTGGCGTTGGCCTTTAAAGTCCTAAACGGTTCTGGCCCAACCTACCTATCCGAACGTATCTCTGCTTATGAACCCACCAGGTCTCTAAGATCTTCTGGGGAGGCCCTGCTCTCGATCCCGCCTGCATCACAGGCACAGCTGGCGGGGACGAGGGAGAGGGCCTTTTCTGTGGTGGCCCCTCGGCTGTGGAACGTCCTTCCCATGGACATTAGATCAGCCCCTTCGTTAATGGTGTTTCGAAGAAAACTAAAAACCTGGCTGTTCGAACAGGTGTTCGGTTAAACAATGCAATGTACACGATGAATATAGGAAATGGAATTATCGAAGATGAATTGGATCACGATTCTAGTTACGAGACGTTAATGTGTTGTTATTGATGTGTCATTTTGTATATTATGCTGTTAATGGTTTTTAAATTTTGTATGCTGTTGGATTGACTTTTGCTCTTGTTGTAAACCGCGTTGAGTCGCCTACAAGGCTGAGAAATTGCGGTATACAAGCAAAGTAAATAAATAAATAAATAAATCTTTCACTTCTTCAAGTTCCAGCCACTTTCTCACACCCTACTGGGTCCCGCTATTGCAAGCATATGTTGCTTAGGTTGGGCCCCATAAATAGTCACCAAAATACAATCTGATTTGTCTAGACAGAGGCCCTGGGTGCTAAAGAATTGTCGAGGCTTTGGGAAAATGAGCGTGGCCATTTTCCAGCCTCAAAGGGAGGAATGAAGCCGAGCACCCCTCCCCAATAAGGGATAGTGGTTTATAGTTCTGCCAAGGGCAAGGGCACTAGACTGCACAGTAGGGTTTAAAGTCTTGGTCACATTGCCAAGGCACTAACAACAACAAGGACCCCACGAGGCTTTTGGGAAACGGCTGGATCTTGGGACTTCTGCCCTTCGTGAGAGTTGTAGTTTCCCAAGGACCAAAGTGTGAATCAGTTGCAGCACAGCTGGGGTTTTATCTGCCAGCCTTCCCAATGATCATGGACTCTTTGCCTGCATGTCTTGGACTTCAGTACATACTATCTTCCTCATGAACTTTCCTCAAAGACCTTTTAAAACATTGGACTTCAGGCTTCCTCATGAAAATTAATCCTTTTATTAAATATACTTGGGATGTGGGACAAAGATGGGGTTTTGTTGCTATGAAATGCTTATGATTTGAATGTATGTATATTGCTATGAAATATCTTTTGCCCCCTTTACCCTTGCCCTTTGCCCCAAAAAAGGCGACCAGGAAAAAACACTCAGTGCCCGAGGGGGCTGTTGTTCCCTTGAAACCAACCTTATCACAGACATTTGCATGGACAATAGCAACTGGAAATTCTTTGTTTATTTTTCTGAGTTGGCCTGGTAAACAGGGAATTTCTCTGGTCACATTTTAATTTAATCACAAAGAGGCAAGACTGGCCCCAGGGGTCTTCTTGCCCGGCTCTGTTTGTTTCATCCAAAAACCCATCAAAACCAACACACCTTATCTGATCCTGGAAGGGGAAAACCTGAATCAAAGGATTATCCCTAATCATTGATCCATCACAAGAACAAAAAAAAAACTGGTTTCATCCTCTCTGGACACAATGCCCCTCTTCCGTCCTGCCTCCCTCTCCCTGATTTGCTAAGGAGCCAAAGAGGAAGGGAGTTTTGAAACTTTCAAACCTGTATTTTGCTATAAATATGCTTCTGATCAATGTATTGGTATGCTTGCATGTGAATGATCACTGCAATTGCATCCGCTTCAGCTGAATCCCTAATAAACCTCGGTGCCACTTCTTCACCTTGGAAAGAGTCTCATTTCAATTATTAATATCAATAAAATTTCTGGAATCAGGCTTCTTCTGACAGCTCACCAAGGACAAGGGACTCTCTTTGGTGCGGTCCTAGGAGTCTCTTCTACCAGGGAGACTCTCCCAAATCCAGTCTCGATATCAACAACATATGAAAACTTTTCTGTTCCCGGATTGAAAGTGTTATTTCCTGTTTAATTGTGCGGCCCTTCCTCTGAAAGTAGTTGTTCTACCCCAGAAACTTCGTTTTTGTGGCTGCCACAAACTAGGTTGAATTGGTTTGAGACTCAATGAGATATTCATTGAAAAACTAGAGCAAAATGTCTCTCCCACAAAAACAAGGTTTTGACAGTTTAATAAAGTTTTTCCATGTTTTTATGATAGAGCCAATGAGGACATGGCATTTATAGCCCAGGAACAAAAAACATGTTATATAATGTAATTAATTAGCAGTTAAAAGATCCTGGCAGTAAGTTAAGCCATGGATGGGAAGCAGCTTACGTTTTGTTCTTTCACTACCACACACTGCAACTTTTCCAAAGCTTTCCAAACAATCAGCATTCTAAAACCCATTGATTTCAATTCTGATGTCAGCGGGTGTATACCACAATCAGCAATTTCATGTTCTGCTTTATCCCCCTATTTCCTCATAAGAAGCAGAACGCTTGTGTAATATACTTTTCAAGTGTGGTATGTTATAAATTTTCTTTCCAACAACATAGAAGTCTAGGTTGTTCCTATAATAGAGATACATGCAGTCTCTGAAGGTCTGGCACCATCACAAGCATGGCTGCTAGGGATGAGAGAGAGGGCCTTCTCGGTGGTTGCCCCCCAGTTCTGGAATTACCTCCCCAGAGAGATTAGGCTAGCACCTACCCTGTCCATCTTCCACAAAGATCTAAAAACGTGGATGTTTCATTGTGCTTTTGATTAGACAATCCCCCTGATAACCTGGCCCCAACCAGGACCCAAAATCTCATCCTCGCATTTTACTACTGCTCTGTCCCCAAAGTCATAATGTTCCATCTTACGTTGCCCTCTGTCCCTAATGTTGCCATTTGACCTATGCACTTTACCCACCAGACCTATCCTTACAATTGAGTTGCACCAGTCTGCCCCCCCCTCCCCGTGCCCAGAAATTGTCTATTATTGCAGGTTCATTGGTTGTTAGTTTGATCGTTGCTCTTATATTCTGCTTAATGTTGTTGTTTTATTCTGTTTTATGCTGTTGTTTTTATATTTTAGTGTGTTATATTTTAACCATGTTTGTTCAGGCTCATCCCCTGTAAGCCACTCCGAGTTCTTCCAGGGAGATGGAGGCAGGGTATAAAAAAATAAAGTTATTAAAGAGGGTACAGAATAGTTGTTTTACTGGGAAGACAAGGTTTTATTGGATTGTACTTGGATTGTTTTGGACAACGATTTTAACCTGGCGAACTAGTTCTAATGTATATTTTTAAACTATTTTAATGTATATGGATATATTTATGAAGTATTATTGTTGCCTGTTTGGAAGCCGTTCTGAGTTCCTCCTCGGAGGTTGAGAAGGACGGGGTATAAATGCTTGAAATAAATAAATAAATACCCCAACCACAGAATACTTGTGAGTGGGAAAGCAGGAACTGCATTAAAGGAGTCTGCACTGAGCATGTAACGCAGTTTAAAACTGTGGATAAGGCTTTGGTTTTCACCCATTGAAGTAGATCAGCAGAAGAAAGAGGGAAAGTAGAACTGGAACTTTTTTTTCAAAGCAGATGGAAAATTATTACTCATCAAGCAATATTGGGACTGTTGGAGTTGTCTCTGGTTTTTGTTTGCTTTGCTTTGCTTTATCAGACCTTGATGTAAAAAAAAAAAAACTTTTTGGACTACAATTCCCAGATGTCACATATTTAGATAGGGGGATTCTAGGATTTACCCTGCAAAACCACTCTGATTGCAGAAGCAAGTAGGTTAAATTCTGCCATTCCAGAATGTAATGCAGTTTTGGGTTAAATGAACAGATACCAACGTGTGCTCATGTTTACAGAAAATAGAAAAAAAGTGAAATTAAAATAACAACAGGAGAGTTAACACAGACCTACCCTTAGGATCAAAGGAACTTTTATCCCAATCTAACAAGATTAACTGCAGATTGAAGCAGTTTCCAGTAATAGTTTAGGCAAATTGCACACATCTGGATGTGCATCTATATCACCCTGTTTGTGCAACCCTCAGTGATTTGCCTGGATGCATTTTTTGTAATGAGTGTAAATACTCTCTTTTGCATGAGAACAAAGCCAAATGGGAGCTATTGAACATATAAAATATTTTAATCTGTACATGATATGCATTGGCATACATCATAAATGCATGCGTTGTTTAGCGAGTAGGATTTATCATGCTACGGCACTGCATCTGCAGATGGTTATAGTTGAGTGTTAATGTGTGTTTGCGTGTGTTGTTTTGCTATATCCTTTATAGAACAAGCTGTGAAAGAAGCCGTGGACACAGATGTGTATGTGAGAAAACCACAGCATCAGTCTACACCCAGGAAGCATCCAGAGGATGGTCAACGGTAAAGACAAAAATTCCCAGGAGCAAATGAGTGATTTTCTAGAAAAGTTTCCAAAGTTTGATCTATCGATTTTAATCTGACAGCTGTCTTGCAAAAGTGGTCTCTGGTCTGCAGACTCCTAAAACATGCTGATGGGGGCATCAGATTTCTAGGCAGCTACTATTACACCCATGTTTTGGCTGCATCCAGTTACATATTTGGCTCCACGCCTCTGTTTTCCTTCGAAATTAAATCAGTTTAAAAGGGTTTATCTGCTCTCTCTTCTAGTTCACTGCTTCTTAAACTGTGAGTCTCAATCCCAAATGGTGTAACCTTCTCTCAATGTTGGGGGTCACAAAAACTTGGGCAGCAAGAATAATATACACAGATCTCTTTGCAACTACTTGCATGGTTTGCAGCAGACTTTGCACAAAATGTTTCAGCTGTACTCCACAAAAAGGAAATTTTGCCTGTTTTGCAAACCTTGCAAATGCTGATTTATTACACTCTGTAACATGATTTGGGTTCCTGGATTATAAATGTATTTCCTAATTGATTCCATCATAAAAACATGGAAAAGGTTTATTTTAAAAAATAATTTTTATTAAAAGTTTAGAAGATAGTCAAAACCTAAATAAAGAAGAGCTGAGAGGGAGAGGGGGAAAGGTTTATTAAACTGTTGGAAATATCAACCTTCTATAAGCCTCCTACACTAGTTATTTGTAATGTATATAATTCAGAATGCTTACTGTATTGTATATGTGTGTATTGGTATGCAGTTTTTCCTTAACTCTATGTTGTGGGCAGGGCTTCAGATCATGTTATTAGAACTGGGACTATTCAGGACTCAGACTCCATTTTAGAAACAGTATGCTTACAGATGCCAGTAGAAACAGTACAGTTTAAAAGTCTGTTGAAACAGAATGCTCTAGGAAGACAGACACTCTATTATACTTTCAGAACAGAGAAATATTTTAGACTTTGGGCTTACTTACTTAGGCGATCCCTTGTTGGATGAGTAAGATGGTCTTCCATCATGGGTTTCCCTGTGGTCCGTATGTGGCTGTGGTGCCCTATTCTTGCTCTGCATCTTCTCCCATAGTGAGGGCATTGGTTTCCAGGTGGAAGGCGGTCCCGGTTGGCGCGCCTTCCTCCTGGCACATTTTTCTCTTTCACCCTCCACTCGTGCCTCCTCGAATTCTGCAGCTGGAGCACTCAAGGGCCAGGGCTTCCCAGTTCTCAGTGTCTATGCCAGAGTTTTTAAGGTTGGCTTTGAGCCCATCTTTAAATCTCTTTTCCTGTTCACCAACGTTCCGTTTTCTGTTCTTAAGTTCAGAGTAGAGCAACTGCTTTAGGAGACGGTGGTCAGGCATATGGACAACAGAGATGATGTTGGAGGACCATCGCTTCAATGCTGGTGGTCTTTGCTTCTTCCAGCACACTGACGTTTGTCCGCTTGTCTTCCCAGGAGATTTGCAGGATTTTCCGGAGGCAGCACTGGTGGAATCGTTCCAGGAGCTGCATGTGATGTCTGTAGGCAGTCCACGTTTCACAGGCATATAGCAGGGTTGGGAGGACAATAGCTTTATAGACAAGCACCTTGGTATCCCTACGGATGTCCCAGTCCTCAAACACTCTCTGCTTCATTCGGGAAAATGCTGCACTTTCAGAGCTCAGGCGGTGTTGTATTTCAGCGTCGATGTTGACTTTGGTGGAGAGGTGGCTGCCAAGGTAGCGGAAATGGTCAACATTTTCTAATGTTACACCATTAAGCTGTATCTCTGGCATTGGAGAGGGGATGGCTGGTGACTGCTGGAACAGCACTTTGGTTTTCTCGATGTTCAGTGACAGTCCAAGCTTCGTGTATGCTTTTGCAAAGGTGTTGAGAGTGGCTTGTAGTGGCTCTTCTTCTGTATGCGCACAGACGATATTGTCATCAGCATACTGGAGTTCTATAACAGATGTTGTTGTAACTTTGGTTTTGACTTTCAGTCTGCTGAGGTTAAACAGCTTGCCTTCTGTCCGATAGATGATTTCCACTCCGGTGGGAAGCTTCCCATCAACAAGGTGAAGTATCATAGCAATGAAGATGGAGAATAAAGTTGGGGCAATAACACATCCCTGTTTGACACCCGATTCCACCTTAAATGGGTCACTTTGGGAGCCATTGCTGTCCAAGACTGCTGCCATCATGTCATCATGGAGGAGCCGCAGGATGTTCACAAATTTGTTTGGGCACCCGATTTTTTGGAGGATGGTCCAGTGAGCGCTGCGATTCACTGTGTCTAATGCCTTTGCAAGATCGATGAATGCCATGTACAGAGGTTGATTTTGTTCTCTGCATTTTTCTTGGAGCTGTCGTGCGGTTCCTCTGGAGGGGCGGAAGCCGTTCTGGGATTTTGGGAAGGTGTCTTCTGAGAGGGGCAGAAGGCGGTTTGCAAGGATTCTTGCGAGGATTTTCCCAGCGGAGGTTAGAAGGGAGATACCTCGATAGTTTCCGCAGTCTGTTCTTTCCCCTTTTTTGAAGAGGGTGATGATGGTGGCATCCTTGAAGTCTGCTGGGATTTTCTCGGTCACCCACACTTTTTCTATGAGCTGGTGGAGTTGGTGTGTCAGCGCAGGTCCTCCCTCTTTAAAGATTTCAGCAGGGATCCCATCCGGCCCGCTGGCTTTGTTATTCTTTTGTTGGCTGATGGCATTCCTGACTTCTTCCAAACTAGGCAGAGCTGCAAGCTCATCCCTGGTTTGTTGTTGCGGGATTTGTGAGAGGACCTCTTCGGCCACATTGGAGCTGCGGTTTAGGAGGCTTTGGTAGTGTTCTTTCCAACGTAGTGCAATTGACTTTTGGTCCTTCAGGAGTTTGGTTCCGTCTGATGAGCGTAGAGGCTGTATGCTGTTGGATCTTGATGTCATTTTCATCAAACCAATCTTGATGTTTCTTGGCTTGGTTTCCAATAGTTTCTTTGCAGGCTTGGATGATGGAGATCTTCAGTTTGTTCCAATGTTCCTCAACATTTTCGGGGTGTACTGTGGGTAGATGGTCCTTGAGTGCTGTTTGGAGATGGGCTCGTCTGGAGGGCTCCTGAAGAGCTTGGGTGTTCATTTTGCGCCTTGTCTTTCTTCCTTGGAGTCTGCGCTTGGGGGTGATCTTGATAGCCATCGTGGATCGGATTAGCCTGTGGTCGGTCCAGCAGTCATCAGCACCTGTCATGGCTCTTGTGAGGAGCACGTCACGGCGATCTCTGGCGCGTGTGATTACATAGTCTAAGAGGTGCCAGTGCTTTGACCGGGGGTGCCTCTATGATGTCTTGAACTTGTTTTTCTGGCGGAAGAGCATGTTGGTGATGACAAGGTTGTGCTCCGCACATTTGGTGAGAAGCAGGATGCCATTCGAGTTGCTGTTTCCAACCCCGTCTTTTCCTATGGTGTCTGGCCACAGGTCAAAGTCTCACCCGACTCTTGCATTGAAGTCCCCCAGGAGAATGATTTTGTCCTCTTTAGGTATCTCCGATAGGACGGTGTCCAGCTGACAGTAGAATTTCTCCTTGATGTCTTCATCAGCATCTAGTGTTGGTGCATAGGCACTTATGATGGTTGCCCGTTGGTTTTTGGCAAGATCAATTTGGAGGGTGGAAAGTCGTTCGTTGATGCCAGTGGGTGCTTCAGACCGATGTTTCATCAGATCATTTCTTATAGCAAAGCCAACTCCGTGCATTCTTTGGTCTTCTTCAGGCAGTCCCTTCCAGAAGAAGGTGTAGCCTCCTTTTTCTTCCTCCAGCTGTCCCTCTCCTGCTCTCCGGGTCTCCTGAAGGGCTGCTATGTCGATGTTAAAGCGTCCCAGCTCCCTTGCAATGATGGCAGTTCTGCGTTCGGGGTGTTCACTGTCACTGTTGTCCATCAGTGTCCGTACGTTCCATGTTCCGAAGTTCATTTTTCTTTTTTGGCCGCAGGGTGGTGACCCCACTGGACGTGGCAGTCCAGTCAGGGATAAGAGAGGCAGACTATGTTTAGGGCACCTTTTCTAGCCCCCTCCCCGTGTGGGGTGAGCAGAGTGGGTCCTAAAGAGGGCTGCTCAGTCGCGGATACAGCTGCCGAACTACTCAACTGCCTCAGACCTTGAGGTAGAATGACTGAGTCTGTACCCACCGCCCATGTGCCAGTCTGTGACTAGGGGCTTCCAGATTTCACAGTCCTGCCCCCGTCGCCACTCGCTGATCGCCATGGGACTTTTGTTGGTTTGTGTTTTTTTTTATTTTCTTTGGAAGATGCCTGTGCGTGGGTTTTTTTAATGTGTGGAGGTCAGTGCACAACTTTGGACTATTGGTTATAAGAAAGATGTCCTGTGTTATCTACACAGAGAAACTACTTTAAATCCTATCTGTAACTGGATCGATATGCAAAGTACCTGTATGCTAAATACATGAAGTTTGTGAGTAAAGCAACTATGTTATTTTGAAAGAAGTCTAGTTATTTTTGGTCTCTTGAGAGCATGATTTAAATCAAGATGTTTTAAGGGAGAGTAAAGGTTTTAGGGCAACTGAAAGAAAAAATTACGAAACTCTGCTATCTATGTATCTATGTCTCTATCTATGCATTGGCATATCTTTGTCCCTAACAATTCAAAGAGATATCTAGGTTTATCAGTTTAACAGCTGAGAAACCTAATCACCTTGCATGAATCCTGGTGGATATTTACCACTAAGTAGAAGGTTGACTCTAGCGAGTATTTAATTTTTCTCAGGGAGATTCCTATTTTTCCTATATGCTAATGAATTTTCAAAAAGGTTATGGAGATTTCCATTTCCCAAAAGGTTATGGCATCCTTTCCCCCCCCCCAAAAAACCTGGAAAAAACTTTCTTTCTGCAAGAGGGACATCATCCTGCTATTTCACATTTTGCTGTAGTTTTTCAATGAATTTCTGTCTCATAATTGAGCCTCAAACCAATTGCAACAGAGTTTGTGGCAGCCATAAAAATGAAGTTTCTGGAGTTGAAAAACTACTTTCGAAGGAAGGACCGCATGATGAAACAGGAAATAACACTTTCAAACCAGGAACAGGATTTTTTAAAAATCTTGTTACATAGTGTTATATATAATGGCATCCCTTTTATGAAAAATAAGTGCTAGAGTTTTTAATATATTTTGAAGCCATGATTTTAGTTGCACCCATGGATGCAGAATATATGGATATATAGGGCTGACTGTACTTGCTTGCATAACCTACCTTTTTTCTTATTACTTTATCACCTGCAGGTCTGAAATGACTGATACGTTTTAGGAAGGATATATGGTGAGTATGTCCTCCTAGCTTTTATTTGGTGTAGGCACGGACAACCTTCGGCCCTCCAGTTGTTTTGGACTTCAACTCCCACAATTCCTAACAGCCTCAGGCCCCTTCCTTTTCCCCCTCAGCCGCTTAAGCTTAAGCAGCTGGTGGGTGGGGGGAGGAAAGGGCCCGAGGCTGTTAGGAATTATGGGAGTTGGAGTCCAAAACACCTGGAGGGCTGAAGGCTGCCCGCACCTCATTTCATGGGAGGCATCTCAGTGTCTTCCTTCACTACTTCATCTTTCTTTTATATTTAGAAAAATATACATAAGTAATCTCAATTATGAATTTCATTCTTTTTTTGGCCACCCCACTATCCAACAGATATGGTAATAAAGACGCCTATTTAAAGAATGTGTTGTCATCGTGAGAAGTAAGTTGGGAAAGAACACACTTCATATTTTATGTATGAAATAACAAGAGTTAAAATATAAATCCTTACTATGGGACATTCAGTAGGGGATAGTTTAATAAGTTTGTCAAGGATCAGAACAGGATATATTTTTCCTAACCAAGAGATATGCACAAACACTGCATTTTTTGTCTTAAATATTGGTACATGTTTAAATTTGAACCAAGAGTAGAGATGCTGAATGATCAACAGGAGAACACACTATGGACCTCATCAGACACAGGATCACCCGTCTCTATGTACTTTTGAAACCATAATCCTACGGGGCCAATCATACGATGCAAAACTACTTCTGCCATTCATTATGATAATATTATAATACAATTTATTTATATTCTGTTTTATCTCCCTGGAGGGACTCAGAGTGGATTACAATATACACATATGAGGCAAACATTCAGTGCCTTTTACACACAGACAAAGGTAAAGGCTTTCCCCGTTTTTTCATCTCCTACGATGCTCAACTCCGGCCATGGGGAGGTGCTCTTGTTCCATTTTCCAAGCCAAGGAGCCTGTTGTCTGTAGACATCTCCAATCATTGCCAGCATGTCTGTATGGGGCACCCTTTTACTTCCCCACCAATGTGATACCTATTGATCTACTCGCATTGCATGCTTTCAAACTGCTAGGGTGGCAGAAGCTGGGCTGATGATCTGGAGCTGACCCTGGTTTGTGGCTTCAAATTGCCTACCTTCCAGTCAGCAGATTTCCTGCAGCTAGCGGTTTAACCTGCTGTACTATAGGACTCTGTCTGCATAAGACTTTGTAAACTGTTTCAAAAGTATATAGAAGCGGAGGATTATAGAGTAGGGGAACAATCGTCTTCAGAACTTCCAGTTTGCACGGAAACAGCTCAAGTGGTTTAATTTAAAGTGTGATGGGATTGGTTGGATTTGCCCGGATTTGTTAGATCAGTGATGTTGAAGAGCGGGTGTTCCTGCGGGAGGTCCCCAAATGAGCTTCAATGCTCCTTTTCTCACCAGTAATCCTCTTGTGTGATTCTTTTATGGTCATTTAAAAAATTAATGTATTTGTCAGGAATTGCACAATTTCAATATATCACCACTTCGCTCTTGCTATATTTCCGCGCCCCTCCCTTTTAGACCTAGATTTCAGACTTCCGCAATTGCAAAATTTCCCTTTTTTAATTAAAAAGAAAGAAAGTGGTATGGGTGGGGACTACATTCACCCATGTGATAACTCATAATGCGGAGGATTACAGTAGAAATTGACATAGTACATTGTGTGTGATGGGGGTGAATATATTACTCGTTTCCCTTATATACTGATTGGAATGAAATGCTACAGTTAGAAGACTATTCCCCCTGTGTTCCCCCCTCATGGGATGAGGTCCTATGAAACCACTCCCCATTCTACACTCAAGACAGCATTAGTTGGTCATTTTGTTAAACACAAATTTTATTTTCTGTGAAGTAAATTTCAATGTCCTCACTTCTCCTTTATTTCTGTTTTTATCCCAGCTGTGCTCACAAAACAGGCCTTCCTGGAACTGCCCCAAACCTAGATGTTTCTGCTTTGTGAGTTCCTGTGTGAATCACAGAATTGCTGGAAAATATTGGGAGACACCCCCATCCTCTAAAGATGCCACCAAATTCGCTTCGTATTCAGCCGGGTTGCTTTCCTTACTTGGACCCTTGCATGTGCTTTGTGACTCTTTTTGGTGGAGCTTGATCCATTCTTTGCTGTGCCTCGAGCCACTCTTTGCAATCCTTTTCAATTCTTTTGTTTCCTTCTTTAAGTGATTAAAAAGTTTGTAGCAATGAAACCGTTGCATTTGACTCACTCTCTTCTTGGACAGAGCCAAGAGATGGAGCAAGAGGTGCCAACAGTGGAAATAGCAGAGCTTTTTCTTGCAGCAAATCCTAAGGAAAAGATAGGAGGTGTGGGATGGAAGCAGGCAGGTCCACATGGAACTTCTTGATTTGCCTATGATCACTTGATGCAATTATAAATTAGAGGTGCTGTTGGTGGTTGCTGTTGACGTTACTACACCTGCCAACACACATTTTGGTGCCTCAAACATTAGCCTTCTTTCTGGGTATATCTGACCTGCTGATTCCAAAAACTGCACCAGTTTCCCTTTATCAACTTTAGTTTTTGAGATACAGAACATATGCTATCTATCAGCCACCATCTGTTTGACCATAGAAAACCATGCTATCCATGTGTAAGAAACTAGAGCTGATGCAGTCTCACCAATGCAATTTTGTGAATAAGTGACCCAAATAACTTTTAGACTTGGTCTAAAAACCAAGACACTTATAAAATACTTTTGTTGCTCTGTGCGATTATTACCCTACATTTCCATTTGCACCCCACCTTTCTCAGAAAACTGGGACTGAAGGCAGCTCACAATGTAAAAAGAGCAAGACAGCTAAACACACACCATGAATTAAACTATTCATAATATCGAAATAATTGAGACCTAAAGTTATATGAATAACATGCAATTAAAGAGAATGAGATGTTTTAAATAGTTCAGAATGTCTTAGCCCATTTCTTAAATGCCTGTTTGAAAGGTCTTTTTAATCTGTGTTCTGTGTATTTAATATGCATCTTTTATAGAACTACATTTTATAGAATTTGTGCGATATTTGGGTGTTTTGACTGTGTTGTGATCCGCCTTGGGCCACAAGGAGAAGTGAGTAAGAAATTAAATTATTATTATTATTATTATTATTATTATTATTATTATTATTATTTTACTGACACAAAACACAGTATGTCACAGCAAATGAGATATATATGCTGGATTTCGTATCACAAAATCACAAGTTGAACACTTCCCAAGTGTCTAGGAGCTTATTATTATTACTAATATTATAATCACACTATGTAACAAAATTTGGAAAAAAATCTGTTCCTGGTTTGAAAGTGTTTTTATGGTTGAGAAACTTTTTTGTGGCACAAATGATGTTGAATGAGTTGAGACTCAATGAGATATTCCTTGAAAAACTAGAGCAAAAAGTGCTGCAGATTGTCCCACAACAACAAAGTTTTTGCTGTTTGATAAAGTATACACTATATCATGGACTAAGCCCACTTCCTATAAAAAATCAGCAACCTCAATCTCAACACCAATGACAAACTGATCACCTTTAACATGGTGTCTTTATTTACCAAGGTCCTGGTAGCAGACACCATTGCACTAATCAACCAGAAGTTCCCAGAAGACATCACAGCTCTGTTTCACCATTGCTCAATGAATTCTATCAACAGAAAAATGGAGTAGCCATGGAAAGCCCTCTCAACCCAGTCATAGCAAATTTCTACATTGAACACTTTGGAAAAACAAGCCCTGGAAACAGTGACAAAAAAGCCAGAAGTAAAACTAAACAAGTTCCTGGACCACCTTAACAGCATCCACACAAATATCCAATTCATCATGGGGGGAAATGAAGGGAAACTGCCATTTCTAGATGTTCTAGTCATCTGCAGACCCAATCAGCAATTTGGCCACAATCTACAAAAGACCTACATGCATGGATACTATATAAAAACTCCAACCATCACCCAAGTCAAAAAAAAGAAGAACAATCGAAGCACTGAAAGTCTGTGCAAAAAGAATCTGCGAACCCCACCTTCTCCAAGATGAACTGAACCACCTCAACTGGGCTCTACAGGGCAACGGAGACTCCACTGCAGACATCAGGAGAGCTGCAAGACCAAGAACAAGCCACGAGAGTCAAGACAAAGATCCACCGAGAGGAAAGGTGTTCTTGCCATAAATCAAGGGAACTACTGACCACATTGGGAAGCTGATGAAGAAACACAACCTACCAACTATCTACAGAATCACTAAGAAAATCCAACAAATGCTGTATTCAGCAAAGAGGGGTCTTCTCACCTCTGCAGGAGTCTACTGTATACCATGCAGCTGTAGACAAGTCTACATAGGGACCACCAAATGCAGCAGCATTGTCCAGTCACAAATCAAGGAACATGAAAGGCACTGCAGACTAAGTCAACCAGAGAAGTCAGCACCTGATGAACCACCCTGGACACAGCATATTATTTGAGAACACAGAAATGCTGGACTACTCTGACAACTAACATGTAAGACTACACAGAAAAGCTACTGAAATCCACAAGCAGGTGGACAATTTTAACAGAAAGGAAGAAACCATGAAAATAAACAAAATCTGGCTACTAGTATTAAAATAACCAAAATCAGGACAGTAAATAAAGAGCAACACTAAAAAAAAACAACAGGAAAATTCCAGATAGGAAATAATCAGGGTCAGCTAACACCTCCCAACAAAGGATTTACACAGACAGGAAGTAGCCAGGCTTTGAAGTTGCAAAGCCATTCAATGCTAACCAAGGTGGCAAATTGCAACATCCACACTTGCCTCAAACAGGCAAGAGTTCTTCCTCCCACAATGGACATTCCATAAACCTACTTTCCAACAGACCTCACAACCTCTGAGGATGCTTGCTATAGATGTGGGTGAAACGTCACGAGGGAATGCTTCTGGGACATGGCCATGCAGCCCTGAAAACTCACATCAACCCAGTTTAATAAACTGTTGTGGAATATACGTTACCCGAGATCATTTAGAGCACAATCAGGAAGAAAAAGAATGGAGACAGCAGTCGATTCCAGGCTTTACTATCAAGCAAGATAGAGTGTACAGATCACAATGTCTGCCACAAGTTGGAAGTCAGACTTGCTTCAGTATTTATAGCATAAAGTCACTGGTTTGCACATGCGCAGAAATGACCTGACATTTACACAGTACAATCATTAACAGTTGTTCTTCATGTATAGTTGCCAAGGACACTCTTTTGGCAAGATCATAATGACCCCAAACATTTGCCCACTTTATATAATTATTAACCTTTTACCCCTTATTTCCAGATGACATGTTCAATTGGTCTTAACTTCCTTGATCTCTTAATGATTTATAGTTTTATATATTTACTAGCTGTGCCCTGCCACGCGTTGCTGTGGCCTATAGTAAAACTTATCAAAGTTGAGGTAGATATCTGGACTATTATGAAAGAGAGGTACCTACCTATTCCTTCCCCCTTTTCCTCCCCCTTTCTCTCCTTTCTTCCTTCTCTACCTCTTTCTTTCTTTCACTACTTGGTTTCATCCTTCTCTCTTTCCTTCATTCCCTCCCCCTTTCTTCCTTTGCCTTTCTTCCCTCCCTGTTTGCTTCCTTCTTTCACTTTTTATTCCCTTTTATGTTACCACCATCATAACAATAACAATAATGCAATGCATTGCCTCTGGGACCTGACACACCTCTCCCATTCCTCCAGGGTCTCATAGGAACAATAGCATAATAATAATAATAATAATAATAATAATAATAATAATAGAAATAACAACCTTTACCCGCCACGTGTTGCTGTGGCCAATCTTCCCTCTTTCTCTCCTCCTTCCCTCCTTCCTTCCTTCCTTCCTTCCCTCCCATCTTTCCTTCTCCTCTTCTTTCTCTATCTCTTTCCTTCCTTCCCCCTTTTCCTTTCTTTTCTGCTGTCTCTCTTTCCTTTCCTTCCATCTTTCCTTTTCTTTCCTTTTCTTCTTCCTTCTTTCTCTAACTTTCCTTCCTTCCCCCTTTTTCTTTACCTCCCTTTCTCTTTCTTCCTTCTTTCCTTCCTTCCTGTCTTTCCTAGATTTTGACAGGGCGGGAAGGGGCGGGGTGGGGTTTGGAGGGGGCGTGAAGTAAAAGGAGGTAAGATTGGGGTGGGGGAGTGATGGAGCGTGGGGTTGCGTGTGTGCGTGCGGCGGCGGGGGGAGTGATGGAGTGTGGGGTTGTGTGTGTGTGTGCGGCGGAGCTTGGAGTGGGCATGGTTTCAGCAGAGGGAACGTTGGCCGGAAGGGCATGTGCACGTGCCAGGGAACTTGCGGCTGGGCGCCAATGCGCATGCTCAGTTGTTTTGCCATTTTGTGAGTGTGTTGTTGTGTTGTTTTTCATTTTGAGTAGATATGTTTGTACCTTGTGGGTTGTGTTATGGGCATGGGAATTTTGGTTAAGTTTCGTTGGGGGATTTTTGAGTTTTGTTGTTTTGCCGTTTTGTGAGTGTGTTGTTGTGTTGTTTTTCATTTTGCGTAGATATGTTTGTACCTTGTGGGTTGTGTTATGGGCATGGGAATTTTGGTTAAGTTTCGTTGGGGGATTTTTGAGTTTTGTTGTTTTGCCGTTTTGTGAATGTGTTGTTGTGTTGTTTTTCATTTTGAGTAGATATGTTTGTACCTTGTGGGTTGTGTTATGGGCATGGGAATTTTGGTTAAGTTTCGTTGGGGGATTTTTGAGTTTTGTTGTTTTGTCATTTTGTGAGTGTGTTGTGTTGTTTTTCATTTTGAGTAGATATGTTTGTACCTTGTGGGTTGTGTTATGGGCATGGGAATTTTGGTTAAGTTTCGTTGGGGGGGGGTTGAGTTTTGTTTCCTCGTTGGATGCCCCTAACAAATTTATATATATAGATAACATAAGATTTGATCAAGGCAATCTCCTTTTAGTTAAATTCAGCCTCAATTATGTAGTTGTTAATATGAAAACCAAAGAAACTTGTTTAAAAGAAAAGAGTTTCTGAAATTGCCTGCTATTTACATTAAATAGTCAGGAGATGGCACTCTCTCACCATATGACCTTAGATGTTCCAAGTCTTGGATTGATATATATTGATTTTCTATGTGCAGCCAGGTTTCTGGTCAACATTCAGCTTAGAGTAAACATTCGACTTGTACAAACATGTCCTTTTGAACAGTCATTTTGACCTCTTTATCGATTTGTACCATCTGTTGATTCTTTGCCTTACTCTGCAAAATTTCTTCTGAACCGTCTGAATCTCGGTAAGACCCTCTGTTCATTTTAAATTATGTTTATTATTTTATTTTTCTCCTAACGACTGCCATATCCCCCCCTTTTGCGAGCGAATGTTCTACAGTAGCATCGCAAACTCATGAAGTTATATCCTTATTGTTAAAGGAAGAAAAAGAAAAAATAACATTTAACACAATTATTATAGCTCTTAACAAAATCATTCATCACAGTTATCGAAGAATGTTCCATACACGTTGGCACTTTCACAGTGCTCCTCAATCTTCTGTCTGATTTATTTGACCAGCTTCCAGGTATGTGGTCAAAACCAGAGCCGTAGTCCTCTTTCTGGGTCTCATGGCGCTGCTGGCTTGATGATATGAAGTCTCAGGGGATCTTCTGGATCAGGAGTCGCAGTCCATTCAGGTGGTGCCTTTTTTATTCTGGTATAATGTATCCAGGCTTTAATTCCTTCCACCTTGACAGCTGTGGGGGTAGGAAGCAAGACAGTAAAAGGTCCTTTCCACTTTGGTCTTAATGGTTCTATTCTCCAGTCTTTAATCAGCACCGAGTCCCCCGGGCGGAAAGAGTGTAAAGGAGTAGCTGGCCAGGGTGGTCTCAGTTCTTCAGTGTATTGTTGGAGTTGAGCTATGGCCTGTCCTAATGCTTGGATATCTTTTTTTAATGTTTGTTGTCCCAATTGACTGATGTCCCCTTGAAGATGCCTCAATCCAAGTGGAGGTCTTCCATGCATGAGTTCAAAAGGTGACAGGCCCAAAAACTTAGTAGGAGTACATCTAATATGTAACAAGGCCATAGGTAATAACCTAGTCCATGGCAAGCGAGTCTCTTGACACATCTTTGATAATTTTCCTTTTAGTATTTGATTCATTTTTTCTACTTTTCCTGAGCTTTGAGGTCGGTATGCACAGTATAACTTCCATTTTGTCCCCAATAGTTGGAGCAAGGACTGTAATACTTCTGATATAAAAGCAGGACCATTATCTGAACCAATGTGTAAAGGAATCCCATATCTTGGGATAATGTCTCTAAGAAGTGCCTTTGACACTTCAGCTGCCTTTTCAGTTTTAGTTGGATATGCTTCAGGCCATCCAGAGTGAGTACATACAAAAACAAGCAAATATTTCTGAGGCCCACATTTAGGCATTTTGGTGAAATCTACTACTAAAGATTCAAAAGGTGTATTTCCTTGATATTGAACCCCTGGAGGTGGCATAGCCCCTGTCCTGGGGTTATTTTTAGCACAAATATGACATCTGGCTGAGGCTATTACTGTTAGGGCAGTGAGTTCATTTATATAAAGTTGTCGTCCCATCAGTGAGGCTAAAGCTGTTTTTCCCATATGTGTCTCTTGGTGTGCCTCCTTAATCATTTCCCAAGCTATTTGCCTGGCTACAAACAGTCTCTGGTCAGGCAACACCAGCCATCCATTTTTCTTTACAGCTTTCTCACGCTGGGCCCATTGTTCTTCTTCTGGAGTATACAGCAAGTCATCTTTTTGTAACAAGTCTCTTACCTGCAAAGGGGTCATGACCGGCTCTTTTCCTCGTCCCTTTCAGGCCGTGGCCTTTGCGGTGGTGTCAGCATACCGGTTTCCAAAGGTCAGAGGATCCTCACCATATTGATGTCCTCTACAATGTATCACTGCTACTTTTGCAGGAATCCAGACAGCATCTACAATCTCAGAATGGTCTCACTATGTTGTATTTCTTTTCCAGCGGAATTTAGTAGTCCCTTTTCTTTATATAATGCTCCATGTGCATGTAGAGTAGTGAATGCATATTTAGAATCTGTGTAAATGTTGACTACTTTTCCTTCTGATAACTCAAGAGCTCTAATTAATGCTATCAGTTCTGCCTTTTGAGCTGAGGTATTCAGAGGAAGTGGTTCTGCTTCCCACACAGTAGTTGCAGTTACTACTGCATACCCAGCATATCTTTGTCCATTTTCAAAAAAAACCTGCTTCTATCTGTAAAAAGAGTGGCATCCGCCTTAGGCCATGGTTGATCTTTTAGATCAGGCCTACTGGAATATATCTCATCCATAGTTTCTAAACAATCATGCTGAAGCAGTTCTCCTTCAAGAGGCAGGAGTGAAGCAGGATTTAATGCTGCAAACCTGCAACTTGATTCGAGGGTTTTCACATAATAAGGTCTGATATTTTAGCATATGGCTATTTGTGAACCAATGATGCCCTCTATATTCCATGATAGCCGTTACTGAATGAGGGACTTTAACTATCAACTCTTGTCCCAGTCAATTTATCAGCTTCTTGAGTCAGCAGGGTCGTAGCAGTTACAGCACATAGACAAGTTGGCCATCCTTTTGCCACATTGTCAATTTGTTTAGACAGGTAAGCTACTGGTCTCAGCCATGTTCCTAATAGCTGGGTGAGCACCCCCACTGCTATTCCATCTCTTTCACCAACATAAAGTGTGAATGGCTTCTCCAAATCTGGCAGGCCCAAGGCAGGTGCTTGCACAAAGGCTTGTTTTAACTGGGCAATTGCTTGGGCACATTCGGAGGTCCAATTAAATGGTTCCTTTTCACCCCCCTTTGTAGCTTCATAAAGAGGCCTTGCCATTATAGCAAAGTTTGGTATCCAAATTCTGCAAAATCCTGCACTCCCCAAGAATTCTCGCACTTGACGCTTACTGGTGGGGATGGGGATAGCACAAACTGTTTGTTTTCTTTCAATTTCTAATTGTCTCTTTCCTTGTGTCACACAAAAGCCTAAATACTTGACATTAGTTTTACACAGCTGGGCCTTCTTTTTAGAAACCTTATATCCTTTTTCATAGAGTAAATGTAATAGTAACACTCTTGTAACAACAAATGTCTTCTTGCGATGTGGCTGCCAAAAGAAGATCATCCACATATTGTAAAAGCACCCTACTTTTAGGGTCTGATGGGAACCCTTGTAAGTCCTGAGCCAATGCTGTTACAAATATAGTCGGACTGTTCTTAAACCCTTGAGGCAAACCGGTCCAAGTGTACTGGACTTTAGTTTCAGTTGTGGGGTTTTCCCATTGAAATGCAAAGATGGGCTGACTATCGATTTCAATTCGTATACAAAAAAATGCATCTTTTAAATCCAAGACTGTAAAATGGGTATCTTGTGTCCCTGGCTTTTGTAATGGTAAAAGAGGGGTGTTCCAAGGAGACCTACATTCTCTTAGGATCCCATATTTTAGTAACTGGATCAGATGCAAATTGATCTCTTCTACAGCTTTTCGAGGTATTGGATACTGTCGAATAGCCACAGGCCCCATCCCTGGTTTTACTTTTATCTGTACAGGTGGAATACACCGGGCTAAACCAGGTGGATTGTCTTCTGCCCATACACCTGGGACTCCATATCTCTTCCATTCTTCTGTACTTTCCTGGCAAACAGTAAATATTCTCCATCCTTCTGACATAGGACAAATCAAAGTATAGGGTCCCTTTCTAGCAGTCATTTCCATTTCTCCATTTGCTTCAAACACCAATATTGCTCTCATTTTACAAAGCAAGTCTCTTCCTAATAAGGAGATTGGGCATTCAGGAATATATAAGAATTCATGCATCACTTGTTGTTTTGCTAAATCACATTTTCTACTTTGTAACATAGGGTAACTTTTTCTTTGACCAGTGGCTCCAACCACTTGAAGTTCTTGTCCATTTTTAGGGGCCACTGGCTTTATTATCACAGAGTGGTCAGCTCCCGTATCTACTAAAAAAGTCATTTCCTGGCCCTCAATTTTCATTTTGACCAGTGGCTTCCCCGGGCCTAGGCATAAGGGGGCCGGTCTGTCCTATTCCTTCCAGTCCTCTCCTAATCCAACCATGCCAACAAATTCTTCTTCCATTTTTTCTCCATATCTAGCCACAGGAACCGGGGTAGCATATCCCCCTTGATGGCCTCCTCCCCGATCTCTTCCTCTCCAATATCCTCTCTGGGATGGCACTCCCCTTTGTATTTCTACCACTCCTTGAGCAGATGGGCACTCATTCTTCCATTGACCTTCTTGACGACAAATGGCACACTGGCGTCTTCCCAGGGGCATCCCTCACCCTCCTCCTCTTTCCTTCTGCCACATTCCTCTTCTCCCTCTGTTTTCACTTAAAATTCTTTCTTTTTATCTCTTTCATCCAATATGTTCAAAAAAAATTATGATCCTCCTCTCTTACTTTCTTTCTTTCTCTCTTTTCTGCTTCGTCCCTATGGATGAATACTTTGGTGGCTATTTCAATTAATTGGGACAGATTCATCCCTGCAAACCCATCTTGCTTCTGCAACTTTTTACGAATGTCTGGTGTAGATTGAGTAACAAATGAAGTATTTAATAATACAGATCCATCTTTGGATTCAGGATCATAGGGACTATATTTTCGATAAGCTTCTAACAATCTCTCTAAATAAGCACCTGGGCTTTCCTTTCCTTGTATTACTTCCTGTATCTTCTTAAGGTTGACCACTTTTGGGGGTCCCTTCTTCAAAGCTTCTATTAAAAATTCCCTGTATCGGACTATATAGCCCATCTCTCAGTTAATATTAGGATCCCAGTTTGGATTTGTCAAAGGAAATGCCCCTGCAGCCCATTTGGTGGGATTATAACTTGTGTTTTTGGCAGCATATGCCTGTGCTATTAGGGTTCCTTGATTAAGGATTCTTCTTCACTCTTCAGACGTAAAGAGAGCCTGTAATAGCTGTTGGCAATCTGGCCAATTTGGCTGGTGGCTAGCCATTATTGTTTCACACAAATTTATAAGTGGCTGGGGGTTTTCAGTATAAGAAGGATTATTAGACTTCCAATTTAACAAATCGGAAGTAGTAAAAGGCACATGCTGGTAAGTAATTGTTGGAATCATGGTTAATTCTCCTTTGCCATCTGTCTCTTGTACATATTGAACCATTGTTCTCAAGGGCAATTGAAAAGTAATCTTTGGGTTGGGATAACTATGACTTCTAGTTCTTCCAGCTATGGGACTATCTTGCAAAAACTCTTCTGTTATATTCTGAAGCCATCTGCTTGCAAATGCTAGATCTATTAAAGGTGACTTTGTAAGTGAAGACTCCCCAGGAGAGGTATCAGAAGATTTTGGTGTGGTTAAAGATGTTGGCTGAGAAGCCAGGGTTGACCCTTCTTTGTCAATGGCTTTTAAATGCGGATATATAGGAACATAAGGAGGAGGGTTGCTTAATTCTTCCTCAGGACAGGGAAAAATTTCAACCTTATTTCTCTTCTTATCTGCTTGAAGTTTCTCTGGATTATTTTGGGCTACAAAAACAGCACATTCTTCACTCTGACATTTCTCTAGCCATGAAGGCTGTGTAGTTATGGCATTGTCCCATGCCTCAGCATAAGGAAACTGATCCGGATGAACCTCTGCTGTTATTCTCACAATTGTTCTGATATCTTTTAAATCATAACTTCCTTCAATCGGCCATCCTGTATTGAATTGCACCCAGTCTATCTCACAAAGAGATCTCAATTTCTGGGGACTATTGCATCCTGGTGTTTGAGTTAACTCCCTAAACTTTGAGAAATTTTCATCATGCATTCAAGAGGAGTTGAAGACTTCTTACTTGGTATACCACCCATTTTCTATTTTTCTTTATGCCCACAAGCATATACACAAATAGGTATATATATTTTAAGGCAAAAAAAAGCAAGCACAGAAAGCATAAAGAGGGGAAAAATACAGAAGCAAAGAAGCAAAGAGGCACAGTATTACATAAACCAAGGCAAACAAAAAACACAAAATAGACTTATCACTTTCCCCCTGAAAGTGTGTTCCTCCAACCTATGAGTGCGATTTCTGTGCGAAAACATCACTAGGGGTTTCACTTGATGTCTGCAGCAATCTTACAGTGAAATGTTCCCCAGGTACTTCTCATGTACCTTTTCCCATTCCTTTAAGGCTAGCCTTTTTCCCCCTTACCTGTGCCGTGGAATCGAAGCTGTTAGTTCTCAATGTACCCCAGTCTGGAGGCAGGAAAGGCGAGGATCAGCCGGGCCGTTTCTTTCAGTGGATACCCGTTTCTTGTCCCTTCTGATCAGCATCTTATCTGACCTGCTGAGTGGAGGCAATCAAGCTCTCAAGAGGCTTCATTTCTTTTTTGTTAATTAGAATTTTATTAAATTTTATATAGATTACAACAAAAGAGTGAGAACAATAAAGTATAGGAAAGTGAGGAAATAAAGAAAAAAAGAGAAAAAAGAAGAAACAAAAAGTATACTAAAATCCCAAATAACCCCTAAAAAAAAAATTCTACAAAAATATACAAAAAACAAAAAAAAATGACTTCCATTCCATTTTCTTGGATCATATCTTCTTATTATTCAAAAATATTTCCTCATCCACTTTCTGAAACTTAAATTTATTTATATAGGCCATTATTTCTTCTTTATCTATACAATCTTTTGAGTATAATTGTTTGTAATATTTCCTGAACCCCTCCATTATTTCTTTATCTGTTGAGATGATTTTATATTCCACTTTAATCTTCATGATTTGTCTAGATGTTGTTTTCGCACTTGTTTGGCTAGCCATTTTCCAGGTTTATTCGCATTTTCAAACGTTTTTTGTTTCAAAATTTTAATTTCATTAGCTTGAGATTCCAATTCCAAATGATTCTTCTTTTGTTTTAATATCTTCAGTTTCTTTTCCAGTTGTGCCTTCTCAGGCTTCTTTTTAAATTCCTTCTCCATATTCATTATATAATTTGTTAAGTCTTTAATTTCTTTATTCCTTTCCCTATTCTTTTTGGAGTTATGTTGAATAAAATGTCCTCTCAGGACTGCTTTCATTGCATCCCATGTTATTTGTGCATTTGTCAGCTTCGTATCATTAATTTCCAAGTAATTTTGAATTATTCTTTTGTAATTAGATCTATCCACTTCTGTTTTTATCAGGTTTTCATTCAGTCTCCATCTTCTAACTCCCTCTCTTTGAAATATAATTAACTCCATTGGGCAATGGTCCGATAGATCTCTAGGGAGGATGAGAGCATCCTGCACTTTTGTCATTAATTTTTTTGTAATCCATATCATGTCAATTCTCGACCAAGACCGATGCCTGTTAGAGTAAAATGTATAATCCTTCTTTTCCTCATTTCTTATCCTCCAAATATCTTCCAAGTCCAGTTTTTTTTTAAGTCCAAGATTTTTTGGATTAGGGTACTTGTTTCTACTCCCCACTTTTTCTTTACTTTCGTCTTATCCAATTGAGGTTACAGCACTCCATTAAAGTCTCCAAGCAATAAAAGTTCATCATACTCAGCCTGTTCCAGGTTGTTTTTCAAAAATTCAACAAAGGATGACTTAGGTCCATTTGGTGCATATATATTACATATCAATAGTTTTGTGTTTCCAATAAGAATTTTAACTGCGAGGCATCTGCCTTCTTGATCCTTGAATAGTAATTCCGATACCAAGTTATCTTTTATATACAATACTACTCGTTTTTTCTTTTCAAATGAAGAGTGATACATTTTCCCTAATTTTTTCTCAGCGAGATGGGATATATGCTTATGACATATATGTGTTTCCTGGAGAGCTATTATGTCATATTTCTGCCTTTTCAACTTGTTAAAGATTTTCTTCCTTTTCTGGGGTGAGTTCACACCACTAATGTTGTTCGAAAAACATTTTATTTGCCACTCCATCATGCTACTCATTATTATCTAAGTCCAAACTGCCTATGCCAAGATCCATTTCCGAAATCGCTGTTGCCGTTGCCTCAATTCCAGCTAAATCTCTTTCCGATGCACTAATTGCCGCAAATTTTCTTTCTCTAGACAATAGTAATTTATATTCTTCTGGTGAGACATATCTTGCCTTCTTACTTCTATTTCCATTTCCATTTCTCGGTGAGGATTGTTTCTTCTCTCGTTTCTCCCCTTCTCACTTTTTTCTCCATTGCCTCCTTCCTCCTCTTCTCTCATCAATTTATCGTAGAAGACTTTTGCTTTCTCTTCCGTTGTTAACCAGTAACGCTCCTCCTTATATGTCACCATTATACCCTCGTGTCTCTCCCATCTATATCTGATTCCTCTCTTCTTCAATTCGTCTGTTAGAAAGAAGTATTTCTTCCTTCTATTAAGTGTCATTTGTGGATATTCTTTAAGAACTGGAATTTTCACTCCTTTGTATTGTAATGGATCTTTATTTGTCTTCCACAATATCTCATCCCGTAATTTCTTTTTGTGAATTGGACTGTCACGTCTCTTGGTGTTTTGTGTTTCCTAGAGTAGAATGAGGAGACTTGGTATATTTGATCCACCTCTTGTTCAAGCTCATCCTCCTCCACCCAAGAGGCTTCATTTCTGTTCCTTCTCTGTTGACTCAGATCCCGGATGAGCCCCCATTTGTTGTGCAATATACATTACTCGAGATCATTTAGAGCACAATCAGGAAGGAAAAGAACGGAGACAGCAGTCGATTTCAGGCTTTACTATCAAGCAAGATAGAGTGTACAGATCACAATGTCTGCCACAAGTTGGAAGTCAGACTTGCTTCAGTATTTATAGCATAAAGTCACTGGTTAACACATGTGCAGAAATGACCTGACATTTACACAGTAAAATCATTAACAGTTGTTCTTCATGTATAGTTAAACAATAATGTTAGATCTTTGCATGTACATATGAAATGTAAATAAATTTTGTGTTTAGACTTAGGGCTCATCTCCAACATATGTGTATCTGGTTTCCGGTTCCGGCATGGTGGCAAGCAGCTGAAAACGTAGAGCTGCTTAACCTAAATTTAAAATCCGAAGGAATCCTGCGCCTCCCCCTCACCAATCCATCCACAAACTGAGGGGAGAGAGACCCCGAGCCTCAGGCTCCCCATAGAGGGTCGCAGAGCCGGGAAAGAGCCGGGAAGGCAGAGAAACGGAGGAAGGCAGAGGAAAGGCAGAAGAAGGAGAAGCGATCGCCGCCATTATATCGCAGCCGACCTACCCGCAGCCTCGCGGCCTCTGCGGCCTCTGCGCTCTGCGTCCTCTCCAGGGACTGCTGGCTGGCCAGACCATCGGGCCGCCGCTGCCGCCGTTTCCATCGGGCCTCCGTCTCCGCCGGGCCGCCACTCCACCGGGCAGTGGCCGCCGCCGGGCCTCCGCTTCTGCTGGGCCGCGACCACCATCGCTGTTGGGCCGCCGCCCGGACGGGACCGCCGCCGCCCCACTGTGGGGGCCGAGCCACCGCCGGGCCGCCGTCGCCGGAGGTCGCCGCCGCTGCCGCCGCCGGGCCGCAGCCGCCGCCAGGCCAGGGCCGACGCTGGGCCGCTGCCATCGCCGCTAGGCCGCTGCCGCCACCGCCCGGAAGAAGACCATCGTCGCCCGCCACAGGGGCTGGGCCACTGCCAAGCCGCCGCCGTCTCCACCGGGCCGCAGCTGCCACCTCTAGGCCGCCGCGGTCGCCGCGGCCGCCACCACCACCGGGCCGCTGCTGGACCGCGGCCAACATCGCCGCTGGGCCGCCGCCGCCGCTGTCGCCCGGACGAGACCACCGCCGCCCCTTTGCAGGGGCTGAGCCACCGCTGGGCCGCCTCCGCCGCCCCATCGGGCTGCAACCGCCGCTAGGCCGCAGCTGCCACCAGGCCGCCATCGCGGCCGCCGCGGCCCCATTATCATCAGGCCGCTGTTGAGCTGCGGCCGCCATTGCCGCTAGGCCGTAGCCGCCGCCCGGACGGGACCACCGCCACCCCGCGGTAGGGGCCGAACAACCGCCGGGCTGTCGCTGCCGCCGCTGCCGGGGGTCGCCGCCGCCTTCTCCATAAGGCTACAGTCGCCGCCAGGCCGTGGCCACCACCAGGCTGCCGCTGCCGCTGCGGCCGCCGCGGCCATCATCACCATCCGGCCGCCATCACCATCAGGCCGCTGCTGAGCCACGGCCGCCATTGCCGCCCCATCCTCCATCAGGGCGAAGCGACGAGACCGCGGAGGGTCTGACTGACTTGTATAGACCTCAGTATAGACCTGCTGTGCTGGCCTCTTCTGTGTAGACCTCTGTGTAGACCTTTTGTGCTGGCCTTCTTTGTGTGGACCTCTGTGAGACATTGTGTGCTGACCTTCTTTGTGTAGATCTCTGTGTAGACCTTTCTGCTGGCCTTCTTGTGTAGACCTTTGTGCAGACCGTTAAGACCTTTATTGTGTAAGAGTGTGATTGACCAACCGTGCTGCCCCACCGCTGAGTTGTCATCTCCGGAAGCCCCATCTGCTTTTATACCAACCGTCTGAAGATTTCACCTGGGATCATAACAGCATTTAGCTAATTTGCCATCATCTCCATCCTCTTAAGAGGGTGATTAAATATTACCAACTTAGTACATTCCTGGTTGTCTTCCACTGCTAATGTGATATAAGAACGCAATAGAGCACTTTAAGGCGCCTGCCATCTGCTGCTAGATTGCACAAGCACTTACGCCCTTTCCTGTCCCTCTATGCCGCACTTTAATTACCGTTGAACAGTGTCGGGTACTATTGCACTTTAGATCTAGCACTTTATGAATGTGCCCGACGACACGTAGTGTTTGTTGTTGATTGAATATTATTCATATTGAATATTATTACTGACGGTGTTGTACTTAAAACTTGTGCACTTTAAGAACTATCTTACTGGTGTGGCCGGAACACCTACCACCACCTGTATTGCTGCTACCCATGTGGTTCCCCACCCCCCTTTATGTTCTGTCCCTGTTACTATTGTGTAGCGGAGGGGGCAGGAGAGGAGGTGGGCTGGAGCCTGCGAATGAAAATGGGGTGGGGAGGGGGGAGAAGGGGGAGAGAGGTTGTTGGCAGGAACCAAAAAATCTAACAACGAGCAAAGCAGAAAGCAAGTTCTTGACTCTGGACTGCGGCATGGAGGGGGGGAGGTGTTCCACTAGCCGAGGGGCCCCCATAGGGGTCATGGTGGGAGGGAGGAGATGCGGAAAAAGGAGACCTCAAATTCGGCCTAATTCGGACCGCTTATCCATATTAACAACCCCCAATCGGTCTCCTAAGGTAAATTGGTGTAACCAGGTGAGCGGACCCTCTGGTTTGAAGGTGGTGTTGTTGAACGCCAGATCTGTCAACGGAAAAACGACCTGGAACCAGGATCTAATCCTGGAGGAGCGGGCAGATCTGGCGTGCATCACGGAGACCTGGTTGGATGAAGCTGGGGGTGTAAACCTCTCCCAGCTTTGTCCTCCAGGTTTCTCCGTGCAACACCAACCAAGAGCCGGAGGACGGGGAGGCGGGGTCGCAGTGGTCTATAGAGATTCCATCCATCTGACCAGGAGTCCCATCCCGCAGACCACAAATTTTGAATGCGTCCACCTGAGGGTGGGTGACCGGGACAGAATAGGGATTCTGTTAGTGTACCGTCCACCTCGCTGCACTACAGTCTCCCTACCTGAGCTAGCGGGGGTGGTCTCGAGCCTGGCGGTGGAGTCCCAACGGCTTCTTGTGCTGGGGGACTTCAACATCCATGCCGAGGCGACCCTCACAGGAGCAGCTCAGGACTTCATGTCTGCCATGGCAACCATGGGGCTGTCCCAACGAATAACTGGCCCCACCCACTGCGCTGGACACACATTGGACTTGGTCTTCTGCCAGGGATGGGAGCAGGGTGGCGGTGTGGAGGAGTTGTCTATCTCTCCGTTGCCATGGACCGACCACTTCCTGATCAGATTTAGGCTCACTGCGCCCCCTAACCTCCGCAAAGGTGGAGGACCTATTAAAATGGTCCGCCCCAGGAGGCTTATGGATCCGAATGGATTCCTGACGGCTCTTGGGGATTTTCCCGCCACCTCGGTAGGTGACCATGTCGAGGCCTTGGTTGCTCTCTGGAATGGGGAGATGACCAGGGCAATTGACAGGATCACTCCGGAACGTCCCCTCTCAAGTAACCGAGCTAAACCAGCTCCTTGGTTTACTGAGGAGCTGGCAGCGATGAAGCGAAGGAAGAGAGAACTAGAGAGCGTGTGGCGCTTGGACCCAAGCAAGCCAAATCGAGCACGGTTTGTGTCCTTTCTAAGGGCATATGCCGTGGCAATAAAAGCCGCAAAGAAACTTTCTTTGCGGCTACTATTGCGTCCGCAAAAAACCGTCCGGCGGAGTTGTTTCGGATTGTCAGAGGCCTTTTAACTCCCCCTACCTCAGGTGGGAGCCCTGACAATTCGGCCACGCGCTGTGAAGCATTTGCTCGGTTCTTTGCAGACAAAGTCGCTTTGATCCGCTCTGGGCTGGACACCACATTAAATGCAGTCTCCGTAGATGTGACACAAGCACCTGCTTGTCCTATTTTGATGGATTCTTTTCAGTTTGTGAAGCCCGAGGATGTGGACAAGATACTTGGAGGAATGAGGCCCACCACATCCATCCTAGACCCCTGCCCATCCTGGCTTCTGAAGGAGGCCAGAGGGGGATTGGCAGAGTGGGTAACGGTGGTGGTTAATGCCTCCCTTCGGGAAGGCAAGATTCCAGCGAGCCTAAAACAGGCTATTATAAAACCGCTGTTGAAGAAACCACCATTGGACCCCACCAAATTCGACAACTTTCGGCCTGTTTCCAATCTTCCCTTCTTGGGCAAAGTCATGGAAAGCGTGGTGGCCTCACAACTCCAGGTATTCTTGAGAGACACGGATTATCTGGATTCGGCACAGTCTGGTTTCAGACCGGGACATGGTACCAAGACGGTCTTGGTCGCCTTAGTGGATGATCTGCGCCGGGAGCTAGACAGGGGGAGTGTGTCCCTGTTGGTGCTCCTGGACCTCTCAGCGGCCTTCGATACCGTCGACCACGGTATTCTTCTGGGGCGCCTTGCAGAGATGGGTCTTGGGGGCACTGCTTTGCAGTGGCTCCAGTCATTTCTGGAGGGTCGTACCCAGAAGGTGTTGTTGGGGGACTCATGTTCAACACCACAGCCTTTGACCTGTGGGGTTCCTCAGGGCTCTATCCTGTCCCCCATGCTGTTTAACATCTACATGAAGCCGCTGGGTGAGATCATCCGGAGTTTCGGGGTGCGGTGTCATCTGTACGCAGATGACGTCCAACTCTGTCACTCCTTCCCACCTGCTACTAAGGAGGCTGTCGAAGTCCTGAACCGGTGCCTGGCCGCTGTAACGGTCTGGATGAGGGCGAACAAACTGAAATTAAATCCAGACAAGACAGAGGTACTCCTGGTCAGTCGCAAGGCCGAGCAGGGTATAGGGTTACAGCCTGTGCTGGATGGGGTCGCACTCCCCTTGAAGGCGCAGGTTCGCAGCTTGGGTGTGACCCTGGATTCATCGCTGAGCCTGGATCCCCAGGTTTCAGCGGTGACCAGGGGAGCATTTGCACAGCTTCGGCTCGTGCGCCAGCTGCGCCCGTACCTTGGGAAGTCTGACTTGGCCACGGTGGTACACGCTTTGGTCACATCCCGCCTCGACTACTGCAACGCTCTCTACGTGGGGCTGCCCTTGAAGACAGCCCGGAAGCTTCAGCTAGTCCAGCGCGCGGCAGCCATGTTGTTAACAGGAGCAGGACGCAGGGAGCATACAACGCCCTTGTTGTCCCAGCTCCACTGGCTGCCGATTTGCTACCGGGCCCAATTTAAGGTGCTGGTGTTATCCTACAAAGCCCTAAACGGTTCCGGCCCAAAATACCTTGCAGACCGCATCTCGGCCTACGAGCCCACGAGGACCTTGAGATCATCTGGGGAGGCCCTTCTCTCGGTCCCACCTGCCTCACAGGCACGCCTGGCAGGGATGAGAGAGCGGGCCTTCTCGGTGGTGGCCCCCCGGCTGTGGAACTCCCTCCCTGCTGAAGTTAGACAGGCGCCCTCCCTCATGGCCTTTCGTAAGGGCCTGAAAACATGGCTTTTCGAGATGGCCTTCAACTGAGTGCTATGCTATTGGAAATGACGACCGGAATGGACTACGACTATGAGATTGATTATGACCCATGATAAGACGAAGCGGATTTTTAGTATAAGTAGATGTTATGTAGTAGTAGAATGTTGTTTTGCTGTCCTGACTTATTGTAAATTGTCTTTTCTATGTTTTTGTACACCGCCACGAGTCGCCCTAGGGCTGAGAGCGGCGGTTAATAAGTGCAAGTAATAAATAAATAAATAAATAAATATAGTTGCCAAGGACACTCTTTTGGCAAGATCATAATGACCCCAAACATTTGCCCACTTTATATAATTATTAACCTTTTACCCCTTATTTCCAGGTGACATGTTCAATTGGTCTTAACTTCCTTGATCTCTTAATGATTTATAGTTTTATATATTTATAACATAAGATTTGATCAAGGCAATCTCCTTTTAGTGAAATTCAGCCTCAATTATGTAGTTGTTAATATGAAAACCAAAGAAACTTGTTTAAAAGAAAAGAGTTTCTGAAATTGCCTGCTATTTACATTAAATAGTCAGGAGATGGCGCTCTCTCACCATATGACCTTAGATCAGGGGTCCTCAAACTTTTTAAACAGAGGGCCAGGTCACAGTCCCTCAAACTGTTGGAGGGCCAGATTATAATTTGAAAAAAATATATGAATGAATTCCTATGCACACTGCACATATCTTATTTGTAGTGCAAAAACACTTTAAAACAATACAATAATTAAAATGGAGAACAATTTTAACAAATATAAACATTAGTATTTCAATGGGAAGTGTTGGCCTGCTGTTGGCTGATGATAGGATTATTGTTGTTTTGTACTTTCAAGTCATTTTAGACTTAGGTTGACCCTGAGCGAGGGCCGGGTAAATGACCTTGGAGGGCCGTATCTGGCCCCCGGGCCTTAGTTTGAGGACCCCTGCCTTAGATATTCCAAGTCTTGGATCGATATATATTGATTTTCTATGTGCAGCCAGGTTTCTGGTCAACATTCAGCTTGGAGTAAACATTCGGCTTGTACAAACATGTCCTTTTGAACAGTCATTTTGACCTCTTTATCGATTTGTACCATCTGTTGATTCTTTCCCTTACTCTGCAAAATTTCCTCTGAACCGTCTGTATCTTGATTCGTTTTAAATTATGATTATTATTTTATTTTTCTCCTAACAGCTGCCACAAAACGGCTGCTCCAGACTGTGAGAACTGTTCGGCAGTGGAACTCTCTGCCCCGGAGTGTAGTGGAGGCTCCTTCTTTGGAGGCCTTTTGGGGGGAATTCTTGTATCTGAATGGAGGGGTTGTGACTTTCCTGGGTATTTCCTGGAGAGAGAAAAGCAAAGGGGAAGCTCTCTTGGAGATATCCCTAGTTCCTACCCATTTCCCCTCTTCTTGCTTTTCCTGGGGTGCCTAAAACCAGGGAGGGATGGAAAGAAACCCAAAAGAAGCCCCAAAGCGATGGGACAAAGGGATGCGGAGGCGGAGCAGCAAAGGAGGGACTTCGACAGCAGACAGATCCCTTTCCCCACCTCTTTCAGCCTCCTTTTTCCTTTTCGAGGCAGGGAAAGAGGCTCAAGTCCAATGCTAGAGGAAAACAGGGAGATCCTTGTTTCAAAGCTCTGCTTTTGTGGGGTTGCTTCCCCATCCGGATGGGATGGAGAGATAGGTGTGAATTGTCGGGTCCCTTTTGGTCTGTGTAAAGGGCGATTCTGGGATGAGAAAGGGGAGCGCTCCTTCCCACCTCTTCCTACCCTATGGGATTCTCTTTCTGGAGGGGCTTGCTTCCCTTTTCAGATGCTTGAGAAGGGACAGGAGAGCCATGTTAAAAGATCGGAAAGATTGTCCCACTGACCATTGAAGAAGGGACAAGAACTAGAGACTGGGACACAAGGCAGCCAGGGATCCAAACAAACTTCAGGAAAACTACATCTGAAGATTATTAGGAAGAACTTTGGGAAAGTAATTGGGAGCTGGAGTACAGTGGGAGCATGCATTGTCCATGGCTTTCTTTAGGTCAGCGTTTCTCAATCTGGGGGTCACTACCCCTGGGGGGGGGATTGTGAGCAGGCCTGTAGCGAGGGGGGGTTAGCGGTTCAACCCCCCCTCCCCCAATGTTTCAGATTTTGTTAAAAACTCATGAATTTTAACTGGTTAACCAAACCCCATGCTAAGCCTATGAGATGCAAAAAATTAAGAGGGTCTCCAGAACTGCAAGCACTATCTCAGGCAAATATTGACAATTTATTCACACTGTCATTACTTACAGCAAAAGCCAATGTAGTGAAGCAACCAAGTTGGGTGTGTGTGTGTTGAATGTTCTCATTAAGGAGGCCAGACTTGGTGAAGGTGGTTGACAGGGTTGGAGCTGCAGGCTATTGAAGGCTGCTCTGCCCCCTGCTGTACTCTTTGCTTCAGCGTGAGCTAGGAGGCAGGTTTCAACCCCCCCCCATGAAATTTTCAACCCCCCCCCCCAAAAATTTCAACCCCTCCTGAAATTTTTTCTGGCTACGGTCCTGTTTGTGAGGGAGTGTCAGAGGGGTCACCAAAGACAATCAGAAAACAGTATTTTCTATTGGTCGTGCGGGTTCTGTGTGGGAAGTTTGGCCTAATTCTATCGTTGGTCGGGTTTAGAGTACTCTTTGATTGTAGGCGAACTATAAATCCCAGCAATCACAACTCCCAGATGTCATGTCTATTTTCCCCAAACTCCACCAGTGTTCACATTTGGGTATATTGAGTATTCATGCCAATTTTGGTCCAGATCCATTATTGTTTGAGTCCACAGTACTCTCTGGATATAGGTGAACTACAGCTCCAAAACTCACGCTTAATACCTGCCAAACCCTTCCAGTATTTTCTGTTGCTCATGGGAGTTCTGTGTGCCAAGTTTGGTTCAATGCTATTGTTGGTGGAGTTCAGAATGTTATTTGGTTATAGGTGAAATATAAACCCCAGCCACTAAAATTCCCAAATGACAAAATCAACCCCGCCCCCAATCCCACCAGTATTTAAATTTGGGTGTATTGGGTATTTGTGCCAAATTTGGTACAGTTAATGAAAATACATCCTGGATTTATACATCCTGGTGGGGTATAAATAAAGATTATTATTATTATTATTATTATAGCAGTTATTTGCATTACAATTTGTAACAGTAGCAAAATTACAATTGTGAAGTAGCAAGGAAAAAAATTATGTTTGGGGGTCACCACAACATGAGGAACTGTATTAAGGAGTCACAGCATTAGGAAGGTTGAGAAACACTGCCTTAGGCAAAGAGCTGGACACCTCTAGCTTTAAGAAAAGAAGACTGTTTTAATGGATTATGTTTTTTTTAGGATGAGTAGGGAAGGAAAGAATCATGTCCCTTGATTTGTGTTTGTGCAATGCTGCTGTATGTGGTGATCCCTATGGAGACTTCTTGTCCACAGCTGCATGGTATACGGTAGATTCCTGCAGAAGTGAGAGGATCCCTCTTGTCCTTTGCTGAATGTAGCATGTGTTGGATTTTCTTGGTGGGCCTGAAGGTTGTTTGTAGGTTGTGTTTCTTCATCAGCTTCCCTCTGTTGTCAGTGGTTCCTTTGATATATGGTATTTATTATTTATTCTTTATTTATTTCATCTACTTATACCCCGCCCTTCTCACCCCGAGGGGGACTCAGGGAGGCTTACAGGAAAGGCACAATTAGATGCCCAAAACACACAACAAACAATACAAAATATAACAATTCAACAATTAAAATAAAACATCAATACCTAATAAAATCATAAAAACTATCTCATGTCAGAGTCCATATATCAGAGTCCATATATCCATTCCATTCCATTGTCCTTGTCTATCGACAGGTCCTTTAGTTAGTTGTCAGCATGGCCAAAAGCTTGGTCCCACATCCAGGTCTTTAGTTTTTTCCTAAACGCTAGAAGGGAAGTCGTTGATCTGATCTCCCCGGGGAGTGAGTTCCACAGGTGAGGGGCCACCACTGAGAAGGCCCTGCTCCTCGTCCCCGCCAGCCTCACTTGTGCCACTGGCGGGGTCGAGAGCAGGGCCTCCCCAGAAGATCTTAAACTTTGAGGTGGGATGTAGAGGGAGATCCGTTCGGACAAATACACTGGGCCGGAACCGTATAGGGTTTTGTAGGTCAAAACCAGCACTTTGAATTGTGCTCGGAATTGGATCGGCAGCCAGTGGAGCTGACGCAACAGGGGGGTGGTGTGCTCCCTGTACGCCGCTCCGGTGAGCAATCTGGCTGCTTCTCGCTGGACTAGTTGAAGTTTCCGAGCAGTCTTCAAAGGCAACCCCACGTAGAGTACGTTGCAGTAATCCAACCGGGATGTGACAAGAGCATGGACCACCGTGGCCAGATCCGACTTCCCAAGGTACGGGCGCAGCTGGCGCACAAGTTTTAATTGTGCGAAAGCTCTCCCGGCCACCGCTGAGACCTGGGGTTCCAGGCTCAGCGATGAGTCCAGGATCACTCCCAAGCTGCGAACCTGCATCTTCAGGGGGAGTGTAACCCCGTCTAACACAGGCTGTAACCCTATACCCTGTTCGGCCTTCCGACTGACCAGTAGGACCTCTGTCTTGTCTGGATTCAATTTCAATTTGTTAGCTCTCATCCAGTCCGATACAGCGGCTAAACACCGGTTCAAGGTCTGGACAGCCTCCTTGGTGACAGGTGAGAAGGAGTGACAGATTTGGACGTCAGCTGCATAGAGATAGCATCTTAGTCCGAAACTCCGAATGATCTCTCCAATGGAGATTCCACCACAGACATCTGAAGAGCTGCAAGACCAAGAAGAAGCCAAGAGAGTAAAGACAAAGATTTGCCTAGAGCAGCGGTTCTCAACCTGGGGTCCCGAGATGTTTTTGGCCTTCAACTCCCAGAAATCCTAACAGCTGGTAAACTGGCTGGGATTTCTGGGAGTTGTAGGCCAAAACACCTGGGTATAGGGTTACAGCCTGTGTTAGAACAGGGTATAGGGTTACAGCCTGTGTTAGACGGGGTTACACTCCCCCTGAAGACGCAGGTTCGCAGCTTGGGAGTGATCCTGGACTCATCGCTGAGCCTGGAACCCCAGGTCTCAGCGGTGGCCGGGAGAGCTTTCGCACAATTAAAACTTGTGCGCCAGCTGCGCCCGTACCTTGGGAAGTGGGATCTGGCCACGGTGGTAAGAACACTCTCCCTCTAGGCCAGTGGTTCTCAACCTGTGGGTCCCCAGTTGTTTTGGCCTACAACTCCCAGAAATCCCAGCCAGTTTACCAGCTGTTAGGATTTCTGGGAGTTGAAGGCCAAAAACATCTCGGGACCCCAGTTTTTTTTTTTACACAGATATTTTTTTATTATTATTATATTATACACACAGATCAGTAAGCCAAATTCCAAGTGTTACACATATATAACCTGAATAATTCAACAAATATTAAAACTATTATACTAATTTAGACTGGTGTATATTACCTTATCTCCACCTTCCCTCCCTCTCTCCCACCCTCCCTCCCTCTTCAACCACAGTATATTTCTAGCTAATCTTGCAGATCCAGCCACTGGTAAAGTCTTAGTGTTTTTTCTTTGATGTAATCGTTGGCTCCTCCATTTTTCACCCAGTTGAAGTAGCCCTTCCATCTATTTGTAATGATCTTTTCTTTGTCCATTCTTGGTGTTTGCTTAGTCATAATTCCCATAATGTCTAACAGCACTTGGTCATACATGTAATCATTCCAATTAGTTAACGTCCATTTTGATTTGTCTTTCCATCCTCTGGCAGTCACTGCATGGGCTGCTCTTATTGTTACCTTAAATAACTCCTGGCAATTAATTATTATACTCGGATGATCCAACACTCCCCAAAGTAGCAAATCATTATTAATTTGAATTCTTATCTGGAATATCTCCTGAATTTTTACTTGTATGATTTGCCAGAATTTTTTTATTTCAGAACACTCCCACCACATGTGTGAATAAGTACCTTTTTCCTTATTACAATGCCAACACTTCGAATTCTTTCCTTTTAACATATAAGCCAATTGTTCAGGAGTTCTATACCATCTTAATATCATCTTTTTTCTAATTCATTATATTTTTCTATTTTTATTTTATTCATGTTCCTAATTATTTCCTCTATTTCTCTTGTCTGTAATGATTTAACTCCATTCCATTTATTACTTATTGCTCTAATCATAAACTCTTTATCTTCTACCATTAAATTATATATTTTTGCCACTGTTCCTTTACTTGTCTTTTCTCTTGCATTTAGCAATTTGTCCACCTTTAGTTCTTCAGTGGGTTTTGCACCCTCTTTTTTTTACTTTTTCCCAAATCCCTCTTAATTTTAACCAATTTTCTTTCCCCCCCTTTTCCAAAAACTCTGGCCAATTAATTATCTCTCCATCTTGTTTCCACATATCTTGTACCCTCCTTAATCCCTTTTCTTCTAAGTTATTTGCTAACCTTTCGGGGAGTCCCATGCTCTTAATAGGGGTCTTTCCTGATATTTTATATGCCCATAGTTTTTGCCATTTTTGCCAACAGTCATATGCTACCTTTCTCAGCCCTATTAGATTTTCCTTTATTTTATTAATATCTCTGGTGAATAAGCCGTATTTTCCCCATCCTAGATTTATTTCATTCTCTACTTTTATCCATTTATCTTCTCCCTTTAAACTTATTTCTAGTAGTGCTCTTAACTGGAAAGCCTCATAATAACATTGTAGATTTGGAAACCCCCATCCAAGAATTCTCTTTGGGGTATATTGAATCGTTTTCATTATTCTGTTTCTCTTTTTCCCAAATATCCATTCTCTTAAAGTGTTGTCCCATTCTTTTAATTGTTTATATTCTATTTTTATTGATAAAGTTTGGAAGAGATAAAGTAGTTTGGGAATTATGCACATTTTCAGAGCTTGTATTTTCCGTGGGATACTTAGTTGCTTATCCCTCCAGGCTTTTATTTTTTCCTGAATTTTTTTCCATATTGCCCCATAGTTGGCCACTTTTAACTTGGTTATTTCTTTTGTAATAGTAATGCCTAAATATTTTATTCTATTTCTTATTATTTTTATTTCTCCCATTTTTGCCTGCAGCGCCTTCTGCTCCTTTTTCCCCATATTGTATATAAGGATTTCTGATTTGCTCATGTTGACTTTCAATCCTGAGTATCTTTCAAAATCTTTTAGAATTATTTGTATTTCCCTTATTGCTTCTACTGGGTTTTCCATTATTAATAAAATATCATCCGCATAAAGATTTATCTTCAGTTCTTCGTTCTTAATCTGATAACCCTTTATCCTGCCATTGTTTCGTATTCTGTCTGCCAAAGGTTCCATTGCTAATGCAAATAACAGCGGAGATAGAGGGCAGCCTTGTTTTACTCCTCTTTCTATTTTCAAGAATTTTGTTAGTCCTTCATTTACTCTTATTCTTGCTCTCATATTACTATATAACTCTTTTATTATTTTAGTAAATGAAATGTCAAATCCGTAGTTACCCATTAATTGCAACAGATAGTCATGGTTTAGTGAATCAAAAGCTTTGTATATATCTAACTTTAAGAGTGCAAATTTTCTTTTTTTGTTATGATTAAGAATGTTTAATACATTTCTTATAGGATGTGCGATATTTCTACCTTTTATAAATCCGTATTGATCGTCCTTTACTATTTTACTTATAATCCCTTCTATTCTGTTGACTAATATTTTCGTGAAAATTTTGTAATCCTGATTTAGGAGGCTAATGGGTCTATATGAATTAGGGTCTTCTGGATCTTTCCCGCTCTTTCTCACTGTTATTATCACTGATTCTCTCCATGTATCTGGGGGCTTTCCTCCTATCATTATACTATTAAATAAATCCTTCAATTCTGGGATTATTATTTCTTTCGTTTCTTTGTAAAATTCTGCAGTGTACCCATCGCATCCCGGGGATTTTGCATTTTTCAGTGTATCAATCACCTGCTCTATTTCTTGATATGTTATTTCTGCTCCTAGTTTCCTATTGTCCTCTCTATCTAATATCTTTGGTATATTTTCATTAACCCTTTCTCCATGTATTTGTTTTTTATATAAGCCTTGGTAGAAATCTTCGAATACTTCTCTTATTTCCTTATTTGAATTTACCTTTTTATTATATTTATTCTTTAACTGGGTGACTCTTCCTTTCTCTTTCGCATTTTTCAAATAGTTAGCCAATTTTTTCATTGTATTTGTATTTTGTCTTTGAAAATTATTTTTAAGAAATATCTCCTTTCTCCACAAATCCAAATTATCCATTTCTTCTAATTGTTTCTTCAATTTTTCCAACTTTACTTTCACCTGCACTTGGTATTTACTTTGCAATAGCTTTTGTGTTTCCTCTATTTCTTTAACCATTGTTTTTCTTTCTTTATCTTGCTGTTTCTTTACTGCCACTTCTTTTGCTATGCAATAACCCCTAATAACTGCTTTTGCTGCATCCCAGACTACTTCTACACTTGCTGAGCCTCTATTTTCCTTGAAATAGTTTTTTATCTCTTCTAATAGTTCTTTTTTAAATTTTTCTGTCTTGATTATCAAATTTTTATATCTCCAAGTTTTTGTTACCTCTGTTTCATCAGGCTCATCTGGCTTTAACTCCACTATAATAGGCGCATGGTCTGAAATCCAGATTGGTTGTGTTTCTGTATTTAGAATTCTAGACCTGTTAGTGTTTTTTATTAATATGTAGTCTATCCATGTGAAACATTTATGACTATTTGAGAAGTATGTTGGCTTTTGATTTATAGAATTTCCTTCGAATACATCCTCCAACTTCCATTCTTTTAAAAGTTTTTTATTATTTCTAAGGTCCATGTTAAAGTCTCCTCCAACTATTAGCTCCCCTTGATAAATTTCTTGTACTTTCTTGAACCACTTTCTAAAGTATTTCTTTTGTCCTTTATTTGGGCCATATACATTACCTATTGTATATTTCCTGCCATTTATTTTACATATCAACACTATATATCTCCCTTCTTTATCTATTGTTGTTTCTAATATTTCCAAATTTAATGAGTTTTTCATTACTATTGCTACTCCTCTGGCTTTATTTGTACCCCTCGCTTCTGCTATCACCCTCCAACCTGGTATATTTATTAATTGTTTGCTATCTTTTTTATGTTTGTGGGTTTCCTGTAAACAGAGGACGTTGCAATGCGATTTCCTTACTAACTGTGCTATTCTTGAACGCTTCAAATCCGAAGCCATTCCGTTTGTATTAAAAAAACACATTTTCAGATTATCACCCATTATCTTTGTCTATTTGTGGCTTTTCATCTGCTATTATCCCTTGCCTTATAACTGTGGTTGCCCCTTCCCCCTTCTCAAATGTTTTTTTAAGGAAATCTATCTTTCCTTTCATTTGAGATTTCTTGGAGTACTGCGCCCCCTGTTCCATCTCCTGTTTATTTATTATTAGTATTATTATTCTAATCTGTCCCATTACTTCATTGTTTTTTACCCTTTGTATGGCCCCAACTTCAACCCCCTTCCCTCCATATATACTAGTTTCCTTATACCAATATTACAACCCATCAACCCTACAATCATCTTACGAAAAGGTTCCAAAAACAACTTCCAATAGAAATCCAGGAGAATAAAGAAAAAAGCAAAAGTTACTTTCACCCTTACTTCCCCCCATACTTAGTCCCAAGGCAGAGTTAGTACTTATGATGATGTTGTAGTCCATGTTCATTTTGAAGTTCTTGTTAAACCAGTTACTAGTTATCCTTCTGTAACAGTTTGATCTTCCTCTTCATCTTCATCTTCCTCTCCTTCTTCTGACTTGCTTACTTCTCCTTTTTTCTCTGATTCTGGTATTGAAGGAATACCCAATTTTTCCAGCATTCTCTGGGCTTGTTCTGGAGTTCTTGCAATATATTTTTCCTTATCTTTATACACCAGAATGGCCATTGGTAACACCCAGGAAAACTTTATTCCATGAGCAAACAAACTGTCTGCATATGATTTTAGGAGAGCTTTTATCTTCAAAGATTCAGGAGACAAGTCATGTTTTGGAATTATTTTTTTCCCTTTGTATAATAAGTCTCTGTTTTTTCTAAGATGTTTAAACACTTCCTCCGTTTTTCATTCTGAAGTAAAGGCAATTAGGATGTCTTTAACGCCTCCCCCTCTTGCTTGGCGAAAAGCTCTGTGCACTCTTTCGATTTGAGTTTGCGTTATTTCTAAGTTTAATCCTTGAAACCATGATATCAATTCCGCTTCTAGCTTTTCTGCAGGTATCTGTTCTGGGAAGCCTGACAATCTTAAATTTTTTCTTCTTTGCCTGTCTGAAAGTTCAGCCACTTTAAGTCTTAAAGCTGCAATTTCTTCCTGGTTATGCTGTGATCTTTTCTCAGTCTGTTTGAGTTTTTTTTTAATTATTTTGTTATCTTGTTGTATTGTCTTCATTTGTTCCAATAGCAAGTCAACCTTTGAATTCAGAGAGTCAGATAGCTCTGTAATTGTTTGTTGAATGTTTTGCAGCTCCCGTTTGGACGCCATTTTTGGCTGTCTTCCCGGTTTTATGCTTACTTGATAAAGAGTCTTTCCCCCCAATATTTATACTATATAGAGAAAGTTCATCAGCTGCTGGGGCCTCTTATGCAGAGTTATCTTTTATCTGACTGTTAATTAGTACTTATCTCAGGCTCTGGACATTTATTTTCATTTGTTTCTCCGGAGCATCAGGAACAGAGTTGCTTCCTCTTAGCCAGGCATGCGCAGTTAAAACCCAGGGACCCCAGGTTGAGAACCGCTGCTCTAGGCAAATCTTTGTCTTTATTCCCTTGGCTTCTTCTTGGTCTTGCAGCTCTTCAGATGTCTGTGGTGGAATCTCCATTGGCCTGTAGAGCCCAGTTGAGGTGGTTCCATTCACCTTGGAGGAGGTGGGGTTCGCAGATTCTTTTTGCACAGTCTGCCAAGGCTTTAATGGTGTTTCTTTTTTGACTTGGGTGATGGTTGGAGTTTTTATGTAGGTATTAGGGCTGGGCGGTTTCATTCGTTAATTTCGTAATTCGTTAATAATTCGTTATTTTTTGGGTAAACGAAGCGATAACAAACCATCCAGGAGCAACTAAAAAACGAAACGAATTTTTAAAGCTATTTCGTAATTGTTTTGTTATTGTTTCATTATTATTTCCGTATGTGTCTGGTGCAAGTTTGATAGTTGTTTCCCTCCCCTCTCCCTGGTTGCAAGCGGTCGGCATTTACCCCACTTCCGGGTCCCTGGCCTCTGCTTAAGTGGATCAAATTCTCCTCTCCTCCTGTCGTCACCTCACCTCGTTCCTCACTCTGGCCTGCGTGCATTGGGCAAAGAGACACAGCAGTGGAGCACTCAGAGACCTGCCCGTTGCCTGCCTCACCTCTTTCCTTCTCCAGGTTAAACTATTATATTAATTATATTTATTATTATTATTATTATTATTATTATTATTATTAAGAATGGATGGCCATCTTTCAGTACTGCTTTGACTGTCCCTTACATTCACGAAGGCAGAAAGTGGTTTGTTATTATTATTATTATTATTATTATTATTATTATTGAGAAGAAGCATTGTCAAACCAGAATAGAGATCTCACCCACCCTCCTCTCTCTCTCCTTCCCCCCCTTTCCTTCTCCAGGTTAAAACTATGATATTAATTATATATTTTATTATTATTATTATTATTATTATTATTATTATTATTATTAAGAATGGATGGCCATCTTTCAGTACTGCTTTGACTGTCCCTTACATTCACGAAGGCAGAAAGTGGTTTGTTATTATTATTATTATTATTATTATTATTATTATTATTATTGAGAAGAAGCATTGTCAAACCAGAATAGAGATCTCACCCACCCTCCTCTCTCTCTCCTTCCCCCCCTTTCCTTCTCCAGGTTAAAACTATATATATTTATTATTATTATTATTATTATTATTATTATTATTATTAAGAATGGATGGCCATCTTTCAGTACTGCTTTGACTGTCCCTTAGATTCACGAAGGCAGAAAGTGGTTTGTTTCACCCCTCCTCTCTCTCTCTTTCCCCCCTCTTTCCTTCTCTGAGGTTAAAACTATTATTTAAAACTATTATTTTCACGTCGCGCAACCGCGTCCGCCATTTTAACGAATTGATTCGTTAATATTAACGAAATTTCGTAAATACCGAACATTTTTAAGGGAAATTTTTGTAATTATTTTAAATATCGAAACAAAAAAAAACCCCAAATACAAATCGATTTTAGAAACAAATTTTTCCGTTGTTACCCAGGCCTAGTAGGTATTTATCTGTGTGTGTAGGTTTTCTATAAACTGTGTGGCCCAGGTATTTTTTGGGTTTATGGATGACTAGGACATCTAGAAATGGTAGTTTCCTTTCATTTTCATTTTCCCTGGTGAATTGGATGTTTGGGTGGATGCTGTTGAGGTGGTCCAATAACTTGTTGAGTTCTCCTCCATGGCTCCAAATGGTGACACTGTCTTCCACATATCTGAACCATATAGTGGGCATTTTGTTGCTGTTTCCAGGGCTTGCTTTTCGAAGTGCTCTATGTAGAAATTTGCAATGACAAGCAAAAGTGCCTTGAGTTGCAGCATTAGCAGTTATTCAGTCGCTTCTGGAGTTGGTTGCACCTCTTCCATAGTGTTGCCCTGACACTCTTTTACTGTGGAGGAAAAGGAGGGAGACACACTCGATTCATCTAGATCAAGCCTGGGTGAACTTTGGCCCTCCGGGTGTTTTGGACTTTAACTCCCACAATTCCTAACAGCCAGATCTTCCTGGTATTAATTTGCATTTTGAAGCAAAGAAATGTGAAAAGACAGCAGAAATTGTACTTTGTACTTAGTGCACCATCAGTCATACAAGCTATTTTATTTTTCCAAGAATCTGAATGGAAGATTGGAAAGAAATGGAGTGCTTGACTGTACTTTGTTTCTGGGACATGCATAGCTCTCCTTTTTGTGTGTTGACTCACTTCCATAGAGTTTCAAAGCCTGTTGCAATTTGAGTGGCTCATGAATTGCTCTGAGCGCAAGTATTATTGTATTTAGGGTATTTATGTATACCCTGCTTTTTCCTTCCACAGGGAGACTCAAAGCAGCTTATGATACATTAAAAGTATGTCCATATAACTGAAAATCTCCAAAAAAGCAAGCATGCTTTAGTGTCAATGCACACTTTTGAGCATGACAGGGGATCATGATACATAACTTAGTTTTCAGACTTTTTCAAGTCTGAAACCTTTCTTTTCGAGCTGAATGTGATGTTTGTCTTCTCACAAAGCAGAAACTCCAGCTATATTTCCAAATCCTTGTATGAAACAGACCTACTGCCTGCTCTTTTGTGTCATGAGGCTCTTGCTGCTCAGTGCCCGTCCAAACCACAAACTGGGAGCTCATTATATCATTGCATGCTCCACCCAAGACAAGCACTCCTTCCCTAGCCCTTGGGAGAGAAGCCATCACCATTAGTTTTTACCCTGATACACTGCTTTTCAATGGAAGGGAGGTGTATGTGTTTTAAAAGCATTTTAAAGACAGTTCCATCTTGTCTCCTCTGCTTTACTAATAATATAATATAATACATATAATATAATAATATAATGCAATATAATACTAATAATACAATATTATAATTATATATTTGATATTACACGTAATATTACTAATAATATTACAATATAATGCTATAGTATAATATAGTAATATATAATACTGATATTGTACTATACTAATAATATAATATATTGTATGTATATATATCTTGTAAGCCGCTCTGAGTCCCTTTCGGGATGAGAAGGGCGCATATAAATGTTGTTGTAAATAAATAAATAAATCTATATCTATACATATAATAAAGGTGAAAGTTTGTATGCGGAGGGCAAAAGTGTGGCGGTGCGACGGGAGGAGTATGTGCCAGCGTTTTGATTGGCCAGCCTGAAAGTTCTAACATTCAGATTGGCTGCCGCAGTGGTGCTATTTGCATATGGTCTCTGATTGGCCAGCTTCAATAGGAGCCCCTGGTGGAGAAAAGAGTTCATGGCAGAAACGGGGACATGAGAAGGAAATTTGCATATGGTCTCTGATTGGCCAGCCTCAATTCCAAGATTCCGAGATGACAAAGAGAGGAAAGGAAAAGGCCAGAGGGGGCTGAGTCAGACAATTACCAATACAGACTACACTTGGCACACAGAGCCTGCAAGACCAACTCGACATCCTACTGTAACCATGGATGATGGGACTTGCAGTACCATCACTCACATTCTGAGACCGCTGTTAACCTCATCCAATGACTGATCAGGACCAAACTTGGAACATAGACCTCTCATGACCCATTTTACGTCTGGTGTAGTTTGGCCGGGGATGGACCATGGATTATGGGACTTGCAGTACCTTTGCTCAATTCTTGAGACCACTGCAACCCGCATCCAATTACCGATAAAGACCAAACTTGGCATACTGAGTCTCCATGACACACTCTACATCCTCAGTTTGGAGGAGGATGCACCATGGACGATGGAACTTGCAATAGCTGCACTCCCTTCCTAAGACCATTACAACTGCCAACAATGATGGATCAGGACCACAATTTACAGAGAGAGCCCACATGACCCACTCTACATCCTGGTGCGGATTGGAAGAATTTGACAATGGATGATGGGACTTGCAGTCACTTCACTCACTTCCTGAGACCACTGAGACCCTCGCCAATGACTCATCAAGACCAAACTTGGCACACAGAGTCCCCATGACCCACTCTACATCCTGGTGCACATTCGAGGAGGACAGACCATGGATGATGGGACTTCAAGTACCTCCACTCCCTTCCCAAGACTGCTGCAACCCTTACTAATGTCCGATCAAGATCAAACTTGGCACACAGAACCACCTTGACCCACTCTACATCCCGATGCTGTTTGGAGGAGGATGGACAATTGATGATGGGACTTCAAGTTCCTTCACTCACTTCCTGAAAACAATGCAGCCGTTATCCAATGACCAATTAAGACCAAACTTGGCATACAGAACCGCTATTACCCACTTTCTCTAATAACCCGGGCAGCGCCGGGTCCCCAAGCTAGTATATAATAAAGAAGAGTGTTTGTTTGTATCGGACAGAGGAAGGGCGGACGGTGTATGTGGCAGCGTTCTGATTGGCTGCCGCTGTGGTGCTATTTGCATATGGTCTCTGATTGGGCAGCTTCAATAGGAGCCCCTGGTGGAGAAGAGGGTTCATGGCAGAAACGGGGCATGACAGAAGGAAATTTGCATATGGTCTCTGATTGGCCAGCCTCAAATCCAACATTCCGAGATGACAAAGAGAGGAAAGGAAAGGCCGGGGCCTGGGTCAGAACACTCCCAATACAGACCAAAATAGGCACACAGAGCCCCCATCACCCACTCTACATCCTACTGCAGTTTGGAGGAGGATGAACCATGGATGATGGGACTTGCAGTACCACCACTCACATTCTGAGACCGCTGTTAACCTTATCCAATGACTGATCAGGACCAAACTTCGCACAGAGACCTCTCATGACCCACTTTACGTCCTGGTGTGGTTTGGCTGGGGATGGACCGTGGATTATGGGACTTGCAGTACCATTGCTCATTCTTCAGACCACTGCAACCCTCATCCAATTACCAATAAATACCAAACTTGGCACACTGAGTCTCCATGACACACTCTACATCCAGGTGCAGTTTGAAGGAGGATGCACCATGGACGATGGGACTTGCAATACCTGCACTCCCTTCCTAAGACCATTATAAATGCCAACAATGATGGATCAGGACCACAATTTACACAGAGAGCCCGCATAACTCTCTCTACATCCTGGTGCGGTTTGGAAGAATTTGACAATGGATGATAGGACTTGCAGTCACTTCACTCACTTCCTGAGACCACTGAGACCCTCGCCAATGACTCATCAAGACTAAACTTGGCACATGGAGCTCTACATCCTGGAGCAGTTTGGAGGACGACAGACCATGGATGATGGGACTTCAAGTACCTCCACTACCCAAGATTGCTGCAAAACTCATCTAATGACCAATCAAGACCAAAGTTGGCACACAGAGCCCCCATGACCCACTCTACCTCCTGCTGCAGTTTTGGAGAAGGGTGGACCATGGATGATGGAACTTCCAGTACCTTCACTCACATTCTGAGACCTCTGCAAACCTCATCCAATGATGGATCAACACCAAATTTGGCACATAGACCTCTCATGACCCACTTTACGTCCTGGTGTTATTTGGAAAACTTTGGAGATGGATGATGGGACTTGCAGTACCTTTGCTCACCTCTTGAGACCACTGAGACCCTCTCCAATGACTAATCAAGACTAAACTTGCCACATGGAGCTCCAATGACCCACTCTACATCCTGGTGCAGTTTGGAGGAGGACAGACCATGGATGATGGGACTTCAAGTACCTCCACTCCCTTCCAAAGATTGCTGCAACCCTCTTCTAATGACCAATCAAGACCACACTTGGCACACAGAGCCCCCATGATCCACTCTACATCCTGCTGCAATTTGAAAGGGGGTGGACTTTGGATGATGGGACTTGCAATACCTTCACTCACTTACTGACACCACTGCCACCCTCATCTAATGACTGATAAAGACCAAACTTGGCACACAGAGCCCCCATGACCCACTCTATATCCTGCTGCTGTTTGTAGGAGGATGGGCCATGGATGATGGGACTTCAAGTACCTTCACTCACTTCCTGAAAATAATGCTGCCATTATCCAAAGACCAATAAAGACCAAACTTGGCATACAGAACCGCCATTACCCGCTTTCTCTAATAACCCGGGCAACGCCGGGTCCCCAAGCTAGTAAATAATAAAAGCAGTTGAGCTAGAATGAAAATTGCAATACGTTTGAGGAATCCCTGTAAATAAACACTATGTAACATGCTGTTTCCTAATTGGTTCTATCATAAAAGTAAGGAAAAAGTTTTAAATTGCAAAAAAATTGTTCTTGTACGAGGGACATCCTGCAGCCCATTATATTGTACTAGCTGTGCCCTGCCATGCGTTGCTGTGGCCTGTAGTAAGAACTTTCTTACCACAGTAGAGGTAGATATCTGAACTATTCTGAAAGAGAGGTACCAACCTATTCCTTCCCCCCTTTTTCTTTCCCTTCCCCTTTTTCTTCTTTCTTCCTTCTCTACCTGTTTCTTTCATTCCTTCTTTCACATTTTGATTTCATCCTTCCTTCTCTCTTTCCTTCCTTCCTTCCCCCTTTCTCTACTTCTTCCTTTGTCTCATTTCTTCCTTCCGTTTCCTTGCTTCTTTCACTTTTTATTTCCTTTTCTCCTTCCTTCTTTACCTCTTTCCTGCCTTTCCTTTCATTTCTACTTATCTTCTTCCTTCCTTCCTTTCTTTGGTATCTTTCCTTTCTTCTCTCCTTCCTGCCTTCCCACCTTCCTTCTTTCCTGTCTGTTCTCCCCCAATAACACGGTAGAGTGCATTCTAACTCTATTCTATAAGTCTATTTAATATAGTAATATATAGTAGTAACATATTATATTATATATATATTATATATAGCAATAATATATATAATATTTATGTATTATATAGCAGTATATATAACAGTAATATAAAAAGTATTGTAATTATATATGGTGTGGGGGGAGGAAGGAAAGAAAGGGAGGAAGGGAAAGGAGGGAAGGAAGGAAAGGGTGGGAGGAGTAATGGAGAAAAGGAAAGGGAAGAAGGAGGGAGGGAAGGCAGGGAGGCAAAGAATTAAAGGAAGGAGAAGGAAGTAGAGAAAGGAAGGGAAGGAAGGAAGGAGGGAAGGAAGGAGGAGTTGGGGTGGATGAGAGAATGAGGAGGGGGAGGGGAGAAGAAATTGTTCATCCGGATAGCACTGGACAAGAAAGCTGGATCGGGACCAAACTTGGGATGAATACTCAACATGTCCAAATGTGAATTCTGGTGGAAATTGACCTTGGGGGCTGCTTGGATGTCCAGCTTAGCTGCAATTAATGAGGAGGCGGAACTGGGCTCTCCCCTTCCTTCCTTCCTTCCTTCCTTCCTTCCTCGGCACACTCTGCTTCATTAGGGGCCGGGCTTACTGAACCCCATGATGGCAGCACCCAAGCGGAGAGCTAAAGAGGAAGAAGGTAAGGAGGAATGATAGAAGGGAAGGAGAGAAGGGAGGGAGGTAAGGAAAGAGAGAAGGAAAGAGGGGAAGGATGAGGGAGGAGAGGAGGAAGGGAAGACATGAAGGAAGGAAATGGGGGAAGAGAGAAGGGAGGGGGAGAAGGATGAGGGAGAGAGCAAGAAGGAATAGAAGGAAGGAAGGAAGGAAGGAAGGAAGGAAGGAAGGGGATGAAAGAGGAAAGGGCAAGAGTGTTGACTACAACTTGCATGGCAGAGCGTTCAAATGGAAGTTCCTTTCCTTGGCCTTGCCTTCCTTCCTGTTGCTAAATTGGACCTCCTCCTCCTCCTCTTTCTCCTCTGGCATACTGATTTCCAATCCCTACTCCCAAGGCAGGAGGGAGAAAGAAGAAGAAGAGGCCTCTCTGCCTCCAGCTGCCTTGGTCAGGCTGGTGAATGCCTTCCCGCTGCAGAACCTCGAAGAGCCGAGGCTGACTCCAGGCCATTGCCAGCACAGGCTCTGCCACGTGGAGCTGCCCTGTGTGCGCAAGCGTGCACACTCCCCCTCCCTGTACGCATGCCCAGTGGCATCTTCTCCTTTTTTAGGATTTGTAAGTTCTTTCTTGTGTTTTTTATTATTGATGGTCACACCTTGTATGGTGAGGAGTTTTGTTGCCAAATTTGGTGGGTATTGGCCCAGTAGTTCTTTTGTTTTTAAACCTCTAATTACGACAGGAACCAATATATATATATATATATATATATATATATATATATATATAGTATTATAATTAATTATTATATCATATCATACTATATTACTAGTTTGGGCACCTGGGTTATTTGAAAAAGTCATTTTTATTTTAGAAAATGAATAAAGTTGTGGGTGAACTACAACTCACATCATTCCCGGTTAACCCCTGAAACTCCATTAGTGGTTAAAGTTTGCCATGTTGGGCAAGTTTGCTCTCAAGAAGCATCATCGGTGGGGTCCATGTGGTCTCTGATTGTAGGATAAACTACAGCTCCCACTATGGTGAGTCAGTCACCTCAAACCGCTCCAGTAGGTTCAGTTGGTCATGGGGGTTCTCTGTGTTAAGTTTAGTCCCGGTCTATTGTTGGTGGTGGTCAAAGTGTTTCCGGATGTAGGTGAACTACAACTCCCAGAAATGAAGGTCAATTCCTCTTAAACGCCTCCAGTATGTTCAGTTGGTAATGGGGGTTCTGTGTGCCAAGTTAGTTACAGGTCCATCGTTGGTGGGGTTCAGTGTGCTCTTTTATTGCAGATGAACTATAAATCCCAGTACCTACAACTTCTATAAATCAAGATGAATTCCTCCCAAACGTCTCCAGTATTTTGCCTTGGTCATGGGGGTTTGTGGAGGACATTGACAGGGCTCTTGGACATGTTTAAGGCGCTCACTATAACCTGTAATGTCATTGGAGCCATTGGTGTCTCCTGAGTAGTGGGAGCTATAGCTGTTTGTGGAGGCAGGAGCAAGACACCCAGGCACACACATACATACTTATTTTCACTTTTATTATGAGTAGATAGAGATATATCTGTCTATAAAAGTATTATGCTTATATCTGAAGAAGTGGGCTGGAGTCTGTGAAAGCTTATCTGAAGTATATCAGTTAGTATCCAATGGACTGCTATCTTTTTCCCTTCTCTTTCACTTTTTTTTCATGATGCAACAGATTGGTACGGCTATCTCTTTGACATCAATACTTTTTAATGTTCAACTGATATCGACTTTACTCAGCTTAATGGTGTGTTGACCTACTGTTCCCATTCCCACAGTAAGGCATAGGAATTGCATATGCAGCCAATTGTAAGCATGAATTTTAAACTCATGTCCTGTGTTTCAATCTCTGTCCTGTGTATTTAATATGTATCTTTTCTAGAGCTACATTTTAATGTGTGTTTATAGAATTTTTGAAATGTTTGTGTATTTTGACTGCTCTATTACCCGCCTCGAGCCAGGAGGAGAGGCAGGTAAGAAATAAAATTGTTGTTGTTACTGCTGCTGCTGTTATTCCAGCATACCAGGAAGTCAGAAAAATAACAACAGCAGCAGCAGCAGCAGCAGCAGCAACAACAACAACAACAACAACAACAACAACAACAACAACAATTTTATTTCTTGGAGAAAGCTGATCTAGGTGATGGGTATAAATTCTGAATTTTCCAATACTATAGCTTTCCTATTTTGTTTTTTGTTGTGATTACTTAATCATATGTTGCTTCTTCTTTCACAGTATATAAAATTCACTTCTTACGTTTGTCATCACATCTTTCTCTAAACTGTGGATTCAAAGTGCCTTCAACCTCCAGTTGGTCCTGATCAAGAAATGCAATTATTGAGCTGAGTTTTTGCCTGCTCTCATATCCTACATACTCGTGTCTCTCCTTGCTTGGATCTTTGCAGAAAGTGGCAATGAACCTGCAGATCTCCAGAATGCTTGCAACCTTTATGGTCATGAGGTCTAGATTTTTAATTGTGTCAGTCTTTCTGTGCCTCTTGCTACATGACGTGGGTTCCCAGGACCATATTGTGACCCCAAAGGGGGGAGTACACAGCCTCCTGATCAATGAGGTCAATTCGGATAATCCAGGGGAGGACACTGTCGAGTACTTGGAACTGTATCACATCGGTGGCCAGCGGGTTCCTTTGGACGGCTATGCCTTGGTCTTCTACAACGGCAATGGCAACACAGCTTACAACATGAAAGATCTGGGAGGCATTTTCACTGATAACCAAGTTTTCCTTCTCGGATCTGCGGCAGTGGTCCCAAAGCCAAGAGTCATCCTGCCAAAGAACTCTATACAGAATGGGCCCGACGAGATCACTCTCTATTTTGGGAGAAGAGACCTTCATAACGGCATGGAGGTTACCAGCGAAGGGCTGGTGGACGCTTTGGTGCACAAGTCTAAAAAGAGCGACAGAGCAGATGAGTTGGTCTCGGTTTTGACCCCAGGAGTAGAGCCCTTCCTGGAGGACCCTCTTTTTCGGACCACGGATGAATCCCTGGAGAGGTGCCAAGGGGCCGATGCCCAGTGGTTCTTCCAAGTGGCTGTGCCTACTCCCCACTTGGATAATCATTGCATCTCTTTTGCCCAGCTCTATGCGTCCTTTGTAGTGATCAATGAGGTCAACATTGCATTTGCTGAAGGAAGTTTTAGGTTTGTGGAGCTGCAGGGCCCCCCTTACACTGTGGTAAAAGATGTGGTGCTGGTTATGATTGATGGGAGGAACCAAGAAACTTCCTTTATCCGGAAGGTCCACGGCAAAACATCCCCTGATGGGCTGTTGCTTCTTGGTTCAGATTAAACAGGCATTCCAGGTAGGATTTCTGTTCTTGGATACATAATACAGGCAGTCCCCAAGTTGCAAAAAAGATTGGTCCTGTAGATGTATTCTTAAGTTGAATTTGTTTGTAAGTCGGAACAGGGATATTTTCATAAATGTGTGTATGTTTTGGATAGTATAGAGAAGGGTGAACACCTCTGTGGAGTTTCCTTTGCTGGCTGTGCCCCGTTCAGAAGATCTCACCTCACTTTCTGTCCTTGTGATAATTTGGAAAATGTGGCTTGTTGTGGAAACAAGAATTGGCGGTGTCTATGGATAATGCCGGCTCTTTGGCTTAGAAATGGAGATGAGCACCAACCCTCAGAGTTGGACACGACTGGACTTAATGTCAGCCAGCATTCCAGTAACAGTGGTCTAAGGTGCCCTAGTCGTCCTCCTCCCCATATGCCAAAGTGCAAAGGTGCGTTTTAAGGAATTTGTTAAAGGATAGGAAGATGGGGGCTGATATCTTATGTATTTATTTATTATATTAAGTAGAATAACAAGTATTTTACCTATCACCAATTAGGAGCTTTATTTACAATATAGAGAAAACTTAATGTTATAAAATTATTTGGGGATTTATGCTCTTTGGCTAAGCTGATCCAGGAGAAGGTCTACTGAGGGCAGATTTTGTTTGTTTGTTTGTTTGTTTTGTTTCAGGAGCAACTTGAGAAACTGCAAGTCGCTTCTGGTGTGAGAGACTTGACCGTCTGCAATGACGTTGCCCATGGGACGCCCAGATGTTTTGATGTTTTATCATCCTTGTAGGAGGCTTCTCTCATGTCCCCACATAGGGAGCTGGATCTGATAGAGGGAACTCATCTGCACTCTCCCTGTATTTAAACCTCCGACCTGTCCGTCTTCAGTCCTGCTGGCACAAGGGTTTAACCCACTGCGCCACTGGGGTCTCCTACTAAGGGCAGTGATTGATTTCCTATGCTTGGTGCAAATTATTTCAATATTACCTTGAGCAAGATGATTTCAATGCAACTATTATGCAAGAAGCGGAGTTTACTTCAGCTGTTTGTGAGAAGCAGGAAGTCTTGCTGAAGTGTTGGAGAAGAGAGGTGTGATGCTGCTTTATTTCTGCGGTGCTGAGTCAGATGCCATGGCCCATCTTATTCATTTCTCTACTCAACTAGGAATGAGGGAACCATCCTGTGGTTTACCTCAAGCAGGAAAATGTGTCAGTTCTGTTTTTGCAATCCATCCTTCCTTCCTTCTTTTGCATTGCTTGCTTCAGCTCTTCTTCCTTTATGAAGGCAGCTAATAAGTGGGCTTAAAAGGAAATCTGAATGTTGGATGGAATGACCAGCAGTTTAAAAAGCCAGAGATTTTGGACTTCATCAAAAGGAGCCCAGTGTCTAGATTTAATTTAATTTTGCACAACGATCCATTTCACTTTTTGCTGGAACAAATTATTGTAAAATTGTGGGAGACTCGTGGGATGTGTTGTAACAAAGCCTGGGGTTCCCTGTTGAAAATGAAGAAGCATCCACACTTCTATATAAAGCCATAGGGGGCAAAGGGCATCATCCTGCGGTGCATGCCTCCTGCCGAGTTTTCTTAGATCTAGGAAACACAAGGCATTTTACTTCCTGCCTCCAAAGAGAAAGCCACTTTCCCCTTTTACCAAAAGTGTTTGTTGTCTATTAATATTGTTGTTGTTGACACAAAAACACACCATTATTTTACTGACACAAAAACACATTATGACACAGCAAAAGAGATATATATAATGGATTTTGTATCACAAAATCATGTCAAACACTTCCCAAGCGTTTAGGAATGTGTGATGTATTTTTGAATGATGCACGCAGACCCAAGTAAAGTGGCCTTTTGCAGTTGACAGATCGTGATTGTTTCCAAATGCCGGCTCAGATCTTTTGGCACAGCACCCAGTGTGCCCACTACCACTGGGACCACCTGTACTGGTTTATGTCAGAGCCTTTGGAGTTATTATTTATTTATTTATTTATTTATTTATAATTATATTATTATTATTTATACTCCGCTTTATCTCTATGGCCAGTGTAGACTCTGTGGTCCATGTAGACTCATATAATGCAATTGAACTGGATTATATCAGTCAACACTTCCACATAATCCAGTTCAATCTGCATTATAATGTCAGTGTAGATGGGGTCTCACTCTATCCATCTGGAATATGGGCATCTGCTTTTCTTACTGCCAGCTGCCTTACCCATGTTTTCACCAAAATAGGATGTATGCATTTAATTGTTTTTATTGTATTGTATTGTATTTAAACTGCATTTTTAACCTAGCAGACACAATACTGTTTAATTGTTTTTCATTTTTGTATTCACATTGTTTTAAATTCTTCAAAGTGTGTGACTGTTAGCCAGGTGGGGTATAAATAAAGTAAGTAAATAAATAAATACTCATTGTAACATGATTTTTGTTCCTGGGTTATGAATGTCACTTCCTAATTGGTTCTATCATAAAAACATGGCAAAAGTTTGTTCAACTGCAAGAACTTTGTGCAGGAGGGACATCATCCTGCTATAGCACATTTTGCTCTAGCTTTTCAGTGAATATCTCATCGAGTCGCAATCAATTGCAACCTAGTTTGTGACAGCCACATAAACAAAGTTTCTGGAGTAGAACAACTACTTTCAAAGTAAGGACTATACAGTTAAACAGGAAATAACACTTTCAAACCAGGAACAGAACATTTTTAAATGTTGGGTTGTTGTAGGTTTTTCCGGGCTATATGGCCATGTTCTGGAGGCAATTTTTCTCCTGACGTTTTGCCTGCATCTATGGCAAGCATCCTCAGAGGTAATGAGATCTGTTGGAACTAGGAAAAATGGGTTTATATATCTGTGGAATGACCAGGGCGAGACAAAGGACTTTTGTTTGCTGGGGCTAGCTGTGAATGTTTCAGCTGATCACCTTGATTTGCATTCAATGGCTTGGAAGCGCCTGGGGGGGAATCTTTTGTTGAGAGTGATTTCATGTGCCTGTTTGTTTCCCCTCTGTTGTTTTTCTGCTGTAATTTTTTAAGTTTTTTTTAATACTGGTAGCCAGATTTTGTTCATTTTCATGGTTTCTTCCTTTCTGTTGAAATTGTCCACATGCTTGTGGATTTCAATGGCTTTTCTGTGTAGTCTGACATGGTGGTTGTGAGAGTGGTCCAGCACTTCTGTGTTCTCAAATAATATGCTGTGTCCAGGTTGGTTCATTAGCAGAGCACCTTCATAAAGGTGCTCTGCTATGGCTGATTTCTCTGGTTGGAGTAGTTTGCAGTGCCTTTCATGTTCCTTGATGCGTGTCTGGGCGCTGTGTTTGGTGGTCCCTATGTAGACTTGTCCACAGCTGAATGGTACACGGTAGACTCCTGCAGAGGTGAGAGGATCCCTCTTGTCCTTTGCTGAACGTAGCATTTGTTGGATTTTCTTGGTAGGTCTGTAAGTGGTTTGTATGTTGTGTTTCCTCATCAGTTTCCCTATGCGGTCAGTGGTTCCCTTGATGTATGGCAAGAACACTTTTCCTCTGGGTGGATCTTCATCTTTACTCTCGTGGTTTGTTCTCGGTTTTGCAGCTCTTCTGATGTCTGAGGTGGAGTATCCATTGGCCTGTAGAGCCCAGTTTAGGTGGTTCAGTTCATCTTGGAGAAGGTGGGGTTCGCAGATTCTTTTTGCACGGTCTGCCAAGGCTTTAATTGTGCTTCTTTTTTGACTTGGGTGATGGTTGGAGTTTTTATGTAGATATCTATCCGTGTGTGTGGGTTTTCTGTAAACGGTGTGACCCAATTGTTGATCTGGTTTGCGGATGACTAGGACATCTAGAAAAGGCAGTCTTCCTTCATTTTCTTTTTCCATAGTGAATTGGATGTTTGGGTGGATGCTGTTTAGATGTTCCAGGAACCAGTTGAGTTCTTCTTCTCCATGGCTCCAAATAGTGAAGGTGAAAAATAGTGAATAGTGAAAAAGAAACACAATTTTTAAATGTTGTTCATAGTGTGATACCTCATAGGTTTGACTAAACATACAGTAAACACGATTTATAGTACAAATGTTTAAAAACAATTGAGTAGCCACTTGATATTATAAAAATACAATACAAAATAAAATAGACTACAGTGTTCAGCAATACAGTTTTTGGTGTAGATGCTGAACAGAGTTTGGAGAAGTTGCTCCTTTGGGATCGATCTTCCAGAATCCCTCAGGAAGCAGATGATCCAAAATAGCTCTGATGCAGGTAGTGTCTTTATCATGACATGACAATTTCTTAAAAGGCTGTGTGAAATCCTTTTACATCCCCATTCCATTTGGGAGAGCACTAAGAAATTTCTGAAAACATTTTTTCCTAGGGGATGGGCTCTAGTTAGTAGGGGGTTCACTTGTTTATATATTAGTTCATCAGTCAGGGTTTTTGTAAGGCCAATAGTTACCGTATTGACTCGAGTCTCATGTGCCATTGAATCCAATGTGCAGCTCAGTTTCCAAAACCCTGAAACCAAAAAAAAAAGTGTTTGCTGCCAAATGTAATATGCAAAAGGTTTCCAAAACCCTGAAACCAAAAAAAAAAGTGTTTGCTGCCAAATGTAATATGCAAAAGGTGTACTCAAAAGTACGCATTACAATTGCTGCCTGCTTGGAATGCCTTCGTTATAAACAATTGTGTTGGAACACCTAAACTTCCAGCAATGAAAAAGAAAACCTTGGATGCATTGATGCTATAGTATTTATTTATTTATCATGTTAGAAGCAAATTGAGAATACAGTTATAGTATATAAATGAAGTTTTTAACTTGGAATTATACTAAATTTCTTTTAACCAGAAGCTGGCCACTTTGAATGCCTCTAGTGTTGCTGTAAGAAAGTCATCCATTGTACATTGTACTCAGATTGCATTGCAGTAGGCAGTGTGTGGTTTGCTCTTCTCCACACTCACCTGCTGGACTTCGTAGCCCCATTACTTAAGGTTGGCTCTGCATCTGGTGTTGCCAGAGCGCAGTTTGTTCAGCGCCATCCAAGTTGCCCAGTCTTCTGAGTGTCCAGGGTGGAGTTTCTCATCGGGTATTGACCCCAAGAGCGGCGGAGGCTTCCGCCTTCAAATTGGTCTAAACTGCAGCGGAGAGTTCCGCAGTTCCTGGGAGCCAAGTTTGGGACCAACTGATGAAATCTGCCCCAGCAGACAGCTCAAAACTAGGATTGCATTCAGCCTTCCTCACTTTCCTCCAAGCCCTGACTTTGTAACAAATCCCTAATAAAGGTACTTGAAAATTGCAACTTTTTAACTTTTCCACTTGATACTTTGTGTCCTTCACTGCCTAAGCTAACTAATGCATGAAATAAACCTCTTTCTGAGCTCCGGGGAACCGCGAGCCTGCCTGGGATGCCTTTCTGGCGTCCCGGGGAGGCCGAATCTGCGTCAATTGGAACCGCGGATATGGAGATCTTCCTTTCGGATCCCCGTATCCGCTAAAATCTCAAAATGGCAGATCGGCCCTGTTTCGATGCCATATTTTTCTGTACTTGATTCTTAACCAGACTGCTATCTTGCTTTTCTCATTTCAGACCCCTACGCCCAGGAAATAATCTCTTTATTTTAAAGAATATAATTTGACAGAAAACAGCTGGTCAGATTTCGCCGGCTCCGTGCAAACAGCTCATTTCTCCTCGCTGCTGCTCATTCCTTCCCAGCCCCGCAACCGGGGACTTGCTGCGGCTGCCCCCAGGAGACCTCAGAGAGGGGGCTGGGCAGGAGGCCCAGTCCTTGGGAAGGAGTTATAGTTCCCCAAGGACCAAGCCGTGGACTTTGTTACCAATCAACTCAGCAACTGTCCTGTTAACTTTTGCCAAGAAAAATGACTTTCTGCTGCTTGCTTTGAATGGCAAGCCGTGTCCACTTCCATGAACTCTTTCAAGGAAGCTCCGAGTTTTCAAATAAAGAAATGATTTTTATTATTAAGTATCTGGGATGGGTACGGGATCTTCTCTGTATGAAATATATTGTTTAAATGTGTACAAAATATTGCTTGCCCTCCTGTCTTGCCCCCTGACTTTTGCCCTAGAAAAATGTGACCAAGGACTATTAAAAGTGCCTGGGGGAGAGCCAAGCTTCCCCGAAACCAACCAAATCATCAAGCATCTTGCATGGACAATAGCAAGCTGAAACTTCCTCTTGTTTGCTTTCTGAGTTTTGTCTGGCAAGCAAGGAAGTTTCTCTGGACACTTTGATTGAATCACAAAGGGACAAGGACGACCCCCGTGGTCCCCTCGTCCCAGTCCTGTTTACTGCATTCACCAAGCCCATCAAGAGGCACAACTTATCAGATCTGAAGCAGGAAAACCTTTCTTAAAAGAATTAAGCTTTGCCGGCCAAAACAATGCCTCAAAATCCAGCTGGCCAGCTAGCGATAATCCCATCATTTTCCCCATTGTCCGCGGTCATCCTGCCTTCTCTCTCCTGATTCGTCCATCCTCGGAGGCGAGAGAAGCTTGCTGATTGACCCAGAGCGAGGCAGGCCACCAAGCCTCCTCCCAGCTGTTCAGGCTGTCAACCAATCAGCGTGAAGCCGGGCGGAGAGGGGTGGGCTGGAAATTTGAAATGTTTTTCTGTATTTTTGCTATAAAAATGACTGTATATTCTGTAACGGCATGCTTGTAGTGGAAATATCCCTACACTTGCCTCCGATCTCAGCTGAATCGCTGATAAAGACACCTCGGTCACCAGCTTCTTCTGCTTTGGTGAGGATTTATTATTTTAATATTTTCGCTGCTGGAATTGGCTTCGCTGCCCTCACCAAGATTCCGGGACCCTCTTTGGTGCGGTCCTCGGGACCTCCTCGGCTGGGGAGATCCTCCTAAAAGTGGCTCGATATCAGTATCAGCTACCAATTGAGGTTTGGGTTTTTTGCCTGCCACTTTTGGACTCTCGCTTGCTGAGGTGTTCCTGCAAATATCTCTGTAAATCTAAGGAAGCTGTTTCTTGATTTAAGGCATTGGCCTGCTGGCTGATATCCAAACAGAGGATGGGCCAGAGATGTCCATGCCTTAGTCCTTTCATTAGTGGCTGCTGCTTCCTGGCGGATATCAAGCAATGCAGTATCATCTAAACAGTATAATTTCTCCAGCAGCATAAGGCGTAGGCATCTTATGATAATGTGGCATGTCTCATTAAGAGCCACATCCACTGGTAGAATGCTGTAAAATGGATCCACTTTAACTGCATTGGTTCAATTCTATGGAATCATGGGGGCTGCAGTTTTATATGGCCTTGAGCCTTCTCTGCCAAAGAGTGCTGATGCCACACTAAACTACAAATCTCAGAATCGCATAGCATTGAGCCCTGGCCATTAAACGAGAAAAGACATCCCTCAAAGAGGAGCTCCCAACTCTCCTGAATCAGCCTTCCCTTTGCTTTGGCTCAGCAGTAAGATGATGATAATAATTATTATTATTATTATTATTATTATTATTATTATTGTGTTTATTTATACCCCACTCTTTCTCTCCACAAGGAGACTTGTGAGAGATGACTGTATTCCACAAATCTAATGCACACTCTAATTTTAGCAAAGTAATTTAGCCCAAAAAGGTGAATATTAGATTCGAGTAAATACGGCAACTTCTGGCTCTCTCCACCCTCCCTGTTGATCTCTGCCAGATCTTTGTATAATGATACATCTGTGAGTCGCTGCTCCTGTTGCTCTCTCATCCGCGATCCCTCCGCCTTTGCTGTCAGCAAGCCCACAGCTGGGAAATTCAACGATTGTCCCAAGAAGCGCTTTGGCCAAGAGATTTCCTTCTGCCTTCAAGTCTCAGGTGAGGGCTGTTGCATTCAGAGCTAAAACTAACAATGACACTATATGGCCATGTTCTAGAGGCATTTCTCCTGACGTTTCGCCTGCATCTATGGCAAGCTTCCTCAGAGGTGAGGTCTGCTGGAGCTGGGAAAAAAGGGGTTTTATATATCTGTGGAATGACCAGGGTGAAACAAAAGGCTTTTGTAAGTTGGGCTAGGTGTGACTCTTTCAACTGACCACCTTGATTAGCATACAATGGGCTGACTGTGCCTGGAGCAAACTCTTCTTGAAAGGTGATTAGATGTCCCTGCCTGTTTTTCTCTCTGCTGTTTTTGCTGTTGCAATTTTAGAATTTTTTTAATACTGGTAGCCAGATTTTGTTCATTTTCATGGTTTCTTCCTTTCTGTTGAAATTGTCCACATGATTGTGGATTTCAATGGCTTCTCTGTGTAGTCTGACATGGTGGTTGTGAGAGTGGTCCAGCATTTTTGTGTTCTCAAATAAGAGGCTGTGTGCAGGTTGGTTCATCAGGTGCTCTGCTATGGCTGATTTCTCTGGTTGGAGTAGTCTGCAGTGTCTTTCATGTTCCTGGATTCTTGTTTTGGAGCTGCGTTTGGTGGTCCCTATGTAGACTTGTCCACAGCTGCATGGTATACGGTAGACTCCTGCAGAGGTGAGAGGATCCCTCTTGTCCTTTGCTGAACGTAGCATTTGTTGGATTTTCTTGGTGGGTTTGTAGATTGTTTGTATGTTGTGTTTCCTCATCAGCTTCCCTATGCGGTCAGTGGTTCCCTTGATGTATGGCAGGAACACTTTTCCTCTGGGTGGATCTTCATCTTGACTCTCGTGGCTTGAGAAGTAAATATTTCTGCCACGGGTTGAGCACCAGCTGCTTGTAAACAACAGCCTGGACCAGTGGCTGTGGTGCGAGTTGGAGAATACGTAGCAAGTGAGGTGCACAGGATTAATTGAATTCCCTCCTCATTGGGGTGATGGTAATAGTTATTATGGAACATAGTTGCAGAATATAATTAAGATGAGACTTACAGCCATTTTTTGTCTTTCATGAGCAACAATAAGCTTTTAAGTGCTACGGCACTGGGTTTCCTCCACCAAATTGCTATAGATGTCTATTTAGGATCCTTTTTAGGTTCAGTGGAACTAAACACCCTGATGGGTTTATACAACTTTTCAGTCAGAGTATGTATTTTTCTCTCTCCTTTTCCCCATTTTAGATTGCCAGCAAGGATCACCAGGAAAAAGCGAGATCCTGATATTTTTGGCCGAGGCTGTCTCAGAAAAATGCAATTGTCATGTTCATTCTAATTCTTCCCAAAGTAAGACAAGTGCATTGTATAACCGTAGACTTCAGCCTATATTTGAGACAAGAGATTAAAAAGTGTTGTGTAAAAGAAAATGATAGAGGAGAAGGGCAGCATTGGCTTCTGTGTTTTTTTTTTTTAAGTGGCACTTAATAACACCTGCACTTTATCTGTGTGTGTTTGTTATATGTATTTTTATATTACTTTGCTTTACCTCACTGTTTTAACTGTACTCTGCCTCAAGCCACAAAGAGGGGTGGGAAATAAATTAATAATAATAATAATAAACTTTATTTATATTCCGCTCTATCTCTCTGAGGGGACTCAGGGCAGATTACAGAACATATATACAGCAAACATTCAATGCCGTTATACAATTAACATGGACAGACAATACATAAACAGAGATAAAGACTTTCCCATCTTTTTCCATTTTGGAAATGAAGAAGCTATTTGCTCAATGGCAGGTAGGACAAATCTTGGCAAGAAAACCCTAGAATAGAGTCATTGTAAATTGGACATGTATTAGGCCAGAACTTCAGTGGAGCTTAATCCCAAGTGAGTTGATATAGAATTATAGTCTTAGCATCTTTTTCTCTGTTTTCTTTTAGACCACCAGCAGCAGACCTTGGAGAAATGAGCAGTACCAAAGTATTTGGGCAAAGAGCACGACTGTGAAATATCTCCTGCTTTCTTCAAAGGTAGGATTGAATGCATTGTCAAATTAAGGAGTTTGGATCATATTATAAAATAATTAGAAAGGTGTTTCTAAAAGAAAATGGAAGAAGTATTAGTTCCAATGGCTTGGTCAAAATGCCCCATGGATTATCTCCTGCTATCCTGCTGAACCCACTTTTGCCTTCATGCACCTCCAGTCTGGAAGAAAAAGGCATAACAAATGACTAGTGTTTCCCTGTCTCCTCTGTCATTGTTTCTCATTGACATCCACCATTGAGGACAAAATTCTGATTAGTGAGCATCAATCAATGGTGGTACTACATCCATGGAATTTTATTGATTCGTTCATCCCATAATAATAATAATAAACATAATCATCATCATCATCATCTTTATTTATATTCCACCCTATCTCCTTGAGGGGATTCAGGGCGGATTACGGTACATGTATATGGAAAACATTCAATGCTGTTATATGATTAACAAAGACAGTCAATGCAAAAACAGAAGTAAAGTCTTCCCATCTTTTTCCATCTTCGGCAGCTGGAGGCTGTGTTCGACTCCAACTACAGGGAGGTGCTGTCGCTCCATCTTCCATGCCGAGGAGCTTTGTTGTGCATAGGCATCCACCCAGTCAAATCACCAGCATGTCCTTATGGGCACCTTTTATTACCTTTTATTACGTTTAAAACGCTACCTCTTTGTCTATTCACATTGCTGTTTTTGATCTGCTAGGTGAGCAGAAGCTGGGCTGACAGTAGGAGCTCACCCCAACCCAGGTTTGAGCTGTCAACCTTTCAATCAACAAGATTTTCTGCAGCTGGTGGTTTAACCCACTGTGCTAAAGCCCGGCTCTATAACATTCCAACAGATACTTAAGAACAGCTACCAGGTAGCCTCTCAATCTTTTCTTCTCTAAGCTAAACATATCAACTGACTTAGTGTGCAGGTACAACTGCACCAGGAGCTCCAATTTTGTTTGCTTTGCATTGAATGTTTGTTATAGTCCTAAGTTTCAGGGACTCTGCAGATAGGTGGCTTCTTTTGGCTGCAATCATAGGGCAAGCCACCTGTCAATTATAGTTAGGTTCCCTGGTCCCGCCCCCTTTTGGGATTTTTGGAGGGAATAGGAGCCCTTTTGGTTCAGTCCACACAGAGCAGCTTTCCATGCAGGACCTAATACCAAGATCTCCTGTAGAAAGCTTTGTCTTCTACGGCTTGGCCAGGGAGATACAGACCCACAGCTTGACCGAGGATCATACAGCCTTACAGCTCCTTTGCTGAGGGACTTCAGCCAGCCATCACTGAAACCTGAACTCCTTTTTCCCTGGAAGTCTACAAAGCTCTGCTTGGTAAGGGTCACTCGCGGAAGCCAGACGCGGTTGGTACCGGGTGTAGGGGCTCCACACCAACAGAGGCAAAGAAAGACTGCCCAGATTAGAAGTTTCTGGATTTCCCCATTACTTAAAATACCAGTCATGAAGATAGTGCCTGTTCTAGAAAGATTGAAAGAGCCTATAGACTGTTAAGAAAGCCTTGAAATACCTGTTTGTTTTCATTAATAAAGAACTTTGTTGAACCTTTAAGCAATCTAAAGACTTTGTTTTGGGGAGGTCCAAGGGCCTTTAATCTGAGGCAGCCCCAGTGTCCCGTTGGGCACACAGAATTTATGTCCTGTCTACAGTCTTATGCACAGGCCCAGCGTGCAACAGCACACTTAGCCATTTCTCATAGTCCTTGAGTTCCAGTCCTTTCAGCATTCATCCTGGTCTCCTTTCTCTGGATATAGTCTGGTTCAAGCCTTCTTGAATTGCGGTGCCCAGAACTAGACACAGTGTTCCAGGCGAGGTATGACCAAAGCAGAACAGAATAGGATTATGGCTTCCTTTGATCTGGATGCACCCCTGGGAATTTTTTGGATACCACATCATATTATTGACTTTGATAAGACACCAATATTAATTTTCTGTTCTCAAGTCAAGCGTTCCCTGTTTTTTTTGTGTTTCTTGCCTTTAACTGGTGGGCAACCCTGTTAGAATTCCACCAAGAACAACAATGTCCAGCCTATATTTTGCCATCTTGCTTGCAAGAATATAATAGATGGTCTTGTAAAATCAAAACATCCACAGTACTCACGTCTACCAAGTTTGTAACTCTTGTCAAGAGAGAGAGAGAGAGATTGAGAGAAAGAGAGAGAATGAATTAGTCTGGCATGACTTATTTTTTAAGAAAACTATGTTCTCTCTTAATAATCACAATATTTTTTTCTAAAGTATTCCTAGTCTGACTATTTAAGATCTTTGTGGGAGTTTTATTTTTACTGATGTTGAGTGGACTAGTAAATGGTTATTTGGGCCTTGTTCTTTGCCTTCTTTGAAGATGAAAACAACAACAACAAAGGGTTGTTGTAGGGTTTTTTTTTGGGCTATATGGCCATGTTCTAGAGGCATTCTCTTCTGACGTTTTGCCTGCATCTATGGCAAGCATCCTCACCTCACTACCTCTGAGGATGCTTGCCATAGATGCAGGCGAAACATCAGGAGAGAATGGCTCTAGAACATGGCCATGTAGCCTGAAAAAACCTACAACCAAGTAATTCCGGCCATGAAAGCCTTCAACAATGCAATAACAACAAAAACTACAACAGCTTTATATCTCTAAAAGGAAACCCAATGTGTACCATATACAGTTTAAAACCTGAAAAACACAAAAACTCTGAAAACATTTGCCCTTGGATCTCTCTTCTGGAATTATCCTGGAGAAGCCCCTCAGTCACTTCTTCCAGTTTTTCTAATCCCTTTGGGTTTAGTTCATTTAGTCCTTGAATGTATTTAGAGTATCCTGGTATTCCTTTACTACCTTTCTCCCAGTTTTGGTCGGCTTCTCCTTATTGCTTCACATGTTCTGTTTTTATCAGACCAAGTACAGTATTCTTTTCCTTGTGGGAGAAAACCAAACAATTCGAAGTTCTTTTGTACCACTACCTCCTATCATTTCCTTGTTCTTCCTGTTACTTAGAGCCTAGCAAAACAGAAACAAAAAATACTTTTGGTTATTTTAAACCTCTCTCAAGGAAACCTGAGTGCCTTCTGCGCTTTAGGTTTACTGGCAAGTAGTCCAAATTCCTCACTAATCTTGCCGATAATTTCGTTACACAGCAACTGGAGAAGGCAAAAGGGTGCGACTATTTTTGATGGATTCTTGTACTGACCCCTGACTTCCCCTGCCCCATTGTCTCCAGAACTAGATGTCTTCCTGCTCTCTGGAATACTATTTCCTTTCTTCTACATAAATCAGTTTGAGGTCTTCATCATCACATTCATAAGATTTTTAGCAAATACCTGTTTTCCTAACTGCTTATGAGATGTGGCCTATCTATTACCAGAAGTCCTTCTTCAGAAAAGCACAGAAGCCAAAACTTTCCCAGCCACACCATCTGCAAAGTCAGTTGTTCATTTTCATCATCATTGTTGAAGTTATTTCTGTTTCTATGCCACTTACAAAGAGACCCATAATAATAATAATACTATTTTTCTCACTCACTCTCTCTGGAGCATATCCTTCAATAGGAACTTGAGCCCCATATTCCCTTGACAATATTTAGTTCAAGTGTGGACAACCCCGGAGGGCTTCAGGGTCCATATCATCGGCGATCCCTCATGTCCAAGTCTGATTGCCTTCCAAGTGTAGGGTCTTGGTGATGGGTCCATAGGTGACTGTAGAGACCTATTCTTGATCTGCATGTTCTTTCACAGTGAGGACATTGGTTTCCAGGTGGAAGGCAGTCCTGACACGAATTGGCTTGACATGCCTTCTTCTTCTTGACATGTTTTTCCCTTTCACCCTCTATTTGTTCCTCTTTGAATTCCACAGGACTGTTGGTCACAGCTGACCACCAGTTAGAGTGCTCAAGGTGCAGGACTTCCTAGTTCTCTCAGTGTTTATGCCATTGTTTTTAAGATTGGCTTTAAGTCCATCTTTGAATCTCTTTTGCTGTCTGCCAACATTCCCTTTTCTGTTTTTGAGTTGAGAGTAGAGTAACTGCTTTGGGCATTTGGACAACGTGGCCTTTAGTCCAGTGAAGTTGATGGTGAAGGATCATCGCTTCAGTGCTGGTGGTCTTTGCTTCTTCCAGCATGCTGGCATTTGTCCGCTCATCTTCCCAAGAAATTTGCAGGATTTTTCAGAGGCAACACCGATGGAATTGTTCCAGGAGTTGACTGTGATGTCTGTAGGCAGTCCACGTTTCGCAAGCATATAACAGTGTTGGGAGGACAGTAGCTTTATAAACAAACATCTTGGTCTCCCTACGAATGCCCCGATCCTCAAACACTTTCTGCTTCATTAAAAAAAATGCTGCGGAACTCAGATGGTGTTGTATTTCAGTTGACTTTTCTGAAAAGGTGGCTGCCAAAGTAGCAATAGCAGTCAACATTTTGTAACATTACACAATTAAGCTGTATTTCTGGCATTGTAGCGGGATTGACCGGTGGCTTTTGCTGGTAGAACAGTTTGGATTTCTCAATGTTGAGTGCTAAGCTTTGTGTACGCTCTGCTTCTGGTACATGTTGTAAATGATTAATTTGTTATAAATGGTGTAGTCAAATTGGGTTATTTGTTTTAATTGGCTTTGATGTTCTGGTTGAATATGTTTTTTATATGTTTCTGTTCTTTAAAACCTTTGTGCGCAGCTTTGAAAGCAGGATAAAAATGAATTAAGAAGAAGAAGAGGAAGAGGAATAAGATGTTTAGAGTGGTTTGTAGGTCTTCTTCTGAATGAACACAGCCTATGTTATCATCAGAATATGGCTGGAGTTCTATAACAGACATTGTTGTGACCTTGGTTTTGGCACAAAAAGCTACTTACTCTTAATAACCAATGGGCCATGATTTCACTGTCTTCTTTTTGTCCTTTTTCTTTCTTTCTTTTGTTTGTCATTACATTGGAATTTTGTAATGCTATTTTAGTAAAAACAAAAAAAAAATATTTATTTTAAATGGCCAACTATCTAAGGCAGTGGTAAACTGGTTGCGATTTTGGGGGAGTTGTAGGCCAAAACACCTAGGGACCCACAGGTTGAGAACCACTGATCTAAGGGTACCATTCCAGGAGTAGGGGGGAAGCAGAGGGAACCACCTTACTTGATTACGTGGTTCCCTAGCATCTTTCCCCATTATTCTGGGATGGATAGACATCCCACACCCTTTCCCCATCTTCCGCCCATCTTTCCCCATTTTATGCTGTTTGGAGTCGAGTGGCACCTGACTTCTGAATATGGACTTTTGGCTTCATCGCCATGTTCTGCGGAGTCCCACTGCAAGCACTGTAATGTTATGCAATGGCCTCCATGGGACGCCCTTGGGGCCATGGAGCTAGAACTCTATCTGATGAGGACCTTAGTGTGATACAGGGCTGTGGTTTGTAAGTGATTTCCTCTTCTCTCTGCCGCTCTCTCAGATGCTGCTGTCATGTGCCAGGGCACAGAGCTGGTCTTCAGCGCTCTCCTGACTGCCAGGTCGGCTGCCCACCGGGATATCTTGGAGCAGGCCTTCTTGGGGGTTCTAAATACAGAAAAGGAGATGAGCTTTGGAAGGTGGAACTCCATGGTGTTGAAGGCTTGTCTTCCTAAGACAAATGAGACCACTACCCCACCAGGTAACAGTGTTGTAATGGAGAGGGAAGCATTGGGGAGGGCAACTTTCCCCCTAAAGCAGGAGCTATGATATTATCTGCCAGAGCATTTTTTTGCTTTGGCAAGTGAAAGAGGTAAGAATGTGGAAAGAGAATGTGGATCTCACATTGCTTGTGCCACAGTAACATTTAGGGGGTTTGAAGAATTATGAAGTAATAAAGCACTATGTAACTTGCATCAAAATTTGAAAATATTCTGCTTCTGGGTTGCTGTGAGTTTTCCGGGCTGTGTGGCCATGTTCCAAAAGCATTTTCTCCTGACATTTCACCCACATCTATGGCAGGCATCCTCAGAGATTGTGAAATCTGTTGGAAACTAGGCAAGTGGGGTTTGTATATGTTTGGAATGTCCAGGGTGGAAGAAAAAAATCTTGTCTGCTGGAGGCAAGTGTGAATGTTGCAATTGCCCACCTTGATTAGAACTGAATGGTCTTACAGCTTCAAAGACTGGCTGATTCCTGCCTGGGGGAATCCTATGTTAGGAGGTATTATCTGGCCCTGATTGTTTCCTGTCTGGAATTCCCCTGTTTTTTATTTACTGTTCTGATTTTAGAGTTTTTTAATCCTGGTAGCCAGATTTTGTTCATTGTCATAGTTCTCTCCTTTTTATTAAAATTGTCCCCATGCTTGTGAATTTCAGTGGCTTCTCTGTGTAGTCGGACATGGAGGTTGTTAGAGTGGTCAAGCATTTCTGTGTTCTCAAACAATATGCTGTGTCCAGGTTGGTTCATCAGGTGCTTTGCTATGGTTGACTTTTCTGGTTGAAGTAGTCTGCAGTGCCTTTCATGTTCCTTGATTTGTGTCTGGGCAATGCTGCTTTTGGGGATCCTTATATAGACCTGTCCACAGCTGCATGGTATACGATAGACTCCTGCAGAGGTGAGAGGATCTCTCTTGTCCTTTGCTAAACATAGCATTTGTTGGATTTTCTTAGTAGGTCTGTAGATTTTCTTAGTGGATCCACCATAGCAGAGCACCTAAGCTAAGATCCATAGCCATAGCTAGGTTATGGAAGCAAGGTACTTATCCAGCTATAGATTTTACTCTTTTTAAGCTTTTACTCTTTTTAAGATTTTACTCTTTTTAAGGAGTAATGCCAGCAGAGCCGAGGACCACAGAAGCACCTCTACCAGTGCTGCTTATTAATGAAGTGAATCCAGACAACCCAGGAAAACGAGAGGACGCAAAGTACATTGAATTCTTCTATCCAGGAAGAGTTTGACCCTTTGAGCTCTGGAACCACTGGCTTGTCCTATACAATGGCAAGAACAACTTGGCATACCAGGTGATCAATCTGGGGGCCACCGTACTGATGAGTGGGGCTACTTCCTGGCGGGAAGTGCCGGAGTGACCCCCAAGCCCTCGATTGTCCTGCGGGATAATACCATTCAGAATGGAGCGGAAGCCGTGGCCCTCTACCACAGTCCTAACACCATCTACAAAATGAATATGGAAGTTACCACCGAAGGGCTGGTTGACGCCGTAGTGTACACAGCCTCGAGTTCAGAGACAGCCGACTGGCTGCTTGCCATTCTCACCCCCGGACAAAGCATCTTGTATGAGAATAGGTCGCGTAGCCCAGAGGATGTGTCTCTCAGCCGATGCCTTGGTCTCAATCCCAGAGACCAGAACGGTTTCCAGGTAAGGGGCACTTCGGGCAGGGCAGAGTGACTCTCATGCTTCTCTATGCTTTTGACCAGAATTATGCATCCCATCTCACATTCAGAGGAAAAATGGTGGGGGAGGAGCATGCTCTTTTGCTGATCGGACTGCTGCAGAACCTCTCCGTGAAAAAGTAAGTTAAATATAACTTACCCAAGGCTGAAAGAGCTGAAAATAGACTCGAAGCATATCTAAGAGTCTATACAACAAACTGCTTAATTTTCTGCCATATCTGAAATAATTGCGGCATTAAAAAAGCTATCTCCGAAATTCCAAAACACTTCTTGAGATAAGCAGTCACTGCTGCCTGGAGCTGCCGGGAGTCGCCGTGATAGACTGTGATAAACGGCCATCCGAGCGGACAGGAAATAGAAGCGCAAGCTATAGAGCAGCAAAATATAACTTACTCAAGGTCATAAGTGTTGGAAATAACTTGATCTACAGCTAATGAACCATATAACAAACTGATTTTTCTTTCATGCCAAACCTGCAATATTAGAGACTTTAAAAGAGCTCCAAAGTCCAGAACGCTTCTCGAGACAGCAAACTCTGCTGCCAGGAACGGCTTGAGATAAAGACCATTCTGGTAGTGGGGCAGAGAGAGGAAACAGTTTGCAGGAGGAGAGCATTTCGGAATGGCTTCAGAGGCCCTGAATTCCACTGACTCCAAACTGGATAAATTGATGGAAATGGTTCAGGGGCTACAAAACTCAATGGGACAACTTGCCCTTGAGGTCAGAGATACTAAAGAGCAGGTACAGCTCTTGCTTCAGAAGCAGAAAGGGTCTGAAGCGAAAATTGAAGCCTTAGAACGAAATGTACAGTTTCTCAATCAAAAAATAACAGATTTGGAAAATCGTCAGAGACGCCGAAATCTTATTCTCACAAGCATACCAGAGTATATAAGCGATAAAGATCTGATCAAATCCTTGACCCAATGGTGGGAAGAACTTGGAATACCAGCTTCGCCTGATGACATTGAACGTGCACACAGAATACCGTCATATGTAAAGGAAGATAAAAACCAGCATAAACAAAGACCAAGGCCAGTGATAATTGCCTTTGCCAGAGAATCTACTTGTTTAAAAGTCTAAAATCCCTGAGGAAAGTACAGGATTTAAAGTATAATGGAAACAAGGTGATAGTCTTTCAGGACTTGGCAAAATCTACTAGGGATGAAAGAGCTTCCCTCAAGGTCGTAACAGACAGACTCAGAACAGAGAAGATTATGTACACCTGGGCCTTTCCAGCAACTATTGTTATCTACAAAGGAGGAAAAAAACTCACTGCGAGAACTCCACAAGAGGGAATCAAGCTTCTTAGGGACCTGAACTTAACTTCTCCTTCACCCAAGAGACACTCTGCTGAAACAGAATCAGATGGGGAAATTGATCCAACAACTGAGGGAGAGGAAGAAGGAACTGGCTCACACTCACATTTAAAAACAAGAAAGGCCTCAAAGAAAAAAACTGGGAAACATCATGCATCCTCAAACAGGTCACGAACAAGAAGGAACAACAAATAGTGTGGCAGGAGTGATTGTACAGGAAGACTGAAGAAGCGCAGAAAGTATATAATAAATCACTAGTTATAATGTTAGAACCTTCATAACTTTGAAAGACATCTAAGACTGAAGAACATTATAATAGAAAAGTACTATCTGCATCTAAAAATTGCAAAGGGGTATCTGTGTTAAGGTTTTTATGTTAAGGCACTTTTACAATAATGATCACTATGTAAATTCATAAATTATACTGTTAAGTATTTGAAGGAGCTGGAAAGGGAAAGCTGAAGCAGATTTCAGGAAAAGCAATAGTGGATTTACCTTAAGGGATTAATGTTAAGTGGCTCTCACAATAATGATCACAAAATGAATTCAGAAATTATATTGTTATTTATTGGAAGGTACAGCAGAATCTTTATTATATAGAATTAGTGGGTGGTTCATAGGTTAAAGGTCAATGCACGGAAGGGGGGAAGTCGCAGCAGGGGACTCTGCCCTCATGAAACTCTGGCCGATGGCGAGGATATTATTCTCAGCCATTCCTCCCTTACTTCAGGGGTGGGAATCAGAGGTCAGATGGGGGAGGGGGGTAAAGGGGGTAAGGGCGGGTAGGGCTATAGGAAAGGGAACAAAAGGAACAGTTAAAAACAGAATAGCAACACGGACTTATAAAATTTTGTGGAAAGTGGCAAAAGAACAAACCAATCATGATGGATGATGGTATCAATATTATGTCGGTAAACACGAACGGGCTTTCGACACCGGTTAAGAGGCACAAATTATCCAAATTGTTAAAGGAAAAACAAGTACATATTGCATTAATTCAAGAATCACACAAAAAAATGGGGGACAAAACCAAATTGCTTTACGATAAAAATTGGGATATACAGTATGAATCAAGGGGCTCAAACAAAGCCAGAGGAGTTGCCATACTAATAAAGGATAATCTAAACTTTGTGCTGGAAAAGGTCATTAAAGACACTGAAGGTAGATTCATAATGATAATAGGTAAAATTAACAATACTCAGGTATCAATAGCAAGTGTCTATGCCCCAAATCAGAAACAAATAAAATTTATAAACAAAACTTGCTCAAAAATAGAAAAGCATGCAATAGGAGATATAATAGTCGGTGGGGACCTAAATTTACAATTGTACAAAAAAACGAAGAGTAATAGAACTGGAAATTCAGGTACAAATTGTAAGATAAATTTCAGTAAGTGGAACTTAATAGAGGCCAACAATAGAATAGGGGAAAGAGCAGATACCCCAACACACTACTCACATAGGCACTCAACATTTTCTACCATAGACTATTTCCTGGTGGGAATCAACAACACAATGCCAATAAAAGAACTTTTGGTGGGCAATTATTGGCCAGGAGACCATGCACCTCTCTACTTAAAATTAGGAAATTATACCATAAACAAAGTGAAAAAATGGAGATTTAACCCAAAAGTTGCTTATAAAGAGTCAGACAGGAAAGAGATAAATGAACAAATTATTCAGTATTTTAACTTAAACAGAACCCCTGGAATGAAAGAAAACATAGTTTGGGATGCTTTCAAGGCAGTAATTAGAGGAAAGTGTATAACAATCGAGAAGGGAATAAATAAAAGAGAAAATGAAAGATTAAGGAAATTGAGGTCTGAAGTAGAAGAAGCGTTCCAATCATTTCAAAAAGACCAAACAGTGGGGGGGAAAAAGAGATGGATAGAGTTAAATAAACAACTAGAAAACCTGGAGGAAATTGAAAGTACAAAGAAATATATCTGGGTCAAGAACGACTTTCAGACAAACTCCATAAATAACACAAAGAAATTAGCAAATTTCCTAAAAAAGAAACAAGGGAAAACAAAAATATTTAATTTGAAAGACGAGATGGGCCAAATAAAAACAAGCGAGGAGGACCTAAAGGAAATAATGGCCAATTACTACGAAAAGCTTTACACGAGTAAGGATACAGTGAAATCGGAAGGACTACTCCAAAAAAAATTAGACCCTCTATCCCAAGCAACACTGGACAGGAACATCACTAGCAATGAAATAGAGGAGGTAATAAAGAAATTAAAAATAAACTCTTCACCAGGCCCCGATGGGCTCACTACAAATTTCTATAAAATTTTTCAAAAGGAAGTCACCCCTAATTTACTAATACTATATAATGAAATCATGGAAAATAAACTAATTCCAGAAACATGGAAAAAATCCGAAATTATAACAATTTTAAAACCAAACAAAGAGGGGACTGACCCCAACTCATATAGGCCTATTACTTTATGCAACGTGGACTATAAAATTTTCACAAAAATAATAGCTAATAGGCTGAAAGAGGTAATACCCACTCTAATTGAGGAAGATCAATACGGCTTTATTATAAAAAGAAAGATAGCGGACCCAATTAGAAATATCATAAATATAATTGACCATGCAACTAGAGAGAAAACAAAATTACTTCTAATAAAATTAGATGTTTATAAAGCATTCGATACAATAAATCATAATTATTTGGCTAACTTATGCGAGGAGAGTAACTTAGGAAAAAAGATATGTGGAGTAATTAAGGAACTGTATAAAGATAATCTAGCTGAAGTGATAGTAAACGGATCCAATTCTAGAACTATTGAAATCAAAAGCGGAACCAAACAAGGTTGCCCTCTTTCCCCCCTTCTCTTTGCCCTAGCAATAGAACCTTTTGCTAATCTAATCAGATCGAACAAAAACATAAAAGGATATAAGATAGATAGAGAAGAAATAAAAATAAATTTGTATGCAGACGACGCAGTAGTGCTCATAGGTTCAATGGAGAATTCGGTAATTGAAGTAACGAAAGAAATTAAAAAATTTGAAAAGTTCTCAGGCTTAACAATTAATATTGAAAAATCAGAAATCCTACCTAAAAACATGAACTGGAAGGAGGTGAAAGAAGTCCAATCTATTCTAGGGGTCAAACTGGGGGAAAAGAAGTTAAAATACTTAGGAGTGTATATACCTAAAAATCTAAATAACATAATTCAGATAAATTATAACCAACTATGGAAGAAAATAAGCAAACAGATTAACAATTGGAAAAAATGGAATTGGGATATAACAACAAGGGTGAAGACATATAAAATGATGATACTGCCCAAACTTTTGTACTTATTTCAATGCCTTCCATGCAGCATTCCTCCCAAAATAATAAAGAAATGGGATAACTCAATTAAAACATGGGTAGTAGGTTCTAGTAAAACCAGAATTGCAAATTCAATTTTTTATACTCCACAAGAAAATGGAGGTTGGGGAGCACCTTGCCTCCAGAACTATTACGAAGCCTGTCAATTGGCTAGGTTACTTGAATTAGATATCGGTGAGCCCAAAAGATGGGTTAGGTTAGAGAAATTAACAAACGGGTGGGAATATGGATCTTGCATTATGGGGAAAATTGGGGGAAAAGAACTAAAAAACATAAAAGGAGGCCCCTTGTCATTAACAATGACTTGTTGGGGAAAATGGCAAAATAAACTCCCAGTAAATAAAATAGACAAGCTCCCAATAGGTTCCTTAGACAACAGAAAACCCCAGCTATATCGCAACATGCTAAAGAAACTGGAACAAAACGGAATAACAAAGATTGAGGACTTACTAAAACCAGACGGGACTGTAATTCAATGGGAGGAAATAAAAGATAAATGCGGGCATGGAAATTGGTTACAATGGGGAGGGCTGTCTAAAAAGCTAATAGAATTGAAGAATAAGGAAACCTCAGAAACAAATCTCGACAAAATAATAAAATGGAAAGTAGAGAGGGAGAAAGGAATCATGGGATTTATATATAACACAATCACCGAAATACAATACAACACAAAATCTACCCTAATAGAAGTCTGGAAGGAGGAATTAAGTTGCAGTGAGAGAGAAATAGACAATTGGATTAATTCAATCAATAAAATAAAACACCTAAAGATTAAAGAAATGCAACGAAAAATATTGACAAAATGGTACAGAACTCCTGTGCAACTGGCGCATATCACAAAAACGTGCCCAAAATTATGTTGGCACAACTGTGGTAAAATAGGAACATATGCCCACATGTGGTGGGAATGTGAAAAAATCCAAAAGTTCCAAGAAATAATCAGGAAAGAAATGGAGGAGCTATTAGGGATCAAGATAGAATGGAATAAGGCCCAATTTTTCACTCAGAAATTCGAAAATAAAGAGGAATATAAGGAAAGTGAGGAAATAATAAAACATATGATAGAGGGAATTAAAGCCTCAGTGGCCCTGGGCTGGAAAGACCACAAGAAATGGGATACAAAAACCTGGTACAAATATTTAGCAGATTACATTCTTCAAGATTATATTAGCGAAAGGAAAAGTTACTATATGACGGGTCAAAGCAAAAAGACATGGAAAGCAAAATGGAAGGGTCTCATATATAGAATAAAGGGGAAAGATAAATATACGGTGTTGAACAAAACTATTCTCATGATAGAACAATTGTAATAAACACAGCTAAAGTATTTATTTGTTCCCGGGGGGGGGGGGGTGCTGGTGGCGGGATTGGGGAAAAAAACTGGTATTTTGTATGTTATTTTCAAAGATGGTATGTTTCTATGTATTATACAATAATAATAATAATAATAAAAAATGCTAAAAAAAAAATAAAAAAAAAACATTCAGAGGAAAAATACGTTCCAGGTCACCACAAGTTTCGAAGATGCAGCTTGCTTTGATGACTAATCTTGATTGATGTTCTGCCTTTTCTCTAGTGTGGAACTCAAGTTGGTGTATAACAGTGAAAATAGACATAGTATAACATTCAAGTAGATTGAAGTTTTAAAAGTAACTTGGGCAGTCCCTAAGTTAGAAATAAGATAGTCGGTCATATAGGTTTGTTCATAAGTTGAATTTGTATGTAAATCAGAACAGGTATTTATTTATTTATTTATTATTTATTTGGGGTTCTTGTACCCCGCCCTTCTCACCCCGGAGGGGACTCAGGGCGGCTTACAGCTGCAAGGCGCACCTAGACGCCTGCTACACAAACAATCATCACAAAAATATAACAGTACAAAATCCCACAATTCAACATTATCCAATAAAACAGTAAAATGATAAAAACAGTAAAACAATACAAACCTGGATCTTCCTCCTACCCATCAGTGTACAATTAACTCAAAGATCTGTTTTGGTTCCATTTCGACAATCCTGCCGATCTTACACATCTGATTGTCTTATTTGGTTGTCATTGTCTAATTGCCTGGTTGCCCAAAGGCCTGGTTCCACAGCCATGTCTTCACCCTCCTCCTGAAGGAGAGGAGGGTTGGTGCTGTTCTGATTTCCCCCGGGAGTGAATTCCACAGGTGGGGGGCCACCACTGAGAAGGCTCTGCTTCTCGTCCCCACCAGCCTCACTTGTGAGAGTGGTGGGGTCGAGAGCAGGGCCTCCCCAGATGATCTCAAATTGCGAGGTGGGACGTAGAGGGCGATACGTTCAGACAGATACACTGGACCAGAACCGTATAGGGTTTTGTAGGTTAAGACCAGCACCTTGAATTGTGCTCGGAATTGAATTGGCAGCCAGTGGAGCTGGCACAACAGGGGGGTGGTATGCTCCCTGTATGTCGCTCCGGTGAGCAATCTGGCTGCCGCACGCTGGACTAGTTGGAGTTTCCGAACAGTCTTCAAGGGCAACCCCACGTAGAGCGCATTGCAGTAGTCTATCCGGGATGTAACAAGAGTGTGGACCACCGTGGCCAGATCAGACTTCCCAAGGTACGGGCGCAACTGGTGCACAAGTTTTAATTGCGCAAAAGCTCTCCCAGCCACCGCCGAGACCTGGGGTTCCAGGCTCAGCGGCGAGTCTAGGATCACTCCCAAGCTGCAAACCTGTGTCTTCAGGGGGAGTGTAACCCCATCCAGCACAGGCTGTAACCCTATACCCTGTTCGGCCTTCCGACTGACCAGTAGGACCTCTGTCTTGTCTGGATTCAATTTCAATTTGTTAGCTCTCATCCAGTCCGACACAGCAGCTAGACACTGATTCAAGGTCTGGACAGCCTCCTTGGTGACAGGCGGAAAGGAATGACAGATCTGGACATCATCTGCATAGAGATAACACCGCAGTCCGAAACTCCGAATGATCTCCCCCAGCGGCTTCATGTAGATGTTAAACAACACTGGGGACAGAATAGATCCCTGAGGGACTCCACACGACAATGGTTGTGGAGCCGAACAGGTGTCACCCAGTAACACCTTCTGGGACCGTCCCTCAAGAAATGACCGGAGCCACTGCAAAGCAGTACCTCCAAGTCCCATTTCTGTGAGTCGTCCCAGAAGGATACCGTGATCGACGGTATCGAAGGCCGCTGAGAGGTCCAGGAGAACTAACAGGGACACACTCCCCCTGTCCAGTTCCCTGCGCAGATCATCTACCAAGGCGACCAAGGCTGTTTCCGTTCCATGTCCCGGTCTAAAGCCAGACTGTGCCGGATCAAGATAATCAGTGTCTACCAGAAATCCCTGGAGTTGAGCTGCCACCACACGTTCCAGGACTTTGCCCAAATAGGGGAGATTGGAAACTGGCCAATAGTTGTCTAATTGAGTGGGTTCCAGTGATGGTTTTTTCAACAGCGGTTTGATAATAGCCTGTTTTAAGCTCGCTGGAATCTTGCCCTCCTGTAAGGAGGCATTAACCACCACCTTCACCCACTCCGCCAAACCCCCTCTGGCTTCTTTTATAAGCCAGGATGGACAGGGGTCTAGGATGCATGTGGTAGGCCGCACCTCTCCAAGGATCCTGTCCACATCCTCAAGCTGAACTAATTGAAAAGAATCCAACAAAACTTGACAAGCAGATGCTCTCATTACATTCTCAGAGACTGCAGGTAAAGTGGTGTCAAAACCCGACCGAATCCGCCCAATTTTATCTGCGAAAAATTGAGCAAACGCTTCACAGCGAGCTCCAGAGCTGTCAGGGATCTCGCTTTTCAGCGGATTTAGCAGACCCCTGACAACTCGAAAGAGCTCAGCTGGACGATTCTTCGCAGATGCAATATTGGCAGCAAAAGATGTTTTTTGTGCTGCCTCTATTGCCACACCGTAGGACCTTAAGAAGGTATTCAAATGTGTTTGGGTTGATTTAGTCGGGTTACTGCGCCACACGCGCTCTAGCCACCTCTTCTTTCGCTTCATTGCTGCCAGCTCCTCAGTAAACCAAGAAGCCGGGTTAGCTCGGTTACTCGAGAGGGGGCGTTCTGGAGCGATTGTGTCGATTGCCCTAGTCATCTTGGTGTTTCAGTGAGAGACCAAGGCATCGACAGGGTCGCCAGCCAGGGAGGTGGGAAAATCCCCAAGAGCCGTCAGGAAACCATTGGGATCCATAAGTCTCCTGGGGCGGACCATTCTAATGGGTCCACTACCCCTGCGGAGGTTGGGAGGAGCAGTCAGTCTAAACCTAATCAGGTGGTGATCGGTCCATGACAAAGGAGCGATGGTTAGCTCCTCCACCCCGATACTATCACCCCATCCCTGCGAAAAGACCAAATCCAGTGTGTGCCCAGCGGTATGGGTGGGACCAGATACTAGTTGGGACAGGCCCATGGTTGTCATGGCGGCCATAAAGTCCTGAGCTGCACCTGACAGAGCAGTCTCGGCATGAACATTGAAATCCCCCAGGACTATAAGCCGCTGGGAGCTCAACGCCATGTCCGAGACCACTCCTGCTAGCTCAGGAAGGGAGACTGTCGTGCAGCAGGGTGGTCGGTACACTAACAGAATCCCTATCCTGTCCCGGTCACCTAACCTGAAGCCGGCACACTCAAATGTAGATGATTGTGGGATGGGGCACCTGATTAGGGGAATACAAACCTTATAGACCACTGCCACTCCTCCTCCCCGCCCTCCGGGCCTTGGCTGGTGCTGAACAGAGTAACCTGGCGGGCAAAGCTGGGAGAGGTTCACACCTCCCCCCTCGTCCAGCCAGGTCTCCGTTATACATGCCAGGTCGGCCTGTTCCTCCTGAATTAGATCTCGAATAATGGAGGACTTCCCATTTACCGACCTGGCATTGAACAGCACCACCCTTAGCCCAGAAGGACCACCATCCTGACATCTCAGTTGTATCTTGTTGGGAGGATTTTTTTTTGGAATCGCCAATATATTCCTATTATTTTCAGGCCAAATTGATTGTGAAGTTGTAATATGGGTAACTTTTGGGATTGCCAGTGTTCTATTGTAAATTTTGAGCCGGATTTGTTTTTGTCTTACATTCTTAGAGCGTTTTAGGTTTGCCAAATTATTGCTGAGAGTTTTGGGTCGGATTGAGTAGTTTGTTCTCCCTTTCCCGTATCTTCCTCTACCTGTCACCACCTCTATAGCAGCCCCCACACCCATAGAATCACCCGTCCCCGGGGAATTCCCTCTCATTTCCTCACTTACAGTATCAGATGTTAATGCATAATAATCATAATCATAATCATAACAGACATTGTTGTGGTTATAAAATTCTATACCCCTAGGGTCCCCCCCATCCTTGCTTCCAGTAAAGTGCATTTGAGTAGTATTAACAGAGAGGATTATCAGCAATACCAAAAAAGACAGCAGCGATAACATCAGGCGATTTTAAATTCACAGTGCTGTAGTAAAGTGCTATAGTGCTATAATACCACACCTCACAGCAGCTTGTTGGCTCTGAACCAGTTAATAGCTTATGGCAACCCAGGCAGACTAAAGTGCAGGATTAAAGTGCTAGATTACAGTACTGAATGACTTTCTATGGCTCAGATTCTAATGACCCATTTAGTCCCCGAGCTGGCTTAAAGTGCTTAATAATTCAGTAGCTCAAGGGCTATGCCCACATAGATGTCCCAATGTCATTCAATTAGAGTGGGCCAATCCGAACAAGGACCCCGCTTCTAGGGCCCGTGGACAGCAAGCCGGCACCCCTTGGCCAGGCCCCTAGTTCTTCTTGGCCGTCCAGAGAATCTGATGGAAGTCAGAGGGAGTTGGTCTTATATATTGTGGGCTCCAAAAGGTAGGTGTTATTGCACTTCCAGCCAGAGAGGGCGCTGTCGCAAAACAGAAGTTTTATTACTATGAGTTCTCAATGGTCTCCTGATGGGTAGGCCTTCCGGTCGGTGCTTAAGTCCTGATGGGAGCGTGGCGATGTTCGATCCCGACGCTAGTGGGCGTGATGGATAATGCCCCACACTAGCAATCAGCAGCAAACAACATCAGGGCGTCAAGCATGGCGTCCATACGACGCAGGTTCATGGGGCCTCCTCTGCAGTCGACACTACACAGACGACCGGGCCGACTTTACCGCCAGTGGAAAACAGCCGTCGAAAGGGAGCAAAGCCGCCGCAGCGATGCTACACACGGGCAGCACAGCGCAGCGCCGACAGCCCGCAGACAAGCGCCGGGCCTCCCCGCCGCACTCCCAAAGACCGCACGGCCACGACGACCCCGCAGCCGGGTCAGAAGGCACGGCCCAAGGCACCGATCCGGCAATGGCGGCCGCAGAGCCGGCCGGCGCTCCAGCGACAGGGAGGACGATGGTAAGAACGATGGGAAGGGCCATGTGGATCGGGTTGGAAAGGAGAGGAGGGGGCGGCACTGGCCCACAAAACGGCTTGAGATATTGCAGCCACAATCAGTCAGGGCCGTCGGCTCGTCCGGCTGGGCCGAGCAGCAATGCAGCGCCGCGGTAGTAATGGCGGCTGCGAGGGTGGTTTTATCTCTCTGCTGGCCTGATGAGATGGTGATACCAGTCGCGACCCACCCAGCGAACCAGGCGTTAGGTGGACATCAGGCAGGCCCTCAGAGCTCAAGGGACCCGGTACGATCTTACCAATTAAGGGTTGAGGGTTGAGGGAGCCAGCCGCGATGGATGGCGGCGCTCTACCTCGTTTATCTCCCTCCACTTCTTCTCCCGGTTCTCCTATCCTCCTGGAGTTTTCTGACCGCCGTGGGCCTTTTTCGAGACCCCAGGTTGTTCTGGATCCCTTCCTTGGGTTAGGGAGGATCAGGAGGGGAGATGGGCCTCGGATTCCCTTGGATCAAGTTCTTATTGAGTCGCAGCTCCGAGGAGTGCTGCCATCCGCCATACCGGAGTACATTTTAAAGTGTAACTCCAGACATATGTGTGTGTGTGTATACACACACACACACATAAAAAGGTAAAGGTTTCCTCTGACATTATTATTTATTATTTATTTCTGGTATTGTAGTAGCAGGAGCGGTTTGATGAAAGGAGACACAGAGAGAGGTCTGGAGACTTTAAAGCACGTTTATTTATCCAGCTGGAGTCTGGTGTGGAGTCACCTCTAATCACACCAGCCGCGATCAAGGTGCAGACTGGCCTTTTATAAGTTTCAGACTCAAGTAGACAAAGAACATACTACAACATATGTCATCGTCATCCCTACGTCATCTGAGCATCATAAGAATATCAGGTTCCCCCTCCAACATGCAAAAATATGTCTCTGTGTCTAGGTGAAGAGCATGCATTTTGCAGTCATTGATCAAGGGGCCTCCTCTGACCTGTCAAAAGATGCTTCTCCGTCCTAGCACGGGTTTCTCCAACAGGCTTATCTCTCTTCTGGAATGCATACCCCCCTTCCTCTTCAGCCCCTTTTGGAGACAAGCAGCTTGCTTGCCTGTTAGCATTCTTGCTACACAGAGGGAACTAGATTTTCCTATACGTTTCAGTGCTTGTAAGGTACATATGATTTTATGCATAGATCAATCAATAAATATCTATATTTTCCCAATATCTCCTCATCAATTCCCCCCTTTAGGGGCTTATTGACGTATTGTCAATAAATAAATAAACAAACAAAAGTCAATATGCCCCTACTTAACTTCTATTTTGAGAATAATTTATTTCCTTCATTCAAAAGCATTTACCTGGGGGTGTTTTCAGAACCTGTATTAATCTATGTTGCAACCATTGAAAACACTAGGAGGATTTAAGACTCAATGGTCTGACTTTTGGTCTTATAAGACTAGAGTAGCCAAACTATAACTTCCTTATTAATCAAAGCAGACAGAAATGAAAAAATTACTATTGACTCATAATGCTCATATAACCCAAGTTAGCATTTCTCCCATTATTGATCAAACATACATTTTGCATGCTCATTGAACTAGTTATCAATTCACAAAACTGACACATAAATAAACACATATATCACCCACAAAGTTCTCATTCTTCTGGAATCTGGCCGTACGTTGAGTAACCTTTCCTGTGGGTTACAGTAGGGCCTAGCTCCGTCTTCTTTCCTCTCCAGTTGTGGGTCTGACAGTGCGTAGAGCTTAATCGCTTCCAGGCATGGAATAAGCTGCAGTGTCTAGCCCAGTCTTCTCATCCTTCAGCAGGTGCAGATCTGACAGAACGCAGGGCAAGAGCTTCTGGGTTGTCTTGCAGTAATGTCTAGTCTGAATCTGCTTTCTGCCACCTTTTTCCATTTGGTTAGAACAACCATAATCCTGTGTTAATTTAAGCTTTAGTGGGTGCTTTGGGATCTAGAATAGCTTGCTAACTGGGAGCAGTTTGCATAATTCTACTCCAAGGGAGCAAGGTTTTGATTTCTGCTACCTTAACTGCACTAGGTGATGTAAAAATCACCACATAAAGACCTTTTCATTTGAGTTGCAAAGTTTCTCATTACCAATCTTTAACTCACACCTCATCCCCTTGCTTAAACAAACAAATAGGGGTCAGGTGTGTGTGTGTCCTGAACTCATTAAGCATTTGCCATAACCATTGCAGCATTTTCCCAAAGCAACCATTTCCTGTCTCTTTGCCTGGGCCCTTCTCATGCTATTCCCCTTTATGACCTTGGGAATGAAGGAGGAGCCTCTCATACAACATTGCAAAAGAAGACAGTCTAATGGTTCTTTTGGGAATGCCTCTAATATGTACCACTGTTACAACTATGGCTTCAAAGAGTACATTTACACAATGCTGAGTACCTGGGGCTGGCCTTGCCCCTGACACTGAGTGTTTTTGGCACAGGTATGACACCTAGCTGAAGCTGCCATTGTCAAGGAAGTGAAGACAAACTGTCTTTCTAAGAGCTTAGCTAGTGCCATTTTCCTGAAATGACTCATGAGTTCCTTTTACTACCTCTCATGCCATGGTTCTGGGGACAATTATTCTTTATCTGGAAAAGCTCACCAACCAATAGAGTTAGCTAAGTCTATTGCACCATTGTCCTGGGCCCATTGCTGTTCTTCTTAATTATACGTAGGCTGCACACTGGGATTGGGCAAAGGAAGTAGGATAGCCACCTGGAGAGACATGGCATCTGCTTCTTGGCAGCTGCATCTGTCCTCTGGTTGATTTCTGGCTAAAGGATCCTGCCCTGTACATTACAACCACCGGTTTTGGGACCCATACAGCTTCTAAGAAATGCAGTATCTTTTTCTGAATGTTTGACTGGTTGGCATGCTGCAGTTAAAAGTCCTCTTTCTTTGTAAAGTGCACCATGGACATGTAGTACTGAAAGTACATGCTTGACTGCAATGGAACAGTCAAGTCAGGACAACTGGTATAAATTGTGTCCAATTTTCAATACAGCTATGATGTTCCTTTTGCAGGAGGGTAGCAAGTTTAAAAGCAGCACATTGCTGAACCTTTAAGGATTTGCACATAACAGTGCCTGATATTTTTGCATTCTTGAGGTGCTAAGCAATTGGTGTTCTTTGAGTTCTAACAGTCTATGGTTTGAGTTAAATGCCTGTTGCTACATCTTCCTTCTCAGCAACATAACAAGTGAAGGATTTTGTTACTTAGGCAGGCATAAAACAGACTGTCCTCAGCACAGACTTTTATTGCTGAAAGGCAGCATTTTGCTCTTGTGTCCACTGGAAAGGGCTCTCTTTCACCCCCCCTTTGTAACTTGACACAAGAATTTGCCAATTACTTCATAGAGATCCAAATTTTACAGAATCTTGTTGCACCTATTACTTGTATTGGACTTGCTTCTACTCCGTTTCTAGGCTCCTATGACCCTATTTTATCTGGAATCCTAAGTATTTGACTTCAGTTTTTGCACGGCTGGGTCTAGGAATTGGAGTGTTTCTTCTGACTGACTGACAGACTCCTGGAATCAGCTGTACTATTTCCGGAGATATGCATTTGGCTATTCCGGGGGGCTGTTTTCTGCCCATACCTCAGGAATTTCAAACTTTCTCCTATTCATTTTTCTCTGAGCCTTTTTAAACTACTAGCAGCCTCCACCATTGGACAGGTGAGGTGCAAAAGGCTTGTTATTTTCTAAAGCCATCTTAGCAAAATCATTTTCCTCAAAGAATAATTATTAGACTTTGTTTGCATGGCAAGTCACTTCCCAGCAATTGAACTGGGCAGTTAGGCATATATAGAAAACTGATGGTAACTTCTTTTGTTGCTAGCTGACTTTTTATTCCTCTTTCTTTCTTTCTTTCTTTTCTTTCTTTGGAAAGGAAGTAGGCATTGATCTTCAGTGGCTCCCATGAGCTTTATGGCTTTCTGGGTTATGGTGCCACTGGTATCACTGATTTCTTCTGCTCTTATGTCTACCAAAGTGTTTTCTGGGATCCTACTATTTCCTTGAATAGGGATCCTAAGGTTAGAACTCTTGACTGACTACAGTCCTCTTCTCGCCCTTTTCATTGGGGGCATTTTTTTTCTTCCCCTGGCTGCTCCTGTGACTCTTGATAGAAGGGCAGCTCTCTGGGTCTTCCTATCTGTAATCTTTTTCTCTTCCTCTCATCATCTGGGAAGTTTCTCATTCAATGCCCATGACTCTATTACAGTTCAGACATTATTTCGGCTCAAGAAGCTGTCCTCTTTTCTGGCTCATACTTCACCCTCTGCTTCGCCCTCTTTTCCATTGCCTTAATGCTGCTGATAAGCAAATGGCTTGAGCCTTCATTTGTCACTGCTTATCTTCTCCTTTTGATCTCTATTCACAACCACTCAGCTACATCTGTTAGAAACAAGTGGCTGTGGACTCAGGCGGCATAGAATCTGGTTCATCTATCTCATCTGATGGGGAAAGATTCAGGTATCTTCTATGTTGGGATGTGGTGGTGTTGGAGGGCTATACTGGCTTCCTGCTGCTGCTGGCTGGAGGGCTGGATTTGCAGGACTTCTGCGGATCTCCCATCATCTCAGTAGAGTAGGGAGGTTAGGCATTTCTTAACCAAAAGAGTGGGACAGGATAGGAGATTTGATCTCATTTATTCCTGCCCAAAATCTAGTTTTTCAAAACTTTTCTCCAAATCTGCTAACATGTACCCTAGCAGGGCTTTAAGCTTGCTTCTTAATGATCATCACATGTTTTAGACAGACAGACAACTAATACGCAAAAGAGGGGAAAGGTATGTGGGATCTAACCACACAGTATCTGGTTTCTTTCATACAACATTGATTGCATTCATTCATTCATTCATTCATTCATTCA